>NC_134535.1:67050493-68300493 GCF_050624435.1 Tenrec ecaudatus
GAGGAACAAAGGGGCTAAGGGGCCGTCTGCTTTCCCACCCCAAGACCCCATCTCCTGCTTCTCAAGTCAGGCTCACCGGCTCGCCACAAGCAGCGACGGAGTTTTCAAAGTGTTAGGTTCAGAGGCACACATGACTGGGTTTAAGTAAGCCCCAAGATGTCACATGTAGCGCTTTAAATAGAAATAAGAAGTCACAAGAGATAAGATGTTTTGCTCTGAAACTGTTGTGCATTAAAAAAATTAGTTTAATGTAACAAAACAGACAAAAACACATGAAACTCCTCACCCACTCTAACTTATTCCCCAGTTTTAGTCAGGACAGGGAACATCATGGGCATTTGTCATAGACAAGCAGGGTTCCGTGGGTGCTTCTTAATACACTTCACCATCTTTCACAGTTTCCCGCGTGGGTTCACTCCTGGACCACTCGCTCAGCTGCTCTAGTTGGTTAATTTGTAAGCTCCATGGAGAGATGGGAGCTGCTTTATAGTTGATTCAAGTCCCCTGTGACTGGCGGTCAACGTGCTTTCTGACACTGGCCTACGCTGCCAGAGGAGCTGGAGGGCAGACTGGTAAGACAATGAATGGTCAATCTCCTCAATACGGTTTCACTACTGATTTGCCAATCCTACCGCTTAGACAACATTGCTAAGCCCTGTGCCCAGCCACTGGTGGGAAGTGGTGGCACGTGTGGGCTCAGGTGAAGAAGCGCTCAGACTTCTTTTCTTCAGAGGGCTAGCTAGCATGTATCACATTACTCAGCATGTTCTAAATCGAAAGCAGTGTTTGCATCAGATGGACATTTTTCTGTTCCTGGACTCTCCATTTTGTCCCCTCATCTGCCTTATTTACCAGCCTGGTAGAACCAGTCCTTCCTTCCGCATGACTATGCCTCTAGACTTTTCTCTGGGGTTGTTCACAATGGCGAGTTTGAGGGTCTTGGGTCCTCCATTTCTGGCACGCCCCTGTTCACGTCAACATGACTCCATAATCTTGACTCTTCCAATGGTTCTTCACAGGAGAACCACAGCTAGACCCTAACGACTGGGCTACTTTGCTTTGGATCCTTTAGTTGGTTCTACACAAGAAACTTAGCTAGGACAGTGGAAGAGAGCTCCTTGGCCAGACCCCAGCATTCCCACTGCCAACAACATTCCACTGGAAGCACTGACCTGAGCAATGGTCTCAGGGTCCAGCGGCTTGTGGTCACTGAAGCCTGGGTATTGCCCTGATGATGTGGACCTTCTCATAGGAGGGCTGTCCATCTTCTTGAGGGAGTCATGCCGACTGATGTTGGTCAGGCTGCCGTGGCCAGGCCGGCGCCTCCTCTCAGGACTGTCACTGGTGAGACCACGATTCTGCAGCAAGCCCCGGGGGTGACTGCCCAAGCTTGGGGAGCCCAGGTCAACCGAGGAGTTGGAAAGCGCATGGGGAGGGTGGAGGGGGCAATGGCCGTCACTGGTCCTTCCAGGACGCCTTCCTGGTGGGGGAGGCTCTCCTCTTTTCCTCTGCCTAGATCCAGAGAGAGAGAACAGGGGAGCTCATCACACTGGGGAGGACTGCAAGGCTGAGGGTCGGGGCTGCCCAGAGCACCCGGAGGACTAGCCCCTGAGGAGCCTGAATATCCCAGATGCCACTTACCTGGATAGGTAGCCATCTGAATGACGGTCTGTTGGGGAGTTCATGTCCTTGGATGAAGACTTGTCCTCGGTGATTGGCCCGCTGCTGGCCTCACTGTCTGCTTTTTGGCTCAGAGTATCTGAAAATGTATCGTCCCTGAAACAATGAGAAGCAGGTGTGAGGGTCTTTTTCCAGAACAGAGACAAAATAAGAAGTGAGGGCCTTTATGAAGTCCCCGGGTGGTGCAGATGGAAGTGGGAGATTCCAGTCCACCCAGAGGCACCACAGAAGAAAGGCCTGGCTTTTCACACCAGGCTCTGACAGTCCATGGCGGTAGAGTTCTGCTCTGACACACATGGGGTTCCCATGGATCAGAACAGACTTAAGGGCAACTGGTGTTTTGGCTTTATTAATGTATTTAAGTCTCTCATGTCACATATCTTTTTTCTTTAATAAAAAATTACAACTTTGCTGCAGAAAAACTGGAAAATTCAAATATACACACAGTGTAAAAAACAATCATCTTAAATGCAGCATATTTGCTGTATATACTCGTGTATAAGCTGGGTTTTTTGGCATATTTTCAATGCAGTTTTTGTGGTAAAATTAAGTGCCTTGGCTTATATTCAGGTTGGCTTATACTCAAGTACATACAGTAATTTGTTTATTTGGTTGTTTATCATCTTCTTATGTCTTTAAATAAAGTTGGTACTAGGGATATTTTATCAGCAACAAAACAAGACAAAATCGCTGGGACAGTTCTTGTCAGTCCCGGTCCTCCTGCTCGACAGGAGTAGAGACAGCAGAGAGATACCGCAAGAAAAGCCCGGCCGCTTTTGAAATTAGCAGCGTCATTTCAGCGTTTGAGTCCATTCTCTGCCCAGGTGATTTTTCTGCAAACCTAAAAAGTTCAAAAGGTGACTCCTGCTTTTTTTCGTTCTAAACCTCCTGGCGCAGGACTGTGCTCAACTCTGAAGGTCGCTTCTGTCGCCCTCCTGCACGGGTGAATGGGATGGGACTACTCACATGTCCTGCACCACGATGTACTGGTGAGGCACGAGTCCGTCCACCCCATTGTGGCGGCCTTCCCACCAGTCCTCGGAGGCGCGGTGATGCAGTAGCAGGGAGGCGCCCTTCTTGAAAGACAGTTCTCTGGCAGACCGCCCAACGTAGTCAAACTTGGCTATTGCTTCTATGGGCTCGCACTCTACAAAGAAGAGCCGAGAAAATGGTGAGGGCAGGGTGGGAAGACAGGCGTGGTGCCCTGTCTGAGGGCAGCACGAGGCTTTCCGCAGAAACAAAGCGACTCCAGTAGCCAGACTGAACACGGTAATAAGCAAATCATGCTGGCAGGAAAAAGCAGACTTCCAAACAGAGAGAAAAGCATTCTTTCTCTGTCATCAGTGTCGCAGGGTCCCCCTTCCCCTCCAAAAGGGCAGATTTTAAATTTCTGTAGCACCTTCCTGGAGATGTAAAGTCAGTCTCTCTCTGTCTCTCTCTCTCTCACACACATACATACCATCATCAACAACAAAACTTGAAACTTTGCAATGAGATAGACTCCTTCCTTGGATTGCAGTATCTTCTACAACTGCTCCAATGTTATCTTGGCATTGATGGAGAATCCTTGCAATATGTTAATGCCATTTATAACACTGAGAAATCACTATTCCAGGACACATACAGAATGTTTGCTTTTTATCTCACTTTAAGGAAAATCAGAGTTTCCAAAACCAGCACACTAAAAGCTACTTAAATACATTTCACTTTTTCATGTGCTCTTTTTGAGCACCAGCAAAACCTCAGACCAGCGCCAATAGCAATGAGGTTTTCTTTAGCAACAGCAGTATCTTTAAATCGTAACCACGGACCAACCATGTCTTAACTGCCCTCTACCCTAACTAGAGTCTAGATTAAAAGTTATACTTTCAGAGAGAGGATATTCAAGGGAATTTTATTGAGTGAAAATTCAAAACTCCACCTGATTCCATTTATATCACCTTTGGAAATGACATAATTACAGAGATGGAGGATGCCCGTGGTTAGGCCTGGGTGGGAGGAGGTGGGTGAGTGGGTGGGGCTGGGAAGGGGTAGACAAGAGCACCCAGTGATGGAACTGCTCTGTATTTTCATTGTGGTGGTGACCACATGTGATGAAACGACTTAGAACTAAATACACACAACACACACACAGTACATTCAGGCTGGCGAACCCTGAGTATGTTTGATGGACTGTATCAATGGCAATATCTGGCTGTGACATGGAACTGGACTTTTATAAGGTATTTTCTTTGGTGAAAAGACATATGGAATCTCACTGTATTATTTCTTAAAATTGCATGTGAATCTATAACCATCTCAAAATAAAAATCAGGATAAAAAGGACACAAAACTCTGGAAAAGTAAGAATTGTAGTTTTGCCAAATTCTGAAGGCACATAAAGGGTAAATTAAATAAGACAGTGATAAGAGATGCATTCTGTGAATCAGCTTACTGCAAAGTGCCCTTCATTCCGGGGCCTGATAGCCTTTCTTCCCCTCTGCCACATGGAAGGGGGTGGCTTTATACTTCTAAACTTGCAGATGAAGACAGAATCCTGGTCGACTTGAGATGGCATTGACCAAAAGGCACCCATTTCTCCCTAGGGGACAGAAATACCCATGTCCTCAGAGTAGGGGATGAAGAAAGCAAGCTTTGGGAGAAAGACGTGCTGTGGAAACAAACCCAGTGACATGCACTCTGTAAGCTCCTTCGTGTCTGTGTCCACATGTTTATATTTGGCTTGACTAAACGTTTTAACAGAGGCCAGCATGGAACACAGTGTGCAACCTCCAGACTCGTCCAAAGAAAACACAGAAACAGCAGCGTTCTTCAATGTTATTCCATTGTACACCATCTGTGTCTGCCAGGGGCTATTTATAATTATATCTATATTTATAAAATGATAGTTTCATAATCATAACCTCTATGACGATCATCTTTGTATTTTTAAGAAACAACTAGTAACAGAATTACTGGACTCTGTTAATTTAAGTCAAATATGGAGAGGCTATGAAAGACTAACTAAAGCACAGAAGTATATTTGATTGGTAATCCCAGTGTATCAGCTAGGAATCCTCAGTATGTTCATTATTTTGCCTCTTCACTCTGTGAGAAGGATTGCACCGTCAAGTCAGTCAATAGCTACTTAAACAGCTCAGTCCAGTCCAGTCACTGAGAGCAGTTAAGCCTCTGGGTTTGGTAACCAACACAGCCCTTTCACATAAAGCCTCCTAGTCCTTTAAGGTCCTAGAGAGACTCTGTGGAACACTGCTAGTGGGATCAATATTCACAGCAAGAGTGTAACAGAGTAAGTTCAGTTACCCGGAGGCTATTATAATCTTGTGCCAAGGGGAAGATAATGTCAGCAGAGACAAACTGCTTGCTCCATTCCTTGTCCCTTTCTATAAAACTTCAGCACATCAGCTTTCTCTTTGGGACCATGCTGTCCATTCCCTCCCAGTTTGCTTACCGACTGTCCACACACATGGTGGCTTTGTGCGGTGACAGCTTGCCTTTTGGAAACAAAAGCTGCTCTCTCTAGTGATACCATGACAGCAAAAATACAACACACCTGGGTGATCAGAGGGATAATCAATACTCTAGTTAATTGAGCCAAAGCACTTTGGAGGATGGCTGTGGGCGAGATTATCTGTTCTTTGTAAGCAATGCTTTCCTTTGCAGCAAAATCAGAAACTGTCATCTAATGCACAAGCAGAGCACTAAGCAACGCTGCACTCTTGTCCTCAAGGGTGCAAAACATTGAGCGGAGGCACGGTGGTCAGGCTGCTGTCTGGGGAGAGAGATGGCCGGAGCCTTCATCAGCCCCACCAGGAAAAGCCAGGAACAGCTCAGGGAAGTTGGATGTGAAAAAGGAATGGATCAGAGAGCGAAACCAAGAAACTCAAGACAACAGAAAGGAAGGTGGAAGAGAGAGGGCTTTGAGACTTTCAAAAGCAACGACACAGACATGAAAGTTTTTACTGTGAGGAATGCCTTCTACTTTAAGGTTGAAAATGTTAATTCAGCTTACTTTTAAAGGCACCAGGAAACTTTCTTTTTCAGTAGTTGGATGGTAGAAATTTGAGCTATTAAGACAGCGATGAATACGTAAAGATCACAAGGAAACACTCAATGGAGCTGGAGCAGAGCACTAGGACATTTTGACTCGAGCGAAGTTTTCCATCCTGGCTAATTTATACTGGAGACGAGTCCAGCGCTTGCCCCAAAGACCCTACTCGCAGTGTCAGAAAGAACTAGAATGAGATCTATGGTCTAGTTCTCAGAATTCACACATACATACACATACATGCATGCAAACATACATACACACGCCCGACAAAGGACTGGGCAGTACAGTATTTTGTTCTGTTGTGGAGAGGGTAGCTAAGTGTCAGAACCAACTCACTGGCACCTAACAACACACTTGTGAAAAAATGCTAAGAATCCCCAACACATGTCATTCTTCATGCAAATTTTCAACTTTCAAATCACACTACCTCGGGGGCCTAGAAAAATCTCAAGCCAGCTTGAATATGGTACCAGGCACAACTAAATGGAAAACTTGGAGAAAGTAACCTTCAATTAAGGTCAAGAGGAATTCCCACTGGGAAAATTCTGAGATATATATGAAAAATAAGCAAAAAATGCATCAGAAAACAGGATTCACTGATTAAGACCCAATAAAAACAAATCTATAGTGACTTCAAGCTTTAGAATTATCAAGCATATTATCTGACCCAATAGAAAGGACTGATATTCAGGATCAAGCTAAAGAAAATTTAAAACAAATCAAATAGTCCCAAAGTACGACTTTTTGAGTTTATCCCACCTGAATTTGAGACTATCTCAGGAACAGATCTGACACACTAAACACTAATGACACAGACCTGATGATCTGTTGTAGGTTATCCAGACCATCATTCATGAAGAAAACATTTAAAATACAGGAAAAAAAAGATCAGCATGGATGTCAGAAGAGACTCTGAAACTTGCTCTTAATCGTACAGTAGTTAAAATAAATGGAAGAAATGATGAAGTCAAAGAGCTGAACAGAAAATTTCAAAGGTTGGCTCATTATAATAAAACTTACAAAGACCTAGAATCAGAAAACCAAAAAGAAAGAACAAGCTCAACCAATATTAAACTGACAGAACTTAAGAAAAAAAATTCAAGCCTCTAGTTACAATACTGAAGGATTCTAGGCAAAATATTGAATGATGTAGGAAGCAACCAAAGATGGAGAGAACACAAAGAATCACTGTGCCAAAAAGCACTAGTAAATATTCCACCATTTCAGGAGGTGGCATATGAGCAAGAACAATGATGCAGAAAGAAGAAGTTCAAACTGCATTGAATGCATTACCCCAGAACACAGTTCCAGGAAGTGATGGAATTCTAAATGAAATGTTTTAACAAACTGATGAAGCACATAAAGCACTCTATTGTCCATGCCAGTAAATTTGGAAGATGGCTACTTGGCCAACTGATTGCAAGGCATCCATATTTGTACCCATTCCAAATAAAGGTGACCCAAGAGAATGCTCAAACTATAGAACAATATCATTGATATCACATGCCAGTAAAATTTTGCTGAAGATCATCCAACAACGGTAACAGCAGTATACTTACAAGAAACTGTCAAAGGTTCAGGCCAGATTCAGAAGAAGATGCGGAATAAGGGATATCACTGCAGATATCAAATGGATCTTGACTGAAAGCAGAGAATACCAGAAAGATGCTTAATCATGTTTTATTGACTGTGCCAAGGCATTTGGATCATAGCAAACTATGGATAAGCTGAGAAGAAAGGGACCCCCAGCATACTTCCCCGTGCTCATGGGGAAGTTGTACAGGGATCAAGAGGTAGCTGTGTGACAGACAAAGGGAAGACTGCACGGTTGAAAATCAGGAAAGGTGTGCGACAGGGTTGGATCCTCTCACCACATTTACTCAATCAGTACACCGTGTAACTAATCAACAGAGGAGCTGTATTAAGTGAATAAGAATGTGGCACCAGGATTGGAGGAAGGGTTATCATAGCCTGCAATATGCAGATGACACAACCTTGTTTGCTGAAAGTGAGGAAGACTTGAAGCACTTGCTGATCACGAATTGAAGCCTTCAGTATGGATTAGAACTCAATGTAAAGAAGACCAAAATCCCCACAACAGGACCCATAGGTAACATCATGAGAAATGGAGAAGAGGTTGAAGTTGTCAAAGATTTTGTGTTATTGCTCCACAATCAATGCTCACGGAAGCAGCAGTCAAGAGATTAAAAGGTGGAGGGCATTAGGTAAATCTGCTGCAGAAGATCTTTAGAGTACTGGGTGGGGCTGACCCAAGCCATGGTATTTTCAAATGCCTCATATGCATGTGAAAGTTGGCCTTTGATTAAAGAAGATTGAAGAATAATCAGTCCATTTGAATTGTGGTGTTGATGAATAATGAAAATACCATGAACTGCTAAAAGGACAAATTGATTTGTCTTGGAAGAAGTACAGCCAGAACACTACATAGAGGGAAATATAGTGAGACTTTATCTTACAGACTTTGAGGACGGTTCAGGAGAAACCTGTGCCTTGTTTGGTAGAGAAGGGGGCAGTGAAGGAGAGGTTTGGTTAAATGGAGGTGCAGTGAAGGGAGGAAGGTTCTTAAGGTGAACTGACACCTGGCTGCAACAATGGGTTCAGGCACAGGAATTGTGAGGATGGCACAAGACAATGTAGTGCTCTGTTCTGTTGTGCTTCAGGTTGCGATGGTTTGGAGCTGACTTGATGGCACCTTAACAACAACTCCAACACCAACAATGACATAGAGAGTAAACATAAGGGCATACCATCTTCACTGGTGTGGGGCTCTGTACCAGCATCCTGATCCACTTCTTCCAGTGTACCATGCTCACTGTATGGGCTGTCACTGTGGAGCATGAATGAAAATCCATATGACAATCAAGTGAGTGGAATTTAAGGGAAAAAAAGAGAGAAAAATTACCACTGTGAAGGAAAGGTTAAGTCTTTGTAATGGGCAAAGAGGTACTGAGCCTCTTTTTCATGGAATGGAATCCTGGAGAATCCAGCTTACCTGGTCCAACAGGAGAATATATTTCTATATGTCAGGTTATTTTATAACTTTAACTTACAGAAATGCACTTAAGTCTTATCTATAAAAATGCAATTTAGTTGGCTCCTTATGGACTAAGGTTAGATCAGTTTTCTAAGTCCATCTCCATATTCTTTTACTGCATAGAAACCGATGTTTCCTTGAGTTCTTTTTTTAGTTAATTATAGCATTTTTCCCTCTGGTTCTTTCATCAATAATGAATTAAATAAAATCTTTAACACATGTTCATTTTATAACTCTATGAGAGACATGGTTTTATCCTCCTTAAAAATTTATCCTTTCATACTTACATACTTACTCCTTAAATATATGCTGATAAAAGAAATGTATGGGTCACAAATATAAATGTGATATTACTGTCAACCCAATGGATATGGCTGTCACTGGGGGCAAGGATAACTGCTATATTTTGACTTTCTTTGTAAAATGAGTGATCCCTACAGCCGGCCCTAAGGAAGAAGGGTCTAATTAAGGACATGTGATTGGTTACAATGCTCTTTATTATGGTTTTGGTTTGCTTTTAAAACCCATTTAGGAAAAGCAGCAGCCACAAAAGGATCTAGAGTATAACATCTCAAATACTGATCAGCTATCTGCCCAGTGGCTTTTTCATAAAACGAACAGGACAGCAGAGTTTACTAATCTACACTGGATACCTGAAATACTACACAGGCCGGAGTACCATGAATGGTTAGGGAGCTAAGTTGCTAACTGAAAGAATGGAAGTTTCCATCCACCCAGGAGCACCTTAGAAGACCAGCTTCTGAAAGATTCAGGCACTGAAAAGCCCACAGGGCATGGTTCTATTCCAACACACCCCACGGGCAGCAAGTGCTGATGGGGCTGACTGGAACATGTCTTGGACACGAGCCGTAGAAGAAGCATTGCTCGGTAGGGCTGAGTTTCATGATGTCTTCCCACAGGCGTCCCTGGGCAGCACATGCGGTTTGTATGCTCAGTGACTAACCAAAAGGTTGGAGAAATCACCACTAAAAACCCGCAAAAGCACAGTTATGGAGTGTATTAATTGTCTGTACTACCCAGGACCAGGACAGAATAAAAGGGGCAGAGTTGGACATAGTTTAGAAGAAATCGGACTGGTCCACAGTGTTAGTGTTCTAACTTATCTGAAGTGTTATTGGTTCCCTCGTCCCACCCAACTTTTTAAAATGGGAATAATTTGGTGGCTTGTGGCCAGTTCTTTTTCCTGATTAAGCTGATGTCTATACTTCCATAATTTTTTTCAGGGGAGGGACTAAGATTCTTGAGACTTACCAGTAGTCATCTCCAGCCATGCATTTTTCATAAATTGGACCATCCAGCTCTTTAGCATCTGGGAAAATAGTCTCATGGTGGATGATGATGGTTTTGACAATTTCATTCACATGAGCCTGGCAAGACACCTGATCCTGTGTATCCGGGACAGGCATCAATGTCGGGCCAAAGCAGATGGCCAGGTTACAAGGGTCCATCATGTTCTCATCACTGTACTGTGAAAGACTAGGAAAGGAAGCAAGAAAAGACCATGAGAGAACAAAGGGGGAAAGGAGGGCAGATGTCTACTGAGCCTTTCCACACTCAGAAAATACTGATCTGAAACAGTTGTATTTAGTTTTACAATCAGAACAAAATAACCCACCCTACTGTAAATTGGCTCAGTAAGCTAAAAAAACAAAACAAAACAAAAAAACAAAAACAAACCAATACCCCAAACCCCAAAACCAAACATATAGCAACTTAGAGTCTTCCAGCTCGATAAGAACTGAAAGTGGAATACCAGCACTACATGCTTAAGATGAAATGGCATTTCCTCAACGTCACGGGGATTGAACAGTGGCCACACCGATGGGGACCATGATCAAATAAATGAGCTTCACATGTAAACATTGCAGTCAGATTGTAAAAGGCACTCAAGCACCAGGGGTATGAGGGTTGCCAGGAACCATCTTCATAAAGCTTTATGATTATCTATAAAGTTCTTCTACTACTCAAAAATGTTCATTTAAAAAATCAGATTTAAGTTTCCTCCTGTGAATCTTACAGAGAACTTACAAGAAATCAAAGTGTCATTTCTCTGTAGCAAATAATAACTCTTTGTAAGCTTTATAATCTCCTTTGAGCATGGCTACCCAAAGGAGGCAACCTGAGTGTCACAATAGATACTGAGAATACAAGACAAAGAAGACTCCTGCAGCCTGCTGCTGTTCCATTTAGGGCCAGTAAGGTACATACCTAGGGGCGGTTTCCAGTTTCTAGAACTAATTTCTGAATTCAACCCAATGGGTACTTGTGAGATATTTCTCACAAGTCATTCAAAATCAGCCAGCTCTCAATTGCTCTGCCTTTACCACAGGGGTCAGGGGCTCTCGGAGGGAGATGCTATCGCTCAGCATCTCCAGTGTCAGCCTTGAAAGGAAATGTACAATCCAGGTGAACAGGTGACAATCGGAAGGAGAAAAAGGAGGGACTCAACTACTTTGTCAGATGGTGACTGAGACAAAGAGATTAAGCTCTCCATGGCATGACACTCTACCCTTTTTGGGGAATAGGATAGTCTGGACAGGAGGAAATACAAAAGCATCATTTCGCCGGCTAACATATGCCTTTCCCTTGGGCCATTTCACAAACATGCCATCTTAAAAAAATAGCAATGACAGCAGATTATCTTGAAAACGGATTTAGGAACAAGTGAACTTCAGACAAAACTGGTCTAACTGTCCAAAGACATAAGTTCAGGGGAGGCATAGCAGTTTGTCTTTCTGGATCTTCAGTTTACTACTGGCTTCAAAAATACATTAGTTGCAAAAAAAAAAGATGTTATTCCTAAACTTGGATTTCACAACTGAAAAAGAATAGCCTATTCTCTTACTTCACAACTCCTGCTCTGAGCATCTTACTGTGAAGGCTGGATCCTTGTCTTTGGATGAAGGCATCTGATGGCAGAACCTTTGGAAGTAGTGCCAACCGCACGCTTCACAGTACCTTTGCTATTGTTGGGATCCATGGAGAGTTAGATGTTGGTTAGCAGTCTGCTTTCCGAGTGTCTAGGAGCTGTGTGGCATAGTGGCCTATCTGCTGGGCTGCGAACAGGCTCGTTTTACTAGCCTGTCTGTAAGCTCCATTGACAACTGTTGGCCAGGGGCCACCCTGCTGGTATTGAGAATACCAGTAGCCTATCTTTCAGCTTCATAGCAACACAAAAGCCACCATGGTATGTTGTCACAACAAGTTGACAGGTGGGAGGTGCGCCAGTGAAAAAGAAAGGAAAAAATATCCCAATTTTTGGGAGGAAGAATCCATGCCGTGACAAGATGACTCCCCTTTTCCCCAAGCTTATTTGACAACTCCCAGGTTTCTTCATTGCCAACACTGAACTGAGACACTGGCTGGCAAGGGACACAGAAACAACTCAGAAAGTTGCTTTTATGATAGGGTCTGTGTGCCAGCAAGCAGCACCACTGAAAATCAGGTTGCCTAAAATGAAGAGTATAATTTCTCTGAAAAATCAGTGTAGTATTTTTAAGATTTCTTCTGTTACATTGTTTTGAGATATACCTTCTTCTTCACTATATTGAATTTTCAAGAATTCTCTTTTTATCTGTGATAAATCTCATCTATTAACTGCTCCCTTCCCCCCATCTTCAACATTAAAAATCACATTTTCTGCAGGGAGCAAGTGGTTTTTATAATTCTGACAAAATCATCCACGACATTAAGTTTGGATGAAAGTTGAGAAATAGCCATTTCATTAAAAGGTACTCTGTCTTAGCCAGCTGTAGATCTATTTGGCTACTTATGGACAGTTTCTGGGGCAGAGCTCGCATCCCTCTGCAATGACCTTGACCTGCTGAGGAAAGCCATCCATGCCTTCAGCCTCGATTCAACCATTTTCTCTCCAATGGTAAATGAAACCCAAAGGTCCCTTTCACAGGACCCACGGACAAAGAAGCAGTGCAAATGGTTAGGATGAGCGCTTGGCAGAGTATCAGATAGCATACTTACTGATTGAGGAAGGCAAAGAGGTACCTCATCACTATAAGGACCGACCTGGGCAGGGTCAGAAGGAGTTTGCGGATGTGCAGCGCCCTCTCATAGAGATGATCTATTCCTGAGGAAAGAGGAAGACACAGTCAGGCTCCTTGTACTTGCCACGCTTAGTGTAGTACAGCTGTCCCAAGAGCACCGCGTGGTGTCCGCAGAGTGAACCCGGGCTTGGCTGTCCGCCGCTCCTGCTGAGGGCATCCTCCGACTCGTCGCGGTGTTCTCTTCTGTCCATGGTCTTGGTCGTGAACGATGTAGAATTTTCCAGATTTGCAAAACCATTTTGAATTTGCTATTTCTAAAATTTCCATCTGATATGGTTTCAACTTTTTGTTGTATATCAACTAGTTTCTTAGGGCATGGCATGTCTAACCATATTCATTAATCCTGCATGTATGTATTTGGGTATTACTTTGATCCAGGCACTGCACTAAATTTGGAATCTCTCCTTTCTCTAAGCTAAAATAGTATTTTAATAATACAGTTGCTTTTATTTGTCTTCTTTCACCTTTTTTGGTTTATATTAAACAGCTATTAATTAACCAAAATTTATCATTAACTGTGAGTTAATACATACATATCACTCCATAGTTCAATCATGTGAAGTATAATTGTACAATTGCTACCACATTCAGTTCCAAAATACTGTTTTTTTTCCTGGCCTCTGTGACATAGTCTCCCTTTAACCCAACGCCCCATTGACACCCCTCTAAAAAAACCCCAAACAAAAACTTTATTCTACTTGCTGTCCCTATAGGTTCATCAATTCTGGGCTTCACTTACCAAAAAACAGAAAAAGATATAACACAATTTCCAGAGGGTGACCCCCAATGACATGACACCTTTGAAATATACCCTAATATGAACAAACAAAACCAAAATAAAACAGAATGTCTGTCACAGGTTTGCTGGACTAACACATATGTTAATACAGCATATATGGCACTGATATAGAAAGATCATGTTTGTCTGCCTACCAAAAGTTCACCAGTCTTGGTACAGCTGTCCTATGATTCCTCAGACATCATGTATTTTCCAACTAATGCCGCCAAGTTACAAGCATGTCTGAGGTAGAGTCCAGTTCAGCCAGTGGAGTTCTGGGGAATCTCACTGATGTAGCCCCTGGAGCATGCTGTGTGCCCCAGGACACACCTAGAAACCCAAGTCACTGTGGCCCGTTCAGTGCATATCACCAGGGACACTCCCTCCCTAGGGCCTCCAAAAGTATTTTCAGTCATTCTTCCAACTGGAGGCCGGTCCTCCCTCTTGTGTTCCCCCAGACATGTTTGCTCCCTTTCCCCTCTGCTGCATTGTTTTTCCCATCAGTATCCCTCATCCCTCTGATAAGGCTGTCTACCTGTATGGGGGCACCTCATCATAGATTTACATGGCAACCACTCTGTAGACAACATCCCCTTCCCCTCCCTTGACCACTTGATCCCATCTGACATCAGGTGTCCTCTGGCAAAGTGACCTTTAAAACCCTAACCTAGAGCGGATGGTGTCTGGTTTAGTGACACCAGTCATCCTCTCTACCAGGCTGTCGGACCTTGCAGACAGCAGAATGGATGCCAAACAAGCCTCAGCTCTTCTCCTTGTTCCTCCGGCAGTGGCCTCAGACAGTATTTGTCCTTTTGTGATTGACTAACTTCACTCAGCATAATCTTTTCCATCTCCCTCCACAGTTTGAGGTGTTTTATGGTTTCATCGTTTTTTAAGGGATGCGTAGTATTCCATTACACATATATACTAGTTTTTTTAAAATACACTCTTCTGATAGAATTTAGGCTGTTTCCAGATTCTTGCTATTGTTCTTTCACTAGTTCTTTAAAAAATACTTCTGAAAGCCTACTAAGCTTCAAGCACTGGGCTAAACATTAGTGGCGGATTAGTACATCCCTGCTTTCATACAACTTACAGAACTCCAATGATTAAAGTTATTTGCACATCCTGTATTTTCTGTCGGGTGGTAAGAGAGGAGTGTCTAGGGTTTCCAAGTCTTATTTTACCTGTTTCACTAAGAATATAAATTGTCGAAAATTTCTTAGTACTCAAGTGCTCAAGAAGAGTAGGAAAAAACAAGATATTACTACTATCAGCTCCTACTTTGTCTAATGGACACATTTTACAACACATTTGTTACTTCATGTGACTAACACTGTGACTAGGCAGCAGAATGCTGTTGACCTCATTTACTGGATTGGGAAATCCTTCTTTTAATGGGTCAGAATTGGAGAGGTGAAGGCTTACCCAAGATTGGCTGGCTTGCTGGAATGGATAGAGCTGGGGTAAGGCCCTGTATTTTTGTTTCACAACTTTGGCTCCCTTTCTTGGAGAGCCCCAGGAGTGTTGTGAGTTAGTGCTGTCAGGCTGCTAACTTCAAGGTCAGCAGTTCAAATCCCCAGCCATCCACTCAGGAGAAAGATGAGGCTGTCTGCTCCTACAAATATTTTCTGTCCCCAAAGCCTATACAGGGTTGCTATGAATTGGAATTAATTCAATGACAGTGGGTTTTGATATTTGTTCTTCATTTGTTCTCCTTAGATAATCATATATCCTACTTGAAAAAGTCCTAAGCTCCTGACATCATAATCAATTGATTCTCCATTCACTTCTCTTTATGATTAAAAAAAGGCTCCCCCAGCCATGAATGTAGTTAACACTCAAAGATCTCTACCTTGGTTTGCTTCACTGGCAACCTCATCCATCCTCAAGATCATGACCATAAACTTCATGAGATGATACATTTGCTTCACTTTTTCCCCTTGTGTGAAAGCTTACGTTTTATTGTTTAGAGCTCAGAATATCTCATTGCTAATTTCCCAGCTCAAGGCTTATTTCTAATCTGGACCATCATTCATACCATTCTTGCTTCATCGCTGAAACACCAAATACTATATTAGCAATATCATCAGGATTCCTGGGCAAGCACCACATCCACTCCCACCTTTGAGTATGGCACAGTTGAATTGTACCCCTGCCATCTTTTGGAAATGGGATTTCAGAAATTCTAACCATAATAAACTAAACAATAACTATCATGCAGTTAATATTCCTGTAACATTTTACTCTTCCAATATAAACATAATTAACAACAATGTGATTTAAGTAAACACATTTCCGTTATTTCTACTTGGAAAATATTTAAAGATTAACGAATAAAAACAAAACAGTAACATTGTGAACCAGGTCGGTTAGTGACATCCATCGAGTAGAAGTACTTTATTAATAGCCTTTTCAGGCAGGGATCTTGAGGGATTTTTTTTTCTCTTGAAAAGAGGGAATAAGGGAATTAAGCAATACAAAACAACAACAAAAAGCCAGGTGTATAAATTCTCTCAGCCTCCTAGAACTCTATAATTAAGTCATCAACATTTCTACCCAATTCAGTCCCAGGATCCCTGTAGGATCAAAACATGTCACAGAGCAAACTGTTTATTTTCCAAGACAGCTTTCGGTCATCCTTAGGGAAATCCCATTGTACAGAGAAGAAAGATGAAATACCTGTAGATGAAGCAATGTTCAAGTCATTGAGAATTTCATAAGGCAAATTTTAAATCTTTTAAGTGCTATATATGGAGGAATTGTTGGATTATTATTTCACATTAGAAATTAACTATGTAAAATTTTATTGTCTGAAATAACTGACTGTAAACAAGAGTTAGTCCTACTGTAAGCTAAAGGGTAAAAGGATCAATTGGCACACTCATACCTAAAACCCTTATTCACACCCTCCCTGTTAGTGCATTCCAACTCACAGTGGTGAGCCCACAGGAGGGCTTGGAGACTGCACATCTTTACAGGTGCCGGCAATCTTAGTGTTCTCTCAAGGAACGGCTGGTGGGTTTGAACCACTGACTTTGTGGTTAACTGCCCACACTGTCACCCAGGATCATTCTTTTATCGAGAAAGTCTATCTTAAAACAAAAAACCTCCAGGATGAAATTATACATGCTTTAAAAGTAGACACTGAGATTAAGGGCAATTTTTCTTTTCATTAAAAAGTATTTGCATAAATTAATTTGTTTATTCAAGTCAAATAGCTTGAAAGTTCAATGTTTCTGTACATACTAAATTATAAAGATGATCATCCTATGAATGCTCCCCTGGTTGGCTATCACACCTCTACTCGTTTCCACCCACATATAAAGCCATGCGGTTATGATAGAAAACAACTTTTGCTATGGAGTCTGAGAATGTGGAGTGTTTTAAGAGTTAAGACTGTTAATTCTCTGAGCAAATAATCCTCACTTAAAGGTTCAGGCTGCACCCTGGTAGAGGGTTTTAGCAGCTTACAGCTAGACTTCAGAGGAGGGTCCAGAGATAAATAAGTGACAGGAAAGTAAGAAGAAGCATTCTCACTGCACTGTTAGTAACCGCTGAGTTACTTCTATCTTAGAGAGGCCTACTGCCATGGAACACAACCACTGCACCGCCTTGTGCCATGCTTTTGTTCTATTTGTATGAGTGTTGGTATTCTTGCAGACGCTATGACGCTCCATCTTGCTGAGGGTCTTCCTCTTTCTCACTGACCCTCTCACTTGACCGAGTGCAATGTCCTCCAGGACCTGGTTACTTCCGCTGATACATTCCAAGCACAGGACATAATGTCTTGCCATTCAGGTTTCTAAGGAGCATTCTGGCTGCCCTTCCAAGACAGATTTGCTCATTCTTCTGTCAGGTCATGGTACAGTCTGGATTTTTGTGTGTGTTTCTTTTTTGCCATTTTCTGACTTTTGATAGCTGACAAACCCCATGGGGGGTCATCACACTGCAGGCTAGAAGAGGGCTTGGGCATTACTTCTAACAGGCTTCACTTAATTCAAGATATTCTGTGGGGGGAGGCCAGATGCTCAGACATCCTCCCAGAGCTCGGATCAGTTGTCAGACTATATGGAAGGCCTCACTCCCTGCTGTTAAAGACAATGGATGCCTGCAGTCATCTATTTGGTTCCAGTAGGTGGGTTTTACACCCTACTGATAATGGTTTCTATGGAGATCTAGGGAATAGGTCAAAGTTAAGCTGCCATCCTAAACCTAGGATCTGCCCATCTTGTCACATGTATAACCCTAATCCCTCCTCTTCCTATTGCGTGTATGTCCCTAGACCACCCCCTTTCATTACTGTTATTACCTATAGGACAGGCCCTTCCAGTGATGTATGTCCTCACCTGTAATTAGGGAGCTGGCATGTCCCCAGAGAATATAAAAGGGGCCTGGGCTAGCATTAAACTCTCTCTCTCTCTCCCTCCACGTGGACCATCTAGCGGGGCAGAGGTGAGCATGCTACCATGAAACATGTTTGACTCCATTTATTTCAATACTTCACTTCTATCTCTCATGCTATGACTTTACTCTGATCTTTACTTATTATCGCTGTACAATTGCACCTACCGGACCCATAATGATGTGTTAGGGGCTGGCTTCCCCTGACAATATTCTATCATTTCTCTCAGGTCTAAATTAAGTCCTGCAATCCATCAAATGCAGTTTCAACATTTTATTTAACAAGTATTGGACAGACTCAGCCATACTGAGAATGCAGTTCTGATATACAATCACATGAATGAAGTTTGAAATCATTACGGTGGGTGAAAGAAGTCAGTCACCAAAGGGCAAACATGGTCTAAACTGTGTGAAAACTCACCCCAAAGAACAAGTTACTTAAAAAATGGCCCTTCCTCTGACCATGCCAGTTTTTCTGGGGGCACTATTTACAAGAATATTTTTTTGCCAGAAAGCAAGTCCTAAATCACAAGATGCAACTTCATCCTTAAGGAGGGGTAGGAAAAGGTTTGTTCAGCTGCAAGCAAAGCAGATCTTTTTTTCTTCCTTCCGGAGAGCCATCCAATGCCCAAAGTGAACTTACTAGTCACAGGAAACGTGGGCCACTCGAACAACATGCAGGTTGTTATTAATTATTGTATGTATCCATGAAAAGGAAAGAGAAAAATAAAAGGATATTGCAGTATCTCTGGGAGGATCCAAGGCTAGTCTTAAGATGAGAGCTCACAGCGGCTCCCCTGTTTGAGAAATGAAAGTCTTATAAACCTTCTGTGGATCAATTCATTGATTCTAATTCATGGTGACCCCATGCGTGCAGAACAGAATGTCACACAGGGTTTCCAAGGCTGGATGCTTTTGAACGCACATGTAGACATATCTTCCGAGATATGTGAGTGGGATTTGAACTGTCAATCTTCTGGCTAGTAGTTAAGCACGTAACTATTTGTGCTACTCATTTTCATTTCACTTGGATCACTATAATTTGCAAGGACCTTAATAATCTTGTGCTTAGACTAGGGGCTTCCAAAAAATTATGGGGAAAATGGAATTAAAAGTAAATGGAATTTTACTATGAACTTTTTGAACTCCCCCTTGTGTTTAATCTTTTAAGCTTCTTGAATTGAAGAGTCAATTTTGTGACCACTCAGAGAGCCTTGAACAATACACTGTATATACTCGAGTATCAGCCGAGGCACCTAATTTTACCCTCAAAACTGCATTAACAATGTGCTGAAAAACTCGACTTCTACAAGAATATATATGGTATCCAATAAATGATCAATTTGGACCAAATTATTGAAGGTTGCCGTGTCAGGGAGGGAATATAATACTGAATGACACACTCCACCCTCCTCACGAATTTACTGAAAATCCAGGAAATGTAGAGACACAACACTGGTAAGAGGAAGTACCTGCCTAGAGATAAATCGGTTAATAGCCAGGAATCCTATTTTTAAAAGAGAGTAATTGAAGGAGGAAAAGGGATCATCTATCGATCTATCTATCTATCTATCTATCTATCTATCTATCTATCTATCTACCTACCGTGTTAATATGTGTTCTTGACAGACCTGTTCTGTAAGTCTAGGCACTAACAATAGCAAAGGCCCATGAAAAAGCAGGGTTGCAACACTAACAAATCACTCATAATCCGTTTCAAAGGGTTAGCAGAGCGAACTTTCTCCTGCCGTGTGCACCTCACATCACAGCCGGTCATGCCTCCACCAGTGAGCCCGGAGAGTCCCCGCTTCTTTCTGCAAGAGGTAGGCCTGAAGGAGGGCATTCATTTATCAAATTGAAAAACTGATCCAGGGTGAGGCCAAGATTATTAATCCATTGTTTTAACACAGGGAGGAACAGCTTTGCAGCTTCTTTATTTACTCTTGAATACCTCCAACACTGCTTGCACGGATCTACGTTCTGTAGATTTTCAGCTGTTTTTCCTGTGTTTTTAAAAAAATATATATTTTGCAAAGGCTAATTCTCTAACCATAAGATGATCTGACTTAATTTCCAAATATTTAGAGTTCTGGGGAAAATCCTGCTGGAACCAATACAATTTCCGGGTGATAGAAGCATCATTTCTAAGTGCACGTGGGGTAATGATGTCAGAGAAACACTGTTTAGCAGAGTAGGCAGATGGGTAAGGGACTAAGCCAGTGAGCCTGACCGTATAGTAGAAAGAGTTACAGTAGTGGTATTGACGAGAGTGAGCCACATTTCAAGGCTTACTATGTGTTAGGCCTTGCTAGAAACACCTTCTATGGATCACTTTCACAGACTCTGTTAAGCAGATGAAGATGCTGGTCTAAGATAAAGGTCACAGAGTAAGTGGGGGTAAGGCTAGGATTTGAACCTAAACATTTAGAGCTCAATGGCCTCAGCTTTTAAAAACCATACCCACCACCACAAATAACAAAGACACTCTCATCCAGTCAAAGTGAGAAATCGTTTCCTACTGGTAACTGACAATGCAGCCTCATGTGCTATACTGAATTGGTACAAGTCTATGCTATGATTGATATGACGTATGTATCTAGGAAACCACTAAGCACTGTAGAATACTGATGGTTTTTCTGGACATGGCTCTGTGGCCAACATGTGGGAGGAGTTTGTGGACACAGCCAGAGGAGAATTCCAGGACTGTGACTCCTCCTTTCTGTCCTTTCCAGCTGGGTCAGAGGTCGGCCGGGATGACTCAGGCGATGTGAGGCCCTTGGAGTGGGCACACAGGCACACTGCTGCACTCGCTCCCCAGTGGACTCGCACGAAGGGGCAGATCACGAGAGGAAAAAGAATGCCCAACTAGAGCTGAAATTTTAGGTACTGATGCCAACGAAAAAAGTTTTGGAGGGTTTCTGGGGGAGGATTCGTTTCTTAGTATACACTTATTTGAATGTTTTTCCTTGTCATTGTGAACTGGCTGAAGGGTTATCGAACAGATTGGTTTCTCACCCAACAATACATACACATTTCATCTCCTTAATGGCAACCCTCACAATCAAACATCTCTTACTGGCCATGTCAAGACTGTATATTTTAGTTGGGGAATATTGAAATAGGCTCTGGACAGGGGCGAATGACACAACAATTTGCATTTTAGAATCTAAGTGCTGCGCTAGGATGGAATAACTTGACGGTGGGATGGAGGAGGGCACAACTCAGAAGCAGGGATACATAGACGAGAATGTAACAACAGGGGCATTGGTGGTTTAGGGGTAGAATTCCTGCCTTGTAGGCAGGAGACCAGGGTTTGCTTCCTGGCCACTGCCCCCATGTGTAGCCACTACTCATCTGCCAGCGGAGGGTGGCATGCATGAGACTGACCAGGCCTCAGCAGTACTTCCCGGCTAAGGCAGACTAGAAAGCAAGCCCTGGTGACCTAGTTCCCCAAACCAGTCACTGAGAAACCCCATGGACCACAACAGACTGACCCCACACTGATGGGGACGACACGGGAACTGGGCACCGTTTCATTGTATTGCACACGTCCAAGGCACGAGTTGGGAGCGGACTCAAAGGGAGTTAACAAGAACAACAACAGTTTCAGTCAGAAATTAGGTGATGGGGATGTTGGGATGAGTAGAGAGATTTTTCTGAGGTCAAGTTAATAGAACTTGGTGAATCAGGAGTGGGGGTGGGGGCAGGGAGGGAGGAGAGTCGGTGTGGGAAAGGAAGATGATTTTCCATTTAAGGTAAAGCTCAATTCTTACGAAAGTCCTGTCTATGTGATTTAAGTCAGGTCCCCTCACCTTGGAATTCAGGAATTCTGAAGAAACAGCACATTGTTAGATGTGTCGTACCCAAGTGTGGTAAATACCTACCTCTTGGCATGATTCTATTTACTTTCCCTCATGGCGGTATCAAAGGCCCCCACTGACACAAACAGCAATGCTGTACTCTGCTGCTGCTTATCGGTCTTGCCATATGTCACACACTCCCTAAACAACTCGGCCTATTAGCTTAGGATGCCACCTGCCTGGTGTTCTTGCACCGTTAATAGCCATCATTCATCTCATTTTACCTTATTCCTTTAAGAAGCTATCAAAGAAGAATAAATTACTCTACTCCCAGACTTGGTTGAGAAAATGAAGAACTAAAAGACGGCCCCTAAAGCTACATTCCAATGCTTACAGTGTCCCCGGGCTCCTTAGGTGGTGAAAGCTACCTTGCTGCTTTTTTCCACCATCAAGTGGGAAGGCCTCTACCAGGCCGGGGACATTCAGGAGCAAGTCCTTCTCAGCTGCAGGCGAGGCCACACAGCTGGGAGGATGACGCATGAAACAAGTGGTCTCAGAGATCTGGTGGTAAAGGGAGGCGGGCGTGGGGGAGGGGCTGTGTCTTTCCTGGAAGTTGGTTAGTGAAGCAACTAAAAGCTAAAAAAGACATAAAAAGGAAAGTCCACTTACTGATACAAGAAATCAAATCGTTAAATCTTTCCTTAGGAAAGAGGGGGTTTTCCAGGCCACGGAAATAGAGCTTCAGTACTCCAGCCACTGAGTTAATATCGTGGTTACTCTGGTCATCAGCCAAAGGGTTTTCACCTTAAAACAAAACAATACAAAAAAATCAGTTGTATGCAGTTTCTTTTTTATCCCCAAACAAAAATATGTTTCTGGGAACACACATACTGCTATGTATACATGTACCTTTTAATGACCCTTTACGAAAGAGTATATGGTACTAAAATTAAAATAATTGATTTAGCTATTCCACCCCATGATTAGCCTTAGTATAGGTGGGTAACATAGTGCTTCTATTATTTTGAGATACCAAATAATCCCTTACAAGTCACCCAAATTTTAAAATAAAATATCGTGAGATTTAAAATCTTCATTTTTTAAAAGCTAAAATTTATAATCTTAGTTTGACATGAATTCGAATATATTCTCAGTGTTTCTTATCCCAGTGGGTAAAAGATACAATATAAGTCTGCCTGCCTAAGTCATATGGGTTTGAAAAAAGTATCAGAATATCAAAAGTTTCACTGAATGGTGCACACTGGAAACTGGAATAAATAAACAGCTGTTTCCCAGGGTGGCCAAGTTAGCGCTTAGAGCAATGGTTCTTAACCTTCCTAATGCTGCGACCCTTTAACATAGTTCATGTTGTGGTGATCCCCCCAACCATAATTATTTTCGTTGCTACTTCATAACTGTAATTATGAATCATGAAACCACTGTGAAAGGGTCGTTCGACCCCCAAAGGGGTCATGACCCACAGCTTCGAGCATATTTGAAAGCTGTCTTGTGCAGTGGGAGGTTTTGAAATCAGACACAGGCATTGGAATATGAACTCTTAGAGGTATGCAAGAGGTAAAGGCAACAGAGGCAAATATGGTTGTACAAGGGGGTACCCCTGCCAAAAATGGGGAGAAAAAAAGCTCCATTAGGCAGAGCTTTTGTAGTAAACATTTTTCCCACTAGGCGAGCATCCAGCAACTTGCTCTGAGTTAGTGCACTCAGTGGCATCACAGTGAGATTTTTCATGACAGCAGTTTCACTTAAACCTTTTCATGATGGCTGCTTTAAGAGAACAGTGTGAGGCTGTGAAATTTTGTTTCCTGCTTGGGGAAAATGCCGCAGAAATTGTTGATGTTGAACACAGCTTTCAAGGACAGAGCTATTAGAAAAACTCAACTGTACAAGTGGTTTCCTCATTTCAAAAAAGGTAAAATGTCGATTGATGACAAACCTGTTCTGGATGTCCATCAACTTCCCAAACGGACGAAAATGTCAACAGAATTTGTGCACTTGTGCTCAAAGCTCGACGACAGACCATTGAAGAGATGGGGAAGTTATTTGGACGATCTTGGAGCTTAGTTCAGTGAATTTTAATAGAAGATATGGGAATGAGAAAGGTCGCTGTGAAATGTGTGCCTCGGATTCTGACTGACCAGGAAAAAGAGTGGCGAGTGGAAGCATGCTCACCTTTGAAAGGACAGTTCCCAATCAACCCAGAATTCTTTCCAACGTCATTACAGGTGAGGAGACATGATGCTATTGTTATGACCCCGAAAGCAAACATCAATCAAGCCAGTGACATCTCGTCCAAAGAAAACTTGTCACGTGAAATCAAAGATTAAGACAATTGTTCATTTGTTTTTTGATGTGAGGGGGATAGTGCATTTGGAGTTCGTTCTACCAGGTTGAACTATTAATCAAGCTTTCGATTTAGAGGTTCTGAAAAGATAGCCTAACAGTAGGCGACAAAAAAAGGCCTGATTTGTGGCAGAAGGGGGATGGGTTTTGTCACTACAAGGCACCTGCTCACACAGCTATCTGAGTGCTCCAGTTTTTGGCACAAAACAGCATGCCTCTCTTGCCCCACTCACCTGACCTCACTCCGTGGGACTTCTTTTTGTTTCTGCAAATGAAGATGAACATGAAAGGACAGCAATTTGATGACGTAGAAGAGGTGAAGACAAAAACGAAGGAGGTGGAGGGGCTGTCAGCCATCCAAACAGATGAGTTTGAGAAATGTTTCCAAGAATGGAATCGCAGATTTGACAAATGTATTAAGTGTAACGGAGAGTACTTGGTGGGTGGGTGGGGGGTAATAAGGTTGTTTTTTAAAAAAAAAAATTAAACATATAGCTTAGGGGGAAAAAAGACAAAAAGTATTCTGTGTGTGTGTGTTTGCATGCACACATGTGTTCAGGGGGATCTCCTAGTATATATAATCCTGCAACAGTGGTGATTCATGAGTAAATACTTAGATAGACATGCAGGCTAAAGAGGTGTGAGATGGAGAGTGGGTGTATACATATAGATATTTAACAGAGGATAGCTGTATGTGAGTATTAATCTTTGCTATAAATACAGTCATGAAATATGATGACACAAAGTGATGAATACTCCTCAGATATAACCAAACTCCTTGAGGGAATGAACTGTTGGACCTGAAGGATCAGGACCACAGTCTTGGGGGACACTAAGGTCAATTGGCATAACATCGTCACAAGGACAATGTCCTATATCCTAATTGAGTGAGGAGCCACTTGGGTCTTAAAAGCTCAAGAGCAGCCATCTAAAGTACAGTAAAAAGAAGTGATTAAAACTGAAAGACATGGGTAAACAATCAGTCCAATGGACTCAAGGACCACACAAACATCAGTCTCCACAAACCTGAGACCAGAAGAACTAGATGGTACCCAGCTATGTCTGTCAACTCCTCTGAAAAGAATTACAAGAGAAAGTCCTGGATAGAGTGTGAGAAAAATGTGGACTTAAACTCAAAATCATCCAAGTGACCAGGTTTATTGGTCTAAAAGAGGCAGCTGGGTGGGAGCTCTGAGGCTCAGGTCTTTTACTCATCTCTTCTATCTGGAACTGAGCCCATCCTGTAGTAAAGTAATCAACCATTTAAGATAACAAGGATAACTTTTATCCAGCAACAAAGTTTGGAGGATTAGGAAAGGAGGAGGACTGGGAAAAGGGAACACAGGAAGAAACTGGAATATGAGATGGTACATTGAGGGGACTGCAATGGAGGAGTTGAAAGAAATGTGTAAGAATTGCTAAATATAACACCGATGACCTGCTTTGTAAACTTCACCTAATTCATAATAACTGTTTTTCTTTTTTTCAGTTTTAGTAGCATTCCAGGTGCATGTCATACAATTCAATAATTCAATCATATCCAGAAGAGTTGTACAATTGTCACCATGTTAAATTACAAAAAAATTTCTTCTTCCTTATAGTCGTTATTCCTGTAATTATTTTTCTAATTGTGGCAAAAACATACACACCAGTACATTCTCCAATTCCACAACTTCTACTTGTATAATTTAGTGCTATTGATTATACTCTTCATATTGTACAACCATTATTGATATCCTTTTCCAAATTATTCTATCACCATTGACATTAACTCAATGCCCCCTAAGCAATAATTCTTTCCCCTTCATTTATGGCAGTGGTGCTCAACCTGTGGGTGGCGACCCTTGGTGGACCAAACTACCCTTTC
This sequence comes from Tenrec ecaudatus, assembly GCF_050624435.1. NCBI lineage: Eukaryota > Metazoa > Chordata > Mammalia > Afrosoricida > Tenrecidae > Tenrec > Tenrec ecaudatus. The sequence goes on from NC_134535.1 coordinate 67,076,572, forward strand.
ACAGGGGTCACCTGATTTATAACAGTAGCAAAATGACAGTTATGAAGTAGCAATGAAAACAATATTATGGTTGGAGGGGGAGCGTCACCACAACATGAGGAACTGTACTAGAGGGTGGTGGCATTAGGAAGGCTGAGAACCACTGGTCTATGGTAACCATTGGTCGTTTGGCTTCTTTCTTCTTTTTTTCTCCATTGGTTTTCTCTATAGAGTATTCACATATCATAAATTTCCATGGTAAAATCACTTGTAAAATGAGCTGTATATACATAATCATAAATCATTCTAATGTTCTCTCCCCATAATACAAATTATTAAACTACCCTTCTTTGTATTAGCCAAGATATTTACAGGGCGGGAGGGTGGGGGTAGGGGGCAGAAATGAGCTGAAGCCTAGGGCTCAAGTAGAAAGAAAATATTTGGAATATTATGATGGCAACATATGTACAAATGTGTTTGACAACGTGTATGTATGTATGGATTGTGATAAGAGCTGTAATAGCTCCCAATACAATTAAAAAAAAAGGCAATGAAGAACAGTTCTATGACACACAGGGAGCTGCCAGGAGAGGGAGTGGATTCAAAGCAACTGACTGTGGCTTTGGCTTTATTTCTCAGCTATTCTAAAGAAGCAAACCTAAGGGAAGTATCCAAATGAAGTAAACCGAAAAAAGAAAGATTATGAAGATAAAAAGAACACGTCTGTCACTTTGGTCTAAAAACATCATGACTTGGTAACATGGCTTGCTCAGAACATTCAGGCGTGCCATTACCTCTCTCAAAGGAATTTTTAATATCATTGACTTCCACCTGGGAACCAGAAACTCTGAAAATTCCCTGATGCTGAAGACCTGAAAAGAACAGAAAGGAAAGAGGGTTAAATAAAAGATTCCATCTCATCCTTAAACACTCCCCTTTCCCCAACAGCATGCTCAATAGCAAGACACATTTACGTAAACATACTTAGTGATTCTTTAAGAAAAAGAATCCCTAGGGCCAGGGCCAGGGCCAGGGCCAGGGCCAGGGCCAGGGCCAGGGCCAGGGCCAGGGCCAGTGCTAGGGCCAGGGCCAGGGCCAGGGTCAGGGCCAGGGCCAGGGTCAGGGCCAGGGTCAGGGCTAGGGCCAGGGCCAGGGTCAGGGCTAGGGCCAGGGCCAGGGTCAGGGCCAGGGCCAGGGCCAGGGCCAGGGTCAGGGCCAGGGTCAGGGCCAGGGCCAGGGTCAGGGCCAGGGTCAGGGCCAGGGCCAGGGCTAGGAAAAAAAAAGTAAAAGAAAAAGAATCCCAGTCTGTGCTTTACCATAGAGATTGATGAACCGGATGCAGCTTTCCACGATGAGGGGGATGACCTGTCCTGAGTCCTGGGTAAAGAGAGGGGAACTGTTACCCTTAAAGGAGAGACATCATCCCCTGGGACAGCAATGCTCACAGTTTAATGGTAACTCAAGAGTGGGTTTCACCCTGCAGATTTCTAACACCCTCCCCTCCCCCCAATAGGAGGTGAAAATTTATATTTAAACAAGGCACAGTTCAGTCCTGGTGCAAACCAAACTAAATACATTGAAGTCAATCTTGTTTCAACTCAGTCTGTTACGTCTGGAGAGCTCAAAAGCAAATTCATCTCTTTTATTTATATTTAGGCTCATGGGCTAAAGTGAATAAATGAATCACGCATTTTTTAAAGGTTATTCATCTAAGCAGTCAATCTTTAATTGGCCCGAAAAGAACTCTCTGTATTGTCATCATAGTGTGTTAGCTAGTACTGACTGACCTCAGGGAGCCTCCCTGTCAGATGCCTGCCAGCAGGCCCTGCTGCTGACAACGGTTACCAAATGGCTTCCAGGTTTGCAGCTGCAGGATACCAGAATTATTCACAACTTGTCCTGGATTTATTTAGTTTGCACCAGAACTTACTCACCCTAAAGGATTTTTTATTGTTATTTTTGGGGTCAGGTTTTAAGCATTATGAGAAGACTGTACACGTGCATAGCCCATTTAGTCTTGTTTCCTTAGGAAGGGGCATTTTTGGCTTTTCTTCTGTACATCTTGTGACCCAGTCACTGCATGCTGCTGAGCAAATGTGAATTCTAAAAATGCTTGAGAATGTGTGTAAGATGACAAATGAGATGCAGGAGCTGCTGAGGACACAGTTAACCATGGATCAATGCCATGCACACTCCATGTAGTTAAAGAAGGTTACAGACGGCATGTACTTTTTAAAGGGCTCTGATCTTCCAGGAATTCGATCTGTAAAAGGAAGCTTGGGGGCTTCAAAATGATTAGCTGACATCAGGTACTCAGGTACTAATTCCTGAGGAATTTCATTCGGGAACCAAAGAACTTGGCTGTCTTCATATATGAGAACTATTCCCTACCGAGTAAGTTTTCCAGGTAAGCAGTGGGGAGAGGCCTGGGGACTGCGTGGTTCCGCCATTTGAACGCCACACTCTGCTGAGAGTGTGTGATACCTTTCTTAGGAAGGAACAGTTTTAATTTAGGTTTCCAGACAATCTAACCAGTGTTTAAACCAGCGAATGGTCTGATTACTTCTGGAGTTTGCATTAAGTATATCTAATTAGTTAATCTGTGGCAGTGGGTGTAAATTTTATTAATTTCTTAAAGAAGAGCTTTAAGAAAAAAAAAACACCTTTTTCATGTGGACGTGTTGGCTCACAAACAGCCATGCAGTTACAACAAAACTTAATTGCACAGGTGAAGAGGTTTTTCTTTAAGGCACAGTATGCTTTACGAGTAACCTTTCTATGAACTCTCCCTCATGAGCTTGGAGTCGATTCTGACTCCAAGCAGCTCTACAGGACAGGGCAGCACTGCCCAGTGGGTTTGCAAGACTGTAATTCCTGATGGAGTAGAGCCTTGTCTTTCTCCCTTGGACGGGCTGGCGGGTTCACACGAATGACCTCTGGTTAGCAGCCAACGTGTAACCACTGCTCCGCCAGGGCTACCTCTCTGTGAAGAGGTCAGGGAATCCCCGCGTCCAGAGGGGCAATGGCTACTTCACTCTAGGTGAAACAACTAGAAGGTTAGTGCGCATACCTCCGAGGGGCCTAGTATTACAACAAAGAGAACAAAAGTCCCCAAAAGGAAAATATTTGCAGTAAGAAAGTTCTAAATAAAAATGTTTTCCGTTTTCACTTTACTGGGGAATTTTTTTTTTTTTTTGTCCTTTACAGGTAACTGCTAATCATTTAACTTTTGATCGATCTTTCACCCAGATGCAATGCATTTTGTCGTTTAAAAAGAGCGTGTGTATGTCTGTGCTGTGTGTGCACGGCATGTTTTCAGGGCATTTTCTAGATGCCAGATGCTGTGGTAGGAATATTTTACAGGATGTGAAATGACAGGCTGCCTTCCACCCACCGACACACAAATCTTGTATCTGTTTCTTTGTGGAAAAGAGAGGGAACATGTTTTTCAGTCTTGTTGCCTCACAGTGATGTTGTGAATGTCTCAATTAGTCAAGCACTTTTCAGACGTGTAGAAACCTCTGCGTCCCCATCACTGTTTACCACTCACTGACTAATGAGGCATCTTGGGATGGCAAAGAACTCCACGCAATTCACATACATGAAGCTGCATGATGTCTAATTTACTCTTTCTTTAGTAACTGTGCTTGGTTTAACTGTTCATCATGAGCAATAAATAATCTTGAGAAGACTTAATATGGTCATTCTCATAATATATATATATATATATATTGGAATCACTCATCTGCCTCTTTCTCTGCCAGGTCAGCAGCTGCACATCTTCCTGCTTTCATTTTCATGTTCCCCTTTCTCCATCTTATTTGCTCCTGCTTATAAGCTAGGAAACAAGATAATCACATTTGACAATAATTTTATATTAAATTAGAGCCAATAAGGCTTTTCTGACTTTTAGGCTGAAGGCAGTGGATTGTCGATAGAGCATTTCGGTTGCTGAGTGACTTCATGCAATTCCAGGGTTCAAACTAAATTTTAAGGCTGCCCAAGTCTTTATCTTGCTACACATGTATGTATCTATCTGTGTGTACATGTATAGGCAGACACACGCACACATGGTCTTAAACCATGAGTTTATCTATATAATGTTTTTTAATATGGTAAAATAACTGTTAACATATCAGGAAGGTGGTTATTGATGATACAGGTTCCCACATAAATTTAGACTAAGTATTGTGGGCCAGGCCACAAAATGTGTTAGTCATAAACGAGAAAGAAAGCCTCTCTTTCTGGTATAATTTACACCAACGCCACAATCTAGTAAGGAACCACATATCAGGTATTTAACAGGGAATTTCCTGAAGACAAGCCCAATTTGATACACTGGCAAAACGTATGGACTCCAATTTGATACACTGGCAAAACGTATGGACTCCAATTTGATACATTGGCAAAATGCACTACATAAAAAAACAAGTCTTTTCAGAGCGGGCCATGTGCGGTGTCAGTGTTTGATTTCTATCATTCTTCTCTAAAAACACCTACTTATACACCAGATTCATTTCCAACTGCAAACATTTTTCTTTTAAAGACTACAACAACATCTAATGACAACAACCAAGCGTGGGTACGAATGGAAAAATGATCCCAAGAGCGAAAGCCGCCAGGCCTCACTTCCCTGCAGCACTATACCTGGTGTCTCGTGTGCGAGTTTCTTCGTCCTCGGCTAGAAGCATTATCAGAAATACAGGGTGAAAAAGAAGACCGAGAGTAAACAAAGCAGAGATACAAGAAATAGATTACAGGGCCTTACAATTGATCCAATATAACGAATTCCTCAAGTCATGGGAAATCAAATTTCTTGAGGTGCTTCTGAGCTAACATAACAAACGCCTTAAGGGGGAGCATTCCTCCGCCCATCTCTTTTGCACCAATTAAAAAAACAACAACAAACATTTGATTAGGTTGCTCTTTTGTCCAATCCCTTTTTTTTGTAAATAAAGAAAGGGGCTTTCTAGTCCCTAGGATGATAGCACCTACTTTTACTCCCTCTTATGAAGGCACTCAACCCAAATTTTCTTTCCGTTTTGACTTCAGGAAATATTATATTGATTTTCTGGGAAAGCAGAGAGCCCCAGGACAGGCTTGGACATAATGACCTGCCTCTGTTTATGAGAGGCTGAGGCCATTATAGTCAGAAGCGGGGAGATCAGCCACCCAGATGGCTGGTGCCAGTACCTTGACGAATGTTTCCAAATCCCCATTAAACAACTTAGCATTATACTGTGAGCGGGGTCTGGACTTCCTGTGTTTCTGGGGCTTAGGGGGAACATTTGGAGGCCTACGGGAAGGGAATATAATTACTGAGCATGACAGAAATCAAACAATAAATGCAACACCCTGAGGTCACATCTAAATTACCAAACCCGGGAGTTCTTGGAGTCCTTGCCCACCCCCACCCCCACCCCTTGATGGAGCCCATTCCCGCCTCTTCACCATCGATGCACTTGTACTTCCCTGTCACAAGTCATAGGAGCCCTTCAGCCAAACGACTCTTCTCCTGCATCACAAACGACTCATAGGAGCAATTCAGTCATGCAAATGGCTGGCATTTGTTTGCTGGTTTGTTTTTTTAAACAAGTTCAGCATTAGCAAATGGAATTGTAAGTTATTTCATCAAATGCTACACAGCCAGGTCCATGTTATTTCGTTTACGAGTCAGACAGTTAAAACTCCAGGGCTCTTAAATCCCCATATAAGATTTTAATTTCATACTGTTAGTTCCAACATAGTTATTCAAAGCAAACTGTATATCATCTGTTTATTGAAGAGATTTTATCTTATGCAACAATAACTATTAATGGACAGAATGAAAAAAAAGGCTCACACGAATTATTTCTTTACAACAAAATGTCTCGGTGCCTGAATATTGTAGACCATTAAAATGCACGTGTTGACTTCCCTCTGGACCCTTCTCCAGTCCCAGTCTGTCTGTGCGCTTCGATGGGTTCAAGTCGGTCTTTCTAGCACACGCACAGTAGTGCACCGTATTTAGAAACCCCGCAGAATCTAGTACTGTAATTGGACAGAGGGACTCTCCTCTGCTGACTCTCCTAGAAAACTGACAGCTATGATGACCTGACTCAACTTTTTCAACTGTGCTGAGTAGACTACAAGTTTCTGGACTGTCCAGGTTGAAGGGCTCCTTAATGGCCAGGTTTAGTCAAGGTCGTAGGCCACATCTGGAAATCAGGTCAAGCCTTTGTGGAGCTGTAAACTCTCTAGGAAGAATGACTCTTTTGGTTCATTAAAGTTCGGAAAGGTCATTTTAGAAACAGAATCCCAAGATTTTATATGAAAATCTGAGTAGCTTCTTAAGACATTACCCTCCAAACCAACTGAGGATGTGGAAAAAAACCAAAACTCTGCTGATACAGTCTTCCATAGCTAAATTCTAAGACTACCCCAGAAGGTGGGAGCATATGATTAAAGGATGTACAGAGAGCAGCACCAAGAGGCTTGAAGTCCCAAGAGGCTTGAAAGGGTAGAAGGACCCTTGGCAAGTGACTAGAAGGGAATACGGTCTCCCTTACCAGGTAAAATACCACGTCCTGCTAACACAGTAACAGTATTGAAAACAAAACAAAAACAAGTCTTAAAAAGTTTGCAAGTGGCCAACTGAAATACATTTATTGGTCTCTAATCATCTGAAACAAAAGAGAAAGGAGACCAGCGATTCAGTAAAGAAAATAATCCTATGGAATGGTTTTCTTTTTAAATCATTTTATTGAGGGCTCATACAGCTCTTATCACAATCCATACATCCATCCATTGTGTCAAGCACATTTTTACATTTGTTGCCATCATTGTTTTCAAAACATTTTCTTTCTACTCGAGCCTTTGGTATCGGCTCCTCATTTATTTTTTCCCTCCCTCTCTCCTGAACCCTTGATAATTTATAAATCATTGTTATTTTTCATGCCTTACCAGTGGTTTTCAACCTTCTTAATGCCATGACCCTTTAATACAGTTCCTCATGTTGTGATGACCCACCCCATAAAATTATTTTTGTTGCTATTTCATAACTATAATTTTGCTACTGTTGTGAATTGGGCAAGCCCTAAGAAAGGGTTGTTCACCCCCACAGGTTAAGAACCGCTGCCTTACACTGACAGATGTGTCCCTTCACCCACTTTTCTGTTGTCTGTCCCCCTGGGAGGGGGTTATACGTAGATCATTGTGATGGATTCCCCCTTTCTCCTCCCACCTTCCCCTTCCCCTCCTGGTATTGCTACTCTCATTATTGGTCCTGTGGGTTTATCTGTCCTGGATTCTCTGTGTTTCCAGTTCTTATCTGTATAAGTGTACATGCTCTGGTCTAGCTGGATTTGTAAGGTAGAATTGGGGTCATGATAGTGGGCGGGAATGAAACATTAAAGAACTAGAAGAAAGATGTGTGTTTCATCGGTGCTATTCTACAGCCTGACCGGCTCATCTTTTCCTTGTGAACCTTCTGTGGGGGGATGTCCAAATGTCTACAGATGGGCCTTGGGTCTTCACTCCGTACTCCCACTCATTCAAATTAATATGATTTTTTGTTCTGGGTCTTTGATGCCCGATACCTGATCCCATTGACACCCCATGATCATACAGGCTGGTGTGCTTCTTCCATGTGGATTTTGTTACTTTTCAGCTAAATGGCCGTTTGTTTGTCTTCAAGTCTTTAAGACACCTGAGACTATATCTTTTGATAGCTGGACACCATCAGCTTTCTTCACTACATTTGCTTATGCACCCATTTTGTCTTCAGAAATCGTGTCTGGAAGCTGAGCATCACAGAATGCTGGGTTATTAGAACAAAGTGTTTTTGCATTCAGGGAGTACTTGAGTAGAGGCTCAATGATGAAACTGTTTTCTATAGTCTAAGGGAGCCGTGTTCTGAAGATACCCTGAGAACAGAAGATCTAAATCGTACCTAGCTACCAATACTGGCTGTTTTAGTCAGGGTCACAAAATGTGGACACTGATCAAGGAAGAAAAATGTAGAACAGAATTCAAGTTCTCAAGAAACTCATATTTAGGGGGAACCAATCACAAGGTTGGATATCTAGCCCACCTGCCAGGGGGATGAATAATAGAGATGTGTGTGAAGGGAGACAACAGACAGTGTAAGACATGAAATAACAAGAGTGATATGTAATTGATAAAAGATTCAAGAGAGGGGAGGGTGGGGGAAGGAAGGGAAAAAAAGAGGAGCTGATACCAAAGGCTCAAGTGGAAAGAGATTGTTTGGGAAATATTGATGTCAGCATATATACAAGTGTGCTTAATACAATTGAATGATAGACTGTCATAAGATTTTAAGAGCCCTCCACCAATAAAATGGTTTTTGTAAAGTAAAGACACCTGTGCTTACTGGCCCTGCTGTGGCCAGACGATTCCTGAGATGATCACTCCGCGATACTCTTTAACTTGAAGTTGTCCCAAGGTTCTCTTTTAGCCAAATAACAGAAGGGCTCATAAAAAAAGCCCTATCACTCACAAATCATGAGCTCCTATGAAAAAAATCATCTCTATGAGACAAAATGGTAAAAAAATTAAAGCCAACATGAGAATGTAAAGAGGTATGGGAAACTAAGGTACTAGAGCGGTGCAACTGGAGCGAAATAGATGAAAACGACAATGTAACCAATGCCTTTGAATAGTTGGTATAGAAATTCTTAAATGGGAACCAAATTTGCTGTATAAACTTTGTTAGACATAATAAAATATTTAAAAACAAAAACAAAAAACAATCCCACACAAGTAACTCCTAAATCCCACTGCCATTGCGTTGATTCTGACTCACGATGACTCCACGCGTTACACAGTAGAACTGCTCTATTGGGTTTTCCTGGCTGTGGTAGATTGATTATATAGAAGCAGATTGCCGGGATACTCTCTCATAGTGCCCCTGGGTAGGTTCAAACTGCCAGTCTTTAGATTAGCAGCCACTTAATACCACCAGGGACCTGTAACAAAGCAAACCTACTTGCCACCAAGCCAATTCTGACTCATAGCGACCCTACATCTAGGCTTTACTGAAGCAAAGAGCCTCCGTCTGTCTTTCTTTGAGCAGCTGGTGGGTTTTACTTACCCAATGCTTAACCCACAACACCACCAGAGCCCCTGGGAGGAACATTCATTACAGAACCCTGACAATAGAATTGTCCATTTCTGCAAAACACCTCCCAGTATTCTAAGAAAACCCCATTTCAAAAGAGAAAAATCTTGCTATGTCAATTAGAATAATCCCTGGTTGCCGTCCAATATAGGAAAATAAAAGTTGCCCATATGTCCTTGATCCAAATGTGAATCGGCCTCCAAAAACATATTTCTTAGCAGTAGTGTCTAAATCCTTCAGGCAACGGCAAAGGGGACCAGGAGAAGGACGAGAACAAGAAGGGTAACGTGTTTGTAGGTGCTAAAAGCTAAGTTTTAAAAGGGAACTAAAAGGGAGCAGGGAGCTAACGCCCTCAGGTAATGTTTATAACACAAGGTATGTAGAAGCAGGAAGAAAGGAGTCACGCTTTCTACTTCCATACTCAGCCGACACACCCATGATATTGCTTAATTTAATTATTCAACCAACAGTCTTGTCAGATGACTTCTAGAAACTGAGCATGCTTTGGCAAAATGAACCAAGACCCAGTCACCTTAGCTCCTTATTGCTGAACCTGCTTATTAAGGAGCTTTACAATCCCATTGGTTTTCATGAGCACCCCACATATTTCATGTTGCTAAGCACTGTCAAACTCAAAACCATCTTCCACGCACATTCACAAAATACATCCTTTCCTGCAGCATTTAAATGACGGCTTCTTGTCAGAGAAAAAAAGAGAGATGTAACGAGTCAGTAGAAAATGTTTTCCTACCTTGTAGTCATATATTCAGCTCTATGACCTGCAGATACAAAATTAAAATAAGTAAGGTGATGGCATCGGTAGAATGCACTTCTTTTGCCTTACCTGATCCCAAGGTTACAATCACTCACACCCTTCTGGTAGAAGCATATTAATAAATAACACATATATTTTATAAGTATTTTATAAAAACTATTGGTGAAATTTAATAAATTCCATAAATAGGAAAAACATACCACCTAGCAATGTGATGTATATAGAGCTCTTACCTTTATTTTTGGGTTTGTTTTCTTTAAGAATGACTGCTTGGTATTAGTGGTTGATTCAAAGAGTTACAAATAAAACCCACCCTAAATTTTACTGTTAGCTAGTCCCCATTTTGACTATTTCTTGGGGCTGAAGTTGGGACTCAACCAGGGCTGGAGAACTTAATTTCCTTTAAATTACATTGATGTTCTTTCTATATTTTGAAATGGAGAGGTTGGGCGAGAGACTGCATTCTAAATTCAGAAATGACATTTGCTGACCATAACATATAAAGAATTAAAAGGATAGTCAGGGTCTCTATGGGTTTAAATTAACTCAGTGGCAGTGGGTTACATTCCACCAACAGCGGTAAGCTAAAAAAGCCTTTCATAACGTTCCCTCTTATTTACCACACCAGGTGCTCCTTAGATGTTTGGGCTTCTTGACTGATTAACAAACAAACAAATGAACAAACAGGCCTGTCTTTTTGTAGTGCTTTTACAATCTGAGTTAGTTTTAGAGCTGACTGTCTCGGTGGCTGCTCCCTCCTCTTTCATGCTTTCAGGCTAGAGCTGGGGAAGGCTTGTGGGTGGGTGGGTCCAACAGTTCAGGTGGTTGGTTGCACTGCAAGCTGATGAGACAGGTCTGAAACCGTCTGACAATAAAGCTGGCAGAGGACATTCATGTTGCAGCACAAACGGGAGCCCAGCCCACCATATTACAATGTACTGATGAAGACGGACAGGGACAGACAATTGGAATAGTGGACGGCGCTGGCTTGCTGTAAACAGTGAAGAACATGCCCGGCCACACCATAACCCTGGACTACTCTTGTCTTACCTGCTCTCGATTCACAAGTGAAGTATTTGGTTAATATCTATTTGCTAAACAGGGGAGAACAGTTAGCCCCAGAGAATGCCTTTCTCATCACAGATCCAGGCCTCAGTTAGCATTTGTCTCATACTTGACTATGACTTGGAGTGGATCTGGGGGGCAAGGAAAAGGCACAGTCCTCTTCTCTACGTAGTTCCACCTACCACCTAACTACAAAGCCCTTCCTTTAGCTACTCTTGTTACTTGGGGAAGATACATGGGAAGGTGGACACAGAACTTCAAAATAATTTATGGTTATTCAGAAGTAGGAGGGAATGATCTAAAGTTACCAGAAAGGAAAAATGTCAATTAGCCCAGTGCAACATGCAGTGCCGCATGGGATATCCAGTGGAAATGTGAACAGGAAGCTGGCTATCCAGGGCTCAAGCACAGATAAGACAGGGCTGTGGAGGAAGAGTGGGGAGTTACTACCATTTAGATCAGTGGTTCTCAACCTTCCTGATGCTGCGACCCTTTAGTATAGTTCCTCATGTTGTGGTGACTGACCCCCACCCAACCATAAAATTATTTTTGTTTCTACTTCATAACTGTAATTTTGCTACTGTTATGCATCGTTATATACATCTCTGATATGCTGGATGTATTTTCATTGTTACAAATTAAACATAATTAAACAGAATGAGAGCATAGTGATTAATCACAAAACAATATGTAATTATATATTGTGCAATATTTATGTGTTTTCCGATGGTCTTAGGTGACCCTGTGAAAGGGTCGTTCAACCACCAAAGGGGTTGCTACCCATGGGTTCAGAACCGCTGATTCAAATTTGCTGGGCTCACTCAGGGAGAGTCAGTAGAATGAGCAAAAAGGCTGAGGGCAGGGAAATGATCTGAATTGTATTCTGCCATGTAGCATACTTTATTATAATGTAAGAATATGACATGATACATAGTAGTAACTATGAGAATAACAATGAGGTTTAGCATTTATTAGACACTGTCTTAAGCACTTTATATAGGAACTCACTTAATTCTCAGAACTTTGTGAAGTATGCACTTCTGCAACCGCCTCTTTAAGGCAGAGGTAGGACTGTGCACACAGAAGCAAGTGACTTGCGCTGGGTCACACTGCTCTATGTGGAGAGGCCAGCTCTAGGATTAAGTAAGTCAGGTTTGACTTAATTCAAGACTCAAGACCCCAAGTTCTGTACTCTACTACCTTTAACAATAAAAATCTCCCCCACCCCAAGTCCTAGAAAACTTGAAAAGGTTCTAGAAAGTAGGGGTGATGGGCTCACACACCTGGCTCCACCCATGACTAATGCCAAATATAAAACAAACAAATCAATCTTCATAAAATCTGATGAAATAACAGAGGTTATCTAATCACTTCTGAATGATTCCAGGCTGTTAATGATCATTCCTTAGACATGAAACACAGTGTAACTTTGAAGCTTTGCTGTTTTGTTCAAAGTGTCCTATCCAAACAGACCTTAGACTTAAAGGTGGTGGGTGGTGCTGGGGGTTGTGGGTGGTGGTATTCATATACAAAATGGCTTAAAATGATATTGCGCCATCTACCCATTCATCTAGTTAGGTAATAGTAAAGATAAAAATTTAAACCCTATAAAAGATACACTTTGAATAATGAGGCAAGAACAACCTTTGCAAGAACTATCACTCAGGGTATAACTGCACCACCACACCCATCATCCTTCAGCTAATGGGCCTGAGTGTGTCTCTGCTGATGAATGAGGCTTTATTTTTTAATCAGTATCATCATTAATAGATCAATAACATGCAGGCTTAGAAGAATCTGCTTCCCAAAGAAATGTGAAAGCTTCCAGTGGTTTGAAGATTAGATTTATATCACTTTCTTGGCAGGCTAGTTAATTATTAAAAACAGATAACTTTCCCCTTTCCTATCTGCAAGTCAGTCAGATGAAAGAACTGACCCGAGGATCAGTTGCTCTTGGTACAGGTAGCTATACCTTCAGGTTAAAACTCCAAAAAACTCAATGCCACGGAGTCAATTCTGATTCATTGTGACCCTATAGCACAGAGTGGAACTGCTCTCGTGACTGTCTGTGACTCTACTCATCAAGAGTTATCCGTACAGAGTTAGGGGTGGAGAGAGCCTCTTCTTTCTCCCAAGGAGCTGGCTGGTGGTTTTGAACTGCGGACCTTGCAGTTAGCAAGCATCCCAACACATAAGCATTATGCCATGACTCACCCACTATGGAACCAAGGCTCCTTCGGGTTACATTTTATCATTCAATGGAGAATCATGAAGTCAAAGTAATTTTCACATACAGTGAATTTTAACTCCTGAATTTCAAGGAAACACTCCAAAGTACTTTGGTGACCATTTGAGACTGAAAACTGGATGAAGTCTATAGAATGTGCACAGCTCGCCTGCCCGAGACAATGGTACGCTGCACTCAAGGCCCTCAAGAATGCCTGCTGAGGATGATGCCTGGTGCAGTGCCGCAGTAAGTGAAGGGCACCACTTACTGCCATGCTCATCTGAAAACCCCCTGCGTACTCACAACCTGCTGCCCCGTTGAAAGTCTCTTTGTACTCTTGGTCAGAGAAAGACAAAGGGTTGTGCTGAGGATAACCTATTGAATTCCTTTGTCAGAAATCTCCTGCCAAGGGCTAGAAATAATATTACATGGAGTTAAGTTTCCAGTGTCAAATTTTCTGGGTTTGGCAAAACTGTACCAATATTTCCACCCTCCTCAGCCCCTCCCCCGAACTCTAAACTCTGCACACAAAGAAGCCAATGTGAACACAGAGGCTGCTACTCAGAGAGAGGGAGCAAATATCCTGGTGCCTCATTTCTACAGAGGCAGACAGCTCATTTACTCGGTTCAATGGAACTTCCTGACTTAAAAACATCGTCACAACAGCACACGAGGGACATGATGAAGATTTGGGTCTCAGCAACGCATTATGTATTTTTTTTCTCTCTTTCAAAAATTGCTTTAGAATGATTTGGAATCTAAATTTGGGCAGTACCACTTTAAGAGACCAATCTAGTTGCTGTGCAATGTTGTAAAACCAAAGGGCTCACTGGGCAACTGGTAGCCTGCCAAAAAGCTAGCAGTAAGACAGGCCAAACACATGGCTGTAGTTACAGTTTCAGCTGGGTAAAAGCAACTGCTAACCTCCTGGGTTAGGCTCCATTTGTTTTCCCATGAAGGCAGCTTTTACAGAGGTGAGTCTAGTATTGCATTTCTATATAATTCTGAGTGCTACCCCCAGACACACCATGTAATTGAGCACTACAAACCCTGTCTAGTCAAACCCAGACTCGGAGTCCCCAGAGCACAGGCTTGATCACCCTTCCTACTAGGCTCTGCTGTCAGTCGAGTAAGGTGAATGGAGCTGTGGGGAAGGTCATCAGGCTCACAGTGGTCTAGCTAAAAGTTAGGGCAAGTTCTCCACACTCGACTTTTCTCTGGGCAAAGAAGTGAGAGTAGGAGACCAAGCCTGCATATGGGCAATGAGGTCTTGCTGCCTGCTGGCTAACAACCTTGATGAGACCCGTCCTAAGAAACAGTGGCTTGGAGTTCACAAAGTAAGATAGCTTTACACCAGTGTTTCCCAAATGGGTGACAGCGCCCTGTGGGGTGGGGGTTGGGGAGAAGGATCAGGGGGGCTGCAAAAGCAGAAACCTACACTTTATCTTGGATTATGGCCTGTAGTACAAAAGTTTTTAATTGCTGGGGGTGGGGAGTTAAAGAGGGTAGCTGAGTAATTCTTTTTTTTTTTATCCTGAAAAGGGGGCAGTAAGTTTCTGAACCTATATTCTACACAGTTCAACAGCTAAAGACATTAATTTGGTCTCTGAATTCTGCAAGTTGCTAAGATTTGGTTTGTTGTGGTTAGTGGCCACTGATTTGGGTTCCATTCAACCCCATGTACAACGAAACACTGTCTGGTCCAGGGCCATCCCTATGATATTTGGCATGTTTGAGCCCACTGTCTCAGCCACTGTGCTAACTCATCTCATTCTCCTGGCCTTCACTGGCTCTCCACTTTACCAAAGTGATGTCCCCTTCCAGCAACTGGTTTTTCTTGATGAGATGTTCAATGTAACAATATTACTCTGGCTAAAATATAGCCCATTTTAAGCACAGCATCTAAAAGAACAGTTGCACAATGACAATATTATATTAAGATGGAGCTTTCTCTTTAGAAGACATGAGAGAACTCAAGTCACACCAGTACAATAACAATTTCCAGAGGCCTACGATGATTCCATGCATGTGTCTTCCTAAGAGTAAATCACTCTTAACTCCATTTTCTTAAACTGGCCATTTCTAAAGCGGTACCTACTACAGTCGAGAAGGGCTTTGCGCCTGTCAGCATCCACCTGGGCTCGGGCAGAAGTTGTCTTTTTTGATAATTTATTATTTTTTTTGTGTTTGCAACTATCTATGGAGGTATCATCAAACTATCATGCATTCGTAAAAATGTAAAAGAGATTTTATATGATGCAATGAAGGAGAAAAGTAGAATGTTCTTGCTAAAATACTTTTATTTACTTCTTAAGAGTTCAAACCTACTGGGAAGTTAAAAGAATAGTTCAAGGAATTCTGTTCTCTCTCTCTAATATATATACATACAAACACACACATGCACATTTTATATATATACATAGGTCTTTTTTATCGGAATCCCTTGAAAGTAAGCTTCAGACACTTTATCAAGGTTTTGTTAAGAATGAGGACATGCTTCTGAACTTCAATACTATTACTCTGCCTAGAAAAATGAACATGAACTCAACAGCGTAATTTAATATATAGTCTACATAAAAATTCCTCCAACTACCTTCAAAATAGCTTTTGCTTTTTGATCTAGAATCACACATTGCATTTGGTTCTACAGTACGTTTTTTATGCTTAGACACGTCTCAGTAGCTTAGTGTTTCCTCTTCGCCGTAGGTAAAATGGGTGTTTTCTGGCATCTAAACAATGTCACACACAGAGTCATAGTTCATGATGGCCTTTTGCTGTATGGCCGCCCCCTGAGAATAATGAGTGCCTCGGAAAAAACCAAGAGATACGGGGATGGTTAAAGAAGATTCTGGAAATGGTAAGAAGAAGAATTTCGGTCTAAGGGCAGTTAGCTTTTTTCCCCCTGATTTACTCACATAATCAGCCCACCCTATAACTCCTTTCCCATTCTCTTTCATGCCTCATAATCTATAGCAGCAGGAGCTAGATAATTAAAGTCAAAGACTATAAGGTGCGCTAAGGATTTTGCTTGTCTTTATATTTTCCTCTTTAAATTTCATGAAGACAAAGAGAAACAATAATATTCACAGTCTCTTTTGCTAATGATCTTCCCCTCAATTTCCTCATCTGTAAAACTGGGGAAGTTAACAGTGCCTGGTGAGATACAGAGCTTAGAACAGGCGTCCTGAAACTGCAGCCCGTGGGCCACAGGCGGCCCACCAAGGACATTTATTGGGCCCGCCGGGTATTTTTGCTCCCTTTGTTTTTGCCACGTTTGTTTCTTTACTTCAAAATAAGATATGTGCAGTGTGCATAGGAATTTATTCATAGTTTTTTTTAAACTATAGTCCAGCCCTCCAACAGGTCTGAGGGACAGTGAACTGGCCCCCTGTTTAAAAAGTTTGAGTATCCCTGGCTTAGAACAATGCCTGGAACACAGACAACCTTGAACAGTAAAAGTGTGTGAAGGCTGGAGTCTATGAAAGGCAGAAACTTGGCAAGAAAAGAGAACTCAAGTATTTTCCACTAACAGAGAGTGACAGAAAAGTGGCAAGGCGGCACCCTCATAATTTTATAGAGGTAGATTGCCTGTCTTTCTCTTGAGTGAGCGTCAAACAACTAACTTTTTTGGGATATCAGCCAGGTGCTTAATCACTGTACAACCAGACCTTGTAATCTACCTACACTATTAGATTAGTTCTGAACTAAAACCAATACCTACTGGGGGTGTGGGGTGGAAACCCCCAAACTAGCTTAAGTAGTTTCTGGAGTAAAAATGGTAATGGATGGAACAACAAACACCGGAGCCCATGAAGACAAACCCCAGTGGGTTGGAGAAGTCCCAGAAAGGCAGGGCGTGGTGACAGGAGGGGGAGGCGGGCTGATGGAAGGAAGTGCAGCTCCTGCAGCCCTCTCTCACTCAGCAGCGCCTTTCTCAGGGGCTCTGTGTTGGCTTCTGTGCCCTCTGGAGATCTCATTATTCTACCCCACTTAGTGCCAGGCTTGACCAGAAAAGTCCCAGAGAGAATTGGATTTTTGCCGATAGTGATAAAGTCACATCTCAACACACAACATTCTCCGCTTCTTTGAAGCACAAATCCCTAGTCCCCACTCTTCACAGTATACAACCCAGTTCGTCTTTCTGACGATCCCAAATACTGACCTTCTCCAAGAGTTCTCTGCAGCAAGTCATGCTTGGCTTGAAGCTTTGTGATGAGATTACTGCCTTCCAAATATTCTCGGAGTTTCTGCAAAAGGAAGGATTCACTTTTTGGTTGTTTGTTTGTTTGTTTTAAATTAGTATTTGATATCGTGGACTTCCCCGGGGAATATCTAAAATCCATGCATGTATATGGTCGGGGCTTGCTGCCCAAAATGGACAGCTTCGGTGCTACTCAAAGTATTGTCTGCAGACTGGCAGCATCAGCATCACTGGGGAGTCCCAGAGAGATGCAGAGTCTCTGGCTCCTCCCTCCCTTCCCCAATCTACTAAAATAAATCTACATTGCCTCAGGCACTGTTTTAGACCAGTTCTCTCTAAACCTAAGACACCCTGGTGGCACAGTGGTTATGTGTTGGGCTGCTAACTGCAAGGTCGGCAGTTCAAAACCACCAGCTGATTCTCAGAAGGCAGAGTTTTTTACTCTTGTAAAGGTTACAATCTCAGAAACACACTGGGACAGTTCTACCTTGTTCTGTAGGGTCACTATGAATCTGCATTGACTTGATGGCAGTTGTTTGTTTTTTGTTTTCTGTAAATCGGATTGTCTATCGGAATCTCACGAAGAGCTTTAAAATCATAAATCAGTTGCTGTAGGGTCGATTCTGACTCATGGCCCCATGTGTGTCAGAGTAGAACTCTGTTCCACTGGTGTTTCAATGGCTGATTCTTCAGAAGTAGATCACTAGGGACCTTTCTTCCAAGGTGCCTCTCTGGGCAGACTCCAGCTACCAGCCTGTCAGTTAGCAGTGGAGTATGCTGACCATTTGCAACATCTCAGGACTCATTAAAAGAAAAGAAAAAAGTACTACTTCCTAAACCTTGTGCCAGACCTATACTGTATCAGGAACTCTGGGGGTGGAGAGAAGCCTGTATGTTAATAAAGAGACCCCCCATGATTTTGATGTGTCCACTGAAGCAGTCTTTGGGACCCCGGATCAGGACTCTGCAAGAGTGGCTTGGGAGGTGATGGCACACCATGAAGTAGAACTGCTCAGTTTCCTGTTGGTTGGCTCTTCTCTTGGCGATGCTGGGTTTACTCAGGTAGGTTTCAGAGACAGTAGACTTGACAGATTCAGTGGAGCGGCTATGCTGGAAGCATTCCGAAACATCATAGTCCTCGATGGTGACCATATCTTGAATGGTCTGCAAGGTGGCTTCAGTTGTTTTTTTTACCTGGAAATAGGGATGCATTTCCCACATTAATGCGTTGCCTCATGATACCATGAACGTTCTGCCAGTGTCCACTTTGTGAGGCAGAGAGGAGGACCCAGGCTCTGCCTCCCCCAAGTTCAGTCTGTTAAGGCAGACAAATAGGCAGACAACATTTATATCACCAACTATCAGGTAAGGACGGCTTCAAAATTATCGTAAGGGAGATACAATGTTATATTTAGGTCCTTATGATATCACACTACATAATCTCTCAATGCCTCCTTTGTTGTAAGCAATGTTTTAAACTGAAGTATAACTAGTTGTAGAAAAACCTACAGGTCATCAACACATAGCTTGATGACATATTACAATGTGAATACACCTGTGTAAATACTTAATAGATATTATTGACTCATTCATATTGAACTCGGGGCCAAAAGCACTCACTCATCACTTACCAAACACATCCATTTTTTGTATAAGACATCACACAGCCTTTTCACAAGAAGGGCCACTAGACAGAACTTCGGCACTGTGCAAAATCACCAACCAAAAGCAGACAAAAGTGAAAGCTGAGGCACTAAATACACTATACACACACCACCACCACCACCAACACCTTGCTTGCCATACAGTATGAGAGCTGTAACAAGAAGGCAGAGGGTTGCCTTGCTTGACCTCAGCTATGAACGTACACATATCAGGTGACACCAAATTTCCCCCATGCAGCCCAGGGGCATGGCTGAGAAAACCATGAACCGAGTCCTGATTTTGGGGGTACAAACATGTTTACACATGAACAACCAGAACAAACCCAGTGAGAAGACAGACAAACTGAAACATGACCTCTATCACCAGTTACTGCAGAAGTGATTAAAAAGGAACTTAATTTGCCAGGTGTACTTCCACCGAAAACAAAGTCTTTCCAAGAGGCAGTCAAGAGCTGCAAGTGTGGCATCGGTGAATCATGAGGCCTGAGTTTTTGGTTTGACACTCAGGCCAAATTTCCATCTTTGCTTCTCTTAGAAGATGTTGTTTACGTACAGTAAAGTGCTCCACAGAGATCAAGTCCGTCATAATAGCTATGTTGTCACAAAATTGCACTTCTTGGTTTTCCATGTTATATAAAACTACCTTGTCATCTCTTTCACATCAAAAAGAACACGTTGGAATAAAACAGGTGCTCAACCAATCCTCATTACTGAATTGAAGCATGGGATCAAAACTCTTTCACCTGGCTGCAAAGCCCTATCACAATATGACTTTCACTTCACCTTTGGCTCCTTCCCAAGGAGAATCCGAGGGACCAAAGAGCTCTATTCTTCTAAAAAAAAACCAAATCAAACCCCCTGTCTGTGAATTGATTTTGACTCATAGTGACTCTACAGCACAAAGAAGACATACTCCACAGAGTTTCCAAAGTGGTAAATCTTACGCATGTAAGCCGCCTCCTCTCTCTCCTGTGGCGCAGCCGGTGGGTCTCCAGCCCTTACCTTTTAGTTAGCCGTCTACTGCCCGACCCGCTGAACCCCCAGGGCTCCTCTCTATTCTCCCAGGGCACCTTGAAAATAGTGAGATGTCCTCTCCCAACCCTAGTGAAGAATGTGGAAAGTCCCACGGACAGCTAAGAAGGCCGAGCAAGTTTGTCTTGGAAGAAGTACGGCCGGAGTGATGCTTGGAAGAACACTTGGTGAGACTTCCTTTCACAAACTTTAGGTATGTCCTCAGGAGAGGCTGGTCCCTGGTAACACAGAGGGGCAGTGAAAAAGAGGAAGGCTCTCAGGGCAAGATGGGTCCACACAGTGGCTGAACAACGCCTCCAGCACAGGAACAATTGTGAGGAGGGTGCTGAACGGTGCCGTGTTTATTTCATTCTGCTGTGCATAGGGCTGCTATGGGTGGGATCTGCTTTCATGGCACCCAACCACCACCCCTACTCCCAACTTATAAAACTGCACTGAGTCAAAATCCAAATGAAATCTTTTCTCTGGGAACTCTATTCCACAATACGGCTAACAAAACATAAACCAGTAGTCAGGTTCACAAGAAACACTAGGACAAGCCAAGTCATTAGCTTCTACAGTTATTTATTTAAACTTATCCTTCAAAAAGCCTGGGTTGTCTCTATCAGTCTATAATGACACTGCTTCTACACACTCTGCCCTAGAGGGGCATACATTAAGGGGCACAAAGTCAGAGATCTGCAGAGGCCAGCAGGTACCACAAATAAATGGGCCTAAGTCACTAAGGGTTGGGATCAACTCAAGAGTAACTCCAGCAACCTATATACTCGAGTACAAGCCGACCCGAATATCAGCTGAAGCATCTTAATTTTACCACAAAAACTGCATAAAAAATGTGATGCAAAAACTCGGCTTATAAGGAGTATAGACGGTAACTCACACAACAACAAAACACAATGTAAGAAAACCAAGAGCAACATCACTCTGACCAAGTATTAGAACGCTTCCAAGTTCTACTCCCTGAAGAAATGCAGGCCGGAGGTGGCCAGACCTTTTCTTTTTAAACCCGCCAACACTGTGCATGCCAAATAAAACAGGTCTGTGGGTTGCCAGGATGACCTTGTGTATAACACTGTAACACACTATTTTCCTAGAGTTTAGGGAATGTTTTCCAAATAAAACAGCAGGAGGATATGCATGAAAAAAATTGGAAGTCACTAGAAATACAAACGGTGAAGTCCAATGGGATTCAGCCAACTGCATCAGGCGAGGATTTTCTGATGTCTAACCCAAACCCTAAGCCTTAAACACGAGCTCAAGGAGAGTAGTCACTTTCCCTTGGAAAGACTCACTTGTGGGAGTTACACAGAGACTCAAGTCTGAATCACACTGGTTTCAATGTAAACACACAAATTTGACTAAGGAGTGGTTTGGTTCTTTGAGGAAGAAAAGAAGCCACAAAACTGCAGTGGGTTTTATGGTAACTAAACTATACTGCTCTACAAACATATTACTCTTCCGTAAGAGAAACAAATACACATTCTCACAGCCCCAGCCACTCTAGAATGAAAATAAAATAGGGTACAGTACGCAAGTGAAATTTTCTTTCTTTCCTACATTCCTTCCTTTTGGGAATTGCCTCGCTCTACCCGAGTAGTTTTCGAGACTGCAAATCTTTAAAGAAGCAGACTGGCGCATCTTTCTTCCTCAGAGCAGCGAGCAGGTTTGAACTGTTGATCTCGTGGTTAAAAGCTTAGTGCTAAATTGTTGGACGAGTAGGTCTCTTGTAACTGTCTTGGAAAAAGTACAGCCATAATGATTTTCAGAAGTGAGGATGACAAGACTTCACCTCATATACCATAGACATGTCCACAAGAGGGCCAGTCTCTGGAGAAGAACATCGTGCTGGGTATTGGGTCACATAAAAAGAGGAAGGCCCTCACTGAGACAGACTGACCCAGTGGCTGCAAAAATGGGCTCAAACATAACAAGTATTGTGAGGATGGTGCAGGGTGGGTCGGGCAGCACTTTGTTCTCTTGTATGTGGGCCTGCTGTGAGTTAGAATCAATCTCACACCACCTGCCGCCATGACAAAATGTTCTGTAAGTGGGCACAGCAGTTAGGCTGGCCAAGCGGAAGAGCTCAATTGTTGGACATAATGCTTGACTCAAAAGCAGGGATGACTTAAGTCAGGCCAAAGAAGAGTCTTCTTTTAAAGCATGACTTACTTTTTGAGATGGCAGCCCATAGGGAACGTGTAGTCCCAGATCTACCTCCACTATTGGGAAATACAAATCCCTACCAACATATACGACAACAGCAAAGTGATAGAGAGATTCCTGATCATACCCTCTAAATACAGATTGAATTTTGTCTAGGGCTGTTGCAAACATTGACCAAGAAGCTCCTGTTAAGTCTGACCTGGGTTTCTATGAATTATAACTGGGTCCTGACTAATATAAGAAACATCTGTGGTTGATAATTGTATTCTCAAAAAATGTGGATCTAATTAAATTAAGAAACAGGCAGCTGTTTATTACTTTCTGGCACAATATAATTCACACTTTGTGTTATATCCACTTAACCCCACTAATGTCAGCAAGTCAACATTATTCTCATTTAAGTACTAAAATAGTACTTGGAATAGTATGTAATCCTTATAAATCACACCAATAAGATCAAGTCTATTAATAAAAAAATTAAAAATAGAGAAAAAAGTAATAATGTCAAACATTAGGATTAAATTACCAAGTCAGTCACAGGTTCCTGCACAACACCCATTCCACTTGATGAACTGCATATTCATAGATGCATATATTGACTTTGATAATTCATGGGAAGTATTTTCAGTGTGTATAACAATTTGAGAATAAAAAGTATATTACAGCAGAAGACCTGAAAATTTGTTTCTATAAGATTTCAGCCAAGAAAACTGTTATGGATTGAATTACATGCCCCCAACATGTGTCTCAACTTGACTAGGCCATGATTACCAACAGTATGTGGCTGCCCTCCATTTTGCGATCTGATGTAACTATCCTACATTTAGGATGATTATTGAAAAACCTCCAATGTTAAATAAGCAGAATTAGGATGGTGTGTATCTTGAGTTACAACCTTACAAGAGTGTAAGTCATACCTTTTCTCTTATAGGAGAGAAAAGGTAAGAAGAATGAATGAGTATAAAGGAAAGCCAGGAATTGAGCACATCCTATGGATTGAAGCCAAGACATACGGAGAGCTCCCAGGCATGCTGAGGCAGCAGACGTTGGGAGGAAACGAGAACCGCCCTTCCCGACAGCCAACACAGAGAAAACGCCTTCCCCTGGAGCTGACACACTGAATCTGGACTTTACCCTTCTGAAGGGAGAGAGAATGAACACATGTGTCTTCAAACCATCCATCTGCAGCACTCCTGTCTCAGCAGCACTACAGTAAGATGCCTAAGGCGCAGTTCTATCTAGAACACAGAACGGAGCCTGGAATGGGGATTGACTCAAGGGCTGATTGCTGTTCTTTACGTACGTATGTGGTGAATACTTACATAAGTATCGGTCTATTGTATAATATAAAATCTTTGCATTTATCCCCCCCACAGTTCTTATAGGAGTCTTGATTTGTCTGAAAATGCCTCTCCTATAGCATGATGATGGGATTGCACTTAGATGTTACATATGCCAACATCATGGGAAAAAGCCTTCGTAACTCACACGCAAAGTCAGGGGCGTCCTGGGGCAGAGAGCACGCTCACCTCTTCATTCTCGATTTTGAGTGTGGCCAGTCGTGACTGCAGCTGTTGGTACCTGAGCATGAGCTCCGCCTGCACCGGCTGCTGAGCGCTGACCTGACAGACCTGTGGGGACAGAGGTGGCAGTTACAAAGGGCGCACTCAGGCCGGCCTCCAGAGACGCTGCTCTCCCCTTCAAAGGCCAGATGAAGCACGCTGACCTCTGAGAGATGCCAATGACATATTTACTTTCAACTGCCGCCTCAGAAAATCCAGTTTTAAATATGGACCTGCCACATAAGCGGCAAGCGCTGCCCGCAGCTGCCTGGCCCGGGTGTGACTGGAAAGAAAGCAGCTGCAGGAAGCATCTCCCCAAGAACAGGGCAGTTCCTGGGGGGCAGGGCTGAAGTCACCCTCACAGGGATTCCTTTTGAGACCGGCCAGAGGGCAGGCCGCAAAGGAGGTCCAGGTGTGTGAGTGAGAATGGCAGCAGAGCTTACTGGTTCAGAAGGCGAGTGCTTTTTCACCAGGAAGTTGGGGTCTGAGAACTCCTGCCCCTCCGCTCTTGGTGGGCATGAAGTGAGACAAGGCACACAAAGCACTTCAAAGAGTGGGGCATAAGGAGGACGAAAAAATGAGTCATTATTGTATCTTTCAGTCATTATCAGTGGTTGGCATACACGACACCACGACGGATTTCCCTTATCAGTACCAATCAAATCACACGATTCATCGTGCATTTGATAAGGCTACTTCTCTTGGGCTTTGGTAAACATGTATTTTGGCTATAGTCTCAATGATGGATGCGCTCCTACATGATTTCCTCTCATATGAATGCTCTCAGCTGAAAGGGAGCCTTTTTTGGAGTCTCCAGAAAACCAGCGAGAGTACTACTCGCTGGCAGAACCAGTGATAAACTAAAAAGGACAACAGACTCACTTGGTTAAAATAATCATAAAAATAATGGACCCTCATCTGTGGCATTTTATCATTTCATGTTTAATAACTGAAAAAACAAAGCATGACAACCACTTGATTTTCAAATGGTTAAGGCTGGGTGGAATAAGCTTGTCAAAATTCATGCACTACTGCATAAAGACTGCTTACCATTTTCAATGATGTTATTCACACAATCAAATCAACAGAAGTGGAATTAGATTGGAAATGAAGGCATACACAAATGTGTGTATACATATATACATGTATATATATATATATATATGATATTTTCAGAGAAAATGATGACATTAAATAAATCTGCCATGGTAATATCATTACCTCTATTTCTTAAGAAAAACAAACAAAAACCTGCCATCATGATAAGCTACAATAGTTTTTGTCTGTGGTAATGTTTTAGGCGGTTGGATGCCAAATAGTAAAGATCACACTCCATTAACTGGTTCTTATTTTCTTCTTCCACTGACAATAACGTAAACAAGTGTAACTCATGATCACCTTAATTTGATTTTTTTGGTAAATATTATAAAAGTTAAATTTATATAAAGAACCTAAGGCTTAATATATCATTTCTAATGCTTATTCTCCCAGCTTGGAGCCAACCTGAGTCAAAGTGATGATTTGCATGGTTTATTTATTTCCTCTCCACTTTTCCTTCCATTCAGTTATTTTTGCAGTAGAGACAATATTAAACCAGGAAGGCTTCACACAGATTCTACTGGACCAGCAGAGCACTTAGGTTTTTTTAAAATTAGAATCTGTGGAGGTGAGAAGTAGCTCCGCCCATTCAGTGGTCTCAGCCTGCCAGTTTACACCTCGATCTGCTTGATCCTCCTGCTTTAAAGGGTGGTAGGGGTTGATCTAAGGATCTGTGGTGGTGCAGTGCATTAAGTTTGGGCTGCTATCTGCAAAATCAGGGGTTCAAATCCACCTGGTGCTCTGCAGGAGAAAGATAAGGGAGTCTGCTCTCATCAAGGTTTACAGCTTAGGGCATCCAAGGAGCAGTTCTACTCTGTCCCATAGGAGCACGGAGTCAGAATTGACACAGTGGCAGTGAGTGAGTGGCTGATCTTCAGACTCTGCAGGGCAGCAGGGAAGAAGCACCTGTGACTTCTTCAGTCAGGGTATCGCAGATGGAGAGAAAGAGATAATACATTAGCTTTAAAATAATCCATTACTGACCTCATCCCCCATGTGTGACTGGAACTCAAACTTCATTGGTGGGCAGAATGCAGCAGGGTACATCTCCATGAATCTCTGCTTATCACTCCGGGGCTCCAAATTATCAACTGCATTCTCAATAATGTCCAAGCCTTCATGTCTGGAGGTTTCAAGGTTGTACTCCGCAGAGAGATATGTTCTTAAAGCTCTGTTCAAACTTGCATGGTAGCCAAGATCACAGCACTTAAAACAAAAGTATACCACATGCAAAAATTTAACTCAAAATAGGTTACCTCAAAAGGGTTAAAACTATAAAACTCATAGAAGCAAATCCAGATATAAAGTCTTCACAATCTTGAATTAAGCAATGCTTTTTTATATATGACACCAAAATCATAAGCAACAACAACAAAATGACCTACTGGGTCTCATCAAAACAACACACGTTTGTGTTTCTAAAGACACTATAAAAAAAGGAAAGGCAAAGCATAGACGGAAGGAAACGTTTGCACGTCTTGTATAAAGGTCTCTTATCACTAGCCACGGGAAGTGCCATCAAATCAAATCACCATGAGTTTCCACTTCACATCCAGCAAGATGACGATTATCAAAAGACAACAAGGAGTAGGAGCAAGCTATGGAGGAACCAAGTACGCTGCTGGGGGTGGGAAGGTAAAATGGGGCAACAGGGACGGAAAACAGTCTGGTATGGCCTCAAACTCAGAGTTACCAAGATGATCCAGCAACTCCATTCCTCGGTACAAAGATATGTGTATTTGGTTCACATCACGCTAGGTTCTATGACAGAGGGGCCTTTGCAAGTTGGAGGTTGGGTGAATACCATACTATTTGCAGGAGAGAGGCATGCAGGATAGTCACTGATATGGCTGTGATCTCTTCTGCCAACTATGATGAGGGACTGCGTGTAAAATTTTTGGCTCCACAACCACTGCATGGTGGCCGCCTGCTTTTCAAAAACCATGCTCTCAGCCCTTTCCTCCTGCCCCATGTTACAGTGTGTGCTTGCTGTCTAGCCAGGGGCTGCTCAGTCTTGCCGCTAGCTCCTTCCCCTTCCATCTTCCTTGCCTGCCTGCCTTTCCTGTTTCCTGAGTGGGCTTTCAATTCTTCTTACTCCTCCTTCCCCAGGCCACCGGCCCTGTGTCTGCTCCAGCCATGAGTTGGTTTGATGTGAGACAGCTGCTACTGTGAGGCGGTGTGGCCTTTGGCCTGGGCATCATACATAGGGTGCCTGGTCTGAGATGGGGCAGTGGCTGGGGCATTGCTACTCAGTGGCTCACAGCATCTGCAGGGATCCTGCCTGAGGTGACAGCTGCAAGACACGCAGCTATAAATGGACAGTCGGACCCTCTTCCCCTGTCACCCCAGGGTCAAGGCAGAAGCAGGGCATGGGAAGCTAGTGAGAGACAAATCAGATCTCTGTACTTATTGGCAAAGAACACTCGCTGTGCACAATTTTTCAATTGGGCTATCTGAACTGTATTATATCCTTATGGGATCACAGATCTATATGTGGCTGGACATTGTCTGAACGGACATCAAGTAATGCGTTCTTACAACCAAAGCAAGGAAAACATTTGCCTGTGCAAAAATGTGTACATGAATGTCCACAGCAGCATTATTCATAATAGCCCCAAAGTAGGAACAATCCAAATGCCCATCAACTTATGAATGGATAAATACCATGTGGCTGATCTATATGATGGAATATTATTCAGCAATAAAAAGGAAATCCTGATACACACTATGATATGGATGACTCTTCAAACTACTATGCTAAATGAGAGAAGTCAATCAATAAGACATTTTCTATGAATCTGAAATGTCGTGATGATGTAAATTTATGGAGACAGATTAGTGGTAGCATATGGTTAAGGGTTGGATTAAGAGGAACTAGGGGTGTAATGGATAATGGTTAAGCAGTTTGGGGTTTCATTGGGAGGGGGTTAAAATGTTCAAAATTGTTCTGATTGATGCACAACTCTGTGAATATACTAAAAGACATGCAGTTGTATATTTTAAACAGTTTTTGTCAATTTTGTATTTTAAAAATTTTGGCTCACTTAGGTTGTCAAAAAATAAAAGCCACCAACGCAAACTCTGAAGGAAAATAATGAAAGAGTAGTATTCAAGTCTCATCTATGCACAGAGACTGATCTAGGATGAAGTGCCGGAAGCCTATGACACAACAACAGTGATGCCTCTGTTGTCGATCGGTTCCAGGCTCGAACTGTCTATGACTCAAGCAGTAAAGTTAGAATACAGTCTGCTCAGAGTTCGTAACTTTGCTCGATAGTTAAACTGAAAATCTCACTTGAAAAAGCCTGTATGGGCCGAGAGTGAGTCATGTGGTGCTTCCTGTCACGGACACAAAGGCGCGACAGTCCAATCTAAGTGCTGCTCTTGCTCGGACAGCATATAGTGCTTGTATTAGTGTAAGGTGTCGATGGGAATAGGTATCAGAAGTTAAACAAGAAGCAATCAAAACCATGTGAAGGAGTGGAGACCCACCTGTAAGATAATTGGACAGTCCCTCACAGAAAGACCACATGGATGGGATATATATCCAGGGTGCAGTACAATACAGACGAAACACCTAATTATCCTATGGTTCTTTAGTATTCCACCCCCCTTACTATTATGGTCTTAGTTTTACCTCATTAATCTTGTTAGACCTGTGTATGTTCATTTGTATAATTAAGATCATTTGATGTATGAAATTCAAGAGAGATAAACCCTTCAGGAATAATAATGAGTAATGATTCTCTGAGGGCACAGGAAGAGAAGAGGGGGTACAGACTGATAGCAATGATGACTGACTGCATAACCCCACTCGAGGGGAACAAATGATAGAATTGTAGGTGAACAGTTACATTGGATAGTGTAAGATACAGCAATAATAATAATAATAATAATAATAATGGGTAAATGGGGAGAGAGGGGACAAAGGGGAGCTGATATCAAAGAGTTCAAAAAAGAATGTTTTGAAACTGATGATGGCAGCAATTGTACAAATATGCTTGACCTAAGTGAATTATGGATTGTTATAATATCTGTAACAGCTTCCAATAAATTGACTTAAAAACTCATCATTATGTGTGTGTGCTTTGTTTAAAATATTGGAACCACAACTCCAAAGAAAGTTAGTGATACACCAGCAGTAGAGCTAAGAGGAAAACTGTGAGAATCAAGATAGAGTTAAAAGAGAAAAATCATTGAGAAATTTGAATCTGGTCACACTTGTCTGATTTGGTGGCTCTAAGTTAACCTTAGCAACATTTAAAAAAAAAAGAGAGAGAGAAAGAAGTAATTTAAGTGGCTAATGTAGCAAAAGGTGTGAAATTGTTAACCATGAAACAAAGAACCCAGACTATCAAAGAGGTTGAAAAGTTACAATTAATTTGGATAAATCAGAAACAACTTGATAGTGAAAGTATATGCTAGACACTGATATGCAAGAAGGCTAGGAGCCTCCACGATTCTTTAAAGTTCAGGAAAAATTAATTTATAACCATAAATTAATTTATGGGGCCTGCGAACCAATTATCTGGTTTCCCATGATTTATTATGGGAAAAATATGTTCAGTTCCCGGATTTCTTGGTGTTCAAACATGAATTTGGAATGAATTGAGTTCGACAACCAAGGTATCACTGTTTACTAACCAGAATCATTTAGGTTTTCTGTTTTATTGCAGACTCAGAATGATTTGTACTGTTTCAGAATGGTCAGAACAGCTTTAAATCTGTTTAAAATGGTTTGGAGATTGCCTTCCCTACAAATCTCATCCGTGGAGCATGGAATTACTTATAAGGACCCTTTTAGCTAGAGGAGCCCTGGAGGCATCATGGGTTTTGTGTTGTGATGCTAATGGAAAGGTTTTCAATAGTTTTGAAACCACCAGCTACCTCACAGGAGAAAGATGAGCCTTTCTTCTTCCATAGAGATGCAGTCTCTGAAACCCACAGGAGCAGTTTTATTGTGTCCTACAGGTTAACTATGAGTCAGAATCAACTCAATGAAGCCACAGTCTTTGTTACTCCCACCAAAGGACAGGGTCACTCCGTAGGTCACTCACTCACCCACTCACTCACTCACTCACTCACTCACTCACTCACTCACTCACTCACTCACTCACTCACACTCATTCACTGCCATAGCGTCGTTGCTGACCCAGCAACCCTATAGGGCAAGGCACAACTGCCCCAATGAGTGGGTAGTATTATGTAAATGTGATATGCTCATGGCCCACCAAGGACCTTGGAAAGCTTATCAATAAAGTCAGTAAGGAACATGAAACTCTGGTGAGGTGACTGGCCAGTTTGCCACCCCCTAGGCTTAAAACGAGCCTATGGGCTTTTACAACCACGAGAAAGAAGAGCTAAGAGTACTGGGAACGTCCTTGATCCAGGAGACTCAGCGTTGAGACACCAGAGATGGCGAGAAGCAATGCCAGTGAAACAGCACCAGCAGAACCGAGACCAGCACAACACAGAGTGGTGTGTTTCCCAGTCCTGCAGCAAGAAAGTTGAGTGCCTTCAGGAAAGAGCATTGATGGGGGCAATGGGCCACGTGTTGGGGGAGGCAGGTTTACCAACTAGACTACAGCTGAGCACCTTTGGATCAAGGATTCCTGGCAGACTGGGGTGCCCCTGGATATATTTTTTGGCAGAGTTAAAGGAACTTTTTAACACTATCCCAAGCAGAACAGAGGCCTGGCTGAGGGGGCAAGTGCCTCAGAGATGCCTACCTTTGGGCAGGGCTGAGAAGAGGACATCTTGATTAAGGAACTGTATCCTGAGCACTCATAAACCTGATTTGCAATCGGTTACTCCCGTATGCCCATCATCAGCATGAGCACTGTGAGTTCTGAGTGGATGTTGCAACACATTATTGAATCCAGCAGAAAAGTAGAGATTGCTCTGGGAGGGACAGTTGGCGCCAGAATTGGTGTCAGTTTGAAGGGTGGAGGCATTTCTGACCTGTGCCTTCTAGGAAACAGGTTTGGGTGGTTGATCTTGATCCTCCTCCCTTGGTGAGGTCAGACATCTTGGCAACCCCACTTTTGTACCCTCTTATGCCCAGAATAAAATGCTTGAATAGAAATGATTGTCAAAGTCCTTTCATTAGAGATAGATTTTTTTTGTATTCCTAATACTGTAAGGCTATGGGATTCTTGAATGTTCACTATTTAAAAATTACATTTATTGTTCATATTGCATAGTAAGAGAATATAATTTTTAAAAGACTAAAACTCTAGAAATTAGTCAGTTATACATTACTAACATGAGGATTTTGGTTTGTAGATAAAAACAATATGGATCTTAAAGATGAATGAGTGGTTTTAACAGGACAAAACCAGGTCATCCCTCCGTTGTTCTAACAAAGTTTAATCTACTCAATTTGAATCAATTCAACTGACTGACTGACTAAGCCTTAGGTGCTGGTGACTTTGCTAGGCTCTAGGACTATGAAAACAGGAACATAGAATATAATATCCATCTTCAAGGAATTCAAATACAAGTCATTCAATAGATTACTATTAAAATAGAAATAGAGGGATGTATTTAAATGTGTCCCCCTAAAAGGCATAATGACAGGACCTCCAGTAGTGTAGCAGTTATGCATTAGGCTGCTAACCATGAGGTTAGCAGTTCAAAACCACCAGTCATTCCTGGGGGGTGGGTGGGAGTAAGATGAGGCTTTCTATTCCTGTAAAGAGTTACATCTCAGAAACTCACAGGAGCTGTTCTACCTGGTCTTCAGGGCTGCTGGGAGTCAGAACTGACTCAGTGGTAGGAGCAAAAAGCACACTGAAGCCCTAAACTCCGGTAACATGACTTTGCTGGGAAACGTGGTCTCTGAAGAGTATATGGTTTACCAGGGGTCATACTGGAGTAAGTTGGGTCCTAACTAATCAGACTAATCCTTAAAAAAGAGGAGATAAAACCGACAAGGAAGGAAAACCGGGTGAGGATGTATCCACTACAAGCCCAGGAACACATGGGGCTACTGAAGACTGGAGAATGGAAGAGAGGATTTTCCTGGAGACTCCAGAGGCAACCTGGCCCCCGCTGAGGCCAAAGTCTGTTTTTAGAAGGCACCCAGTTTGTACCAATCTGTTATGGCAGAACTAGGAAATGAATACACGCACAAAGGAAAGAACTTCTACACAAAGGTTGGATCCCCAGACACCGAAAACTGCAGAACTTCCTTTTTGAAGGTGCATAATTACTAACTCTTCTTAGACATGCCAGCAATCAATTAAAATAGAATGTTCTAATTCCAGAATTATGAAATTTAAGATTTTGGCATGAAAGTATTCTAAAATCTTGCTGTTTAAGGTGAGACCAGCAGCACCGGCAGCACCTGGGAGCCTGTTAGAATGCAGCATCTTGGGCCTCACCTACGCCTGCTGCATCAGACTCTTAAGTTTAAAAGACACACAAATGATTAATGAACACCTTAAAGTTGAAAGCACACACTACCCTAGGATAATCCTGAAGAGCAGGCATGGGGTCTGCAACCCAGGCTTTAGGAAGACCATTTCCCCACGGAGGCAAGAGCAGCCCCCTGAGTTGATTGAAATGATGACAAAATAGGGCTACCTCACAATTACAAATACAATTGTGCAAAACACAATTGTGCAATGCAGCAATCCGTCTCATCATTAATACATTGCCAGTGGAATCAGCTGTACTCAAACATAGAGAATGATTCATTTTTTGGCTAATTTGAAAATTCTAATCTCAGCTGAACAAAGTCCCTTTTATTCCTCTTGCTCCTCAAAACCCATTATGTGTTTGTGTGAGTAGCATTGCTTTCTCTATATAAGAAAACTGAAACCATCTTCTATCATTCAATAACACCTCAGACTATAAAGACACAGATTTACAGAGGAAGTGGTCTCTCTTTTTTTAATGTAAAAGTGATTAAAAACACCCCACTGTTTTTACAGAAGGCAGATTCGACTTGATTATAACAAAGTAGATCAGACCAGCTACTTCATTTATAAGTACTGATCCAATGGGATGAACTAGAAAATGGAAATTGAGAAGAAACAAGACAAAAGGAAGAGTCAATACATACCTCGGCAATCTCTGGGTTACAAACATCTAATTTATCTAAAACCCATAATTACAAAAACTAAAAAAAACCCTCCAAAATCCCTGCCATCGAGTTGATGCTGACTCACAGCAACTGTATAGCACTGCCCCTGTGAGTTTCCAAGGTAGTAATCTTTATGGAAACAGGAAGCCCTGGCTTCCCCTGAGGAGATAGATGGTGGTTTTGAACAGCTGACCTTTGGGATCACAGCCCAACACAGACTCACTCCACCACCAGTGCTCCTACCATTACCACATAGTTCCATAAAGCACATTCCTAGGTTGTAAAACGAACTAGTACTAGAGTTCTAAGAATAAAATAGCTATATAAATCTGTCCACCTCTATTTTCAAGTTTTATTCATTCCCCTCAGGCAGCAATTTCTGTGAAGCTGATAAGGTTGGAGAAGGGGCAGAAGTGATATTTTCTGAGCATGAGGTCTTAAAGACAAGTGCACACAAAGACAAGAGTTTAAGGGAATCAACTAGGTAATTAGTAACTGAAAGGAATGGGAACCCAGCCGGGGTACTTCCCTTATGGCTGGCTAGTCACACCTCACTCTAACGTGTCCAAGCTAAGCTCCTCACCTGTAGAAGGTCAGTCTGGTGATACTTGGTAAGCAAGGATATGCAGTGCAAAGCAGCCTTGTTGAGGACTGCCAGCAAGTCCCCACACCACTTCACCAGCACTAGTGCCTCACAGATCTTGTCCAGCTCACTAGAGCAGCAGCTGGCCACAACCACCAGTCTGTTGTTCTGTGCCCTTGAGTTGATTCCGTCGCCTCTTGAGCCTATGTCCAATAGAATGATACATACGGCCATGCGCTGCACCATCGTCACAACTGTTCTTGTGTTTGAGCCCACTGTTGCAGCTACTGTACCAATCCACATCGTCCAAGGCCTCCCTTTTTCACTGTCCCACTACTTACTAAACATGATGTCCTTCTCCAGGGACTGGTCTCTCTCCTAATAACAAGTTCAAGTATGTGAGATGCAATCTTGCTAAAGAACATTCTGCTATACTTGCTCTAAGACAGATTTGTTTGTCCTGTGGGCTTCCAATGCCATCTGTAGTCGCCTGCAAATCATATGTTCACCATTTAGGCTTTGATAATATTCTCTCCTATGGATTTGGATTATATTATTTATAATCTTTGGATCACACAGGTTGGTGAGCTTCTTCCATGTGGGCTTAATTGATGTCTCATTTGGACGGCTGCTTGTTTGAAGACAATTCTTTAAGATCCAGATGTTATTTTTTCTGATAGCTAAGCACCATCTAGTTTCTTCATGACATTTTGCTATAGCACTCATATTTTCACTCTTCATGAAGGTGAGCACCAAGCAGAGCCATGTCATAAGAACTCATTGTCCTGACTTTACCTTTCCTTACATTGAGTTGCAACCCATACTGAAGGTTACAGCTCTTGATCTTCATCAGCCCATGCTTCAAGTCCTCCTCACTTTCAGCAAGCAAAGCTGTGTCATCTGCAGATTTCAGGTTGTTCATCAGCCTTCCTCCAATTCTGATGCCTCGTTTTTCTTCACGTAATCCAGCTCCTCTCATTATTTGCTAAGTAGGCGGATTGAACAAGTATGGTGGGATGATATAACCCTGACACACACCTTTCCTGAACCTTTTAAACCATGCAGTATTTCCTCGTTCTGTTTGCCCTACCAGCTTGAGGTGTATACAGTGGTTCAAAATAACAAACCCACACAACTTTGTGATACATGACATAAAATATAACTATTATCACTGTATTATGTTTAAGATGTTTTCGTCTATATGAATTAAAAGGTATGGAATAAAAAGGTATACTGTATATTACTATGACAAACATTTGAATAACTGATATTAGGATCAAACCATACCTGTTTAAACTTTTGTACAAATTTGACTAACAAACAGATTTGGAAAAAGAACTTGTTCATAGTCTGGGCACTGCCTGAACCCAATTGATTTGGAGCCCTGAAAAACAGACACACACACACACACACACACACACACACACACACACACACACACAGTTTGCACCAACCCCAGGCAGTTCATGGCTCAAATTTCTAAGTGTGAGTTTTTTGGGTACTAAATGTCAGGATTATCACAGGACTGGCTGCATGTGTCCACCCTTCAAACCAGTCAAGCCGACGTGGTAAGTCTGCACCCAGTGAAGGAGCCCCAAATGCACTGTGATTTTGATAATAGGTTGGGGAGGAGACTGCACTGGGCTTAGCAAATGCCCCTGGGACCTCCTCGCCCTGTGACCTGGAGACAGACGACCTGGGAGGAGTCAGTGATACACTTCCAGAGTTCCCTGACCCTTACTGCTGCTTATGGGTCTGTAGGGTCACCTAGTTGGCACGGTTTTGTTACATTCCATATGCAGCATTTTCTACAGTCTAGGTTTGTCAAGCACCCAGAACTTGTAAAGAAAACAAGAAATAGGGAAAACAAGTCTTATTCAGGGTCTCTGGAGACCAGCCACAAAATCATCTTTTTTTTCTACACTGGAAGCTGAAATAACACTGGATATGTTAAAGATGGAGATATTTGGTTTAAAAGGTCTACAGTAATTCTATGGAGTTTATGAATTATTAATGATGACATGAAAAGCCAGCTTCTGCACAAAGAGATGAATTGTAACTCAAGTGCTTCAAAAGATGAAAATACCTAAGAAACCAATAAAGTATTCCATGGAAACAAAGCAATGCTGTTCTGATGGATGGAAAAGCTGAAAGGATACATGAAATTATGGATTAAAACTGGGGAAGGAAAGATTGTTGGAAATAGCAAGTCTTTTTTTTAAATCCCAAGCACTAAGATAGATTCTACTCGGGATTAATCTAAATCATTAGAGGAGCTAATTTTCTTAGACAAAAGAGTTACAAATATGATTAGAATGCAGATGAAACTGAAGTATTAAAGGCCGTGACAAGCATTGCATCTTGTCTCAGGGCTAAGAGGCTGGGTGGGGCCTATGTGGGGGGTATACTGATACGAGCAACTGGGTCACATTTATTCGGGGATGTGAAAGATGGAATTGTCTCCTCACCCACCCAAATATGTATCATAAATCTCAACCTTTATACTTGTGGTTGCAATCCATTTGGGAGTAGGGTTTTCTTTGTTATATTAATGAGGGCACATATGTGTAAGGTAACTGAAAGCACTCATGTTAGAGACAGAAAAGATTAGGCGCAGAAGCAAGCAGGTGGGAATGGGGGGACGATAAAGGACACATGGAAATCTCAGAAGAATGCTGGGAAAATGGCACCCGAGAGGAGTTTTCCCGAGAGCTTCCCTTTGAGCAGGCACCCTGAATGGGGACATCAAACTTCCTGAAATGTGATAAAATAAATGTTTGCCCATTAAAGCCATGCTCCTGTGGTATTTGTTACGTCAGCACCACATAACTAAGACAAGGAGGCGGGGTGGGTGGAAGGGGGGACTTTCTTTCTTTTTTTACTGTAGAGGGGATAGGGCATCGGCACATAAAATCTATGACAAGAGAAGACCTAGTTGTGTAGAAGCTTAGTTCTAAAGACTAACATTATAATAGTGGAACTGCACAAGGAACATGTCTTTGACACACGTTTCTAAAACAATCTAAGCAATGCCATCTGGCAGGCAGGTTAGCACTGAAGAGTCTGGAGGGTGGCCCTAAGCTCCCCTGTATCTCTAGAGTTAAGCAGCAGTGAAGGGGACGGAGAGGGGAGGAACTCTTGGATAGAGGTCCTCTACCTTTTTGTCCTCGCTCCTTCTTCTTTTGAAGGGGTTCCGATGATCTTTGGTCCTGGGGTCTATCTCTGACTTTTAAGATGCTTGGCTTTATCCATTCCATAGTCACAGGTACTGGGTAGAGACTTGGCCCAATCCTTATTTTGAGTGTTTGAAAAACAGTGCAACCCGAGTAAACAGTATAGCAAAACCAAACAGCTTTCACATGATCATGGCTACCTTTCTAAGGACCCCAAAATAGATAAGTTCAGGGATTTTACATAAGATGCCAAATAAAGTTAATTTTCCTAATTCTTCAGGGCTTCACCTTAGATGGAACCAGATGTCTAAACATCTAGAGAAACTTTTTGTACACATCTGTTTTCATGCCTGAGTTCCTGGCAGCCATATTGAGCTGATGATTCAATTCCTGCTGCTCTTCAACGATATAGTCCAGCATTCAGCAAGGATGGTTTTCTGGAGTACCAGAGGTCCAAATGGTACAGCAATGGGGTAGGAAACAAGAGCACGATGCCTCAGGCAAGGACGAAGATGAGTACTTATGCATTGCCTAGTGCATCTCCCACCCATGTACACATGAGCAAGCATCTCCTTCTGAGGAACCACTCACTAGAATCTCTGTAACCAGCCTGAAGCAACTCAGGAGAGTGGAAAGAAAACCACCGAAGCCAGTCTAATAAATATATATCAGATGGTAAATGCTACCAGAAAATACAGATTCAGAGAAGAGGAAGGGCTGAAGGTGGGCATAGTACTCTTTTTTATAGAATCGTTGGGGAAAGCCTTCCTTCCTATATTTTATACAACACAAATGAAAAGAAGGGATCAGTCTTCTAGAGATCTGGCAGTGAAAGTGTTCAGACACAAAGAACAGAACGTTCAAAGGCCCAGAGCAAGAAGAAACATAGTGGGTTTGAGATGTAGAAACAAAGTCAGTGTACTTAAAACATGACAACTAAATGAAACATGGTAGGAGGCCCTTGGATGAATAGTTTACACTTTATTCTAAAGCCAATAAAGGCCTTTGGGACTGACATGTTCTGAATGATTGATTGATTGATTGAACAAATGTACTTTGGCTGAGGTGATGTGTGGCAGCTAAGTGTTGCCTTAGTATGCTACTACAATAGAGCAGGCGAGATAAACAGTACAGGCTCTATCTAGGGACCAGACAGGGCAGCTAGTAAGAAGTGGCAAGGTTTGGGGTATTTAGGAGGTAGAGATGACTGATAGAAAGGTGAGGAGTGAGTAGATTTGGGTTTGAGCAACTGGGCGGGAAGCGGTATCATTTTTGCAGGTATAAACATGGCTAAGAAAAGTGCTCTGTGTGTGTGGAAGTGGTGGTGAGAGGCACAAATAGTTACAAGAGTTATGTTTTGTTTGGTAGTGCTTAGTGGTGACATGGGCACAGCATGGTGAATGTTATTAATGTCACTGAATTGTCCACTTAAGACAGGATGAAACAACAATTGTTTTTGGTGATGTATCTTTACTACAATAAGGAGAGAGTCAATCATGCGTTTGGGGTGTCTGGACAGGTTTGAGAAGCCTATCAGATAACCATCTGGCTAGAGGTGTTCAGTAGGCAGCAGCTGGATGTACAAAATTGAAGCCCAGGAAGATAGGATCACGACTGGTGATAAAAACATAGAACTCATCAGATAATATTTAAGTCAAGACAAAGAGATAGAGAGCCAAGGGTCATGCCTTAGGTGACTTTCAACATTCAAAGGTCCACTCAGGAAGAAAGAAGCATGGAGCACCAGAGCCTGAGAAGCTGCAGCCTTTGCACCTGAAGGAGCAACAAGCAATAGCAGCTTACCTTACCAACGACCACGGCATTCCTGTTGAAAGTACCTTTAAAAGGCATCCAAATTCAGTTATCCAACTCATTTTGGTTTTAAACCTTTTCTTTCACAAAGGGATAAAAACATGCTCAAACCAGTTTATGTGATCGCTACAGTACCCTAATCTATTTAACATGTTCTCTTGATCATCTTCTGAGGATGAGTTCAGGTTCAATGGGAAATGCAGTATTACAATTTGGCAGATTTACATGGATAAATCATAATACCATTATGTAAAGGGACAAGTCAAACTAATTAAGAAAACTCTGAATCCCGAAGAAGTTGCTTTTTAATTAAACACACATCCCTAGAGGAAAAAAGAGACAAGGCTAAAAGCTTTTGCACAGCGATTATTCAAAAATGGTAAAATAAAGATGGCATGTGGCATATGATGTCAACACATGCTAGATATCTGTACCCAGAAAAGTAGACAACAGAGGGTCATTTCATGGCAATATCCACAACACTGACAAAAGTTTATCCTTTAAGCTGCACAGCAGTCGACAAACTTATACAGGAATTAATTGGAGATCATGCAACTACTGCAAGGGTAACAAATGCTTTCTTGTTACTGGTCAAGTGCTCTCAGGCAAAGCACCACTAGAATTTGATTGAGGCAGATGGTTTGTAGCCATGAATTTTGAGGGTGGCTGTGTACAGAACTTGACTGATCGAGGGTACATAACTAGTAATGCAGCCCTAAATAAGATGTTTTAAGAAGTTCAGATTTCTATTGCAGGGATTTGATTATAGGCCTGGGGACCCTAGCATTAAGATTTGTACTCTCTCCAGATTTTTCCTCTTAGTAATTCCTAATTACTTCAAAACCTCAGCATCCAATTACAAATAGTTGTTGCTTGCCTGCCTTTCCTTTTGCTATAATATATTCATAACTCTTAGAGAATAATATGATATAGACTTTTTTGGCCTTTAATGTTGGATACGATCACAATTGTTATCACAGTTGTGAAACCTATTACTTATAAAACTACAATTCATTTCCCTCTATATTGAGGTCTTTATTCTCCCAGCACAATTAATTTTTCCTTTGGGAAATATTTGCAAGATACTTCTTATAATCCATATTTATCCTTCAGGACAAAAGAAAAATCCCCCTTGTCGGAGGCAAAATGAACTGTCCCACTTCCCATCTGATTTGAAACCAACAGATCAGTAATACTACAAATGAAATTTTACTAGAATGTTCTTTGGAGGCAGAAAAAGTCCTTTTAATGGCATTTTGCTGATTTTATATTGTGGATTTTCATCCTAAAAAACAGGAGAGAGAAATTTAAGGCCTATGAGCCAAATCCACCAGCCCCCAACCCCCCTGCCCATTGTTAGGGTGCATAACATTTCATAGGACTACAACTATATCTGTTTGTTTATAAATTATTTATGGTTGCTATTGTACTATGATGGCAATGTGAGATAACTGCAGTACAGAGCACATGGCCTCGGTAGTCTAAAACATTTAATTATTTGGCCTCTTAAGTAAGTTTTCCAAACTCTGTAGCACAGTGACAAACCCCTGTGCATACACACAGATAGTTGGCACTACCTCATACTCCTGGGGCTTTGTACTACATGCATTCCTCTAAGAAGCAACTGCATATAATTACAAGGTAATAAAATAATACCCTGTAAGTGTGAACAGGAGTTGGTAAAAAGACTTGATACTAACTACGCAAAACTGTTACCAAATGAGGTAAAAGGATGACAACAACCCAAGATTATAAAAGCACTATTAATATCTAGGCTATTTTTCTCTTCCTTAAAGAAATCAAAACTAGAAATCATAAATAATACTTGATGGATGTGGTTTCTGCAAAACCACTGAGAAGTGAAGCACTACAAAGAGAGAGATTGGCAAGTACAAGATCAGTGATATGTTTTAGATGAAAAATAGTCAAGACATTTAGACTTTTTATAATTCTTTTCTTTTTCCTCCTTGAAATATGAAATATGGAATATTTAAAGAAAAGCACAAACATATAAGGAGTCCTGGTGGTATAGTTATTAAATAAATGCTAAGGAGAGTTCTTTGGACAGAGAACTAACAACAGTAGATGAGAACCTGAGATCCACATGTATGACAACACCATGCAGAAGTCAGCCCTGATAGAGAAGAAATAGAAGTATCCAAAATAAAACAAATTTATGACTGAAAACAGGGAGCCAGACACATCAATTTGAAATGAAGACAAGTACAAAGTAAATAGAAAGTTTCCAAATGGAGAGAAAGAAAGACAAGTAGATTCAAGCTAGCACAGACTGCTTTAAACTTGGGAAGAAATTAATAAACTACAGACTGAGCTGAATGAAAACAAGTAAGCCTCATGAAAATGAAAGACGATCCACACAGCAAACAAGCAGATACAAAGCCACAGGCGTGGCGGCACAACCCACAAAAGCAAAAAGATAGCAACAGTCTACCCATCAGTGGAGGGATGGATACGCAAATTTTGGTACACATATACAATGGAAAATTATACAGTGTTAAAGAATAATGATGAACCTGCAAAATACCCCATGATATGGAGTGAAATTAATTACAATAGGTCAAATGTTAATTAAGACCACTATTTTAAAAGGTCTGGCATAGGTTTTTATAACAAAATATACATTTGTGATGGTTATCACGAGTGGGAGGGAGAGGAAGAGAATAGTCATGAGCTAGAAGTCACAGACAGGTACCAACTCGGGGAAAGCAACATAAATGAGAGGCAGGTTGGCAAAAATGGTGACAAGAGAAGACAAGTTAAAGGATTTAAAAAATTGATCTAAAGATTTTTTAACCTGAAAAAAAAAGAGTTAAAGGAAACAAGCAGATTTTGTTACACACACAATCTCTCCAAGTGGTCAACTACAAGCAGATGCTTAGACAGACATGCAGGTTGAACAGGAGTCGAAGGCAGAGTGGGAGAATAACCAGGTGTATTTATACATTTGGCAGAGGACATTTGTATCTGTCTGTGTATTACCTTTGCTGCAAATATGTCCATGAAAGTGGTAGAGTATACCGGGTACAGGGCATGGAAACTTCTTAGACATAGCCTAACCCCGG
Source organism: Tenrec ecaudatus (assembly GCF_050624435.1). Taxonomy (NCBI): domain Eukaryota; kingdom Metazoa; phylum Chordata; class Mammalia; order Afrosoricida; family Tenrecidae; genus Tenrec; species Tenrec ecaudatus. The sequence continues at coordinate 67,118,196 of NC_134535.1, forward strand.
GAAGGAATAGGTCTTTGGGACTAGAGAATCAAGACCATTGTCATGGAGGACACCATAGTCAACTGGCATACCATGATTCACAAAGACAATGTTCTCCAACCTACTTTGTGATCAGCTATCTAATATACAATCATTGGTCTCTCCCCATATGAAAGAAAGAATGATGGAAATTGAAAAACAGTTAGTCTACTGGGACTAAGGGACCCCACAAACATCAATCTCCACAACCATGAGACCAGAAGAACTAGATTCTGTCTAAAAGACAACCTGCTCTGAAAAGAACCAAAGGCTTGGAAAAGGACCACATTAGAAGATGCTGGATAGAGTGAGTGACAAATGTGGAACAGAAGTCAAACACATCAACGACACCAGGCACACTGGTGCATAAATACTGGTGGTACCCCAAGACTACAGCCTTGAGGTCTGGAATTGCATTTACCGGTGTCAGCAATATCACCCATTTAAGATGAGAGGGGCAGTACTGACCTTAGGACACAGTTCTGATGGTTAGGAAAGGAAATGGAATGGAAACAAGAACTCCAGGGAGATAGTAGATGATAAACTGCAATGGATGGATTGAAGCAAAACGTGTATGAATTTTTTGATGTAAAAGTGATGACCTGTTCTGTAAACCTTCACAATAAATAGTGAAATAAACAGAAACCACACACAAAAAAACTAAAGACCATGTGCATAAAAGGCATATTATCTTAAATTATTTGACTAGTAACAATTCTTTGATATTATCAAGATGTCTTTAGTGACTTCCATGTCATTTCACATAGAAAATGCTGTATGTGTCACATGTTGTCATGACTTGTTCTCAATGGTAGTTTAATAATATTTCTAGTCCTTACTAGACAGCTCAATATAAAAGGTACTTTTCTAAATAATCTCATAAAGCATAAAGGATTCTCGACACTTCTGCAAAAGAATCAATCTCTTTTCAACCAGGAAGGGTCAAGCTTAATGGTTTTTAGGATCACCACTATATATGCAAATTGAACTCCTATGAAATAAGGAGCTATTTCAGAAGAGACATATTCACACATTGATTGCCTTAAAAGCAAGGCAGTCAGCATGTAAACTACTTTCATTAAGAGTACTCAATTGCAATGGAGTATGCTAATGAGCCAATTTCATGTCATCTCTCTAAAATTTCATGTTTAAGTAATATTACTTGAGAATTATTCATAGAAAAATTTTAAGATTATTTTTTAAAAGACTAACTGCTTTGTAATTAAAATCTATTCTGTATATTTAACAAATCTATTTGTATCTGAATTAATTACATATAGATTGTAAAATTTCCACCACTAGCATGTCAGTTGGTTGTAGTGCCGTTGCTTAAGTGTTGCAGTAATGTTAGGAGCTATGCAACCAGTATTTCAAATACCAGCAGATTCAGCCATGGTGGACAGGTGGACAGGGAGCTCACCAACTAAGACATACTAGCAAGAAGGGTGCGATGACTGACTGCTAAAAGAACACCTATAATCAGAGATTGGAATACATGAAATAAGCATCCAGAAAACTGGAATCAGTGAAAAATGATGTGGAACCCATAAAGATTGACATCCTGGGCATAACTGAGCTGAAATAGACCACTAGTGGTTATTTTCAATTGGTCGATCACATGGTCTACTACATCAGGAACGACAAATTGACACATTCATTGTGAAAGGGAACACTTCAAGATCTTTTCTGAAGTACAATATTGTCAATGATAGGATAATATCCCTAAGCCTAGAAGGAACACTAGTTACACAACTGTTATTCAAATTTATGCATTAACTAATTATGCCAAATATGAAGACATTGAAGATTTTTACCAACTTTTGTGGCCTGATATTAATTATGTAATTATGATACATTGATAATCACTCGTGATTAGAATAAAAAATACAAACAATGAAAAAGGATTTGTAGATGGAAATTGAAAAGATTGATTGCATAATATATTTTTTCAAGACCAAACACTTACTTATTACTAATACTTTCTCTCAAGGACACAACTACAATGATACACACAGGCCTTAATGGAATTAACAATACACATAACTGTCACCTGATGGAATAAAAGGACCCAAACAGACTGTGTCTGTGGGAAGAGATATGGAGAAACTCATCCTTTAGAACAAGGTTAGGGGCTGACTGCAAAATAAGACTGTGCATTGTTCGTATGAAAGCTCAATTTGAAGCTGAAGAAAACGAAATCAGGTCCACAGAGTAAAAGCTTGATCATGAGGGCATTCTAAGTAATTTAGAGATGATTTCAAGAACAGATTTTGCACACTAAACATTAATGAACCAAGAACAAATGAGTTTGGGATGACATCAAGAACATCATGCATGAAGAAATCAAAAGGTTATTTAAAATTAAGAAAGAAAAAAACCAAAATGGGTGTTGGAAAAACTTAAAATTTGCTCTTGAACATTTAGCAGCTAAAGCAAATATAAATAATGAATAAGTAAAAGGACTAAACAGAGATTTCTTGAAAGGATAAATTATTATAATGAAATGTGAAAAAACCTGGAGTTAGAAAACCAAAAGGGGAAAACATTGGCTTTTTTTTTTCATTTTTAAAGTCGAAAGAACTCAAGAAAAAATGCAAGTGAACTGCAATATTGCACAACACAGAAAATATCAGAAGATACAAGATATACAAGTACATACACTGTATGAAAAGAACTATCTTTAACTACTTTGGGAAATAATATATGAGGGGTTACCACCCACCCCCCAAAAAAACCCAACAACAGATTTTTTTCAAAGCTGTTTTTAACTTTAAAAAAAACACACACAAAACCACCTTATCACCTTCAAAGTACTCTCCATTTCACTTAATACATTTGTCAAATCTGAAATTCCATGCTTGGAAATGTTTTTCAGTTACATCTGTTTGGATGGCTGACAGCACTGCCCTTGTTTTTTTTTTTCTTTACATCTTCTATGTTGTCAAATTGCTGTTCTTTCATGTACCTCTTTATTTATGGAAACAAAATAAAAGGCTACAAGGAGTGAGAGGTCAGGTGACTAAGTTGCATGGGGCAAGAGAGGCATACTGTTTTTTGCCTAAAACTGGTGCACTGAGATGGCTGCGAGAGCAGGTGCATTGTCATGGTGGCAAAACCAGCTTCCCGCACCCCAAATCAGGCCTTTTTGATTGCACACTGTTATACAATCTTTTCAGAGCCTCTAAATAGAAAGCTTGATTAACAGTCTGACCTAGTGGAATGAACTACAAATGTATTACAAGCTGACATTTTCATCCATTAGGGAAGTTGACAGACATCCAGACCGAGGTTGACATTTTCACTTTTTTGAAACAAGAAAACCATTTGTACAAGTGAGTTTCCCCCCATAATGCTGTCCTTGTAAGCTACAAGAAACAAAATTGCACAGCTGCATGCTGTTCTCTTAAACCAGCCATCACAAAAAACAAGGTGTGAGTGAAACTACTTTTATGAAAAAATTCACTGTCCTCCCTGGGGGACGGACAACAGAAAAGTGGGTGAAGGGAAATGTCAGACAGGGAAAGATATGAAAAAATAATAATTTGGAAATTATCAAGGGTTCCTGAGGGAGGGGGGCATGGGTAGGGAGGGGAAAAATGAGGAGTTGATGCCTGGGGCTTAAGTGGAGAGCAAATGTTTTGAGAATGATGAGGGCAATGTGCAGACGTGTTTTACACAATTGATGTATGTATGGATTGTGATAATAGTTGTAGGATCCCATAATAAAATGATTAAAAAAATAAAATAAAAACAAAAACCAATAAGAAAAAATAAAAAAATCACGGTGACCAGTGAGAACCTTCCCAGGCAACGCCACTGGGGGCACTAACTCAGAGTGAGCTGCTCCATGATTGCCTAGTGGGAAAAATGTACATTATGAAAGCTGTGCTCTGCCTAGCACAATTCTGTGTGTGTGTGTGTGTGTGTGTGCGTGTGTCACCCCCTTGTAGGATCAAGAACTTGTCATTCCAATGGGGCCAATGGCTCCCAAAGGTAGAGGGTGACGAAGGAGGTGGGGAGAAGGGGGTGGTGAATGTATGGCATCATGGATAGGGGAACAACTAGGGAAGTAGAACCAGCATCTAGGAGAGGGTGGAGATCCTATGAGTATTAGAGCAACACCAAGCTAGTGGAGAGGAAGCACTAAGAGGTGAAAGAAGGGGGAACGTGATCGTGGGGCAGGAGGAGGCTAAAGGAAACAGGCAAGCTCTAGAAAGCAAAGGCATAGATAGGGAGATAAACAGGTGCCCACTTATGCAAATACATTTAACCCATAACAATAGTGGTATTGGCCTACGTACATATATTTATAAGGCAATACACTGAAGCTGCAGATGGGCCTTGGCTCATACCTTCCTTCAACACAAGAACACTGGGTTCTAACAAATAGGCATTCTGTGATCCTCACCCCTCTGCCCCCTACATGATCGCTGAAGACAAATTGGGTGCATAAGCAGATGTGTTGAAACAGAGGATGGTGCCCAGCTATTAAAAGATATAGTGTCTGGGGTCTTAAAGGCTTGAAGTTAAACAAGCGGCCACCCAACAGTGAAGTAACAAGCCCACATGGAAGAAGTACACAAGCTGGTGCGATCGTGAGGTGTTACTAAGACCAGGCTACAGACATCAGAAGACTCACAACAAACAGTAAACAAATATAAATGCATTAGTGAGAATAGAGTGGGGGTTGGAGCAGAGACCCAAAGCCCATCTATGGACAATGGAAAATCCCCCCTACAGAGGGGTTGCAGGTAGGGGGTGAGTCATCAGGGTGCAGTAGAGCAGTAATGGGTCATGCAATATACCTCTGATCCCTTGAGGCCTCCTCACCCCCCTGCTATCATGACCCCAATGCCACTTCCCAATCTAGACTAGACGGGAGCATGTACACAGGTATAGGCAGGAGATAAAACTCACAACACATGGAACCCAGGAACAGGAATGGGAATAGAGATACCAAAAGGAAGGGGGAAGGGGGGAAAAGTAGGGAGAGAGGGGAACACCAATCGCAATGAATGACACATAACCACACACCCCCAGTCAGGGGGAAGAACAACAGAAACCAGAGGGGAAGGGAGGTGGCGGTCGGAGTGAGATTTGAAAATGGATTTTTTTATTCATGAGGTATATAGCAGAAATGATGGCGTTCCTCCAGTGCTCCATCAGTTTGTTGAAACATCTCCATTGGTCTTCCGTTCCTTCCCGGAGCCTCGTTCTTCAGGAACGCCTTCAGTGCAGCGGCACCTTCTTCCTTCAGGACCCAAGGTTCTTGGTCACATGCTTCCTCTGAAAAGGTTGGAGACCAACCACTTCTTTTTGGTACAGTGCCTGTGTTCCTTCCGTCGTCCTTTGCTGGTCCCTACTTCATTCGATATTTTCATCATGGATTTCCTGAACACTGCAACCCGAGGCTTAAATTTTTAAAAAAATCCTTTCAGCGTGAGCTATGTTGAAAGTGCCTTCCTTTTCTGGTTTCTATGTCCAGGGCTTTGCACATTTCATTACAATACTCTACTTTGTCTCCCCAGCTGCCCTTTGACATTTTCTGTTCGGTTCTCTTCACCATTTCTTCCGCTTGCTCTAGCTATTCTATATTCAAAACCAAGTTTCAACGTCTCTTCTGACACCGGCTTTGACCTTTTCCTTTCTTTCCTTCCTTTTTTATTATTATTTTTATCATTTTATTAGGGGCTCACCCACCTCCTATCACAATCCATAAATACATCAATTGTGTAAAGCACACTCGTACATTCGTTGCCCTCATAATTCTCATTTGCTCTCCACCCAAGCCCCTGGCATCAGGTCCTCATTTTTCCCCTTCCCTTCCCATTCCTCCCTCCCTCATGAACCCCTGATAATTTATAAATTATTATTTTGTCATATCTTGCTCTGTCCCACATCTCCTTCCCTACTTCTCTGCTGTATGTCCCCCATAATGACTTTAAACTTTCTTCATGTATTATGTTCTTGATGTCATCCAAAACGTACCTGTTTTTTTATAGTGTTCAGCATATCAACTACATCACTGTTGTTCCTCCACACTCTATTCAATTTCCATCCAGTTTAAAATGTAAACCCCATGATTTCACTCCTTAAAAATCTTCATTCACAAAAAAAAAACACCAAAAAACACCCCCCACACAAAAAAACCTTTCAGTCGCTTTCCCTTAGTTTTACAACAAAACCTAGCCTCTGTAAGTTCCTGCATAAGGACCTTACATGTCCTGCCTATGTTAGGTATCCCCGAAAGTTCCTAAGTGGTGCAAATGGCTAATGTGCTTGGCGACCAGTCAAAAAGTTGAAAGTTCCAGTGCACGTTGGTGATCTACTTCAGACAATCCAGCTACTGCACACCCATGGAGCACAGGTCTATTCTGATACATGGGGTTGCCCGACATCAGTGGTATGCTTTTGCTTTGAACTAGAACTCTTGGAACTTTGTTTCTCATCCACTCGGTTGCAGCCCTACTGGCTTCCGTTGTCATTCTTTGGGTATTTTCAGCTTGCCCAGCACACTTCAACCTGCACCTTTACCCTCTTAGTTCTTCTGCCTGATTCTTCCCCATAACCATATAGCTCCCCAGCTCAACTTCTTGCTCAACCATTCCTTCTTCAAATCTATTTCTTGACCACTGCATCTAAACTCCTGTGGCTCTGTTTTAGTGTTCTTCATGACACTGTCATTACATCTACACATACACACAAATGTTGCTGTTAGGTGCTGTCAAATTGATTCCAACTCACAGTAACTGAAAGCACAACAGAATGGAGACCTACTTGGTTTTATGCTATGCTCACAATCAATGCTATGTTACATTGTTACATTGTTACAGCCACTGTGTCAATCGATTGCACTGAAGATCGTCCCTTTTTTTTGCTGACCTGTATTATAGGGAATCATGTCCTTCTCCAGGCAGGAGTGCCTCCTGATAACAAGTTCAGAGTTTGTGAGATGTAGACTCACTATCTTCGCTATAAGGAAGAATTCTGGTTGTACTTCTTCCAACATTGATTTGTTGTCTGGCAGTTCATGGCATATTAAATATTCCTCACTAATATAATAATTCAAATGTATCAATTCTTCTTTGAGCAGCTTTCTCAACTACATAGACCAATTGAAAAAACAACACACACACACACACACACTGATAAATACTATCAATATTAAAATATATTAGCTATCTATGATTTTGGAAACTTGGATTTGCTCACTATTGGATCTCATGTCAAGAATCGTGCTCTCAGTACATTGTAGGTTTTCAAGAAATACTTTTTTTTCCATGTTAATATTGGCTTGGCTTTAGCAGAGTACTTTACTTACTACTAAAATAAGCCCTAAATAAAAGTAAGCAAAGCAGCTACCCAGGGTTAGTCTTCTACATCCTGCTTTGCAGAACCCTATACATCTAACCTTGAAAACAACTTTATTTCAATTCAGAAAACCTAGTGGGATTTTTTATTCATGAGGTATAGCAGATCTAGCAGAAAGAGTTCTTTTTATTTCACAGAGTGTCGGAAGAAAGTAATAAATGTCCCATGTTTTTACTTATTGCTAAATGGTACTGTATAAAAATTACCATATAATAGGAAAACATTTTGAAGTACAAACAATAGCAAAAAGCAACACCAGAGGGTTAATAAATTAAAAAGTAATTGGTTTCCTCGATAATTCTTCTGTAAAGATCCCAATTGATGGTTCCAAAATTATAGCTAAACACATGGTTTCAGTTTACCATGAAAGTAAAGCTGCCTTATGCTACTATATTTTAAAATTACAGCACATATTGTTAGCCATAGAAAATAATTGTATAATATCATAAAAATGTTGAAGTAAATAAATGAAAAGCAGTTTATGAGAAAATTTCCAGTAGATAAATTTCTGAACTCCGCTGATGTAGTTGATTACTTAATATGGCCCTTCTCATGAAGTCTTTGTAACTTCCACCAAATGATAGGTGAGGTCATGCATATAGGATGAGTGAAACATTAATAGAGGGGACTGGTCAGTTTTGCTATTACACTGCGAATATACATGAGCCATCACAGAAGAGAGGAGAGAAAGAATCCTGTGACTGTCACAAAAGAAAAGTCATTAGTAGATCATGTGAAAGATCTGTCTGAAGTGGCGGAGGCTGAGGGTCATAAGAGGCCATAGCATCAAAACTGTGAGGCTGGTGGTGGGCTTCTTGGCTCATGAAACAAGGAAGGGCCAAGGGATCAAGTGGCTGAGAGCCCAAGAACCAAAAAGAGACACATCTGAGAAGAGGTGATGTAGACAAATGAACTGTATCCTTAACTTTTGAAACCGGTTAGCTTCCCTCATAAGCCCCATAACTGACTGTCTATGAGTTCTGCATTGTCATTACAACAAATTGTCAAACTCAACAGAGAGGTAAAGTGCCTTGGGAGATACAGTTGGTGTCAGTATAGGGCAAAGAAAGATGGCAGGTGGAGGCATGTCTGACTGGTGGCAATCAGCCATCTGTTGGCGTACAGTTGGAGTCTCCTCCTCTGTGTGGTCAGAGGACTCCAGACGTGGCTTCCATAGCATTTCCTTACCCGGCACCACTTTCAAGTTTGCTTTTCTATGCCACTTTACACTTTCATCTTACATTTGCTGGTATTTGCATTTTTTGACACAAGCATTTTGCCTTTTCCACTCTTTGTAGTTTCCTACAATGTACGCAGAGGGTTACAATCGTAGTGAACTCTCATAGTGGATATTTAGCTGTTGAGTTGTAAATGAGCCCAATAAGTGCTTTTATATATCAAATCCTCTGAGAGAAAAGTATAGACCATCAGACAAATCTATAAAAGTGGTTTATTTATACTCATTCAACTTTTGCTCCCCAGTGTTTATACAATTGTATTAAAATGAACATTTGTGTAATCATTTGCTTAATGTCTGTCTTTGCCTCATTAAAATCTCTGAAAAATGGAGGAAAGAGCTAGGAGTCAAAGAGCATTTATAGAGGTTTAAACAAAGACATGTACATGCAAATATATATATGAGGATGGGGAAACAGATCTATAGGTCTATAAGCATTAAGGTGGTGAAAGGACCTTGGGCCTCTACTCAAGCACTCCCTCAAGGCATGAATACTTTCTTTTATTAAATTGGCACTCTACAATGCTCACCCTCCCAACACAACTGCTGAAGCCAAAGGGGGTGAACAAGTAAATGTGGTAAAGAAAGCTGATGGTGCTTGGCTATTAAAAGAGATAGTGTCTGGGGTCTTAAAGGCTTGAAGGTGAACAAGCAGTCATCTAGCTCAGAAGCAACAAAGCCCACATGGAAGAAGCACACCAGCCTGTGCGATCACAAGGTGCCAAAGCGACCAGGTATAAGGCATCATCATATATATATAGTGAATGAAGGGGGAAGTGCAGAGTGACGACCCAAAGCCCATTTGTCGGCCACTGGAGATCCCCTCACAGAGGAGTTCAGGGGAGGAGATGGGTCAGTCAGGGTGCGATGTAGTACCGATGAAGAACACAGCTTTCCCCTAGATCCTGGATGCTTCCTCCCCCCCAACTACCATGATTCGAATTCTACCTTGCAGAACTAGATAGGGCAGAGGTTGTACACTGGTGCATATGGGAGCTGGAGGCACAGGGAATCCAGGGTGGATGAAACCTTCAGGATCAGGGGTGTGAGGGGCGATGCTGGGAGAGTAGAGGGTGAGTGGGTTGAAAAGGGGGAACCAATTACAAGGATCCACATGTGACCTCCTCCCTGGGAGATGGAGGGCAGAGAAGGGGGTGAAGGGAGACCCTGGATAGGGCAAGATATGACAAAATAACAATCTATAAATTATCAAGGGCTCATGAGGGAGGGGGGTGCGGGGAGGGAGGGGAAAAAAAAGACCTGATGCAAAGGGCTTAAGTGGAGAGCAAATGCCTTGAAAATGATTAGGGCAAAGAATGTACGGATGTGCTTTATACAATTGATGTATGTATATGTATGGATTGTGATAAGAATTGTATGAGCCCCTAATAAAATGTAAAAAAAATCTCTGATAATAAGGCTCATATATGTACATATATATGGCTTATTGCCCCCTAAGTATTCCACAATGTTAGGTACCTAATATTACATTTTGAGTCAATGAATACTTTCAGTGTTTTCCTACCGCACAGTTTGCAGATGACTTGGTTCTTATCTCAAGTGAGCTTACAAGGTACCTCAAATCTTGCAGAACCTAGTGATTCATTTTTTTTTCCATTTTTCAATGCCTGTTTTATTTTTGATTAGTGATTCATTTTCCATCAGTTTTAGGATGTGCATTTTTTTACATGCATCTTACAACTGAATCACATAGACTAATTCAGAGCTCTATTTTCTTTCTGAGTAGTGTATAAAATTACATTTTAATAAATGATAGTGTTTTAGAATCAATATTCTAACATTGCTAATTGCTTTTTAATATGAAAAACACAAAAGTTCCAAGTACTTACATCAATTAAATCTGAAAGGTCATGAATATAATACTTGAAAACGGAGGCATTCGTTGCTTCGAGGGTAAGGAGATACTCATTCCGTGCCTTAATCGACTTTAGCTTATTTTCAGAATACTTTGCTTGTCTCTGGAAAAGAAGATGATTCAGGCATTGGGAAAGAAAACAAAGTCATTTTTAATTAAAACAGACAAACATACATGAATTTTTATTCATCTAAACAGCTCATTCCACATGTACAAATGTCCTGCCAGGTCGTTAATAATGAAACACAAACCACCCAGTAACAGGGCATAACAACAGTTTAGGCTTGGGGCCTGTGTGTAATGAAATCTCTTTGTTAATATTCCAGTTCTCTACAGTGTGTATGGAACACTCGCAGGCAGCACTCAGTGATGTCCAGCTGTTGTTAGATGGCTTTGATGCTTCTTAAACGTTTTTCTTCCCATTGGGTGGAAATGCATGTTGTGTCATGGTCACTTACCATGTGTTTTTCAGGTATTGCATCGGGATTCTTAATCACGGTCACCTCAAGTGAGGGTGGTTTGTCCTCACACTGGCTTTGCATTGGACATTTACTTACCTTTTCTTTCATTTTCTCTATTTTCTTCACAGAGCTCCGGCGCTGGTGCCTCTCTTCCAGCCTGATATGAAAGACTGGGTCACCAGATCTTCCGATTTGCTTTTCCTCTTGTTTCTCAGCCTCCTTCAGTTTGCTTTCTGCACTGATGCTCTCCGCATGATACATGTGGTACGTTTTCATCACCTGTGGAAAAAGTTACCCGATCACTTAAAAGATGTATGTCTGAAATTTAGAGTGACTAGAACCCATTCTATGATGCATGTGTAAGAATATCACCCTCTACCTCATGAATTGCAAGCCAGATTGTGAGTAAAAAGATGAATTCTGGGCTATTAATTCTATATAAAGCACATTGAAATATTCAAATTCACATAGCAGGAAAAGGCACTTTTGGGATCAGCTTTGGTGAAAAAAAAAATTCCAAAAAACATGTTTTCAATGTCCTTAAGCTTGAATATGTATCTCTAACATCTCTGTTGCATTATTAATCTGTAGGAAAATCATTTATTCATAGATAAAATTTAGCTTAATCTTAGAATTACAGAAAACTTCCAAATTAGTGCAAGCTTCATTAAAGGGGATTTTATGGCCCACTCATCTACTTGTCGAAATACAAAATGGAGACACTAAGGTTCATACATAGTTTTAGTGTTTTTTTAAAGTTTTATTGAGTTTACCATAATGCTTTGTGTTCAGTGCAGAAAATATATACACCTACTTTCACTTTTCTGCTCTCGTTATCTGACATGTAGCATTAAGACATTAGTAAAAAAATCTATCTGACCCTTTTACACAAGAATGACATGCATCTGGAAGTAGTGAATGCCCAGGTAGGTGTGTGGGGAGAGCAATGCTAGTTGTGATGGGTAAGCTTATGTGTCAGTTTGCCTGGGCCATGATTCTCAATGGTTTGGCAGTTACGTATTGATGTAATTTGGCAGACTTTTTCATCAGATGTGATCATCCTCATTTTTGTATAATGCCAATTTTCACATAATGATGTGGTCCTTGAATGAGGCATGGGTACAATACAGTAAAAGAAAATGAAAATAAAAAATCATCCTGACATAACCACATATAAGAATTTAATGTATAGCCATCTACTCTTTTCCCTATGTATGAATAACACACACATTTGTTAATCTAAATTCATCTACATAATTTCTTCTGAAAAATTGGAATCATGTAGAATTTATCAATAAGATATTTTTCAACTATCCTTTTCACTTACAATATCAAAACACTTTTTCACATCACTAGTCTTCTAAAACAGAATTTTAAGGGTGTCAAAGTATTATATGATATATATAAATTACCTAATTATCTACTGTTGAACATTTTAGGTATTTCAACATACTGCTTTAGAAATACAGCCATGCTGAAAATTACTGCTATGTATATTTTTATTTTTTTAATCAGGAATGTATATAAATCATTATTCAACAAATTCAGAAACACCTAACAAAAAATTTAATGTTTTTTATATGTACTATCTCTAACTCATAGCATCTCAGTTGTATTGTTGTTATTAAAATTCCTAGAAGAGAATAGCAGTCACAAAATATGAATATTTTTTGAGGCTTTTGAAACATACTGCCTCTTTAATCATCTGCAGCTTTGAGAAATAAAACGATCTATGCAGTTACCTTTCCAATCTTTAGTTAATATGAATGCTTAATAAGTGCCTTTTAAAATAGGGAGTAACATATATAGTTTAGATACCAAAAAAAGTTATAGCTTTTTCAGAGATTTTACCTGAAAATTAGTTTCCCAGACCTAGACATGTGGGCAGATTCTGAAACCTGTCTATCTTAGGTACAAAGATTCTCCTTCCTTCCTAGAAACCACATGCAGAAGGAGTGCTGACTGCACTGTGACTGCTGGGTCAAGGAAAACCCACGGCTCAGCACCCCACTCGTCAGTGGTGGCATGTCTCTGAAATGATCTTAGATTTCTCTCCACAGAGGGCAGGTTTTACTTCATTTGTAAGTTCAGAGCCACTTTTCTAACTAAGGAGAAGATGGTAAGACGGTGAGATGAATGTTTGGAAGAGCAAAGCATGGGGCACTGAGTAAACAGACTTCGCTAATTTTCATAAATGTCTTTCCTTAAAAAGCAAGTAAATCATGTCAAAGCACAAAATGAGGACCAAACCAAAAAGTAGCTGGCAGCTTTTTCTGGCATGTGTGTCCTGGGAAAGCCGTCTGTTTTTAGTAATTATCCAACTTGTCCATGGGAAGTTTGGTTGACTACTCTGGTTTGGAAAAAAAAAAAAGCATCAGGAAGCAACTTGGCAGCTGGGGAATGAAAAGGGAGTCACCCTGCAGCTGGGCAAACACAAGGTCAATGAGCCTACTACACACCTTGCATTTCTAAGGCTGGGTTCTGTTTATATTCCCTGACTGAAGCAAAGCCACATACCATTTGGGTCCTAGTTCCAGATACAACTTAAAAGGAGAGAGTGTAAATGCAAACACACACTTGCATGGCTATCTGTATTATTCTCATAAGGCAGGGAGGAAGAAAAAACAATGTGACTTTCATCACATTTAGATGAAAAGGTACCTCAGACAGCCTCGGGTATGTGAGAAAACAGTCCTTTAATAGACTTTACAAAGATATGACTTGAATTCCTGACTCTTGCTTCACTTGGACACCAAGGACTGGTGTAAGCAGATAATTTGCACTAACTAATAAGCCAGAGAAGAAGAGAAAACTCACAGAGCTGGCGGCTAGCATGGCATTTCTTATTAGTCAGGCTGGGGTGAAATGAAAACACTTTCGGCTCACCTAACACCAGCAAGAAAAGGGTACAGATATTATCTCATCACAATTGGTTTAGCACAATAGCTGAGGATTCTCTACCCAGTTCAGTGGGAATTCCCAGAACAGAAATTTCTTTGTTCGGATTTCCAATCTGACTTGGGGTTTCTACTATTCTCTAAAATGTGAACAGTTGGAATGAATGAATTTTAAAAGTTGGAGAGAAAAACACTAAAAGCTTTTTGAGCTCTCTAATTGCAGATAATGAATGCAAGTGCAATCAGCATAATTTAAAATGTAAGCTGTTGACAGAAGTTCAATGTGTTTTGTATTTAAAGTAAAATAGCAGCCAGTCCCCCATTTTTTTCAGAGAAGTAAAAGGAAGCTTTCAGTTTTTAAAAGTGCATTTTGAATATAGACTGCAAAGAAAATAACAGCGTCTCCTTCAGTTTTGTGCAAACATAAGTCTTTGCAAACCAAACTGCACGCCAGGCATGCGCATACATCCACTTCAAGGGACTCGCAGCGCATATTTTCCTGTTTGGATTTTTCTCTGCTAAGCCCCCATGCATAATTCTCCAGGAAACCCACTTGGCTTATTTCTCCTGCTCCATCTCTCTGTAACCGCAGGGGAAATACAGTCAAGTAGAAAATAACTGTATTCATTGGTTTCTTTCTGCAGAAGAGTGTGAGATCTGACACAGTAACTCTTGCATAGAGCCTTTGTTCCTTATTTTCTTTATCTTTGCTACTGACATGACATGCGTCCGTCCATGAGATGTTCTTGATACTGTTTTTGTATTCAGCAACAAAATTGCTCAATACTTGTAGTTAGTGTTAAGAAGTCATTCTGTATTCCGAACAGTACATATGTGTTAGGGAAGATCAGGAGGTTAAAGCTACAGTTTCTACACGGAATGAGAAGATTTAGAGTCTAGGGATGGAACTACCACTTACTAGATAGGGAGTTACTTAGCAACACTGTTCCCCTTACAAAGTTGTTGTGAGTGGCAAATTGTATGTATGTCCTTGTGTATTATACATTAAAAAGCATGTAATATACATGAACACACTTATATAATATGTATTTTCACACATAAAATGTGGAATTGTAACACATGTAATATGATACACATGACATTGCATGCATATAATTTGATATTATAAAATACATATTATGTGCTAGGCATATTATAAATTTAATTCTCATAAGAACTCTTTAGGATTCTCATTAAACAGATGAGAAATCAGGCAAAGAGAGGTTAAAGATCTGGTTCCCATTGTCTAAGAAGGTAAGCAGAGATTCAGAGAGACAGGAGATTAGAGGTTACCAGGGGCTGGTAGAACAAGAACTAGGGAGTTACTACTTACTGGATACAGAGTTGATATCACGGTGACAAAAAAATCTTTGGGAAGCAGCTAGACAGTTATGATGGTTGCGCAACACAGAAAATGCTGTTAGTGCCGCTAAACAGAATTTTGCACTGAAGAATGGCAACTGCTGTGTTCACAGCTATTTGCACCCAAATAAAAAATGAGTTCAACGATTCTGATAGACTTAGCCAGCCTTTGGGCTGGCAGTATGAGATCAGCAATGGAATGGTGGGAGGAAGCCACAAAAGTGTGAGGGGCATGAGCAGACCAAAATAGCAAATGAGGGATACAGGGGAGTGCTTAAAAAAGCAGACAGTTGCATAGCTGAGCTGAAGACAGCATGGGCCGTTATCAGGGGAGGCTTGAAGTTCCAACCAGTAAGTATAGAATTAATGCTGCAGAGCCGTGTAAATCCACAGAGGTATCCACAGCATAAGTCAAGACAGCAGCTCAGTAATAAGCTTGGTGAAGACCTGAGGAATGATGTGGGGTGACAAGTGACCTCATTCAGCCTGCAACAAGGAATGAGATTAAGGGAGAATCCATAGCTGTTCTTGCTGTCTTTCACCATGCTGCTTATGTCTGATAGGATTCTCACCCGTGGCACTCAAGTCTCGGAATCTGTCTACTGGTTGGGAGTCAACCAATTTTTGCTCCTTTCTTGCAATTTGACTTTCTTGCCTCTGTGGCCTACTGTTCAGCCAGTCCCATGGCTTGGAATGTCTCCCTAGCCTGTCCTCCTCTTAACATTTGGTCTGTCCTCCTTGGTATACTTATATCTTACCACACCAAGTGTTCCCCAGTTCCCTAGCCAGAGTGATCTTGCTCTTCTGACCACTGAGACTTGCTTAGTTATAGTCCATCAGATCCTTTGCTATGTTTTTACAGATATGTGTTCTGTCCAGCACCTGGACTGACTGATAAGTTTACCTCAGTCACCAACCACATCTAATATACCCAGGAGGCGTAAAAGAGGCATTTACTGAGAAACATGGACAGGTGCCCCATTTTAAAGTTAGCCAGTTTGGTCGCTCATTGAACATACTAGGTGCTTGGCATTGTTTTGCTCGGACTTCCCCCCAGCATCCAATCTAGCACTACCAAAAAAACACCTGAGATCGGACTAATGGGATGACATTTATGAAATTTTGTTAGTATTTATCATCTATGAGAGTATTGGAATCCACATCCCCTCAAAACAAAGCAAAATGGTGGTAATTGGAAAAGAATGAAAAGCAGTATTTTAGTGACAGTATTTCCTAATTACACAGTCGTTTGCTTCACTAAATCCATCAATTACTGAGAGCTACTCAGAGAAACTATGCACTTCAGATTTCCTTGTCAACAACCTAAGATAAACATCTGTTTTTTTACAATCAATAAAGAGGTAGGTCCCTGATTGTAATTGAGTCTATGAAAGTATCAGGCTAATAACCTCACAGCTGTGGAGACCCGCTCCACTTGTTTCCCAGGAGATGCTTGAAGCAAAGGCCACGCTAGGCTGAAGGGTACAAGGAGCTAGACTCAGCCAGAGGCGTGTAACCTCAGATTCTCCACTATGAATCATCCTTGGGCTGGTGTGGAGCTGGAGTCTTCTTTTCCCACCCCATTTCTACAGGCAGAAATAAACTTTCAAACACTGACTGCCCGGCGCTTCCTGCTCTCTGGTATTCTGAACCCATCCTCGAGGCGATCATGGCCCTGGGCCAGGCAGTGCTGGCTTCCTGCTGCAGTGCCATCACTCACTAGCCGGGCAAAATTGTCAGCTTTTCTGGGCTTCGGTTCCTCTAAGTCAGACAGAGATTCACAGATGTCTTCATGTACAACACAACAACACGCCGTCCCATGACATCTTTGGTACGTGTGACTCCCTTGTCGTGGCTATTGTGTAGACTGGTTCCAACACAGGAGACTCATCTTTCAGCATTTTCTCCAACAGTATTCTGTTGTGATTCCTAGGGATCTCAATGACTACTTTTCAAAAGCTTTTCTTTGTTATCTTAGTATGGAAGCTCTGCTGAAATCTGGTCTACCATGAGTGACCCTGATGATACCTGAGGTGCCAATGGCTTAGCTTCCAGCATTATAGAGATATGCAAGCCACCATAGGACTACAAACTGAGAGATGAACGGAGTAATTAGATGCATGCAAAGGATTCATGCAAAGCACATAGTAGGGTTGGTAGTTCTCATTCGTGACTATTTCTAAGGTCTGAAGTAGAAGTAAGTACAGGGTCCGGAACCAGACTTCTTGGCTTCAAATCCAAATTTAATGTAGATAGGTAGAGGCCAAAGGCAAAAACCACAATGAGAATGGCAGGTCAACTAAAGCAGACCAGATGGAGATTTCTCTACCTCTGGAGATCTGGGCTGTGCAAAACTTCCTCTCCACTAACACAGTAAGTCAATTGGTTAACTGCATATGCGTTTGTACCTTCATATAGAACACTTTTAGAAGTCTTCTTTCTAGCTTATCAGCAAGGCTGTGTCCCATAAAGCAGGATTTATGTAATGGAATTATAATTGAAAAATGGCATGTATAAGAAAATCCACTTACAAAAAGCAGCAAGCAGATTGGTGGCTAACAACAGACTCAAGGGCAGTTGGCTTGGATTCAAATTGTGCTTCTTACTAGCTGTGCTATCTGGGACAAATAATTTAACCTTTCTGTGCCTCAATTTTCTCAATGAAAAAGAAAAATAATGCTATTATACACTATACTGGGGTACACCACCCCCAAAATCGGGAAAAAGCTCTGCTGCATTTGGCATTTGTTCCACCAGGCCAGACTGTTAATCAAGCTTTCTGTTTAGAGGTTCTGAAAAGATTGTATAACAGTGTGCAACAAAAAAAGGCCTGATTTGTGGCAGATGGGGGACTGGTTTTGACACCGCAGCCATCTCAGTGCGCCACTTTTTGGCAAAAACCAGCATGCCTCTTTTGCTCCATGCACCTTAATCACCTGCCCTTGCTCTGTGTGACTTTTTTGTGTCTGTGAATGAAGAGGGACATGAAAGTACAATGATTTGAGGACACAGAAGAAGTGAAGAAAAAAAAACACGAAGGAGGTGCTGGTGCCGTCAGTCATACAAACAGATGATTTTGAAAACGATTTCCAAGAATGGAATCACAGATTTGACAAATGTATTAAGTATAATGGTGAATACTTTGAAGGTGATAAGACTGTTTTGTAAAAAAAATTTAAATATATAGGTTTGGAAAAAAATCAGGTTTTAGGGGGGAGTGGGGGGAACTAAACCCATCGTATATAGTAGCTGGGAATATCAAAACTGTCAAAACATTTAAAGAGCTCAGAAAAAAGAGTCTGGAATATATTTAGTGCATAATAATTAGGTTAGGTATTAACGAGAGTAAAGATCTCTATCGAACTCATATTGTAGTGTAGCCACAAATATATATATAACAATAGTTTACTTTAATAACCAGTAGTGATTTCTCTGTAGTTGGAAAGATGATCATTTTTTACCGCAGTAAAAGAGAGGGGAATATACAATATTTCTACATGTAAAATAATTTTGGGAACACCTGGGAATCAGGAAACAGATCAAGATGAGCAATTAAATGGCTGAAGAGGCTGACTTTATAAGTAGTTTATCAAAGAAGACTTGAGCTACATTGTGCCTCCACTGAAATGAAATCAGCTTAATGGTCTGAATTTATCACCACTTACATTTATAATCCACACAATGGCTTTGAACAAATGGCATTGCCTGGGATGGTGGACCCCGAGGGATTGGGAATGCCAACCAACCAGATAAAAGGGTAAAGATGTGTAGGGACAAACAAAAGGACAAGCAAACAACACCCAGGTTAAGAGAGGAGACACAATAATAATAATAATAAAATCACAAAATGAACTATACTGTTTATTGACCTGTTAAAGATCTTGCCGAGTAGTTGCACAGAGCAACACTGTTAAAAGAAAGAGTTCAGATCTTTGAGACAATAAATTGAGATTTTTGCTAATTTGTTTCCAAATAGCCTTTCAACAGCCCTTCTGCCCGTTAGTATGAGTTTCATTTATGAGGAGGCTTCAACACATTCCTGGGCAAATGGTATTAAAAGATAATGAGATTTTTCCAAAGAACTTTCCTAAGCCCCTTCTCCTTTTTTGCTTTGTTTTTGTGGGGCTCCTACAATTCTTATCACAATCCATACATACATCCATTGTGTCAAAAACATATGTACATTTGTTGCCATCATCATTCTCAAAACATTTGCCTTCTACCTGAGCCCTTAATATCTGCTGCTCATTTTCCCCTCCTTCCCCACTCCCCCCCACCTTGTGAACCCTTCATTATTCATATATTATTATTATTTTGTCATATATTACACTGTTTGACGTCTTCCCCTGCCCTCTTCTTTGCTGTCCCACCCCCAGGTAGGAGGCTATGTGTAGATTCCTGTAATTGATTCCCCCTTTTTACCCCACATTCTCTCCACCTTCCAGGCATCGCCGCTCTCATCACTGGTTCTGGAGGAGTCATCTGTCCTGGATTCCCCGTTTCCAGTTGCTATCTGTACCAATGTACATCCTCTGGTCTAGCCAGATTTGCAAGGTAGTATTGGGATCATGATAGTGGGGGAGGAAGTATTTAAGAACTAAAGGAAAGTTATATGTTTCATCGCTGCTACCCTGCACTCTGACTGGTTCATCTCCTCCCCACAGTCTCTCAGCAAGGGGTGTCCGGTTGGCTACCTTTGGGCTTTGAGTCTCCACTCTGCATTCACCCACCTTTTCAATGATATCATTTTATGTTCCTTGATGCTTAATACCTGATCCCTTTGACAGCTCGTGGTGTTTCTTCCATGTGGACTTTGTTGCTTCTGAGCTATATGGCCACTTGTTTATCTTTGAGCCTTTAAGACCCCAAACACTGTATCTTTTGATAGCTGGGCACCATCTGCTTTCTTCACCACATTTGCTTATGCACACGTTTGGCTTCATTGATCGTATCAGAGAGGTGGGCACCCACTGATATGGTTTTTAGCTCTTTGCTGTCTGATAACTGATCCCTTCTGCACCTTGTGGTCAGACAGGCTCATTTGCTTCTTCCATGTGGGCTTTGATGCTTCTCAGTTAGATGGCCACTTGTTTCTCTTCAAGCTTTTAAGACCCTAGACACTATGTCTTTTAATAGCCGGGCACCATTAGGTTTCTTCACATTTGCTTATGCACACGTTTGTCTTCAGTGGTTGTGTCAGGAAGGTGAGCACCCACTGATATGGTTTTTAGCTCTTTGATATCTGACAACTGGTCTCTTCTACACCTCATGGTCAGCCATCCTAAGCCCTTTCTTAATAGGGATGACAACATGAGTTCTTCCTGCCGAAGCAAATGTGTGGGGACAATCATATCAGGCTGTAAACCTCAAAAGTATGTATGGAAAGAAATACACAAACTAAAGGCATGATCCCAGAGAGAAAACTAGTAACATGACTTCTGGGTACAGAAACTTCATCTCACGCATGGTATTAAGAGGACATCATACTTGGTAAAGTAGAATAGCAGTGTCAAAATGGAAGATTCTTGATCAAGAGACTGACACGCCCCTGCAGCAATGGACTCGAACATAACATGTATGGAGATGGTGCAGGACCAGGCAGTGTTTCCTTGTATGGTACATAGGCACTCTCTGAGTCAGAACCCCTCAACGGCATCTAACAACAACATATAGAGACCGATCCATATGGCTATTCGGGTTTTTGCTTTCAAAAGCCAGGGTCATTTTGAAAAGAGCATTCAAATCCTAGATATAGAGGGTGCGAGCCCTCCGTCTGTAGTCCCAGGGTGGGGCAATGATTAATGCCATGGGCAGCTAGTGAAAAGGATGACAGTGGAGTCCAGCATGGAACACTATTTTACTCTGACACACATGCAGCCACCAGGAATCGGAGTAGGCTCTATGACAACTGGTTGAGCACTCAGTCTGCCAGGCATTGACTGTGTGATCTTGAAACAAAGCTATATTCACTTTTAAGGGGCCCACAGCTTGCTCACCTCAAAGAAGGTGGGTAGGCCATATGATCACTAAGGTTGTCCTGCTAGAAAATTCTAGGAACCCATGATTCCAGGTATTAATTTCCCAACAACTGAGAATATCAATCTGATCATTTATTTTCATGGGAACTATACAAAACACACGTTTCAGTCACTAAAGGGGCTGATTTTTTTTCATTGTCAGGGTAGACAATAGATCAATTTTAACCAAAAGAAAAAAATGGGTACAACAAATTATACTAATTATCTTCTGCTTTGGTGACTTGAGACAGCAAGCACGACACCATGCTATGTTAGAGATCTAAGAATCCTCCTAGCATTCTCCATGGGGTGTAAGGCCATAACTTACCTGCTTTGCTGAATGGAGAATATCCACAAATGAACAAAGCCCTGACAGTCTGTCCCGTACACTATTCTATTGATGAACCTTATACAAGGATATCTATCACTCTAGTGATTCTAATTGGCTCCCAGACTGATTATTGATCAATCATCAAGTGCTCAGTAAGGAGGACAAACCCAATAATCATTTGGAAGGCACATGGCTGATATACAGAAATGTTACATGCTTTTATTTTCAAGAGTATTAGTCATCTTCCATATGTTAAATATAACAATAATTTCCAAACAAACCTATAAATTATCATTAGTTTCACTAGATTTTGCTACTTTAATGAAAAAATTCTTTAGTGAAAATGACTAATTCATCCTAAAGAGGGTAAAATGCTTTATGCTCTATTAAAATAAAAATGTTTCTATTTGTAACAAGAGCTGTACTTATTAATCTTAATATGTGCTAGCTCTATTTCCAGCAATTATTAGAGTCAGCTTCTAAAGTAAATCTTTGAATCACAGAGGTTATTGATTTTGTTTACCTGTAATTAGTTCTTCATAAATATTCATGTTCAGCAAAAATTTCCTGAGCCCGTTACTATGTACCATACTTATGCTAGGCCTTGTCCTTCATTAGCAGTCTATTATTAGAAATCCAATTTTGTTTTATTCTTTATTGATTCTAGCACACTAGTTTTTGGAGAAATTAACAACTTATTATAATACAAGCGTACCCATTTAACAATTATTAGCTATTACTGACATGAAGTAAATAAATGGCCTTTTATCTAGGAAGTTCTAATTCTGCACAAGATATTTTCCTGTCCCATCTCTCAAATTCTTCATTTGCAGTAAGGGTACAGGGAAGAAGGTAAGGGCGGGGAGTTTTACAAGAGCCCACCTTTCAACTCCCTGCATTTTCACGTGGATGGCACTGTGATACTCTGAAGTCTATGGGGTTCACCGGGCACACGGTGTGGTTTCAGACCATCTCCTCTTTTGGGAATGCCATTCTCACTTTCCTTCATGACTAAATTCAGGTTGGGGCCTTCTCCAGGAAGCCCCCAGGGTGGCTCTGTGCATGCGCAGAGTGGTGGAGACCTCCTCCTTCCTTGCCTAGCCCCAAATGTTATAGATAGAAATAGTTCCCCAAACTAGTTTTTTGAAAACAGGAGTACATCTTACTCATCTGTGTAAGAACCAAACTCAATGGCATCATGACGACGCTAAAGGACAGAGCAGAGCTGCCCCTGTGGGTTTCTGAGACTGTAACTCTTTGTGGGAGAAGAAAGTCTCTTCTTTCCCCAGCCATTTATGTATGAGGAGGCTTCAAACAGGCTTTTTTAGGACCTATATATTTGTTGCTGGATGATACAAACGGTTAACAAAATTGGCTGCTAACCAAAAGGATGAAGTGGCTAGGAAAAAGGCCTGGCGATATACTTCAACCCCCCCCCCCCAAAAAAAAAAAACAACAACAAAACTTCCATTGAAAATTCTGTGGAGCAGTTCTTTCCTGACACACATGGGGGACCAGGAGCTGGCACCAACTCAAGGGCAGCTGACTGCCCCACAGCCACTCACTCATTGTACTGGACGCTGAAGAGATGATCCTATAACACAAGAAGTGTGGTGGTAAGAATGTTTTCCGTGACTTCTATGTACATGGCCTAATGACAAGGGGGCACATGTTGAGATTATGGACATCTGCAGGATAATTACATTCCATAGGCCCTACAACCTTATAGGTAAGGAGACCTCGTCACACACTACAAGAGTGGAGAAGCTGCCATTCAGAGAGGAGGGGTTACTAAAGAGATAGCCCATTTCTCTTTTGAGCATCAATAGTCATTAGCTTCTGGAATCACCTGCCTGTGTCCAAGTCCTGGTTTGGTCTCTTACCAAGTTCCTCAGTCTCCACACTTCTAAATTGAGAATAAGAGCAGTAGTTATAAAGTTGTTGTAGAGGTAAAGTGAATTATGTTTTGGTAAAGCACTTACAGAAGGAACTGGCACACAGTTTATACTTAATAAATGCCACTGAAACAAAGAAAATATTCCAATTAATAAAACGCCTTGCCTTTGAAGCTGACAACAAGCCTTAGCCTAGCCAATGCCCCACTTGCATAATTCTCACAAACCTGGGAGGTCTTTGTTTTATGGATAAAAGAGATTGAGCTGCAAAGAGACTTAAGCCTTGCCCCACAAGAGGCCCCAGGGAGTCAGTGACAGAGAAGGTTGTTCAGAAAGTCCTTATTTCAAAAGAGGCTTTCAGAGGAAGTCTTCAGAGGCATTGAGAGATAAGTTTAATACTACTGGGGCGGGGTGGGGGCAAACTTCCAGTGTTTGGAAGGGGAATATATATTAACACTGGCCACAAGAGCTAAGCAACCGAGCTTCTGGCCACAAAGGAGATGCTTCAAGGAGTTGGCAGTATGGACTGGAAAGCCTGTGTGTAATGTGAGGAGCCCTGGTAGTGTAGTGGCTACACGTTGGGCTGCTACCTGTATGGTCAGCAGTTCGAAACCACCTCAGGTGAAAGACAAGGGCTTTCTTGCCTGGTAAGGAGTTACAGTCTCAGAAACTCCCAGGGCAGTTCTACTCTGTCCTATCGAGTTGTTAAGAGTCTGCATCAACTCAAGAGTACTGAGTGGGAATGACAAGGCACTGGATTTACTAGCATTTCAAAGTCACGTGCAACCTTTAAGTTCATATTCAACTAAGGGAGAGGTCTCATGTGTTTTCAACATTACACGTGTGTTATGAGACATCTATGTTTTAAGATTTAGTATCTGAAATATACAAACTGAACATTTAAGGATAAAAATATTTAAAACCTTTCAGATCTTACTATCAGAAAAGTTCTAACCAGCCTCAGAAATACAGAATTAATTACATTGGAAAGGCTAATGTGAACACTTTTACTTTTAGGGGAAAATGGTTTGGAAGGTGATTGATACACTCTATGCCTTTCATATAATAGCTCTTATTTTAGTTATAAAAAATTAAAATAAAATTACATCGAGGCCTGTGTTAACATGTGGGAAAGCTATTTACATTTCAAACTGAGTTTGTTAAAGTGGCTAACCATTAGAACCCAGAATCAATGGGATGGCAATAGGTTTTGATTTGGATGCTGGTGGACAGGGAGCCTTAGTGGTTCTGAGGGCTAAGTGTTGGGGTGCTAAACACAAGGTCAGCAGCTCAAACCCATTATCTGCTTCCTGGGAGGAAGAGGAGGCTGCTTTAATAAAGATTCACAGTCTCACAAATCCTAAGGAGCAGTTCTACTTTGTTCTACAGAGTCACTATGGGTTGGAACTGCCACAGTGCTGGTGGCAGTGGTGATGTTCTTTATACTTTATACTTTCCCCTTAGTATTCCTCGTGAAGTCTTTGAACTCCAATTTTTCCTCTTTTTTCTCCCCTATATATGATTCCAGAGGAATTCTCTGAATATGTCTTGTGTTTTCCTAACTCTACACCTTGGTAGCACCTTTTGCCTTGACTGCTACTTCCCCTGCTTTCACCTCTCCTACTTCAACCTTATTTTTTCAGAATGGTACCCTCTATACATTTCCCCCTCAATCTTTAATGTTGTCCCTCTTGCTTGTGGCCCCACCAAAGTTTTGTGCTTGAACCTACCTTTTGAAACATAACAGTCCGTTTTATGCTGTAATCATCAATAGAAAGAGCACATACCATGTGGGGTGAGACCATAGAATATGCCTGAACTGAGACTTCTAGCTGTGAAACCTTGGGTAAGGTACTTACCAATCTGTGCCTCACATAGCTCATACACAACAGCAACCTAACGGCCATCGTGGCAATTCTGACTCATAGCAACCCCATGTACATCAGAGTAGATCTGTGTTCTTACAGGGCTTCCATGGGCTGGTGGTGTAGAGGTTACACATTGGGCTGCCAGCGACAAGGTCAGCAGTTGGAACCCACCAGCTGCTCTGTGAGAGAAAGTCGAGACGTTCACATAGGAGCAGTTCTACTCTGTCCTGTTGGGGCGCTACGAGTCTGACTTGACTCCACAGCAGTGCAAAGTGTTTGGAAGTATGCTGCCGGGCTTTTCTTCCCAGCAAGTTCGGGGAGGACTTAAAACATCCAATCTTTTAGTCAGCAGTGGACAATGTGAACCATTTACACCTCCTAAAGACACCACCTACTTCACAGGGTAAGTAAGAGCTCATTTTGTAAAGTGTTTAGAACACTACACAGCTCAGAGAAACACTGTTATTTGAGGGCCTGTCTTTAGACAGAAAGCCTCCTGAGCTGGTACTGTATCTCCCCCAAAGCTGCTAGCACAGCATCTCACACCCCAGGGGAACCCATGTGCTAATTGGAATGAAAATTAAAACTGGGTTTCTGTCAGTCCCTCCAACCCCCACCCCCCACAGGCCCAACCCAGGAATTAGCCCTGGGACTTTAGTTAATTACTTAATCCTTCTGGGTGCCAGTGATAGTCCCACAAAATAAAGAAGTTAATTTGATCATCACTAAAGGTCAAAATCCTATCAGCCTATGAGGATTCAATTGAGAACCAACATAAAATGCCTTAAATTGGATGGCTTGATAAAATGGATTTAGAATTCTCTCAAGCGATTTCTTTGCATTTCTCCTGGTCAATATTTCTGATCTGTTTAAGTCTGTAAATCCAAGGAAAATGCTCATCATTATTCTGTTTTGGCAATGGGTTTGGTTTTGGGCACACACATACATGTATAAGTTGCTTAATATCCATGGCATGTTCTGTGAAATAGAATGTTATATGATTTGGACATTGTGCAAAAATCATATTATGTATGGGCAGTCTCCATACCATCTATAGTTGAATATCTCTAAGGCCTATTATTACAGAAATCCCCCCCAAAAAAACTATCTCTAGTAGATACAGAAGACTGGTCTTGCAGGGTGTAAGGCTGGAGGGGGAAAGGCGGGCAGGCTCGGCAGGCAGCTGGCAACTTTGTGAATGTCTGGGCCTAGAGGTGGCCACGCGAACCACTTGGGGAGCAGGATTTAAGGGCTGCAGTGTGGCGGGTGGTAGCAGCCCTGGCTATCTTTGACTTGTTGGCCTACTTGCTTCCTGATCATGAGCTGCAGCTGGCGCCACTTGGAGCTGGCCCCACCGGGCGTCCCTGTCGGGGCCAGGCATGAAAGACTGAAAGACTGCATGGCTGCTGGCCCAGTGAATGAAGCCAGGAGGCGGGGAAGCAGGGATTTAGTTTGTGCCTGGCGCTGGTTCACTTGGAGGCTTGGGGTCTTTAAAAGCATTCCAAACCCCAAACCAAACTCACTGCTGTCAAGTCAACTGGGGCTCATCACGACCCCATAAGAGAGAGTGGAACTTCCCCTGTGGGTTTGAGGGTAATTTTTTCTAGGAGCGGAAGGCCTCATCTCTCTCCTGAGTAGTGGCTAGTACATCAGATCTGTTGACCTTGCTGTTAGCAACTCAATGCACAACCCACTATGCGACCAGGGCTCCTTTTTAAAACCATGAGTGGGAAATAATAAACATGAGTAAAGCGTGCACACGAGAACACACACACACACACACACCCCAAATAAATAAAGGTAAATACTTTATTAGAAAACAAAACCCCCAAACATCCTGATTAAGATGGTCTGTCATTAAAACAAGGCATCCTGGTGGCAAGGTGGTTCCGGGTTGGGCTGCTAGCGACAAGCGCAGCAGTTCCAAAACACCAGTGACTCCTAGGGAGAAGGGCAGGCCGGGACTTATTGTTGCAGAAGAGTCGGTCTACCCTGTCATACAGGGTCTCTGTTATAAGTCACCTTCGACTCGATGGCAGTGAGCTTAGTCCTTTGGTTTGGTCATTAAGACATTATATTAATGTAAAAACAATACTGTATTTCTGAGTACAAATGTTTAGATAAGATAATTTATAGAAATCTTGTTAAAACATCTTAAAGTTTTCTCAAAGACTAAACGATATTTTTCATTTCAAGGCCCCCTCTGCTCATATTGCTCCCTTCTTTGAAAAGATTACTATTGAAGGGGTCCACAAGCGCCAATCACAAACCAATTCTCAAATCTCCAACAGAAAATGAAAACTCCAAGCAGGACTTAGGGAGTAGTTGGCATCATTAATTAGCAGGGTGTTATGAGAAATATCTACACATCAAGTTTTTATCACACAGCTATCCTTAGACATCACTGTAATGGGAAATTGTTTCACTCTCAATCATGCTGCAGAGAAATGAAACCAGGTTAAATTAGCTGTGTCTGCAAAGCCAGTCTGTGTCAACTCCAGAAATTGCTGGCAGGGAGTCTAATAATCCCAACATTTTCCTACTGAGTGTCGAGCAATCAAAGGAGCTCTGGAAATACTTTGTCAGCCCAGCCATCTCGAAATAGACCACTTTGAAAGAAGGTTTCCAGGTGGCATCCCCAAGAGTGTGGTTTTTTAAAAACATATCCTTTATGCTATGTAACTGTTTAGGATTTTGTTCTGGGTTCCAGATCTCAGTGTAGTCCAACTCAAAGGAATGAATTTGCATCTTTTTGCTGCATAAATAAATAAATATTTCAGTATCGGAAAGCTCTTTGAGGCTGAGGAAAAGTCTTGTGATAGAAGGTAGTAGCAACTACCTGGGGCTCTTCCAGGAGGGCTGAGCAACCTTGCCTGGGGCATGCTTCCTTTTTAGAAAAGAAGGCATTTGCTTCAGTTGGTAGGAGGTTCCCACAGCACCCCCAAGAAAGCCTTCTTCAGCAGTCCTAAAAGGCTGACTTTTCAAGGCAGGGCTTGGAATAATAAAGTTTCCTCCTCTTCCTTCTCTCTCTGAAAAATAATTAGCTCTTCTTATGTCAACATGGTAAAGAGATGGAGTGTGCCAAAGGTATGTAAGGACCAGGCTGTATGGAGAGGGTGGAGGTGCCAGGTAGACACCTGTGCACATTCAGCAACCTTGTTTTCCAAATAACTCTCACAGAGAGGTGTTCCGCAGCAGGCTCCAGGCTTGGATCAGGACAAGCTTCTTTTAGTTTTTGTAAGGCAAGCTGGAGTTAGGAGTTCAGAAGGCAGAAAACAAACTGGAAAGGGGCACACAGCTAGGATGCACAGCTCAATACAGATAACACGGAAGTTCAATGCGAGGTTATGTTCTATAAAGGAACCTGAAATGAACATCTAAGAAAGCCGAAGGCCTACAGTCTACAAAACTCAATCAAGTTTCACTGGTAAAAGAGCCTGCATGAGTGAGTTCTCTAGCAACTCTCCTCTTGGGAATCAGGTTCCATCCCTCTTCTCTCCATTGCCCTTGTACATATTTCCCTGCTCAGTGGGGGAAAGCATAGGCCTTGGGGTCTGGGGGTGGGTGAAAATTTTGAATCTTGTATGGTTTCAGTGTGATCATCAGCTCATTATTCTGAGTGCCATACTCCCATTAATAAAACTGGGATTAAGAATACCTGCCTCAGGAGCTGCTCCTAAGAAAAGAATAAGGAAACATATACATGTATGTGTGTCTAGTGCAGTGGTTGCCTCACAACAAGGACTTATAAATCTTCATTTTCTCGATCCTATTCCTCTTAATGGATTACCTCTTGACTCAGGCCAGCCATATGTGCCACTGATGTACAGCGTGTGATTATCAATTGTACCTAATTAACAATCAATTTTGCATGGATTTATCATGACGTCTGGGCTAATCTCTATTAGACTGAGCTTACTGAGATAGAGAGCACGTGTCCTTGTTTTGTACACTGCTGCCTGGAAAGCCTTGACAAAATGAAGATATATTGGTCTCAGATGCCACTGAGTTGATTCCAGCACCTACGACCCTCCAGGTCAAAGAACTGCCTGTAGGCCTTCTTTATGGGAGCAAGCAGCTCACCAGGTCGAGCTGATGGGTTCAAATCCCTGACCTTCAAATAGCAGCCATGTGCTTATCCACTGTGTCACCAGGGCTCCTTAAAGAAATATTAGCAGAGGATAAGTTTTTTTTTCCTCCTACTAAATGCAGCACAACTTCCATTGAGATTTTGGTATATTAAGAGCTAAGCTTAACATCTTAAAACACTGGTTCATGACTGATTAGTCCTTTGCCTGACTGATGGATGCCTATTCAGTGTGGAGTTGTTAGGCAGCCTGATAGGGGGTGGTTCCTTTCCACGCTTTGGGGTTCTGCAACAGGAAGGTGGAAGCTGATAGAGGCTAAAGTGCATGCGCCACTTCAGGCCCAGAGTCAGGGTATCGGTACATATAGGTGGGCCCCAATCTAGACCAGGTGGGCTTAATTCAGCCAATGGGGTCAACTAGTACCATTGACCACAGCTCCCAGCGGCAGGTCCTAAAAAGGCTGGAACCTCGAGACCACTGCCCTCTTTTCCAGTTGCTCCTCCGTGGTCCCACACAGCTGGGCCTCAAGTGGCCACGTGGGTGTGCAGTGCCAGGAGGGTACTTGTGTTCAGTTATTGTAATGCTCCAAACTTCTATCTTTTATAGAAACCCACTTGGATCACAAACTAGGCTTTGGTGTGAATTCTTTCATGTGCGAAGCCAAGGATCAATGCATTTCCTACCCCAGGGATCTAATAGAATCTCCCTAACCTTTAGTGTCACCATTTTCCTGTCTTGTACCTTTACCTTCCCACATCCACTTCCCCAGTGACAGCCTTGATAACATTTGTGATTGGTTTCATTTTCTTGGTGGGAGTTACCTCGCCCTCACCACCATCCTTTCCCCCCCTCACCCTTTGTTTGCACAAAGGTAATACCATATGTATTTGTTGTATATGTGGGTGGGTGGGTGGGTGGTGGAGGCATTCTATCTATGTAAAAACTATCTCTAACACCAGTGAGACAGATAAGGAGTTATAATCATCTCCACTCCAATGCCAATGAAGAGGACCACTACAATCACGACAATATAGCCAATATTCATTAAGCATTCACTCCCGTAAATACCAGGCAGTGTTCTGAATGCTTTGTCAATATTAACTCAGCTTAAATTCCTTCTTAGCACTTGCATCAGTTATATAATGCATTTACTTGTTTACAGTCTATCGCCCCTTGTTATGATTAGAAATGCCTAGAAAGAAAAGGTATTTGGTCTGTTTTTGTTCACAGCTATGCCAAAGTATATTTAACAGTACAGTGCCTAGTACAGTAGGTTTGCAATCCGTTGCTAACCCAAAGGCTGGCAGTCTGGAGCCACCAAGCAGTAATGTGGACGAAAGGCTTCTGTAGCGATTACAGTGAAGAAACCCAGTGGAGCAGTTCTACTCTAACACATGGGTTGTCACAAGTCAGAATTGACTCAATGGTAACAAGCATGGCTTTTGCTTTGCTTGTTTCAGGTTGTGTGTGGATAAAGTAATCATTCAAACAATGTCTGTTGAATAAATGAATCAATCTTTATGAGGTCTACTTTTTGTTACAGCTCTCAGAACCTGAGATTATTATGACCTCCATGTTATGGATGAGGAAACCAAGTATAGAGTCACAGCCAGAAAGTGGTAAGGGTGGCTGTGACTTAGGTACTCAGTGACCTTCCCACGATGCTCCTAAGTCCTGTCCGCTGTAAGTGTATGTGTGCACACTCCTGCTTTGGCAAAGGGATTTTCAGTGCTGTGCGACTAGCATCCAATTAGAAATGAGTGGTCTGAGATCCAAATACAGATTTGCTGCTGATGCAATCCTTTTGTTTTATTTTATCTCCTTTCCCTAGTGTTTAACCCAGTTCTCAAACGTGACAATTCTATCTTCGGCTCTCTTTCAAATCTTCAAATTCAAAAGGAAAAAAGGAAGTTCTTTAGCAGATTAGATTTAGAAAGAGAGTTTCGGGATCTTAGTTGCCCTTTCGTCTTTCAGCTTAATAAGTCCCATTTGTTGGTCCACTTAAATGGAACTTTCTAAAAGAAGTATGGCTGCTGGTGAACCACATTTTGAACTTTGTATCTATGATTTTGTTAAAGCAGTATTACTATCGAATCTAAAAAGTACAAATGGTCACTGGGAGTCGGAATTGACCTGATGCAAGGGGTAGGAGTCAGAATCCACTAGCAGGCAGTGGGTGTGGTTTAGGCTTTTACATGACTACTTATATGCAACCTGTGGGTAACTCCTTAGACCCTCGTTCAGTTTCTCCTCTGCAAAATGAGGAAAAGGATAGTTACTATGTCACAGAGGTGCCATGAAAATTACATGAGATAATGCAAGGGATGTGTTTGACAGGATAACTGACACATATGCACATATAACAATATGTTCGCACTAAATGTTCGCTACTCTCACATGTATTGCTTGCTACCTACAAATATTTCCTCCACTATCAAATTAAGAGCCCACACTTTTTACCTGGTTGAAAATGCAATAAGTGAAAATACTATAATCCCAGGTCTCCTGGCAGTGCAGTAAGATCATGTTCTAAATTCTGGTCAACGAGGTGTACATAAAGGTAATCTGTGGAACTTTCCTTCAGTATCCCATGGGAGCAAGAGGGGGATTTCTCCTGCCATAAAAAAAGTTACAGTCGCAGAAACCCTGACGAGTTGTTCTAACCTGTCCTACAGGGTCACTATGAGTCACTCACTAGATGGCAGTGAGTCAATTTTCATTAAGTCTCTTTAAGAGACAGGAGAGGACCCCTGCTCTGTTCCTATGCCCCATTCGGCTGCCAGGAATACAGATGGAATGGCTGGAATTGCAGCAACTATACAGAACAACAAAGACAATGGCTACCTGAAGTCTTCTCAGAGCAGTGTCAGGATGAATCTAATAGGGTTACTATGAGTGAGTACTGACCCAGTGGCAGTAAATTTAGGTTTCTCTGGAAGTACCCTGCTGGTGCTGGCTGACAAGTGTGGAACTGCTAAGTGCCAGTTTGATGGTTAAACCTCCCAGCCACTTCCAGGACCAAAGATGAGGCCGTCTGCTTTAGTGAATATGGATAGCCTCAGAACTCCTCAACAGGGGTTGAGTATGAACTGACTCAATGGTAGTGGGTTTGGGGGTTCTGGTTACTACCCACCTGGCTACACATAATCTCCATTCTAGCCCCGGGATGCCCAGCTCTGGATTTACTTATATTAGAGAGAAAAATAATTTTAAGCCATTATTTTAGGTACCAATGTTACTTGAGGACAAACTTCACACATAACCTTCACTGCTTCAGTGGGTCCTTGTTGCAATCTAAGAATTCATGTGGAAGCTCAAAAAGGTTTCTGCAAATAAAAGCCCAATCAAGGTCTCATGAGAAAGGCACTGCTGGTCTTGGAAACCCTTCCTCCACTTTCGGCAGCCACTCAGACCATCTGCCGCCCTCCCTGGCTCAGAAGTGCTGCAAGTCAGCCCTTTCCATACTTCCTGTTTTCACAGGAGCTAATAACATCCAATTCACTCAAAGGTGTAAGATGGTCCTCATGCAACTTTATCCTTCTTGAACATCTGTACTTATTAGACACAGCCTCTGATACACTGTCTGGAATAACAATAGACCTGTGAGTGAAATATTTTTGGAAAGGAGCACCTACATATAAGTCTGCCACCCTACACCTGTGGCCCTGTGCAATTAAATATAAAGCAGTCCACTGGGAGAATGACACTACCATCTTTTTCAAAATGTTCACCTTCACGTCCCAAGGACTGAGAGGACAGGAGGGGCAAGTATCTATTTGAGAAGTCTGTTCAACAGCATCCGTAATTCCCCAAGGATGCACAATTCACACCTGTTGCTTTAAGGAATCATTATTGTATCACCAGCTGCACAACATTGTAAGTATCATGCAATTGGGTGGGTTACTTGGTCCATGATCGCAACACCAGGGGCTGTAAAAGCCCGGTTTACTGATCAAATACACCCCCACCAGGTCTTTCTCCCAGAGAGCTGATAAGAGGGTTTGCAACTCTAGCTTTTCCATTAGCAGTATATCTACTGTGTCATCTGTAACAGACAGATTTCATATGAACAGGATAGAGTTTCTGTGCTTGAATTTAAAGGACAAGATAGGCCAACCACCATTTCTTGTTATAGTAAAAGGACTGTAAAATAAAAGACTGTGTGTTTTATGTGAAAAATCTGTCCCCAAGAAATATAACTTCTGACGTGGGCTGAGCATGATCTCAGGATAAAAATAAAATATTTTTTCCCTAAAAGTTCAAAGTGATATCCAGATTACGTGAGTAAAAGCTTACTGTCTGGAGTTTGATCGAGTGCAATGTAGCTGAGAGTAATTACTGAGAGCTGAATGAGGGTTGAACATGATAGTGGGACAGGAGGAAAGTTAAAGGAAATAGTGGAAAGAACTTTGAGGCAAAAAGACATCTACAGAGGTAGAAATACAGGCATGTATATGTGTAAACATATTAATATATGATGACAGGGATATAGATCTATGTATAAATACTATATGTTAAGTATCAAGATAGCAGATGGACATTTGGCCTCTATTTAACTCCCCTCTCATGCAAGAACACTTTGTTCTAATAACCTGGCATTCTGTGATGCTCACCTTCCTGACACATTCACTGAAGTCAAAACAGGCACATAAGCAAATGTGATGAAGAAAGCCGATGGTACCTAGCTATTAGGAGATAAAGTGCCTGGGGTCTTAAAGGCTTGAAGTTAAACAAGCAGTTATATTGCAGGGAAACAACAAAGCCCACATGGAAGATGCACACAAGCCTGGGTGATCATGAGATGTTGACACAATCAGGTACCAGAAGACTCGAAACAAACAATCATATCAATGTGAATTAGGGGAGTCGGAGTAGAGACCCAAAGCCCATCTATAGATAACTGGGTATCCCCTCACAAAAGGGTCACAAGGAAGGGATGAGTCAGCCAGGGTGCAGTATAGCACCTACAAAACACATAACATTCCTCTAGTTCTTTAATGCTTCCTCTCCCCCACACCCAGTTCTATGACCCCAGTTCTACCTTACAAATCTGGCTAGACCGGAGCATGTACACTGGTACAGATGAGAGCTCTCAACACACTAAATCCAGGACAGATAAACCCCTCCAAAAACCCAGAAGGGCAGGGGTAAAAAGCGGCGGGGGGGAAGTGGGAGAAAAGAGGAACAGATCACAATGATCGCTATATAACCACCATCCGCCCAAGGGGATGAATAAGAGAAACATGGGTGAAGGGAGACAGCAGATGGTGTAAGATATGAAAATAGTACTAATTAATAATTTATCAAGGGGTTATGAGGGTGGGAGGT
The DNA here is from genome assembly GCF_050624435.1 of Tenrec ecaudatus. Lineage (NCBI taxonomy): Eukaryota > Metazoa > Chordata > Mammalia > Afrosoricida > Tenrecidae > Tenrec > Tenrec ecaudatus. Next base: position 67,152,945 of record NC_134535.1, read on the forward strand.
TGGGGAAGGGAGGGGAAAAAAAGAGGAGTTGATACCAAGGCCTCAAGTAGAAAGAAAATGTCTTGAAAATGAAGATGGCAACATATAAACAAATATGCTTGATACAACTGATTTATTGGATTGTTTTAAGAGCTGTAAGAACCCCCAATAAAATTATATGAAAAAAACAAACAAAACAAACTTCATTGTCTGCCTCTGCTATTTAATTCCTCAACTGATCTGAGAGGTTATACATGAGTTGGTCATGCAAATGCAAGAGACTGTGTAGTACCTGGCTCCTTCAGGTTTCCAGACTCACATTAAAAGGAGTTTTGGGAGCTGATGCCAGGGGGCTAGGTGGAGAGCAAATGTTTTGAGAATGATGAGGGCAATGAATGCACAAATGTGCTTTACACAATTGATGTATGTATGGATTGTGATAAGGGCTGCATGAGCCCCTAATAAGATGATTAAAAAAAATCATGCTAAATGTAGTGGAGATCCAAAACTCACCTGTAAGATAACTGGACAGTCCCTCTCAGAAGGGCCACACAGAGAGATGATAAATCCAGGGTACGATATAGCACTGATGAACCACATAACTATCCTCTAGTTCTTTAATATTTCATTGCCATACTATTACAGTTTTTATTTATTTTACCTCATTGATCATGTCAGATTTGCATAGGTTCACCTGTATATTTAAGATCACTCGAGAGGGAGGGGGGAGCGGGGAGGGAGGGGAAAAAAAAGAGGACCTGATGCAAAGGGCTTAAGTGGAGAGCAAATGCTTTGGAAATGATTAGGGCACAGAATGTACAGATGTGCTTTACACAATTGATGTATGTATATGTATGGATTATTATAAGAGTTGTTTGAGCCCCTAATAAAATATTAAAAAAAAAAAGATCACTCGATAAATGGAAGCTAAGATAGATAACCCTTCAGAAACAATAACAGGAGTAACGGTTCCCTGAAGGCACAGGAAGAAGGGGAAATATGGAACTGATAGCACTGTAAACTGTATAACCCCACTCGATGGGATTAAACAACAGAGGTGTATGTGAATGGATATATTGGATGTGTAATATATGGCAAAAAATTAAAAAATAAGGGTTTCTGGGGGTATGGTGGGGAGGGAGTGGATAAAGGGGAGCAGATGTCAAGGAGTTCGAGATGAAATAAAATGTTTTGAAACTGATTGTGGTAGCAATTGAACAACACTTTTTGATGTGTTTGAACTATGGAATGTTATAATATCTGTAAGAGCTCCCAATAAACTTATTTTTTTTAAGCAAGAATTTAAAAAGAGTTTTTAACAAGTGTCAGTGCACGTGGCTCACCTATGCATAGTCTACTAGAATGGTCTAAGCCAAGGGTCCTCAAACTTTTTAAACAGGAGGCCAGTTCATTGTCCCTCAGACCGGTTGGAGGGCCGGACTATAGTTTTAAAAAAAACCAAAACTATGAACAAATTCCTATGCACACTGCACATATCTTATTTTGAAGTAAAAAACAAAAAGACCTGGCGAGATGAATGTCCTCGGCGGGCTGCATGTGGCCCGCGGGCCGCAGTTTGAAGACCCCTGGCTAAGCCAATCTAAGAGAAAGTTCACTGTACACATCCCATGTTGAGAATAAAGTCTCATAACATTCTATGAACTATTCTCATATTCAGTGATCAAGTTATGTCTGCCAATGTTGCTTTAACTATTACTAGGTTCAGACCACTATCCGCAGGCTCTTGTTCATGAAGCCCTCGGTAAACTAATGTCCATGCCCGAGAAGCCACAGGGAAAGTATCATTTCTTTCAAGAGGACACAGACTCTCATTTGTTCTTCTTTGGTGGTATGAGAGGCCAGTGCTCATTGAACCTTGTATATTCTAAACTCAGCTCAAGGTTCCTTGGGAATAGTTGCTATTTTAGGTTATAAGAAATGAACAGATCCCAGCGATTGGGCTTGATCATCTAAAACTTAACTCAATCCAGTATTTCTTCTATGAGTGTGACCCTATCAAACAAGGCTTTTAAGTGCCAAGCCTGCGTAACAGTACGTGTTTCCAGAGGAGACACTGGTTGCTAAATGCCTGCCCCATAGGGTGTCCTAGGCTGTCATCTTAATGGGAACAGATTGCCAGGGCTTTCGTCTGGCAACATGGCTGGGTCAGTCTGGACAGCCAATCGTTCAATAAGCAGCCAAGTTTACTGTTACCCTAGAAGGGCTCCTATCAAACCCATAGAAACCGGTACTCAATTCACAAGCACTGGGGTAGAAACATGTGATATAAAAACACAAAAAATTAATTGCACCTGACCTGATCCCACCACACCGAGGCAAATCACTGGGGGAGTGCAGCGGAACAGCAAGGGAATGGAGTGGCAAGGTCCCCAGGGAATGCTGAAAGTGGACTTTGGGGCCAGGGCGTGGTGCCCCAACAGACTGGACTGGAAAACGCTCCTAAGGGCCAGCAAACGATCCCTGAACTAACTACAAGCTTTTCTCTTGTGAACTGTTTTGTTCTGTTCTTTGTCAGTGGTTTGTTTTTGTTGTTTTGTTGTCTGGTTGTATACTGTTGCTTTGTTTTCCTCTGTCTTATTTTCGTGCATGTTAGTGACTCCACAGGTCTGTCTGAATAGGACAGGCTGGATGAACTATCTGGAGGAAAAACAACGGGACCGACAGTTCCGGGGGGACTTGGGGTGGGGGGGTAGGGGGGGTAAGGAAGTAGTGTTAACAAACCCAGGGACAAGGGAAAAACATGGGACCCCAAATGGTAGTGACGGGGGAGTGGCAGGCATGGTGGGAAATGATCAAGGGTAAGGTTGCTTAGAGAAGAGGTATACTCTAGCCCAGGTGGCGATGAAGCATGGTAGTAGGGCAGGAGGAAAGTCAAGGGAGATGGAGGAAAGAGCTAGGAGTCAAAGGGCATTCATGGAGGTCTAGACAAAGACATGTACATGCAAATATATATAGGAGGATGGGGAAATAGATCTATGTGTCTATATTTATAGGTCAAGTATTAAGGTGGCAGAAGGACCTTGGGCCTCTACTCAAACACTCCCTCAATGCATGAATACCTTCTTTTATTAAATTGGAACTCTATGATGCTCACTCTCCCGACACAACGGCTGGAGCCAAAGTGGGTGAACAAGTAAATGTGGTGAAGAAAGCTGATGGTGCCCGGCTATCAAAAGAGATAGTGACTGGGGTCTTAAAGGCTTGAAGATAAACAAGCGGCCATCTAGCTCAGAAGCAACAAAGTCCACATGGAAGAACACACCAGCCTGTGTGATCAAGTGGTCCCAAAGGGATCAGTTACCAGGCATCAAAGAACAAAAAATCATATCATTGACTGCACACCTCCATGATAGGATCGTTGAAGACAAATGGGTGCATAAGCAAATGCGGTGAAGAAAGCTGATGGTGCCCGGCTATCAAAAGAGATAGTGTCTGGGGTCTTAAAGGCTTGAAGATAAACAAGCGGCCATCAAGCTCAGAAGCAAAAAAGCCCACATGGAAGAAGCACACCGGCCAGTGCGATCACGAGGTGCCAAGGGACCAGGTATAAGGCATCATGCAAAAAAACAAACAAACAACGATATAAGTGTGTGTATGTATGTGTATATATGTGTCTATGTATATATATACCATATTAAATGAAGGGGGAAGTGCAGAGTGGAGACCCAAGGCCCAAGTGTCGGCCAATGGAGATCCCCTCATAGAGGGGTTTAGGAGAGGAGATGGGTTAATTAGGGTGCGAGGTAGTACCGATGAAGAACACAGCTTTCCCCCAGATCCTGGATGCTTCCTCCCCCCAACTACCATGATCCGAATTCTACCTTGCAGGGCTGGATAGGACAGAGGCTGTACACTGGTACATATGAGGGCTGGAGGTACAGGGAATCCAGGGTGGATGATACCTTCAGGACCAAGGGTGTGAGGGGACAATGCTGGGAGAGTGGAGGGTGAGTGGGTTGGAAAGGGGGAACTGATTACAAGGATCCACATGTGACCTCTTCCCTGGGAGAGGGACAGCAGAGAAGGGGGGAAGGGAGACTCCGGATAGGGCAAGATATGACAAAATAACGAGGTATAAATTACCAAGGGCACATGAGGGAGGGGGGAAAGGGGAGGGAGGGGAAAAAAAAAGAGGACCTGATGCAAGGGGCTTAAGTGGAGAGCAAATGCCTTGAGAATGATTGGGGCAGGGAATGTATGGATGTGCTTTATACAATTGATGTATGTATATGTATGAACTGTGATAAGAATTGTATGAGCCCCTAATAAATTGTTAAAATTAAAAAAATAAACTAAATGTAATCATTTCTAAGGAAAATGTCAAAAAAAACCCACAAAAAATTAAAAGTTGCTCATCCCCTTATAAGGGTCACAGGGAGGAGACGAGCCAGTCAGGGTGCAGTATAGCACAGATGAAACATACATGCTTCCACCCCCACTATCATGATCCCAATTCTACCTTACAAATCTGGCTAGACCAGAGCATGTACACTGCTACAATACGAGCTGGAAACACAGGGAATCCAGGATGGATGATCTCCTCAGGATAAATAATGAGAGTAGAGATACCAGGAGGGGAAGGGAAAGGTGGGGGAGAAAGGGGGAACCAATCACAATGATCTACATATAACCCCCTCCCTGGGGGGTGGACAACAGAAAAGTGGGTGAAGGGAGACATCGGATAGTGTAAGACATGAAAAAATAGTAATTCATAAATTGTCAAGAGTTTGTGAGGGAGGGAGGGGAAAAATGAGGGCTGATACCAAGGCTCAAGTAGAAAGAAAGTGTTTTGAGAACGATGGCAACAAATGTACAAATGTGCTTGACACAATGGATATATGTATGGATTATGCTAAGAGTTGTACGAGCCCCCAATAAAATGATTTTAAAAAACTATCATTCTTTCAATAAAAATTTAATATTATAGGTCCTTTAATTAGCAAGTGTCCATGGAACATTAAAATTTATTAATTCATAATTTATTAATCATACCTTTTATTCACAGCCTCTTAGTAACAAATAGTTTGTATAAAGGAACATATTTCATTAATTACCAGGTTTAATTTACTCGAAAAAATATCCCAAGTAATTTTGTACAATAAGCATGTCAATATCTATGTTAGTTATTGTTTTTGTTAGGTGCCATCAAGTTGGTTGTGACTCAGAGACACTCTGTACAACCAAATGAAACACTGCTTGGTTCTGTGCCATCCTCACAATTGTTGTTATGTGAGAGCCCATTGCTGTAGCCAATGTGCTGATCTATTTTTTGTAGGTGTTTGTCCTTTTTGGTGACATACGTAGTACTAGAGAAACAAATCCATAGAAACTCATCCGTGTATAAGATAGTTTTATATAAAGGATAATTGTACATTAAGATAGCATCTCAATACAGTCCAGTCCAAGTCCTTAAGTCTGATATTAGCCCATATGTCTGATATAATTCTATAACGTCCTCTTCAGACTCACGGAACACATGCAATGATGCTGAATGCAGGATGATCAGAGTCCAGTGGGTAGAAAGTTTGGATCCAGTGGTGTTGTAAGCATCTCAGTACGGGCAGTGGTCTCTTTGTGGCTTCTCCGACTCTAGAAGTCTGGTTACATCAGGGTAGGCCCATGTGGCTTCTCCAGCTCAGGGCACTAGGGTAGTTCCAAGTGTCTTGTCAGCTGCCATGTCTCCCAGGGAGTGAGGCCAGAGAGAGTCTGTCTCTCACCTCCAAGGAGGAAATCCCAGCAGTTCCCAGAATTCTCAGGAGAAGTCTATGCCCACACAGAGTTCTCATTAGCTATATCCTGACTGACAGGCTAGACTCCACCCCTACAGTCTTAATCCTCAAAATATTACACCAGATCAGGCAACTAACACACCAAGCATAATGTCCTTCTCCAGGGACTAGTTTCTGCTGATAACATGTCCAAAGTATGTGAGACAAAGTTCCGCCATCCTTACTCCTAAGGAGCATTCTGGTTGTACTTCTTCCAAGATAGGTGTGTTTATTCTTCTGGCATTCCACAGTACTTTCAATATTCTATGCCAGCCATCATTCAAATGCATCAATTCTTCTGTGGATTCTTTATTCAATGTCCAACTTTCACAAGCTTATGAGGCAATTGGGAATACCATGGCTTGGGTAAGTTGCCCTCAGTTCTCAATGTAGCCCTCTGTCCTTTAAGTGTTAAAAGATCTTGTGCAGCAGATTGGCCATTGCGTCAGCTCTTGACTGCTGCTTCCATGAGCATCCATGAACATTAATTGGTGATCAATGAAATCCTTGACTTCAGTTTTTTCTAAATTTATCATAATGGAGTTATCCAGTTGTGAGGACTTTGTTCTTCTTTACATTGAGTACAGTCTACATGGAAGACTGCAGTCTTTGAATATTAAACAAGTGCTTTATGTCCCTCCATCACTTTTAATAAGCAAGGTTGTATCATCAGCATATCAAAGATTGTTAGTAAACCTTCCTTCAATCCTGATGTCATGTTTTTCTTTATATAATCTGGCTTCTTGGGTTATTTGTTTACCATACAGATTGAGTAAGTGTGGCGAAAGGATTCATTATACATGCTTTTCCTGATTTTAAACCATGAAGTATTCTTCTGTTCTGCTTGAATGACTGTTATGTACATTTGAGCACATTGAAGTGTTCTGGAATTCCCATTCTTCTCAATGTTATCCACAGTTTGTTATGATCCACACAGTCAAATACTTTGTATAGTCAATAGAACACAACTAAACATTTTGCTGGTATTCTCTGCTTTTACCCAAGATCCATACAATACCAGCAATGATATCCTACATGCATGTCCTCTTCTGATTCTGGTGGGAATTTTTGGCAGGTCTTAACAATGTACCACTGTACTTGTTTTTAAATTCTCTTCAGTATAATTTTACTTGCATGTGATATTAATAATAGTTTGATAATTTCTGAATTTTACTGAATCACCTTTCTTTGGAATGGGTACAAAAATGGCTAAGTAGCTGCCTTCTAAAAACCTTTGCACAGAGAAGTGAGGGCTTCCAGTGCTGCATCAGCGGTGCGGAGTTCTTCCTTTTTCAGCATCACTGGCTTTTGATTATATGGTACCACTTGACATAGTTAATATTGGTGAATACAATGAATGTGTATTCCCTTTACCTTCTTCTGATATTTCCTCTATCATTAAATACTTTGTCCAAGGAACCCTTCAAAATTATAACTCTATGCTTTGTTTTAAATTCTTTCAGCTTGAGATAATGCTTATCATGATCTTCTGTTTGGGTTTCCTTACTCCACCAGATCTTTATACATTTCATTATAATATTTTACTTTGTCATCTCAGGCTGGCCTTTGATATTGTCTATTCAACTCTTACTTCATTAGTTCTTCTATTTGCTTTAGCTACTCTATGTTCAAAAGCAAGTTTTAGTGTTTCTTCTGACAGGTTCTTTTGCCTTATATTTTTCCTTGTCTTTTCAACAATGTTAAGTTTTCTTCAAACAAGTTATTTGTGATGTCATTCTACAACTCAACAGGTCTTTGGCAGTTAGTGACCAATGAATTACATTTGTTCTTGAGATAGTCTCTAAATTCAGGTGGGATCTATCCAAGGTTTTATTTTGGTTCTCATGGATTGTTTTAATTTTCTCCAGCTTCAATCTGAACTTGCACATAAACAATTGATGATTTGTTACATACTAGGCTAACGCTAGTAAGCTTTCCTTGGTGGCATAGTGATTATGAATTGAGCTGCTAACCACAAGGTCAGCAGTTCAAAACCACCAGCCTCTCCAAGAGAAAAGATGAGGCTTTCTAGTCCCATAAAGAGTTATAAACTCGGATATCCATAAAGACAGTTCAACCCTTTTCTTAAGGTGTTTATGAGTCAGAATTGGCTCAATGGCAGTGAGTTTGGATTTTTGGTCATCTCTTCTCAGAGCTATAGACCATTTGATTCTTGCATATTCCATCTGGTGAAGAACATGGGTAGTTGGCATTTATGTTGTTAAAAAGAAGATGTTTGTAATAAAAAAAGGCACTGGTCTTACAAAATCCTATAATTAAATTTCCAACTTTGTTTCTATCAAGGTCATATTTTCTCACTACTATTCTTACTTCCAATTTATGCATTCCAATTACCAATAATTTTCAATGCATCTCGATTGCATATTTGATTAATTTCACACTTGTCCAATACTAGCTTTAGTGGTTGGTGCATAAATTAGAATAATGGTTTGTATTAAGTGGACTTCCTTATAGATGTATTAGTATTATTCTATCACAGGCAGGGTTACACTTCAAGATAAATGTTGAAATATTCTTTTTGACAACAAAAGCAACAAAATTCTCCTTGATTGCTCATTCTTAGCACAGTAAACCTATGGTAGTCTGACTCAAAATGGCCAATACCAATTCATTTCAGTTCACTCATGCCTAGGATATTGATTTTTATGTGTTCCATTTAATTTGCTATGACTTCTGATTTCCTAGATTCATATTTTGTACATTCCATGTTCCAATTACTGATGGATGTGCGTAGCTGTTCTCATTTTTACCCCCATCAGTAAATGAAGGCCCTTTACTCCAGTGATGAGGCAGTTCTCCCCCACTTGTATTGTAAACACCTTCCAGCCCGAGGGGCTCACCTCCGGCACTATGTCTGACAGTGTGCTACCGTTCAGCCCTCAGAAGCTAACAGTCTATTCCTTTTACTTCTAATTGAAACACCAGTGGCTCAGCTTCCAGAATCACAGGAACATACAGTTCACCACAGCCAACAGACAAACAGAGAAGTGGTCAAATGAATATTGCTCATTCTTTATTATGTTATTTTCTCTTTTAAAATAAAAACTCCCCATATAGCTAATTTCTATATGCAATGTTATTAGTTTGGGTGGGGGTTCTTTTCTTTTCTTTTTTTTAGAAAACAAAGTAGTTTTAAAGCAATTCATTTCTTAAGATGAAACTTTATATCCTAAATAAAACTTAAGCTGAGAAAAGTAAATTATTACTAAAAAGCAAAAATAGGTACTACAAATATATGCAAATTTAACATGACATTTTGTCATTAATTTAACTGAATGGAAAGAAAAAGAAATAAAGTACCAGAATAGAGCAATTCTCAATTGTTCAAGTCCTAGAAAAAAGCTAACAACAATTTGAAACAAAATATTCTGGAATTTCATATCTGACAAGTTAACATATGATACAACCTATTGAAAACATGTAAATACTGGCACACCTACAATTTTGAAAGCAGATCTCCTCAAATTGGGAGGGTAGGCAAGGCAATCTAATAGATGCATTTATCCATGTGGCTCGGATCTAAACCAGAGGCGACCATCAGTACAGACATGGGATATGTTCTCATAAGAGCAGTGACTTTACAAATCAGGATTCTTGCAACAGAAGAAAGGATTATGTGCTTACCGTATAAAGCTCATTAAGAACCTTCATTAAATCCTCATGAAGTTGGAATGCAATCTCTTTACTCTGTAATTAAGAAGAAATTAAGAGTATTTATTTTTAAATAGAAGGCTGTTTCTAAATTATTTATCTTAACGCCTACCAACTGAAACTGGAAGAATGTACATAGCACAGGGGGGGCAAGGCCAGCACAGCCCAGATATAAATTAACGTCTTCAACTCACTGGCCCTTGTCAGTCCTAGATGATATACACTGACAGTCACTACATACCAAAGCAAATAAACAGACAGTCTGAAAGGGCTTCTTATCATCCAAATCAGACTTCATTAAGAAAAAGGATGACAAATCATTGTGCTTGCTCAGAAGTTAAGTTGGAGGATGAAACATCAACTTGAGTAATTTATAATTTATCAAGGGTTCACAGCGGGGCGGGGGGAGGAGAGGGGAGAGGAGCTGAGACCAGGGGCTCAATAGAAAGTAACTATCTAAAAAAGAATGATGGCAGCATATGTACAATTATGCTTGGTACAACTGATTTATGGACTGTTATAAGAGTTGTAAGTGCCCCACAATAAAGTGATTGTTAAAAAAAAAAAAAGATTAACTCGAACATCCCATCTACTACCTCTGTATCACCACACAGGAATTTTATAGTATGAGTCTTAAAAAGCTAAGTTAAAAGTCAAAATAGAACATGACTCATTTTCAACTTAACGATTTGATTTAATGTGAAGGAGTCACTTTGAAAGTCATGAGAGGGTAAGTCCACTTAGGTCCACATGGCGTTACCCCTGTATTATTATTATTACCATCATTTAGTGAAGACAAAATCCAAGTTTCACTCTTCGAGACAGCTGCTCACCAACAGTATTTAAAGAACCTGACCCTAGGCTAATGCTGAGAGTTTGACAGAGGACCAACTGTCGTTAGATTTTTAAAAGCTAGTGGAAAAATTCCTCTCTCTTTTCATTCCATTTTTCCATGTCTTATAGCACTCTTGTGTGTGAGTGTGGATATGTTTATTTATATAGGCAAAGTTTATAATATTTTAAATAAAATATTTCCAAGCTTTTCTTTCACTTTTGAGTTTATTAGGTAGTCAAAAACAGACAACAGGAAAAAACTACGCTGTCATGGGGCACTGTGGAGTTGGTGGGGCTCTGACCCAATAGCAATGTACTACAGGACAAAATACTGCCAAGACTGGCGCCATCCTTGCAATTGTTAGGTTCGAGCCCACTGCTGCAGCCATTGTGTCATCATCCATCTCACTGAGGACCTTCCTCTTCTTTCACTGACTCTCATGACCAAGCATGAAGTTCGTTCTCCATGGACGTCTCTCTTCTGCTAACATGCCATTCTCACATGGCTTAAATTACAATAATTTGAGACAATAAAAACAACTCCCACTGTTGAATTTATGTGTTGCCCACTGGACTGTCGGTGTTGTGGGTAAGGGCTGTGTTTCAATCATCTTGGCAACCCCAGTGTCCGGCATGGTGTTTGAACACAGGGCCAGGGCTAGGGTGAGGCAAGTGAGGTGCTTAATGATGTGGAATAGAAGGAGCCATTCACTCTCACCCTAGTTTTGGTTCTGCTTGAGCACACAGAAAGCTTCCAAAAGACCCTTGCAGAATGAACCTGTCAACAAGCGGAAACTATGGAGTCATTGTCACATTTGCTGAAGGTTGCTGGCTCACCGCTGCTGAGAAGCTAGTAGGGCCACAGCCTACAATGCAGAAAATGCCACGACCCCGGTGAATCAACAGTTGCTCTGCACACACAAGGTCGCTGGGTCAGGCCTCAAAAATGGCCCAAAATGACAAAGTAAAGATTCATAGAAGTTCAAACAATGTGGCTAAAGTTAAAACAAGATGACATCTGAGTAGTACCTGAGCTTTGCAAAACTCAAATTCATAAGCAGCATTTGTCACTGGGCTTTGAGTGAGAACAGTGCTGCTGTGTAACCAGCTCTGACAGCTTCTAAAAATATCCCTAAATAGAATTTGGGACCCTATCTTTTCACATCTTCGATAAATGGAGGTGTGGGTTCAACATCACTCAAGGGTGAAAGGAGAGCCACACGTGAGTGAAGTGAAGCCAAATGAAATGTATTTCCCCAGCTCATATGCATTGCCTAGGTCTTTAGTGTAAGGTTATTTTAATATTAGATTTCAGCCAAAGATCCAGACCACCAATTCAGCACACTTTAATGGGGCCAAAGGCCACCACAAAACTTTGCCTAGCAACCCATGGTTCAGGCAGCAGAGCCCCAAAGAAAATATTCTTAGCTAAGATTCTAGAACAAATCAAAACAAACCCCGCTAGGTATAATTAGTCCTAATGTAAGAATATGTAGTTTCTGATTACAGACCCTTGGGTTTGGGGTTACAAGCCCCTTCCTCTACTCCTAAGCTATCCGAGGCCAAACATGTCAGAAAAAGCAAGAATCTTTGTTCCACATTTTACAAACTTTCTGGTAATGAGGTAGGGCTCTGGCATCCCAGATGGACTGCCTTCAGCCAAGCATACAGTTACATTTTTCTTTCGCTTTTCTCCAGAGGCCCTGAAATGGGTGCACATAAAGATGGCCTGAGATGTAGGATAGCATAGTGCTTAAAAGCAAGGACCTCCACACCACCAAAAAACAAACAAACAAACAAAACACCAAAACAAAACAAAAAGCAAGGACCGGAGTTAAGTTATCATGCCTGGATTTGTGGCTTCAAAATCTCTGGATCTGCTCAGGCCTCTGTCTGCTGCTCTGTAGACAGAAGACTGTCACCCTACTGAAGGCACTGGAGACATAGCTACCTTGCACTTAGCTGACAGAGCCAATGTGCCACAAATGTTGTAATTACTATCCTCGCCCAGGCACAGCTGGGGGATGCCAACCCCTCTGAATGAGAAGTTCAAAACATATTTTTCCTTTCTTTTAATCTCTTCGAAACAAACCCATTGCCACTGAGTGAATCTCAATGCACAGAGGACCAACCCACAGCAGAGTCAAACTGCCCAGAGGCTTTCCCAGGCTGCCCTCTGTATGAAAGCTGTCATCACGATTAGCAGGGCAATGCTTTAACCACGGCACCACCATGTTCCTTTTCAGTCACAGCACTTGATCCCATTGCTTTCACAGAGGAAGCACTGGCTACAGAGCAGTTGCCTTTATTTTCATGTTCCCCGCTGCCCTGCCCTGGTCTTGAGTTTCTTCTAGGGGACTGATGTCCAAAGACCACCTACTAATATGTTCCAGCATTGCTTACATCCGTGAACAAACACATGCCCTATACCTTCCTACATTCCATCTTCTAGTATAGCACCTGCTACTAGTGCCACCGATTAATGGGCATCATCAGGAAATGGGTGCATCCTCAATCCAACATGAAGAATATGCACAGCTCATGTAGAGTGGTGAATGTCCGGTTTGTGGGAAGTTGGTGGGGTGGCCCTTTCAGGCAGGCAGCTATCCTCATAATACATCATCAAAGGTCCTGACTATTTATTTACTCACTTTGAATCACCTCCAAAGCTCCAAAATTGATTCGATAACCTAGAAATTAATTGGCATCTTCCCACACCCATTCCTTTGGTCTGCAAAGTCTGTTAGAGAACCTTTAAGCATTATGATACTTTGAGAAACACTAGATGACTGATGGGCACAAGTAACTATGCCTGACTAAAAGGTAAAGAGGAGCCGGATGTCTCAGAGGTGAAACAGCTGCAAAGTGAAAGGCAAATGGTTCAAACCCTCCAGCTGCTCCTGGGGAGAAAATTTTGGTAGGTAGCTCTATAGATTACAGACCAGGGGATCCAAGGGGGGCAATTGTCTGTGGAATAGGGTTGCTATGAGGCAGAATTGACTCAATGACAGCAAGTGTTTTGGTTTATTCTGAATGTTGCAGCGTAGTGATAGGCCTGAATGGCCCCGGCCTCAGGGCAGGGGAAACAAGGAAAAGACCCCCTCAGGTTACAGTGTAACAGTTACACCATATGGAAAGGGCCACTTCAAGCTACACCACTCCTCACTTTAAACATGTTTCTATTTTTTTCTAGTAAAAGTGAAAATCAGCCCTCTATTCTAAATACCTCTCTCTACTCACCCTTTCATCCTCTCACACCCCCACCCCCACAGGAAAAAAGTCTTTAAGTCAAAACACACCCACTGGCACAGTTAGTACACTGGCATACGCAGTTAATGTACCAAAATCCTCCAATTAGAATATATCACAATTGTCAACGGTCCATGAAAAGTCAATAGGCTAAATATCTGCCTGGGGATTGAAATCTATTGACAATGTATAAACAGTGAGGGTAGACCTTTGGAAATGCTAAGTAGGAAAAAGTGATACTGATTCTAGGGAAAGTAAACAATGTTCTTTTTGTATGAAAGAAAAAGAGAACTCTATGAAACAATATATGTTTAAATAAAGCCTTTTCTATGCAATTAGTGGCTATAATTCCTGCTTCAAGTATACAGCTGGAAAGAGAAACCACCCCACCCCACCCCACCGCACCCAGCTGTTAAAATCAGCCTATGTAAGTTCAAAGGTCCTGCATGGTGCAAACAGTTTGTTCTGAGCTGATAAGCAAAAGGTTGGAGGTTCAAACCCACCCAGCAGCATCAGGGAAGCCAAGGCCTGGCAATCTGCTTTCATAAAGATTACCACCAGGAAAAGCCTGTGGAAGAGTTCTGCTCTGTATCAGAGTTGACACTGGGACCCAATCAACAACCTGATTGGTCTACTTAACCCTCAGCAAATCTCTAGCCCTGTTTGTTGGACTGGTCCTGGACTGTGAACTTGAAGTACCTGTTTTCACATCTCTGTGCTTCTTTTTCTAGGCCTTTTCCTCCCTTCTTATCTTTGCCTGGTACAGTCCTGTACATCCTTAGTCACTACTCTGTGAACCTTCCTTCTAGCTTTGCCTCATATACTGGAGTAAAAGTTAGGCCCTCCCTTTTCAAGTTTTAAAATATTTGTAATGAGCATTAATTTTACAGTTAAGTACTATTATTTTGCAAGTGGCACAGGCAGTAAAACTATGTAAAACAATTTCAATAATTACCAAGAAGACCGTAATCCTGTATAGCTAAAGAATCATACATCATTGCAAGTCCGGTTACTGCTGTCAGGCACTGTCAAGTCAACTCCGGATCAGAAGGACTTCAAACACAACAGAACAAAAGGTTGCCTGGTCCTGTGCCACACCCATGAACCTTGTGACATTTGAACTCATCAGGGAAGGCACTTTTGTCAATCGGTCTCCTAGAAGGTCTTCTTCTTTTTTGCTGACCTTTTACTTAACTAGATATGATGACCTCCACAGGGACTGGTCTCTCCTGAAAACATGTCCAACGTTGGAGAGAGAGAGGAAGTCCAGCTGCCACTCCTCTTACGGGCACTCTGGCTGCACTTCCTGAAAAACCGACTTGATCATTCTATTAGCAAGACCCTCTTCCCCTGTGATTTGACCTTGAATTTATTCGTCACAATCCCTAAGCTATATAATGTAGTGGTTAAAAGTTCAAACTCCATAAAGTCGAAATGCCTGTGTTCACATTTTCCATCTTGTGCACAAGGATAAACAATGTTACGATGCGATGCCTGTTTTCTCAATGGCAAGTGGGGATGTCGATGCTTTCTAAGTCACAGTGTTCTACTGCGATGGTTTGTATTAAACTCAACACAAAACCTGGCCCAGTGTTAAGCTCATGCTCCCATTATTGTCAGTACGCTTACCACGTGCCTTTGGTGGCAATTTCCATAATAGCAGAGACCTTGTCCTCCATCATCTTTGCATCCCCAGGACTGACTCTCAGGGTGTCATACAAGACTAAGCACTTGGCCTCTAAGCACGATGCTGGCAGTGCAAAGCCCCTCAGAAGCACCCTGGCAAGAAGGGCCTTGCGATCATCATCTGAAAGGCCACAGGCACAACAAGTCTAGGTTGCACAGTTCTACCCAGGCACACATGAGAATGCCATGATTGATAACTGGTTATCTGGTCAGGTTTGGTACCTGCTACATTGTAGGGATGGGCATATGTTTGTGGGATGAATAGACTCTACAGCAGAGGAAGGCCTAGCTTTTACCAGGTTATCAGAGTTTTATAGAGAAGTCAGCTTCGCCAAAACACTTCTCCTAAGATGCACTCTACAATCAGTGGTACGGTAGGTGGGCTCTGACTTGGGGCCTTATTCCTGAAGGCCTTCTTCAAGTTTGCTCCTGGAAACCTCCCAGAAGGAGGCTAGGACCTCCCTGAAACTTAGAACAAAGAAAGCCACGAATACATCACATGTGAGCACACAGATCAATCAATCAAGCCACCCCTGTGGTTGCATTAAATAACCCATTCAGAGGGCCTCTTCAGGGTTTTGTTTTGTTTTTAAGTAAATCTATTCTGATAGCTCTTTCACAGAGTCTGAGTAGGAGAGAGAAAGAAAGAGGAAAAATGGATTAAATATTTAATGAGAAGGTTTCAATTGAATTTAGTGTCTTATACTTGGAAAGTTTGGGATGTAAATTTAGACTTCAAAGGGTCAGGTCTAACTTTCCAGTATGCACTTTCAAGTTCTACAGCTTCTGTTCATATGTATTTATAATATTAATTTTTAAAAAAGAAGGGGTGGGACTAAACAGTTGCTGTCTAGGCAAATCTGACTCATGGTGACCCCAAAGTAGAATGGGGCTCTAGATGGCCAGGACTTCCTTCTGAGACACTTGTGGGCTTACAACTGGGCATATTAACTTGTTTGCATTATCTAAGGAATCAGTCTTTATAATAAAAGATTTCCCCGCCACCCCCACCCCCCAAAAAAGATTCCCTTAATTCACATAAACTTTGAAGACAACGGCAGCATCCTTCTCCAAGAGGTTTGGTGGAAGCAGCTAGATTATGCTTAGAGGACAGACCAAGCTTATGGATAACATGTATAATGTGGTTTCTGTCCATTTTCTCTTCTGTCAAGGGACATGGTTTAAAATTTATGAAAGTCACAACCAACTATTACCACATGAAATTAGCCTCATAGCTTACACCATTCCCTAGTCGGGGCAGCAGATAACAGTGTTTGTTTATTTTAAAGAAACAAACTTCACTACCCCAGAAAAAGTGGGAAACTTGTTAGGCTGATAGGCAGGGATGGGATGTCCATTGACGAGCCAAGCACAAGAACAAAGGGCGGCACACTGCATATGCTCCGAGGCCTAGGTTTCCGCCCCCCCCCCCCCAAGGTGGGCCTTAAACCCACATGGGCCAGGTAATTGCAATTCAGCCAATGGGGTCGATCTGGGGTCGTCTACCATGCCTCCCCCTGGAATCCTTGAAAAGACAGGAGCCCAGAGGGAGAGAGAGACTTTTGGAGGAGAACTTGGGAGAGAGATCTAACAGAGAGTTGCAGGGAAAGAGATCTTTGCGTGACGCTGAGCAGTCTCTGCCAGGCTGCATGGTCGGGAGGAAGCCTATGAGTGCCGCATAAAACCTGGAACTTCTAACTCTCATTAAACTCACTAGGATCACGAGCCAGGCTTCGGCGTGAATTCTTTCTCTTGCGGAGCCAAGGACCGAGGTGCAACTCTATCCCCAGAGAGATCTAACAAAATGTGCAGTCACTATTATCCTCAGTTATGGAAAGTTGAACACACAGATAAAGTAACACAAACCTGAGATGAAAAATCCTACAGGGAATAAAGCAGATGAAACTGCTGCTTCCGTTCTCGTTCGTTTCCTCAATTCTTTAAGAAACATAAGTTTGCTTGCTCATGTTAGTTTTCTATTCAAAACGTTGATAAACTGGACATACCTCTCAATGTCAATAAATGAAAATGACAGGTATAAATATAAAGTGGCTGATGTAAATAAACCTACCCAATTAAAATCAGGATGAGTTATGTTTCTTATTTAGACTACATTAGTATTAACTGGAAAAAATTCAGAAATATATTTCTAGACCTTTATTTGATATTATTTATAAAAGTTTAAAAATTGAGCTATATTAATCACTTCTTACTATTACAACATGTTTTCTCATAAGCACACTTAGCTGAATCTACAATCTGGCAGAAAGGGCAACTGGCTTTCATCTCCTCAGACAAATATAACCAAGATACCAATTGCTGGAGTGACTCATAGCCCACACCCACACCAGCAGCACATCCGGATGAGGTTATCAATACTGCATGTGATGTATAAGCTATATCACATACATCCCACAGAGCTGACTGCTACTTGAAGAGCAGTGTGGTAAGAAAAATGCAGGGACTATTAATAAAAACAAATCCATAAGGAGATTTGCTCATTCATAAGACACCTGCTGAATTAGCAAACAGAAGGCAGAGGTTCTTTGAGATATTATTAATTCACTCATTCATTTACTCACTCAGGCAATCATCTCCTTTATACCCGTTTTCACTGAGTGCCTTGATGTGCCAAACAGAGAAGTGGCTTCACAGTTTAAGGAAAGAGGCAGAGCTAGAAACAAGCGAAACAATTTCAGCCAGTCTGACTTGTGTTTACTCAGATCATTTAAATGGAGCATAATCTCTATTTTTAAGATAACTCCTGAACCAAACACAAAGTTTTTCTGGAAAGGGTCTTCAAGGAGTTAATATCAGAAACTCCCTTTGGGGAACTGATTATAAGGATCTACATATAACCTCCTCCCTGGGGAACGGACAACAGAAAAGTGGGTGAAGGGAGATGTCAGACAGTGCAAGTAAGATATGACAAAATAATAATTTATAAATTACTAAGGGTTCATGAGGGAGGGGTGAATGGGGAGGGAGGGGGGAAATGTGGAGCTGATGCCAGGGGCTTACGTGGAGAGCAAATGTTTTGAGAATGATGAGCGTAATGAACGTACAAATGTGTTTTATACAACTGATATATGTATGGACTGTGATGAGTTGTATGAACCCCCAATAAAATGATTTAAAAAACAACTCCCTTTGAAGATTTATATTTAGCAAAGTAGCACCATGTGAAAAGTTGCTGATGTGTGTCAGATGCAGTCCTGTTGACTATGACTCACAGCTTAAGTCATGTGGGAACACTGACCAGTCCTGCACACTCTCGTCATCATTGCTCTTTGAGCCAGTCCTTGGTGGCTGTTACCATGCCAATTCATCTCATGGAGGGGCTTCCTCTTTTGTTTTGCAGACTCTCTAGCAATCATCTTGTCTTTCTCCAGGGACTGTGACCCTCCTGAGAAGAGGCCAAACAGACATGCAATGTAGTCTTGCCACCCTCACATCTCAGGAGCATTTTGGCTGTCCCTCGCTACACATCACCAATTCCAAAATGCAAAGGAGTAAAGTTGTCTGCAGTTTTCCTTATTCACTGTCCAGCTTTCACTGCATGTGAGGCAACTGGCCTGGGTCAGGCACAGCTTTGTCCTCAAAGAGACATCGAGGCTCTTTAATAGTTTAAAGTAGTCTCGTACAGAAGATCTGCCCAATGCAAAACATCATTTGATTTGTGGAAGGCTTCTTCCATGAGCATGGATGGTGGGCCCAAGTAAAACAAAATACTTAATAATAATAATGCCAATCTTGTCTCTGGTATGGTACATCCTAGCTCAGGTATGAAGATTCTTGTTTTACACTGAGGTGTAACCCATACTCATCTTCATCAGGAAGTGCTTCAAGTCCTCTTTCAGCAAGCAAGGTTACGCCATCACATCTTAAAGGTTGGTAGCAAGTCTTCCTCTAATCCCGATGCTGTATTCTTCTTTACATAGTCCAACTTCTCAGTTCTTTGCTCAGAATATATATGGTGAAAAATACAACCCTGACACATATCTTTCCTAATTCTAAATGATTCTGTTGGAAATATTGTATGTTGGCCCTTCTGGTATTGAAAATATGGATGGTGGCTGGTGGCTTCAAGGGTCATAGCAAAACTTCATGGTACAACAAACTGACACACGGTAGTCTTCACGTAAATTCTACCAACTGGTCTTCACTCCTGGAGCTGGGCAGGGTTAACACGTTGAAGCTACTGGTAAGGATCGCGTCCTCTTCCCACAAATACCTGCTGGAGTCCCAAGCCTTATGCCTGTGGATACAACGGTGTGCTGTGATCAAGTGCTCTACGTTTTCTCAATGGGACCTTATGATGTGGCCCAAACCTAATCGTTTTCGTATTATAAAAAGACCCCCACTCATTCTGCTCGATCTGAAGAAGCTGACTCCTAGCAACCTCCAGGACAGCATATGTTCCTTAGATTTCAGAGACGAGTTTTTATGCAGGTAAGTATTACGGGACAGAATTTTTCTTTAAAACAAAAACAAACAAATAAACAAAATTCAATTCCTTTCTGATCTACATTAAAAAGAACTTTTTGAAGACAATGCCATTACAAGGATGGAATGGCTCCCACTGGAACGCCCAGCAGGTAGTAAAATGACCACCCAGATTACAAGTGCAACAGCCTACTAAGTAGGTCTCCAAGACCTTTCTTCTCATTCCAATTTACTTTTCAAAATGCTTTCAAAAACAAAGCCAGTGAAGTCATATCCCTGCTTATAATTTCTCTCTTGGCTTCCTTAGCAGTTTAGATGACAGACTGCCAATTAGGCACACTTGGATGAAAATTCTTGCACCTTCAACTGCTGTTTTGTATCTCAGATAAGCGCTGCCCCCCACCCCCGCCTAAATCCCTTTCACCATGTCACAGAGGACTCCTAACTTCAAGCACCTATGCAACAGCTATGAGCTTTTGGTCCAGGTCAGTTTTCCGCTGGTTTTACTGTGGTTTCTTGTGTTTCTGTGATGCTGATGTAATATATGCGGCTACTTCAAATACTTGCAGGCTCAGCCATGGTGGACAGGTTTTAGCAGTGCTTCCAGATTAATACCGAGTAGGGAAAAGAGTCTAGCATGACACCACCTGGGATGGCCTGGAGATGAGCCCCCAGGCTAGAAGAACTAAAAAATACTGCTGAGAAAGAGCTGACTCCTCAAAGGGGAGCCGCCATGAATGATGTGGATGGAATAACAAGTTTGGGACCATCATTTGCTGATGCAGCATGTTTCCTAAAGAGGAAAACAAAAACCAGTTGCAAATATCCATTAGTAACTAGGACATGGGATGTAAGAAGTATGGATCAAGAAAAACCGGAAATTGTTAAAAAAGCGAAACGTATACAAATATATATCCCAAACTAAACCACTGCCACGTAGTCAACTGTAGCTCATAACACTCCTATAGGACAGAGTAAAACTGCCCGTGTGGGTTTCTGACGCTGTCAGTCTTTACGGGAGCGGAAAGTGTACTATAGATAACCTCAGCAGACTTATTAGTGTTCTGTCGGACCTGTACACAGACCGCGATGCAATCATTCAAGCAGATTAAGGTAATTCTGCGTGGTTTTGACTCATGAAAGGTACACATCAAGGTTGCATCCTTTGATCATCCTTATTAAATCTGTAGGCTGAGCAAATAACTCAAGACCCTAGACTATAAAAAGGAGAATGTAACATCAGGATTGAAGTAAGACTGATTACCATTTTGTGAACATTCCACTTACTATAAGCAAAGAAGACTTGAAACACTGGTGAAGATCAAAGAATACAGCCTGCAGTATGGATTATAATCCCTACCTCAACATAATCCAAACCTCAACAAAAAACAACAAAGCTCACAATGGGACCAATTAGCAACATTATGATTGCCAAAACAATGTTGAAAAGTTGTTAGGATGTCATTTTACCTGGTCACTGTGGGGTAGCCCTGCCTCAGAGGGCTACATTAGAACAGCATTACAGTGTAACCTGTAAGAGACGGACTTCAATGGTACTCCTTCCTTTTTCTGGGTCTCCCAAGTTTTCTACCTTGACAGAGTGGAGTCTTACCACTTTTCTATTGTTCATTTTAATGGAATATATTTGAAGTGTTGGTCTCTGACAGTTTTTCACCAACAAAGCCTCGAGCTTTCTGAAGATGCAATGTATACCTTTATAACTCACTATTGCTAAGGGTTTGTGAAGTTGCCCCAGGACTGGGCAGTGTTTCAATCTGTTAGATCTGTTTCTAACAACAACAACTTTATTAAGGTTTGTGTAAGGATACCTAACACATCTTCCTTTCCTAGGTCAGAATTCCAGGTCCTCAAACTTGCCGTTCATTCCTAATTTCCTCAGTTCCGCAACATAACTAGCCAAGTTTCAGATCTTGATGAAATGTCCCTCTCTCGGCAAGACTTTTCCATTCCCCAAGGTACAATGTCTTAATCCTGTTCTATTGTGATCCTTAGGTCCTACATGTCTGGAAATCATTTACTAATTTACAGAGTAATTTTCAGTATCTATAATTGCTCCTTTTACTAAAGTGTAAGCTCCTTTGGGGACCAAATGAAGAATTGTCTTACTTGCTTCTGTGACCTCGTTACTGGGTGCCATCAAGTTGATTCTGATCACAGTGACCCCATGGTGACAAAATAGAACCATCTTATTGGGTTTCCTTGGCTCTTGGTTTTATGGAAACGAGTTACCAGGTCTTTCTCCCGAGGAGCTGCTGAGTTCAAACTGCCAATCTTTCAGTTAGTAGCTACAAGGCCCCTTTCTTCAGGACTTTTAGCAACTGCCATTGTGCCTGTCACATAAAGATTTATTGAAAATATTTAAAAAATGAAACTTACAGTCACCTGAAATTGAAGATTCCCAAAGAGCAGATATTATAATGGATTGGCTATGGATGTTTGGTGGAATTATTAGAGTCTGTCAAATAACAAAGGAGAAGTATTTGAGAGATCCTTGCAATCTTATCTTTAGGGCTAAGCAGATGGCATTAGACAATTATGGGCCTATGTGCTTACTTGAAAGTTTCAAAGTTTAAAAAGAAAAAAGGCACACAGATTTATTTTCTAAGACTAATGAAATATTATTGGTTCACCTCCTCTATAATCTCAGTAGCTTGTATATCCAAGGTCAAAATTTTTATTTTTATAGCCTTTTAGATTGACCTGCCAGAGCATTTAGTTGGTAAAAGTATTGCTTGTTTCTATCTAATTGCTTCTGTAATAAGAAAATAGTTTTCTTCCTTGGATTGATACATAAAACATACTGAACTAGTTCTGACAGTCATATTCAGGATCTGTTCTGCAACTGCATATTTTCCAGTTGCTATTCTCCTAGTGTCACAAGTGTTTCTCATTCAAATATTTGCTACATGTGCAATCTTCCCGGCATGGCGTTCCCGCAGCTGCTGGAGATCATTTAGAACCTTGCCCTGCGGAATTAAACACGATCTTCAACTGTAAGAAAACTTGGCTTGCAATCCACATGCTGTTCTTGGATTGCTTTAGAATGTGTTGATCTCAGTGGCAGATACCTCACCACACGGTAGGAATGTTCTTTTCCTATCAATTCTTTTCTTAAGGCAGAAACATCTTCCTTCGGTGAGAAGAATGGGTAAAATTTCAGAGTTATGGTTCTTTGGAAATAAATTTTATTTAAGATTAGACTTTTATGAATAATTAAGCCTGAATAAACTAGATAATGAACTAAAATATTATTCCTCTTTAAAGAATTATATGCCAGTAACACTCATTTTTAAAAAGAAATAAAGCCAAGGATTATAAAGAAAGATGAGGGACTTACTGCCTTTTGATTTACCCATGCTTGGTCACTGAATCTAGAGTTGCCAACCGTATGATTTAAAAACAAACTAAACTAGAAAAATTAAAACAAACCCAAGCAATATAGAGCAAACAATCCAAACATTTTTTAGAAGAATCCAATTAATTTAGGTCAATAATTTTCAACTATGGATGATGTGCCCCCTGCACCCCCACTCACCAGCTGTCATAATTAATGCGGTATTATTAGCATCTAATGAGTAGAGAAATTCCTAGTCATTTGAATATAATAAATCATTGGTAAGAAATGCATTATTTTTCTCTGGCTGCTTTTCAATAGTAGGCTTGGGCTTCCTTGGGTTTATCCAGTTTGGATTTCTATCAGCCAACAAATTTACAACATTTCTTTGCAATTATTTTTCATGACCTCCTATGATATAAATGTTAGATCCTTTGGTACTGTTCTACAGACCCCTGGGATTCATAGTCCCAACCTTTTTTCCCTGAACAGAATAGATAATCCTTCTTAATCCATCTTTACGTTTACTAGCTCATTCCTCCATTATCTCTATCATGCTACTTAGCCTATCCTGTGAGTTTGTTTGAGTTAATCTTTTTTGTTGTTGGTGTTGTATCACTTACATTTTGCTCTTCTTTTTTATCTCTTTGCTGGGACTTTCTCTTTTTCAACTGCTTTCAAAAGTGATTGCTCTTACTTCTTGGAGCAGTTTTAAATCAAGTTACTTTTAAAATCTAGATTAGGTCACTCAATCAGAGGGGGTTTCAAAACATTTCTAGAAAGAGAACTTTACCACACATCTTTGAAGCCTTCTCAAACTGGTGTCATTTCAATATCAATAAAAGGGGGTTTCTAAAAGTATGTGGAAAAAATAATGGAAATTTTCTATGAATGTATAGAAGATTGACCTTACTTATATGACTTGAAATTTTCCCATTTCTTTGTATGCTGAGAAAATTTGGATTGCATCCTAGCTATTCTGCATATGATGCTGTAAGATTCTGGGTCTTGTTGAAGCCTATAGAGAATGGTACTCGCTATTTTTGGTAGTTTTTGGTTAACAAGTAATCAACCTGGTTGGATTCAGGGTACAAATGATGAGCAATTTTCTACGGGCTGTGGTTTCAATGTCAGTTTTGGTTTCACCACCTTCCTTAGCAGTGGCATCTGGATCTGTCTTGCATACTTATACTAACCAATGGCTAGTCTGAACCTGGCCAGTGGGCTATCCCTTATTTCAGTTCCCAAAATCTTTGGTAAATCAGTCATTTAGGATGCAATCTGTGCATGTGCAGCTTCTGGGAAGTCCAAGAGTTCATAAAGAACTTAATGTGGGGTTCCCCCCCCACCCCCTTCTTTCCTCTCTGCATCTTCTTGGTCCTTTTTGGTTCTTGGTTCTTTTTGGTTTAGTACGCCATTGTGTGGATCTACCAAAGTTTAGTTATCCATTCTCCCATCAATCACTCTAGAGGTGGCTTCCATCTTCTTGCTATTGTGCATAGCACTGCGATGAACCTGGGTATACACACATTAGCTCCTACTGTGCTCTCTAGTTCTTTAGAGAAACTACCAGGTAGGATTGCTGCATCATCTGGTATCTCTGGTCTCAAATCCTTGGGGAGGTGGCACACCGATTCCCCTAGTGGCTGTGCTGTTTCGCAGTCCCATCAGCAGGTACAGAGGATTTTGGAGTCATGCCTCTTCTTATAGGTTTTGCTCCATTTTCTTCTGATACTTAACATTTTAGTAAAACAACACAAAGACACTCACTGTCATTAAGTCAAACTTCCCCTGTGGGTTTCCAAGACTGTAAATTTTTACTGGAATAGAAAATTTTGTCTCTCTACTGTGGAACATTGGATTTGAACCACTAACCTTGTGATTAGCAGTTCAAGTTGTAACCCACTATGCCAGCAGTGGTCCCACATTATGAAAGGTACTTCATGTATGTTCCTTTAATGAAATATGACATTTTTCTCTGGAATGCTTATAGAATTTAGTCTTATCTTGAAGCCTAAAATACTACCCAGAAATATCTCTATTTCTTTTTTTTTTTTGTTTTCAATTTTTTTTAATTAGGGGCTCATACAACTCTCATCACAATCCATACATAAACATACATTAATTGTATAAGGCACATCTGTACATTCTTTACCCTAATCATTTTCAAAGCATTTGCTCTCCACTTAAGCCCTTTGCATCAGGTCCTCTTTTTTTCCCCTCCCTCCCCGCTCCCCCCTCCCTCATAAGCCCTTGATAATTTATAAATTATTATTTTGTGATATCTTGCCCTATCGGGCGTCTCCCTTCACCCCCTTCTCCGCTGTCCGTCCCCCAGGGAGGAAGTCACATGTAGAACCTTGTAAACGGTTCTCCCTTTCCAAGCCACTCACCCTCTACTCTCTCAGTATTGTCCCTCACACCCCTGGTCCTGAAGGTATCATCCACCCTAGATTCCCTGTGCCTCCAGCTCCTATATGCACCAGTGTACAACCTCTGCTCTACCCAGACTTGCAAGCTAGAATTTGGATCATGGTAGTTGGGGGGTGGGGTGGGGAGGAGGAAGCATTTAGGAACTGGAGGAAAGCTATATTCTTCATCGGTGCTATGTCGCACCCTGACTGACTCATCTCCTCCTCTAGACCCCTCTGTGAGGGCATCTCCAGTGGTCGACAAATGGGCTTTGGGTCTCCACTCTGCACTTCCCCCTTTATTCACTATGGTAAGATTTTTTTTTTGATGATGCCTTATACCTGATCCCTTTGACACCTCGTGATCGCACAGGCAGGTGTGCTTCTTCCATGTGGGCTTTGTTGCTCTATTTCTTTTATCAGTAAGTTTGTCTGAGAAGTCACACTATTCCTATTGTGATCGTTTTTGAAGTGGAATTTTTTCCCTCGTTTTAATTTCTTTGATTAGTTCTCAGGTCCCCCAGGGGTTATTGGAAGCTTCTCTACATGTTTTGAGCCTTTTCACCCACAGATCATTTTGCTCCTCTAACTGATCAAACATCACTTACAACTTCATGAGAAATAAGAATAGAGAACATCACAACCTGCCACCCTAACTACAAAAGTACCTATAGCCACCCGACTCTCACCCTTTTTGCTCCTAAGCAAGCATCTTGCCAAAGGCTAACTCCTTGGCTTGTCCTTTGGATGCCATTAAGTGCTACCTCTGTAGGGTTTGGATCAACCAATTGCATCAGTTCCCCCTAACATTGTATGCTTTCTTCCCTTCCACAGTTTAAACTAGTTCCGTTCATACATATATTTAAATCTTATAGGCATACATACAAACAACCTCTCATGGCCCCTAATATTTCTGAGATAGTTAAAGTATATTGTGCCAACCTGGCCGATAAACACATGTGGAATTAATTGAAGGGCGGAGAGATAAATGGCTCGATGAGCCTCACCTTTCTAGTTCTCAGGTCTCTTGCTTTCTGATGGTTGGACCAAGGTGCAATTGCCTTAGCCAGTTCCCTGCTTCAGCCTGCAAGGCTCACTTCCTGCAAGACATCCCTCAGGAGAAGCCACATGGACCTATCCCAATGCAGCCCTGGGTGCTGGAGAAACTGTGTGGAGACCCCTGTAGCGCTGTGATACTTACATGTTCACTGATTTGGCTTTCCTCCTACAGTCGCTGACTATGCATGTTTTGTGAGATGGAGGACTTTGTGGATTGGTGTTGGACATATGGGCTAATGTTGGACTTATGGGCTTGGGCAGCACTGGGTTGGGATGTTTTCGTGATGTGCATTTACCCTTTATATACAACTCTCTTATACATGTGAGTTTCTGTGGATTTGTTTTTCTAATGTACCCAGACTAACATGACTTCCTTCAACTCTCTTCCTCTTCACAGGAAAATGTTTAAAAATAGGGTCTGCATTTTCTTTGCTGAATTGCTCACCTTCCTCTTACTCCTCAACCCCCACCATTCCACTCACACTGCTCGTCTAAAGGTTACCGATGACCTTGCACTGCTACATTCAGTGGGCACATCTCAGATGTTAGCACCCTGGCCACTTCCTCTTAGAAGCAGCTTTTTTCCATTTAGCTTTCCAAACACTTCATTCCCCTGGGTTTTCCCCTCTCAGGCTGATTGTTCGAGCTTCTCTGTGCTACCAGGCTTTTCTCCTCATACCCTAATTTCTGATATGCTGGAGAGAGTTCTTCACAGATCGCCTGTCCTCACCCTATAGGTCCCCCTAGAGCAGTGGGTCTCCACCCTCCTAATGCCATGATTCTTTAATACAGGTCCTCACGTTGTGGTGACCCCCAACCATAAAGTTATTTTTGTTGCTACTTCATAACCAATTTTGCTACTGTTATGAATCTGGTGACCCTTGTGAAAGGGTCATTGGACAACCCCCCCCCCCCCACCACCACCAAAAGGGGTCACGACGAACAGGTTGAGAACCACTGCCCTAGACGGTCTTAAGCACTGCCAAGATTTCAATTCCAAAAATACATGCCAAACCACTGTCATTGAGTCAATTCTGACTCAGAGCGACCCAAAATAGGGTTTCTGAGGCGGTTACTCTTTATAGGAGCAGAGCGCCTCATCTTTCTCCTATGGAGTATGGGCTTGAGCTGCCGCCCTGGGAGTGAGCATTCCAGTGCTGACCAGGCAGTGCCACACAGCTTCTAATTAGGAAGCACGTGTTGAAGATTTCTAGGGACCCTCTTTTCTGAAGTTTTCACTCTGCCTATGAGGTGTTTGCATCTGGTTATCCCAGAGCACCTCCAGCACTAAATGTAACAACTCTCATCATAGAGTTGGCCTCAGACCTCGTCCTGCCACATGAAGCTCATCACCCAAATAGTTCCCCAAGTCACAAACTTGGATGTCATCTTTGACTACTCCCTCCGTATCACCCAATTAACCAATAACCAAGTCCCAGGATCCCATCTCCAACATATCAAGAGAATTAGACTGTTCTTTCTCTCTCTCAGTCCCCTCATCTCTCACCCAACTTATTCTAATAGCTTTTAAATGGATGTTTCTGGCTCTAGTCTCATTACCTTCCAATTCACTCTAGACCACTATGAGACTGACCATGTCATTGTCATGTTTAAGCCTGTGATGTTCTGTTTTACTGCTTGTAGGACAAACCCAAACCCCTAAACATGATCTGTGACCCAATGATTGGTTAGTTACCCAATTCCTTCTCTCACATTTTCTTTCTCTCTGTTTTGGATTTACCTACATATGGCCATCGTTGCACCCCTTAAAATACGTGTTACCTCTTGTGTCTGGGTCTTCATGCATGTTATTTCTTCCTCAAATAGTTTTCTATTCCTTCCTTGGCCACTACCACCCCTTCGTCCCTTCCAGCTAACTCCTAGCATTCCATCCAAGTCAGAGGTTCCCAGGATACAAAATCAGTTACAAAGGAGGGGGGCTTCTTTATGCATGCGTACTCATAACATGTTGCTATTGTTAGGGGCTGTTGGGCTGCCTCGATTCCCAGCAGAAAGACACATTGCCTGGTTCTGCCATAGCTCATGACAGTATGATAAATCTCAAGAAGACCAACTAATAGTGTTTGCTTGATCTATTCTTATTTATCCAGTAATCTGGATAAATCAATAAGTAAGCTGCCCCATAAGGCCACTGATACCATTAAATTCTTCAATGCTGCACCAAACTGCTATGAAAACATTAGTCTCATATTATTTATCACGGTTGCCCCAGCACACTAAATTGCATGTAGTAGCTCTGCCCTAACAAAATAGTTAAATTACCATATATACTAGAGTATAAGCCTACCAAAATATTTGCTGAGACACCTAATTTTACCACAAAAACTGCATTAAAAATGTGATGAAAAACTTGGCTTACAAACAAATGTGGTGAAGAAAGGTGATGGTGCCCGGCTATGAAAAGATATAGCGTCTGGGTCTTGAAAGTAAACAAACAGCCATCTGGCTCAGAAGCAACAAAGCCCACATGGAAGAAGTATACCAGCCTGTGTGATCATGAGGTGTCAAAGGGATCAGGTGTCAGGCATCAAAGGAAAAAAAAAATCATTGTGAATGAGCGGGAGTGTAGATGGCCCAAAGCCCATCTGCAGGCAACTGGACACCCCCTTACAGAAGGGTTGCGGGGAGGAAATGGACCAGTCCGGGTGCAGTGTAGCAATGATGAAACATACAACTTTCTTCTAGTTTTTTAATGCTTCCTCCCCCCACTATCATGATCCCAAATGTACCTTACAAATCCGGCTAGACCAGAGCATGTACTCTGGTACAGACAGGAACTGGAAACAGGGAATCCAGGAGAGATGATCCCTTCAGGACCAGTGGTGAGAGTGGCGATATTGGGAGGGTGGAGGGAAGGTGGGGTAGAAAGGGGGAAGGACAACAGAAAAGTGAGTGAAGGGAGACGTCGGACAGTGTAAGAAGAAAAACATAATAATTTATAAATTATTATTTATAATAATGGGGAGAAGGGGGAAAATTAGTAGCTGATACCAAGGGCTCAAGTAGAAAGCAAATGTTTTGAGACTGATGATAGCAACAAATGTACAAATGTGCTTAACACAATGGATGTATGGATTGTGCTAAGAGTTGTACAAGCCCCCCAATAAAATGATTTAAAAAACGAATCAAAACAAAACAAAAACTTGGCTTATACTTGAGTATAAGGAATGTATTATTCATTGGTAAATCAGAATAAAGGCCAACAGTACTCCAAAAATGACAAAGTATTAAAAAGTATGAAGCCCTAAAATCGCCCTTTTAGCCAAAAAATCTACTTCAATGAATTTAGCCAAAGGAACAACATCCATGATATGTAAGTGATTTAAGGGTTTAAGTGCTAGGAAATGCTGCAATGATGCAGATCTGAAGTACTACGCAGGTATTAAGGATTCCATTTGAATAGTTCACTTCAAGACATTGGAAATGATAATAATATTTTACCAAATTAGCAGGCAATTAAGAGAGTGTGTTACTGAGCTATATGCAACGAAAGGTCAGTTTTGTAAAATATGTGTTACATCCACATATATCATCTTTATAATTTATTAAAAATATTAACAGCAAGAATAAGTTAATGAGTAATTATCACTTCCTTTTTACATTAATTTATACAACAAATATGCTTATATTAAAAAGAAACAGACAAGGGAGATTCAAAAGGTTCATGAGAAAATTGAATGCATAGATAATGGAATTTTCCCACAATTTTTTTTGAAGCTCTGTTGTATATAGACCCTGGCTGAATCAGAGAGAAATGTGTGAAATAGAATTCAAATTCTTAAGAAGTTCAGACTTACTGAGTTAGTTCGGACTAGAGGATTCCCTGAAGCTTCCCTGGAGGGCAACTTTTAGTGAAATTAACAGATTGGCAGTCCAAATAAGGATACTGCCTGTCAGTATGTAGTACCACTGAAAAATTCGATACCAAACCAGAAGGTCATCAATGACTTTATAGCAAAGGTGAGAAGAAACTAGAGCCTCAGAACAACTGCAGTGTCATTAAAGAGACTGTTGATACTTTGTGGTAAGTCTAACTAGTGACAACGGGATGATGTTGTAGGCACTGTCAATGGAGACCTGATTTGCTAACTTTCACCAAACAAAACAGAACTGTGCCACAGCCTTTGAGCACTGTGGAACACTCGTACCTTTTACTGGAGTAGAAAGCCTCATCTTTTTCCCAAGGAGAGGCTGGTGGTTTGGAACTGCTTACCATGAGGCTAGCACCCAAGATAGGATCACCAGGCCATCAGGGTTCCTACACTCGCACCTTTTATTAACTTAAATTAATAAAGAGTCTGCGTGAATATTAACTTACTTTAAATGATATATTTGAAGTACAGCATTACCTCATGAAATGTCTGTTTTCTTCACATTTGGGTATTTAAGTAAAATATGACTGGCATTTACCTAAATAAAAAAAATAACTACAAAAGAAAACAAACAAAAACCCAAATACAAAACTTATTAGCATTCTTCCTTCTTCTTCAAATGAAGCCAATCAGGGATAACAAAAACGAGTTCATTGTGGTGACTCTGAATCTGATGACCATGCCAAACAATGCAGGGTCAGTTTCTCCATCACTTGGAGTCACTCGGGATGAGTGTTAGATTAGGCTAATTTACATCACCCATCAGGATTTTCATCTTCAGGATATTCGTAACAGATAAATAAGGCTAAAGATGATACTACTCCATTTCTGATTTTTTTTTCAGGCTGATGTGTGGACTATCATCTCGAGTGACCAACAGAGTCCAAAGATACTAGGAATTACTTATGGGCAAAGAGACAAATCACATGCCAGCCTGCCACTTAGAACTCACAGTGTTTTGGTTCCACAGCTCTGAAAGGTGGATTATTCATTGGGCACGTGAGAATATGCAAGATGATATATGAACAAAACAGAATAAGATGCTTAACACACAGTGAAAATGCTTTGAGTGGCAGCTTGGAGATGTCATTAGTATTGGTGAAAAGATGAAATAATTTTTCAAATGCTTATACAAAGGATAAAAAACCAAATAGCTAATTTGAATATAACCCACGAAGAAATGACAACTCAAAACACAGAGTTTGTTTCACATATTCAGATGTCCCCATTTAATGTTCTCCCCTATATGATTTGCTTCTACTAGCTTTCTTAACATTGGTAAACAAGATCTTGTGATCAGGTACTTAAATAATCAAAATAATTACTGCACGCTGGGTATAACCTTTCCTGCAACTGTGACTGCTGACATTAATTACATTTTTAGGTGCGGCCTATGAATGGCTGCAGCACTAAACCAGATGCAGACAGCTCTCTTAGCATGAGTAATGGAAAGTCGGCAGGAAAATCTCATGACTCCAGGAGTCAGGGCTAGAGACCAGGGAAAGAAGCACATCACAGTCCTTGTTTTTTGTTTGTGAAAGGAGTGAAGGTTGATACTGAAGCAAACTCGCCAATTCTGCCTTTGTCTTATAGCAGTAAAGCAGGAAGGCTGAGGGGAGAGCAAAGTTTTCTCTTCTTTGAGGCTCTCCTGGAATACAGAATGCAGGTTGGGATGGGATAACTCTTCTGATGAATGAATGAAGAAATTCATGAAGTCTCAAAGCTAAGTTCCATATGAAGTGGCAGGGGACGTGGAGCAAAAAGTCCTCCTCCCCACTTAACTCCTTCCCCCCCTCAACTGTTGAAAAGTGAAAATAAAAATTTAATTCACCTGCAAGCAATGATGGAATGATGTTGTGAGGACATTTCTCAGAGCTTAGAACTTCATAACAAATTATTAAAAAAATTATTAAAAATGTGATGATCTGGGTATGCTTATCACTCAGTTGTGCTACATAATTTCTTTCAAATGAGACACATTTAGTATGCTGTTTTTGTTTTTAGGTGCCACTGAGCTGGCTCTGACTCACAGCGACCCTATGCAGAACAAAATGAGACATCGCCTAGTCCTGCGCCATCCTCATGACTGTTATATTTGAGCCCATTGTAGCCACTGAGGCAATCTAGCTGTTTGGGCCTTCCTCTTTGTAGCTGCCCATCTACTTTACCAAGTATGATGTCCTTCTCCAAGGCCTGGTCTCTCCTGACAACATGTCCAAAGTACCTGAGTCTCACCATTATTGCCTGTAAGGTTCACTCTGGCTGCACTTCTTCCAAGGCAGGATTGTTCCGTATAATTCAGCACAGCTTAGCACATTTAGTATCATCCCTAGTATACTCTTGTTGTAGGAGGGGTAAATTGCCCTGGAGTTGATCCTGACACATGGATACCTCATGTTGACAGAGTAGTACAGATCCAGGTTTTCAATGCTGTGACCTTTTGGGAGCCAGTCCAGGCTTGTCTTCTGAGGTGTCTCTGATTGGGTTCACATTGCCAACCTTTTGGACAGTTAACTAGGTGCTAACTGTGTCACACAAGGACTCCATAGCTTTTCTTATATAATTATTATTTTTAAAAATCATTTTATTGGGGGCTCATACAACTCATCACAATCTATACATACATCAATTGTATAAAGCACATTTGTACATTCGTTACCCTTATCATTCTCAAAACATTTGGGTACATGGAATACATTTGTTAAACACATATAGTAATAAAAATACTAACTAAAAGGTCCAGACACAGACCTAAATACTCTCAATGGACGAGTCTTGAATATGTGAGTCCAAGCAACTATTTCGAACTGGTTTCTCTCTTACTTTACAGCTGTGGAAACTGACGCTTAAGAGGTTTAGAACTATTCCTAGATATACACAGCTACCCAAAGTAACAAGGTCAAGGTTCATACCCAAAATATCTGAATGGTGAGCCTAAAAGTTGAAGCATTATGTTATTTGGACCAATAGGCTTCACTCACACAGCTCTAAAGGCTGAAATCAGAAATGAGTATTTGAATTGACTCTTGTTTCAAAAGTGTCGCTTTCCTTACCTGTTGACAACTTTCTGTCAGGCTTATAAAACAACTATCTTTATAAGTGGTTCTGATATGATTTCAATGTTGAAGCTGTCTCTTATTCCTATGTATGGAATTCAGTATTCATAAAAATGTCTTCTTAATTGCTATATCTGTTTGCAAACAAAAACATCCCTAGACATATCTGCTCCAAACACTTGTATGAGACACCACAGTTTGGGTACGTGATTCTCTGTCTTGGATTAAATTAAGAGGCTGTTTAAGAAGGGAAAGCTGTCAAGTACCCAGAATCTTTCTGGATCTCTATATGATGTGGGGATAATTTTGAAAAATTAGTAAGTGTTAAAATTCTATTTCCAGAAGGACATGCATTGTTCTCACGCAGGCCTTTGTTTCTGAAGATCACTTTATATTAATTTAAGGGATTTCTCCCAGTATTGATTTTAAAACAAAAACTCTGGAACCCTAATCATGGAGGAAGAACATATGTCTTCCTGCCTGGCCTACAAGAATTGACTGGGAGTTGTTTGGACATGACAGAAATGAATTCTGGTCCTTTCAGGCAGCAGATGTGTCTAGTAAACTGTGGTAGTTACACAATCTGGTGTCAACTTGGGAGGATTAAGAGTGAAGGGGTGGAGTCTAGTCTGTCAATTGGATCATAGCCAATGAGGCCTCTGTGTGGGGATGGCCTTCTCCTGAGAATTCTGGGAACTCTGGATTTTTTTTCTCCTTGGAGGCAGGAGAGACTCTCTCAGCTCACTTCCTTCAAGACATCCCTGAGGAGAAGCCACATGGACTTACCCTGAAGCAGCTCTGGGAACTGAAGGAGCTACATGGAGACCCCTGCCAGTGCTGAGATGCTTTGATTGCCACAGACTTTGCACCCACTGGCCTGTGATCTTCCTGCATTCAGCATCATTGCATGTGTTCTGTGAGTCTGAAGAGGACTTTATAGATTGGTATTAGGCATATGGGTTAATATTGGACTTATTGGACTTGATCTGGAGTGGGCTGGGATATTTTTCTCAATATACAACTGCTCTTGCATATAAACTTCTTTCTTATACACATGTGTGTTCATGAATTTGTTTCTCTAGTCTACCAGGCTAACACAAAGGCTCACTGCGTAAACCTCAATAAGCTCCAGCCTTTCTCTTTTGCCTCTGCTTCTCTTCTTCCTCCCCTTGCCAGCAATAGTGTGGAAGCAAAGAGAAGGCCTGTAGTCTGCTGTATCCACTTGAGCAAGGTGGAATCTGATACCTGTGATGGGTGAGGACTGAGTTCCTGGGAGAACAAATAGTTAAGGCATTTGGAAGCCCCACAGAGGTACCTCGAGAGAAAGATCTGCTTCCAGCGGTCACAGCCGAGAAAAACTCTGGGAGCAGCAGTTCCATCGGCTGTGCACAGATGAGGTCCTCATGAGTCAGAGTGACTCTGACAACTCTAACAACAATTTTAATGGTGCACTCATGACGACAACTAACATAGTAATTGTCATAGGGGTTGTTTCCTTGGCTAGTCGCTAAATTTGGGAGAAGACTGTCCAAAAGCTTGAAATTCTCAACCTCAAGTGTCAAAGTAACCAGAAACCCTTTGTAGACTGGCAGTTTACAAGAAATGTAATTCCTTGAAGCCCAGAAAATCAGGTTAAAAAATAGCTAGATAACAGAGCAGCCGGCCCTTCCTGCCTTTCTTCCTTCCTTCCTGCCCTCCCTCTATTGTGTGTTTATGTGCATTTTTTTGTGTACTCTTCTGATATCGCCTTTCAGGGGCTACTCAGTGTCCCAACTACTGAGAACAGTGGTTGCTTGTCTTTAAGAACTCACAGCTGAGTCTTTCTCTGGGCTTTGCCTTCAAGAATTCCCCTCCTACAAAGGGAGATGTCTGACCCCCAAATAATTTAGCTCCTTCCCAAAGGAAGCCAGGATCCAATGACTGGCATACAAAGGTCAAGACCATCCCAGCTATAGAACTCTTGCAGGATCAGTTGCTTCTTCTGCCAAGTCCTACTTACCCCCAGTAAGGTCTCTGAGAGTACTTCACAGTCAACCTCCCGCATGCAAGCTTCTGCCTCAGGGTCCATTTCTCTTTGACCCCAATGTTAGACAGAGAAGAGAATACTTCCCCTTTTATTTTAAGGGAAAGCAGGCAAAGAGAAATAGAATCATCTCCTAAGAAAGCAAAGATGAGCAAGGATTCAAACCTAAGACCATTTGACTCAGTCTGAGGTTTCCATCAATGATACACCAAGCCCTTGACACTGGTTTACACCATGCCAGCCTTTACACCTTAGCAAGCCAAACCCGGCCCTTCTTATGAAGCCTTTCTTGCTTCACTCCCATACATCCACTCACAAACCCTGCTTTTCACAAACACATCAGACTTTCTAGTACCCCCTTGCCTTTGTACAAACCATTCTCTCTCTACCACAAGAGTGTGCCATCCCTGTCTGTTTAATGGCTCGGTCCAGTGTTCCCTCTTTGGTGAAGAATTCTCTGACCCTTATGCTGGGTTGATACCTGCAGCCTTCCAATCTCCAGTCAGCTATGCATGCTTGTCCTACAGTACTTTAACTGTTAGTTACAGTTAATGAATTTCTTGCAGGCAGGCACCTTTTAACTCTGCTTCCTGAGGCAGGAGCGTTAATGATGTTTTGTTGAATTAATAAATAATTCGACTGAGGTGCCAGTTCCACAGGTCTTGGCTGCGTGGTTGCCAGCATCTCGGACAGCTGGGAGGTGCCACACAGAGCCATCCATATTCTGGCTAAACTGTGACCTCCTTCAAGGCAAAAACCCACTTCATTCAGCTCTGCAGCCTTTCCCACACCCAATGCTGTCTCTTATCAGATGCTTAGCAAACAAACAAACAAACCTCTGTGGTAGTAAATGAGGTCTGATGGAGAAGAAAACCACTTCTTTTTCATGGCTCAGTCTGAATTGCTTTTAAAATCACTTCTATGTAAGTTCATAGGCTCTTTCTCTCTTAACTGGTATGCTTATTTCCAGTAGGAGCCCTGGTGGAATCATGATTACACACCATGTTCCTAACAGCAAGGTCTGCAGTTAGAAACCACCAGGAGAAAGATCGGGCTTTCCACTTTCAGAAAGAGTGACAGTCAGGGAAACCCATAGTCACAGTTCTGGCCTGTCTTACAGAGCTGCCAGGAGTCAGAATCAACTTGATGGCGATGAGTTTGTTTTTAAATTCTTTAGTTCTAGTTTTTAAAAAAATCTCCTTTGTTTGAAACACTCTCCCCACCCCCTCAAGTGTGTTAAATTCCATTTCGAGAACAGAAATCAAGTCGAATGTGGTTACACCAAACATGACTAAGGAGTATTCCAGCTGACCAGCCTAACATTGTGTCTTTGTTTTAAGGGTCCCCTTGAAACATAAATATGTTACTAACCTACAGGGGACATATCCCGCCCCAATTTCAGAGACTAGTAATTCCTTACCACATTGGTACAGGTATTGGCATATGCATCACACACTGCCAGGGCAGAGAGCTAAGCAAGGGGGGAAAATCTTGCCCTACATCTATAAAACCCTGAGAGCCAGTCTTATTGAGCAAGTAGCTGCATTCTCTACACAGGAAACAGTCAAATTTTGTTACTGCTCTCAGCACATTAAAAAAAAAATTGTCTAACAATGCCCCGATCCCCAAATGCTGTGAGCAGGCGGTAATTAGTACCCAGGATAAGCCACTTTGGACACCCAATAGGAGGAAGCGTGTAAGGAGCAGAGTTATCTAAGTCCTGTGGAATTTTTTTCATAGGGCTTTCTTACAATCTCTGTTGTTGGTCTGGTGGGAGTAAGAACAAATTTGTGATACCATTTCCTGAGAAAGTAGCATATGGGATTATCTTGTTCCTCACAAGATCTGTGAGACCTAAACACAGAACTCGAGGCTTGCTTTGCGCCCCGTCTGAGTTTTCTTCACGTTGGGCAGTTTTCTCCTAGTGACAAAGGATCAGTCGCAGGCACGTTTGACAGCCACATTTTGCTCACCTGACTCCTTCTGTCAGGTTCATCAGTGTAGTGATGGACACTTCTATCAGTATGTCTTAAAAATGTTCGTTATTCATTTGTCAATGAATGTGGATGGAGTATTTAATTCAGCACCACACACTGTTTTCAGTCCTGGTCATGGACAAAATGGTTGGTTACAAGCATGCACTGGTGGTGAGACTTGTGGAATTGACCTCCCTCGAGCCCAGACCTCAACAGTCTTAGCATATTGTCCATTATTCTCCTTCAATGAGACATGTTGATATGCCAGAGGTCAAACAGCACATTCCCACCAAAGTTGATCATCACCAAAATAAAAACACTATCAGTTCATTGACTTATTGATCATGAGATTGTCTGCAATGGGTGACACAGCACAGACCAAGCAAGGTTCTCTTAGTCTCTGAACACCACTATCTGTCTGTTGGAAAAGACACCCCCTTCTATTCACAGAGCACCTTTCACTTGCTGATGATCTGTGCAAGTTCAACAGTAAAGGGGAGGAGCGGCACAGGGAACTTTTCAAAACTCTGCTCTGCATGAATGGGAAGTAGGAGCAAGTATCTTTTACTTTCCCCTTGTCCCACCACCAGCCTGCCCCCTTGCCTGTGGCAAAACCCCCTAGCCTCAAGGAAGGGCAGCACCTACATGTGGGCACATGTTCCCCCTGGCCTCTAAAAGGGCTCACTACTTGTTCACCACCCCTCCTCAGGAGGTTACCTTTTTAAACATCCGGGTGGAATCCTCACTTATTTGCATGAACCGCATGATCACATTGTTCAGGTAGATGTCACTCAAGGTTGCATGGTCTTTGCTTTCTCGCCTCACTTGGTTCAGGAGTAAATACCAGCAGTTCACGGGAGACAAGAGGTTCTGGTCTTTCCTGAAGAATTGAAGACACACACGGTTACCACTGGTACAAAGATGCCTCCATCAGCTGGAGGAAGTAATCAAGGTAACTATGGGGCCACAACAGATGGCTCCTGTCATGGGTCTTTCTCAGACCAGGATCCTCAAGAGCCCACAGAGTACTTTTCCAAGCTGTGGATGGCAGGCACAGAGCTAGCAATTCTCCAGGAATGGCTGGAAAAACATGGTCCGCAAGCCCCAGTCCAAGCCCACTTGGCTGACATCTATCCACTGCTCACTCTTCTGACTGTGGTTCGCCGACGCACACAATGTCTACTTGGAAAGTTCCCTCTGTAAAAGTGGCTTGCTAGGCTTTTTAGTAGACATAAATTTGGGGATTACTTATTAAGCACCTGGTATATATCACATAACCAGGTGGCACAGTGGATTTATGTCAAGCGACTAACCGCAACGGCAGCAGTTCCAACATACCAGCTGTTGCTTGGGAGAAAGGTGAGGCCAGCTGCTCCCGTATAGACCTGCAGCCTCGGACACCCTATGGAGGATCCCTGTGAGTTGGGATTCCTTTGATGAGAGGATTGGCTGGTTTTGTTTGAGTCGAGAGCCTACCAGGAAGTGTCCTTGGGAATCCAAACTTTGCAGCATTGCCTTAAGTCTCCTGAATGGAAACAAGGTTTGCTGGCTTATGACCATGTTCTGTTTAAATCCATGAAATGATTTCGTGTTTGTGATTTCTCCTTGAGAATAAAATTTAAATGGATATGGATCACACACACAAAAAAGACTTATGAATTCATGATACCTAGAATAGGCAAATGGAGACAAAGAAGATTAGTGGTAGTTGAGTGGAGGTGGGAATGGGAAGTTACAGATGAATGAGTACCAAATTTCTATTTGACATGATGAAAAGTTCTGGAAATAGATAATGGCGCAGGTTACCTAACACTGGGAAAGTAATTAATGCAGTGAATTATGCCCTTTAAAACAGGTTAAAATAGCACATTTTATATTACATAGATCTTTACCAAAATAAAAACTTTTGAAAATGACTATACAATAGCAAAATGACACAAGAATATTTACCTTAACTCAGGGAATGAGGTCCACTTAATCAGACACTGCTATCCTTTAGTTTTTCATAGTCATCTATAACCCTCAAATAGTAATAAAGTTAGAAAAATGATCAAGTCAGGCCTTTCTGCCATTAAGACGCTAAGAACCAAAATTTAACACTGCATCAGTTCAAAACCCTTTCCAGAAGCAAAGGGAAGTAAAGGATGGGAGCAGGCACAAGTGTGAAGGGCACTAATTTAGGGTGCCAGCACTTGCACTAGCTTAGCCCCCATTCTCTCCACTGCATGCTCTGACTCGCACTTACACCTAGGACACCATCCTCTTTCCTCAAAGCCATCAAGCAAGGACAGTGGTTCTATGGCAGGTAAACTCGGGCCTTTTTAGTGACATGCTCTGTCTACCCAAACATTAAGAGGTAATGTTACCTTTTTTACAGTAACTTTTAAGGGCCCCTGATAGTGCAAAGATTCTGTGTTTGGGTGCTAACATGGCATGCAGAAGGTCAGCAATTCAAACTAACCAGACACTCCATTACAGAAATTTGTGGCTGTTTGCTTTGGTAAAGATGTATAGCCTTAGAAACTCCACGGATGGTTTTACTCTGTGCTACAGGGTCACTATGACTTGGAATCTAGTCCAGGGCAAGGGATTTTGGGGGGCTGGGTATATTAACTGTCACATGTGTTATTCGTTATGCTGAAATAGCCCTAAATTCTTTGACATTTTTAATTTCTCTTTATTTTTATTCTTTTGATCATTTTATTGAGGGTTCTTACAACTCTTATTACAATCCATACATCAATTGTATCATGCATATTTGTACATATGCTGCCATCATTCTTTTCTAGACAATTACTTTCTATTGATCCTTCAGTATCAGCTCCTCTCCCCCACTCCCCTTAATAGATTATAAATTATTATTATTTTCATATCTCATACTGACTGCTGTCTCCTTTCCCCCATGGTTTCTGTTGTTCTTCCCCTTGGTGGGGTGTGTGTATGTTGATCATCATGATCAGTTCCCCCCCCCCCCCTTCTCCATACCCTTTTGGTATCGCTATTCCCATTCCTGCTTCTGGGTTGTATGCGTCGTAAGCTCTTATCTATACCTGTGTACATGTTCCAGTCTAATCTGAAGTAAGAGGCATCAATGGGGTGATGGTAGTGGGGGGTGAGGAAATCTCAAGGAATCAAATATTGTGTGTTTCATCAGTGCTTTACTGCGCCCTAGTTGACTCATCCTTTCCCTATGACCCCTTGTGGGGGGTGTTTCATTGACTACAGATGGGTTTTGGGTCTCTCCTCTAAGCCTCCTCATTCTCAACCCTATGGTTTTGTTTGCTAAGGGTCTTCTGATGTCTGTTACGCTGTTCTGATGATACCGCATGATCGCACAGGCTGGTGTGCTTCTTCCATGTGGGCTTATTGTTTCTCTGCTAGATGGCAACTTGTTTAACCTCAAGCCTTTAAGACCCAAGGTGCTATATCTTTTAATAGCTGGGCACCATCTGCCTTTTTCACTGCATTTGCTTATGCACCCATTTTGTCTCCAGTGATTGTACTGGGAGGGTGAGCATCTCAGATTGCCAATTTGTTAGAACAAAGTGTCTGTGTATTGAGGAATGGTATGAACAGAGGTCCGAAGTCTGTTCACTACCTCAGTGTACTGTCATATAAATAAATGTCCATAGGTTAATGAATTAATGTATTTACATATGGACACACCTATACTTTAACCTCTATCCATAGTTTTGCTTCCTAGATCACTCCTGTTTCCTTTTACCTTCCTTCTGCCTCACTATCATGCTCACCCTACTTCTGCCTCATACGACTTCTTCTCCGTTAGACTGCTGTTGTGCTACCACCCCCAGGATCTCTATGTCCTCCTTGCTATTGATATTGATTCCCTAGTTGTTCCCCGGTCTATGGTGTTGTTTGCCCACTGCACCCTTTTCCAGCCCCTTCTCCCCCTAAGTCCCTCTGGGACCGTTGGTCCTGTTGCTTTCTCCTCAAGCTTGCTTCTTATGCCTGTCTTATGTAAGTAGGCATACCAACAATGGCAGAGACCAAATAAATAGAAAACAACTGAAAAAAAGGAAAAACAAACACGTACATAATTCCAGGTCTGTCTGCTGACCTTTATGCCTATCTCC
The DNA here is from genome assembly GCF_050624435.1 of Tenrec ecaudatus. NCBI lineage: Eukaryota > Metazoa > Chordata > Mammalia > Afrosoricida > Tenrecidae > Tenrec > Tenrec ecaudatus. The sequence continues at coordinate 67,194,467 of NC_134535.1, forward strand.
CCACTGGTCCTGGGTGAATTTTGGGAGCAGACTCTCCTAGCCTGAAGTCTATTTGGGGTTTGTTTAGGGGCTTTGTGGTTTGTTTTGCTCCCGTTGCTGATCTGTTATGTTCCCTTCTTGGTTTGCCCTGTTCTGGGGGATTCAGACCATACTACTTCCCTGCAATCTGCCCCCAGTATTGTCCTCTGTTGCATCTTTGACAACATTTCTTTGCCTTCTCAGTGCCTTACCCATAGCAAGCATTCAAATAAATAATATCTCATTCATTGACTAAACACATTACTATATATGAGTTAATGACAATTTCAGTGATAAGAATTGCAGTTGCCTGGGGTGCAGAAAAAGTCAAAGTACTTGGCAGCTAACCAGAAGGTTAGTAGTTCGAGTCCACTCCAAGGCCCTACAGAAGAAAGGCTAGTGGTTTGCTTCTGCGAAACCAGCCCTGAAACCCAGGCAGCTGAGTGTTACCCTGACACACAAGGGGTCACCATGAGTGAGAGACAACTAAAGGCAATGGGTTCATTTTAATCTGTACTCAGTGCCAACTTAGAGCAGCAGTACAGAGGTTAAGAGTTTAGCCTATGGCAGCAGGCTGTCCAGGTTTAAATCCAAGTTCACCATTTACAAGGTAACTTTGGGAAAATAATTTTTATGTCTCCGTGCTACAGTTACTTCATCTGTATAATAGGTACAAATGACCAGACCGATTCTCAGAGGATGGTTATGAGGATTAGAGTTAGTATATACTTTAAAAAGCTTACAACAGTTTCTTGGACACATAATAAGTAAGTACTATATCAAATTAATTATTTTTACCACAAAGTCCAGAGACTTGTAGATATCAAATGTACTTAATCTTCACAACTTCCTGTTAAGCAGATATATATATATATATATATATATATATATATATATATATTTTATTTTAATTGAGGGAAAAATGAAGCTTAGCAATGTACAATAGTTTGATAAAGACCAAAGTAAGTATTTGAGATAGTCTTAGAGCCAAGGGAGGCCGATCCTAACCTCTAATTTACTACGGAGGGCCAGCTTTATGTCAACGATGATTCTAATAACGAGCATCTCAAAACTGAAGAAGAGAGCATGCACGATTGGTGATATTATAGTACTCATGATATAACATTTCTTTGGGGGAGAGTAGGACTTCTGAGCACATGCCTTGTGCCAGCTGTCAAGCATATCAAGGGCCTTTTTCGATTTCTCATTTGATAGTCATAAAGTCTTATTCTATGTTAGCCACCCAAGGCTCACAGAGGTTAAGTAACTTCACCAAAGTCACACAGTACACACAGTACAGCTAGCATCCAAACCCAGGTCTGTGTGACTCTCTTACAAAGCCTGTCTCTGAGCATTTTTCCTAATCCTAGTTTAAACATCCCACAGACTTAACCCATCTTACCTCCAGTCCTATATTCTATGATAAATGTACTCATGTCAAAGAAAATGCCAAGCTCTTTTTAAGAAAGATACCAAACAAACCAAGAGAAACAAAAGGTGGCATCTGAGTCACACAGAGTGCAAGTCTCAGGTGCTTGGGCTCATCCAAATTTGTTTTCACTCACCACAGAAACACAGGAACTATAAAATAGCTATTGACTGGATGGGAGTTTTCTTATTTGTACTTTTATTTTTAAGGGACCCAAATCCAACCCCACCCCACTGGCATTGGGTTGATTGCAATTGATAGTGGCCCCATAGAACCAAGGCGCTCCATTCCACTGCCTTTTACAAGGTTGTATATGCTTATGGAAGCAGACTGACTGTCACATCTTTCTCCCAGAGGGTCTGGTGGTTTTGAACTGCCAACTTTTGAGTTAGCTTTTGAGTGCTGTAACCATGACACTACCAGGGCTCCATTATAGAAAGGGCAGTTCGCATAAACACGACTGTAGTACTGGCTCCAGTCTCTTCGTCCCAGTCCCAGTCTTTCAAGTAAGTTTGACATCTGTGCACCCTGAGAATCATTGCTATGACTTACTTCCATGCTGGGCCAACACTTGAGTTTGCAGTCATCCAGGAGCGGGTCAAAAAAGGTATTCTCTATCCCAGACTACGGATGGATCCTTCCAGCTAGTTCCCGCGCTTCCTTTTATGTGGGACTATCAGCTATAGAGTGGAACCACAGATCTACTGGGGTAGATAAGGGCTTGTTTCCCTGCAGCCCCTCCAACCTAGAGCCCAGGCTACACAGCCAGGTCTCCTGGGCTTGTCCTATATGGTGGGTAGCTGGTTTTCTGTTTCCCTGTCACCAAGACATTAGCTCTTCCTGTTGGGATTGCAGGCTGGTTGCAATACCAAGGGGGCAGGGTGGGGAGATGGCCCATGCCAACTTTCTCCTTGGCCTGGGCATCCTCTCCAGTGCCCAGGTGGACCTAAAGTCTGGCTACCATGGCCACTCAGGTTCCCAGCTCCCTTTCTTTTATGGCCCTTGGAAACCTTCCGTATTTTCCTGTAAGTTCACTTATACAGTTAAAGGGAGGTCTGTTATATTTTTAACCTGCATTTCTGGGAGTTAGGCAGAAGTGTTTTCCAGATTACCTAGCCTGCTCCATTTCCACATGGGAATGTTGGCACTGCCTTCAAAAATGGACCACGTTGTGGTAAAATACAACAGAACATAAAAATGTAACCATTGTATGGTGCACATGTAAGTCAGGGGCATGTACTACTGCCTTTTCATGATCTCCTAAACAGGCCAATCTATGTCTGCTTCCAGTGTTGGTAGTTTACCCCATCACCCTTAGCTCTTTCATTGCTAATGGACTACTTCGGACAGCCGACTGGAGCTGCGATTTCCTTGTTTCTCTCTGTAACTTCACCTATTAGGAATTTTTGTTTTTAAATTTTATTGTGGTAAGAAATACTGTACATAGTCGAGTACAAGCTGAGTTTTTCAGCACATTTTTTATCTATCTATCTATCTATTTATTTATTTTTCCAGCACATTTTTAAGGCAGTTTTGTGGTAAAATTAGGTGCCTCAGCTGATATTCAGGTCAGCTTATACTTAAGTATAGATAGTATATAGCATTTAAAATGGCCATTTAAAGGATGCAAATGAAATTTAATTATTTATCATGTGTGTACCCATCACTGCTATCCATTTCTAAAAGTGTTTTATCACTCTAAACAGAAACCTGCTATTTCTTAAGCAGTAACTCCCCACTCTTTCCTCCCCACATCCCTTGGTATCTCAAACCAATCTGTTTTCTGTATGTATTTGCCAACTTCTATGTATTTTTTAAAGAATGAAGTACAAATAATACAGGTTTGATTATACTCCCTCACAAGCATCTTACCCTGGTTTTATATCAGCCTAATTTGCAAGGATCACAAGCAAGAAGCCTGAGCACACCAAACAGAAGCACTCCTAATTTGTGTAGAATCACTACAGGAAACCCCAAGGCCTGTGACAAGAGAAGCAGCTCATTTACCTTGCCTCTTTCAAGCATTTACCTGTGACATAGACACTTTAAGTTTTCTGTAACCAAGAACTTTACAAACATCTGTTCTTCTTGTAGATATAAAGTTATTCACAAACATCTATACATATGAGCGTGCTTCAACCTTTTCAAAATGCTCTCACATATGAAAAATTAAATGTCAAGAGTGTGCAGCTGGACTGAAATATGACAAGTGCCAATCCACAAAGTATAAATACAGGGGTTTGCTTTTATTCCTGGGGATATGCCAATCAATAACTATCAGGCAAAAATATAAAGATGTGAAACTAATAAACATGGGGAAAGGTCGGATGTCACCTTGGAAAGGTGAACTTGAGTCATGTCTCCCTTACTTGTACTGCTGGTGATCCTTAGTGCTTCTTGTTTTCGCCATGAACCTTTCTGCTAACTTCTCTAGGTTCCGAGAATATTCCGTCTCAATTTCTGCTTTTTTCCGGAAGAAATCTTGTAGGTCCTGGAGCAATTGGACGCGCATCTCTGTTTGCTGTTCCAGGCATTTTTGTTGTTCTACCAATTGAGCTCGGATTTCTAAGGAGAGAAGAGAATCCATTTAAGTGACTTCACAAAAATTATTGAGGTTTACTGTTAAGTGCAAGACAAAAGTAATAAAGCTGGCATATTTAGCTCTTTCTTGGGCTTTTACTAGATTTCTAAGTCCAGGTTGGGTTCTGCTGACCCTTTAAAAGAACTCCTTCAGGAAAGAATATAATAAATTAGAGTAGAATCATGTGCTGTGTATGCAAGGCCACAAATATGCATGACGTCATGAGGGGTTGCCTGGTGCACTAAACTACCCCTCATGATTCCATGCATATTGTGCAGCCTTTGACCTCAACTGTCTCTTTGGAGTGTGGATGGCATAGGGATGAACATCATTTCTTCCAGACTCTTCTGATCCACTATGCACTTTGCCCCGTTAGCATCTACAGAGACATCTGGTAATTTTTATTTAGTCCATAAATTTCAAGTTTGTAAAGCACACAGCTTTAGGGTTTATAGGAATGCCACACCTAAAAATAACTTATTTCTATTTCCAAATAATCCATTCATAATGGGGTAATCCCCAGATTTCACTGTATCATATTGCTCATAACAGCACAGTCTCTTCGCCAGATCTTCAGTTTTAACACACTATTCCCACTAACAGCCTAATCTACACATGTAATCCTGAAAGCATTCTTTGACGATTTTTCACATATTGGGCTACTGAAGGTTAGTCATTTGCTGCTTTACCAAAAGCACAAACGTAAAAATGTGTCATGCAAAAATATTTGTCAATGACCGTAACAATGAAACATGCATTTTGGAAAAGAAGTTACAGTCACTAATGACTAACAGACTTGTTTGTGTTCTAGATCCAAGGCTAACCTCCAAAGATGAAACTATTCATACTGGAAAATTTCTTTATTTCATCCTCCCAATGTCTGTGCATAGTCCCTGCAATTGAGGGGAGAATCTTACTCAGGGGAAGGAGTAGATATCAACATCCAGCCGATGCCTTTCCAATGTCTTCCCATTATTCTTTTTCAATAGAGGACTGAACTGGTTTAATCAGCCTCATTTATAGCACAGTGGTTTAGTCCTACATTGTGAGTGGGGGCATTTCCCTGACTTGCTAAGAGCTAATAATAATCATGTAGGCACTCTGATAGTGCTTGCTATTGGGTAAGCATCAAATCCTAACCAAACCTGCTAGCCATTCTGTGGGAATAAACTGAGGTTTTCTTCCCCTATAACGATTTACAGCTAGGGTTGAAATACATCCAAGTTTGGTTTCAGAATATCCCAAGGCTTTTTATTCTACCTCCTGGAGGTGAAGGGGTCTTGGTGATAGGGTAGTTACGGGATGGGCTGCCAAGTGCAGTCGGCAGCTTGAAACCACCAGCCAGAGCTCCAAGGGAGAAAGACGAGGCTTTCTACTCCCTTAAAGAGTTACAGTCTTGGAAACTCACAGAGGCAGTTGTACCCTGGCCTTTAAGGTGTCTATGAGTGAGCATCGACTTGATGGCCATGTAGTTTCCAGAGATTTAATACTTTCAGGACTCTTGCTAGTGTGGCACAGCCTGCGCCTCTAACCCAAGGTCTGAAAGTACAACAATCAATGCCTTCTGCTCTCCTTATACTCGTCCATCAGCTTTTGAGCAACTATATTGTGTGAATGGGGATGGTGACAGTTCAGTGGTAAATGGTGTCCTAGCATTTGGGAGACCCAGGCTCAATTCCTGGGCAGTGCACCTCAATTGTAGCTACCACCATTCGTCAGTAGAAGCTTGAATGATGATGACCAGGTTTCAGCAGAGCTTCCAGAGTAAGATGGATTAGAAAAAAAAAAAAAGGTTTGGTGTTCTACTTCTAAAAACCAGCAACTAAACCACCCGAGCATCAGAACCCTGTGTCAGGCCAGTATCTAGCAAAGATAGTAAAATAATTAATGAAACCGGGTCTGTAAGCTCATGCTCCAGGTAATGCTGTTGACTGGAGAGTCAATGAGATCAGAGAGAGACATTTTCTTACCATCTTCCCTTGGTTTCTCCACCTCAAGATTGAAGGATTATAGTAGGTAGTGTGGTATGCACCAGAGTGAACACATCATTATAGGCTTTTAACTTCCACCAGCAGCACCTGGCTTTCAGTCAATCAACATGCTTCTCTACAATATTATAATCAGCATGCCTGCCAAACTCTTTCCCCACAAATGCGGAGCTATTTTAATTTAAAACAAAAAACAAAAGGTAGGGGTATTTCTCATTCAGGAATCCCAGTAAATCTTTTACAATGAGGTAATTCTAAGAGAAAACCTATCAATGGTCTTAGATGGTCAACTAGATTTCTCTTCACCCCAAAACAAAGAAAAACAAGGACACTGCATTCATGCCAAATGAGAATAATTGGCTGAGAGGGAATATAGATTTTTTTTCTCCTAGAGATCACATCTGTGGTAGTTACATAATCTTGTGTCAACTTGAGGATATTAAGAGTGAAGAGGTGAAGTGTAGCCTGTCAATCAGGTCACAGCCTGATGCCGCGTTGTGGGCGTGGCCTCCTCATGAGGTTTCTGGGAACTTCCTCTCTTCCTCCCTGGAGGCATGGCACTCTCTCTGCCTTTGCTTTCCTATTGACAAGCCACTTCAATCCAAGCTGACAGCAGTCAGAACCCTGGAGATGCATGTGTCCATGGCCAATGGATCCACAAGACTTTGAACCCACTGACCTGAGATCTTCCTGCATTCAGCATCATTGCGAGTGGCAATGTGAGTCTGAAGAGGAATTTATGTACTAGTAGTGGACATATGGGCTAATATCAGGCTTACAAACTTGATCTGGAATGGGCTGGGATGTTTTCCCAGTATCCGATTGCTCTTTGATATAAAGCTCTCCCTTACACATATATGAGTGTCTATGGATTTGTTTCTCTAGTCAACCCGGTCTAACATCAGAGGCACACAAAATTTATATGGGCTTCCTTCTGGGCTTAGTCTTAAATGGTCCCTTGTGTGTTTCTACCAGGGTCTAAAATTACAACAAAAACAACAGATAAAGTGGCATGTGTTTGAACAATTAAAGCCACAGACTTATTTTATGGTGAGTAACTGTTACTTCGTATCACCTCTAATTTCCTAATCTGAACGGGTCGTTCAAGTATTTGGCAGCAATAGTGAAAATGTAAAGAGGCAGAGTTTAAAGCATCACATGAGAAAATGAAACATGTTCCCCAAATGGATAAGGATATCAGTCCATCTAGCTCTTTAATTTAGATACATTTAAGATACACAAAACAAAAACAGGTAATGAGGGGGGATGGACATTTACAAAAATAAGATTATTTCACTAGAAAGGGAAAACACTTGGACTATGTAACGGTTAATGTTAGGTGCCAATTTGACTAGGCTATGGTTCCCAGTGGTTTGGCCAACACTATTCAAGTCGATGTCATGGAGTTATATGTGATTAAATCAGCTGGATTTGGTTAGTCAATTGCCTTCTGTGATGTAATTATAATATCACCTTCCAAATGCAATCTATTGTAATCAGTTCAGGAGTCAAGGTACATCTAGAGTAAGGGTGGATTCCAAACCTAATAACTTCTAAGTTTTAAAAAGGTGAAGACAGATGCCATATAAGGACTGTCTTTAAGCCAAGGGACCAAGAACCTCCTGAGGCTACCAACACAGAGGGAATTAACATGATCAGGAGCCTGATTTGGACTCTTAACCTTCAGATCTTTGAGACAATAAATTTCTGTTCTTTAAAGCTAAACAGTTGTAGTATTTGGTGTTAAAGCAAGTTTATAAAACTAAGACTCCTTAGGTATAAGATGATTCATCAGATTCACTAGTCAGCAGACACATTGTCACCTCTCTCCACACTAGACCCAACTATACTAATATGACTTCTCTAGGAGCTAATCTCATGTGGTAATGAAGAATTTAGGCATTTTCCAAAATGGATATAAGTAAAATAAATGTCCATTCATATGAATTGCAGTGTGCTGCTCAGAATAGGACCAAGGGACTAGTGGTACACAGGGCCTTGCACTGTGTGAATCCTGGGCCCATGGGTGGCTGCAGTCTGGAGTACCTGTCCTGACTGGTGCCACAGAAGCATTAAGGGGAGGGATGGGGAAAGTATCCTAAGCAAGGGATGATTGGTTAAAAAAAAAAAGATGCATCATATTTTTGCATACAATTTAAACTCTATACCTTGTATCCTCCCTCCCATACACAAACTCTTCCAGGTTTGTTTTGTTTTTGAGGCCCTTTCTATTAGCTTTGTGAGTTAGTAGTGACCCCCATTCCCTGGAACTCTGGGTTCATTTTAGTTTAGGTGAACAAGCAATTATTTTGTTGAGCTCTTATTTTGAGTTCAGTGGAGCTGAGGCACTGGAAATAAAGACCTCTGTAAGACACAGTGCTTTCTGATAGAGAAAACACAATCCTAAACGGATTATTTCAGTACACTGTGTGCTGAGCATACAAAAGAGGACTGTGCCAGGAAGCTATGGGAAGTGGAGAGGGAACACACCCAGTCGGTGAGAAAACTTCTTGGAGGATGTAATGCCCTGCTGTAACCATGAATGAAGTTAAAAGAACGCACAGAATGGGATAAAAGCACTTGTAAATAACATCTGGTAAGGAACTTGCATCTAGAATGTATAAAAACTCTTTTAACAATTCAGTACTAAAAAGACAAGTGCCCAAATTTTAAAATGGGGAAGGGATCTGACTTGACATTTCCATAAAAAAGACAGACAATAGTCAATCACCAAATGGAAAGATGAGTGAGAGATCCATCAGCCACCAGGGAAATGCAAATCACAATTATCCCAAACCCTTTAGGATGGGGGCTGTTAAAACAAAGACAAGAATAGAGTGGGACAATAGAAAGACAAACAACTCAATCAGAAATGAGATAAGGGTCTTGGGTAGACATTTTACCAAAGAAGATGTGAAAATAGTCACTATGCACATGAAGATGCTCTAAACCATTAGTCGTCAGTGCTGTGTGCTACAAGGCTCCTAGCAGTGCTATGAAGCAGCGGAATTGCAGCGCAGGACTCCCAAGGCTGTAGTCTTTGTGGAAGCAGATTCCACAACTTTCTCCAGCAGACTGAGCAGTGAGTGTAAACTGCCAGTGTAGCTGGCAGCCAGGTGCTTCTCGCAGACCCACCAGGGCTCCATCATTAGCACAAACTAAAAGCACAAGGAGAGGCTGCTTCAACCCCACCAGAATGACCAGGATCAGAAAGGTGGAGACGAGAAAGTGTAGGTGAGGATATGAAGAAATTAGAACCCTCAACCATTGCTGACAGGACTGTACATGGTACAACCATTGTAGAAAACAGTTTGGATGGCCCTTCAAAAAGTTAAGCATGGAATCCTGTCGTACGGCTCCGTGGTTCTACTCCTAAGTACATGCCCCAATGGCTCAAGAGCAGGGGTGCAGATACTTGCACACCGATGTTCATGGGAGCACTCTTTACAACGGCCCAAAGGGGAAACCACCCAAGTGTCCGGGAACAGATGAATGAATAAACAAAATGTAATCTAGCCACACAATGGAGTATTAGTCAATCATCAAGAAAAATGATATTCTGATCGATACTACAGCATGGAAAACTGAAAAAGGTGAAGTGAAGCCAGACACAAAAGGACAAACATTATATGACCCTCGTTACATGAAATGCTTAGAATAGACCCGAGAGAGCTTAGTAACATGTCACAACAAACCAGCTTTATCCTGAGCATTTCTCATTGGCATTGACTTGTTAGCTTCCCTAATAACTCCCTTAAATATGAGTGCTGTCTGTAGATGTTTTAGTGAGGATGTAAAGAATCATTTATACATTATTGTGGAAAATTTTTAGCTGCTTTGGAAGGCAGCTTGGAAGTTCCCTAAAGAGTTAGACAGTTTACATCCCTTTTTCACTGCCAGGGAGTCCATTCTGATTCACAGCAACTCTACAGGACAGGACAGAACTGCCCTGTGCCTTCCAAGGCCGCTCCTGTGGAGCAGCTGGGGGTTTCCACCGCTAACCTTGCACTTAGCAGCCCAACCTGTAACTGCTATACCCATCAGGGCAGCAGTTTCTCTCTCTCTCTCTCTCACACACACACAGAATCTATGTCCACACATAAACCTGTATATGCATTATTTATAGCAGTTTAAGTATTATTAGTTAAAAGAAACAGCTTACACATCCATCAATTGATGACGAGATGAACAAAATGTGGTATAGCCACACAATGGAATATTATTTAGCAATAAGAATGAATGTAATATTCTCTCTCTCTCTCACACACACACGTAAGATAAAAAGTCCATGTCTGTCTATGCTTATTGCAAACAAAACGTGTTAAAAATGTCTCTGCAATCAGGAGTGTCTGCAGACAAGTTCTCTCAGTAGTACATGTGTTTGAGTCTCGTAAGAAGGAACCCTGGTGCTGCTGCCTGTCAGGTGGACTGCGAACCGGTGGTGCTTCACCGGAGAAAGTTTATGTTCCCATAAAAATACACAGCTTCAAAAACCCTACATATGGTTGCTATGAGTTGGAATCAACTCAATGACAGTGGATTTCATTTGTACGGTTTAGTCTCATTAGGATGCCTTCTCCTCCCCTCACCCCGCACACACACACAAAGAAGCCAACCCAAACAGTGGCTTCCAAAAAATCCGTTAAAGACTACTTAAATTGAAGGCAAAGAGGTCAGTTCAAAAGGCTATGGGAAATGTTTTGATGGGATTTCAAAGAGGTAATCTTAATAGATTTTCTCAAAAGGAGGCATGGTATAATATTTTCTAACTGGATAGCATCACTTGAATATTGAAGGGTTATAATTTCTAGTGATAAAGACAACATTTAACCTACAAGAAAATTAGGAGATGCTTATCACAGTGATTCATGCATAACCACATAATAGTAGTTTCTTCTAGGTAAAAAAAAATGCATTGTCCAAGGAGGTACCAACATCATTATTTAAATTTCAGGGGGGAACCTGCTAAATAATCATAATGACCCTTTAAAGAGAATTAACATATACTGGGCCTATTATAATGACCATTACTTCATCTCTCTACCAGAGTTTCACCACAGAATAAATGGACATTAATAATCCAATAAAAACACTGCAGAAAAGTTTGCTTTTAAACTACTATAATTAATTTGTAACAACAAAAACCATAGAAATGGTTTCTCTCAGCTTTAAAAAAAATCTGCTGACCGATACTTACCAATAAAGTGTAATTGCCTGAAAATAGAGGCATCTCTTGCTATTGCTCTGAGAAAGGGAAGCTGTAATTCCTAGAATTAATTTAGGTGAGACCACAGACTGATAGACATTTTTTTTGAAAGTTCATGTCAAGACAAGCTGTTTCTCTAGTATGTTACTGAGTGTCTAGAACTAAGGCATGCAATTGTTATACTGAGTGTGATAATCAAGATCACCGAGCAGATAATAATCCAGCCCATGTCTAGAGCATCCTGAGTCCTCACAACTACTTCATCTTCTCATTTGGTCATGTTTTCCTTATAGTGTCATCAGACAATGCATTCTGCCAGCATTTATTTGTACCTTCACGCACAGGATAGAAGGACTTTTCTCAAAGGACAGAATGCAGGTATGAATATCTCTGAGAACAATAATAACCCAATGAGACTTTAACTGGCTCCATCCATTTTTCACACATTCATTGCTTACATGAAGATTTCTATAACCTGGAAGCATGCTAAAACATGAGTTATTGATCTGGAGCTCAAAAAGAATCCTGAGAGTGCATTTTGATTTTTTTTTTCAGTGATTTGGCTAAAGGAATGCAAAGATTTCTATACTTCACTGGAAATCTGACCGCAAGACTTGTGATTGTCTTGAAGCCTACACAGACGTTAGTCCTGGCATCGTGACGGGCCCCGGGTGGAGCGTTACCTATCACCTGGGGAAAGTCACTTACCTTCCACCCATGTAAAATAATACCTCCCATCTCACAAGGCTGCAGTGAGATTCAATAAGGTAACAGAAATGACCAGTATGCTGCACTTGTAGATACTTGTGTTTTCAGTGGTAACGATTGTTGAGTATTTCCTTGTGCCAAACAAGTCTTTACTTTTAAAAAAAGAAAAAGAAAGCGAAAAACACTGCTGATGAGTCAATTTGGACTCATGTTGATTCTAGACGACAGAGTAGAACTGCCCCACAGGGTTTCCAACATTATTTTTTAATGAATATTTTATTATGAATAAGGTGGAGGTTTTACATTTCAGACCACCGCTTTGATCTCAAGAGTTCATAGCACTCAACCCCCAGCCCTCTATTCTATCCCACACCCCCTTCTCGGATTCCTCTTCCTCTCCAGTCCTCCATCTTCTCTTTCATCCAAGTCAATCCTGAAGAGCTGTTATCTTTACGGAAGCAGGCTGCCACGTCTTTCTGCCGTGGAGCTGCTGGTGGATTTGAACCACCAATTTTTCAGTAAGCAGCTGAGTGCTTAACCACAGTGCCACCAGTGCTCCTTAGATGCTTAACTAGTAGCTAAGATTAGCAGTCTACAAATCAGGAGTCTCGTCTTCAGTGACGATGAAGCAACACAAAGAGATGGTGAGCTAACAGCCTTAAGTGTCTTCATGTAGGAAGGACTATGGTTGCACACTGGCTGGCATGAGGCGAGTGTTTGTGAGATTGACTAACATAAGCTTGCTGGCCAGCACAGGGTGACAGGCATGCAAGGCTGACGTAACAGCACGAGGATGGGCGAGGACAAGGAGTGGTCTAACAAGTGCTACTCCTCTGGCTGAAGACTGCATGGATGGGGGTGAGATCACCAGCTACATCAGAAAGGCCCTCCTGAATCAGGCCAGGCTTTCCCAAACTTGCTTGAAAATCACAAGTATCGGGATGCTATTCAAAAGCCTTATTTCCAGTCACTCCTTAGCTGGATACTTTCTATGTTGTTGGTCTGGAATAAGACCTGGACTGGAATATTTCCATTAAGTACTCAGGTGATTTTTGTCACCAGGGAACACCAACAAGGAGAAAGGAGAAATCCTGAATAGTGAGTGATGTTATAGATTGAATACTGTGCCCTCCTCCCAGGTAATCCTGAGAATCGAGCATCATTTGTTGTATTAATGAATCCATATCCCTGTAGGGTATGGTTTAGATCTAACTGCTCATGAGACATCAAAAAAGGACAGATGAGAACCAGACACAAGCAAGTACCAAAGGAGGAAAAAGAAGTGGCACAAGGAGATTTCCTAAGGAACACCAAGAGGAGCTCTAGAGAAGTCTAGACAATGATTTTCTCCCGGATAGAGTGAGCCTTCTCCTGGACCTGGTGCCTTGAACCCAGGCTTCTAACCTTGTAAACTGAGAAAATTAATCTGTGATCATGAAAGCCACTCACCATTGGTAGCATTTCTGTTACAGCAGCACTAGGTACCTAAGACAAATACATAATCAGAAAGTAATGCAAACAAATAAAATGCTTAGCACACTGCACCACCTTTGCAAATCGAATGGTTCCTCATTTGAATTAGGAATTACTGAGCCAAAACCCAAAACCAAATCCTCAAAAGAATGACTCTTATCCATGTTTTTATTTTCATAATTTATGCATCACTTATTTTTGTGTTCTAGTGTGGAATTGTTTCCATTTTCTGCTCCCAGGGAATAGAAACTGATTTTCAACCACAATGAGGGTAAATGCTGGCTCAGTACAGTGGCCACTAGCTACATAGAGCATTTGAAATGTGGCTAGTCCAAATTGAGTTGTGCTGTCAATGTATACATGCAAAATTTCAAAGTCTTAGTACACGCAGCGGGAGGAAGAAATGAAAAACATCTCATTAATATTTTATACTGACTACATGTTGAAATTACATAATTTTCAATATACTAGGTTAAATAATAATAAATAATATATTTTATAAATATTTACAAACTTTTATAAAGTTATAAATATTTATGATAAATAATAAAATAGAAAATAAAGCATTATTTTTGGTGATTATTGTTTTATTTTTATTAAAATACCATTTTTTATATTTTATTAGGGGCTCATACAACTCTTATCACAATCCATACATATACATACATTAATTGTATAAAGCACATCTGCACATTCCCTGCCCCAATCATTCTCAAAGCATTTGCTCTCCACTTAAGCCCTTTGCATCAGTATGTCCTCTTTTTTTTTTCCCCCTCCTTCCCCGCTCCCCCCTCCCTCATGTGCTCTTGGTAATTTATACATTGTTGTTTTGTCATATCTTGCCCTATCCAGAGTCTCCCTTCTCCCCCTTCTCTGCCGTCCATCTCCCAGGGAGGAGGTCACATGTGGATCTTTGTAATCAGTTCCCCCTTTCCAACCCACTCACCCTCCACTAGGTTAAATAATAATAAATATTTTATAAATAATATTTACAAACTTTTATACAATTATAAATATTTATGATAAATAAATAATAAAATAGAAAATAAAGCATTATTTTATCTGTTTCTCCTTACTTTTAAAAGCTGGCATTATGAAAACATTGAAAATGATATATATAACTCTATTGGGTAGCACCTCAGGTAAGAGTGAATTATGCAACTGAGTTTCTCCTAAGTACAGTCTAGAATGAGGAGTGCCCATCAGAATAGATCTTTAAAGATTAATAGACTTGATTAGAAGAGATGATTTATGCATAAGGTAAATACAATATAGAATACGAGAAACAGGAGACCAGTTCTAATGGGAAGAGGTGTAACAACAGAGGGCGATCTCTTCGGAATTCAGGTTTCCGTCACGGTGAATGGTCAGTCACTAAAAGCAACTGCTATATTTTCCTATCCAAGGTGAGGGGAAGTTGCAATACAACGAGACATGAAAAGACTTTCCTAGCATATAAAGTCCTGTAGGGTCCAGTTTTTATGAAACAGGCAATACAAAAGAAAAATGCAAGTTGAAGATTTGATGGCATGGACTATCTAGGCTAAAGGACTTCAGAAAAGGAACTATCATGGATGAACTGGGGCTCATCTGGAGGAATAGCTACTGAGGGAGTGGGTCCTATGCCTTTAAAGGATATGTGGAAATTCGGGGAGGAGCTGTGTTGTGTCCACGTTTGTCTTGATTAGAATCAGCCCAAGCTGATTCCTAGGACAGCTGAGGGTCACCAGACTCTGCTCTCCCATTTCTTCACGATGACACCAGTCATCTCTTTACCCCATGGCACTACTTTTTCCTAGTATGATGCAATCATCACATAGGACTCAGAAACTCAGCTAAGTGGTTTTAATATGGAACTGCGTTGCCTTAATGTTCGCTCTTATACCTCTCTGCTTGTTCTCTCCAGGTTCTAATACCAATTGTAATGGCTGAGCAGACAAGAATAATGATTAAAAGGTGTATTAAGGACATTAATAAGTTGCAATGTCAATGAGAAATGCTCAGGGCTGATTCTTTATCAGGACATGTTACAAAGTTCTGCCAAGTCTGCTAATAAATGCCCAAAGGCCATACCACTCTACTGTAAGTCTCAACCTGAAGGCTTAAGTTCTGTGGGTTAGCAAACCCTGCTTTCAGAAACAAGTACCCAGAGGCACCCCATTCCAGTATGCCTCAGCTTGAAGGCACTCAGACCCATTTTCTTAGGTCAGCAACGCCAAATTCCTCAATGACTGCTCAGAGGCACCCTACTCCACATGTCAGCTTCTTGCACAAAGACTCAGCTTTACTTGCTCCATTGGTTGGGCAGTCCATCACTCTGTTCTTTGCTCTGGCTCCTGGTTCTGCTGCTGCTCCTCTGATGTTGCGTCTGTCATCTGGATCCAGGAAGTTATATAGGGATCTCAGTTCCAGAGCATGCACGCCACTCCTGGCTCCTGCTGATAATGAGAGTCCTTTTCCTGCCTCTCAGGGGCTCATTTTATATACAGCAGGATGGCTCTCCAGGGAATCCTGTTCATAATTGGTAACAAGTATCTTCATAATTGCTTCACCAGTATCTTCCCCCACCTTCTTACCAGACCCATGCTAGGAGAGGTCATTTGGTGGGGGGTAAGAGAATTTGGCTAGAACAGCCACATCAAACAATTCACAGCAGGCCCCTGCAGGAAGTAACAGAGGACAACTTGGAATCAGGATTAGGAAACCATGTAGGTAGGCAGGGTCTGGACTGGTCCCCTAAAACACAGCCTTCCCTTCGTTGGTATAGGACAGCTCTCTCTGCTGTCCCAGCAAGTAGGCCTTTCTCCCATGCATGCCTAACCTGAGCCATGTAGGCCTGCTCTTAACTCCCTCAGGACAGCCCTGTTCTTGGTGTACACACCCCGTGAATCCAGACTCATACCAACCCTACAGACTAGAATTGGCTCCGTGGGTTTCTAAAACCGCAAACCTTTACAGCAATCGAAAGCTTCATCTTTCTCTGGAGGGAGGAGTGGCTGGTGGGTTCAAATTGCTGCTCTTGTCAGCAACCCGACACATAATCCATGACACGGCCAGGGCTCCCGGGAGTTGAACACTAGGGCAAAAGTGTTCTCAGGGATTTAGGAATAGAAACCTCAAGCTGTTTTTAGTTGTTTTTTTCCAAACTAACAAGGTAAAGAAAATCATTTCACTAAAAGAGCCATGGTTGCACATGGTTATAGCTAGCCAGGAGGTTGACATAGCAGTCTGCTCCCTGTAATCTTTTACTCCTTCAGAAACAGAACATCATCAATTTAAACAAGCAGACACAGATTTTGTCCAACTCAAAACCATGGCCTTGTCCTTCGGGTCCACAGGTAATTTCTGTGTTTGGGAGGAGTGGAATCATAGTAAAATCCTGCACAAGAGTCACCTTTTATGGCAGTTATGTAATCTCCTGTCAACTTGAGTGAAGGGGTGGAGTCTAGCCTGTCAATTAGGTCATAGGCAATGATGCCTTTTTTTGGGTTGGCCTTCTGAGGACTCTTCCTATCTTGCTCCCTGGAGGCAGGACACACTCTGCTTCACATTTCTGTTGACAAACCACATGAAGCCACGGTGATGGCAGCCATTGCCATGGAGCTGGAGGAGCCACATGGATTGCCATGTCAGCACTGAGATGCGTCCACAAGACTTTTCACCCACTTGACTGTGATTTCCTGCTTTTAGCATCGTTGCATGTGCTGCGTGAGTTTGTAGCAGAATGTATGGACTAGTATTGGACATATGGGCTAATATCGGATTTATGGGCTAATATAGAACTTATGGACTTGATCTGGACTGGGCTGGGGTGTTTTCTTAATATACAATTACTCTTGGATATAAAAATCTCTTTTAAACACATTTAAGTGTTTCTGGATTTGTTTATCTAGTCAACCTGGCCTAACACCCTTTTAGATTAAAATCTTGTAAGACTCAGTATAGTTAGTCTTCATTGTTTCTTAGGAGAAAGTCAACTTTTTTTTTTTTCACTTAGGTTAAAGTCACAAAATTTTGACACTTACAGAGGCTGAATCCAGTTTTCTAGATTTTCATTATGTCAACTAAGTTAACCCAATACTATTTTAGAACAAATGCTTACTACTGAAGCTTCAGTTTTCAGAGCTTTTGATAGATGAACGCCATATTTTGGCCTAGATAATATTTTCAGGCTATGTATGAGGAAAAAGAAAATTGAGTTTTCTCTTCAAAGGAAAGCGAGCAAGGGTAAAACACAATAAATTAAGATGGCCAATTATATGAGTTTAACTACATTGCAGGGAAGGGCAGTTTAAGGAAGTGCAGATTTGAATGATCCAATATAGGGCTTTTATTTAGAATGCACAAGAGGCAGGATTTCATTAACTGCTCTCTAATGAAGCAAGAACATCTAAGACCATATAAGTATATTGATTTTTACTGCCAGAAAACGACAGTGTGGAAATCACTGAGTTGCAGAGAACACAAAGATCTACATTTTAGAATGACTGTTTTATTACTGACAAAGGCTCCCTAAATGTTGGCTTTTCTCACCTGATACAATTCAGCATGAGGTTCTATGAGGTAAGTGTAAGAGTTTACACATGTTTTTCTCTAAATAAAATTTAAGAACCAAAAAACCTCTGCATAGTTTCATTCTTTTGTACTGGGTTAATTGCAAATTGAGGCTTTCTCAAGGAGATTTCCCTTATTGCAGTAATTATCATTTTAAAGTGTGTAGTAGAAACTCCCAAGCAATTTACTAATCTACATCTAAGAGGAGAATATTTATTGATTTCCTACTATGTTCCAGGGCCTATGGTAAGTACTTGATATACCTTATTTCACTCAAACCTTCAAGACGTAACTATTTCTGTTTTGAATAATTTGGATGAAACCATGTGTTTTCCATAATAGAAGATGGATTAAATGAAAATTTAAAAATTGTTTGGAGGTATTATGGATTTTGTTACAACTAATGGGACATATAGGTCCAGAGGGGTCTCTAGTTCTGGGATTAGTAGGAGAAGGTACCGTTGCTCAGATTCATGTAGTTACACAGGAATCCACCAAATGGCAACACACACTAAAATGGGCTATCACTGTTCCACTAATCACCAGAAGCAGAAAATGTAGGCGCATGATATGCCTCACGGGCCATAAACGGGTAAATTTTTATGGCAATTCTATTATGTAACCCCTCCTTTAAGTAGATGAGGAAATGGAGACAAAAGTTAATTATTTTGTCTAAATTCATAACAAGTCCCAGAGTTTAGACTCCCATTCAGGTTTGCCTGACTCCAAAGACCATGACACAAAATTAAGATGGTCAACAACTATCCATAGTGTATAACTATACAAAGTTAGTCAAAGTGACCCAGGACTGGCCTTGGTTCATAAGAATGTACATGTATGCTAGGTATATCTATTAATGAAGCTATTGCATATCAAACAATAGTTTAGGTACCAATGTCTACGATCATTTAGAAAAGCAATGCTGAATGCATATCCATTACTTATTCAAAGTAAGAAGGATAGGAGGCCAAAATAATACTCATTTATCTTAAAAATGCATTTGATTATGGTGCCAGCAAAGAGTATCGAAAGTGCCATGGACTGCCAAAAGGACAAACCTATCTGTCTTGAAGAAGTATGGCCAGAAAACTGTACTGGGAGACACAGATGGCAAGACTTTGTCTTACCTACTTTGGACATGTTGTCAGGAAAGACCAGTCCCTGAAGAAGGACATCGTGCTTGGTACAATAGAAGGGCAGCAGAAAAAAAGAAGGCCTTCAAGGAGATGGACTGACCCAGTGGCTGCAACAATGGGTTCAAGCATAAGCACCATTGTGAGGATGGCACAGGACTGGGCAGTGTTTGCTTCTGCTGCATTATGGATACTATGGGTCAGAACCAACTCTATGGCACCTTACGATAACAACAATCTTAATACTAGACAAATGGCTAATACGAATTCCCTAAAATTTCCTGAATGCCCTGGCTTTTATAGGAACTAAGAATTTACATTGGGACTCTGGTAGCTCAATGGTCAAGCTCAGCTGAAAACGCCTGGCAGTTCAAACCTACTACTGGTTCCAAGTGAGAGACGACCTGGCAATCTGCTCCCATGAGTATGACCACCGAGGAAACTATGGAGCGGTTCCACTGGAGCTGTTCCACAGGTACTCGGTGAGTCAGGTGCGTAACAGTAACATCCTGTATTTAAGTTAAATACCTCTGCTTTAAAATCATTATTGAACAGGTGTTGTGATGTTGATTACCACCTACATTTCTTGCCTCTGCAGCTTCAACTATACAGATTCAAAAGTTTTTCAAGAAAAACATAATTTTTATCTTGTCTCTAAATTTCCATATAGCACACAAAATATAGTTGAAACTACCTGATGTATATTGTTTGAGTAGAGATAATAAGTTATTTTAAAAGTTTATAGTTTTATATCTGTAGACCTAAGGGACCTATATATTGCAAACTCATGGAATGGTTTTCCTCATCACACACCCCAGTTCCCCATCCTGTCACGACCTCTTCTTCCTGCAGTCCTGAAACCCAGCCCTAGAACTTATGCCCACAAACAATGTCCTATTCGGTCAACAACTGGAGAACAACTCCAGCTAATTTCACAGAACATCATAACGCTGTAAGCAGCTATCAAATAAGGCTATAATTTCTATGGCCACATTTACCATAACATTGTATTATAATCTAGAGAAACACACAAAGGAAACACTGAACATTTTACTTAATTTTCTTTAAATTCATTTCTTCTGTTTAAAGCCCCTCTTGGAGGCTTTTAATTGGATGTTATTGGCAACTTTATTTATTTTGATTTAACTAGATATTAATAAATGGGACCTGTAATAACCTCTGGCTGCAAGTGAACTACCTGGTCTCTAGCTCAGCAGCTGACGCTGAGAGTAGCATGGCCTCAGCGATTCTTCTGTAGAATCCATTTAACAATGGAAAGTGACAATTCAGGATCGTAGAATAAATTCTTTTCAAATGTTAGATTACACATTCCTTAAAGAGGTTGCCCATTTTTTATGTGCTAAAAATAAAAAAGGCAAACAGAGAAACGAAAAAGAATAGACCCTTAAGAAAGTTCAGCCCTTCCAGGGTAAATTGGCATGGAATAGTCCACAAAGACAATGTTCTATGCCACGCTGATGAAGAGGGACTGGCAACCCTATTGTTAGGGTGAGGAAAGAGGCTCACTGGGAACGTAAGCATGAGGCAGGCTAATTATTCAAGGAATTCAACATACACACACTTGTACAAATACAAAATGTGGTATTTTAAAATGATAAAGGATGGCATCTTTGTTCAGCTTTTCATTCTCTTATTGCAGGGGATACTTCAGTTTACTTATTTAACATTCACATTTACCAAAGATAGCTGTAGGATTAAATCCTAACTGACCACGGTATCAGGAAATGAAGCTTCCTAACAAACCTTGCCAAAAGGTTTTTTTTTAACAAAGTTTTATCCTAATCTTAGAAAGGGAAAGTAGTATCAGCTAGACTCAAAATAATAAGAATATGGACTGAATTGCATAAGTACAGTTATGCAATTAAAGCTTTTTGTTTCAAGATAAACAGATCTACTTAATAAGCTTACAAATTAAAATGATAAATTATTTGAAATCGTCTTTTATCTTTCATATTTTTTACAGTCGATATGCTTGCAATTTACTTTGAGAAGTACAATAAGGGATAAAAATATATACCATTTAATCTTCACTGTGTTTCAGAATGTTAGCATCTTGTAATCTTACACTTCCTGATAACTTCTTCTTCAGCATTCACATGCAGTATTAGCTCTAGTTCCTTGGTCACACTCACTCTTCCCTAGCTGCTCTTATCTGAGAGAGATTCGTTTTTAAACACACTCAGACTCATAAATAGCTTTTAGAGCACTGCTTGAAAATCCCCAGGACCAGTTAGTTCTCTCCTCCTCTCCCTCTAATGGTACATCGACAATAAATGTTGCTTTTGCATCTAGGCTCTCCTCCCCAGTTCTGTGGGCCACACAGCACACTCTGTAATACTTCCCTGCGTCTGCTGTAAGAGGTGGAAGCAGTAAAGTGGGGGAGAAGGAAGACAATGGACCAGTATGCTGGAGGAAAACAAGGGTGGGAGCAGAAGAGACAATAAAGGGAAACAAAGCCTATTACGAAAACATAGGAGTACAAGATTAAAGAGAAGTCAGGGGGAAAAAAGGGAAGGAAGGGGAAAAGGTGGGGGGGGGGCTATGTGAGGAGTAGGGTTGGATGGAGAAAATAAAACAAACATAAAATAAGTGATGAAGGGCTTCAGGATGTCCCTGAATCAGACCTGAGCAGCGGGGTCCTTTGAGTGAGGTTTAGTCTACTTGTGCTAATCTTTAGACTCCAGGATTTTTAGAGTACATTGTGCTTTTAACAAATTCCACATATCAAGCGTCCGTCTTGGGTTAGCATGAGAATAAAACCCCAAGGTCAAATATAAAGCAAATACATCTAAGTTTGAAAGGGAATAAATAAAGTACTGTGTTTTCTTAGAGCCAAATGTGATAATGTTTTCCCTTTTATTCGGTAGAACACACTTAGTTGTGTGTGTAGCTGATTGAATGGACTCTGCCACAAGCCTCACCCACGGTCCCTTCATGCACACTTGTTAGTAGTCGAGTCCTCCCCGTGACGAGCATTAAGTGTGCAGACTAGAATCACTACACCTGTTTTCAAGGCTGTGACCTTTCAGAAGCAGATCACCAGGCCTTCCTCTGACTGCCATCTGAATGGGGTTTGAATGGTCAACCTGTCTGTTAATGATCCAGAAAATCCTAATTCTAATGCAGCTGTACAAAACGGCAGACGTGCTTGGTATCCATTTTATTTTCATGGTTAAACTTTGCAGCTACCCTCAGCTTCATAATTATCTTGGCACCTGAGGGGCAGAGTGAAAGGCTGTTAAAAACAGGTAGGGCCTTACAGAATGCTTTACCCTGTCCTTGGTAAAGAAGATCCTCATCCAAAAAGAACACAAGTTTTCTACATCAGCCCATGGTACACTTTTTAAAAAATTTCCTTTTAAGTTTACATGCTTTTGGCAAGGGCCCACTCTACTCACAGGCTCAGCTGACGTTATCTTGGCTGCCAGCATTTGGAAAGCTGTCTGAATGGATGGCACCGGGCCCCTGGCTCTCCACTGGATGCTTTTCTGAGCACAGGTGCCAAGTAACCATGAGTTTACACAAGCAGTCTGCAGGGCACTTCAGGCCCCGTCTCCTAAATTGAGCTGGCTTCTGAATGCCCACCGACAAGTACAAGATGAACACATTTTTCTTCTCTCTGGTTACGGCGTTGGCAGGAGGATATTGTCCGAAAGATAGGACACTGCCCCCAAACAAAGAAATGCTTTACAATGTGCAGTGGTCCCCTCCTGGGGCTAAAATAATAGGTGGTATGATGGCAGAATTCTCTTCTGCTATTTAGGAGGCCCAGGTTGGATTCCTGGTCAGTGCACCTCTTGCACAGCTACTACCCTTCTGCCAGTGGAGGCTTGTGTGTTGCTGTGATGTGGCACAAGTTTAAG
Organism: Tenrec ecaudatus; assembly: GCF_050624435.1. NCBI lineage: Eukaryota > Metazoa > Chordata > Mammalia > Afrosoricida > Tenrecidae > Tenrec > Tenrec ecaudatus. The sequence goes on from NC_134535.1 coordinate 67,217,441, forward strand.
CAGAACTTCCAGACTAAGACAGACTAGGAATAAAAGCCTTGTGATTTACTTCTGAATATCAGCTCAGGAAGATTCTACTATAAGCTAATGAAAATCAGTTAATGAACTTTGGAAACTGATAGCATTCTGTTGTCTGGCTGTGGTGCATGAGGTAACAATGAGTTGTTGGGGAAGGGCTAAATGGCAGCTAACAACAGTCTTAAAGCTCTGAGTATTGGATATAGAGCTAGGGTCACAGACTCAAATGCCCTCAGAGGCTAGATGGGTCAGATACATGAGTGAAGTAGGTAAGTTATACAACCACCAAGGGCAGACAGTGGCTGGATCAATGAGATGGACATGCCTCATCTGACTATGTAGGAAGCTTGATACAGTTATAAATGATATGCTTCTTCCTCACTCTTGTCCCCCTATTTTTAGAGAAGCTAGAAGACTTGGAGATTTGGGGTTAAAATGTCCAGAGTTTGAAATATCAGCATCTAATTAAATTAAGACAAAACAAAACACTATGCAAGCCAAACAAACATACCCTTGCTCCAGATTTTGCTGCTTGACCATCATTTTGCAACTACTGATATAGTGAAATTCTAAGCTTATCAGAAAAAATAAATACTCCCCCCAATTATCATACCTCTACTATAATAAGAACAAAATTCAGATCCATGGTGATTTCTTTTTTGAGGGATCTTAAGAAGAAGGCAACAGTGTAAACTGTGTGTAAAACCAATGAAAATCATTGAAGGTGCTAGATTAATGGATTCAGATTCTTTCCTGGTTTTTAATGGATTTATTGGAAGTATAGATGTAATGGCTTGTATTCTTCTAAAACTTTTTGTACTCATTTTCTCAGCATTAAAGGCACTAGAGCAGTTCCTTTTCCTCGGCAATCTGTCCTGGGGCTCAGTCTGAATCTGTACGATGACCTGAAGTCCAATCAATTGCAACTGTTTCACAAGGTAAGACTTGTGCCTGCTGTCTTGAGAATTCAGAGAAATGTACCTCAGCTCCCACTGTGGATATAATTCCTATTTATCATCATTGCCACGGATGGATTTACTAGATAATCTGCAGTTCCAACAAGCCAACAAAAGTACCCATCTGTTCGTTGGATCCATGTTAGAGAAACAGAAGAACCATAATCTCTCATTTATTAAAAAACAACTTTGAAATAACTTAATCCTAGCTACGATCTGCTAGTCAAATTCCCTTAAGCCGATGCTTGCCTCTTTTTTGCTGTTTCGAGCCATCAAGGTGGTTCTAAGTCCTGGCGACCCTACATAATAGATTACAACAACCCTAATGCACACATTTCCTGATGTTCAGTGATGCAGTAGCCCCAAGCTGTATGTGAAGGACTGTTTCTTGGTCTATGTACTGGTTACACCTGAACACAATGAACTGCTCTGGAATTCCTATTTGCCCCTATGTTATCCACAGCTTGTTATGATCCACACAAGTCACAAGTGCTTACACAGTCATCAAAACACAGGTAAAGGCCTTTCTGGTGTTCACTGCTTTCAGTCAAGAGCCATCTGACATCAACAATGACATCCCTTGTTCTATATTATATCCTCATCTAAATCTGGCATAAATTTCTGGCAGTTCTCTGTTGGAAGTCCTGCTGCAATAAAAAAATTATCTTCAACAAAATTTTATTCATGTGGGACACTAATATTATTATTAAATCATTTCCATGTTCTGTTCAGTCACTTGTTTTGGAGTGTGCACAACAATGAATCTCTTCCAATTAATTGGCCATGCAGTTGTCTTCCAAAGTTTTGGGCATAGCTGAGTGAGTGATTCAAGGGTAGTATCTATCTATTGAAACATCTCAATTGCTATCCATTCGTGGAGTCGTCTTCTTCATCAGTGGCATCTGTTCTTGATCATATACTACCTCCTGAAATGAATGAATGTCAACCAATTCTTTTTGGTACCCAAAGCCCAACCCACTGCTGTTGAGTCAATTCTGACACATAGCAAATCTATATAGGGTTTCCGAGACTATACATGTTTATGAGAGCAGACAGGCTCATCTTTTACCCAAGCATCAGCTGGTGGATTTGATCTTGTGGTAACAGTCCAAAGCCTAGCAAACAGTGCCGCGAGGGGTCTATTTGGAGTGACTTCCACTTCCTTTTGATGTTTCCTGTGTCATTCAATATTTACCTGTTTAATCCTTCAATATTACACCCTGCGAGGCTTGGCGTTTTTTCCTTCAGCTTTTTAAAATTGAGAAATACTGAGCCGGTTCTTCCCTTTTGATTCTAATTCCAGGTCTTTGCTTATTTCATTGTAATAATTTGTCTTCTCAAGCAGCCCTTTGAAATCTTTGGTTCAGTTCTTTTACTTGTTCTTTTTCCCATTCACTTCAAGAGCAAGCTTTAAAATCTCTTGATATCAATTTTTTTCTTTTCTGTCTTTTCATGATCTTTTCGTTTCTTCAGATGCGATGTCCTTGATGTCATCCTACAACTCATAGTCTTCAATCATTAGTGTTCAGTGCATTAAATCTTGTTGAGATAAGTCACTCAATCCATATACTCATATACTCAAGATAGCATTTTGGTTCTTGTGGACTTGCTTAGTTTTCTTCAGTTTCAACCTGAACTTGTGTACCAGTAATTGATGCTCTGGGCCTCAGTTGGCCCCTGAACTTTAATGGCTCGACGGATGGAGTTTCTTCCTTGTCTCTTTTCATAGATGTAGTCTACTTGATCCCTGTGTATACCATACAGTTAGGTCCACATTGTAATTGCTATTTATGTTATTGCAAAAAGGCATCTTCTTTTTTAAAAAATTTATTTATTAGGGGCTCATACAACTCTTATCACAGTCTATACAAACATCAATTGTGTACAGCACACTTGTACATTCATTGTCCTCATCATTCTCAAAACATTTGCTCTCCACTTAAGCCCTTGGCATTGGGTCCTTATTTTTTCCCCTCCCTCTCCCCCTCCCTCATGAACCCTTGATAATTTATAAATTATTATTTTGTTGTATCTTGCCCTGTCCGATGTCTCCCTTCACCCACTTTTCTGTTGTCCATCCCACAGGGAGGAGCTCACATGCAGATACTTGTAATTGGTTCCCCCTTTCCAACCTACCCTCCCTCTACCCTCCCAATATCACCACTCACACCACTGGTCCTGAAGGGATCATCTGCCCTGGATTCCCTGTGTTTCCAGTTCCTATGTGTACCGGTATACATCCTCTGGTCTAGCCAGACTTGCAAGATAGACTTCGTATCATAATAGTGGGGGTGGGGTGGGGGGAGGAAGCATTTAGGAACTGGAGGAAAGTTGTATTTTTCATCGTTGCTACATTGCACCCTGACAGGCTCATCTCCTCCCCAAGACTCTTCTGTAAGGGGGTGTCCAGTGGCCTACAAATGGGCTTTGGGTCGCCACTCCGCTTTCCCCGCCCCTCATTCACTATGGTAAGATTTTTTTGTTCCGATGATGCCTGATACCTGATCCCTCAAACACCTCGTGATCGCACTGGCTGGTGTGCTTGTTTACCTTCAAGCCTTTAAGACACCCAGACGCTATATCTTTTGATTGCCGGGCACCATCAGCTTTCTTCGCCACATTTGCTTATGCACCCATTTGTCTTCAGCAATCATATCATGGAGGTGAGCACACAATGATATGATTTTTTTGTTCTTTGATGCCTGATAACTGATCCCTTCGGCACCTCGTGATCACACAAGCTGGTGTGCTTCTTCCATGTGGGCTTTGTTGCTTCTGAGCTAGGCTGCTTATTATCTTCAAGCCTTTAAGACCCCATATGTTAGAAGGCATTTTCAATGAAGTTATTGGTCTTGCAAAATTCTGTTATGCAATCTCTGTCATTGTTTCTGTCACCAAGGCTGTATTATCCAATTACTGATTCTTTTTTGTTTCATCACCAGCAATTATCAATGAATAATAATTGTATGCTTAATCAATTTTAGAATGCAGAAGTTAGTTTTTAAAAAAACCAACCCTTTAGTTTTCAAATTTTTTGTCATTAGTAGTTGGGGCATAATTCATAATAATAGTCATACTAACTGGTCTATGGATACTATGTATCCATAATGGTATGCTAATAGTCACACTAACTGATCTATGTAGGCATATGGATATTGTATTATCACTGCCAGTGTTGTACTTTAAGAGAGATCTTGAAATGCTCTTTTTAACAAAGAATATGATGCCAATCCTCTAGAATATGTTATTTTATTTGGGCACAGTAGACCATATGAATGTTTGATTCAAAATGGGTAGTAACGGTACATTTCAGCTCACTCGTGCTAGGATACTGATATTCAGACATTCCATTTTATTTTTGATGATTTCCTATTTTCTTAGGTTCATATTTCATATATTCCAGTTATTAATGTATATTTGCAGCTGTTTCTCAAATGAAGGTCTCAAAAGTCTTGTTTCCCCTGCCACATACTTCATAAAGGTCAGTTCTACTTTGTGGGGGCAGCTCCTGCCCAGTTGTACTTTGAGTCCTTTCTAATTCCAGGGGCTCATCTTCCAGCACTATTGCAATATCACTGACACTTCACAAGGTCTTCAAAAGTGGGCCATCAGGCTCTCCTTTCTAGCTCGCTTAGTCTGGAAGCCCACTGAAACCTGCCCACCATGGAGGCCCCTCCTGGCATTTAAAATAGAAAGCTACCACCCTGACAACAAGAAGCAGGCCATCACAGTATCACAACCTGACAGACAAGTGGTGGCCTGCAACCTATAATATGTGCTGTCCTCCAGTAGTTCCAGTCCTCAGAAAATCCTATACATACACACCCAAGCCAGGCCAACAGAACCACATTTAATGTCAGCATGTGATTACCTGAACTAGCCAAAACAAAGATAAACTATGAGCCACTCCCCTTGCAACCAAAGAATACACAGAAATAATTTTAAAATTAGATATCTGACATTGATAATGTACTTTGAATGAGTAAATACACACCAGAGATAGCACAACGCCAACCCATCAAAAAGCCTCGATAAGGCAACTCATGAGAAGTGAATAGACTATGCTTAACTGAAGCTTAAGCTCTATGGGACATAGTATGGATACTTACATATGAAGCATCTTCCAAAATGAACCCATCCTTTAGTAATAACACAGGGAACCCTGGCTAAAAGGAAGGGGGCTGTCAAGTTCCTCTCCCACTACAGGAGAGGCGCAACTGCACTAGCCTATAGCCATTTAACTTGCAGTGGCTTAAAGCCAGGCTTGGGAATCACTTCCATTTTACTTTTCACTGACCAAACATCTCCCACTTACATTTGTACCCTTTTGTCTCCTGTCCCTGAAGCTTAAATAAAAATTTAAAGTATTCAGTCATGAGAAATTCCAGTGGCGAAAACAAAAAATAACACACAGACAACTTGGAATAGGACGTGGCTAATTAAGCTGCATGACAACTAACAGCTGAGAAGGTTTTTGGTTCAGTGCGCATCTGATCATCAATTTTATGGAAAAGTTTGTTTCACCTGCTGAGCTTAAGTGAAAATCTCTGTTCTCATGCTCAGGATTGTCTTTAAAGTTTAAATCTGGGCAATTTATTTACTTTTACACCTCGGTTAAAACTAGCTTCCTATAAAGAGCTCAAATACAGAGCTTCACATAAAAAATACCCAAGAAATGGTACTTGTTATTATTATGTCTATTGATACCAAATAGCTTTGCAAATTTCTCAACAATCTATATATTTTGTATGTGTGTTTCATTTGGGGACAGTGATTACATGCATTAAAAATGTACTTTTGGGAGAAGGGGGAGAAAGGGGGACAAACAACAGAAATGTGGGGGAAGGGAGGCAGCGGACAGTGTAAGATATGAAAACAATAATAATTTATACTTTATTAAGGGGTCATGAAGTTGGGGGGTAGGGAGGGGAAAAAGAGCTGATACCAAGGGCTCAAGTAGAAAGAAAATGTTTTAAAATGATGATAGAAACATATGTGTAAATGTGCTTGATACAATGGATTGTTATAAGAGCTGTAAGATCCCCCAATAAAATGATTTATGAAAAAGAAAGAAAAAAAAGTACTTTTATTTTCCTCACTACTCATGCTAACATACTCATTATCTATGAGTAGAAAGGGGGAGAGTACCCAGCCAAAGAACACACCTGTTAACATGGGCAATTAATGATAGCCGTTTATAAAATACAAAGGATTCTTCTAATTTATGATCTCTAATTACTATCAAAGCAGACTATACATTGTAAAAGGTAGAAGATTTACCAAAAACATAGCCGATTATCACTAAGAGGTTTATATTGATCATATGTTATCAAATATCCTTCCATATGTTTCTCTAATATATAAAGCTATAAGTTACATTGATTTTGATTTCCTAACACCAATGATTTATCCAAAGGCTACCTGGTGTGGTTGATATGAGCCTACTACTACAAAAGGTCGGATTTCCTGAGCATCAATGTAATTACCACTGCTGGTCCCTTTCTAAGAAGGCTCTGCAGGAGAAAGATGTGGCAGCCTAGAAAACCTTGTGAAACAGCTGAGTTGTGATCAACTCAGTGGCACTTCACCAGCAGCAGCAGCAGCAGCTAAGGACCAGACTATTGCATTATCTCTAATGCTTAGAACAAGGAACCCCAGTGGTGCTTTCTTATAACAGTGAACTCACTGGTCACCCACTAGCAACTAGGTGGGGGAAAGATCTGTTCCCTAGAGGAGTCAGTGTTGGAGCCCCTATGGGCGGCTCTACTTTGTCCTATAGGGCCAATATGAGTTGGAATCCATAGGGCAGGAAGATTCAGAATAGTTAAATGACTAGCTTCAGGCCACAAAGCACTCACAGACAAAGCTAGGTGTTAAATGCATCCTGGGCTCCAAAGTCAGTGTCTTCCCCCAGTGACAATCTTTAAAAAGATCCCTGGTAGGACAGTGGTTAATCACTTGGCTGCCAAGCAAAAGGCTTTCAGACTCACCAGCCATTCCACAGGAGGAGAGATGCGGCAACTAACTGGCTTCTGTACAGATTTCCAGCCTTGGAAACCCTATGGGAGCAGCTCTGCTCTATCGCACATGGTTGCTATATGCTGGAATCAACTCTAAGGCAGTGGGTTTGGGTTTTGGTTACTAGCCTTAGTAAATGAGCTAAATTGATACAGATCATTGCTTTAGGAGTAAAGCAGTATAAGTACTATTTTATGAAAAGACAAAGTGACTTGGAGTTGAGTCTTAAAGAAGGGTAAGTTAAATGAGGACACTCATTTTAACATGGAGGTAACCATCTGCTGCTGAAATGTTGAAGTGTAAAGTTTACTGGGATTTCAAGGTAAAAGAAATACACTCTCTTAAGTCATCCACAAGTATTCTTGGGGTGTAATTACTGAGGGAAAACTGTATAATGCACCTAGGTAATGGCATAGATCTCAATGTATACACCACAGTCTAATAAGTTCCCCAAGGTTTACAAAGCCTTTTCTCCAAGCTCTTGGGAAGGATAAACTGAGAATCAGTAGATAGGGTCCCAGCTCTGTCACTAAGTATCTGAGTGCCTCTGGCCAAGTTACCAAGACCTTCTCTGAGTCTCAAGTGACTTCATCATTTGAGCAATTCTACTAAACACCTACCCTAGTCAACTCACACCATCTGGGCTGGCTGGAGGAAGTTAAGAATGATAAAAGGCTTTAAAAAAAAAGTCTAATTTCTATTCAAATGTAAGCTCTTTAATCACAAACAACTCGGTAAGAAAAGCATTCGATGATTAACTGGGTTAACTATCATTTCATGTATATCAGTCACTGTTCGGTTTTATATGAATTAATCCCTTTAATTCTCATATCAGCCCATGGGGAAGTGCTATTATTCATAGTTTCACAGTGAATACGTTGGGACAAAGAGAAGTCATTTGGCTAGGAGGTAAAGTCTGGTTCTAAATCCAGGCGGGCTGGCTCTGGTCCCTACTGCTAGCTGTAGAACAAGGAAGTGCCAGAAATCATTCTCTTCCTCTTTCCTTCTCTTCCACAGCCCGGGCTCCAGGCCCCGGGGGAGAAAAAAATGAACATACAAATACATACCATGGTATCAGCAGCCTTAGCTGCTCCTAATGACATAATGCTGTTTATTATGCAAGAAAATAATCATGAGGCTATTCTGACAAGATGATAAAAAAAAAACAACATGCACACAGTTTTGTCATCCTCAGCAAGGTTATATTTAGACATACGAGGTAATTTCGTAAGGATATTTTAAAAGGTCTACAATTCTTTAAAAACAAAAAGACAACTGAATACTACTATTTTAAGAAGTTTCACATTAAACTTTCCCCCCAGTGGTCCTGAAAACAACCCTGCTCTTAAATTATGACACTTGCCACCATACAGTTTCAATGCTGCAAAAACCAAAACGAAAACAAAACCCTGATGAAAAAGGCGCATGAGAGAGCAAGTCTAAGGAAGCAAATGGCCACATTTCAAAGACGTACATCCATCTACTAAACAGCAAGCACTCTGTTTAGGGATTCCTCTGGGTAGCTAGGCAGTTAGCTGGTGGGGGGAAGAGGTGAGAATGGAAGGAGTTTGGCAGAAATTGTAACACCAAAGAGAGAAAGGTAAAGACACCCCCTGCACACACCTCTCTAACATAAAGGAGGGTGAAGGGCAGAAAAGACTCATTATACATACATATATATATATATATATATACCACATATATTTACCATATACACACATATATTGTATATACTCATGTATAAGCCGAGTTTTTCAGCACATTTTTAATGCAGGTCTTGTGGTAAAACTAGGTGCCTCAGCTGATATTCAGGTCGGCTTGTACTTGAGTATATGCAGTATATACCTCAACGGAGGAGGTACACTACAGAGGACCGGCCAATAGCAGAAGACTGCCAGAAGGCCAACCTATGATGGGAGGCCTACCATTAGCAGAATATGTTGCCAGGCATTTAGACTTGCTAAGGGACCTTTGGACATCTTTCCCAAAGTATCGCCTTCAATAAGCTCACTTTTCCTGTTTCCCTTACCTGGTCTGGATTTTGTCCCTTGCCTGAAATTTTTCTTGTGAGTGGGACAGGAATCGAAGTGTGGAGGGGCTTGAAACTTTGAGCCTCCTCCGGGTAACAATCTTTATTCACTAATGGTCCCCATGAAGTTAACATGACATAAGCTCAACACTGGTCTGTGGTTTCTGGTGAACATATATTTTATTTTATTTCTTACCCATTACATCCAAAGGATATACCCGAACTGTAGGCAAGTACCACCAGAAAGCAAGCAGACAGAAATAGAATCCAAGGCACAAAATCTGCAGATGGAATCTAAAATTCTCCGGTAGCCACATTATAAGCTCTAGAGAGAGACAGCTGGAATAAAATTTAATATTGTATTTTTATTTAATCCATCATAGCCAAAATATTATGGCTGTAACATATAATCTGTGTAGAAATGAGTAATAAGATGCTTCACTTTTTTTTTAGACTACATTTTTCAAATGCGGTATAATTTTGCGTTATCTCAACTGGCACTAGCCACATTCCAAGTGATTAGCACCGCCACAAGTGGCTCCTGGTTGTCACATAGGACAGGGAACAGAGAGCGAGTATAGGTTGTTTTCAGAGTATGATGAGAATTAGAGAATCAGTCAGTTCTTCATCCCTATTTACCAAAAGCACCGGGCAAGGAGAAAATTACAACAGATTGGCAATGTATATAGCATTCTGATGGAGTCCTGGGGGACAGCGTGCAAATAGATTATGTACTTGGCCCACTTACTGGAGGTCCAACTGTACTCAGGGTTGCCTTGGAAGAAAGGCCTGGGGACTGACTTCTGAAAAATCAGTCAATGAAAACCCTTTCTACTCTGATCCACACAGGGTTACCGTGAGTCAGAGTGAGAATTGACTCCATGATGCCTATTCGCTTTTTAGTACAGAGTTCTTCTTAAAGTATAACTGAAACAAAAGGTTAAATTTCTTTTTAAAAAAAGACATTTTTACTTGGAAGTATGGGACATATTAGAATACCTATAATGTTCTGTATCTGGAAATATATATACTCAATACAATAATATATATACATATCTCTATGTACTTTTCAACATTTAAATAATAATGTCTAATAAAATCTGTGGATACACAAGTGCACATTTGGGGACCATCACTTCTGATGGCCAGTGGTTAAAACTGAAGCCCACAGCCCCTTACCTTTCTTCTCACCTTTCTTGTTTCACTTTGCTGAGGTCTTTCCTCAGATGTCACCACTCATGAAACATTTGATCCCATCACCTATCCCTAATCCACACCCATCCGTCCCCCCAATCCAAATCATTCTACAGCACAACTCTGGCTATTTTTCTTTATGGCACTACCACATCCTGACATTAGAACATATGTTTCTTTATTGGCTGAGTGGTTATCTTTCCCTCTCGAGGGAAAGCACCCTGAGGGCTGGGAGATGATTTTACTCACTGCCAAACACCAGTACTTACACAAGCAGGGCATGAGTAGGGCTTTCAAAAAGTAGTTTATGCAATGGAACTGTGTACCCCATCGTCAGGCACTGGGACTGTGCAGACGTAGGTAATGCATGCCTGTGCTGGCAAGGAGCTCTGAGGGTGTCCTCCCTCTGACCCTGTGCCTTATGTTTGGAGTATATTCTACAAGCTCATGACCTGGAATTTCTTTCCAGACAAGCAGACCTGCTTCCACGGCCCACCCAGTCTCTGCTCCAAATCCATCTGAGGTCATCTGCAGTTGAGGGACAGAAAGGACAAGAAAGGCATGACGCTTCTTGTTATCCTGACTGCAGAAATTTTAAACTGAACCCATACATGTCAAAGGTGGGCCTATGTACACACAACCCAATTTCTGTCTTTCGGGAGCTTATATAGTGTAAGCAGCAACAGAACATCCTCCAGTTACAGAAATGTTCTCTAGCTGCTCTATCCAACGCAGCGCCCACTAGTTTCATGGGCTGTGGAGAACTTCAAGTGTGGTGAGGTTGAGGAACTCAAGTCTTCAGTTTTGGCCTTTAATTTTAATTAAAGGTAAACTTAAATAACCACCTATGGCTAGTAGTCATCATATTGGTGAGAGCATGTTTTGAAAAGAATCAACATGTAAAGAGAAGGTTTGTGTTAGTTTTCCATTGCTGCCATTACACATGACAACAAATGCAATGACTAAAGAGCAACGCACGTCTAGTTTCTGGAGGTCACAAGTCCATATGAACTTGGAGGGGCTACAACCAAAGTGTCCGTAGGTCTGGGGAGAATCTGTTCCTCTTCCTTTCCCGCCTCCTGACATTCCCCGGCTCCTGGCAGCACCACTCCAATTTCGCCCTCCATTGTCATTCTACCACCTCCTCTTCCACAGACTCTTCAGCTCCATCTTTTAAGGATCCTGTGGTTGCAGCTAGGGTAGCCCTGATTGCCAGGCAATTTCCTGATCACAATGTCTTAACTTCATTGTATCTGTAATTTCCTTTTTGCCACATAAATCAACATTTTCACCAGCTCTGAAGGCTATTGTTGTAAACTGAGAGACTTATTGGGAAGGATCATAATCTGAAAAACAGATTGTTTATTATTAATGAATCTCATAGGAGTTCCCAAGTGATTTTACACACACACACACACAATTTCAACCCTGGAGAGAGACCTATCAGAAAATCCTCATAAAATAACTGTGAATAATCTAATGACATGGCCTTAAATCTCTAGAATAAATACCAGCCTAATTGGATTTCTTTAGTTTCGACCCTAGCTTTAAATGACCCACTGGGCTTCATTACTGTTACAAGGAATATAGTAAAACTCAGCAGGCTTAATCAATTATCATGGCTTTAATAATGAATCATAAAAGAAATTATATACACAGTTATTCCCCATTTATAAGCTAAGTATGTCCCTGGAGCAATATACATGCTGCAAACTATATTTTGTGAATCAGAGCTTAATTTTCCCAGTGACAATTTCAGAAACTTATGTCTCTGATGAAGTGCAGCATTCCTTTTTGGAACTGGCCATCAGATTAAGATAGATGGTATTTGGCCTTCTGGCGCTGATGAACATAAACAGATGGCTCCCATTACGTACTGAGGAACTGTGAGGGTCTGGGCCTAATTGCGGTGATGAAGTGATTCACATCTTCTGTTAATGAAAAACATCCTGTTTTGTCACTGACCCCAGAAAGATGCACTTTCTAGAGTACAGGCACTTATTTGTGTTATCTTCCCAGGATAAGACACCTTGCTACATCCAAGTGAGCAATTACCCACCTTCCATACATGGTTTGGATAAATGGGGCCCATTTATGAATAGACACACCATTACTCTGACACACAAAGAAAAAGAAAATACCAGGGAAACTGGAGCTGAAAGAACATAAACTGCTGAACATCAGCATTGTGTTGGTGAGCGTTGAGTTTCAGAACTGGACTTAAGTTCATGGCTGTGTTAGAAGAGGCGATCACCTTCATAAAGGAAGGGAACAAGTTGCAGGCTTGCCTGAAATTTCACAGGGAATAATCAGCTTCCTCTTTGTTAAGATTCTAATTATGAAGAACTACCTCATAGTGACCTTATAGGTACAGCTGCCCTGTAGCCACTATAAATCTTTATGGAAGCTGATGGCCACACCTTTCTCCCATGGAGGAGCTGATGGGTTTGAGCCAAGTGTTTAAGCACTGCACCATCAAGGTGCCTTGGTCACTACCCCGCACAAATAATACTTTAAAAGTGATAGTCTCTGGACTGTACTTTACCTTGTTCACTCACTGAAGTTGCCCACAAAGTGAAGTCAGTCAACAAGGATGACGAGGCATAATGAATGGTCACTATGAGAAATGTGCCTGCAATGTACAGTGGAAAATCAATCAGGAGCAAGTTCAGAACGAGTCTTCTGAAGGAAGACTCTGTCTGGGGCAAGGAAGGAGTGATGGGAGTATCCCAATGAGCCAAAGTGTGGGAAGGGGCTCTCAAAACAAACTCACTGCCATGGAGTCAATGGTGATTCAGAGCGGCCCTCTAGGGCACGGTAGAACTGTCTGTGGGGTTTATAAGACTAACTTCACAAGAGTAGAAAGCCTAGTTTTCTCCCAGAGCAACTGATGGTTTCGAACGACTGACCTTGCAGATTGTAGCCAACTGGTAGCTGCTACAGCCCCAGGGTTCCTGAGAGAGGCAAGCATTACTTTTCATTCTGGTCAAAGGTACCCAAGGACCACAAACTGTCATTTAGAGTAACCCCTACACGGCAAGTTCTAAAGCAGGGGTTGGCAAACTTTTGAGACGGAAGAGTCAATCCTGTCCCTCACAATTTAAAAATTGAGAGCCGTAAAATATATTTTCACAACCAAATGAAATCACCATTATCTGAATAATATCCTTTAAAAATTGTCTATTTTACGTCATACCTACACGTACATGCTGTAAAAGCTTCATATGGCTCTCGAGCCATGAGTTCTTAAAAAACATTTAGGAAATCTCAATCCCCTTACCCCAATGCTATGCTGGAATAAATGTGGGGAAAGGAAGTCAAGCTCAAAGGCCCTTGGAATGGAATTCAGAGCCTGCTCTGCATCCTCCCCCTCCCCTGAGACCATCACCAGCATTGCTGCTGTGAATCCAAAAAATGACACCAAAGCCTGCTCATCTCAGGTGGCCCCACTCCCTTTGTGGCTTCATCCCTGACCATGATGTTGAGAATTTCCCAGGACTCAGTGTGGCCTCCCTCATGTAAAAGGGAGATGCAGTTCTAATAAAAAAACTGTTCCTGGAGATTTTGTGCATCGTGTTTCATTCAAGACTTAAATCGTGCATACACCAAAAAATAAAACAACATGCAAACCTTCCAAGAAGTAAACTGATGAGAGGGAAAAGAACACATTAAGCAACTAGACAAGTAACAAAGACAAGCAGAAGGGTCCTGCAGCCCTGCTTCTATCTGCCTGAATGTTTTACCTTGCACCCAATATGCTCGCTCTCAGTTCCCATATGGTTTTACTTTCTCAGTATGCAATGGGGGTGGGGAACAACTATGCAAACACTTTTTGTTTCTACAGAAGTTACCACTGGTACCCAGAATTCTATAACACCTTAGGAAAGTTCCATGACTTGGCCAGGTTCTGCTGCCTTCTTCCCATCTTCTCTCCAGGCTCAGGCATTCCTGGGCATTTTAACCCACTCACTGGCTCTCTGGTTTAGCTGTGGGCATTTGCTCCCATTCAGAGGTCTGCCTCCTGCCTGAACTAAGCACAGAGGTCAGAACTTGAGCAAAAGGCTGACACATCGAAACCGTGAATAGGAAGGAAACCCAGAAATGTTACCAGCAGGCAATGGACTGGTGCCCAATCCTTATCTAATCTAGTTTGGGTCATAATGGTGAAGACACTGGGCTGTCATTCAAATAGGATTTAAGGATGTGACTTGTAACCCTGTTATACAAGGGGATAACCTAACCCCCAAGTGGAATTTTTTTATAAAAGCTATGTAGTTAAATTTTTTAACAAAACAACCTTATACCCTTCAAAGTACTCTCCATTACACTTACTGCATTTGTCAAATCTGCGATTCCATTTTTGGAAACATTTTTCGAACTCATCTGTTTGGATGGCTGACTTCCCTCGTTATTTTCTTCACCTCTTCTACGTCATCAGATGGGTGTCCTTTATGTCCCTCTTCATTGGCAGAAACAAAAATAAGTAGCTCAGAGTGTGGTCAGGTGAGTAAGGTGTGTGGGGCAAGAGAGGCATGCTGGTTTTTTGCCAAAAACTGGTGCATTCAGATGGCTGTGTGAGCAGGTGCATTGGCATGGTGGCAAAACCGTGTCTGCTTCAAATCAGGCCTTTTTTTGTCACACACTGTTATGCAATCTTTTCAGAACCTCTAAATAGAAAGCTTGATTAATGGTGATCTGAACTGTTGGAAATGCATTATACCCCTCACACCAAAAGACAAAAGAGCATCATCATGATCTTTAACTTGAGGAGTTTTTGGGGGGCAAGGTAGTGATGGCCTATTTCACTGGCTTGATTGAAGTTTGCTTTTGGGGGTCATAAGAATAGTAGCATGTCTCATCACCAGTAATGACCTTGAAAAACATTCTGGGTTGCTTTGGAGCTGTTCTTTCAAAGCATGGAATGTCTTCACACAACACTCTTTTTCCAAGGCACACTTCTCACCCTCAGATCTTCCCTTACAATTTACTGAACCGAGATAGTCCAGATAACTTCCCCATGTCTTCAGTGGTCCATTTTTGGTCTTTGAGCACAAGTGCACAAATTTTGCTGACATTTTCATCAGTTTGAGAAGCTGACAGATGTTCTGAGTGAGGTTTGTCATCAATCAACATTTCACCTTTTTTGAAATGAGAAAACCACTCATACACCTGCGTTTTTCCCATAGCGTTGTCCTTGTAAGCTGTGTTTAACATCACAATAGTTTTCAGCATTTTTCCAGAGTGTTAAACAAAATTTCAGAGCCACATGCTGTTCTCTTAAATCAGCCATCACAAAAAAAGAAGTTCGGGCGAAACTGCATTTTTGAAAAAAAATCACTGTGACCAGAGAGAACTTTCCCAGGCTATGCCACTGGGTGCACTAACTCACAGGAACTTGCTTGATGCTCACCTAGTGGGAAAAATGAGTACAATGAAAGCTCCACCCAGTGGAGCGGTTTTCCATTTTGGGGGGGTACCCATTATAATCTGACCTGATAAAATATGACACCTTAGAGTAATCACAGAAGCATAATTCATAAAAGCCAAGAAGTAAAAACAATTCAAAAGTCCATAAACTAAGGAATGGAGAAGCAAAATGTGGTATAGATATATGTTTTATCTTCCTAGGGCTATCATTAAAATTTACCACAAGCAGGTGGCTTTAAAGAGCAGAAATTGATTTTCTCATAGTTCTAAAGACAAGGAGTGCAAATTCAAGTACTGACTAAAGGTGGAGGTCCTTTCCTCTCTCGGCTCCTATTAGCTGCGGGCAATCCTTGGCATGCCTGTGTTCATAGAGTAATCTGCCTGCTTTTACATGGCATTGTCACTTTTGTATGTCTCTGTCTATTCTGCTCTTTTTAGAAGACTCTACTAAGAAGTAATTAGGTTTAAGACTTATCCCAAGTTGGAGCCCTGGGGGGATGATGTTTATGCATTGGGCAAGGTCTTGACACCTCCAGCCCCTCTGCTGCTCCAACAGAGAGTTACAGTCTCAGAAACCCACAAGGGGAAGTTCTACCCTTTCCTAAAAGGGTCAATATGAGCCCGAATGACTCAATGGCTGTAAGTTTGATTTCTGATTAACAGGGTATTGCCACACTACCATAAGAAAAGAACTCTCTGTTCAAAGAGGATCATATTTAAAGGTTCAGAGTTTAGGATTTCAATATAGCTTTTGAGGTGATACAATTCAATTCATAACAGTAATATAATAAAGCAGTATTTGGCAATAAAAATGAAATACCAGTACGTGCTTCAATATGGAGAATAGGCAATTGAAAGAGACCAAAGTCTGTGTATGATTCACCAGGAGATGATAGAAAGGGAAGTGGCAAGTCATTGCCCAAAAGGCACTAAATTTCTATGAAAGGCAATGATAAAAATTAGAACTGAATAGTGGTGATGGTTACAGAAGACAGTAAATGCAATTAATACCTTGAATTATACTTGTAAAATTGGATAAAATAGCAAATTAAACAGAAACAATTCTTTCGTGAACTTTCTTAAGCTCCCTTCTCTGGCACACACAGAAAACAAAAACCACCAACACTCCAGAGCCTAGGAACTTCCTTTCCCAACCTCAGCTTACAATTTCCTCCAAAATACATTTTACCATGTGTCACATCATGTATTTTACAGCCCAGAAATCCTGCGGAGCTAGTCTGTAACACGTGCGATCACCATTCTTGGAATTTCCCCCATGGCAGGGAGGTGTTGGTGTTGACAACTGTTTACTAACCCCCTCTACAATATCATTCAATGAGGGCAGAAACAATTTCTGTTTTGTTCACTGCTCTATCTTCAGCATCTACTACCTAACTTGTTGAAAAGTAAAAACAGAAAATCAGTTACCATGGAATCAATTCTTGGTGATTCCAAGTGTGTCATAGAAAAGTGTGCTCCATAAAATTCAATGGCTAATTATTATTTTTGATGGCTAATTTTTAAAAATACTTTTATCGGGGATTCTTACATCTCTTAGCATAATCCATACATTCATCCTGTGTTGTCAAGCACATTTGCACACATGCCATCATCATCATTTTCAAAGCATTCTCTTCCCTCTTGAGCCTCTGATATAAGCTCATTTCTTCTCCCTCCCTTCCCTGCCTGTCCTCCCACACAAACCCTTGCTGTTATAGATTATTATTTCCATATTTTACATTGTCCTCTGTCACCCCTCACCCACTTTTCCTTTATTCATGGTAGGGGGTTCTAGTTTGATCCTTGTGATCAATTCCATCTTTCTCCCCCCCACTCTCCGTAATCCTCCTGGTATCTCTACTCTCCTTGTTGGCCCTGAGGGGTTTTATCTATCCTGGATTCCGTGTTGCAGGCTCTTATCTGTAGCAGTGCACATGCTCTGGTCTAATCCAATTTTAAAGTAGAAATGAGGTCATGATAGTGGGGGGAATGAAGCACCAAAGAGCTAGAGGAAAGTTGCGTGTTTCATCGGTGCTATACTGTTCCCTTAATGGTCATCTCTTCCCTGTGACCCCTCTGTGAGGGGATGTCCAATTGTTTACATATGGGCATTGGGTCTCCACTGCATGCCCATCCCCTTCACCTTGGGTATGGTTTTATTCTGGGTCTTAGATACCTGATCCCATCGACACCTCATGATCACACAGGCTAGTGTTTCTCTTCCATATGGGCTTTGTTGCTTCTCAGCTAGATGGTCACTTGTTTATCTTCAAACGTTTAAGACCCCAGATGCTATATCTTTTGATAGCCGGGCACCATCCACTTTCTTCACCACATTTTCTCATGCACCTATTTTGTGTTCTGCAATCAAGTTGGGAAGGTGAACATCACAGAATACCGATTGTTAGAACAAAGTTTTCTTGTGTAAAGGGAGTTCCTGAGTTGAGGCCCAAGTTCCTTGATGGCTAATTTTTAAGATGTAAGATTGGCAAAACTTTTCCCTAAGTTATCTCTGAGTGAATTAAAATCTTCTATCAGCATGTTAATCATTGGTCCCAATCCTGTCAATTCCATTGAGTCAGTTCCAGCTCACACTGATCTTAGATGAATTAGCACATGCTTAATAAATCCTTCTTGATTGGATTAATAGAAAAACACATTTTTTTAAATTGGATTTCATTTTAATTTTTTTTTAAATTTTAACAATTTATTGGGGCTCATACAATTCTTTTCACAGTTCATATATATACATACATCAATTGTATAAAGCACATCTGTACAGTCTTTGCCCTAATCATTTTTTTCTCTTTTCTTCTTTTACATTTTATTAGGGACTCATACAACTCTTACCACAATCCATACATATACATACATCAATTGTATAAAGCACATCCATACATTCCCTGCCCCAATCATTCTCAAGGCATTTGCTCTCCACTTAAGCCCCTAGAAAAACACATTTTATAAAGAATTTCAACAATGGATACTCTTGGTAATTAAGAGGTTTTATTCCATTTTGTTTTACATCTCTCTTAGTGTATAATGAAAGATTCAAAAGCATATTACATGTGTACAGAATAGCATAACATTTTGGTGGATACCATGTTTTTGAAGGTTAGGTTGCTTAATAATATTAAGTAATTCTCTGTCATGTAATTGAGAATAGCAGACATGAGGGATCTGTCAGTTACACCATCTACTGCTCGTTATAACAAATTCTGAGGCTTATGTTTACTTTTGGATGATGCTTTCTAAAGATGCCCACTGTCAGAGGCCTTCTGCCCTTTCAGATTCTGTAAAGTATTAATTTAAAATCAAAACTGTATATCTTCAAATGACTTTTTATGAATGGATCCAAATGAGTTTATGGTCCCTAAGGGGGGGAGGGGAGCTCATACTTGGCATTTTTTCTTACCTCTGACTTGTCCACAGTTTACTATTTTAATTCAAATAAAATGGTTTCAGAAACTTCTTTTAAAATATTCCTTAAAAATATTAAGAGAAAATGAAGAGCTTCATTTTACTCATAGAATATGAAGAGAAAACAGCTTAATAAGAAAACTAACGGTGGCTGAGTCCCGTTTAGACTCTGGGTCCTCGCTGTGCTGGTAGCGGAGGGAGGAAGCCCTAGCTCGAGCTAGCAGATAAACTCCTTTTAGCAGCTTTTGCATCTCAACCGGTCATGATTATTCCGTGTGTCCAAGGAGTCAAGGAATTAAGACAAAGCCCATGTTAAGAGCTGTCAGAGTACATGCTAAGAATACGGCAAAGGTGTGGATACAAGCTGGGTGGAATATTGACAAAGATATTTCAAATTTATGTTGAATATCAGAAAGCTAAGGGATATCTGCATAGCATATGCCTCATATACATGCGAAGTCAGACCTTGAATAAGGAAGACCGAAGAAGAATTGATACATTTGAACTCTGCTGCTGGTAGGGATATTGAAAGCACCATGGATGGCTGAAAGGACACACAAATCTGTCTTGAAAGAAGTATGGCCAGAGGGCTCCTTAGAGGAAAAGATGGAGACATTTCATGTCATGTACTTCAGACATGTTGTCAGGAGAGACCAGTCCCTGGGAAAGGACATCGTATTTGATGAACTGGCTGTTTCCAACTGATGAGCATTCCATTTGCGGTCAAGGCCACTGTGGCACCAAGGCACCTTGGCTGATTCTAATGAAGATGAGACTATATGTTCCATACGGCCAGGGAACCAGCACCTCCACTCTGGGTTTTGTTGTCATGTTGCCGTCTCAGGTATCATTTCATTTGCTTCTGAGACTCCTTCAGAAATGATAACTATACATACGAACGTTGCCAGGTAGACTACACTGGAATCAAATGGAAATGGAGAAGCTCAATATCATCTGTCAGAATAAGGTCAAGGACTGAATGTGGCACAGACGATCACTTGTTCATATGCAAGGTCATGTTGAGGTTGAATAAAATTAACACCAGCCCATTGGAGCCAAAATACAATGTTGAGTTTATCCTACCTGAAAATAGAGACTATTTCAAGGATAGATTTGATGCTCAAGAACAGATTGGGCACTAACACAGAAGACCTGAGTAGCTGTAGCATGACATTTAAAACACCATACCTGAAGAAAGCAAAAGGTCATTAAAAAGTCAGGAAAGAAAGAAAAAAATCAAACTGGATGTCAGAAAAGAATCTGAGAATTGCTCTTGAATATAGAGTAGAATAATCAAATGGAACAAATGATGAAAGAACCAAACAGAAAATTTCAAAGAAGAGCTTCCGGAAACAGGGACTCATAATGAAATGTGAATAAACCTAGAGTTAGGAAACAAAAAGGAAGACCAAGCTTAGCTTAACTGTAGCAATAATGAAGTGAAGAAGATATCCAAGCATCATGTTGCAATATTGGAGAATTCCATGGGCAAAACATTGAATGATTTGGGAGCCATCAAATTAAGATGGAAAGTACACAAAATCCTGGTACCAAAAATAATTGGTCAACATTCAACTATTTGAAGGCATAAGCATATGATCAAGGCCAATAATAACAAAAGAAGATGTCCTTTAAGTGAAGTTCACTGAAGTTATTAGTAAAAAACAAGGTTTTGATAATTGATAGAAAACCAATTAATATGTTTCAATAAACTGAGGAAGCCCTGGAAACATTCAGCAAGTTTGCCCATCCAATGAATGCAGAACTCATTGAACGGTAATGTAAATCTGATGTGCAAGTAAAGTTTTACTGAAGATAGTTCAAAACCACTATCACAGCATACTAACAGAGAGCTGCTAGAAATTCAAACTGAATTCAGGAAGGAAACTTGAAACCAGGGATATCATTGCTGACATTGGGTGGATCTTGGCCAACAGCAGAGACGACTAGAGAGATGTTTACTTGCGTTTTATTGATTATGAGAAGGTCTTCAACAATATGTATCATAACAAATTATGGATAAAATTGATATGAATGTGAATTTCAGAACACTTCATTTGCTTATTTGGAAACTGTACATGTACCAAGAGACGAGCCTTCAAACAGAAGAAGGGGATTCTACATGTGATTAACTGAAGGGTGGAGAGATGAATGGCTCAGTGAGCCTCGCCTTTCTTGTCTCTTGCTCTTTGAACATCGGACCAGTGTGCGGATGACTTGACTGTTCTGTGCCTCAATTTGCAAGCTCCACTACCTGTGGGACATCTAACATATGGACTGTGGTGCTGTAATTTGAGGTTCCTTCAAGACCTGCTTCACCACACCATTGGAATTTACATCTCTTGAGCTGGGGACTGTCAGACCCTGTCATCTGGCTGACTGTTGGTGACCTGCTTTCTGCCTGTGCCCGGATAGCCTGAATTGCTCTACAGAGGACTACCTGGTGGCACTCAAGAATTGAAGGACTGTCAGTGTGTCACAACTGTCTCACGGGAGTGAATTGCACTGAGCCATTTATTCTGCTTTATAATTTAACTGTTTATTTCTTATGTTATCTATCTATATATCTATCTGTATAAATAAATATATATATTTATAATTATTATCAATCTGGTTTTGTCTCTATAGAGAACCCTGTCTAACACACTTAGTTACCCCACTTCTTCTAATCACTCAGGATAGCACCTTTCTCAATAATAAATAAATAAAAGCAAGTTTCCACAAGTCTCCCTGGATAAATAGGGATGGCTAAGATGAGCGAGCAGACATACACATACTTTAGACCTGGATGTTTCTGAGACAAATTTTAGTCGCTGAGAACTTTCATAACTACCTAACAGTCAATATATCAGTTTTAGAGGAGTTGATTTGAATAACAAAATAAAGGTTTTGAAGCATGAAAAAAAAAAAAAAGAAAACTAACGGTGGTGGGGAACAAAAAAAGAAAACTAACATGAAGGAATGTCTCTAGTTCTCCCTGCTAGTCTTATAATACATCTCTGGAGAGTCTCTCATAGTTACATTTAATTTATTGAATGAAAAAAATAACCAGTTATCAGGATATTAGTAACTCTTGACAACAAGATTAAGGTAACTGATACCACTTAATAAAAAAGGCTAAATTGGGAAATGTATATCTGTATTTTTCCATCACAGCCCAGTTGCTGTGGGTCAACTCTGATTCATGAGGGACCCATGTGCGTCAGAGTAGTGCTGTGTACAGTAGGTTCCATGAGGTTTTCAACAGCTGATTTTCCCAAAGTAAACTCCGAGGACTTTCTTCCAAGGTGCCTCTAGGTGAACTTGAATATACAACTTTTTGGTTAGAAGCCCAGCATAGTAACCATTTGTACCACCCAGAGATAATTAAGTAGGTATTATCAAGCCCTGAGAAAGAACCCAATAAAATGTCAAGTCTAGCTGAAGTAAATGTTTAAAAAGAAGAGAAAGGAAGAAAAATTATCAACTAAAACTTCGGTATACTTTTCATATATGAGGGCACTTCCAAAAGTTCATGGAACAATTCTATTTTTTTCTCCAGTTTTCTAGAGACTTTTTGAAGCCCCTTTCATGTTGCTAGGGTCTGCCATATGAACAAATCCGTTTTAGAAGAAATGCTATCAGAATGTACCTTAGAAGTAAGATGGTTTGACAAGTTTTATGTCAACTTGGCAAGATCAGGATTCTCAGTGGTTAGGCAGTTTAGTCTATTAATCCCCCACTGACTTGAGGGCAGGGGTTTTTAATTCCCTGTGATGCTGTGGAACACAATTCACTGACCTTAGATTTATCTGCCTCCAATGTCTGTGGTGTTCCTGATATGCCAGCTAGAAGAAGCCTTCAGCTTAACATCTGACCAATGGACTTGAAACCAGACTGGACTAACCCACTTCTACAACTGTGTGCCTGTCTGTCTGTCTGTCTGTCTGTCTGTCTGTCTGTCTCTCTCTCTCTCTCACACACACACAGGTTTTGCTTCTCTAGAGATCCAAGCAATTGTGTGCCCCTCTCTGTCTCTCTCGCCCACTTCTACAACTGTGTGCTTCTCTCTCTCTCTCTCTCTTACAGGTTTTGCTTCTCTAGAGAGCCAAGCCTAACACAGATGGTGAAAATTTGGCTCACTTACTTTGGACAATTGCTAGACAATTACATCATGGTTGGTAAACTGGAAAGTTGGTAAAGGCAAGAGAGGCCATTGGTTACACAGTTGCCAAAATAATGTACTCAACCACAGCAGTGCTCATGAAGCTGGAATCTTCATGATTCCGGATGAAGAAACTGCAGGAATAAGTCATGTTTCATTCTGATGCTACAAGTCAAAGCCTACTTAATGGCAACTATCAACAATGATAGCTCTTTAAAAAAAACTGTGAAGCTAGTCACTAAGCTCATCTTACTGAAAGAGGAAAACTGGAACCCCAGGTGGACAGATAATTTGAGTGTTACCACATGAACTAGAAAGTACAGAGCTGAAGTTCACACTAGATCTGTGTCACTCAAAAATACTTCTAGTATTCCAAATTGCCTCTCTGAAAACAGCATATCACTTTTTTTGGAAAGTGAAAAAACTATAAACAACAGCAACAAACAAACACATCCTAATAGGGCTGAAAATGAAAGAATACTATACCATAAATTCTTCTTCCAAAATTAGTTTTCAAGAAATTATATAAACAAAAGTTGAAATATTAAATTTCTTCTCACACCAATATTTTTTTAAATAATAAATCTTTTTATTGGGGCTCATACAACTCTTATCACTATCCATACATACATCAATTGAGCAAAGCACCCTTATACATTCGTTGCACTCATCGTTCTCAAAATTCACCTTCCACTTGGGCTCCTGGAATCACCTCAGTTTCCTTTTTTCCCCTCCTCCTCCCTCCCCGCTACCCCCTTCCCCCTGGTCCCTTAATAGTTTATAAATAATTATTTTATCTTATCTTACACTGCTCGGCATCTCCCCTCACCCACCTTCCCATTGCCCATCTCCCAGAGAGGAGGTTACACATAGATCTCCAAGATCGGTTCTCCCTTTCTACACCCACTTCCCTCCTGGTATCGCCACTCCCACCGCTGGTGTTGAGGGGTTCGTCTGTCCTAGATTCCCTGGGTTTCCAGATCCCTACTGCATTGCTGTACATCCTCTGGTCTAACCAAGTTCGCAAGGTAGAATTGGGGTCATGATACTTGGGAGGGAAGGAAGCGTTCAGGAACTAGAGGAAGGTTTTGAGTTTCATTGTTGCTACACTGAACCCTGAGTGACTCATCTCCTCCCCACTACCCCTCTGCAAGGGATGTCCAGCTGTCTACAGATCACACGCTCCCCCTCATTCACAGTGATGTGACACCAATATTTTAACAGAGGTAGACATGTATTCCTAGGGGAAGGAAAGTCAAAATAGTATTGTTCCCAGACCTCCAGTTCAGACATGTGCAGACTGGCTCCACACAAAACCTGCTCAGACATCTCTGTCATCAGTGCATGGCTGCAGGTCCCTCAGTAGCACACTTGTCTTAGTGTCGCTATGGTGCCTTCAAAAATTTGTTTTCCTTTTGGTGTCAAGAAAAGAATTATTTTTCAGGTTAAGTCCGATATCAAAATTTTAACAAAAATCAAGTGGATAGACATCTTCCCAAATTATTGAATATTTGCATCAAATTTATAGGAAAGCACAGACCTAGATAGAGGATATGTAGAGAATAATAGCTTTACATTTTAATATTTTTGTTTAGTAAAAGATTTTGTAGCAGTGTTTATTAATTTTTTAAGTAAAAAATAATCTTATTAGGGGCTCTTACAGCTCTTATAACAATCCATACATCAATTGTATCAAGCATATTTGTACATATGTTGCCATCATTTTCTAAACATTTACATTCTATTTGAGCCTGTGGTGTCAGCATCTCTTTTTTCCCTCCCTTCCCTTCTCCCACCCTTGTGACCCCTGGGTAAATGATAAATTATTATTATTTTTATATCTTATACCAACTCCTGTCTCCCTTCTCCCATAGTTTCTGTTGTTTGTCCCCCTGGGTGTGTGTGTGTGTGGTTATATGATGATCATTGCAATCCATGTAATGTTTATTTCCCCTCATGAAGGGGAAAAAGGAAAAGATTTAATATGGAATACTCTCAAGCCACAGCTTACTGAATAAAACAGAAAAAAGTATGTACACTATTTTACAGAACTACTGAGGCAAAAATATAAGAGGGCCTGTGGTAGTAAGAAGACATATCTGCAGCACATTATGAAGAACTAATAAAAAGTCATCACCCCCTTACTGAAGGGCTGTGGGGAGGAGATGAGCCAGTCAGGGTGCAGGGTAGCAATGATGAAACATATAACTTTCCTCTAGTTCTGAAATGCTTCCTCCCCCCAACTATCATGATCCCAATTTACCTTACAAATCTGGCTAGACCAGAGGATGTACATAGGTACAGATAGCAACTGGAAACAGCGAATCCAGGACAGATGACTCCTTCAGGATCAGTGGTGAGAGTGGTGATGCCTGGAGGATGGAGACAATGTAGGATAGGAAGGGGGAACTGATTATAAGAATCTACATATAGCCTCCTCCCTGGGGACAGACAGCAGAGAAAAAGGTGGGGGGAGATTTCAGACAGTGTAACATATGACAAAATAATAATAACTTATGAATGATGAAGGATTCATGAGGTAGGGGGGTGGGGAGGGAGGGGGAAAATGAGCAGCAGATAATAAGGACTCAAGTAGAAGGCAAATGTTTTGAGAATGATGATGGCAACAAATGTACATATGTTCTTGACACAATGAATGTACGGATTGTGATAAGAATAGTACAAGCCCCCAATAAAATGATTAAAATAAAGACAAATAAAAATGAACTTTTAACAACAACAAAAAAGGAAGGTCTTATGGGACAGTTATGAGTTTTGTTTGTTTTCAGATAGTCATTCACTGGGAAAACAGGTTAGTAAGAGTTTAGAGTCAAGAGCAAACCAATTTTATCCATACTGGTAAGAGCAGTGTCTTGGTGAAAGGACGAAACTAACGCCAGTTTCACAGGATTTTTCATACATGTTGAGCTAGCAGTTCGGAGGAGTAAAGTCTGGGCGGGACACGCTCTTTCAACTTTAGAGTTCCTATCCTCCCACATGATGGATCCGTGGTCTTTAGTCAACTAAGAAAGAATAACACAGACAACAAAGAGTTATAGGGTTTTCTTTCTTTTTCTATGAGATGGGGGAAAATTATGTTTAGAGAGATATATCCTATTCAAAATCATCCTTTACCTTCTCATGCCAATGGCAGGCAGGTTCACTAACTAACCAAGGCATCTCTCCAATCCTCAATTTGTTGTCCCACATACTAACAACTACCAACAGTAAATCATTAGAGAATCTGGTAAAATGGAAAGAGTTTGGAGCTACACAGTTCTAGAAATGAACGTCTTTTTAGTCAATTTACCAGTTGGGTCAGCAGTTCAAAACCACCAGATGCTCCTCAGTCTTGGAAACCCAGGGGCAGTTCCACCTTCTCCTATAAGGTTAGGTACATTGACTATGTTTCAGAATTAAATCAGTGGCAATGAGTTTTGTTTTTGGTTAGTTGTGTGACTGCAGGCAGGTTGTTTATTATCCTCTAGGAGTCTTGAGGGTTTTTTTTTTGTTTGTTTTTACATCTTCAAAATTGGAATAATACCTGTCTTGAAGGGTGTTTTAAAGATTAAATGAGATGGCATTTACAAAGTATTTTCAAACTGTTTGCACCTCTTTCTCTTTATACTGTCCCCTCTGGTAAACACTTCATTTAGCTTTGTTAAACATTCCATTTTGAGTTCTTTGTGAGGATTTATTTCCATTCTTAATGTTCCCTAAGTGTGTTTGGGGCCCACTAGGTTGACCTTGCTAGGATTAACTCCTATTTGGTGTTACAGATGCACTCGGGTCACCCCTTAGTCTCATCCAGGAACCTAAAGACGCAGTGGCTATGGGTTCTATTTATTCATCCTGATTCATCACCATGGCCACAGGAAGCAAAAGTAAGAGTGCATGTATTTAAAGTCAGGAAAACACAAATCCTAAAGTTGATTCATTTTGTACCTAAAAAGGTACAAAATAATCTAGGCCAACAAGTTAATTTTCTGCACAAAACAAAGATTAGAAGCTGCCCCTCTGTTATCATCAGACAAGCTGACTACATGGCAATAAGAACTATGAAAAAGAGAATAAAAGTATATTCTCTAAAGAGGAAATGCTTCTATCATTTCTACAGACAGCATTACAAGTTTATACTTATTCAGTCCAAAACACATTTTTCTTTTTTCTTTCTCCCTCTCACCCTGCAGTAAAAATCTTTCAATGAGAAAGCTGGGAGCATGCCTAAGGAACTGCAGTGTCTGGATAATCCCTAAAACAGTTTATCTTCTTCCCCTTCAACATAAACATTCTAAATCTCAAATGAAGAAATGAATAAAAAGTCCATCAAAATGGAGAGCCACAGTGGAATAAACTTCCTCTTTTAAATTTAGTCTGTCCTTATAAATAAGATACATACCACGCTTAAAAATACCTGATCCAACATACAAAGAGGAAGCAATGGTTCAACTAGTTCTGTGTGACATGGACAGCTCCATTAAGCAAACGTGAATTAAATACCTACTATGTGATTATCA
The DNA here is from genome assembly GCF_050624435.1 of Tenrec ecaudatus. Lineage (NCBI taxonomy): Eukaryota > Metazoa > Chordata > Mammalia > Afrosoricida > Tenrecidae > Tenrec > Tenrec ecaudatus. The sequence goes on from NC_134535.1 coordinate 67,245,164, forward strand.
GAGAGAGAGAGGGGGGCAGGCTTTCTACTCCTGTAAAGAGTTACCATTTTGGAAACCAACAGGGGCAGTTCTACCCTGCCCCGCTGGGTCGCTGTGAGTTTGGCTTTTGAGGGTGTTTCAAATGTGACTATGTGTCCTGTAAGAAGCTCAGATGATGCAATGGCTAATGGGCTCAACTGCGAACTCACCAACCATTCTGCAGAGGAAGATGTGGCAGTCTGCTTCTGTAAGGATTTCCATCCTTGGAAACCCCATGGGGCAGTGCTACTCTGTCCTTACAGAGTCACTATGGGTCAGAATTGACTTGATGGCAATTGGTTAGTTAGGGGATGTGCCAGGTAGTATAGTAGCATGTGCCGGGTAGTAGAATTCTAGCCTCCCATGAAAGGGACCCAGGTTATAGGCACAGTGCACAAATCTCATGTATAGTCACTGCCCATGTATCAGCTGAGGCTTAGGCGTTACTATGATGATGAGCAAGTTAGCAGTGGGGCTTCCGAACTGAGGTGGGTTAGAAAGAAAGGCCAGCTGGTCTACTTCCCCAAACCCTAGGGATCACAATGGTCCTACAAGCAGGGGCTTCTAAAAGTTTGCAAGAAAATGGAATTTAAAGATAAATGTAATTTTCTTATACACTTTTTGAAACCCCCTATCTGTAGCTCACCAAAGAAATGGCTAGGGGACAAACAGCATTTCATTCAGTTGTGCACAGGTGTTCTGTGATCAGGGGTTGATTCAATGGCCCCTAACAATAACAGCAATATGCCTGGTACTCTAGTAGAACACCAGAGGTAAAATAAGACTGTGAATGGATCCTGATCTCCGATCTCCAGCCTCCTTCCACAAGATGGAGGTGTGTGTGTGTGCGTGTGTGTGTGCGTGCGTGTGTGTCCATGCATGTGCACACACGGTGGGGTAGGTATTAAATAGACAAATGTCATACAATAGGCATAAGTGCCAAGGCCACAACAAGCAAGGATGGATAAGGAAACACATAGGCTGGCTCCCAACCAAGGATAAGGGGACCAGGGACTATAGGACAGGCAGGTAGGTTATTCTAGATAGAACACTACAGAGGGTACATTCAGGAGTGGTGTACTACTGAAATTCACTCATGCATTGAAATAAACACTCCCAGGCAAGGCTTCAGACACATCTCAAGTGATTCTGCTACACTTAATAGCATATTAAGAATCCTATCTGGAATGCCGAAGATTACATCATTTTCATAACCACCTTACTTGAAAAGTCAAAGCTTTCATCCTGGGGTAAAGAGAGGACACAGAGGGACAGAGAAAGGGAGTACACCTTTGGCAACAAGACTAGCAGGAAGCTGCCCAAAAATATCCTGATGGGAGAAAATCACATGCAGGTAACGAGCAAATGATATGGGGCTACCTGAAAACCCATGCATTCTACATTCTGCCAACAACCACGATGGAACTCAATCAGAGTGAAGCAGTTGAGCTGCAAAAAGTACAAAGGCTTGCAGTTTTGGCACAATTCTTTCATGAGAGAAAAGCCAAAATGAAAATCGAACTCTTGATGTAGGGAGGCCACAAAGAATAAATCTCTCGGGAAGAGGATTCCAGGGAGAGCAAGAACTGGCTCCTTTTCTGACTTTTATGAATCTAAAAATCAATCTCCCTCTCCCCCACTTGAAGGGGTTCGCAAAACACGGTAAGTGGAAGCTCTGGGTTAGGCAGACAGAAAAGAGGAAGGTTAGTAGGTTGAGGACTTTTTTCCTTTCATTCTCTGCGAAGATATGTCTCTCTTTCAATGGGAAGTTTATTCACATTCTAGCCAGCTGCAAAACAGGGTGGAGAGCCAAGTTCCTGCTGCCAAAGTTCACTCTTCAAACCGGCAGCCTGAGGTCTGATAACCAGTTAAAATGCTCAACACAATCATTGCCTTTTCCTGAAAACAGAGGCTCCATTGTTTCGAGCTATATTTCCAAATTTAACTCTTCTAGAATTATGAAATTCAAAACAAGAACTAAGCTCAGTCAGTATCAGAGTTGAGGAATTTCTGTGTGTATATTAGTTTGGATTCCTTTCTTCTTCATCAACCCCCGAGAATAATTGGATTAATGTAATAGAAAAGTAAACTGTCAGGAATTATGAATGCTTTATAAACAGCAGAACTGCATCAAAGTTATATGCTTCTATCCACGTTAACTACCACCTTTCTACATGGTGTTATATCCTATTAAAATGAAATACATGACCCAACATCCTTATGGCAAAAATTACTAACCCAGTTAAATCACTGATGAGCAACTAGAAAAATAGAAGTTAGAAAGTATTCTTGACTCAGACCAAAGATATTGTTGCATTGTTAGGTGCCATCCAGTAGGTTCGAAGTACAACAGAGAAAAATCCTCCCAGGCCCTGTACTAGGCACACAATTGTGTTTCTGCTCAGTTGCAGCCACAGTGTCAATCCACCTCAAGAGTTTTCATTTGTACTGGCCCTCTACTTTACCTAGCACGAGGTTCTTTTCCAGGGACCTATCCTTCCTAATAACACGTCCAAAGTACATGGGACAAACTCTCAGCATCCTTGTTCTAAGGAGCACTCTGCCTGATGGGTTCAAACCACTAACCTTGCAATTAGCAGCCAAAGACTTAACCCACTATGCTACCAGGGCTCCTATTCAGAACATGATAGGAAGAGGAATGGTTGAGTGGGAAGAACAGTTAAGAAGCTAGCCTACTCGGTTAGGGTTAGGGTTAGGGTTAGAGGAAGATAAAAAAAAAAGAAGCTAGCCTACTCATCTAAATTACAAGTAATTATGGCCAAAATGTGGGTAATTGTGATAAAAGAGAAAATGAAGTATATTTTCTCCAATGTGTTGGCTCTTCTTAGGTTTGCATTATGAAGAACTGTATTTTTTAAACGTTTTATTAGGGGCTCATACAACTCTTATCACAATCCATACATACATCAATTGTGTAAAGCACATCTACACATTCATTGCCTTCATCATTTTCAAAGCATTTGCTCTCCACTTAAGCCCTTTGCATCAGGTCCTCTTTTTATCTCGTCCCTCCCCGCTCCCCTTCCCTCGTAAGCCCTTGATAATTTATAATTATTTTGTCATATCTTGACCTATCCGACGTCTCCCTTCACCCCCTTTCCTGTTGTCCATCCCCCAGGGAGGAGGTCACATGTAGATCCTTGTAATCGGTTCCCCCTTTCCAAACCACTCTCCCTCTACCCTCCCAGTATCGCCACTCACACCCCTGGTCCTGAAGGTATCACCCACCCTGGATTCCCTGTGCCTCCAGCTCCTATCTGCACCAGTATAAATCCTCTGCTCTATCCAGACTTGCAAAGTAGAATTTGGATCATGATGGGGGTGGGGGTGAGGGAAGCATTTAGGAACTAGAGGAAAGCTGTATTCTTCACCGGTGCTGCATCACACCCTGACTGACTCATCTCCTCCCCTAGACCCCTCTGCAAGGGGATCTCCAGTGGCCGACAAATGGGCTTTGGGTCTCCACTCTGCACTTCCCCCTTCATTCACTATGGTAAGATTTTTTTTTGTTCTGATGATGCCTTATACCTGATCCCTACAGATTAAAACAAAGAAACCAAACTCATTACCATTGAGTTGATACCAACTAATAAAGACCTGTAAGAAGAGGTAGAACTGCCCAAGGGGGGGCGGGGTTCTGAGACGAATTCTTCAGCTAAGTAGAAAGCTCCGACTTTCTCCATAAGAGTTGCTTTTGGTTTCAAACTGCCAACCTGGCAGATCATAGCCTAACTAACAATCACTATGCCACTAGGACTTCTTTATGCAGGTTGGCGGTGGGGGTGGTGGGGGGAGGACACGGACGGGTGGGGGGGGATGGAATGGATGACAAAGTGGCATTGAAGGCAATATCTTCATAATAAAGAATGAAATCATTAAGGTGATGTCTGTATAATGAAGAAAAAACCATGATCTTATCAATACATACAAAAAAAGGACAAACTTCAGTCATTCATGCTCAAAGCTCAACAAAGTACAAATAGAAGGGAGCTTCTTCATTCTGATAAAAGATACCATAGTACATTGCAGATTATATTCAACATAAGTCAGTCTTTTTGTCAATTGTTTTATTAGCATATACTTCACATATCATACAATTTAATAATTCAATCATATTAAGATTATGCAATCATCACCAATCTATTTCAGAACATTTTCTTCTCTTATTCATGGTTGTTCGTTCCCCATTTCCCCACAATCACTAGGCACTTACCAATCCAGTTATTATCTCTATAGATCTACTGATCCTGGAATTCATATACAGGAAATCATACAAAACAAAAAGGAAGCAAACAAACAAAAAACAACAACGATTACACAAAACATAGATAAATCTCAATTTAAAAAAAGCAGAATGTATTAAAAACTGACATGACTTTAAAATAGGTAAAAAGGGAGATCAGGTGACAAGGTTTTACAGTTTAACTTAACTACATCGGTCATAAAGAACTTCACAATGTCCTCTGTCTGATTCAGTCTTTGTAGTGAATGTGTTTCCCCCCTACAACAGTGGTTCTCAACCTGTGGGTCACGACCCCTTTGGGGGTTAAACGACCGTTTCACAGGGGTTGCCAAAGACCATCGGAAAACACATATTTCCGATGGTCTTAGGAACCCAGACACCACTCCTCTATCCATCTCCAGGCAGATACACCCACATGCAGATACGTCCACATACAAAAACTGTTACCCATGCTTGAAGACAAAATTTCATGTATTTGTAATTCTAAATAAATATTCCACAATATATAACTATATATTGTTTTTGTGATTAATCACTATGCTTTAATTATGTTCAATTTGTAACAATGAAAATACATCCTGCATATCAGATATTTACATGACGATTCATAATAGTCACAAAATTACAGTTATGAAGTAGCAATGAAAATAATTTTATGGCTGGGGGTCACCACAACCTGAATAAATGTATGAAAGGGTCCCAGCAGTAGAAAGGCTGAGAACCACTGCCCTAAAAGGAGTCTTGGTGGAGTAATGAGTTTAAGCATTGGGCTGCTAACCCCAACTTCAGCAGTTTGAAACCACCAGCTGCTCCACTAGAAAAAGATGAGGCTTTCTACTCCCAAAAAGATTTACAGTTTTGGAAACCACACAGGAGTAGTTCTACTTTGTCATATAGGGTTGCTATGGGTCCACCTAATGGTAAGGAGTTTGGCCCTTTTTTTAAATCTGTGGTTGTTGTTTTTTTCTCCTAAGATTAGGAATATAACAAGAGTACCTGCCCTCACCATATTCAGCATTTAAGTAGAATTTCCATCCAGGCAATAAACTAATTCAAAAACTAAAGAGGAAATGTGAAAAATTGATAATCATCAATTTAAAACAACTTAAAAGTGAAAATAAATTGGAGAGCTTGCACTAATGGATCCAAAAACTTGTTGAAAGCTATAATAATCATCAAACTATGGTCCCAGAATACTGATGGATATAGAATATATCGACAAAACAGAGCCTGAAATTCACAAATAGGCCCACACACATATAAGCAATTAATTTTTCACAAGAGTACTATGGTAATTCAATATTTATTGGAAAATATTTTCGACCAAAAGTTTTGGGCTATTCATATGGATGGGAGTTTTAAGAAGTTGGTGGGACTCTTCCAGTCCTGGCCTAAGGTGATCTGCCTAAATGGTCTGCTACTCACTTGACCCAGAAACCCCATGCCATCGTGGAAATCACCAGGGTCAGTCAAATCTTTGGGTCCACTTTAAGAACACCTGTGAAACTGTCCAGGCTATCAAGGGTATGCATACCAGGAAAGTCATGAAATTGAAAAATGTCACTTTTGTAGAAGCAGTGTATGCTGTTACAATGGTGGAGTTGGCAATGTGCACTCACGCTAAACAGTGGGGTTGGACCCAGGGCTGGTGGCCCAAAGAGAGTGTTGAATTTTTGCTGTACATGCTCAACAACAGAGAGAGTAATGCTGAACTTCAGGGTTTAGATGTGAATCCTCTGGTCATTGAGCACATGCAGGGGAACAAAGGCCCCAAGATGCTATGGCAGATGTGCAGAGCTCACGGTCGCATCAACCCATACGTGAGCTCCTCTGACACACTGAGATGATTCTGACTGAAGAAGTTCTAGCCAGGGCAATAAACTTTTGTTTAAACAATTTGGAATTAAACTAAACAAACTGTCCTTAAACCAGAAGAGGGGTTACACAGAACAAAAATATATCCCAGCAAAACTGAAGAAGCAAAAACTTATTGCTTGGGAATACATAGAGCTTAAAATAAAAACTAAGAAAAGTAAAGGCAGGAGAATAAAGTGTGTGGAAAAATTCCATTGTCAATCTGCAGCTCTGGGAGAGGGACATATCCGATTGGAGCACACAGATACAGATAAAGGGGGAGGAGAGAGTGGAGCACATCGTGGCCCACCAGGCTGTGAGGACGATGTTCCCAATTACAGCAACCAATCCACAGAGAGGACCACATGGCCGGACCCAATATGAGACATGACGTCCCTCACTGACTCATAGCCCTACAGGGGACAACACCGAAACACAATGTGGGAATTGCACCCAATCTGATCCCACCACACCAAGGTAAAACACTAAGGGGCTGCAACAGAACAGCAAGGGAATGGAGCGGCGAGGTCCCCAGGAAATGCTGAAGGTGGACTTTGGGGCCAGGGTGTGGTGCCTCAACAGACTGGCCTGGCCTTTGCTCCTAAAGGCCAACAAACAGTCCTTGAACTAACTACAAGCTTTTCTATCTTGTTGTGTTTTGTTTGTCATTGGTTTGTCGTTGTTTTGTTGTATATTGTTCTGTCTTGTTTTTGTGCATGTTACGCAGGTCTGTCTAAATAAGATAGGCTGGATGAACAATCTGGAGGAGAAAACAACGGACTGACAGTTTGCGGGGGACATGGAAGAGGGGGAGGTGGGGGAAAAGGTAGGGGTGCTAACAAACCCAGGGACAAGGGAACAATAAGTGATCCAAATTGGTGGTGAGGGTGTAGGAGGCCTGGTAGGGCATGATCAAGGGTAATGTAACCAAGTGGAATTGCTGAAACCCTGGTGGGGACTAAGCATAATAGTGGAACAGGAGGAAAGTCAAAGGAAATAGAGGAAAGAGCTGGGAGGCAAAGGCCATTTATAGAGGTGTAGATAAAGACATGTACATATGTAAATATATTTATATATGAGGATGGGGAAATAGATCTATGTTCATATATTAAGGTAGCAGAAGGACATTGGGCCTCCACTCAAGTACTCCCTCAATGCAAGAATACTTTTGTCTATTAAATTGGCATTCTATGATGCTCACCTTCCTGACACAACCGCTGAAGACAAAGTAGGTGAATAAGCAAATGTGGTGAAGAAAACTGATGGTGCCCGGTTATCAAAAGATAGTGTCTGGGGTCTTAAAGGCTTGAAGGTAATAAGCAGCCATCTAGCTCAGAAGCAACAAAGCCCAAATGGAAGAAGCACACCAGCTGGTGTGATCACGAGGCGCCAAAGGGATCAGGTATCAGGCATTAAATAACAAAACACTTACCATAGTGAAAGAGGCGGGAAGTGTGGAGTAGAGATCCAAAGCTTATTCGTAGGCCACTGGATACCCCCTTACAGAAGGGTTTCAGGGAGGAGACGAGCCAGTCAGGGTGTGATGTAGCAACGATGAAAAATACAACTTTCCTCTAGTTCCTAAATGCTTCCTCTCCCCCCACCCCACCCCCACTATCATGATCCCAATTCTACCTTACAAATCTGGCTACACCAGAGGATGTACATTGGTACAGAAAGGAACTGGAAACACAGAGAATCTAGGACAGATGATCCCTTCAGGACCAGTGGTGAGAGTGGTAGTACCTGGAGGGTGCGGGGAAGGTGGAATAGAAAGGAGAAACTGCTTACAAGGATCTACATATAACCTCCTCTCTGGGGGACAGACGCAGAAAAGTGGGTAAAGGGAGACGTCAGACAGTGTAAGATATGACAAATAATAATTTATAAATTATCAAGGGTTCATGAGGGAGGTAGATGGGAAGGGAGGGGGGAAATGAGGAACTGATATCAAGGGCTCAAGTAGAAAGCAAATGTTTTGAGAATGATGATGGCAACAAATGTGCCTGACACAATGGATGTATATATGGATTGTGATAAGAATTGTACGAGCCCCCAAAATTATTTTTAAAAAATAAATAAGTCCTACCTGACATCACATGGAACCACAGAACTCAAAATGAAGCACAGAACTAAATATAAAACCTAAAAATATAAAGCTTTTAGAAGAAAACAGAGGAGACTTTTTTATTCACTTGGGGCTCCTATACCAAAACAAAAATAAACTCACTGCTAGCAACTGGATTCCAACTCACAGTGACCCTATAGGACAGGGTGAAACTGCATCTATGAGTGTCCAAGGCTGTACATTTTTACAGGAATAGAATTCCTCATCTTTTCCCCAAGAAGCAGCTGATGGATTAGAACAGGTAACCTTTCCATTAGCAGCCTAATGTGTAACTCGCTATGCTAGCAAGACCCCTGACCTGGGGTTATCAAAAACAAAACAAAACAGATACACATATCAGCCTGGCTAAAATTAATAAGACTGATGATCTTAAGTGTTGGTGATGAGGAGCAAATGTAATTTATAGAATGCTGGTGAGATTTCAAAATGACCCTATTACTTTAGAAAACCGTATTTCAGTTAAAGTTAAATATAAGAGCAAGTATATGATCCAGTCACCTCATTCTTAGGTATATTTACTCAACAGAAATAAAAGGACATGGCAATATAATGTGTAACTTGTACACAGTGGAAAAGAGGAAGTCCCTTGACAAGATGACCTGACACAGTAGCTACAACAATGGGCTCAAGCATCGGAGCAGTTTCATTCTGTTGTGCATATAGGCAATATGGGTCAGAACTGACTGGATAGACCCAACAACAATGACAACACAAATATCCACAGCAATTTCCATTGCGTTGATCCTTAACTCAACAGGACCCCATGTGTTCTGCAACAGAGCTGTTTCACAGGGTTTTCATGGTGGCGATCTTTTGAAAGCAGATGGCCAGGTCTTTCTTCCAAGGCATTTCTCGGTGGGTTTGAACTATCAACCTTTAAAGTAGAAGCTGAGTACTTTGCCACACAGGGGCTTCTAGAATACTGCTTAGTAATAAAAAAAATCAATTATTGACATATATTACAACATGCAAGAAGTTCAGATCAACAATGCCAAAGGCAAGAAGTCAGATTTTAAAAAAAGGGAGGTGGAATATGCTGCACGATTCAACTTAAATTAAGTTCCTGAAAGCGTCAGCTCAATCTACAGTGGCTTCCTGAGAAAGGCTGGTGAGTTGGGAAGGATCGAAGGACGGGATAAAAAAGGGCACGCTGAAGCTTGAGGGTGGTGGGGATAAAAATCCTCACTCTCGCTGGTGTGATGAGGGTTTTCCAGGATACACAAACTTCAGGCTCATCAAGTTCTGTGCTTCGACTAGTAAGTATGCTTCAATGAAACTGTACCAATGGGTTGAGAGGGGGGGGGAAGAACTTATTTTACTAATCCAAATATAAATTATGAAGCCAAAATGTGACAATAACATAAAGGGAAAAATGGATTCTGGGTCTTCTTCATTAATATGTTGGCCTGTCTCTATTTTGCATTACAAGACTTCCATTTCATTTTAGGGCAAAAGCATGCAGAGGGTATTTTTAGTTCCAAAGGTTTCTTTCACTGCCAAGAAAGGCTTCTTAGTCCTGCCAAAGAAACTTCAGTCAGAAGTCAGGGTACAGGTGAAGAAGAAAGAAAGGCTACCACTGAGGATTCCCCGGTGCTAGCTGGATTCCCCTTCAGGGCTGATGGGCTTATCCCTCCAGCAGCCAGGAGGGTTGGCTGTCCAAGTCTTCCAACTAAGCCCTCCCCGGATAACTGTCCTTGCCCAATGGAAGCTGCCTTACTCAAGATTCTGCAGAGATCCCTGAAGGATCAGCACAGGGTCACTCTCAAAGTACCACCCAATAACTCTGTGTGTGTGTGTGTGTGTGTGTGTGTGTGTGTGTGTGTGTGTGCACATGATGCCATCAAAGACCTGCACCCAATCTCGACCTGGGAGTCAGTTTCCCAAGGAGCTTCACCTACAGCAGCAAAATGCAGAAAACAGAAATATCACCCATGGGAGAGGGCATACGGAAGGTTAAGAGCTAAAAGGGAGGATGATTGTTGTTATAAGGGACAGGCAACAACAACAAAGCCCAGGAAAATAATGCAGTGTCCTCCCAATGTTCACATGTCCACAGATCAGTACTAAGGAAATACTGAGGCCAACTCTTGGAAGTTGGTATGTGCACTGACATGTAGAGCATAACAGTACTGAGGGGAAGATACCTCAGGAACTTAGCTGAACACCGGAAATGATAAAATGGAGGGAAGTCTTGGGTCTCAGAAGGAAGCATCCAATAGTATTAAAGGCAAATGAAGACCATGAGTATCCATTAGTATTAAGGGTAAATGAAGAGTTAAAAGTAAAAGTGCTGAGTTCAAATTTCTGCTGTTTCTCTTGGGGGAGGGGAGATGTGGGAAGAGGATGTCAAGGCAGTAGGAAAAACTCTATTTGTTTTGTTTCCTGGGGTTAAGTTGGGGGGTCTTCCTGAGGGCTCTGCCAGGAAGTCATCTTTTTCTGCCTGAAGAAGGAGACTTCCTGAGAAGTGGGCCAGCAGTTCATCTACCCCACCCCACAGTCAGACAGGAGCCTACCTACCCGGGAAATGCAACAGCTTGAGAGAAAGCACCCAGGATAAAAGGGTAGTGGAGCACTTTGCTGCTCACTCACCTAGCATGTACCTGGCTTAATCTTCTGCGACTAGCGCTGTTCTAAGGTTCTTTTGTATGATGTTAATAGAATGCTGGTACCGCTAGCTCTCAAAATCTTTCAGGCAGGCTTATTTCTTCCATGCACTATCATAGGGAAATAGGGACCTTCATTTGTAAGACTGGCTCTGTGTTTGTGAGTGGAGCCAAACCTGTTTCCCAAGCAAAGCATTTCCATAGGGTGTGGTTCCAGGACCCCATTCTGCACAGCAGGAGCACAGGGCAGGAGCACAGCTCCGACTTCACTCTAGCTCTATCATCTTACTACTGGGCACATTCTTTAATTTTCTGAGCCCTGGTTTTCCCAACTGTAAAACTAGGAAAAACAATCGCAGAGGCAGTGAATTATTTAATGTGGTTCTTCTAGCCACAGTCTCTAACTCCCACCAAACAAGCTTTTCCTGCATGGGTCTCATAAAAACTTGAGGGAAGATACTGAAATAGGGTTAACCTGTGAGTAGCTATGAACAACATTCCCTAGTGTGTTATCCTTCTGTGTATAAAATGAGACCTGTGAAAAGCAGGAGGAGGGATCTCATTACCAGCAAGAGCCAGGCGTAGAGTGGGTCCACTGGACCTGAGATTCCTGTAAAGTGAACCTCCTGGATCCAGAAGACAGCTGTACCATTGGAGTACCAGCAGCAGAATCAGGAACCAGTGCATGCAACAGAGTGATGCAAGGAGCAGTAAAGCTGAGTGCTTCTGTGCTGGAGACTGGCTTGTGGACTGGGTTGCCTCTGGCACTTGATTCAGGGAGCTAGCTGAGTTTGCTGATCCAGGGAGCTTGAGCTGAGTGCCTCGGGTTGAGAACAGCAGAGTGGTGTGTGCCCCTCTGGGTATTTATTAGCAGACGTTGTAACATGTTCTTATAAACAAATACCCTGAACATTTCTCACTGGTGTTACAACTTGTTAATTTCCTTAATAAACTCTTTAATCATGAATTTTGTCTGTGTGCTCTGTATAGTCATTGCAATGTATATATGAGCCTAAAGATCAAGAAGTGAATATTAATTCAGACAATACGACTATACCTTCCCGGAAAGAGCTGTAAGAATCTGAGGTAATATATCTCTCCCCCCCCCCCCCCGCCCCTGTGCCTGGTTGACAATTATCAAATGAGAAAAATGATATCAACTCATTCTTCTTTATTACCTGAGCTCAATACTTGTGCCTAACATGCAAATACATGGCCAGTTACCTGAGGTCTACATACATATCTTTATCTATGTGCACTAATGTCCTGTAATAATATCCTTACCAAACTAGAATACGTGTTGTTGGGCATTTGTTCTGAGGGTTAGCTTGGAAAATGCAAATATTTCATAGACTTCTCTCATGGCTTCATATGTCAGTCATGTGCTGATGGCACAAAAACAACACTTAAATGTTGACCTAGATTTCTATATCCCATGGCTCCTGGGGCATCTGGATTTTTTGAAGCCCCGAGGCAACCCAAATTCAAGATATTCCAGCTCATAATATCTACCCACCTCCAGGCCCCATACACCTGGCTCCTCTTCTTAGATACTCAGGAAGAAGCAGTGCAGAACACTTGTTAAAAGAGGTACTCTGAAGCAAGCCTGCCAACTAGAGCTGAGAGCTTAGTTTATATGACGTATAGGAAAATAAACTTGGGCAAGTTATTAAATCTCCCTCGTCTTGCTTTAGTTTCTTCAACTGTGAAATACAATGACAATGCTACCAAGAAGTAATTATGAGATTTAATAAGCTAACACATGTAAGCATGTAGGTATGGCCCTGGCTAATAGCTAAGAGTGCCATCATAAATATCAATGATTATTTTTATTAAATCGGGCCTCTCTTTGATGGCAGAAACTATGTCTTTTGTATTCACCTTCATATGATCAGTCCCTATCAGTGCCTTGCACATATTAGATCCTCAACACATTTATTTTTTTTTAAACTGAGAGTAAAAACAAAAAAACCCCTCTATTTTACCGTAAAATTATTATGAGGCAGGCATTTATTTTGCTAAATAAATGACCACTTACACAGACATAGAAGTTAAGATAAAAATGATCATCAATCTTGCTGACCTGGAATGCTTCTGGATGAGTGATGTGCAACTCCATGGCTTTTCACCTTCTAAAACCTTCACGCAGTGAAGAGTTAACATTGGGATCAGACAGCAAGGAGACTTAGCCTACCTTTTCTGGTACTTAAAACTCCCTGATTACTTTACAGAGCTCCTTTTCTTTTCTTTCTGTAGTGCTTCCACTGGAAGTTGAATAATTTTGAATTATCCATTCATTATATATGTATAAAGAAAATGTGAGTGCATGAGGAAGCACACTTTTTTTTCATGCAAGGCATTGTGCTAAGAACAATAGTGGATGAACAAAGGAAAGCATGCAATGCTGAGCCATGAAGGGGAGCAGCAGCAGATGGAAGGGAGTGGGGAGCAGTGTGCAGAGGACAGCAGACTAGAAGCTCAAAGAAGAAGAAAAGAGCAGAAAAAGCAAAGTGCACTCACAAAGTCCCGTGATGCATGTCGGTGATGGTAATCATGGTTCATTAAGATATTTGCTGAGACAGCTAGTGAGTGACTGCGATGTGACTGAAGAACTAGGGCAGTGCAGCCAACAGGCAGGGCAGGCTATGGGGCCTCAAGCAAGACTGAATGAGAACAGATGCAGAGAACTAGAGATGGGAAGTAATGGGCAAGAAAAATGAATTTCACCTTAATGATCTATTAAAACAAACCAACAAAAAACACCAATCTGTTAAACCACGCAAATAATTTGTAATGGCTTACATTGAAAGGTTAAAAAAATCCATTCATAGTGTATACAGTACTTTGTAGAAAATATTGCTATGAAATTTCAGAAACCTTTATTAAACAAAAGGAGCCCTGGTGGTGCTATGCATTAAGTAATGGGCAGCTAATCACAAGGCCAGTTCAAATCAACCAGCTGCTCCAAAGGAGAAGATGAGGCTGTCCACTCCCATAAAGATTTATAGTCTCAGAATCCCTGTATAGGTTGGCTCTGAGTGGAACCTGACTTGATGACAATGGATTTTGTTTATTATTATTATTAAACATATCAAAATCTGAAGCTACTTTTTCTTGACACATTCTCCATCCAGGACTATATAGGTTCTTCTGTAAAACATCTTTCCATCTCTCTAACCCTTCCCCAAAGAATTCTATGCTCTTTGATTTATACCACATCAAAATGGCAGCTGTGTCATCCCAGAGGGACTTGAACTATGCTCCTTTGACACTTTCTTTATTTTTGAAGTTTGTAGGTGGGTAGAGTAAGGTTTTCTAATGAAATTATTGTAGGACATCCCTGGGTACTCTTGAAGAATGAACAGGTGTACTGTTGTGATGGGGGAAAAATCCTTCAGCACAACTTTTTCTTACCAATGTAGTTTTCTATTTTCTAAAAACATTTTTCTAGTAAGTCTCCACAATTGTCCTGTGTTCCCTGAGAGAGATCTACTAAGATTAGTCCTTTGGAATCCCAAACGACCAATTATCAAAAACTTCTGAGCTGACCTCTCTGCCTTGAATTTGACTGGTCTAGCAGATCCTCTCAGAGCCACTGTGCGAATAGGATCACTTTTGGAAGGTACTCTAACAAAGACTAAGGCAAGAATATTACTGAGGAAACTCATCTGTAGCCATTCATTGATTGTAGAAAACCGTTTAAATAGATTTTGTTTGTAATAAATCATGCACGTATGAACTAGACTCCGAGTAGCAACACTTCTTGGCTTATTCACATAGCTTTATAGAAAACTGTATATTTTATCTCTTATGAATTTCATTTATTGTGTTAGCTACAGATCAAGTGGATCCTAGATCTTTTTAAGATCTATTACTAGTTCAATGTACACAGAAAGCCCAGTGTAGTTGACTGCTATTTGTTAATCACTAAGAAGGCACAATAGGAGCTCTGGTGCTACAGTGCTCAGGTACATCCCTGGCTGTTCAAACCCAACAGGAGTTCCATGGAACACATCATCTTAGAAGAAATAGAATGTTCTGCAGAAGCAAATATAGTGATGACTGACTCACTTACCTTAGACACATCATTAGAAATGACAACTTGTTTAGTAAAGGCTCAGCAAAACAAGAGGTGAATTGGCACATGGCAGCAACAGATTCAAACATACCAACAACGTTCGCCATGTGTCAGAGTTGGGAACTAATAGCACATGATATAAGTCTCCAGTTTAAAAGGAGAATTACTTAATTTTTTGATAAGCACAATAGAAAGAAAAGAGGGTCAAGGCATCACAGTTAATTTCAGTAGATATACCCGACTGCCAGAAATAGGAGGAAAATACATCAGAGGGAAAGAAATCTGGCAAACAATGTATCTTCATCAGGCACTTACTGTGCCACAATATCTTATTTCCCACCATAAACTTAATCTTTCATAGCCCGCAACATTAAATGACATCAAAAAAATCACTTCCATTCAGAAGCCACCAAGTAAACCTGCAAAAGCCAACCACAGTCCCAATCTAGAATAAAACTGCTTTTTTTGCAGGTCACAAGACAGTAAAGCACAACTATTGCAATGGTAACACGTCCAGTCACTTCCTTAGGCAGCCTCCATTCCCCATATGTCGGCTGTGCATAATTCATAAACAAGGGCACATGATGCCTAAATCAAATGCCCTCATGAGTCCTTATAGTGACACTACCAGGCATGTTGCCTCCAACGATGACATCACTGCAGTGCAAGAAATAAACGGAGGCACAAATTCCCTAAACACAGTTTTTAAGCTGATACTGTAGTTAGTGGTTTACTGAGCACAGAAGAATACAATTAAGAACAATTAGCCATTCAGTTAAACCAACACAGCCCTTTTTTTTTTTTTGACCTATATTTTAAACAGAAAGCTGAGCTTCCAAGCAGAATGCTCAACCATTCTGCAAGTGAAGGAAAGATACAAACTGCTCCCTGGTCTTGGTTGGTCTCAATTCCTGACAGCACTCCCCAGACGTCAACCACACAGAGCCCACCCCCATCCTCTCTGACAAAGAACAACTGCTTGGTCATAGCGCTGTGGCTTCGGTTTCACTCTGCCAAGCTTGATAGAACAACTAAGTTGAGAAATGGAAAAAAGAAGGGTTGAAGGGGGTTAGAATGGAAAGTAGAAGTTCTGCAGGAAGAAAGTGGAAAACAGAAAGAAAAAGAGACTGATGTTTCAGTTTTCACACAATGACTGGGGGTGGAGAAGTCTCAACCATCCCGTGTGAGCTTTGCTGGGCCCTTGCATATCTTTTATTTCAAACTCCATTTCATGGATGAGGACATTAAGGTTTAAATGGAGCACAGGTTCCTAAACTTACTGGACCTACTATTCCTTCTCAGGAAAAATAAACAAAAAAAACTTCAGCGTCCCCTGGCAATTAAAAACTTCTGTACCATATATAGGCCACACTCCAGGATAAAGTATGGGCATAAGAGCCCTGGTCGCATAGTGCTTTTATGAATCGGGCTGTGATTGATCCTCAAGGTCAATAGTTGAAAACCACCAATGGCTCCTTGGGATGCCATCAAGTTAAGTCTCAGAAAGCCACAGGGACAGTTCCACCTTGTCCTAGAGGGTCTCTATGAGTCTGCACTAACTCAACGACAGTGGGGTGTTTTGGATCTACTGCTGCAGCCCACCCTGGATGGGAACAGCCCCTCCAAGGGGTGGCATCACCCACTTTGTGAAACACTGGTTTAGAGCACCTGAGCTGCCTTTTCAGGGTCATCATATCAGAGAACATTATTAGTGCTTATCTTAAAAACAAGCACCGTTGGGAGAAAATGTTATGTCAACCGTATGAATCATTCTTCTCCTGAGAAACAACTTGTTTTTGATGTCAGGGTTGGTTTCCCTTTTCACTGAAAGAAACAGACCTTTCTGGGGACCATGGAGCTACTCATTAAGTAAGCATGGGTATATTTTTCTTCAACCTTATTTCTAGATCAGCTTATGCCTTCTGTCTTTTTTCCACGTGTTTGTCTAAATGTTTTGTTCTATTCCATTTTCTGGGACCTTGCAAGCTCCCTTAAGACCTTTCTCAAGCAAGCAAAAAACAAGAAACCTATTATAAGTACTTTACATAACACTTGCCCTTCTAAGGAAATTGGTGGCCTTTGCAGACATTTGCTAGGTATTCTCACTGGGGTGGGTGGGATGGGATGGGCTGAGGAGGGGAGGGACAGGGGGTCCTACTGCTCACTTTACATGCTTACAAGGAGTTGGACACTGGGCTTGAGGACTGGCAGTCTCCTAGACGTTGAGGTAGTTAGTTGCTATTCAAGTCAATTCTGTCTCATGTCGACTTGGTGTTTGCTGCGTACTCTGGACACTCATTCCGTTAGAATATATTTTTCTTTTTCTGAGTATGAATTCTTGGCATGCTGCTCAGATTCATGCACAGGTTTACTCTGAAACTTTTCATTTAACCCTATAACACCTGGAATTTTAATTTCAGGGAAAAATTTTTGTTTCTATTCTTTACTTTCTTTCATAGTTGTCAATATATACATTTCATTAAATGTTATGAAAATGCTCGGCTTTATAGGGTTAAATGTGTCTCTGCAGCCGGTGGATGGCTGCAGACAAGTTTTCTTGCTTGTCTTAGTCTGATGATGGTGTCTTCCAAAAAAGGTGCAATCAAACCAGTGACTTTGAAGGGACTGGCTGGGCAAATTCAAATACACATTCAAGGCACAGAGGTAACCTCATAAGTTTATAGTAACTGTCTTTATAAGTCCAAGGACACAAGACAATCATGGCCACTTATTATGAAGTTTACAGAACACCGAAAAGTGCAGCACTGGTAAAAACAATGCAGCAAAGTTGCACTATGACATTTTTCCCCATGGCAACAATGCATCTGCTAGTTCTTGGAAGGTATAAGGGCTTACTATGACTATTTCATAGGAATAACCTTAGCCCATCTACCCTGATCTTGTCGTTCCAGACTACTTTTTAGACCCAAACTTAAAAAAAAAAACCCTTTAAAAGGAACACAGTTTGAATCCCACATGGATGCAAGACTATCATTTTGAAATGTAAATCAAAGAGAACAACATTCTTCAGGGAAGGGCCAGAGAAACGAAAACCTTTCCCTCAAAATCATATACAACTAAAGGGGATATGTCAAGGAAAAAAATGCTTCACATTTTGAAATTTAAAAAAAACTTTCTATAGTTTTATAGCAATACTGTTTGACTTATCTTCATATAGTATATCTGAGAACAACTAAGTGCTAAATGCATACTGAGTTTATGTTTGAGGTAAAAGAAAATACTGGGGGCAATTGGAGAGATAAATAGTTTAAATCTTGCTCAGTTCAAATTGAGAAGCACATGAGCAAATCTTGTACATTAAGGAACTTTCAGACTAAGAGAAAAAGCTCAAATACATTCCTCAAGGAATATCACAAAAAGTAGCAGAAAGTGTCAACAAGGTAAAAGTTATCGCTCTGCTCTGTTTCATCTATGCACTAGCACTATCATAATTTCTCTCACCTTACAGCTGTTCAATTGCTGGAAGCATTTTTTTGCAGTTATTTTAAAAAATCATTTTATTAGGAGCTCACACAACTCTTATCACAATCCATACATACATCAACTGTGTAAAGCACATTTGTACCTTCATTGCCCTCATGATTCTCAAAACATTTGCTCTCCACCTAAGCCCCTGGCATCAGGTCCTCATTTTTTCCACTCCCTGCTCCCCCCTCCCTCATGAGCCCTTGATAATTTATAAATTATTATTTTGTCTTATCTGTCCGACGTCTCCCTTTACCCACTTTTCTGTTGTCCGTCCCTCCAGGTGGAGGTTATATGTAGATCCTTGTAATCAGTCCCCCCTTTCTATACCACCCTCACTCCACCCTCCCAGTATCACCACTCACACCACTGGTCCTGAAGGAATCATCTGCCCTGGATTCCCTGTGTTTCCAGTTCCTATCTCTACCAGTGTACATCCTCTGGTCTAGCCAGATTTGTAACGTAGAATTGGGTTCCTGATAGTGGTAGGGGAGGAAGCATTTAGGAACTAAAGGAAAGTTGTATTTTTCATCGTTGCTACATCGCACCCTGACTGGCTCATCTCTTCCCTGGGACCCTTCTGTAAGGGGTTATCCAGTGGCCTACAAATGGGCTTTGGGTCTCCACTCCACACTCCCCCCCTCATTCACAATGATATGATTTTTTTAATTCTGATGATGCCTGATACCTGATCCCTTTGACACCTGTGATCACACAGGCTACTGTGCTTCTTCCATGTTGGCTCTGTTGCTTCTGAGTTAAATGGCTGCTTGCTTACCTTCAAGCCTTTTAAGACCCCAGTCACTAGAAGGCACTGTTTTTATTTGTACAATATTACCCAGGAAAGGGGACAGGGAGGAATAGGGAAACCAATCAATTATTCTTTTCCTCTCGTTTCCTATAGGATGGGGTTAGGACTGGGTTTCTTTAGCGCTTTAGAACTCAAGCAACCACAGAGTAAAAACACAGTAACTAAATGCATAACTAACTGTCTCTTTTCCTGTGAGACAAGAAGACTAGATGGTGCCAGATCGGCAGTATGAAACATTTCGAGCAAATGTTCCACAGATGAATCTGACCAACAGGGGACAAATGCAAAACAAAATTTCAAATCATAATGGACTATTCACTAGATTTTCTGGAGTCAAAGGGGGTAAATGAACCCCTGAGATCACTGCCCTGAGCTAATCTTTAAATCTTAAACCAAATATATCCCCTTGAAGCCACCTTACAACTTAATTTTGCTTAACTAGCACCTTAAGAAGTAGCCCAGGTGGCACAGTGGTTATGCATTGGGTGGCTAACCACAAGGTCAGCAGTTCAAAACCACTAGCCGTTCCATGGGAGGAAGAGGAGGCTTTCTACTCCCATAGTTACAGTCCCAAAATCCACAAGGGCAGTTCTACCCTGTCCAATAGGATGCCTATGAATTGGCATAGACTAGATGGCAGTGAGTTTTTGAAGTCAGACATGTAGAAACTGTTGAATTAGAGTATACTTTGCTGATTAGGGTCTCAAAAGCAGAACATAAGAGATTTAAAGCAAAACCACCACCACCACACAACCAACCTCAGGCTGAGCAGGCCTACCCTAACAAAACCTTTGCCGGCCTTCTGAAAGATACAGCCCCAAACCAGCAGTCTCTGCTCTGCTAAGTCTACAACAGTTCCTAAGGGTCCCGCAAGATTTCTGTGGCTCCAGAAGCAAAATGTGAACAGATTAAAATGTAAATGGTCAAATTTAGAAACAGGGAGCACCAAACTGCTTTATACATGCAAAAAACGTGTTAAATGGCAAGCCTTCCAGGAGGCCCTCAGGCTCTGCCCTCAACTGTCCTGCACTACTCCGTTCTCCCAGCCACAAGGGCAGCTCTGTGTCCTGCTACAGCACTCCTCTCAGCAGAAAGCGCCCAGGGGTCATCTCTAGGGACTGTTGCACAATGCTTAGTCCACACATGCAGTTTGCTAATGTGTGAAACACTCAACTTACTTTTTGGCTGACCTGGTAATCTACGGCAATGTGGGCAGAGCACTGGAGATTCCAGGCCCACCACGTCACTGGCTACTTCTAATAACACAATGTGCTTATTCCACACTCGAGAAGTGGGACTCCGTATCATGAAGACAAAGGCTGTTGGCATGGGTGACAGAAGTAAGAAAAAGAGACACACTACGGCTTTGCATTTAGTGTGCACTCAGAAGTTATTCGTGAGGGAGCGCAGTTTTATGCAAGCTGCCGGGTGCCAATATAGTACACAACATGTCTCATTAAGAAGTTACAAAAGGCTGTTTAGTGTTCTCATGTTTAAGGGCCCATACATGAAGAAATAAAAATGTCAAGATTTTCCTGTTTGTCCTAAGGGAGATTAGCCTTTGAAGAGGATATCAAACTATCCAATTTAGCATCTCTGCTTTAATTAATCTACCATATGGGTTCCAGATGTCAGAGAGAAGTTTGATGCAAACTAAGTAATTCATAAAATACCAGTAAATATCTTTGGAGGTATAAATACTGCTAAATTAGCTAACTGTAAAACAATGGTCTTGATATTTTCTGAATGGTGTATGACAAATAGAAATTGCCACCCAAATTAAGGGATGTCTAGAGATCTTCTCTTTCGTTGTTTTACATGATTCTGGGGCATGGTCATCAGCATTGCAGCTTTTCCCACTGTTTAAGGAATTTGCCCCTTAGTCTGGGTTTCTTAGGTTTCCACAATCTGGTCCCAAATTAACTTTTTGAACCCGTTAATCACAACGTAGAAGCATGTAACATATACCAGAGCCAACATGAGACTTCACAGGCTAAACACTTGTATTTTCACCCTTCGTCCATTTTCTCTCCCTGCCTCCCCTCCCAAGAATGTGGCTTGCACACAGCAGGTACACAGTCCAAATTGATGGACTGTGAGCACCAGGTTTCTCCTAGCAGAGATGCCCATGATGGACCGGTTTCAGCAGATCTTCCAGAGCAAGACAGACTAGGAAGAAGGATGGCAATCTACTTGCAAAAAATTGGTTGGTGAAAACCTTTTGAGTAGCAAAAGACTGTCCAATACAGGGCTCAAATATGAACCTCCCTCATTGTGGAAGACCTTCAAAATACAACTACGGTAGAGGTGCCTCCTAGAGTCTGCCTCATAAGGTGGATAGAGTAAAGCTTGTGGGACCCTCATTCCTGATGCTCCACAACTCAAAATGCGAAGGAACAACTGCAAAGATCCACCAGTAATTTCTAATCTCCATCTTCGCTGTTCAACAAAAGCAAGATGAAAGCGGTCACTAGAAGAAGAGATGGAGTAGGTCAACTGAAAATATTAGGGTGATGTTGTAGACCTTCCTCAAGGAATGTATGAATAGAAAACCACCTGAAAGTCTTCAGGCAATGGATGAGATGACCCTTCACAATTCGCTTTTATCCTTGTTTGTTAACTTTGTTCAGTTAGTATCCTCAAAGTATCTACAGAATCCATCAGTCAACAGATATCCATGGAGGTCATGAAAGGGTTTGTGTTCCACATCATGGAAGAATCATTTCCCCCTCTTCTAGGGAAACATAAGCTTGAAGTAATAATAATATATGGGAATAGATAAAAATACAAGAATTGTGTTAAGGTGGGTCAAGAGTATAACAAAAAATTGAACAGAAGACAGTTCTCTGGGTCCAGAGGAAGAAAAGATTCCAGGACCAATGCCTAGTCTGAGGTTTTATGGAAGTGAGTGGGACAGTTGCTCAATCTCTTAGAAAGAGTCTTATTGAAGCTAGCAGAGGGAAGAGAGAAGCCACTAGTAGCCGGTATAATGACCTTGGGACACCAGTCAAGTGGAAATGACTGCAAAGCAGCTGGCAGTATCTGATTAGTGCTCAGTCAGGAGGTAGGGCCCAGAATGAGAGACCTAGCAGGAATACACAGAGCTGAAACTGAAGTAGTACAATGGCTACACTCTAGAGTTTACATGCCTCTCCAAGTACAGATCTTCCATGTGAATGATAAGTAATGGACAGAAGTAGAATGAGTCTCCTCCCTGTGTTTTCACATTACAGTTTCTACTTGCCTTTGAGATTTAGCTCAGGGCAGAAAGACAGTATTTCTAAGGGTTCTGGACACAGCTTCCCAATCGGAAGCTTTACTTTTACAAAAAGGTTATTTTAAAGTAGCAACGATGACTGTTTCTTTGGATGCCTTCTCACATAGGCCAGAATTCCTTATATTTAGAGTAGGTGGCTTGTCCTTTTTATGAACATTGCTGGGACACCACTGATTTCAATTTTATCTTTCATAATGCTAACTTCTACAAATTATCATTGGTTCACTTAAAATTTTAAGACTCCCTAGTGATTTAAGTTTTATACACTCCCTGAGTTTCCTCTTAATAGATTCAAGCACTTACTACTTAAACTTTTGTTCTTGGTAAATTACTTTTAGTGTATTTGGACACTTTTTTAAGAAGTAAAAAAGGGGTAATTATTTTAATGCAGCCCAATAGACAGCCCTAAAATGTGACAGAATACTGTCTTATTCTCCAATCTAAAGAGCATTGATGAAATAGGATGTTCTCAATGATAACTAACTAGTATTCTTTTTTTTCCCTATGCTTTAATCCCAACTACAGATCACAGGCAGTGATATGTCCCATGTCCTCAATTTACTGGATCTGGAAAGTGGTTTCCTTTCCCTTTTTTCATACTTATAGCTTAAGCAAGAAGCCCTGGTGGTTCAGTTTCAGGCTGTAAGTGCAAGGTCCACAGTTCAAAACCACCAGCCACTCTGAGGGAGAAAAGTGAGGCTTTCCATTCTTATGAAGAGTTACAGTATGGGAAAGCTACAGTGTATCATTTGGGGTGGCCTGTGAAGGGCATCTTGGGCCTGGCTGCAGCCCTGCATGGGGCTGAGACCATTGGCAGTACTGCCTGAGAATGTTTTCAACATTGTGGAAAACGCAAAGTGCCAAATAATAAGATAGTGAGCAAATAAGCAGGGGTAATCTACACTTCATTCACATCAGGCCTGCTAATAAATGCCCAAATGCTGTAAACCTCAACCAGAAGGGATTGAGCTCAAGGTTCGTGGGTCAGCAACTCCAGCTCCCTGAGTTAAGAGCCCAGAGGCACCCCACTCCACAAGCCAACCTTCTGCACTAAAGCACTCAGCTTTACTTGCTTTGTGGGTTGGGAAGTCTAACCGTCTGTTTCATATGCTGTGTCCTGGTTCAGCTGCTGCTCCACTGATGTGTTAAAGCTCTCTTCTGAATCCAGGAGGTTCACTGTACATAAATCTCAGGTCCAGAAAACAGTCTCGGCTACTGGCTCTTGCTGGTAATGAGATGCCTCCTCCTGCTCCTGTTTTATTCACATCAAGATGGCACTCTTGGGAATGCTGTTCACAACTGCTCACAGGTGAATACTTTCAGTGTCTTCCCTACCTTCTTACCAGACCCACGCAGGGCAAGGTTGGTTGGTGGAAGCTAGAGACTGGCTAGAAGAGCCATATTAAATAATTTGCTGTCCCTGGGGAATATTCATTACCTTTCTCTGGAAGGAATGAAGGTAAGAGAGAAGGGGAGGGAGGGAGGAAGGAAGGAAAGAAGGAAGGAAGGGAAAAAAAAAACTCAACTAAGTATTTGCAGACTGAAAATATACTCAAACCAGAGAAATACCAACAATTCACTACAGGAGATTTTTTTGTTTTAAGTGACCTGGTCTCACCAATATTTTGGTTATTATCTTATTTTACTCAAAATAAAAGCAATTTTAATCCACTTTAAACTGCAAAAACTGAGACACAGAGGGTTAATATTGAAGAAAACTGCAGGAGAGGATCACTGGTGTTCTTTCAAGCATACTGCTCTATCATCCTCTCTTGATTCTTTGCCACTGTGGTGGCTGTTCCATGCCTTTGGGTTAATTCTGTCTGGAAGTGCGATACATATACATCAGAGTAGAGCTACGTGATTGGGTTTCCCAGGCTGTGATCTTTAGGTCTTTCTTCCCATAGTGGCTGGTGGGTCCAAACCACTCACCTTTCCGCTATTAGCAGCCGAGAGCTTTCCCATTAAGCAACCAGGGCTCCTTCTCTACCATTACAGATGGGTTTTGAGCAGTCAGCTCAGATGCAGAGCAAATGCGAATCATCTGCTAAGAATGATGGAAATAACGCTACAAACATGACCTCATTATTGATGGAAAACACATTGCAGTAATCATAAAACATTCCCTTTACATCACTGGGTTCATCCCCACTTAAAAATAAAAGGTGAGGGAGAATGGAGATTCATTGGCTATACAATGGATCGAGCTGTCGGTGCATCAGCAACTGGTAAATCAGTACCAGTCACACATAGAAACAAAAATAACGATAGAGAGAAACAAATTAGACATTGATGTGCAAACTCATCTGACCATATTCATCTGCGAATGTAAAAATAGTTACAATAATACTGGCAAATGCTTGTCTTGTTAGATGAGCACCATATGTGCCTTTTTCATTGGTGACACTCTTGACATTTCTTGAATGTCTTCCTTTTGATTCCAATGAATAAGATCATCTTTTCCATTAATACAGACCTGAACAATGTCATCCCTAACAAAAATAGGGTACACTTGATTTCTTTCCTCAGAAACACTGGAGAGTTGAAGCAACCTGCTTCTCCCTGTTAATCAGAGACACTTGTTCTTGCAGCAGTGCTGGCATTCACAGCTAAGAAGGAGAGAAAAGCGACACCTAACATTTATAGAGCTCTGAATAGAAAGGCTAAGAATCTGGTCTGACAATTTGCATTTGGGGTCAATTACTGTCATCTCTGAAAGTTGTCTTTGCTCTGTCATCCCAAATCCCATCTTCTTCTTCTTTTTTATTCTTCTCTTCTCTCAAGCACTTTAGCTATCCCATATCTCATTCTGGTTAAAGAAAAGGTGATCCCAAGAAATAGTGGTCTCTCAGCTCTCTCTTGAATGCTATATTGTCTTTAATTTCTCTGTGAAAATAAGACAAAGTGAGCATCAAGAATTCTTATGGAAGTTAACTGCTAAATTGATGGTTCTTTTTCAGTTTCTCTAGAAGGACTTCCAGTACCACCAGGGATGGAGCAAATGGACTCCACTGTTACACACAACCATACGACTGAAAATGGAGACTGTTCTTATGATATCACAGAGCATTACTCATCAAAACATACTGTATAACAAACCTTGTTGTATATAATATGTGCTACATGTATATGATACTATAATCTGCTGCACAAGACCTCTTTAAGTGTTCAAAAGCAAAGATGTCATCCTGTTGAGGCCTAAGCATGGCATTCTCAATCACCCCTATGCATATGAATGTTGGACACTGAATAAGGAAGACCAGAGGAGAATCAATGCATTTGAATTGTGGTGCTGGCAAAGAACACTGAAAGTACCATGGATGGCCAGAAGAACAAACAAATCCGTCTTGGACGAAGTACAGCTCGAATGCTCTTTAGAAGGGAGGGTGGAGAGGCTTTGTCTCATGTACTTTGAACCTATTATCAGGAGAGACCAGTCCCTGGAAAAGGACATGACGATTGGTAAAGTACAGGGCAGTGAAAAAGCAAACCCTCGATAAGATAGACTAACACAGTGGGCTCAAGTCTGACAATGATTGTGAAGCAAGCACAGAACTGGCAGTGTTCCATCATTCTCTTGTACACAGGGTCACTATGAGATGGAACCAACTTGATGGCACCTCATAACAACACACGTGTGCCCGTTATGTATGCATGTGTGTATACAATGAATGACTCACAATATATTAAAAGATTGTGAAATTAAAGATGTATAATACATTCAAGGATACTGAATGAACATGGGATCTAAGAAGTCCTAGTAAAGAAACGATGAAAAAGAGTGGGAAAAAATCCCCAAAACACTGCTACTGAGCTTATTTTAACTCATGGTGACCTTATAGGGCAGGGTAGAAATGCACTATCGGGTTTCCAAGGCAGTAAAAATCCAATGGAACAGCCACATAGTCCTCCTATGGAGTGGCTGGTAGAGTTGAACTGCTGACCTTTCTGTTCATAGCAAGCGCTTTACCCAGTGTGCTATCAGGGCTCCTAAAGAAACCTGATTAGTCAAATTTAATTTAGCTGTCCTCAAGAGCCCCCCAGTTCCTAAAACAGGAACTACGAGGCAGATTATCCCACTACCAATGTTATAGTGTTGGGGAGATGGAGATGAGAGTAATTGCTTCTATCTGCAGAGACTGGGCAAGAGTTTGTTAGTATTACATGAGTCTTGCTAGACTTGTGGAGCTGGCTACATAAAAGGGAGGAGAAGGGCTTCCATTCAGCGTTAATAAAGAGTGTGAGCCAAAGCTGAAAATGGAGAATGTGTGAAGGACACAAATGATATGTGGAGCTGACGCAGGGTGGAGAGAAGTTGGGTCAGAGGTGGGAGTTGCTGCTTCCTGTGGAATGAGGATGCTATCTCAATGTGCTGCTCCGCAGGTCGGCAAGAAGGCTGCAGTACAGGGGTAGTAATTAGGCAGCCAACAAATATTTACCAAATATCTAATCTGGGCCAGCCAGGGACCACACCAGACACCAGGGGCAGTTCCTGCTGTGCAGCCTGCAGTGTAGCGGGCACGTGCCCTGCTCTACAACAACCAAGTCTGAAAACAAAAACTGGAATGGATTGCCATCCGATGTCCACTGAGCCTAAGGGAGCAGGCCTGTCTGTTCAACAATAGTCTCAGACGGAAAAGATTCAGAGACAGAGAAAAGAAGTTTGTATGTGTATACCTACTCATTATGTGCATATAGTTACTATATATATAGCACATGCTACACATAGTTACCATGCATATAGTGTACACACACACACATTTGGGGGCATAAAGTATGTTGAGATGAAGAGTCTAAAATAGTAAAAGCTAGGGAGAAGTGCTTGAGAAAATGAATGCAGTCTGGGATGAGAGGTTTAGATTCATTAACACATAATATGGCAAATTGAATAATTTTACTATGATTGGCAAGCTTCCTATTTAAATCCGAAGAAAATAAGATAGCATTAGTAACTGTACACGGACACAACCTTGGCCCAGACAGGCAGCATGTGGCAAAGGAAAGAGCTCCTGCTCAGGCAGTGAGCAGAATTGGTCAGATTCCCAAGAGACCATCTGCAATTTGGGTGTTCTTAGCCAGACGAAGGAACGTAACTTCTCTTGAGCCTAAGAGTTCCCTCTCTTAAAAAACTGAGATTTCACTGCATTTTCCTCATAAGGGTAAATGAATAAAAGTAAATAATATAAAAAATGTTCAGCAACTCTGTTACTGTTATTTACCACCTTATAAAACTAAGCCCATATTTACTTGCCATTAAGATATTAAATTAGAAGGATAATTTTAGAACATTCAATAACTGTATCTAACTGAGGGTGTGAGAAAAACTCAAACTATCTAAACCATTGGTATAGCAGCATAAAACTGAAAATATGTATTATCCAATGATTTCTAGAAATTAAAATTGTGGATTTGGAGGTAATCCCCTTGAAACTTCAATAAAGCTGTTGTCTTCCTTGGGTTAACCTGTTTTGCACTTGCCACAAGGACTGGTATAAAATGGTATAGAAAATACATCACATATATATTTTAAATTGCTCTTACTTTTCCATGTTTCTTTAACTTTCCTCTGTTCTCTTTACTTTCTCCCTGGGATATTCTACTTTTTATTTTACTATGCTAGTTCCTGTTAAAATTAAGTGATATAAATTCTCAGTAAAGGTTAGCACAGTCCTTTTCTTTGCTATAACACTTTCCCAGAGAATGGGAACACAGAAAGGAATATGATGATGTCTGTCACTGACAACTCTGCACTCTGCATTTATGTACTGCTGGTATTTCCTCTGAATTGGCATAATCTTAATAATGAAGCTTTCACTATAGGCAAATATTAGCAATTTTGCTCCCTGTAATGGCAGGGGAAAGAGTTCCTGGTCAGGCAGCTAAATGAAAGGTCAGTAGTTCAAACCCACCAGCCACTCTATGAAAGAAGCACAAGCTTTCTACTTCCATAAAGAGTTCCAATCTTGGAAACCCACAGGGGCAGCTCTGTCCTGTTCTATAAGGTCACTATGAGTCAGCATCACATCATGGACTGTGAGTGAGTTAAGGTATTTTACAGTTCTTATCAAAAGAAGACACTCTGTATCTTAATTGTTAAAATTACTGTCATATAGAAATTTTAAGGTCTACCTTTCAACTGCCTTTTCCTATCAATCATAGACTATGACTGCAAGCAAATATTTTATTTAAATAAAAGGAAGAGTAGTATCAGGAATAGATTCACTGAGAATTTGAATGCTAGATGCTTCCTCCGCCCCAATTATCATGATCCCAATTCTACCTTCCAAACCTGGTTAGACCAGAGGATGCACAGTGGTACAGTTGGGATCTGGAAACACAGGGAATCTAGGACAGATGAATCCCTCAGGACCAACTGTGAGAGTGGCAATACCGGGAGGGAAAGGAGGGTAGAAAGGGGGAAATGATCTCGGGGATCTACATATAACTTCCTCTCTGGGGAATGGGCAACAGGAAAGTGGGTGAAGGGAGACACTGGGCAGTGCAAGATAAAATAAAATAATAATTTATAAATTATTAAGGGTTGATGAGGGAGGGGGAGCAGGAAGGGAGGGAAAAAGGAAAATGAGCTGATTCCAGGAACTCAAGCAAAGGCGAATTTTGAGAATGATGAGGGCAATGAATGTATAAGGATGCTTTATTCAATTGATGTATGTATGGATTGCGGTAAGAGTTGAATGAGCCACAATAAAATGATTTTTAAAAGTTTAAAATTTGTGTATTACTTCAATCATTCAATTGACAAATATACATCACCTGTATATTATGTGCCTCGCATTGTTAGGCCCTGGAGAGATGGTGACTAAAGATGACAATGCTCTGAAGACAGGCACATCCTCCAACAAAGGAGTGCTCATGGAGCCTCAAGGAGGATGATCTCTCCGGGAGTTTCTAAACTGCTCCCTCCTCAGCAGGTAGCACCACCAAGTGAAGGAAGTCAGGGAAATGCCTTGTAATTTCTTAAGTAGTTAAGTTCACCAAGGGAGGAAATTACTTGGCCTTGTACTCTTTTGTTATCAGAATTGCAAATGACCTTTCTGAATATCATATAATAAGTTTTGGTGATAAAAACTGTTGTTTCTGGGGTGAGGGATACATATAATAGCCAATTAAAAGGGAGAGGGGGAAAAAAGGGGGTAGTAGGGAAACAGGACACTAACCCACCCAAGGGGAGGGTATTGTTTATATCTCCACAGGGAAATAGGGATCAGACATCAACTTGGTGCTTCAAGATGTGAATGCAACATTCCTGGCAATGAGCAGGGATCCAGTAGAGAAGTCTGAGGGGCCGGCCCCAAACCAAACTATGTGGACATCCATTGCTCCCCCAAGAAGAATTTACTTCAGAAGACAGCATTGAAGCTACAGCTCAGGGAGAGGGACATGTCTGATCAGAGCACACAGGAGCAAGTGAAGAGGGAAGAAGAGGGAGTGGAGCACATCCTGGCCCACCAAGCCTTGAGGATGATATGCCTGCTCAGAGCAGCCAATGCACGGAGAGGACCATATGGCCAGCCCCACCATGAGACATGACATCCCTAACTGACCTATAGCTCTACAGGGGGCAATACTGGGGACACAGCGTGGGAATTGCATCCGATCTGACCCCACCAACCAAGGCAAAACATTAAGAGCATGCAACAGAACAACAAAGGGAGCAAACAAGGAAGTCCCAAGGGAGTACCAAAAATAGACTTTGGGGCCAGGGCGTGACACCCCATCAGACTGGACCAGAAAACACTCCTAAAGGTCAACAAACAGTCCTTCAACTATTTATAGGCTTTTCTTTTCTTTTCTTTTTGTCATTAGTTTGTTGTTGTTTTGTTTTCTTTTGTTGCTTTGTTTTGCTCTGTCTTGTTTTTGGTGCATATTATTAT
Source organism: Tenrec ecaudatus (assembly GCF_050624435.1). Classification (NCBI taxonomy): domain Eukaryota; kingdom Metazoa; phylum Chordata; class Mammalia; order Afrosoricida; family Tenrecidae; genus Tenrec; species Tenrec ecaudatus. The sequence continues at coordinate 67,275,578 of NC_134535.1, forward strand.
CTCTACAAGTCTATCTAGATAAGATAGTGGGATAAAAAATCTGGAGGAGAAAGCGAGACTGACAATTCTGGGGGGGGGGGACATGGGAGGAGAGCTGGGGGAAAGGAAGTAGGTGTTAACAAACCCAGGGACAAACGAACAACAAGTGATCCAAAATCGATGGCAAGGAGGGTGAAGGAGGGTGTAGGAGACCTGATAGGGCTTGATCGATGTAACTGAGAGGAATTACTGAAACCCAAATGAAGGCTGAGCATGATAGCGGGACAAGAGGAAAGTAAAAGGAAATAGAGGAAAGAACTAGGAGGCAAAGGGCCTTTTTAGAGGCCTAAATATAGGCGTGTACATATGTAAATATATATGACAATGGAAAAATAGATCTATGTGCATATATTTTAATAGGTTTAGCATTAGGGTAGCAGATGGACATTGAGTCTCTATGCCAGTACTCCCTCAATGCAAGAACTTTGTTCTATTAAACTGGTATCCCATGATGCTCACCTTTCCGATATGACTGCTGAAGACAAAGTGGGTGCATAAGCAAATGTGGTAAAGAAAGTTGATAGTACCGGCTATCAAAAGATATAGCACCTAGGGTCTTAAAGGCTTGCGGATAAATACGTGGCCATCTAGCAGAAAAGCAATAAAGCCTACATGGAAGAAGCACGCCAGCCTGTGTGACCATGAGGTGTTGAAGGATCAGGTATGAGGTATCAAAGAACAAAAAATCTTATTGTGAATGAGGGGGAGTGTGGAGTGGAGACCCAAAGTCCATCTGTAGGCAACTGGACATCCCCTTACAGAAGGGTCTTGGGGAAGAGATGAGCCAATTAGGATACTGTATTGCAATGCTTCCTCCCCCCTGCACTATCATGATCCCAATTCTACCTTACAAATCTGGCTAGACCAGAGGGTGTACACTGGTAGAGATAAGACCCAGAAACACAGGGAATCCAGGGCAGATAAATCCCTCAGGACTAATAATGAAAGTAGTGATACCAATAATGAGAGTAGAGGAGAGGGGGAAAGTTGGATAGAAAGGGTGAACCAATCACAAGGATCTACATATAACACCCCCCCCCCGGGGACAACAGAAAAGTGGGTGAAGGGAGACATCAGACAGTGTAAGACGTGACAAAATAATAATTTATAAATTATCAAGGGCTTGGGAGGGAGGGGGCGGGGACGGAGGGGGAAAATGAGGACCTGATATCAAGGACTGAAGTAGAAAGAAAATGTTTTGAGAATGATAATGGCAAAAAATGTACAAATGTGCTTGACATAATGGATGGATGTATGGATTGTGATGAGTTGTACAAGCCCCCAATAAAATGATTTTTTAAAAGAAAATAAAGTGTTGAAAAGCAAGAAAATAAAGAATGGGTTTCAAAAAGCCTGTGGGGGAAATTCTGTTACTTTCCGATTCTAATTTTTCACAAACTTTACGAAGAACAACCTCCCTTCCCCTGCCCACCCCCTCCCCCACCTTATACTTGGCATAGAGAATGTATTTAGCAATCAGAAGGCCTGGCTCAGATTCTCAGCTCTAATTGTTATTACCTGTGAACAAGATGGGTGAATGGATTGGAATCCAAGGAGGAAGTGGCAAGATTATTGTTATGTTGGAGGGATTACAACTAATGTCCCAAAACAAAGCGTGTATGAATTATTGAATAGGAAATACATTTGCTCTGTTAACTTGCACTCAAACCACAATAAAATGTTCCACAAAAGCCTTTGATGGGTTTTGAATGAGGCAGGGAAGAAGTTGAATTGGCTGCAGAATGGATTAGAATGGATTGGAAGAGGGCCAGAACACACGCAGTTAGGAATCCACAGCAGGACTCAGGGCCAAAACTGTTGGTAACTAAGAGATGGTTGACTGTGGTGGAGGTGGCAGAAGCTAAACAGATTTCAGAGGAACTTCAGAGGTAAAAGTAGCAGGTCCCAGTGATGGAGTGGCAATGGCGAAAAGTCAGGAAGAGGTGTCAAAAATAACCGCAGATTTCTGATGTGTCCAACCAGATGGCTCAGTCAGCATTCACAGAAACAGGAATGAAGAAACCCACCTGTTGAGTTTGGTATGTGTTTAATTTGAAGCATTTCTGGAGCATTTACTGGTGGCATATCAAGGAAATCGCAAAATATGAGACAAATATAAACCACAACTAACTGTGTAATCACTATGCTACCAGAAGTCCTATATGATAAATATATATCCTCCATATTAAAAAATAAAAACAAAACACCTACATTTTCTCTCCACAAGGCTGTTCCCCAGGACTTCTCATTTTAACTCAATGCACTTACTTCTCTGCTACAAAGTCCTAAACCTAATTATAACCTTTAATTCTTCAATTTCTCTCACAACTCCAATCCAAACTATCAACAAGTCTTAGTGGCTTTACCTTCAAAATACATCCTGAATCCAAAAGTGTCACCATTTTCTACAACAGCAAACTGACTGAAGCCACAATGAACTCTGGCCTTAACGATTATTGCACATCTCCCGAAGCATACCTCAGTGCTTCTGTTCTCACTGTCCTCCTGGTCACAAAGAGGCCAAAGCAGTGTTTTCTAAAGGTTGATCAAATCATATCTCTCCCCTTTTCACAGTCTTATTACGTCTTCCCATCAACCCTGGGATAAGTGCAGTGTTTATGATGGCTTCCCAGGCCCGATTATGGCCCTGCCTGGCTTCCTGATCTAGCTGCACAGTCCACTCTTCTCTAGTCATTGTTATGCTCTTCATACTCCTCAGACACTGTAGGATTGTTTTGTTCTCTGGACCTTTGCCTAGAATGTTCTACCACCATCATTTTGCATGGCTTCCTCCTTTACTTTACTCATGTTTCTGCCCCCAAATAACCTCCTCAGAGGCTCCATCTTATTCATTTATACTGGAATTATAAATGAAGAACACAATGAGCTACTATTTTATATCTGCTGGACAGAGCCTTGGTGGTACATTGGTTAAGTGCTCAGGTCCAAACCAAAAGGTCAGCAGTTCAAAATTCACCATCCACGGCTCAAGAGAAAGAAATAACAGTTGGTTTCCATGAATAATGATAGCTTTGGGAACTCTACGCGTGCCGCTCTAGCATGTCGCTCTGCACAGGAATCGATGCCGTGGCAACCTGTTTGGTGTAGTGTAGAGTGGCAAAAAGGAAGATGTCTTATAGCCCCAAGTGCTGATGAAATGTGGGTCAACTGGAACTCTTATTCACTGTGGGTGGAAAGGTTAAACTAGCACCACCTCTTTAGAAAACAGTCTGTTTCTACCACATGCAGTTGAACACTGATATACCCTATGATTCAGCTAAACCACTCCCAGGTTGATGAGGTGGAGAAACTCCTGAATAGATGTGAACCAAGGAGTAGACACAAAAATGTTCACAACACTTCCAACAGCAAAAAGCTGGAAACAGAACTCAGAAGCCCATAAGGCAACGAATCAGATGGTTTGTATAATCACCCAACACCACATAATGCGACTGTCAAATGGAATGGACCATAGCTACATGCAACAATGTGGAGCAATATTAATTTTATAAAGCATGAAAACACAATATAACATTTACAAATGTATCCATAAATGGTGGAAGCATAACACACTCACAAAGGAAAGAGAAAATAAATATAAAATTTAGGAAGTGGTTGCATCAAAGATTAGGTAGGGCCTGGGCCTGGGTAGAGCACAGAGCCATGCAAGGAATAAACAAATATCTTAGCTCTTAAGTTAGGTGGTATTTGATTGTTATGTTTCATAATTCACAAATCAGTTCCTGTGTACATATGAAATGCTACATAATTAGAATAACAATAAAAACGAGTGGCTGAACCAAGATCAGAAAAGAAAAAGTTACTTCCTTAGGGAAACATTGAAAATACATATGTAGCTTTGTAAAACAGCTGCTCTCTCTCTTTTTTGAACTTTTTATCTCTTCATAGCACAAAAATATATGAGAGAGCTTCAAAAAGTCTGTGGGAAAATGCCACTACCTTTTAACTCCATTTTTACCACAACTTGTTTGAAGCCCATTCTATACATACTTATGTGTATGTACACACACAGATTTACTCATTTTCTGGTTTGAGTCTCTCACTAGAAAGTAAACTCTTAATTATGGAATTTTTTACATTCTTGTCCACTACCATATCCCCAAGGCCTAAAAGTAGTAGCTGTCATATATAATAAATATTTATGTAGTAAGTTAATATATGCATGAAAGAATGGTCTAGACAGCAACACGACACAAACATTTAGTGCAATGACCCTGGAAATCAGACCTTTCTGGGACGCAAGTCTAGGCTCTCCCCTAGTTGACCAAGTTACACAGCTTCATTGCATTGCCACTTCTTCCATAAAACACGGCTACAGGATAGTTGAAAAGACTAATGAAGGAATTTTGCACTGTGTTCAAAATAAAATTACCATGAAATACTACATAATTTCCCCCATTAAAATGCACTTTCTTGGTAGGTAAACCATATTGATACCTGTGAGCAATTTGAATTTTTAAGACAGTTTCTCTGTGAACAACTCCTTCGTGTCCAATTTTAAAACATGGACCAAATTGGAAACCTGCAGCTATTTCTGCGGCCCGGTTAGACAAAAGCAGGGTACTGGAGAAGTCTTGTAACCACCAAACTTTCGGTGAGTGGCAGAATATAAGAACCTGGTTTGCCTTAGCCACTGCATTTAAAGATCAGCAAAATGACAACTGTAAGTAAGTAAGGCTGGGGTCTGGTGACAGTGGGGTTTCAAAAAGTTCACAGGTAAATGACATTTTTTTTCCATGAAGGTTTTGGAGCCTCCTCACACACAGCTGCCATTTATGGAGGGTTTGTATGCTCAACACCATCCACACATCACCTCACTGATGGCCCACCGTGAGATGAAGAAGTCAATGAATAGGAGAATTTGAGAGAGCAGACTTATCGCAAATTGCTTTCAACTTTGGGTTTGGGTGTGAAGACCACTACTCAAATAATAATTAGCAATTATTAGCAGATTTGCACTATATGCTGTAATACATCCTTTAAAAACAAATGCAAGATCTGTCTTTAACATCCTCCAACCAAATCAAACGCACTACCATGCAGCAGGCAATTTCAACTAATAGTGAGTGACCCTTCCGGACAGGGTAGGCCTGCCCCCTGTGCGTTTCTGAGACTGGAACACTTTATGGGAGTGGAACGTTTTGCCTTTCTCCCATCTTGTGGTTAGCATCCCAAAGCATAACCACTATTCCACCAGGGATCCCTTGATATCCTAGGGAGGCCTTATTTGGCAGCATTGTAAAACCCAAGGCCTTTACTGCTGGGGAATCAGTGAAGCCCTTTCGAAAATACACTGTAGCAGCACGCTGTACACCTTTAAAAGTGCAAACTCTGGCACCTCCTTGACCCCCCAGTGCTCCCAGGACACTCAGAGTAAAAACTAAAGCTTTCAGCAAACAAATTCATGTTTCCACCCTGGGACAGAGCCAAGAACGCAGGGCCTCTCTCCCTATAAAATAACCACACATCTTAGAGAGTTCTAGATCCTTCCAAGACATCTGTTCCAGCTTTGTGCAGTCTCCAAAGCCAAGAGGCACCCAAGAGTTCCAACAACTTGGAAGAACCCCAGGTTAATAATAATAAAGACTCACCATACAAATCAAAGCTGGCAGTTATCTAGTGCTTACTTTGTATCTGGCTGTATTTGATGCTTTTATATTTCCATTTGTCCATTTACTCTTCACAACTACTCTAAGAAGTAGGTATAGAGCAGCGGTTCTCAACCATCCTAATGCCGCAGCCCTTTAATACAGTTCTTCATGTTGTGGTGACCCCCAACCATGAAATTATTTTTGTTGCTACTTCATGACTGTAATTTTGCTACTGTTATGAATTGCAATGTAAATATCTGATATGCAGGATATATTTTCATTGTTATAAATTGAATAGAGTATAGTGATTAATCACAAAACAATATGTAATTACATATTGTGAAATATTTATTTCTAATTACAAATAAATAAAATTTTGTCTTGAAGTATGGTGTAGCTTGGATAATAGTCTTCATGCTGGGTACGCATGTGTGGGTGTATCTACATGTGGGCAGACCTGCCTGGAGTGGTGTCTTGGTCCCTAAGACCATTGGAAATGCGTGTTTTAGCCGATGGTCTTAGGCGACCCCTGTGAAAGGGTCATTCAAACCCCCCCTCCCTCCTAAGGGGGTAGCGACCCACAAATTGAGAACCTCTGGTCTAAAGCTTGCAGATTTGGTTAAATCTCTCAAGTCAAGAACACTGAAAGTGAATATATGATGTGGGGTAAGGGGCTCTGGTGGTGATATTGGGTTAAGTGTTGTACTTCTAACTGAGCTAAGGAAGAAAACAGGCTGTTTGCTCCCCGTAAAGAGTTATGGTCTCAGAAACCCTATATACCAAAAGTTCTCAACCTGTGGGACGTGACCCCTTAGGGGGGGTCAAATGACCCTTTCACGGGGTTGCCCAATCATAACAATAGCAAAATTAGAGTTATAAAGCAGCAACGGAAATAATTTTATGGTTGGGAGTCACCACAACAAGAGGAACTAACTGTATTAAAGGGTCGCAGCATCAGGAAAGTTGAGAAACGATACAGTTGCTAAGATTTGGAATCAACACTCTAGGTATACACAATCTGACATTGGGGAATGAACGTATTACCAGAACAAAAACTGTCAGTCCATCCCCAATAATACCCAGAAGCAGGAGAGTCCATGCCCCCCAGTGATCTGAGCTGTTTTTTTCCATCAAGACAGCTTCAAACCGGTTCATTCCTGGTTTGATCCTCCACTGAGAATTTTCTTGCGACTCCAGATATACTGAACCAGAATCTACATTCTTAATACAGAATATAGGACTCCCCTGGGGAACTTATTAAAATGTACGTTCCCATTCAGTATATCTCGGGTGGAAAGGCAGATTCTTAGCGGGGGGTGGAGCTGGAATAAACTAGTCCAAAGCCCTTCCTCCAAGAGAGTTACTTCCTCAAATAAAACAAAGTAGAAATGAACTAGAAATGGGGCTGGGGATGGGGTGAGGGAAACACGAAGGGGTCCTTAGCTTTTATCACATCCCAGACCCAGACCACTTCTTATCAAGTGCAGTGGTCTGTGCACAATTCCCAGAACTATCTTAAGCCCCACACCTTTAGATCATCCAAGGCACCATATCCCCACTTCTTGGCTTCCACCACCAACACAGCTTCCTCTTGGAATACTTCCTGACTCCAGCATCTCCTTGTCATTTCCCTCTAGCTCCTCTAACTCATCGTACTTTGGTATGCTTCTTAAAGCACGAAATTACTGGTTTCACTTTTATTTTGTCTGTCTCTCTTTTAGGGTTTCAGCATTTTGGGATCAAAAGTGACATTTGTTTTTCCAGCATCTGGTGTAATGCTGGCTGGGCCGCTGCAGACAAGCCTTAACCTGTGGACTAAGGGAACCAGTACTCCTTGTGAGAGCACATAATTCCTTACCATTCATCTAAAAAACCAGCTTGCAGGACCAGCAAAGTGTAAGAACTGGACAAAGGAGGAGCCCCTGGACTCTGGTTTGTAATTCACCCTTACTGCGAGCTATGATTACAGGCCCAGAATTTAAACTTGCATATTTTTTCAATGAAAGACTAACCATTACTATCACCTATGACAAGGCTCCCATTGAATCCTCTAGACTTCTCACTTCACTAATACCCAAGTCTCTGAATAGCTTTGGACGGTTAGTGAAAGGCTGCTCACAACTGTTTGTGAGCACAGTCTCTGTCCTGAGACTGTTTTCTCTCTGCAGGCAAACTGCATTTGCTTTCCCTTTGTCCTTCTGATAAATGCTGTTTAAAAGTTGGAAGCAGTGAAGGTGATCAGAGAAAAACACATCTAGAGTTTGTTAATCAATATGGAATTTCTCTGGGCGCCTGTGTGACCTTAGCGCTTTTCAGATTTCCACCGGTCTCCTTGGAGATGGTTGCTATGATCACTCAGCGTCTCAGGCTGAAAAATCTTCAAAATGTGGATCGCTGCTTTTATTCTCTCGTCTCTCTTTATTAGCTGTTTCCCCTCACACACAGTGTCTTTCTTACGAATGCAATCTGCTCATAATTCCCCTTTTACCACACTGTAGTCCATACAAACACAACACCTCTATTCTTTTTTGGTTCCTCCGCAAATGCATTAATTTGGATGATAACTTTTGACAGTTTCTTAGGAATATCATTTATATTTTTTATGTCTCCTGATTTCCTGAAAGTAAATTATTCATATGGCAGCCGGCTTGGCCTCTCTCTTCTCTTTTGAATGCACTAATCTGTGCAGGAAGAAGCTGAATGCTGACCATGAAAGCATCCAACCTGGCTGATTCTTTTTATGTTACTCTACACAAAAGCTCTTGGCTTGGAATCTTTCCAGATTAATTTTTAAAGCAAGCGAATTTTCTATTTCTCCCCTTCACTAAAGCTAATGTAAACATACTTTTATTTGATGCCACACTGCTATTATTCACGACTGAAAGACCTAAATTCTTTCGTGATGACTGTTGCCCCCCATAACCAAAGGGAGCTCAACTACAGCCTCCACCGACCATCTGAGCAGCCTCCACCCAAAGGGGAAGGATTGTGCTAGGATACTGAATTCAAACACCTGGGGTTTCCCAGTCTGAAACAGCTCAGTGGCAGGGACTTTGGTTGGCGTTTTAAATAAAGTAGACCTGACAAAGAAAAATATTCAGAAGATAAGAGGTGAGAGGAAAAAATGTATCTTATACAGTAAAGAAATCATTTAGCAATTATACAATTCCTACACAGAAGTCTGTCTAGCTCTTCTTTGCTGTGATTAGCTACCATCCAGTCTACCCCTACACAAATAACCCTGTGCACAATGATGCCGAACTCAACGTCATTCCCAAGACTGCAGAAAGAGCCCCCACATCCATAGGGTGTTCAAGGACTGATTTTTTGGGAAGATTGCCTGGTCTTTCTCCCCAGTCTGTCTTAGTCTAGAAGCCCTTCTGAGAACTGTTCAGCCTCAATCAATGCACAAGCCTCTACTGACAGATGAATGAGATCAGAATTCTAATGGTAAACTATTTGTCAGTAATCTCACCTGAACATTCTACCACTGAAACACACTGCCCCTCAGGGGCCTGCCCCCCACCCCCTTCTAGTTTTTGGCGTACTTGTGCAGCAGGACTACAATAGCAGAGACTGGTGGTAGCAGGATACAAGAGTCTTTAGTGACCATAAGTAAAAGTCAGAATGCAAATCTCATTGAGAGCACATGAAAAAAGATAACACTACCTAAATTTATGTTAGCAATCTTTGTTTTAACAATACTCATACTGAGGTAAAATTTTACAAATAGCTTACCATTACAATTAACCTTCTGGACTGCATTTGTAATATGCAGGATAAAGGAAAGCCAAATGCAATTTGCTCTAAAGAGAGAAAAGGGTCCCAGGACCGAAAGTCTGCTCAAAAAACATTGCAACCTATCTGTGATACCGTATATACTCGAGTATAAGCTGACCCGAATATCAGCCGAGGCAACTAATTTTACCACAAAAACTGCATTAAAAATGTGCTGAAAAACTCGGCTTATCCACAAGTATATACAGTAGGTAAGGTTAAAGCCATCAAGACGTGGAGGGGCCTGTGAGATCACTAAATCAAATGAGGTCACTAAAAACAACAAGGGATAGAAAAACAGCTAGGATTCATTCACTTGTCCACTCAATCAACATCACCTACTGAACATTCATTTTGCACCATGCACTATGATCGGCATGTAAGATATAAAAGTGATTAAGACTTAGTCTCAACCTCCCTTAAGGAGTTTGTAAGGAAAACAGACCCATAAATAGATGGTGACAGTATGCTATGATAATTACAATGGTGGATACAAAAATAAAACAATATGATTCAGCGTTACAAAAGGAACAAGTGATGGGTATAAAAATGGTTTTATAAGCTGCAGTTTCCTTGTTATGGGTGTCAAATTCATGCAGATACTCTACATACAAAAATGAACCTTGACCTCAAGGTACCTGTACTCCATCACAGTAGTTCTTCTCAAAGTATCAGTGAAGGACCAGTTTTACAGAAGTAGAATTCCTGAACCACAATCCCCCATCCCCCCCAAAAGCAATGAGTCTTGCCAGAAATATGTAGTGAGGAGTAGAAAAAAGAGCATTCCAGGTAGCAGGTGCACAGCATGGAGGCAAGAAAGAAAGAACTTCTTTCCGAGTACTGGAGTAAAGGAAGCAGGTCTTACGGAGTCTTAGGAGCACAGTAGCTATACGATTATTAAAATTTCAACACCAGGACTAAAAATAGGAAGCAATCAATTCTCCCTCTGGGTACTTAAAAACTTGTTACAAAAACAAAAACAAACAAACAAACAAAAACCCAACTCTAATGATAGTCACAAGTCAAGCTGTTCCATCCTGGTTGGTTCACCAGATACTAACCATATATTTTCATGACTTCCTTTTCCTTTCAAGCCAAGGTCTTGTCCTCTCCTTACTCCTTGCAGGGGTAGGCCATTCCAAACTGCTGAAGTAAAACTCCATCAGGCCAGGACAAGGGTTTTCCAGATACTGAGGGATAGATTATATTTCTCCTGCTTTTGTTTGTTTTTCTTTGTGTTTGGTTTTTGTCATTTCTCTGTACAGAATGGTATAATTCGCAGGAGTGAAGAGTGCAGGCTTTGTCTAGCAATGCCTTTGAATTGCTCCGTGACTTTGGAGAGATTACTAAACCTTCCTGTTTCCAAAGCTCTTAGGGATGTTAGTTGTTGTTTGATAACAAAATTCTAACTCAGAGAAACCCTAGAGGAGACAAAGTAGAAATGTTCAAAAGGTTTCCTAGACCAAAATCTTTATTGGAGTGGATGTTACTATGGGGATTAAATGAGTTAGCACAATAGCCAGAATAGTGCCTGGCAAATCAGAAATGCTCCATAGGCATTCTTGGGTTCACATAATTACTGAAAAATAATGGAGCCGATAGGCTCATTTTTCTCCTGAGGAGTGGCTGGTGGGTTTGAACCACCAATCTTGTGTCTGTCTAGCAGTCCGATGCTTACCCAAAAGTACCACGAGGGCTCCTTAGTAAATATGTATTGATTTGGGTGACAGAAAAGACAATTCACAATAAGGGGAGATCAGGACACCATGATCAAGGCCAAAGAAGACACAGGGAGGTGGGTGAGAATTAAAAGCACCAATGGTAAATACTATCATATACATAACCCCACAATAACAGGAATAACAAACAGTGACTCACAAGAGGATATATAGGTTGATAGGTGGCATAGTGGTTACTTGTTGAGCTGCTAACCATAAGGTCGGCATTTCAAAACAATCAGCTACTTTTGGGGATAAAGATGGAGCTTTCATTGTTATCAACCAGGTAAGAGTCATAGTCTTAGAAACTCACAGGGACAGCTCTACCCTGTCCTAGAGGGTCACTATGAGTGGGCATGACTCAATGTCAGTGCATTTAGTTTGGATTATAAAGGCTGAAAATGTGGTATGAGATGGCGTTCAAGAGTACCCATAAGCATATATTGGTTTAGTAGCAGGTACTTCTGTATATGTATTCGTATGTGCTACAAAAATATCTAGATATTTAGCTGAACATACAGGGTGGGAAAAGGTTCACAAACTTTTTAGCCGTAATCAAACACTTTGAAGGACCGAATCACTGGGCTTAAAGGTTTAGGAACATACTCTTAGAGAAATTTATGTTAACCTATCAATGTTGAACCTCCAACTTTCTGAGGAGCCACCAGGGTCTTGGCCATCTGAGGTACAGCTACAGGAATGTGCTCACCAGAAACAAACTATACTAAACCAAAAGGGCAGCTCAAAATCACAGTCCAGAAGCCAGGAAGGGGCAGGAAAGACTGGCAAATGCAAATGCGGAAACCAAGTGGGAAGAGAATGGCTACACAAAAGTGGGAACTGCAACAAAGTTGCAAAACAAAATATATCTAAATTGTTGAATGGAAATTAATTTGTTCTATACGCTTTCACCAAAACCACAATAAAATGTTCAAATAAATAACTGAAAGAAAAATAAAGGTATGTGTATTCTCCTCCTCTATAATGTCATTCATTCGTCTGAGTATCCAAAAGTAGAATCGAGATAGGTTCCCTCATCTCTTCAGTGTCATTTTAAAATTAAACATGTATTACAGGTGGAGAAAATAGAACTGATTATAGGTCTCTAGAGTAAAATGACTATGGAAAATCAATAGAAAAGAGCTTATTTTCTGTCCTGACCCTACCTTAACTATGCCTAAAATTAGAAGCCAGTAGTTTGAGGCAGGTCTTTAAATAGGTCTATTCTGGGTGCCACACCTAGCTGAGAATTTGCATTTCCTCAGCTAGCAAGGGCTGATAATTGGAGTGGAAATGCAAATTCTCAGCAGGGTATGGCACCAGAATGAACCAGTTTGAAGCACTGGCTTTGAGATACTGAAAGAGCCTTCTTCAGTGGGAACCAGAATGAGGCAAGGATGTTTCAAACACACTGCCCTTTGTGGGTTTCCAAGATTGTATCTCTGTGTGGGAGTAGAAAGTCTCATTCTTCTCCCATCCTTTTCCCTCGGAGGATTTGAGGTACTAACCCAGTTGTTAGCAGCCTAACACATAATCCACTGCATCACCAGGGCAGACATTATTTTAAATGTTTAGCACCAATTAGAAGTGGAAGGTAATCGGGCTGATGTTTAAATATTTTAGTCTGAGAGGGTTGTCCAGAGTTTACTGACAGTTTGACATCAGCTGGGGACTACAGAACAGGCAACGTGGTACTGCTTTACACTGAAGGCATAGTAGAAAAAGGACCTAGTAATTTTGGAGCCTGGAATGTAAGAGTTTATCTTTATTTAGCAGCTGTAGAGCCAGCAGCAGCCAATTCTAGTGAAGTCCTTTTAGGAGATAGCAGCTTAGGAAACTGCTGTCTAGACAAAACACAACCACCACTACAGGGATAGGGACAAGGCCTCCTCAATATTAGCACTAATTATAGAGAGGATCAGAAGAAACCCAAAAACATTTTCGGGCCAGAATGTTGAAATACTCAACAAATTCATTGAGTAGAATTTAAATATTGTACATGAAAATTATTAAGTGGGTTCTGTTTGCCCTTAAATACCTCAATTTCTTTTGATCAAATGCATTGTTTCTGAGAAGGTGCCGAAGTGGCACCGTGGTTATGTACCAGGCTCCTAACTGCAAGGTCAGCAGTTCAAAACCACCATCTGCTAGGCAGGAGAAAGATGAGGTTTTCTATTTCCATAAAGAGTTGCAGTTCTATGCTGTTCGGCAGGGCTGCTATGAGTCAGAACTGATCTATGGCAGTGAGGGTTTTTTTTGTGTGTGTGTGTGTGGGGGTTGTTTGAGGACAGTTGTTTTCGCTCGTAGTCCCCAAATATTTCTACATCTTTAACCTGCAGTTGACAGGACAAGTAGAAGACCCTTCAAGCCCAGAAAAGTCTCTCTTAGATCAGGCTAGGCTGACCTCATGATTGTTTCCAAGGGCCAAGAGAGTGAAAAGCAATCTGTACAAGACTTTTCCCTTAAAGAGGTGGGGGAATTATACTGGCTTGACATCACCTGGAGAGGAAGCATAAAATACATATGAAAAAGTATTATTTTGGTCCCCCAAAGTGCCAACAACCTCTTCACCCCATATTTGTTTTCAAACCTCTTAATTCTGCTTTGTTACTATGTCTTAAAGATATTACTAGAATGTTACTATCAGGTCTCAAGGTTTATTTCCCCCCCACCCCCCTTAACGACATAAAAGACTTCAAAGTATCTGACAACAGTATTACTATACTTGGAGTGCAACATGTAGGCAGCAGCAATGTTTCCAAGTTCAAAAAGGGTCCATAGAGTTTGGAAGGTGTAGTTACTCTTGACTGTGGAATATATATAATAGTCAAGCACTATAAAATCAAAAGGTAAATGATGAAAATAAAACTTGCTCTTATATCAGTTTCTTGAGGTAGAAATAAATCCAGGACAGAAGGCATGGGCATATTTTGTTAAAATAATTGGGCAGCCAGTGAGATTGGGAAAAACAATTTCCTGCTAATAATATCTGACAATAAAGAACACCTGCTAGCCTGCAATAACCTTGCCAAATTACAAATCTCAATTCTTCAAGTTGGACTTTGGACTTAACCTTGTTATTGCCATTCAATCATTCAGTTACGCATTTATAAAACATGAAGCAGTTATGCCACACTGCATTTGACACCCTTGAGTGAGTAAAAGAGAAAAAGGAAATATATTTCCTTTTCTTGGAAAATTTACACTTATAAGCATGAAAAACAAATGGGTTCAAAAATGCTCTACCAAAACATGACCCAAGTGCACTGGTATTTAGATGATACTAAGATAAATATATTACAATGATAATTACTATAAGAAGGTGTGGTAGATAGAGTGGGCCACAGAGAGCTAGAGACTTGTCTGCATGAATAAGATTGTAAAATCCAGTCATCTTATGCACTCATAGTTCAGTTACATTTAATTAAATTTTAGATCACATGAATGCAAACATGAATGTCAATGGATTATATTAAGATTCCTTATGAAGATAGGAGACCTGGTGGCATAGTGGTTATAATTAGTTGGGCTGCGGTCCGCAAGGTCCACAGTTCGAAACCACCAGCAGCTCTGCCAGATAAAGACAGGACTTTCTACTCCTGTTAACAGTCTCAGAAACTCACAGGAGATATTCTACCCTCTCCTAGGGTCACTGTGGGTAGCCAATGCCTGGATGGCAGTGTGGTATGGCATTATAAAGATATATAGAGAGAATTAGAACCAGGTCAGTAATGTGACAAGATAAAAGTTCAATATACAAAAATCAACGGTATTTCTGGTAACAAAACACCACCCAAAAACAAAATTATGAAAGAACCCATTTATAACGCTGAGCTGGCAAATGTTGCTATATATACAAACACACACATCAATTACTAAAAAGATGAGGGGGGAAAATCTCTTTATAAAACAGGGAAACGAATAAAGTACCTAGGAAAAAAATTAACAAAAGAAGTGGAACACTTATACATTGAGAACTATAAAACATATTGTTAGAAGGTATTAGAAAAGATGCAGCTAAATGAAAGGACATCTATGTGCATACATTAAGATGACAATATTTCCCCAGATTCAATGCAAAACATTAACACTTTCTAATAGCTGCTCTTTTTGTTTTTTTAAAAAAAGAAATTAAAAAGTTTATTCTGAAATGTATATCAAAATATAAGAGACCCAGAATAGACAAAACAAAAGACAGAGTTAGAATAGTCACACTACTTGATCTCAAATCTTAGCGACAGGACAAATCCATGGAATTGAATTGAAATCCCAGGAATAAACCCCTATGCTTATGGTCACTTGATTTTCTACAAAGACAAAACATTTTACTCAGGAAAGAATAATCTTTTCAAAAAATAGTGCTGGACAACTTCATATTCATATGCAAAAAATGAATCTGCATTCTTACCTCACATCATACACAAAACCAAACTAAAAATGAATTACAGACCTAAAGGTATGTGCTAAAATTGCAAAAGTTCCTAGCAGAAACCAGAGGAGTAAATCTTTATGAACTTGAATTAGGCAATGGTTTCTTAGATATGACACCCTATCACAAGGAACCAGCAAATAATGAAATGTTGGACTTTACAAAAATTGAAAACTTTACACCTCATGGGACACTATTCAGAAAATAAAATATTTGCACATGATGCATCTTGCAAGAAACTTGTACTCAAATATGCACAACAAAAGAAGCCTGTAATAACACCAATATAAACGGATAAAGCAGACAATTATGAAATGGAGAATTACTTTACATAGATATTTTTCCAAAGAATAAGCAAAAATTATCCATGTCCCTGCCTGATGTCTGCCCTCATGAAGAGATCACGGAAAGATATGGGTACTCTAGCAAAGTGTAGTGAAGAAACTAGATGGTACAGGCTATCAGAAAGAACAGCATCTGGGTCTTAAAGACTTTTATCTTCAAACAAGGAGCCATCTAAGGGAGGTGGCAACTAAGTCCACACAAAAGAAATAAACTAGCCTGTGTGATACAAGGATTATAAACAATATATGAACAAGTCCCCAAACCCCCCACCCCCAAAAAGGAAAAAAATTCTGCTAGGCAAAGCTTCCATAGTATGCATTTTTCCTGCTAGGGAAAACCAAGCAACTGGCTCTGAGTTAGTGCACCCAGTGGCATTGCCTGGGAAGGTTCTCTCTGGTCACTGTGATTTTTTTTCATAATAGCAGTTTCTGTAAACCTTGTTTTTTTGTGATGGCCAATTTAAAAGAATAGCATGTGACTGTGAAATTTTATTTCCAGCTCTGGAATAATGCTGCAGAAACTATTGTTATGTTGAACACAGGTGTATGAGTAATTTTCTCATTTCAAAATAAGGTGAAATGTTGATTGATGACAAACCTCACTCTGGATGTCCGTCAACTTCCCAGATGTACAAAGATGTGAACAAAATTCATGCACTTGTGCTCTAAGACTGAGGATGGACCACTGAAGAGATGGGGAAGTTATCTGGACTATCTTGGGGTTCGGCTGGGAATGAGAAGGGTCACTGTGAAATGTGTGCCTCGGGTTCTGACTGATCAGGAAAAAGAACTGAGACCTGCCTTGCTTTGAAAGAACAGCTCTGAGGTGACCCAGAATTTTTCCAAAGGTCATTACTGGTGATGAGACATGCTACTATTCTTATTACCCCTAAAAACAAACACCAATCAAGCCAGTGGAAGACCCCACCATCACCTTGCCCCCACCCCCAAAAGCTCATCAATTAAGATCAAATATCAAGACGATGCTCATTTGTTTGTTTGTTTTTTATGTGAAGGGGATAGTGCATTTGGAGTTCATTCCACTGGGTCAGACTGTTAATCAAGTTCTTTATTAAAAGGTTCTGAATAGATTGAGTAACAGTGTGCAAAAAAGGGCCTGATTTGTGACTGGCAGGGGACTGGTTTTGCCTCCATGACAATGCACCTGCTCATGCAACAATGTCAGTGTACAAACCGCGCCCCCCCCCCACCATAAAAACAACAACAACCCAGCATCCTTCTCTTGTCCCACACACCCTACTCACTCACCTGACCTCCTTCTGGGCCGCTTCTTTTTGTTTCCGTGAATGAAGAGCAACATGAAATAAGAGCAAGTTGATGACATAGAAGAGGTGAAGGGGAAAAAACTAGGGAGATATTCAAACAGAGTAGTTTAAAAATGTCTCCAAGAATGGAATCACATTGTGACAAATGTATTAAGTGTAATGGAGAATATTTTAAAGGTGATAAAGTTGTTAAAAATTTTAGGTACATAGCCTTGAAAAAATTTTTTTCCGGTTTTTTTTTTTGGGGGGGGGTGGGTACTGCCTCGTAATCTAGATCAGAAGGGAGAAATTGAATGAGAGATTAAGTTGTTAACACCCAGTTTGCATTGTCTATGGATGACAATAGAAACCCAAAATCCATGTGGAGGATCCACACATGGATTAAACCTTTGGTGGATCCCCTCTGACCATATGCTAGGGGTGTAAACAGCCTTGCTAGCATGCAGAGTGCATTGGAAAGCAGACTACTGCAGATGCAGTTAGGTTAAACTGTAACACCTTATCAATGATTTCCTTTTCCACCCATTTTAAAGTTTTTAATATTTTCTGCTCTCTTTTCATTTGAGGTTTTCTTTGCTTTACTTTGTTATTTTTGTTTTGTTGTATATGTTCTTCTGTAATGAATTCGAGGATAAGTCAATCCATAGAGACAGTAATTGGACTGTAAATGGTTCCAGGGGGAGTGGCAGGGGAGGTTGAAAGGAAATGGGGAACAATGCCCTGGATCTGAGTGTGGTGACGACTGTGCATCTCTTCTTAATAGGGTTGAACTGTTGAATGATATGATGTGTGAACTGTTGAATGATATGATGTGTGAATTATATACTCTGGCCCAAGTTGCTCTTTTGAGTCCATTCTGACTCACAGCCACCCTACGTACAACAGAAGGAAACACTGTCTGGCCCCGGGCCTTTTCACAATTATATGTTTGAGTCGATTATTACAGCCACGGTGTCCATCCATCTTGTCAAGGGTCTTCCTCTTTTTCACTGTGTTCTACTTTACAAAGCATCATGTCCTCTTCCAGGGAATAATCTCTCCTGATGAGCCCTGGTGGCATAGAGGGTTATACATTGGGCTGCTAACCACAAGGTCAGCAGTTTGAAACTGCCAGGACTGCTCACTATCACTAGGATGGCTACAATTAAACACAAACAATGACAAGTGTTGGAGGGATGTGGAGAAATCACCACCTTCAGGTATTGCTGACAGGGACGCAGCCACTTTGGAAAACAGGGTATCACTTCCTCAAGATTGTTAACAAAATATGACTGTAAGGCCCGGCAATTCTATCTGTATGTTGCATACCCAAGAGAAACGAAATGTCCTTGCATGTCTACCCAAAACCTGTAGGTAACTCTCATAATAGGCAAATACGGATGTGACCTAAATGTCCATGAACCATTAACTGGTATGTGGGTACATAGAATATGCACAGTCGCACAATGAATACTGGACCACAAAGAGGAGTGTGCCCTGCTTCATGCTTAACACAGAAACACCTTAAAGTTCAAACCTAAAAAATGAAAAAAGTCTTATTTAGTATGATTCCATTTCATGTAAAATATCCAGAACAGACCAATCCATAGAGAAACAGAAAAGATTAGGGATTGCCTGGACCTAGGGTAGAGGAGAAAGGGAAGGGGGACTCCAGAATAAGGAAATGATTGCAAAGGTGTACAAAGTTTTGTTTGGTTTGGTTTTGAATGGCAAAAATAGTCACAAATTATATCTTAGGGATTGTTGCACAACTTTGAATATACATACTAAAAACCACTCATGCATGTTAAATGGTTAAGTTTATGGTATATTAATGATATCTCAATAAAGCTGAAAAATAAGGGAGGCAATTGAATGAGCATGATAGATTAAATAGAAAGAGTTTTCAAAAAGAGATGTATTAAAGATGTGTATTGGAACAGGAAAGACAAGAGGGAGGGAATGAAAGGTTTCCTCAAGCCGAGGTTTCCCTGAGGCCACTTTCCACACACAACCCTTCTGGGACAGGCAGGTAGCTCAAGTTAGGCCAATCAACCTCCCAAGGGTGAAGGCATTCCAAGGTGTTCGATGTCAACACTGGGACAGGTAATGCTCAAATGCTCAAATTCTCCTTCCTTTACTCCCAGAGCTATACTTGTTCCTGGCTGTTCAATTCTCTTTCAATTCTGGATCCCCTTGCTAGAATTCTATTCTGAAGTTGCAATAAATTCCCTTTTTCTTTTTATGAGTTATTCCAGTTTAAGTTCCTATTGGTATGAGAGAGACTCTTTTCCAAATTCACTAGTTACAAAGTAAGCACCCACGAAGTTCACTAAGGGTACAGCGTGAAATATAAACTACCGGAACGTCAGTTTCCTCTGAAGATGTTCTACAGTTACAGGTTCGCCACTTCAAGGGAAACTTCATGGTGCAGAATAAATACTCCTTTACGGATCCATCAATGACACAGAAGAGTTACTCTAATGAGTTGTTCTTCTAACTTTGCAAGGCAGAGACCAATGAAATTTCTTTTCAGTGGTACAATAATATCTGCTACGTATATAAGCAAATCATAAATTTAGAGACATAAATATTGTTATATTAAGCTGTAAAGAGGATGCAAATCCAATCACTAAGCACCACTGGTAAATATTACATGCATGAAGAGTACATTTTGAAACTGAGTAACAAATGGATTCATTCCCAAACCAAATTCACTGCCATCAAGTTGATTTTGACTGATAGCAACCCTAGAGAGCAGAGTAGAACGGCCCCTATGGGTTTCTGAGACCGTAACTCTTCACAGAAGGAGAAAAAAAAATTCTCTTCTTTCACCCTCAGAGGAGCTGCTGGTTTTGAACTGCTAACCTTACAGTTAGCAGTCCACCACACAACATACTGTGTACAAGGGCCTAATGAGAAATCCTTCATCACGATCTCTGTGTCGGTTTGATTCTAAATACAAAAATAAATGCAATGGAAACAATCCAATTACCCCTCAGCTTGTTGAGGGGTTCTTTAAAATGTAAAACCCAAACCATGGAACCATCCTCATCAAGGACAGGAATGGAACTGCTGGCATGCTGCAATGTGATGAATTTCAATGAGACCGTGGACTTAAAAAAACACCAGGCAGCATAAAAGAAGCCAGATGCAAAGCACTACATATTGTTTGACTCCATTTCAATAAAACGTCCACTGAAGGCAAATTTACTGATACCAACAGCAGATCAGTGGTCACCAGAGGTAGGTCACCTAGAGCTGGGTGACACTGAGTATGAGCTGCATGTAGAAAATTTCTAGGATGATTGAAATTAATTTTCCAACAGTTTATTGGAATATAATTCACATTTCATAAAATTTAATAGTTCAATCATATCCAGAAGATTGTAAACAATGGAAATATTTTAAACCTGGACAATAAGCAAATAATGAAAATTTATGAAAATCACTGAATTGTACATCTATAAAGGATTAAATCTATGGTACATAGTGTATACCTCAATAAAGCTATTTGTTTGTTTGTTTCGTTGGTTGGTTTTTCTTAAGGCTAATTGTGAGGCAATCATCTTTTAAAAGGGTTCATGAAATAACTCAAAGTATGCTTCTTTAGGTTAGGGGGCGTTAAATAATTAAATTACAATTTCCATAGGCTTCAGAGACCTATGAGACTGTCCTCAGGTTATTGAGAAAATTTGCCCCAACGGTATAAAGTATTTTGGTAAAGTTTCTTGAGGAGCTTTTCTTCTTCATCTTCTCAATTCTGAGCTGACTTCTTATGTAGTACAAATAGTTAGCAGCCGAAAGTTTGGCAGCTGAAGTGGACCAAAGTTCTTCTCTTTGATATGCTCATGAGTTGGAATTTACTTGATAGCAAATAGCTACCGATAAGGTTCTTGCTCCGTTTTGCACACATACAGAAAAACTAAACCATTAGAAAACCTCGTATACATTTCGAAGACCAACTTCTAGACTACTTTACACCAAGTTTTATACCTTTAGTTTTATTTTCTCAACATATGCCTATATTTTTATTTGAAAATACATGATTTTTAAAGTAACAGTCTCTATGAGTCAGAATTGACCTGACAGTAGTGAGTTATAGTTACTTTACTACTTAATACCAGACTTAAAGCAAAACAAAACAAAACAAAGCTATCACTAAGCATGAGGGCTCCCTTCTCTCTTCTAGTAAAAATGTGTGAATCCCTCTCCGAATCACAATGTCAACCTTCTGTAGGGGCGCAGACAGTTTGCACACAACTAACACTAATCAGAGAAGTTAAATTATACGAAGAATGTGGCAATAGGATTAGAGGAAGGTTTGTGCAGATGCTACAACCTTGCAGAAAGTGAGGACTTGGAGCACTTGCTGATAAAGATCAAGGACTTCAGCCTCTAGTATGGATCACAACTCAATGCAAAGAAAACCCAAATCCTCACAACTGGACCAGTATGTAACATCATGATAAATGGAGAAAAGACTGAAGTTGCCAAGGATCCATAATGATGCTCATGGAAGCAGCAGTCAAGAGATCAAACAATGAGTTGCACTGAGTAAATCTGCTGCACAAAACCTCTGTAAGGATATTAAGCTTGAGGAATAAGGTGCACCTGAGCCAAGCGGTTGAATTCTCAATCACCTTATATGGAATGGTGTGAAAGTTGGACACTGAATAAGGAGGACCAGAGAAGAATGGATGTATTTGAATTAAGGTGCTGGCAAAGAATACTGAAAATACCATGGAAGGTCAAGAGTACACACAAATCTGTCTTGAAAGAAGCACAGACAGAATGCTCCTTAGAGTCAAGGATAGTGAGATTTCGTCTCATGTATTCTGGATATATTGTAAGAAGAAACCAGTCTCTAGAGAACGACGGGTAAAGTGGAAGAGCAGCCTAACAAAGGAAGGCCCTGGACAAGATGGATTGACACTGTCGCTGCAACAGGAGCTCAAACAGAAAAACAGCTCCGAGGATGGCCTAGGACTGGGTCCTGTTTCATTCTGTTGTGCAAAGGGTGACAATGCGTCAGAACCAACTCGATGGCACCTAACAACACTAGTCCTAAGGTTGGCATTTGGAACCTAGTCATCAACTCTGCATAAGAAAGTCCTGGCTCTCAGCTTCGGTAAAGATTATAGGCAGGAAAACTCTACAGATTTCTATTTTGTAACGCATGGGGTAACACACAACTAGTCAGAATGGAGGAAATGGATTTAGGTTTGCTTTGGGCCTACCTTAAAATGCAGTGTTACAGGTAGACCTAAAGAGACAGCAACTGGATTGCTAATTGCCAGGAACGTGGAGGAGATGATTGGGGGTGGGGGGTGGGAGAGCTAACAATAATGAGCAAGAGACGAAACTATTCTGAAATTGATTGTGTGATTAAATTGTAAATGACAACATGACAATAAAACTATTTTTTAAGTACAGGTAATAGTAATACTTTCCTATTTTGTTATTTTCCTTTTAGTTTTAATTTTCCACTCTTTTCTGAGTGTAGAAAAGGTATACATTTTGACACAGTCTGATCTATCAGTTTTCTCAATTACTTAGGAAGTTTCAAGCTACCCCTGGACATTCCTCAATGGATCTCATTGATTCTAACTTCTGTGAATACAAAGCGCGGAGCATACAATCTCAGTGACTCAGGCTCAGC
Organism: Tenrec ecaudatus; assembly: GCF_050624435.1. NCBI lineage: Eukaryota > Metazoa > Chordata > Mammalia > Afrosoricida > Tenrecidae > Tenrec > Tenrec ecaudatus. The sequence goes on from NC_134535.1 coordinate 67,298,424, forward strand.
TCCGTAAACAGAAATCACTGCATTTTGCAGTGGGATAGCTTCAACATAACAAAAGGACTTACTGACACATGTGCAAGTGGCTGTCTCTCCACTAAATGGCCCCAGGCTGCTGAGGTGTGAGTCCTTCCTGTGTTGTCATCCTGTCCAATGTTATTTCTCACTTCTGTCTGTGGGCCTGTTGACAGCAAGCACCCTTTCCCCGTTTCCCCTGTACTAACTCCATTGTTCTATAGATTAGGCAGGAAGCATACCATATTCAGAAGAGTCCAGGGCTCAAATCACAGTAGAGAGATTTTAGGTAGAGTCTCTGGACAGATAGTTGGGCTGCCTGCCCTTACTGTGCAAGGAATATCCTTTGTTCAACAACTGCTAAGGGGCTCAAAGACAATGAATGTTAGCTTGGTCGTTAAGTAGCCTAGGCACATGTGGTCAATACTCTGTCCAAAGTAGATGTTGATAAATGATCACAGCAGTTTGATTTTTAACAGTACACTGCATGTCTCAGAATTCTTTGACAGCTCATTTATAAGACACTAACAAGTCAGCATCGTTACTCAGATAAAACCATTGCCAGAAGCAGGAGTCCTCAGCAGTCTCTTGAGGAGAAACTGTTGTTATCTGCTCATTTTAAGTAGAACTGATTATACTTAAAAGGCACAATGCTACATAAATTTACCTGGAAAGCTATAAAGGAAATTGGTGGCAATGGATACTTTGAGTGAAGATAAAGAAATTTTCTTCATTCCTTTTGCAATTTAAACATGTAGCTATATTGTTTTGTTGAAAACAAAATATTTTTTAAAACTCAACATATTTTTAAAAAAATCAACACTTAACAGAACATATTAGAAATCAAGAGCAATCATCAGTTCAGTAATATCCTGGGCAGGTGAAGACAAAACCTACATCTTCAATTTTTCTGCTTTTCATCCTCAACACTTGGTTTTGTGGTGTCTATGACAACGCTTCAACTCGCCATCATGTCTACAATCCAACCAATAGAAAAGGGAACAAGAGGAAAGTGCAACCCTTCTCCTTAAGGATATCACTTAGAAACTGCACCAATCACTTTTCTTTCCATCACCCAAACTCAAACCTATTGCCTTTGAGTTTATTTCAACTTATAGCAACTCTTTAGGATATAGATGTGTTTGAATTATGGTGTTGGCAATAAATATTCAAAAGGCATGGACTGCCAAAAGAATAAACAAATCTATCTCGAAAGAATTATAGCCAGATTGCTCTATAGACTTTATCTCGTGTACTTTGGATGTGTTGTCAGGAGAGACCAGTCTCTGCAGAAGGACATCATGTTTGGTAAAGTAGAGGAGCAGTAAAAAAGAGGAAGAATCTCAACACAATGGACTGACACAGTAGCTACAACAATGGGCTCAAACATGCAGACAACCATGAGGCTGGTACAGAACTGGGTGGGATTCACTCTGCTGTGCATAAAGTCACTGTGAGCCAACCAACTCGATGATGCCTAACAACAGAACGACTCCAAAGGGTTTCAGAGGCAGTAATCTTTAGGGAAACAGTCAGTCACATATTTCTACCACAAAGGAACTGGTGGTTTTGAACTGCCAACTTTCCAGGTGGCAGCCGAACACTTAAATCACTTTACTACCAGTTCTTGTTCTCATCACCCACCCACTGTCACAGAGTCGATTAAGTGCTTTCAAGGTTTTATAAATGATTGTGGGAACAGACAGTATCAACTTTCTCCTGTGCAGCAATTGGTGGGTAATTGAGACAAAGATTCTCCAGTTTGCTTCTAAGGAGCATTCTGGCCGTACTGTTTCTAAGACAGATTTACTATGCATTCATCTGGTATATACATTTTGCTTCTATAACACCAAAAACACCAACTGAATGTAGAATTTATTAAACAATATCATTAATAAAACATCAGGAAAAATCAGAAATAAAATTTTATTCACTTACTGACAATTCTGTGAGGGATAATACTAGGTTTGGAACAATGCCCAGCACAGAATATTCAATATAAGTTCACTGCTATTGCTGCTGCTACCCTTCTTTCCCATGACGTTTTGGAAATACGTAGTCCCAATGGAGTTGACAGATCACATAAGGGAAACTAGGTATCTAAAAATTTTATTAAATTTTGCAATCTTTCAAACACTATGAAGTCCACACAAGGCAGGCATGCAAACTCTATCCAAGGACCCACCAATAATCCCTGGGTTAAATGCTTACAGAAAATGTTCAATAGTGTACTGTATAAAGATAAGGTTAAAATTAATTTTGGAAAGTTATGGATTTAAACTATCCAATTTAGAATGTGAGCTTGATTACTCCTCATATGAGTTTTATTCCTTAATGATAATCTAGTTAAATTTTAATCTCACATTTTTTTCTTGTCAGCATCCTGGGGGCACTGAAGGTTAAATGATGGGCTGCTCACCAAAAGATCAGCAGTTTGAATCCACCAACCTCTTTCTACCCCTGTAAAAATTTACAGCTTTGGAGCCAAGGTCAGTTTTACTCCGTCCTACAGGGTTCACTAAGAGTTGAAATTGACTCAACAGCAAATCTGACTATAAAACAATGAGTAACAATAACACTAGAGGGGTATGCACATCTTAGAATAATCAACCACCCATTTCAGATCAAAACAGCAAGCTTTACTGAAGGAGAAAGTTGAGGAGTAACATTTAAAAAAAAAAAAAGAAGAAATGGAAACTGGTAACAAAGAGAAAAAGGTGATAAGTGGTGGTACTTTGTGGAGATTATAATTAATGACACAAAACAAAATGGGTATGAATTATTAAATGAAAAACTGATCTGTTCTTTAAATCTTCACCCAATTCACAATAACAAGATTTTAAAAATAAATTTCCCAGGAAGGGCATGAATCTTACTCGTCTTAGGAGTCTTAGCACCCAAGATAGTAAATGTCAGGGTAAAGGAAGAGGTGTTAACAAACCCAGGGACAAGAGAACAACAAGTGATCTAAAATCAATGGCAAGGAGGGTATAGGAAGCCTGGTAGAGCTTGGTCAAGGGCAATGTAATCAATGTAATCAAGAGGAATTACTGAAACCCGATGAAGGCCGAACACGATAGTGGGACAAGAGGAAAGTAAAAGGAAATAGAAGAAAGAACTAGGAGGCAAAGGGTGTGTATAGAGGTCTAAATACAGGCATGTATATATGCAAATATATTTATATATAACAATAGGGAAACAGTTTTATGTCCATATGTTTATATGTTAAATATTAACATAGCAGATGGACATTGGGCCTCTACTCATGTACTCCCTCAACAAAAGAAAACACTTTGTTCTGTGATACTCAGCTTCCCAACATGATTGCTAAAGACAAAATGGGTGCATAAACAAATGTGGTGAAGAAAGCTGATGGTGCCCAGCTATCAAAAGATATAGGATCTGGGGTCCTAAAGGCTTGAAGATAAACAAGTGGCCATCTAGCTGAGAAGCAACAAAGTCCACATGGAAGAAGCATACCAGCCTGTGTGATCATGAGGGGTAGAGGGGATCAGGTATCGGCATCAAAGACCCAGAACAAAAAATCCTATCAATATGAAAGAGGAGGAGTGCAGAGTGGAGACCCAAAACCCATCAGTAGACAATTGGACATCCCCTTACAGAAGGATCATAAGGAAGTGATAAGCTACTCAGGGTACAGTATAGCACCAATGAAATATTCAACTTTCCTGTAGTTCTTTAATGCTTCCTCCTCCTCACTGTCATGAATCCAATTCTACCTTACAAATCTGGTTAGACCAGAGCATGTACATGTGGACAGATAAGAGCTGGAAACATAGGGAATCCAGGACAGATAAACCTCTCAGGACCAATAATGAGAGTAGCAATACCAGGAGAGTCAGGGTAAGCCGGGGGGAAAAAGGGGGAACTGATCACAATGATCTACATAAACCCCCTCCCAGAGGGGCAGACAACAGAAAAGTGGGTGAAGGTAGAAATCAGGCAGTCTAAGACATGGGGAAAAAAATTATAAATTACCAAGGGTTCATGAGAGAGGGAGGGTAAAATGAGGAGTTCATGTTGAAAATAATGATGGCAACAAATGTATAAATATACTTGACACAAAGGATTTATGTATGGATTGTGTTAAGAGCTGTACAAGCCCCCAATAAAATGATTTTTTTAAAAAGATAATAAATGGCAAAATGCCTTTAATTGTTCTCAAAATAAATGGCTAGACAATAGCTACATCAAAGTTCCCAAACTAGCGGTCAGGACTATCTCCATTTTTTAAAAAGTACATACAACAGAGTGAAGGCTCACAATCTATAGCAAATGTGTTTTACTACCTCTGCCATTCACTCTGCAAGCCTCTATCTTCAATAGGCATGAATTATTAAGGTGACAGTATGAAATTCTAAATAATAGTATCTTCTTTATAATTTGGCTTATTTTAAATTAGAAATAAACCAAAGACAAATGGAGATAAAAGCCCTGGAGACTACATGTTGGACTGTGATTCACAAGGTTGGAAGTTAAAAACCACCAGCAGCTCCAAGACAGAGACAGGGCTTTCTACTCAGGTAAACAGTTGCAGTCTCAGAAACTCACAGGGGGAGTTCTACCTGTAAGGTCACTATGACTCCGTACTGATTCAATGATAGTGAGTTTTTTGTTTTGTTTGTGTCTAGTTTCTCACTGCGCATGTAGCGCTCTTTTCATCAACAGCACTACTTATCAAGATAGGAGGAGAGCGACTCATTGGAAGTGACAGAGAGCCCTTTGATGTAGGAATTTAGACCACTATGCATGACATGCTTCTTAGTCCAACCTGTCTCCGAATGCCGCAACTAAAATAATCACAAAGAACACTCCCTTAAGGACTCTATTTGGATTCTAGAAAGTCTTGAGGTAAGTTTAAGGTATAGCACATCATGCTTTAGTATATAGTGTTTGATACAATCATGTTAACTCAGATGGTTCTGAACAAGTTGGCAAAAACAATAGTGGAACTTAACCAATAGTATGTGGTCTATGAAGAAAGAAGGGAAACATACATTATATCAAGACTCTCCCAACACACCCTAAACTGGCCCGACTTGAAGCAAAAGTGTCAACTAGGGAGGTGTGCCTTAAGCATTCCTTATACTCAAAGGTAAGGCTTTATCCCTGTAGAGAATGACAGTCTCAGAGACCCACAGGAGTAGTTCTACTCTGTCCTCTAGAATCACTTTGAGAGGAAACTGACTCCGTGATAATGAGTTTGGTTTCTTAAGTGTGGTTATCAATTCAAACTTTAATGATTTCTTCATTTTTCTTTATTTAAAACAATATGGTAAATATGAACATTCTAAAGAGATTAAATAAAATATTATTATTAGCTTATATGTGTTGCTTTGGGTCCTGATTTATACATTATTTCAAACAATTCATACCTAATATTTGTTGTATCTACTTCAGTCCTATAGTCTTTATGTCAATACATTTCTTAAAATTCTTAGCAACACATCCAAATTAAAATCTGGTGTGATTTAAATTTTAATTTGAGGAAGTTGCCCACATAGGAATGGAGACTGAAGTGGCTCAGAAAGTGGCCATTTTATCTGACATGATCACAACATAACATTACCAGAAGGGGATCTATGTAATGTTCAGAGAAAAAGTTCCAGGACCAAAACTAGATCATGTCTGGCTCATATAACTGAACATTTTCGTCAAAGATTCTATAAAAGAAACAACCAAAAGGGGGAAAACACAGAACTAAATCTCAAATTCTCCTGAACTCTACACTTTCTGAAGCCATGAAGGGTGGGTGAACCTATAACACTATTACCCCACACTAAGGCCAAAAGTCTTAAATAAATGTATTCTCTTAATGGTTCCTGGGGTGTACAGTGGGTGAAGGTGGGGTAAAGGAGGGGAGAAATATCAAGGAGGTCAAGAAGAAAGAAAATGTTTGAAACTGATTGATAGTGGTAAACAATTGTACAATACTGTTTGATGCGATTAAACTATGAAATGATATGATATCTGTATTACCTAATAATAAAAATGTTTTCGGGGGGTGGGGAAGAGTCTTCCTTTAATTCTTCATAAAACCAACGGTTTAGCCTAACCAGTAAAACAGGAAGACCTTGAGCACTATGCTCTTCTAAGAACTGTCTGAAAGAGCCCTCGTGGTGTAGTGGTTATGATACATTGGGCTGTGATCCACAAGGTCAGCAGTTTGAAACCACCAGCCACTCTTTGGGAGAAAGACAGGGCTGTCTATTCCAGTAAAAAGTTAGTCTCAGAAACTCACAGCACAGTTCTACCTGTCCTATTGGGTCACTATGAGTTAGCATTGACTCGATGGCATGAGTTGAGTTGAGTTAAAGAACTGTCTATATAGCATCAAGCTGAATACAACTTGAACTATTTACATTAATGAGAGAGGACAACCCAGAAAAGAAAGAGTGAGAATGGCCACACAACTGGAAGAATATAATCAATTGTACGTGTAGAAATTGTTGAGTCAATGTATGTTTTGCTGTGTATATTCTCCAAAACAGTAGCCACATAAATGAAATTGAAAGGAAAAAGAGTTACTTATTCAATATAACAATATGACTATTAAGAATGAATGCAGAATGGAAACTTTTCTTCCAACTTAAAAAATGGAATGCAGTGAGCTGACTGTATTACATTCACTAACTGCTAGATAAAGTTTGTTTTTTTTTTTTTTTTAAAGACAAAGTTCTTAACAGCCACACTGGTCTCCACATTTCTGAATGAACTAAACGGCTCCCAACAAGTTTCCTCTCCAGCACAGGAAATCCTCTTTGAGTCCCCTGCATGCATGTGTCATGCCCACAGCCTTTCATTTCGCACCACTTTAGCAGCCAACAATCGCTGTTATTTCACAGGAAGTACTTCCGCCATGGCCACTCCCAATAGTCGGGAGGAGAAACTTTGACTGATTATAAGGTCAGCATAAAAGGAGCTCTGCTTTCTTATCATGGCGAAGCAGCTGTACTGCAGGTAGAAGGCGGAACTCCACAGGTTCCCAAACCTCGTGTTTTTCCTGTTCTTGAAATATATACAGGCTTGGGTGGGTGGACCTTTTTGTGTCCTATTCTCTGATTTCTATATTAATATCTAAACTAACTGTTAAAATCATAAAGGATAAAATCTATTTCCTTCCCCTTATTGACATATACAAGGAGGCTTCAAACAGTTCAGTGGAGAATTGAATTAAATTTTCATCAAATTTTCCCGCAAACTTTTTGAAGTTCCCTCTTAAATCATCCTACCCACAACGTCCCTACCCATTCCACGTGCAAACCAAAAGGAAACCCCCTCACAGAGTTGTATTACTTAACTGGATTACCAAATGGCATTTGAGACTCCAAATAAAGAATTGGAAATGCAATTAAATGAAAATCAAATGCAGAAACATTGCACTAAGTCGAGAAGCACCACAGATCAATAGGACTATTTTAAGACATGGTGAAATAGCTGGCAAGGTAAGTTAAGGCTGTTACCTTAAAGAATTCTTGAGAGCTTGTGGAAGAGTTACTATCTAAAGAGAAGATTCACTGAATTCCTGGCTAGAGGAATTTTTTTTTACCTCCTTCCATAAACTGAGCACAGATTCACTGATTAAAGTAAAAATAATCCCTCTGTTCCAAATAACCAACCCATTAAAATAGAGCCATGGTGGCATTGTGGCTTACTCATTGGGCAAGATCACTGGTTCAAAACCAACAGATGCTCCAAAGGAGATAGATGAGGCCTTCTACTCCTATGAAGATTGACAGTCTCAGAAATCCACAGGGTAGTTCCATTCTCTCTTATAGGGTTGCTATGAGTCAAAATCAACTCGATGGCAGTGAGAGACAAGTAGAAAAGCCAACAGCACGACTGGTTGTCCAATTATTATTTTCCAAAGTAATGCTCTAGTCCCTCCGATGCTCATACTGTCTATTATCTCCCCTCAATTTGGCTGCACATATTCCCGCTCTAGCACATTAGCCTAATCCTGTCCTATCCAAAATTAATATTCCCAATATGTACTCCTTTATAGAAACGTTGTCTATAAAAACAGGCTTTCTGGTCATGCCCCAGCCCACTGCCAGTGAGCTAATTCTGACTTGACTCATGGGGCTGAGTAGAACTGCTCCCTAGAATTACTGAGACTGTCCATATTTAGGAAGCAGGCTTTTCTACCTTTCTTCCATGGGGCAGCTTCTGAGTTTGAACCACTGGCCTTTGGGTTAGCAGGCCAACACTTAACCCACTATGCCACCAACGCTCCTCTTATTTAAAAAAAAATAAAGAAAACCTGCAGCAGTCAGTGGACAATTCCAAGGGAAGTTTACATTGCAAAAGGTGACATCTTCCAAAGTATTAACTCAAAACTCACTACCATCAAGAGGATGCTGAGAGAGGTAACTGATCACAGTGATCTATAATATCCCCTCCCAGGGGGACGGACAACAGAAAAGTGGGTGAAGGGAGACAGCAGTCAGCATAAGACATGAAAAAATAATATATAAACTATCAAGGGTTCATGAGGGAAGGAGGAGAGGGGAGAGGGGAAATGAGCTGATACCAAGGGATCAAATAGAAAGATGTTTTTTAAATGATGGTGGCAACATATGTACAAATGTGCTTGACACAATGGATGAAAGGTATTATGGATTGTGTTAAGAGTTCTAAGAGCCTGCAATAAAATTATTAAAAAAGAAAAACGATTCGTTTGCAAAGGAAAGGATGACAGAGAAAAAGAACTACACACCTTTCAAACTGTACCAACCTATGAGCCCACTGCCATCAAGATGATCCCAACTTACAGCAACCCTACACAGTTTATGTGGATATAAATCTTTACAGGGGCAAAGAGCCTCATCTTTCTCCCTTGGAGCATTGGTGGGTTTGAACCAGCGGCCTTTCTGTTAGCAGCCTAGCACTTACCCAACAGCATCACCCGGTTTCCTTTTCCTTACGACAGCGACAGCAAATCAACTAGACAGTGAGAGAGCCTAACGGCAGTCATTTGGCATTTTCTGATCTCACATCAATCCTTCAGTGCTCAAGATCTGTTTGTAAACTTAGTCTTCCTACTATCAATTAATTTTGAATGTCCTACAATGTATTTTCTGTAGTAAATTATCAATACCTAATCATCCTATTATTAGCAACAAGAAAATGTATTCAACACAGTAAATTCTAGGCACTATGCTAAATATATGGATACTATTATCATTTAATCTTCACAGAAAGTCTGTGACATATGTACTTTATAATTACCCACTGTCTTTGTTATCTAGAGCTGCTATAGCAGAAATATCACAAATGGGTGACCTTATCAAACAGAAACGTGTTTTCCTGAAGTTTAGCAGACTAGAAACTGGAACTGAGGGTGCCAGCTCTAGAGGAAGATGTTCGCGCTGTCCGCTCTGGACGAAGGCTCTTACTTGTTTGAGCTTCGGCTCCTGGATAATCATCATGTGGCTTGGCAGTTCTTCACTCATCCCTGCTAGCTAGCTTGCATCTAAGCTCTTATATCCCAGAGAGATTGAATCACAATAAACCTTACACTAATAAGGTCTCATGGACAAAATAAAGACAACTCATCCTCAAATGGGAAAGTAACTATAGGCATAGAAGTTAGGGTTTACAAAACATATTTTGGGAGAAACAGTTCAATCCATGACACTCACCCTCAATTTCTGAGACATTTCCAAGTTCATTTGTATGGAGGGTCTGTGGCAGAGCTGACATTTGAATCCATACAAGCTGAAGGCAATGTCTTAGAGGCTGGTGTTCCAAAGAATAAAGGCACCCAGGTTCCTGCTGCTGCAGGGGCAAATTCACTCACTAAGTGGGTGACTTTGGGAAACCAGAGCTTGAATTCCCATGAAACCAGGCAAAACCCCTCAAGTGAAAATGTTTTTCAGTCACAAAGCAAATTAATAGCAACTCCAATCTTCTACTCTGTATTGCACTTTAAGGCAGTTAGTTTGTGGAAGGTTGGGTATTAGAGTTGGAGCGTTACTTCATTTTGAATCTTGCCATTAAGTTCAGGCCTCCAGAGAGTGCTTTCTGACCATCTCTCAAAAATGTTGCAGCTTTGCCCTCTGGCATGCATAGAGAATCAGGGAACACTTCTAGGAAACCCTTAAAGATTTATGGAAAATAGCTCATATATTATCTGCAAGTTGGGATCTTGGTGGCTCTGATTTAGGATTGCCATGTTGTACCAAGTTGGTCAAAGTACCAGAACCATTTCTGTAAACTTTTGAATCTGCAGTTGTGTGCATTTGTCAATTGTGTTTCCCCCATCGCCCACCCCCCAGGTTCTTTAGTCCTGGTTTCGACAGTGCTGAGTTCCTAAGTGACTCTGGTGAGGAAATGTATAGAGTGCCGCTGCCTAACAGACTTCTTTCTACCATACTGGGAATAGTCTACATCTTCATTAGCCAATAAAGCCAATACAATCTTGGCTCATAGTGAGTGACTCCATAGGGCAGGGTAGAACTGCTCCTATCAGTTTCCAAGACTGCAACTGATTATAGAAACAGAAAGCCCATCTTTCTCCAAGGAAGCTGTCGGTGGCTTTGAACTGCTGACTTTGCACAACCACTATGCCACTCAGGGTTCCAATAGATGTCCAAAAATAGTATTTTAATGAATTTTAATTTTCAATTAAATAGCTCTACATGGCTAGTCACCATTGTTTTGGGCAGTGCAGGATTCAAGGTCACACAAAATAAAAAAATCTCTTCAACCACACTTACGGCACATGTACCATCTAATATGTTTGTTACAAAGTCCTGAAAAATGGCTCATGGGATTTCTGACTGATAAGGGCCAAAGAAATCCTTGGTTCCTGGTTTGAACACTCAGTTTTAAACAGTGTTAATTAGCAGCATCTTGAAAAGCAGCAGAGGTGCTCTGATGGCACAGTGGGTCAACGGTCGGTGCCTTACGTTCAAGGTCAGCAATTGAAAACCACCAGCCTCTCCAAAAGATAAACATGAAGCTGTCAACTCCTATAATAATATGTAGTCTCAAAAATCCACAAGACACTTCTACTCTGTCTTGTAGGATCTCTCTTATGAGTCAGAATCAACTCAACGGCATGAGTTTGATTTGAGTTTTGAAGCATCCGAGTGCCTTGAACACAGTAAGTGATCCATAGATGTTTATTTCAGTAAGCAAGTGGAGGTTTTGTTTCTTTTTAAGAAAAGGGACTATACAAAAACATCAGCCATACTATAATTTGATCTCCCATTTGACCCATTTTAAAGTTGTTTTTGTTAAAAAAGAAAAGGGGAAATACACATGGACTGAGCCTCTGGTAAATGTCTTCGGACCACAGACCACAGGTGTGAATAGCCTTTCTACCGTGCAGAACGCGTGAAAAGTGTATTAATGCAGATGAAGTTAGGTTAAAATTTAACACTTTATCATTAGTTCTCCCTTTGGGCCCACTTTAAATCTGTTCGCGTTTTCAGTATTCTCTGCTTTCTTTTTGATTGAGGTTTTTCTGTGTACTGTTATTGTTGATAGTTTTGTTTTGTTTTCTTTTGTATATGATTTTTAGTACATGGAGTCCAGGAAGGTGAATCTATACAGACAGTCACCGAATGAATGGCTCCTTGGAGGCATGGCAGGGGAAGCTGGGGGGAAAAGGGGAGCGAAAACTGATGAATGAAAGACTGAAGTGTGCTGATGATTGCACAATGCTTCTTGATGTTATTAAATGACTGAATTGTACAGTTGTGAATTATGAAACGATAAACTTTAAAAAAATAACAGCAGATACAGATACAGACATAAAATCCTAATGAACACTGGGTACTACAATGCACTGACATGCTTAGCTAATATAAAAGTAAAATGTGGCCAAGTTACTGGTAATGGGATTTTCACAGACCACTTAGCATGGGACTTTAAGCAAGTCACTTGGCCTCTCTGGTCTCAGTTTCCTCTTCTGCAGAGGGAGGGGATTGGATATCGATTCTTACTTTTTTCCAGCTGTCACATTCTTGATCTCAGGCATGTAATGGGCACTCAGCAAACATTCTCCATTTGATAACTGGAATCGAGTACAGTTGAAAATACAGCCATGTAAAACTAAATGAACACTCTTACTTCATTCTTCTCACTGAAACACTTGGCCCCTAATGGAGTTAATAATACAGAAAAGTACATTTCAGCCTTTCCTAGACCAGAGATGTCCACGCGCTGCCTACCCACACATAATGACTACGCAGCTCCATTTGCAGAGCCTGAGTTTCTTACCATAATGGGCTCCGTACTGTTCTCTGATCTTCAATTTTCTTATTCATTTACTTCAGCTTGAAATAGAAGGCTTGTCCGTATAAGCCCCAAAATGATACCCTGTTTTTAGTTGATATATACAGCATTTATTTTTCAATAAATGAAACAATGTCTGATTGGGGGGTGCGGAGCATAATCACAGCCAAAGTCACTCTCACTGCCAAAGATTGAATTCGCTAAGCAGTATCTGGGATATCTAGTCTTAGGTTCCAGAAATTCTGATTTTGTACTTGGGTTTTACTCTGCTGCTTGCCTAAATGCCGATGTAACTGAACAACCCCATTCCATCTCATATGGCATGCAATCAAGGAAAATAATGGGCCATAGCAAACAGCTTCAAAGCCTTGGCACCACTTAGGTTAATAATATATAATTGCTACAATTCCTTTCAGCGCAGTACTTTTAATTAAATGCGCTAGAGTTTCTACCTACCAACTTATTTGCAACCACAGCCAGCCATTCTGCAGTGTGAAATGAGGCACCTACATTTTGCCCTTTCTCAGAAGGCATATTTTCCATCAGGAACATTTCCTGTAATGCTGGCTCAGAGAAGACCGGGGCCTCTCCCAACCCCCTCACCACCCCCCACCAGGCCCACCAGCAGAGCCCAGACACAAAGATCTTCTCATCCCAGCAAGAAGGAAAGCTCTCATCCAAATATCCAAAAAGCTGCATAAAGTCCTTACTTTGGCTTCATAAAGCAGGTGCTGTAAATTTTCCATACTGTGTCCCCAAGCAATGGGGCGGGGGTGGAGTCGGGGATGATGCCAAGGGGGAATATAACACAGGAATAGAAAGGGGAGCAGGTAAAGATACTGCTTTTATTCTGACTACTGGAATATGCATACAACTCCCAGACATTGCTTTTCTAATACTAAAAGACAAAATAGGTAATGATGAGTATTTTAAGCTAACGACCAAAGCATTTGCCTAGAATGGTTTTCAATTAGTTTTCATAGTAAAATAGCTAACAATGATTCAGTGTGAACAAACCATTGTTACACTGTTTATGATTCCTCTACACAGTCGTTTTCCATCAGGGTACTACAGATGAATCTACAGTATTTAGCAATATGGCAGCAGGCAGCAGAAAAATGAAAACACAGAGCCTTTAAAAATGGCTGGTCCTAATCACTGTCACTGAATTGTATTAAAAACTGCTGAATTGGTGTATGTTCTCAATAAAGGAGAAAGACTGGACTTTCTACTACTGTAAACAGTTACAATCGTAGAAACCCACAGGGGGTCGCTATGAGTCAGCACTGACTCAATGGCAGTGAGTTGAGTCTCAATAACAGAAATAATTTTTTTTAAACAAAGGTTGATCCTATACTTTAAGACTAGAGGGAAGAAGGAGAAGCTGCAGGCTTTCTGTTACAAGCTTCTTCTGTTTTGTTTTTTAATTGTACATATACCTATTACTTTGTTAATATATACTTTCTTTTCTTAGGTTACAGGACTAAATTGGAAGTCTCTAAAGCTGAAATTCTGGAATTAATTTTTTTCCTACATAATCCTCATAACTATAGCACATGAACGGAGGGGGTAGGGGAGAGACACAGATATACTTGGTTTAGTTTTTTTCCTGAAAGTAGTAATATGCTTCAAATTCTAATGATCCATCAGTAATTTCAATCAGGACATTCCCTACACATGTCCCTCTTGGGAAGCGGCTTACTTGGTGCTGGGTGTACAATGATCAACAGCGGGCCCTGTGTAATATCAACTAAACAGGAAGAAGGATCAACTCTTAATAGAGTAAAAAATAAATCCATGGGAAATGCAAGGAAAAAACAGCAAGGGTTCAAATGACAGGGTGGGTCCAATTCCCATCAGAATAGGCCTGCTGGGAGCAAGTAAGCAAAAATGCTGGGAAGACAGGAAGCTGCATAGAGAGAGCCTGGTATTTGTTATCAGGGGTGGAGGCATTGCCTCTGATAACAAAGAGGCAGGTGTGGAGATAAAGGTCATTGGACTAGGGGCTGCGCATGTATGAGAGAGATGTGAGCCCAGATAATACCCATGTGGTCCAGTCACATGGCCTGGCCCAGGAAGAGGAAGAAGGGTCCTCCAGAGAAGCCTGCAGAGGTGTGAAGCAGGCAGTGGAAACAAAATGGTAAAGTGCTGAAGGGGGTGAAAAAGCAGAGGCATTTACTTACAGGAGAGTTCCTGGGTGGTGCAAATAGTTAGTAAACAAACTCAGCTGGCTAACTGAAACATTCCAAGTCTGAACGCACCCAGAGGTACCTTGGAAGATCAATCTAGTGATTTACTCCTGAGAAATCAGTCACTGGATCCCTGTCCCTGCTCTTCCCTGACCCATATGCGATTGCCTCTGGCTGATGGCACCTGCTAACTAGTTGCTTACAATAGACCTAATTTTCCAGCTAGCCCAGGCGGGAAGGGAGGAAAGAGGCACAGCAGACAGAGCAACAGCAAGGAGGAAGTCTTGCCTTGGCTGTGTGTGAAAATGAGCAACCACAAGGGAGCTGCTGAAATCCAGGTGAAGAGCTTTTGTTGTGCTAAGAGAGGCCTGTCCTGGAGTTGAGGGGTGCTACTTCTGCTTGTTCTTATCTCCCTCCTCCCAGTTCTGGATACAGCTGGCCATTGCGGATGAGGGAAGGGTGGGGCAACACTCAGGCTATTTCTCTAGCCTTTCTCAATCAAAAAGCACCTCTTTTATGTTCATGATGATGAATGCAGGTTTTTTCTACTGTAGAATGACAACTCCAGCTTTAAAGGCCACTACAGGTAGAGACATGAAAAATCAAAACCACTGTCATGGTGTGCTTTAGCAGTTTGCACCACTACAGATCCTAGCTTCCAACTCATAGAAGCCCTAAGGCAGAACTGTCCCTATGGGTTTCTAAGGTTCTATACCTTTATAAAACTAGACAGCCACATCTGTCCCCAAAGAACAGCTGATGATGGGTTTGAACCACTGACCTTGTGGCTAGCAGCTCAATGTCTAATGCACTATACTACCACAGTTCCAAGTGGAGGCAAAAATATACACAAGGGAAATAGCCATTCACACCCTCCAATCCCCTATGTCCTCCCTACCAGTTGACTCTCCCTAGCCCTTGGTCCTCTTTGTTAACATTTGTTTCTAAAGTGAAACGGAGATCTTAAAAAACAAGCCATCCTACTTCTTTCAGGTGAAAACACACTAGCTTCTTATGGTAGGATAAGGTAGTCTAAGATTCTACCTATTAATAAAACTGCCCTTGTGGCTCTTAGATGGAGCTCTGCTGGGATAGTGGCTATGTGTTGGGTTTCAAACCACAAAAGTCTAAGTTCGAAACCACCAGCCACTCCTTGGGACAAAGATGGGGTTTTCTACTCCTATAAAGTTAGTCTCAGAAACTCACAGGGGCATTTCTACACTGTCTTGAAGGGTCACAATGAGTTGGCATCAACTTGATGGCAGTGAGTTTGGTTTTGGTTTTGAGTGGCAGTTAGATTTTACGTCAATTTGAACGTGCATGACTGTGTAAGGGTGGAGCCCAACCCATTAATCACAGGTCAAAGTCTGATGATGCTTTCTTGGGATTGCAACCTTTTTATAAGACAGGTAGTGAGAACATCTCTCTCTTCCCCTTTGCCCTCCCTGCTTGCTAGGATCCTGGGTCTGCCTCCAGGGGCAGCCCCATGTGGGGAGCTGTTGGTGCCTCGCCACCTTCCCACCAATCTTGCATCCACACAACTCCACACCCAACAGTCTGTGATCTCCCTGCTTCCAGCTTTACCTTTCCGCTTCATGGGCTACATGAGTCTGAAGAGGGCACTGACTAGCATCGGACTCATGGATTTTGAATTGGCCTAGACTGAGATGCCTACTTGATATAAAATTTCCTCTTGATATAAAGTTCTTATATGAGTGTCACTGGCTTGTTTCTCTAGACAACCCAGCCTAGCACAGTTCAAAGTTCAAAGATATGGTGCTTTATACTAAAGAGACTAGGGAGGAGGGCTGGAAACCCAGTCTAGAACTTTACTGCCTCCTCTTTTCTCCACCACTCTATGAAAGAGGAAAGAGTTTTAAGCTCTCCTAAAGGAGTCCCCAGGTAGTTAGATCCAACAGCTAAGGACTTCACAGCTAGTCAAACAATGGAAGGTTCAAACCCACCCAGAACAAATTCAGAAGGCAAGCCCTGAAACCCTATGGAGTGAGTTGTACTCTGCACACATGAGGTCACCCTGAGTCAGAATCGACTCCATGGCAACCAACAGCAAAGGTATCATCTGCTGAGTCACAATGTCTTCAGGGACTGCAAATGTGGCTTTGTTTCTCCATCATTCATTAACTCTCTCCTCCCTAGTTGTGCCTTCCACAAACCATGTAGAGCACTTAGCACACTCTCACAGTCAGGTCCTGCCTGGGCACTGGGGTTGCAGTGGTCAAGAGGGCTGGTGGTAACAGGTGGGAGTTGCTTCCTGAGTGCACGGTGAGAGGAAGGGCTTTCCCAGCAAAGGGTCAGCAGAGGATGAGGTGAGGCCACTAGGGCCTTACAGGACAAACTTTATAACAAGAGTACTGAACAGGGTTGAAGGTGAGTTTTGATTGCAACAGTTCCCTCTCCCCACCGGCAATCAGTCCTCTCTACTGTTAGTTCCAGACAGAGCTCTGTTTGGTGTTGACCATGGTGTCATGGCCCAGTCGACCATAGAAACTGAAGATGCTCTGTGGCAGCTTGGGTACCTCACCATGAAGCTACACTACTAGTAAGCCTTGGAAACACTGCAGGGTTTTATGACAGAATTACCTGACATCATGTGACCAAGTCTTGTCCTCTCTGGATAACAATGGAAGATGGTTAAGGTAGAATGTTCCAGTCAGTGAAAAACAAGTTGTGTTCTGTCAATGTGAATATATGTTCTGGTACTCTAAGTGTTTTTTACAGGTTCACCAATTAAGTATATATAAAATATCACCTACTTTTAGATAGAATATTTGCTTTCAAAAAAAACAACCTTTCAACTCAGGAAGACTTTTGGTCACAAGAACATTTGCTCGGAGTTTGTGTCACACTCTAGACAACAAACAAAGCGGGTTCCTTCTCTCTGCTTTCTGGTTGAAAGACTTACCTGGATAAATAACCTTTGCTATTTTAAAAATATGTGCAGTTTCAAGGGAAGCTTTAGGGAAAGCCTGGGGTAGACACAAGGAGGGCTCATCTGTAACTGGGAACAACTCTGCAATTTAATCGAGTTGGGTTCAATCACACACCACTGTATGGCCTGCTGAGGTTTTCATGCTGCTATGAAAGTTTTATGAAAAATGAAAACATTTAGGGCCAAATAAGCAAGGTCCCTGTTGGCGTGACCCTAACTGCAAGTAATGGAGCTGGCGATACACCTACATGCCCAGCTAGGCAGATGTCAGCTTGGCAGGCTGTCACCACTAACTGGGAAGGACAGCCCTGCAGTTACATGATGGACCAGATCTGCAGTTTCCCTGGCTTGCAACCAGATCTCTCTACATGATTCAGGAACCTGAGATGATCTCTGGGGAGCTCCTTGGCTGATCACAAAATAAGTTAGTGCTGCTGGCTTCTCACTGGCTGGGAAAGTTCTGTGAAATGTCTATATCATGATATGAACCGGTAGTTTTTTTGTTTCGTATTATTTTTATGGGGAGGGGGGACTCTTAGAAATCTTATAACAATCCATCATTCAATAATATTAAGCACACTTGTACATACACTGCCATCAACATTTCTATAACAATTGCTTTCTATTTGAGCCCTTGAGTACCAGTAGTTTTAAAAGAATTGGTTTGGGTCCTCTGAACTAACTGATTAATATGTGGGCACCTATGAGTCAGAATTGACTTAACTGCAGTGAACTTGGCTTTCTGGTATATAAATATAAACACCAAGAAAGCCAATGTGGTTCAAAATGAAGTTGTCTGTTTCCATAAAGATTGACAGTCTTGAAAACCCTCTATGAGTCAGAATTGACTCACTGACCCTGGGATTTAGGAAAAAGATATTGGTTTTTATGTTCTTTACCACTTTTGGGTGCTTCATATGAATTACCATGCTTAATTTTTACAATACTAACCTTAAAGTGCACCTAGTCCAAATCATTGTATTTTCAATCACTTTATGCATGTGGAAGCTAGACAATGAATATGGAAAATCAAAGAAGAATTGAAGTATGTGAATTTTAGTGTTGGCAAAAATACTGAAAATACCAAGGACAAACAAATCTGTCTTCGAGGACGCACAGCCAGAATGTTCCTTAGATTCGAGGTGGTAAGACTGTCTCATGCATGTACTTTGGGCATGTTACCAGGATTGACCAGTCCCTGGAAAAATATATCATGCTTGGTCATGTTGAGGGTCTGTAACAAAATGCAAAAGCCCGGAGGAGGGTGGACTGACACAGTGGCTGTAACAATAGGGTCCCAAGCAACAACTGTGAGGATGGTGTAGGACTGAGCAAGAATGTCTTATCCTATTGTACATGGAGTAGTTATGAGTCAGAACAGACCCAGTGACACATAACAATGACGAACACCTTAGGGTTGGCAAGCCTAGGTTTGAATCCACCCAGAGCTATAAGTCTGCTTATGTAAAGATTAAAGTTGGGAAATTTTTGTAGAAGTTGTCCTATTCTGTTATCACACGGGGTCACTATGAGTCAGCACTGACTCAATGGCAACAGGTTTGGTTTTAAGTTTTTATAAGGTTAGTATAATTGTTACCCATGTTAAAGGTAAGAGAGATGAGACGGAAAGAGATTAAGTAATTTGAATAAGGTCATACAGCTGAGACGGAACTCCAGCCATCTTGTTTAAAAGCATTTAGCCAATATGCTATTAACACTGCTCTTCTTTCAAACAAAATATAACGAAGTACCCAATAATCATTTACTATAGACTTTATTTTTGGTGAGCTCTTTTTTCCTTATAGATGACTATTATCATACAAACGAAATTCTGGTATCCTTTTCTTTCCCCATCACACACTGATAGGCCAAGTCCACAGCCACCCAGTCTACTCTGACTTACTGTCATCCTCCTGGTGGTGGAATGGATTACACAAGGGGCTAACCACAAGGTCAGCAGTTCAAAATGACCAGTCTGTCCACAGAAGAACAATGAGGCTTTCTACTCCTGTAAGGATGTACAGTCAGTCTCGGAAACCCACAGGTTTCGGGTCACTATGAGTCAGAATAGATTCAATGACAGTGAATTTGGCTTGGGTTCCTATGACACAGCAAATTGCCAACGGTGTAAACTGCTACAGATGCAGACTGCCACATTTTCTCTCCCTTCGAATGGCTGGCAGGTTTGAACAGCTGCCCCTTTCAGTGAGTAGTTGAGTACTTTAGCCACTGTGTAACCAAAGCTCATGTGATATCCTATGCATTCATCATAACATGTCATAACATAGCCATGATCCATAACATCCACTGTAAATACTCTGATCTACTCCAGCCGAGTGGTCTTATGTTCACACACCATTGTTTTTACTCCAGAAAATTACCATGCAAACTCTCAAGAGCTCAATGCCGTTGAATTTCAACTAAGGGAAGCTGTGGTGCTGACAGTTTCCAGAGAGTCAATGTGACAGCTTTGAAGGTTGCAGCACGCTCGTTGGCCACTTCCTACAACACAATCTATGAAAAATGAGTGGGCTGATATTCGGAACTTCCCAAAATACACAGAGTGCGTGTTCTTTTAGGCTACAGATGTGGACAAGGTGTTGACAGCATCCCTTTTTGACATTCCCTCTCCTCCCCCAAGATCCCGTTATACTTTTGAGAGAAACCCTGGCCAAGTGAAGAGCTTGCAGATAAAGGAAATCAGGCTGGTGAGAGGCCTGGAGAACATCACCCCCTGCTTCTCCACACATCAAAACTTGCTCAAGGTGCTGGGGATCAAAATGAGAACAAACAGTGACTACTCTTGTGGGGACATCAGAGAATATAACTGCCGTATAAGCAAATAGACGGATGTGCTCTCATCGAGGCTCTCAGAAGTGTGCTAGAACCTGAGCCTTCTAGTGGACGAACCATACGACGAATGCACATATCTTTGGGGGTACAATTTTCCTCTGGCTTTCAGAAGGAGAAGCCAGTACACCCTCAATTAATTATACCAGAGGTCAGCAAATGATGGCCTGTGTGCCAAATCCAGTTCACCACCTGTTTTGATAAATACAGTTTTATTGTAATGCTA
Source organism: Tenrec ecaudatus (assembly GCF_050624435.1). Lineage (NCBI taxonomy): Eukaryota > Metazoa > Chordata > Mammalia > Afrosoricida > Tenrecidae > Tenrec > Tenrec ecaudatus. The sequence goes on from NC_134535.1 coordinate 67,318,915, forward strand.
GTGTGTCCCTTGTTTATATAGTGTGTATGGCCGGCTTGGCGACAATGGTGGAGGTGAGACATTGAGATAGAAGCTCTAATGCATGGCCCACAAAGCTTCGAATACTTATTCTCTGGCCTTCATGGAGTAGGATGGGAAGGAGAGGAAGGAAGCTTACTGACTCCTGCTCTGCCACCTTAGTAAGGCAGGCAACAGCACAATGATATAAAAAAAAAATGCCCAAATCGAATCTTTTGTCAGTTGTCATTTTTACATTCTCTATTCTATTCTATTCTAGGGCATTGCTATCACCGAAGTCTAGGAACTTAATTTCCGAAGATACTGATATAAAATATTGTAAGAGAATGTTCAATACTTCTGAAGTTTATAGAGCTCAGGAAGATTCCCTCTCTAGTAAACTGGCTTCCTTGTCCCTTTCAGCTCCCCATCTTTGCCTTTGAGTAGCTGTTGGTTGTTGGGGCCCACACTGATAGTTTTGAAGTAGGGTAACGATCTTATGAGTAACATCCTTTCTTTTGTGTGCTACTCTGATATTTCATTAAAAGGTGATCTTGGAATAGGTTCAGTTCTAGATTTAAGGAGTTTCTCGGGGCAATAATCTCTGGGAATTTGCTCTTCTATACTCATCTAGTTTGTCTGGCTTTGGGTCTGGAGTAGTTGTTGGGCACTATCTAGTTCTCCTAGTCTCAGAATAGATGAGTTTGTGGCTCATGTATACTTGTTTGTCTCCAAGCTTTTGGTTACCAACCTACAGTTTTAAGGAACAATGGCAAGTTATACCTTCAGCTACTAACTGCTACCTCAGCAGTTCAAGTCCACCAATGACTCCTCAGGAGAAAGATGAGGCTGTCTGTTCCAATAAAGATTTACCATCTTGGAACCCCAAAAGGGCTGTTCTACTTTGTCCTGTATAGTCCCTGTGAGGTGTAATTAACTTGATGGTAGTGAGTTGCATTTTTAATTTTGTTTTCTGATAAAAGAATCATAAAATATGTCTTTAAATGCCCCTCAGGTTTATCCTGCTATCGTATGAGGAGACTTCAAAAAGTTAATGAAAACACTGAATAAAAAGATAATTTACTGCCCCTCCCCCGAAAAGAATTTGTTTCAAGGGACGACATTGATTCTGCAGCTCCGGGAGATGGACATATCTGATCAGAACACACGGGAGCAGATGAAGGGGCAGGAGGAGAGAGTGGAACACAGCCTGGCCTACCAGGCTGTAAGGATGATGTTCCTGAGTAGAGCAGCCAGTCCACAGAGAGAACAACATGGCTGACCCCACTAAGAAATGATGCCCCTCACTGACTAAGGGCAATACAGGGGACAGCACCGGAGACACAGTGTGGGAATTGCACCTGACCTGATCCCACTACATTGAGGCAAAGCACTGGGGGAGTGCAGCGGAACAGCAAGGGAATGGAGTGGCAAGGTCCCCAGGGAATGCTGAAAGTGGACTTTGGGGCCAGGGCGTAGTGCCCCAACAGACTGGACTGGAAAACGCTCCTAAGGGCCAGCAAACAATCCTTGAACTAACTACAAGCTTTTCTTTTGTGAAGTGTTTTGTTTTATTCTTTGTCAGTGATTTCTTTTTGTTGTTTTGTTGTCTGGTTGTATACTGTTGCTTTGTTTTCCTCTGTCTTGTTTTCGTGCGTGTTAGTGTCTCCACAGGTCTGTCTGAATAGGGCAGGCTGGATGAACTATCTGGAGGAAAAACAACGGACCGACAGTTCCAGGGGGACCTGGGATCGGGGGGAAGAGTAGGGAGGGTAAGGAAGTGGTGTTAACAAACACAGAGACAAGGGAACAACATGGGACCCAAAATGGTAGTAAGGGGGGAGTGGCAGGCCTGGTGGGGAATGATCAAGGGTAAGGTCTTGTAGAGAAGAGGTATAGCTGTAGCCCAGGTGGGGATGGAGTATGGTAGTGGGGCAGGAGGAAAGTCAAGGGAGATGGAGGAAGGAGCTGGGAGTCAAGGGGCATTTATGGAGGTCTAGACAAAGACATGTACATGCACATACATATATATGAGGATGGGGAAATAGATCTATGTGTCTATATTTATAGGTTTAGTATTAAGGTGGCGGAAGGACCTTGGGCCTCTACTCAAGCACTCCCTCAATGCATGAATACTTTCTTTTATTAAATTTGCACTCTATGATGCTCACTCTCCCGACACAACTGCTGAAGCCAAAGTGGGTGAACAAGTAAATGTGGTGAAGAAAGCTGATGGTGCCCAGCTATCAAAAGAGATAGTGACTGGGGTCTTAAAGGCTTGAAGATGAACAAGCAGCCATCTAGCTCAGAAGCAACAAAGCCCACATGGAAGAACACACCAAACTGTGTGATCGCGTGGTCCCGAAGGGATCAGTTATCACGCATCAGAGAACAAAAAATCATATCATTGGCTGCACACCTCCATGATAGGATCGCTGAAGACAAATGGGTGCATAAGCAAATGTGGTGAAGAAAGCTGATGGTGCCCGGCTATCAAAAGAGATAGTGTCTGGGGTCTTAAAGGCTTGAAGGTGAACAAGCGGCCATCTAGCTCAGAAGCAATAAAGCCCACATGGAAGAAGCACACCAGCTGGTGCGATCATGAGGTGCCAAAGGGACCAGGTATAAGGCATCATGCAAAAAATATATATATATGTGTGTGTGTGTGTATATATATATGTGTGTGTGTGTGTATTTATATATATATATATATATATATATATATATATATATATATATATATATATATATCCGAGGCCCAAATGTCGACCACTGGAGATCCCCTCATAGAGGGGTTTAGGAGAGGAGATGGGTCAGTCAGGGTGCGATGTAGTACTGATGAAGAACACACCTTTCCCCCAGATCCTGGATGCTTCCTCCCCACAACTACCATGATCCAAATTCTAACTTGCAGGACTGGATAGGGCTGAGGTTGCACACTGGTGCATATGGGAGCTGGAGGCACAGGGAATCCAGGGTGGACAATACCTTCAGCACCAGGGGTGTGAGGGGCGATGCTGGGAGAGTGGAGGGTGAGTGGGTTGGAAAGGGGAAACTGATTACAAGGATCCACATGTGACCTCCTCCCTGGGAGATGGACGACAGAGAAGAGGGGGAAGGGAGACTCTGGATAGGGCAAGATATGACAAAATAACAATCTATAAAATATCAAGGGCTTATGAGGGAGGGGGGAGCAGGGAGGGAGGGGGAAAAAAAAGAGGACCTGATTGATGCAGAGGGTTTAAGTGGAAAGCAAATGCTTGAGAGTGATTAGGGCAAAGAATGTACAGATGTGCTTTATACAATTGATGTATGTATATTTGTGGATTGTGATAAGAGTTGTATGCGCCCCTAATAAAATGTTTTTAAAAAAAGATAATTTACTATGAAATTCCTCAATTGTTTTGTAGACTAATCAATGTTGTTTAATGGTTGTGCAGTTTCCATTTTAAGTATGGACTACCATTGGTTGCCTAGTCATCTGTTGACAGACACTTCCATCATGTACTCTTATTTACTACTGTGAATAAAACCGTGGAGAACATAGGTGTGCATATTTCTGTGTTATTATTGTTAGTTCTCTGGGTAAGGCATTAGGCTGCTAACCACAAGGTTGGTAGTTTAAACACATCAGCATCTCTGAGGGAGAAAGCTAAGGCTGTCTGCTCGATATTTATAGTTGCAGAATCCCCGGACGGCAGTTCTAATCTGTCCTACAAAGTTGATTTGAATTAGGCTGACTCGATGGCCTTAAGCTTTTTTTGTTGTTGTTTTTGTTGTACTGAGTCTTAGAGTATGTACCTAAAATGCTCTGCTCTGAGCCAAAAGGTCAGCAGTTCAAACTCATCAGCCCAGCAGAGGGAGAAAGATGTGACAGAGTGCTTTCTTTCATAACTACGACAGCCTTGGAAACCCAGGAGAAGGTCTACACTGTCCTATGGGGTAGCTAGCTCATAAAGAAGGTCTTGATTTGATGTGCATTCTTGATTAGTTTTTCCTTTGTCTGCTTTTTAAAGGAAAGTGGACTGAATTACTTATAAATGAGGATGGTGAAAAAGTAAAAGATTCTAAATCACAACATAAAGAAGCTCATCATCTACATAATTTCACTGTCATTAAGTCAATTCTGACTCAGGAAACCATTAAGACACAATAGAATTGCCCCTTTGGGTTTCTAAGCCTGTAAATCTTTATATGGAAGTAAAAAGCCTCGTCTTTCTTCCAATCAGTGGCTGGTGGGTTTGAATGACTGACTTTGCAGTAGTTCAAACTTAGCAGCCCAATGTTTAGCCTGCCATGTCACCAGTGTGATTAAAATTTTAAGAATCATTGGCTCCAGGCAAACATTTTCAGCACTTGACTCATGCTTGAGTCTTTCGGATAATTCTCACAATCCCACAAAGGTATAGCAACCAATGGCCAGCAAGAGGGAGCACATTGCTAACCACAACTTAACTGAGTGCTGGACCTAGAATTTGGTCTCAACACTATCTGACTTGAAAGCTTAGCCCCTTTCCACCTCTTTGGTGTTGCCAAAGCACACACATACATACTAAATTTCAAAATAAAAAGTAAGCAGAAAAATTCAAATTTGATAAAAGAATAATTTATAACAATTTAGATAACACATGGGAATAACAGATAATGGTAACATTTCTATAACCTCTCAAAACAAATGCTTCACACAACTAACAATTTCATTTAAAGAGAAAGAACTGTTACTAAGACATATCTTAGTTATAGGCTTTTTTGCTTCTGCTGTTTAATATAAATTATATTGTCCTATCAGATTATACGCTGCAGATAAACAACGTGCATTGAAACCTTTGGAAGGAAAAAGATACCTTTTGTGGGGATATGTTTATAAAGAAAAAAGTATTGACTGAGAGTCAAATTTCCCCCAAACACATGCAAACAAATTAACTACAAATTACAAACGACAGAGGCGTTCCCAGCCATTATTTTCATTTTCAATATTACTGCTACTTTAGGATATCAATTTCAAAGCTTCATATTTTTTAAAACTTCATTAAAATTTCTAACCATAAAGTTATACAGTCCACTAAAATGACACAAGCTTTTGGTGGAGTGGAATTTCTTAGTATAGCTCTTCTTGTCACTGTAACTCCCTTCAAATAATTGGATGGTACTGTACATATAGTGCTTACAAAACACTAATTTTGTCTTGCTTGGATCTACAACCAATGCGCCTCGAAGCAGCAGTCAAGAGATCAAACGTTGCAATGGGAGTGTGGAAAAACAGGGAGGTTACTTTGAGGACTGAAGTACGTTATTTTCAATCACTTCATATGCTTGGTAAGGCTGGAAATTAAATAAGGAAGACTGAAGATGAATTGATACGTTTGAACTGTGGTTCTGGGAAGAAATATTCAAAGTACCATGGACTGCCAAAAGGAAGTAGTTCTTGGAAAAAGTATAGCCAGCATGCTCCTTAGATGCATGCTATCAGGAGAGACACCAGTCCTTGAAGAAGGTTATCATGGTTGGTAAAGCAGAGGGGCAGCAAAAAAGAGGAAGGCCCTCAATGAGGGATTGACACAATGGCTGCAACAGTGAGCTCAAGCATAGGAGTAATCGTGAAGATGGTGCAGGACCCCGGCAGTGTTTCACTCTGTTGTGCATAGGGTCACTATGGGTTGGAAGTGACTCAATGGCACCTAATAAAAACAACACTAATTGGTCAATTTTAGAAGCCCAGGTGGCTTAATGGCTTCGAGGCCCTAAGGACTTTAAGTCAGAATTGACCAGATGGCAATGAGTTTGGTTCTTTCATTTTGGTCCGTTTTAGTTACCACTCCTTGACTATAAGAAAAACATGCTTGAAAGCTCTGCCTGAAGTTGTGGAAACTGAGACCAGAGCCACCAGAGACTGTGTCACAGACATTACAGGGCACAGCAAAGGAGTCAGGCTGAGACCAGAGGTCAAGGGGCCACTTGGCTGAGGCTGTGGACCTGAGAGAGACTTGGCTGCTGGTTGAGGAGAGGTATTGCTGTGACCATCACAATGTTTTCTGATTGTGGTTTGTGATACCCCACAAACTCCCTTAGTAAATTCCCAGGTGAGTGAGTATTGCCTGTAAATTCTGTGTGGCCATTGTAACAAATTATCGAATGCAACACAGAAGTAGAGTGCCATGGGAAGAATTTTGGTACCCACACCATTCTACTTGTCTGTGTGTTTTAGTCAGACACAATGTCCCACAGGATATATGCTGCTACTAAATGGTAAAAACATCTTGAATTTTGTAGCATTTAAGCATAATTCTTCCCCATCAAAGGGTTGTATGTCTTTGAAATTTAAGTTTCATAAACACTATAATTTCACCATCAAACAGATTTAGAGGGTCATAAATATTCAAATTATGTAATACAGATAGTACACGCGACTGATAAATGTGATTAATATTCATGTACAGTAGCTTAGCAGACTGCCAAATGTTATTTCCCATAATAGGCTATGAGGTTCTGATTGCATTAAGCGTCTTGATTATTCTTTTCTATTCTATGGTATTTCAACACTACTTCCATGATTCCAAAAATCATGAACTGGATTTTATGGTCATTTGAACACCTATGGTTCATGAGATTAAAAATTTCCCAAAATATGAGTTATCTTCACAAGTTTACATCTATAAAACTTGATAAAGAGTTCTTCAAACTTTTTATGATGTCTATGTAAATAAAAATAGGGTTTGTCTTTAAAACACATTGCTCTTACCGTATATACCCATGTATAAGCCAAGATTTCCCAGCAAATTTTTAATGCAGTTTTTTGTGGTAAAATTAAGTGCCCTGGCTGATATTCAAGTCAGCTTATTCTCTAGCATATTATGGTAATTTGTGCTGATAAATTTAAGGTATATCTGGCAAAGCTATTTCAAAAAGATACAATAAATACTACTATCATGTTCTAAACAATAAACACTGCTGTAAGCACATTGCATTAAAGTGAATTTTAACCTTAAATTTACCAATTAAACAGCAGCTGGTAATTTTTGCTGAGTTTCACTAACTCCTCATAGTGATTAGCAATGGTGTATATTGCAGAGCTCTCTTAATTTATGATCAATTGTAATCAACGTGTCTTTTATAAAATTATGTACAATATAATGTCGAAATATGTATAACCAAATACATTTCTATTATTCCATAAAAATGCCTTCCAGACTGTTAGAAATGTGTGGTTTTTGCTTAAGTTGGGAGCCACCCTTGTAGTGGCTGACAGCCGCTCTCACGTTGGTTCTGACTCATAGGAGCGCCATGGACAAACACTGCTGGACAAATCCTGTGAGGGACCAAGATGGATGTCTGGAGGAGTTCTATCATAATCCCATTTTGAATTTATTCTCTAAAATTTGGAAAATGATAACTTTGGGGGACTTAAAGAATTGAAATGTAAAGAATTTAAAAAATAAAAGCAACATCACTAAATTTGGCCATAAATATAATATCTGGCACAACAACACACCATTTATGACAATGTTGTTTTATTTAGATGCACTTCAATATTAATAAGGGCATAAAATTTCTCAACTGTGACCAGTTAACATTTTAAGTTTTTACTGGTGATATTCCTGCTAGGAAAGTAAAAGAAGAAAAAATAATAGCCATCTGATCTTTGAGCCACCAAACAATTACTTGCTGAGCATTTAATATGAAGGAGCTACATAAAGTTCATGGAAAAATGAAACTACAAGGTAATTGATTTTGTCTGCAAGCTTTTTGAATCAATTTTATTTTTTGAATCAATGTGCCACACACCGTGGTACTTACGTGCGAGAGCTGCTATCTATAAGACATACTTGGCTTCAAAGGGCCAAAGATCATGGAAGATAGACATTAATAAATTAATTACACAAATAGTTAATTATGAATAGAATGGCTTAAAAAGTATTTTTCCTGATTGTAAAAGTAACACCACCAAAAGAATAGTAAAGCTCATATTTAGAGTTAACTGAACATCATTCTAGGCCACAGGTCCCCATATTTAGTTGGCTTGTGTTCCTGAGAAAAAAAATACTCAGCCTCCAACCTGGCAATTAAATTTTTTGCCCTGGAGCCCATAAAGCAGAATAAAGTACAGATGTCTGCTTTTGTACCCCCTCTGGATTGTTCCAGTGCCCCCCAAGGGGCAGCACCACCCACTTTGGGAAACACTGGTCTAGTTTTCCTTGTATTCATTTATTTAATTATAAAAGATACTTGTGATAGAAAACTTGGAAAGTACAGGAATAAAGATTTTTAAAGTCACCCTCACATGACAACATACAATGAGAGGAGTGGAAGTATAAATTGTATTTCTGGAGTGTAATTCTATCCTGTAATCTCATACTTAGAAGTCTATCTAAGGTTTATTTATATGAATGCTCATTTCAGGTTAATAGGTTTTTTATTTAAATAAAAATTATAAGTCACATAAATATGTAAGCTTTTCAAATAATCAAATAAATTATGGTATGCATAAGTAAAAATTCTAAGCTACATAAACATCCCAGTTCTGAATAATCAAATCAATTATAGCATGCCAAAGTATTGGAATATTATTATTGCTTCTGCTGTTGCTAGGTGACATGGAATTGGTTTGATGCAGAGCAACCTATGAACAACATAAGGAAATGATGCCTGCACCATTCTCTCACAAATGCTGTCATATTTGAGTCCATGGCCACAGCAACTGTATCAATCCTTCTTCTTTGGATGACCCTGTACTTTAACAAGCATGGTGTCTTCCAAGAGATCAGTCCCTACTAATTACATGACCAAAGTACATGAAATGGAATCTCTCCAAGCTGATAGTACAGTGAGTAAGTTCTCAGACATGAACTAAAAGGTTGGTGGCTCAAGCCCACCAACTATGCCATGAGGGAAAGATTTGTCAGTCTGCTTCCATAAAATTTACAGCGTTAGGAACACAGTGGGGGCAGCTCTACTCTGTCCTGTTGAGTTACTGTGTTGGAATCAACTCGACAATAAACGAATACTATAAAAGTATTAAAAAGTATTACATTAAAGATTATTTAAGGATAAGGGATTCTATTCAAAATATACCATTAGGTAGAGAAAGAAAGCTATGGTTAAAAAAAAAAGCATGACACACACCAGAATACCAATGGTTATGTTTGAGTAAATGGAATTTAATACATGACTTTTTAAAGCCTTCTTTGTCTATTCCTGTATTTCCTAAATACAAGTGTGACTGTTGTGTATATGCACTTACCAAAAACATGGGGGGAGGGGACAAAAACCTCACTGCTATTGAATTGATTCCAATCAAAGCAACCCTACAGGACAGGTTAGAACCACTCCTGTGGTTTTCTGAGACTGTAACTCTTTATAGGAGCAGAAAGCCTTATCGTTCTCCCTCAGAATAGACAGCGGATTTGAACTGCTGACCTTGAGGGTAGCAGCCCAATTCATCACTCCTATACCATCAGGGCTCCTATGTGTGTGCTTAGAAAACATTAAAATCCCTTGCATGTTGTCACTGATTATCTATGTCCATGGAAAGAGAATATCCCAAGGGATGAAGCAGCACACGCTGAAGCTTATTATGCCCTGTACAAGAGAACTTCCTACCAATTAACACCTTTCTTACAGGAATCAGACTGCCTACTCCCAAAGGGAGTTGCAGTTGTGGTTAGGTACCATCCAGTTGCTTCTGACTCATAGTGACCCGATGCACAACAGAACAAACCCCATCCAGGCCTGTTCCATCCTCACAATTATTGTTATGTTTGATATCCTTCTCCAGGGACTCATCTCTCCTGACAACATGTCCAAAATATGTGAGACAAAGTCTCCCTATGCTTTCCTTTAAGGAGCATACTGGCTGTATTTCTTTTAAGACAGATTTTTTTTGGTGGGGGGGGGCAGTCCTTGATGGGCTCAAAATTCTTTACCAGCATCGGAATTCAAATGTATCAATTCTTAGGTCTTCCTTATTCAATGTCCAACTTTCACATATATATGAGGCGATTGAAAAGACCGTGGCTTCTTTCAGGTACATCTTAGTTCTCAATGTAACATTTTTGCTTTTCAACACTTTAAACAGGCCTTCTGCAGCACATCTGCTTAAATCCAATGTGGTACGTCGTTTGATCTCTTGACTGCTGCTTCCATGAGCACTGATTGAGGATACACGCAAGATTAAATTCTTGACAACGTCAACAACCTTTTCTCCATTTATCTTGATGTTACTGGCCCAGTTGTAAGGATTTTGGTCTTCTTTATGTTGAGTCATAATCCATACTGAAGCCTACAATCTTTGATCTTCATCAACAGATGCTTCAAGTCCTCCTGGCTTTTAGCACGTCTGTCAAAATTTCATGTTTTGGTTGCCATGAGGCTGGGAGCTATGGTTCTGGTATCCTTTACTACCTTTAGCCTATCCTGATCCCAAAGCAATTTTGGATTATTTCAATATCCAAAAGTGTATATTTTGGAATCACAAAAAGAGAATGAACTTGAAACCACCACCTGAAGAAGTACAAATGGAGCTAATCATATTTTCCTTCATTTCATCTATTTATCTTTTTGCCCTAGACGATCACTTACCTCTGATGGTCATGTGTCTCTTGGATGCATTAGGACTAGCAGTCCCCAAACTTTTCTGATGATGCAACCACAAAGAAAAAATGAGCATAACCCTCATGTGGATTCTATGTTTATAAATAATTAATATACATGGGCTACATGTATATTATACCATTCAGATGGAGACTATAAATATCCCATTCCAACAATCACCAAATGTCTGTTCTCTTCTTTGTAAGCCTTATCATCATTTCTTTCTCATCTGGGTCATGAAGTGCTCTTGGTTTATGTTCATATTTTATAAGATTTCTACCTCCAAGGTCATTGCTACAACTAATGAACTCAACATACCACTGAAGGCTTGTAAACCAGTGGCCCTTCACTCAAGTTTTTCTAATCCTTCCCACTCACATCTGACCACGTTGCTTTCACTGACTCCCCATGCCCACAGACTCTGAATTGCTAAAGCTGCATTCGATTAAGATACGGGGAACAGAATGGTTGCAATTTAAATAGCTCTGTCATGTCTGCAAAATAAACTTTCCTTAGTTTTCCAATCTGTAATATAAAATTTGAGATATCTGGAGAATTTTGGAAAATAATGCACATAAGTACACGTACAATCCCATGCACAAAGTATCTACCCCAACAGCTGTTAGCTAATAAAAGAATTACCTTTCTATTCTTATCTTTTATTATTCTACTGAAAGCATTTAAAACATGAAGCTAATGATTCCTTAAAAGGAAATACATTAGACTGGTTCCCCGACCCTGCATCTCCTAAAATGCCCTACCCCTCCTGCAAACTCCTACTCATCCATCAAGACCTACCTCAAACACGTCTCTCCTGGGACTCGGCATCCCACTCCCCCATGAAGAACGAAGCCCTTCCTTCACAATGTTCCCATAGACTTTAAGCCACCTCTAACATATTACATATGACATTTTTGTTTACTTCTTCATCCTAAAGCTAGATCATGAACCACAAAGATGTGAGCTGTGTTTTACTTATAATTCACTCAACAAACAATGCCTGAGCAAATGCTAAAACAAAAACTGTGGACATTGATTAAAGAAAGAACACAAAACAAAGAAACAAAAATGCCCTGCTCCTGGTCATTCTAGAGCCTTCCTAATGTCACAACCCTTTAATACAGTTCCTCATGTTGTGGTGAGCCCCCCCCCACCATAAAATTATCTTCATTCCTACTTCATAACCGTAATTCTGTTACTGTTATGAATTGGGAGACCCCCGTGAAAGGTTCGTTGGCCCCCCAAAGGGGTCATGTGACTCACAGGTTGAGAACCACTGGTCTAGAGTTTAATAAAGAAGTTATTTAACAACCATTTGTTAAACTAACAAATGTAATATTTGGTTCTGGCAATATGGTAAAATAATTTAAACCAGTGAGCTAGAATCAAGTATTTCAGTCATCTTAATATTACAATGGAGTTCTATCATGAATACATTTAACATACTGAGATTTATCTATATGTCTATGTGTACTTGGAAGGGATAAAGAAAGGAAAAATCCTATTTTCCCTAACACATTTCCCATCTTTCAACTAGATTTCGAGCATACAGAAGTAAGATTTTATAGCCTGCAAACAAAGAGAATGTCAAAGGAGTAAATTTCTGAATGGGTGCAGTTTTGGGTAAAGTATGGGATTTTCATGAACAATTTGAATTTTTCTCCTTATGGTCTGCCTTAAGAGCCTAATTGTGGTGCAATAAATAATTTGATATGGGTCTTCTTTATTATTTTAATGGTTGGCCCTGACCCATAGTGACCCTATGCACAACAGAATGAAACACTGCAAGGTCCTGTGAGATTCTCACAACTGTTCCTATGCCTGAGCCCCCTGATGCAGCCGCCATGTCAATCCATCCATGGAGGGCCTTCTTCTGTTCAATGTCCCTCCACTGTACCAAACATGATGTCTCTCCTACAATATGCCCAAAGTACGTAAGACGAAGTCTTGCCATCCTTGCCTCTAAGGAGCACTCTGTCTTATTTCTTCCAATATAGATCATTTGTCCTTTTAGCAGCACAATTCTTAAAAACAGTTCTTCTTCGTAACTCCCATCAAATGACTCAGTGAAAAATGCAAACAGGGCAAATGGACTTTAATGTGGGGGCGGATGAGTTTGGCCAACCTGTTGAGTATAAAATGAGCTATCTCAGATGCAGAAATGAGGACTTTCACAAGCATCATGAAAAAGCCAGAAGTGCAGCATGTCTTTTAAACACCAAGCTTCCTATGCACTGAAGCTCCTCATCTGAAAGACAAGAGCTGGATTGCCAGACATGTCATGGCAGCAGAGGCAGCAGCACCACAAGCAGAAACAGAGCAGCGAGTTTCCAGAAAGAGGAGTATGTGCAGGCAGGAAGCAAGCCTGCTGAATGAGGTATCTCCAGGTAGTTAATCAGAGGAGTTAGGATTGCTTACGCAAAGAGCTAAAGCCAAGGGCCTAAGAACTGAGGTCTATGGCAAAGTGATGCTGAGTTCTCTAGAGAAGCAAAACCAGTGGCACTTACATATGGATAAAAAAAAAAATTTCCATCGAGAAAACAGCCCACACAGCTGGTGAGCAGGCAAGCCTGGTCTGGCTCAAGTCCACGGGCTAGATGCTGAGCTCGGGGCCCTACCTGACTCACAGCTATCAGAGCTGACTATCTAGGAGGCAGGAAGATGACCTAGTAAATAGAAGACCCATGAAACCAGGGACTGAGAGGCCAAGCACCAAAGAAAGGTGTGCCTGCAGGCAAAGCTGAGAGAAGCTGCTCCTGACTGGAAAAACTATTTCTGTTCCCATAAATGTCCCCAACAATCCCCCACATTGAGGGTATTACCTGAGTTCTATGTGGTCACTGCAGTGGATTATCACACCCAGCAGAGAAGTAGTGCCAGGAGAGGGATGGTTGGTGTCAGAATTGGTAAAGATAGTTGGAGGGTGCTGGCATGTCTGAGGTTTCCTCACAGGACTCAGCCTGGAGCTGATTCTGAGCTTGATTATCCTTCCCATCTGTGAAACCAGGGGAGGTCAGACATGTGCTCCACATCACTCTCACACTCACCTAGACAAAGTGTAGTTCCTGTGATTCCATGGAACTGAAATAGCTTCATGAACTGAAAGCAGGACTGGGATAAAGAAACTGATGCTTTAAACCAAATATAAGATCATGAAACATGATGAAATTGCCTATGTATCCATACTTACACTAACTTAACTATAAACCCCAAAACTTGCACTCACTTATTTCAAATACAGGTGTCAAAGTCAGCTGACTGAACTAAGAGTTGGTGGTGATGGTAGGAACCTGACATTGCTAGTAGAGATCCCAAGAAAGGTATAGTGTCCTGTGCTGTTTTTCCTATTCCAGAGCACTTGCAGATTTGCAGGGAAATTGAATTCCTCAAGTGCTCATCATGTTCCTGCTTTAACTTTCAATTTACCCAGGTGGGAACGGAAAAGGTTCCTTATAACTTGAAAAAGTAATAAAATGTAAAATATGAGAGGCGGGGGAGTGAATGTAAAGCAAGAATTGGGGAGGGAAGTGCATATATGTTCTGTAACCTTGGCTGAAATTGCCATGATTTTATGTCCAGTTAAAGGAACTGGGAATAATTTTTAAGAAACTTAGGAGGAAAAGCATTTAAATTGGCTAACCTAAGGAAGTCATCAAATTGTTTTGACTTTATATCAATAATTTCCAAAGTGTGATCCCAGCCCAGAATCTGATCCCACGATCAGAAATCACCAAGAAACTTAATAGAGATGCAAAATCTTTGGCTAAGGTGGTATCCAGAAAACTATTTAAACAAACACCCCAAATAATTTTAATACTTGTTAAGTAGTTCTACCTGAAGTCCTAAAAATATTCGATGAAACACACCACCAACAGCACCCATGACCACAAGAACTAAAACTTAAAAGTGAAAAAAACCTAATGACATGGAATTCCTTTCCCAGGAGAAACCAAGGTAGGGAGGGGCCCTTTACCTGAGGAAACAGCAAGGCTTTTTTGGTGGAAGTAAGAAGCTGAGGGAACACTTCTTATTTCTAGGATCTGTGCACTGCATTTAGCAAGAGTATTCTACTTTAGGATGTAATCATCCTTCCAAGCCATCTTTTCTACCACACACAAAGAAGCATTCCTTCAGGAATTTCTTCATCAAATAATCCACTGAGATTTTAAAAAAAAAAAAAGCAACTAGTTAATGGTAGTACATAATAATTACTTTTTAAAACTCTACACCCTTTTTGTCCAGCTGATTTTAACTCCTAGCTACTCTGGAAAACAGAAGAGCCCCATAGGGTTTCAGAAGATGAAATCTTAGGGAAGCAGACTGCTACATCCTTTTCCTGCAGTGATGGGTGTGTTTTGAACACACAAACTCTCGGTTAGCAGCTGAGGGCCTAGTCATTGTGACACCAGGACTCCCATAGACAATACAATCCCTAGACAATACAAACTACAGAACTGTATGACAATTGATGAAAATTCTGTTTATTAAGACAAAGATGATAAGCACACTCCCTTAATATGTCATTATGAGGTTCTGCAGGATGGTTGACAGCACAGGTTTGAACCCCGGTGTGATCTTGCGCAAACACTTCAAGTTTTTAAGTTTTGCATTTTCCCTATTATTAAGGTGACTCCCCTCTAAATGAGCATACGACAAATGTCAGCTGCCGGTACTAGGTACGGACAATAATTGGTAACATTTATAATGCCACTTGTGGATAATGATAAATCACATCAGACATTTCCTGAGCACAAGTATCAGGCTGGACCCAAGCTGTCTTCTGACTCATTATTAAGGGAGATTGAAAATGATCAAATTATGAAGATCTTAATGGTCCAGTGAAGACCTTTTTATACACACAGAGGTGGCATCAGAGTCACATTGTAGAAGACTTCTGAGCAAGCTGCCGATGGAGAACTTAGAATGAGCTTCTATCTGAGGAAGGGTACTACCCTGCTCAATGGCAGGAAAGAACCAAGAGGTGTATTTGTGGTTAATTCCCACTGAGTTAATTCAGTCGAACTGCTCCAAAGTTTTCAAGGCAGTAACCTTCTGGAAGCAGATTGCCAGGCCTGTCACCCAACTGTTTTCAGCTAATAGTCAAGTGCTTAACCCTTGTGCCATCCAAGGATCCTAAGAGGTACATGAATATGTGTAAATACAGACACGACTTGGCTCTGCTGGTGCTCGAAAATAGGTGTTGGTCTGCTAACCACATAGTTCAAAACCACCATCTGCTCTCCAGGAGGAAGATGAGGCTGTCTGCTCCTGTAAAGATTGTCTTGGGAATCCTATAAGGTAGCTATCAGTCAGAATGATCTCCATGGTAGTGGGTGGGGTTTATATGTATGTAGATATATATGTATATGTATATATAAGCACAAAAACATATAGAGAGGAGGGGAAAGGGAGGGAAGAAAGAAAACAGTTCAACCACTAGCCAAATGGCTGGTGGAGCACATGAGAAGCCCTATGGAGTAGTTCTGTGCACATAGGAGGTTGTCAAGGGCAACTAACAACAACAACAAATAAAGAGGTTCATATAACTATAACTTTTGACTGGCAGACAGAATCGCTATGGGATCTCCTCATTTTGTTTGTCAGATCATTTCTTTTTGGCAACCCTTAACAAACGAGCAGCTCAGGTTAACAGGATAGCAATCTACATCTGTTAACTACAATCCTAACCACAGACAAAATACAATTCCTTCATGCTCAAGGTTTCAAAATTCACTCCCAAGGATGGTGCAAGCAATTGTAACAAAATGATTCTTTGTAACTCAGTGACAAACGGAACCTACCAACACAATTCTGATTTCAATATAGCCGCTGGTGATTAGCAAAATACCTACTGCTGCTTTTCTAAAGAACAATTTAAATCCAGTTTTAAATTTGCATTATAAAGCGGATGTAAGCTTTCGCATCTTCTTTGGAGATTAGTATATTTTAAATTAGTAGTGGGGCGGGGTGGGGGGACCACTACAGTAGTTAAACCTATAGCTCTGAGAGTAGGACATAAAATGACAATAACAACAGTTTACTTTTATTGAACCTCACTACATTTCAAGAATGGGATGCTGTTTACCAGCATGTGTTCATTTAGTCTTAAGAACAATTTTACAAATTAGAAGAAATAATCATAGCCAGTTAAAGATTTGGAAAGTGAGGTTCCAAAGGATGGAGGTACACAAGACTTTGGCGGGTTTCTACATCATGCAACTCTCTAAAGGGAATACGGAACAGGGGTCCAATCAAAGTGAATGATTAAGATGAAAGTACAGTGGTGGTCACTGGGGTGAAATGCTAAGGCTGTGCAACAGAGCAGCAAGGGGAGCAAAGCAATGAAGTCCCTGGGGAATACCAAAAAATAGATTTTGGGACCAGGGAGTGGCACTCCATCAAACTCAACCAGAAAACATTCCGAAAGGTCAACAAACAGACCTGGAAATATTTACAGGCTTTTCTTTTTTTGCCATTGGTTCTTTGTTGGTGTTTTTTCTGTCTTGTTTTTGTGCTTATTATTGTTTCTGCATGTCTATCCAGAAAAGACAGGTGGTATAAACAATCTGGAGGAGAAAACAATGGGACCCTCGATTGGGGAGGGTTATGGGAGGGGGAGACAGGAGAAAGAAAGGGGGTGTCAATCAACCCAGGGACAAGGGAACAACAGGTGATCTAAAATCGACAAAGAGAAGGATGTAGGATGGCTGGTGGGGGTAATGTAACAGAGGAATTACTGAAACCCAAATGAAAGCTGAACATGATGGTGGGACAAGAGGAAAGTCAAAGGAAATAGAGGAAAGAACTAGGAAGCAAAGGACATTTAATAGAGGTCTAAATACAGGGATGTACATATATAAATATATTTATATAGAATGACAGAAATAGATCTATGTTAAGTATTAAGGTAATAGATGGACATTGGGCCTTTACTCAAGTACTTCCTCAATGCAAGAACACTTTGTTCTAATAACCTGGTATTCCATGATGCTCAGGTTCCCTACATGATCGCTTAAGGCAAAATGGGTGCATAAGCAAATGTACATAAGAAAGCTGATGGTGTCCGACTATCAAAAGACATAGTGTCTGGGGTCTTAAAGGCTTTAAGATAAATAAAAGGCCATCTAGCTGAGAAACAACAAAGTCCACATGGAAGAAGCACACCAGTCTATGTGATCATAAGGTGTCGATGGGATCAGGTATTAGGCATCAAAGACCCAGAACAAAAAGTCATATCGATGTGAATGAGAAGGAGTGCAGAGTGGAGACCCAAAGCCCATCTGTAGACAACTGGACATTCCCTTACAGAAGGTCACAAGGAAGAGACAAGACAAGCCAGTCAGGGTGCAGTATAACATTGATGAAAGATATACTCTTTAATACTTCCCCATGATCCCAATTCTACCTTATAAATCCGGCTAGACCAAAGCATGTACAGATAAGAGCTTCTAACACATGGAATCCAGGACAGATAAACCCCTCAGGACCAATAATGAGAGTAGTGATACCAGGAGGGGAAGGGGAAGGTCGGGGTGGGAGTAGGGGGTAAGGGGGAAGGGGGGACTAACAACAGAAAAATGAGTGAAGGGAGAGATCAGTCAGTGTAAGACAAAAAAATAATTTATAAATTATCAAAGATTCATGAGGGAGGGCAGGTGGGGAGGGAGGGAGGGAAAAAATGAGGAGCTGATACCAAGGACACAAGTAGAAAGTGTTTTGAAAATGATGATGGCAACATATGTACAAATGTGCTTGACACAATGGATGTATGTATGGATTATGATAAGAGCTGTATGAGTCCCCAATAAAATGGTTTAAAAAAAAAAGCTCAGTGGCGGTCTCTGGTGAATGTTCCCACTATTTCCACTGAAGGATAAACTTGTCTTTAAATGGAACTGAAATAGCTAATAGAATACTGCTGCTCCATTAGAGGGAAAAGTCATAACTATATTTATATGGGGGAACCCTACAAATTGTGGAAAAATGAAATGAAAAAAATAATGGAATTTTCTATGAATTTTTTAAAGCCCCTGCATATGTTGTCATCATGTGCCACCGAATTTGTTTGAACTCCTTGTTGATGTGAGATGCTGTTGAGTCAACTTCCACTCATAAAGACCCTGTTGAGATCCTAGTGAAAACCACCCAGTTCTGTGATATCCATATAAATTGCTATTATGCAGACTCTGTCAATGCGTCTCCTAGAGCAGTGGTTCTCAACCTGTGGGTCGTGACCCCTTTGGGGTGTTCACAGACCCTTTTACTGGGGTCGCCCAATTCATAACAGTAGCAAAATTACAGTTATGAAGTAGCAACGAAAATAATTTTATAGTTGGGGGTCACCACCACATGAAGAACTATATTAAAGGATCGCAGCAGTAGGAAGGTTGAGAACCACGGTCCTAGAGTGTCTTCCTCCTTTCTGCTAACCCTATACTTGAGCAAGCATGTGCTTCTACCTGGACACACCTCCAAAGTACATGAGACAAAGCCTCATGATCCTCGATCCTCAGGAGCATTCCACCTGTACTTCTTCTAAGCCAAATGTGTCTATTCTGCTGCTAGTTCACGGTATATACCACATTCGGGCTCATATCAAGTCTAGATGTCAGAGGAGAACTGCCCCTGAGAGGTAGTTTAGCGGTTATGGAGCTGCTGGTGGGTTCAACCTTTTGGCCAGCAGCTGGGCGTTTAACCACTTTACCACCACAACCAACCAACTAACCAACCAAACTAACATGGAGTCAATCCTGACTCAAAGCCACCCTGTGGGGAATTACTTCACAGAATTTTCAAGGCTGTAAATCTTTTATAGAAGCAGACCAATCTCAAGCAGTGCCTGATGAATTAGAACCACCAACCTTTTGTTTAGAAGCCCAATGCTTAAACTACAGCAACAGGGCTCCTTGTATATGGAATAGTGCAACGACACTATTCCAATGAAGCCCAGAAAACTAGATGTCACAAATCTACATTGAGATGGGGCACTTAGGACTGAATCTCAATCTGTTAGGTGTCTAAGCACTGTTGGTTTAGCTGTCACTGGTTCACAGTGAGGGTTTCTGGATAAAGTAGGAAGCACTCTGATTGACCTTGTTATTACTCATCTCATAGACTGGTAACAAATAGTTTGCGGAATTGCACTGACCTATGGTGTGTGTGTGTGTGTGTGTGTGTGTGTGTGTGTGTGTGTGTGTGTGTGTGTGTGTGTGCATATATATATAATATATATATATGTTGGCATATATTGTGGGAGAAAAGTCTATTCTAATTACTTTTAAATGGTCACATTTGTTCATTACATAAACAACAAACCATTATAAATACATTTCATACAAATGATGCCACAGGAAGGAAGTAATGCAAAACCATTTGGGAAAGTTGGTTCCATAAAAGAGAGCATTTCCTTTTCCTGTTTTACTACTTCTATAATTTAGCGTTCAAGTTTTTAACAACTACAAAAGTTATGAGTGGGAAAAACATTTTTTTAAATGGTGAGTTTTACTTTCCCAATCACATTTTTTTAGTTTTTTATCCTAAAAAAATGAACAAATTTCCATTTCTTTAGATTTTTAATCCTTGTTCCACACCAGGATCCCAGTCAGAATGCCACCCGACCTTTAGTCATCATATCTCCTTGGGCATCTCTTAGCTAGAGCGTTTTTCTTTTAACCTCAAGTTTATTATTACTGCTTCCAGAGCCAATGTTCAGAAAAGTGGTATTAAAATACATTGAGTACTCATCTTGTGCTGGAAAATGTGTTTGCTAAACACTCCACCTGTCTCAACAGTGCTCTGAGGTAGGCACTATTACTATCGCTACTTTACAAGTAAGGAAGGTGAGGCAGGACAAGCTTGGGTAATTTGCCTGATATCACACAGCTAGTTATAGGATAAACCAGGGTTCAGACCCCAGCAGCCTGATTCCCCAGGTCAGATTCTAAGAAAATTTGGTACACATTTATACAAGTGTGCTTACTTGAGTGTTTGAAACTAAGTATACCATTTGAAGATGGGACTTGGCATTGACAATGTCAAATATATTCAAAAGTTGAGTGGCTACCAAGATGGCAAAAAGAAATTTTTATTGTGTTTCAATATGAACAAAGATTTCTGAATAGTTATTCTTTGGAGGCCATGGAGGTTAATTCCAGGGACCCTTGTGTATACCCAAATCCTGCATTAAAAATGACGTATCACCTATACACTGCTGTTATTGTTAGGTGCCATAGAGTTGTTTCTGACCCATAGCAATCTTAGGCACAACAGAACAACACACTGCCCGCAACCTCCTGCCCCATCCTCACAATGGTTCCTATGCTTGGGCCAATTGTTGCATTCACCCCTTTGAAGGCCTTCCTCTCTTTTGCTGACCCTCCAACTTTACCAAACATGATGTCTCTTTCTTCGGGATTGGTCTCTCCTGACAATATGTCCAAGGTATGAGAGATGAAGTCTCATCATCCATGCCTCTGACTATCCTTCTTACAAGATAGATAGGTTTGCACTTTTAACAGTCCATGGAACTTTCAGTATTCTTTGCCAGCACTGCAATTCAAATGCATCAATTCTTCTTCAGTCTTCCTTATTCGATGTCCAACTTTCATGTGCATATGAGGCAATTAAAAATGCCATGGTTTGGGTCAGGTGTACCTTAGTCCTCAAAGTAACATCCTTGCTTTTTAATATTCTAAAGAGGTTTATTGCAGCAGATTTACCTAATGCAATTATTTTTTTTGATCCTTTAATCTCTTGACTGCTACTTCCGTGAGCATTGGTCATGGATCCAGCAAGACAAATCTTTAAAACCTTTTCTCCATTGATCATGATGTTATCTATTGGTTCAGTTATGAGAATTGTGGTCTTCTTTACATTGACGAAATCCATACTGAAGGCTGAAAATATTTGCATATCACCTTCATATATCCTCTCATATACTTTAATAAATCATCTCTAGATTATTTGCAATACCCATTACAAGGTAAATCACATGTTACCCTCTATCTTAGCTTTCGAAGAATTGCTTCAACTTCTTATAACTGCTCCCTATCACCACCTGAAATTTTTCAAGCTCAATTTACTTTTTTTATATATATAAAATTGACTATGTGGTAGCCACAGCTGGAGCCTGGGTCCTCTATAAAGAGTCTCTGTTGTGGGGTTCACAAGATGGTCAGTGAATTCCTGGTAGGGACACTTGGTGAACAGTGTTTCTTTCCAGAGGTCGGGGGTAAATAAATAGCTGTGGGTCTTGGACATGGCATCAAAGGTGGCCTTGACAAAGTTGCCCCGGGTGGCCATGCAGCCCCTGGACAGGGTGTAGCAGTCATCGATCCCTGCCATCAGCAGCAGCTTCTTGGGCACAGGGACTGAGATGATGCCAGTGCCCCTGCGAGCAGGAATGAGACGCACCAGCACAGACCCATAGCGGTGGTCACCTTACAGGGAACCATGTGAGGCTTGCTGATCTTGTTCCTCTAGTAGCCATGACGCATGGAGATAATGACGCCATAGATGGTGGTGGCAACTTCCATGGTGCACTTGACACACATGCCAATGTGGCCTTTGGAGTCTGATGGCGACACAGGCCTTGAACTGGGTCCACTGGCCGGCTCCAGTCTGCCTCTACACAGGCAAAATCTTTAGGATCTTTAGGACTTCTTCCTTGAGGGCCATCCCCAGGGAGAAGACAATGATCTTAGACAGTCGATGATCTTAGACTCTCTGTGATGGGCAGGGAGAACAGATAGATCTCCTCCAGAGACAGCAAGTGGCCAGAACCCAGGCCTGCTGCACCCACCCAACCTCAGCTCTCTGAGTTCTGGCCATTTTCATGGTGTTCCTGGGTTACAAATGAACTGTACTTCAGAGGAAATCAGTTACGAGCACAAGGATGAAGCCACCATCGGTCTTAAAAAGATCCTTCCTGCACACTGCACTGTCAAGACATCAAAAGACAATGTCGCACAGCCATTATATATGTAAAACAAGGTGAGAAAACTGATTTCTTGCTACTTTCCTCGATAAAAAATGTTTAAACATTTCATGTGATTTTAAAACATGTGAATTTCACAGCCAGACTAAAATTTAGATGGCCCCAGAAGTGAAAACGGATACTCCAAAAATCAAACTCATTACCATAGCGTCGATTTCAACTCAGTACTCTGTAGGACAGAGTGGAAAGAACTGCCCCTGTGGGTTTCCAGGCTACAAATCTCTACAGCCCCGGAAAGCCTCATCTTTCTCTGAAGTATGGCTAGTGAGTTGGAAATGACCACCAGACCACCAGGGTTCCTGACTTAAGATAACAAGACACATACTTTTCTAGCTTAATTAACTACTGGAGGAGGGGGGGCAACTACAGTGGTAAAACAGATCTTCAGAATAATATCATTGAAGGGCAAGCAAGAAGGGAGTTAGAAAAAACAACCCAGTAGGTGGAACACCAAGTACTTAAGAACTGCTGAAACCTTGTAAAATGCTGTAACCCCATGGGGGCCAGCATTATTAAAGGTCTCTACAGCCAGCCTTGGATTAGAAAAGCACCCTGGTGGTAGGAACAGTCCCACAAGCCAAGTTTTCCCTTGTAGATTGCAATGTAGCATTTTTCTCTCTTATACAGTATCTTCCTCTGTGTATGCCTCTTGGATCATTCTAGGTGGCAACAGTCAGAACCAGGTAATTCTCCTTAGAAAACAAATCCAGGCTTATTCTTCCTGAACTAACCCGGCCTATAAATACTTGTATGGGTCTCTTGCTAGAACAAAATATTGGATAAATTAAAAATAGTTGCAATGTATTGCTGGGCTCAACCAATCAAACAAGCACTGCATATTAATACTTCTATCATTCTGATGGGTGGTAAATTTGGATACCTCTGTATGAACCTCTTAATTGACAAGGAAATGTTGTAAAATTAAATATATACATATATATTAATCATATCACAAGGCTTTCAGGGAAGAGAGTACTTTGAAGAGTCCTAAAACAAAATAATTCACTCATTCACTGCCACTGAGTTGATATAGACTCACAGTGACTCCATAGGTCAGAGTAGAACTGCTCCTGTGAGTTTTAGAGACTGTAAATCTCTATGAGAGTAGAAAACCTCATCTTTACCCTCAGAACGGCTGGGGGTTTCTAACTGATCTTGCATTTAGCAGTGCAATGAATAGCCACTATGCCACCAGGGCTCCTCAGACAAGGTAAGTGTAGTGTAAAGCAGATCAAATGTAGTTAGGTGCTATGGAGAAAGATCAAGCAGGGAAGAAGGGAGGAGCTAGGGCAGACAGAAATGATGCTTAGACTCATACTCAAAGATCTTGGCAAAGGGGAAAAAAAGTCAAAAGATCTAGTTAATCAGACCATATTCTATGTTGACAATCCAATTAAGTTGGATATCAGTAACAAGAAAAGTGAAATAATACTGTACGTCTGGAAACTGCAAAACACACAAACTGTAAAACAGATGAGTCATAAAACAGGTAATAATGAAAATTAGAAAATACAGGTAGTTCCCACATTGCAAGCATCTATGTAAAACTTGAAGTTATGAATCAATCTCTGTAATGCCTATTGCATTAACATTTTCAAATGGGTACTATTTTGTGATGCACATCAAAACATTACATTGTTACTTTGTTAAAGATGTTTTAATATATTTATGATTATGGGGGAAATATACCTATGTGCATATATTTATAGGTTCAGTAGTAGAGTAGCAGGTGGACATTGGGCCTCCTCGCGCACACTCCCTCAATACAATAGTACCTTACTTAGCTAAACGGTCATTCAATGATACCCACTTTCCCGACATGATCGCTGAAGAGAGACTGGTGCATAAGCAAACGTAGTGAAGAAAGTTGATGGTGCCCAGCTATCAAAAAGAAGCACACAAGCCTAAGTGAACACGAGGTGTTGAAGGGATCAGGTAGCAGACACCAAAGAACAAAAAACATCATTGTGTGATCACCTTCCCCACATAAACACTGAAGACAAATGTGTGCATAAGTAAGCGTGGTAAAGAAGGTTGATGGTGCCCAGCTATTGAGAGATATAGCGTCTGGAGACTTAAAGGCTTGAAAGTAAACAAGCAGCCATCTAGCCCAGAAGCAACAAAGCCTACAGGGAAGCAGCACACCAACATGTGTGATCATGAAGGGCCGAGAGGACCAGGTTTCAAGTAACAAAGGCGGGGGGCAGGGGGGAGCGGATCATATCGTGAATGAGGGGAGTGCATGATGGTGACCCACTGCCCTTCTATAGACCTGGACATTCCTTGCAGAGGGGTAGTGGGGAGGAGATGAGTCACTCAGGGTTCAGTGTAGCAATAATGAAACTCAACCTTCCTCTAGTTCTTAAATGCTTCCTCCCCTCCATCTATCATGATCCCAATTCTACCTTGCAAACCTGGTTAGACCAGAGAATGCAAAGCGGTACAGTTGGGATCTGGAAACACAGGGAATCTAGGACAGATGAACCCTCAGGACCAATGGTGAGAGTGGCGATACCAGGAGGAAAGGGGAGGTAAAAAGGAGAAACCGATCTCGGGGATCTATATATAAGCTCCTGTCTGGGGGACAACAGGAAAGTGGGTGAAGGGAGATGCCGGGCAGTGTAAGATAAAATAATAATTTATAAATTATTAAGGGTTCATGAGGGAGGGGGGAGCGGTGAGGGTGGGGGAGGGAAAAAAGGAAACTGAGCTGATTCCAGGAACCCAAGTAGAAGGCGAATTTTGAGAATGATAAGGGCAACGAATGCATAAGGATGCTTTACTCAATTGACGTATGTTTTAACATATCTTGAAGTATTTATTGTTTTTATACATAGATAATTCCACTATATATCATATACCAAGACATAATTTGACCCACATTAGAAACAAAACCATGCCTGACTGTTTGGGTTTATGTACAAATTCAATGGAAATATGGGTTTAAGAAGAGAATGCATTGATAACCGAGGGGCTACCTGGGCACAAAACTGAAAGATAACAAAACTTATAAACACAAAACTTTGGTAAATAGGTAAAATATGTAGATTAGGTAAAATAGTGCTTAGAGAAAACACAATAATCTTCATATTTACATTAAAAATGAGAAAAAAACCCAATAATTAATGATCTACATCAGTGGCTCTCAACCTTTGTAATGCCGTGACCCTTTCATACAGTTCCTCATGTTGTGGTGACCCCCAATCATAAAATTATTTTCATTGCTACTTCATCACTGTAATTTTGCTACTGTTATAGAGAATTTGTGACCCCTGTAAAAAAGTCATTCAACCCCCAAAGGGTTTGCGACCCACAGGTTGAGAACCGCTGATCTAGGTGTACAATATAAGAATTTAGAAATTGAAAATAAGCACACAATGGATAGAACCAACAAAGTTGACAAAATAATTCTGATTCCCACTGGAATCCAGATTTCTGGATTCATGGAATTGGGGTGACCTTTGAACTTTCAAGGATCTGGCTCCCTGGACTGACCTTCCTGTCAAAAATAGCTTAGTGAACAGCTTAGTAACTTTTGTTCTCAGGCATTGGGTTCTTCAGGGAAATTACCTGTGTGTAATCTGCTTTGGGGAAAAGCAACTTACAAGGTCTAACTAGGGCAGTGGTTCTCATCCTGTGGGTCGCGACCCCTGGGGGGGGTGGTCAAAGGACCCTTTCACAGGGGTAGCCTAAGACCATCAGAAAACACATATTTCTGATGGTCTTAGGAACCGAGACACCGCTCCTCTAGCTCAACCTCAGCGGACATTGGCTTTTTACACATACTATTGAAAAATGTAGCAATGTAGTATATTGTTGTTATATTAATTAAGACTTACCCATGCTACACCATGCTTCAAGACAAAAATCTTACTTTTTTGTAGTTAGAAATATTTCACAACATATAATTACATATTATTTTTGCAATTAATCACTATTTTAATTATGTTCAATTTGTAACAATGAGAATACATCCTGCATATCAGATATTTACATAATGATTCATAACAGTAGTTATGTATAATTTAGTTATGAAGTAGCAATGAAATAATGTTATGGTTGGGGGGAACCACAACATGAGGAACTGTATTAAAGGGCCATGGAATTAGGAAGGTTGAGAATCACTGAACTAGGGACTGCTTTAAGATATATGCCATATCCTTGGTGACTGTTTCTGTAGTTTGCCCTATGCTTTGACACCATCTCTTAGGAGCCCTGGTAGCGTAGTAGTGGTTCCGATTTGGGCTGCTAACCATAAAGTCAGGAATTCAAAACCAGCAGCCGCTCCTCAGGAGAAATTCTGGGCTTTTTACTCTCATAAAGAGTTTAAAGTCTAGGAAACTCACAGGAGTAGTTCTAGCCTGCTCTGTTGCATTGCTAGGAGTCAACATCAACTCGATGGCAGTGAGTTTGGTTTTCAGTTTGGTTCTTAAGAAATCAAAGTCATAATGAACTACATAATCTGTTTTTACTGTCCCCTCTTGAAAGCACCTTCCCAAATATGTTCAAATGATGCTGGCCAATTCAAATTGTATCTAGTCTGTGTGTGTGTGTGTGTGTGTGTGTGTATGTAGTCCTTTATACATTTCTGTACGCAATTGATAATTTTTTTACAAAGTCAAAAACTAGTCATTTGAAAAGACCAATAAAATAAACATACAACTATCAAGCTTGATAAAGAACAAAAGAAAATGAACATGTTCTATAGATATTAAAAATAAAAAGGGTATTATAAACAATTCTATCTGTAAATCAGTAAGTTTGGAGATTTGGAATAAATGGGGTTTTTTTGTTTGTATTGTTTTCCCAAAAGGTGAACACCAGATTCAAAAGGCTACACAGATGAGGTCTACCAAACGTTAAAGAACCAGATAATTCCAATCTTACAAACCTTTTCCAGAGAATTATAAAAGAGGAAACAGTCCCCAATAATGTTAAGGTGTTAACATATTATTTAATGCCTTAGCCAGATTTAAAAAAATATAAAAAGAAAAACTATTATAGTACAATCTCACTCATGCACACAAATGAATATATTTTAAAATATGAGTTTACTGTATAATTAAGAAAGCTTATTATTAGAAAATCAATTAAATCTTCCACAAGTGATTTTGACAGTTATTTTCCTTAATAAGTCCAAATGTCCTAAAAATAAAATCAGCAAATATTTAAAATATGGAATAAACTTGTCCAAATGGACACAACCCACGGAATTTTATGATCAAACAATTCCACACGTTCTCAAATGCACATGAAAATTGAATAAATGAGTCCTAGTCCAAAAACAACACTCACATTTCAAACAGGATTTCTCTCAGAACCAAAGTAATTGTATTAAAATAACAGATGAAGGAGATATCCTTGCAAAACCTTAAAAAAATCAATTAATACGTCTATATAATTTATGGGTCAAGGAAGTAATCCCTATGAAAATCTAAAAAATGCTTATGACTTCATTCTAATAAACTTTATATCAAAACATGGGATATAGCAAAGTGGTACTTGAGAGAAAATTATCATAATGATTAAGAAAAAAGAACAGATGCTTAAGCATACTTATACTTTAACTAATGAATATGTTAGAAAAGAAAATTTATTATTTCAACTGCTGACATTATCAGGAAAAAGTGATTATGTTAGAAGTAATATATTTTAAAAGATGTTTATATTCTAAGTGTTTCAAGTAGAAATTATCATTCATATTATGTATATACTGTCTTTCATCTTCAAATTAGGAAATAAACATGAAAATGAATGAGTCATGTATTCTAGTCAATTTAAGAAAATAACAACAGAAAAAAACAGAAATAGTAAACAATGAAATAGAAAATAAGAAAACTAACAAAAATCAACATATGAAATTACAGGGAAAATGAAACTGTTAAATATTTAATTTAATATAGATCAGCCCATATTTGTAAGATCTGAGGGAATAATATCATCCATATTCTCTTAAAGCAAGGGAATACTATCATCAATATTCTCTTATTTCACAAATATGGGCTGATGTACATTAAATATGTACACATTCATAGACATTAACTGATGATTCACAGTGAAATCTTTACACAAAGAAAATGTTTGACTCAGTCTACCAAACTTTCAAGGAATGAAATATTCCAATATTTACAAACACTTCTATGAATTAGGAGAAAAAGAAAAAAAACAATATTCAAAGAGTTGGACCAAAAAATAGTAACTAAATCTTAGCAAGCTGAATACAATTGTGTGTATAAAGGAGGATGTTTCAGAGTTCACAGAAGATGAAATTAAAAGCTAATAGGATATATAAAGTCCCAGTGGCACAGTGGTGACGTCAACTGCTAAACAAAAGGTTGATGGTGCAGGGTCACCAGTTGGCCTAGTGTAGCAGTCTACTTCCTTCAGTCTTATAAACACTATGGGTCATTAGGAATCAGAATCAACTTAAGGACAACAGATATACGTGTATATGTAAAAATTAACAAGGATGAAGAGAGGTTAGCTCTAGTATGCAAAGAAGGTTGGATAGTTTAAAATCCATAAATATTATATATCCTATAAATGGAGTATGGAACAGTCCCTCAATATCAAAAGATACATTTCAACTACCCATTAATGAAGAAAATCTCAAGAAAACAAGGGATATAAAAAACATTGCTTAATCTGATAAGAAAATTAACTAATAAACAAAAAACAATGGTCATCTTTAAAGGGAGAGTGGTCTTAAAAAGCATTATCTTTTAAATTCTGAACAAGGAAAAGTCACACATGAGCAGTTTTTAAAATTTTGGACCTGAAATTATGCCCAGGGCAAAATCATAAGAAAATTCACTTAGAAGACAAAGGGCTTAAAAGGAAAATAAAACGTTTCCCTTTTTGCAATAGAGCACATTTCTAACAGTATTTTATAAATTAAAATTCTGTATTTTATACTTACACAAGTATAATTATTCATGATAGAAAATTACTCATAATTGTTCATCATAACAAAACAAACAAAAAAACAACAACCTAGTAATAACCCAAATGTCCATCAATAATAGACTACATAAATAGCTTATACTGTTTTTCTATACTGGAACACCACACATCAATAAAAAGAAAACTACTTATAGGTTAAGTATTAAGGTGGCGGGAGGACCTTGGGCCTCTACTCAAACACCCCCTCAATGCATGAACTTTCTTTTATTAAATTGGAACTCTATGATGCTCACTCTCCCGACACAACTGCTGAAGCCAAAGTGGGTGAACAAGTAAATGTGGTGAAGAAAGCTGATGGTGCCGGGCTATCAAAAGAGATAGTGACTGGGGTCTTAAAGGCTTGAAGATAAACAAGCGGCCATCTAGCTCAGAAGCAACAAAGTCCACATGGAAGAACACACCAGCCTGTGTGATCAAGTGGTCCCAAAGGGATCAGTTATCAGGCATCAAAGAACAAAAAATCATATCATTGGCTGCACACCTCCATGATAGGATCGCTGAAGACAAATGGGTGCATAGCAAATGTGGTGAAGAAAGCTGATGGTGCCCGGCTATCAAAAGAGATAGTGTCTGGGGTCTTAAAGGCTTGAAGGTGAACAAGCGGCCATCTAGCTCAGAAGCAATAAAGCCCATATGGAAGAAGCACACCAGCCAGTGTGATCACGAGGTGCCAAAGGGACCAGGTATAAGGTACCATGGGAAAAAAAAAGATATGTGTGTATATGTATATATATGTGTGTGTGTATGTATGTGTGTGTGTGTGTATATATATATATGTGTGTGTGTATATATATATATATATATACCATATTGAATGAAGGGGGAAGTACAGAGTGGAGACCCAAGGCCCAAGTGTCGGCCAATGGAGATCCCCTCATAGAGGGGTTTAGGAGAGGAGATGGGTCAATCAGGGTGCGAGGTAGTACCGATGAAGAACACAGCTTTTCCCCAGATCCTGGATGCTTCCTCCCCCCAACTACCATGATCCGAATTCTACCTTGAGGGGCTGGATGGGGCAGAGGTTGTACACTGGTACATATGAGGGCTGGAGGCACAGGGAATCCAGGGTGGATGATACCTTCAGGACCAAGGGTGTGAGGTGCGATGCTGGGAGAGTGGAGGGTGAGTGGGTTGGAAAGGGGGAACTGATTTCAGGGATCCACTTGTGACCTCCTCCCGGGGAGAGGGACGGCAGAGAAGGGGGGGAAGGGAGACTCCAGATAGGGCAAGATATGACAAAATAATGATGCATAAATTACCAAGGGCACATGAGGGAGGGGGGAGCGGGGAGGGAGGGGGAATAAAAAAGAGGACCTGATGCAAAGGGCTTAAGTGGAGAGCAAATGCTTTGAGAATGATTGGGGCAGGGAATGTATGGATCTGCTTTATACAATTGATGTATGTATATGTATGGATTGTGGTAAGAGTTGTATGAGTCCCTAATAAAATGTAAAAAAAGAAAAGAGGAGAAAAAAAAAGAAAATGATTAGGGCAAAGAATGTACAGATGTGCTTTATACAATTGATGTATGTATATGTATGGATTGTGATAAGAGTTGTATGAGCCCCTAATAAAATGTAAAAAAAAAAAAAGAGGAGAAAAAAAGAGAAAATGATTAGGGCAGGGAATGTACTGATGTGCTTTATACAAGTGATGTATGTATGGACTGTGATAAGAGTTGTGTGAGCGCCTAATAAAATGTTTTTAAAAAAAAGTGCTCACAGGCCAGGAATGCCTATAAATCGTGTTGATTACAAAAAAAAAAAAAAAGAAAACTAACTACATATACATACATGATTGAGGATTAATACCCAAAATACAATATTAAGTGAAAAGTATCTGTCTTATAAACACATATTTTTTTATTCTTTCTATATTTTAGGGTAATTTTTAAACATAATTTAAGACAATCCAAAGTAAAGAAAACAGTATAATGAAATCCAATAGTCAGCAATTAGTAACTTTCAGCCTATCCTATTTATCTATATTCTTACCTACTGCCTTCTTCCCCACAAATTATTTTAAAACAGTCAGTCATCATAATCTGAAAACATTCCAACATTCATTTTTAAATGTTTTTTATTATCTGTCAAATACCATTATTCCAATTTTTTAAAGACTCACTGATATCAATTCAATTTCAACTTAGAAACTCCAGAGGGAATAAACAGTCTCATCTTTCTCCCATGGAGCAGCAGGGGCTTGAGCCCCTGACACTGTGCATAGCAGCCCAACCTGTACCCGCCCCCCATGCCACTACAACTCCAACAACATCATTAAAATCCCAGTAACTATCCCAATGACTCTGCATAACAATAAAACTTGTAAAGCTATAAAGAAAAAATAGGTACGGTTAACACTAAATTCACAATTACTGTTGGGGTTGAGGAAGAAAGCGAGATTTGTAGGAAAAGGGAATTCATGGGAGTTACTACAATTTGGTCATATTTTCTAACCTGTATGCTTGTTTATTACCTATCAGATTATTTTATCATATTCTTCAAATTACAAAAAAAGCATTACCTGTATGCAGCTGCATGTATGTTTCACACACAAAGAGGCTAATGTCCAAAATTCTCCCTACTGTATATTCATGAGTACATACACACACTTATGCTGACTAAATTGGAAGCCTCCCAAAAAATTAAAAGGAAAGTGTATTACTAAAATTATCCACAAATTAGATATTTGGAACTGTTCTGTGCATAAACTGGTTACCAGAATTAATGTTTTGCTAAAATTTACCTCATCTCACTCCCTTTCAGAAAGAGGGTAGAATTAAAAGTCAGAAAACCTACCAACTGCCAGGTATGCCGTGGTCAAAAATAAATATAGAAGCCTGTACCAAGCAGAAAAAAATAAATGGAAATTCTCTCTATAGCTTAATATATATGTACATGTAAAACTAAAAACAACAATAACAAAAATACCCACAGACATGAGTTGATTTCAGCTCCTAGCAACTCTACAAGGTTGTGCATTCGTGGGTCCTGGAGTTTCTCAAACCTCTCATCTTGGGGCAGCTTGGGGTTGAACTGATGATCCTGCTTAGTAGCCAGCAAGGAACCCATTACACCACCAGGCTGCTAGTATGGACATGCACATACTCAGGACATCGATGCCATGTTGCTGCAACAGTAACTGGAATTGGTCAATAGGTGTGAGTTGTTGCTATGATTATTATTAATAATTAATAATAATTGCTAAAGTTATTAGTGCATATAAAAAACACTGTTAATGACTACATAACACTCCGTATCCATAGTTCGTTAACTATTTCTCTGTGGAATTTAAACACTTCCCACTGCTGCACATCTGCATTGTTTCTACCTTCGTTACTTTCTAAATAAGTTACATACTATATGAATTCAAAGCAATTGGACACTGTAAATTTCTGAATAATGATGTTAATGCACATGATAAAATAATAATAATCCATGCTATTACTCTATTATAAACATTTTTAATAGAGTCCTATTATAGGACATGTGGAAGATATATAGAAAATGATTTCTAATGATCTTCACATAAAAATAACTCAGAGAAGAAGCAAACAAGCAGTGATTTTTTTATTTCAATCCATGATTAAAAATAAAATATTTTCCCAAGACTATGAAATTCAATTAAGGACTTTACCTGCTATCATATAAGGATTCTTTTCACTCACAAGTAAATGAAATCCACTGACTGGCTGTACTTGTTGCGGGTTCAAATAAACGACAGCCATTATAATGTCTTGATAATTGAGAAGAGTCTTTCGGGACTGCTGGAATCTGAAAGCGATTCTTTGATTGCAGTCCCAAGTCCACATTTCAGTTCATCTTTAAAGGCGTAAAACTCATTTATTCTTTGTTTAAGACTTAAGCAAACGTGGACAGAAGCAGAAAGTAAAATTAATGTTACTATTCTTTAGGGTTAGGGAGCATTACAGGGTACAGCACTGATGATAACATTCTGGTAACTTTAAGAAGAGCAAGCATGCATTACAAGGTACATTCCTTATCATAAAAGAAACAATACCAAAACTGACCATAACAATCTTGGTTACCATAACAAGATTAACTACACCATTCAGATTACATCAAAGGAACAATATTAAAACAAACTCTATATTGAAGAACAGTCTAAAATAATTGTAGTGTCCTGAACCTGGGTACATGAGAGTACATTCTAAAATCAATTACTAGGAGGACTTTCTGTGATGGGAGGTGTAAGGAGGCAGGTCATTCAGCAGTTAAAAAATGGAGTTTCTTTTGCAAGACTGCCTCACACTAGTTTGTCTCTTAATTTTATTTCTTAAAACAATTTTAGTGTTACTGAAAAAGTGTGCAAAAAGTACAAGGTTCCCATATCCAGTCCTTCCCAGTCTGAACACAATTTCCTTCTACTCTACACCTTGTATCCTGTTACAT
Source organism: Tenrec ecaudatus (assembly GCF_050624435.1). Lineage (NCBI taxonomy): Eukaryota > Metazoa > Chordata > Mammalia > Afrosoricida > Tenrecidae > Tenrec > Tenrec ecaudatus. The sequence continues at coordinate 67,352,869 of NC_134535.1, forward strand.
TTACTACAACTCATGGGCCAATATAGTAATCTTAACTAGTCACTAAGATCCATAGGTTACTTTAGGTTTCACTCTTTGTGTGGGACAGTTCTTAGGGCTTCTGACATATGCAGACACCATTCAGAATCACACAGAATATTCCATTAAAACTGCCCTATGCTCCACCTCTTCATCATCCCTCCTCCTGCACTCACTGATCTTTGTTATTATAGCTAAATTTATTTGTTTTTAACTTAAAATTTTAATTGTAAACTAGGTGGTGGTTTACATTTCAGATCACCAACTTTGTATTTAACAGTTTAAACTACTCATCAAATCCCCCCATAGATTACCCTTCACCAGCTACTTGATTTCTCTCCTCCCTCTTGTGAACCACTATCTTTCCATTTCACCCAAGTTATCACTTGTCAACAGCTTAGCCATTACTTTTTCTTCCCCCACTTGAGAATCTCCAAAGACTGTCCACCTTGGTATGAGTCTTTATCTTGTCTTTCTTCTCCCTCCTTGTAACAGTGGTATCACATAATATGTGTCCTTGTGAGATTGGCTCGTTTCACTAAACACAATGTTCTCCAGATTCATCCATGTAATGGGGTGTTTCGTGGTCCCATCATTATTTTTTAGAGATGCACAGCATTTCCATTTTGTGTATGTGCCAAAGTCTCTTCATCCATTCTCCTACCAATGGGGATTCAGGTTGCTTCCTTCTTGCTATGTGAACAGTGTTGCAATGAACATGGATATACATATGTCTATTCATGTACTGACTCTTACTTCTTTAGGATATATTCCCAGCAGAGGGACTACTTGACTGTACAGAATTTCTAGTCCCAGTTATTTGAGGTAATGCCATATCACAATCCACAGGGATTATCTATGTGGCTACAGTGTTGGCTTCCCTCACATATCATATATTGGAATTCTGCAGTATGCAGCTTTGTTTCAGATTGGTTTCTTTTAGTGAACAATATCCACTTAATTTTCTTCCATATCATCTTGTAGGTTGGTGGCACATCTATATTTGGACTAGAGCAGTGGTTCTCAACCTTCCTAGTGCCGTGACGCTTTAATACAGTTCCTCATGTTATGGTGATCTCCAAACATAACATTATTCTCATTGCTACTTCATAACTGTTTTTTTGCCACTGTTGTAAATCATGCGACCCTGTGAAAGGGTCGTTCCACCCCCAAAGGGGTTGCAACCCACAGGTTGAGAACCGCTGGACTAGACTTTTTAGCTCAATTTTCATTTTCTATACAAGTACCATGGACAGAAGTACAGAATGTTTAAAACTAGAGTTGTAAGCAAACACATGGTAGTCTAGGCTCAGAAAATGCTAGTTGGGCTTGTTTCCTTGAACTTGCATTAAATTATATATATATATATATTCCACAATATAAAATTCACCTTATAAGGAGTAGGGAATCTGCCTGGTTTCCGTATTTCCCTTTTTAATTACAGTATATAATTAGTTCCATTCTAAAAATACATGGTATTTTCTCAGGATGCTGCATGATCGCCTAGTGTGGAATCTACTCAGGTAGCAAGATTGGTAACTACCAATCTTTTAATTATTAAAAAATGTACTTAAGTTAGAATCTAACGAGAAATAGTTGAGGTACAAAAAAAACCAAAATTAACATATAATGACAGACATTCACTGACCATCGACTATGTGCCAAGTCTGTGATAAAGGCTTTCAATTAATCATCTCTCTTAACTCTCGCAGTAACATTGTGGTCAGTACTATTGTGATCTCCACTGTACAGGTGAAGAAATGGACTTTGGAGAGGCCACATGCCTGTTGGGTGGCTAATAACAAACTTCCAGCGCTTTAGCACTATGTCCTATATCCCCTCATTCTGACATATTTACAGGAGAGCATATATACTGTCAATACTAGAAAATAATTCTAGATAAAAAAGTAGGTAACAGAAGCTATCCAACATGTGCTTTCACACATCAAACTGCACAAGGGCATACAAAGTAATCTCCTGTAACTCCTCGGTGTGACGCTGAAGAGGGAAAATATGTAGCAGGAATAAAGTAAGACGAGGTGTGGTCAACCCACAAACTTACCCTCCAAGACCTGGTCAATACAGTACGCAGGCACCTCTCGAATCAACAATCATCTTGCACCCAGCTCTCGGCATGTTTCAGAAGGGGCATGTTTTGCTCAAAATAGTCTCCAAGAAAGCACTTGAGTATATTTTGATGTTTGTGAAACTAACCAGGGCTTCTGGGCAACTCAGAAGGCTTGTTACAAAGGCATCAATTAATTGCGCCAAAAAATATCAGCCACTTTCCACTTTTAGATTTTCACCCTGTTGCTTCTATTGACCTTTTTGGCACCATATGAAGCTGTGCCCAAGTGATATGTTTCTTGAAATGACCTTGGATGGGACGACAACTTAGTTACAGTTAATCAATTTAATTAACTTTTCCTGTTAGCAGACCAGAGATGCTATTCTCTCTTAGGTCCAATTATAATTATTCCAATGAGTGCAATGTTTACTCAGGAATTCAGACCAGTTCAAAATGGCTCTGTAATTGTCATCCTAAACAAGGCCCACATATGCACTGCATAGCAACCAAATCTGTTGCCCCAGGTATTTCGCCCCAGTAGGACACCAACAGCTGTGCCTCACTCAAAGACAGCAGCCAGCCAACCATGCAACCTTTAATTCATCTTGCTCTCCAGTGGCCTACCATAACCCAATTTTCTGCATGAAGTTCCAGAAACCTTCTGGAGGAAGGATGTGACAGGACTATGGGAGAGAAACGTTAATGACTCGGAAGAGCAAGAAACGTTCACAGTGGCCATTTGGCCATGGTCTTGGAGCAGGACAAGCTGTGTTTCTTACTCTGGGCAAAATGCCAAGGACAACAAACCTGTTTGCTGTGCAATGCATACATCGTTGTCTACAACGGTAATTACCGAACTCTTTTGAAGTGGTATGAAAGCCCAGGAGTGTATTGTGTAATTGCAAGGTTTGCAGTTTGAAACCACCAGATGCTGCACATGAGAAAGTTGAGGTTTCCTACTCCATAAAAAGTGAGTCAGGAAAACCCATGGGGGCGGTTCTACCATATGCTACAGGGTCACTATGAATCAGAATTGACTTGATTATAATTAGTTTTTGAGGGTTTGACTTGATTCAAAGCCCTGCTCTAAACAAGTCAGTGTGTAGATCTAAAAGTAAATCAGATGAGTGGGTTGGATGGTAAAAGTGTAAGGTTTCTCCCAGGTATAAAGTTTCAATTTATAAGTTAAACCACGCTTTTTTTCCTATTCCAGGTTGAATTCAAGAATGTTAAATATAAACACAGGTTTCATCTTAATGCCAGTAACACACTTTTCCCTATGGTATGATTTGACAAGAGGTCTGGTGACACAGTGGATTAAGTATTGGGATACTAACCCCAAGGTTGGCAGTTCAAACCCACAAACCATTCTGTGAGGCTGTCTGCACCCATGAAGACCATCCTGTATAGTCACTGAATAGTTGGAATGACCCAGTAGCTAAGGGTTTATGGAATGATTTAGGTTATATACCTGTCCATATCGCAAGTTTAGATGAATATGAACCTATTCTAGGAAAATACTTAAGATATTTCTCAATTCTTATCAACTCCTACCTAGATAGCATAGATGATTAAAAACACTCATTAAACACTGTACTTGTTTGCTCAACCTCACAATATGTCTAATTAGCTATTAGTTCCGAAATGTTTAGTTGCATATTTTTATAGAGATCATAAAAATCCACAGATAATCCCCAAAACTTTTGCTAACCATTTGTTCAACCTCTGACAGCACTAAGCTTTATACCAGAGCTGCTAATAAGTAACATGGCTGACTGGTCTGACTTTTCTACCCGTTCGAGCTTACTTTTTAAAGGTCAACACAAGTAAGAGCTTCTTCTACCTCTCTTGACTCTAAGTCTTAGGAAAGTAGACCAGCAGGTAGGAAACAGTCTCTATTCTCCCAGTTAATATGCTCATTTACAATTGGTACCTGAAGTTCTTTTATCATCAATGTAAACTTAGCTACCCTTAAGCTACGTGGAGACTTTCCAATTCTTCCCTCATTCTAGAAGGTACTCTGGTGGCAATTCTCGAAGGTACTCTGGTGGCACTGGGGGTTAAACGTTGGACTGCTAACTGCAAGGTTGGCAGTTTGAACCCACCAACTAGTCCTGGAGAGAATGATGAAGCTGTCGGCCCCCATTAAGAATTCTAGTCTTTCAGAAAGCCCATAGATGGTCACTATGAGCCAGAATCAACTCTATGGCAGTGCATTTGGTTTGGGGTCTAGCCATTCTGGTTTTGATTATTCTTTTTCTATATTCTCCACTGCATTCCATGTTAGGTTCCTGAGAACTCAATTAACAGCGTTTTTAAAAAGTCATTATGAAAAAAGTAAAAGCAAAGATAATTCCCTCTGCAGTGAATGAGTATGGCCCTAAGCTAACGGCCTGTGGGTCATAGCTGCCCTCCTCCCACAGCAGTAGGGAGAGAGAAGGTGAATCTGGTTCCATACTACCCAGAGCAGATTGCCACAAAGAGGTTGGTCAAGCCTCCGTCCTCCAACCTTCTTTATCCCAGTCTGACTTTAAACCATTCTCCCCATGAAACTCTACTGCTCTGCTCAGTTCAATAGTCTGTTGCCATAGCCACACAGAACTCGGAGGCAATATCTATGATTATAGGTTTTATTGTGGAAGCTAAACGGCTACAAAATGTTCAGGATACAGTTCCTTTTGTCTGCAGTGCCTCTTCTCAGCCATGCTGGCTGGCAGCAAATGTCTTCTCTGGTGGTCAGCCTCTCCGCCACGTGGTCTCTGGGCATCTGCTTCATTCCATGGGCCAGAAAGCCCACCTCTCTATCTCACAGTCTCTGTGTGGCTTCTCTGCTCTGTCTAGTGGTCTCAATGCTGTGGCGTGTGGTACCTTGCTGCCTGCACCATTTCAGGCAGGTGTCTTACATGTACTCTACTGGTGGCTCTTTCTTCAGGATTCCTTCCTCCTGCTTCTGAAATGACTTTTAAATCCTGCAGAACAGCAAAACTGACCAAGATCTGAGTTAAAACTCTTTATACCTTATTTGTATGCTCCCAACCCATCACTTGGTGGAATTTACAAATACTGTAGATAGAAGAGCCATACCAAGTGATTTCACTTCACAACAAGCCCTGTTAGTCATCCACAGTTTTGTAGATTGGGTAGGACTAAGCCAACAAGGCACTCATGACCACCAAAGGATTAGACAGCCTGCTAATTTATGTAAGCAAGGTGTATGGAAGCCTTGCAGGGGTGGGACCAGGGAAATAAGGGGTATAAAATCCTAACAAGGGAAAAGACTCCCAGAGGCCCCCGCGTGGCTGGACCTTGGTCCGCCGGGAGCGGGGGGGGGGGGGGGGGGGATCCTACCAAGGGGGGGGTACATCAGTTTTATCATCTCTCTACCCCCTAAGCCCCAGGCTTTAAAAGTGAGCCAATCCAGAGCAGAGACCTCACTACCAACAAAAAGAAGCAGCAGTACATCTTTGTGGGCCAGGTACCTGTACTAAGAACCTTCTAAACCCAGGAAATAGAGAAAGAGAGAGGTGTAACCCAAGACATAGTATGAGGTAGTGAGAAACAGTGGCAGAGAAATGGCAACAGCAAAACCAAGAGACCAGTGTGAGGCAGTGGGACGGGCTTCTCAACACCTGGAGCAAGACATGTGCCAACCCATGACTCATGGGGTGAGAGAACTCTGAGGCTGCAGGCGGAGTGGAGTATCTCTGGGTGCTTACAGGCTATGCAGACGAGCTTTGTTAATACTTGCAGCAAGGAAGGCTGAGGGAGAAGGCCTCCTGACGGGTCCAGAGGAACCCTCCTGGACTGAGAGGAACTAAGAGAGCTGTCCTGCCTGGGAAAAGGGAGATTTTGCTTACATGCTTCCTGATCCTGATCCCAAATGGAGCTTATTGATACTGAAATGTAGCCTGTTACTTCTCAAACACCACCCCCTAAACAGGGACATAGGCTGTGAGTACTATGGGGTCACTGAATCAAATTATGAAAGACAGCAAAGCAGTGAAGAGTGCCCTACTGGGCAGGACGAATGGTGTAAGAATTGGGAACGAGTTTGGAGGGAGGCTGCCTGGCTGACCTCTGCCCCCACAGACATCAGCCTTGGCCTGGTGATACTGGTACTGATTCTCCTGTCTCAGGAAATAGGATGAGGCCAGGTATTCTCACGTGATTTGTGCATGCCCTCAAACAAGATAATTTATTTAGAAGTGCAAAGGAATTGGATTTTTTTTTAAGCTTAATATGAATTAACAAGACATTTTCAATGATATCCAAAGAGAGAATACAAACTCCTTACTTTACAGGTCAGAAAGTCCAAACCACAGGAGGGAGGGGCCCACCTGACTTGCCCAACCTGTCGTCTTTATGATCTTGTCCAGAATAGCTAGCTTCAAGGAGGCCATTGCCCAAACCTATCCAGCAGCAAAAGCCCACATCAGACACCATTCCTTTAAACCAAAGAGTAATCTCTGAAGTTCTAAGTTCCAAGGATTACCAGGGCAGTGGGTGACAGTAGGAAAGGATGATTGGGCAGACGATTAGGTCCTAATTCAGAAGGTTAAAGAGATTAAAAAAAAAAAAAAAGCACCATCTCATCAAACCAACTCCAGAGAGCACCCATATAACTGAATTGGTCCACAAGTCTTTAATTATTGGTTGGGCATCCCTACCTAGTGCACACTTTAATACCTCTAGCTGCTAACCTAAAGTGGGGATGCTTGAATCCACCCAAGGCACCTTGGGAAAAAAAAGGCCTGAAGCTCAGATTGGGAAATCTCTACAGGGCTCAGTTCCCTCAGAGCTACAAGGGCTCACCATGAATTAAGAGTGGATTCCTCGGAAACTGATTGCTGTTTGTTTTTAACTCAATGAGAATACACACCTATGTCTCTATCAGTGAGAAAGCTTTCCTCCAGTAATGGAACAGCCAGCCATTTCTTTTCTTATCAGATGGAGTAGTTGTCTGGAATTTAAAGGGTAAATTGTGCCCACAACACTTATCTGTAAACACTGGGCTGGTCCACTGGAGGCCCAGTCTAAAATGCAGACTCTTAGAAAGGCCCCTCAGGGCATGAAAATGAGGTAGAAAGCCAGAGTCCAATCTCCCTGGTTATTCTGATCCAGGAACTTCTCCTGGCATAGGACAGCTGGTCTCATGCATTATTTAACTCCCAGTCCTGGATTTTGCCTGGAAGCAGAAATGAATCTGTGCCATGAAATGTGTGTAAGATACCATTCTACTATATTAAACCCAAACCCACTGCCATTCAGTTGATTCCTATTCACAGTGACTTTGTAAGACAAAATAGGGTTGCCCCTTTGGGTTCTGAGACTTTAACTCTTGACAGGAGCAGATAACCTCATTTTTCTCCCAGGGAGCAGCTGGTGGGAACAAATCATTGACCTTGTGGTTAGCAAAATGCCACCAAGTCAGGTCCAACTCCTACCAACACTATAGGACAGAGGAGACCGGTTCCTGTGGGTTTCCCAGACCGGAAATCTTGATGAGAGTGGAAGGTCTCTTATTTCTCCCATGGAGTGGCTGGTAGTTTCACATGGCTGACTCCAACCAAGGTTAAAAACCCAATCTATAACACATTCCATTACCTGGGCTCCTTCTCCACTCAAAAACAAACAAACAAACCTCACTGACATCAAGTTGATTTTGACCCACAGCGACCCTATAGGGCAGTATAGAGTTGCCCCTGTGGGTTCCTGAGACTGTGACTCTTTATGAAAGTAGAAGCCCCATCTTTCTGCAGCGGAGTGGCTAGAGGAAAAAATCCATTATCTTTTAATCCCATTTTACCACAAACTTTTCCAAGTCCCCTATTTTCATAATTTGCCGATGGATAGAATTCTGAGTTAGAAACCGGAAGAGAAAGTTTTGCTGGAGAAGGTGGATAAAGTTAGGGGCACAGACCCAGAAGCAAAGGGAAGATAAAGTAGATGGCGAGAGCAGTCAGGGGACCCCTGGCTAAGTGGAATAGGGAGGACATAGCTTACCACAGTTTTCACATCTAATGTGCACACATACAGAGCATGCACAGGAAATAATCACGAGAGGGTCACCCCATTGGCAAATGGTGTAGCATGCACCCTATTTGCATAAAATATGGTAGTTCCAAAAATAATTTTCACCTTGTTCAGTGTTTCCTTGGATACTGGACTTGAGACCCATTTTAACCACCACATTTTAACGACTTATTTAATTTGGAAAGCTTACACTGTCAAGCTTACAACTACAGAATTAATACTGAGTGAAATTAACCAAGAGAATACTTTTCCAATAAAGACTTGATCATGAACAAACGGCCTTACAGCCGAAATAATGAAACCAGCACTAGCCCGGTGTGCTCTGCCAGTCAGTGCTCCAGGCAGCAGGAAAACAGACCATCACTGCTTTAAGGCATGCCACAAAGAACCATGTGGGAAAAACTGCACAGGGTATGGTGACTGTGAACAGAGACCTGTCTTAGGATCAAATTCTAAAAGAAGGGTTGCATTTAGTAGAAAGTTTTCCTGCCTCTGAGAAGGGGAAAGAAATGTACTCTTGTACTAATATAACTCCTATATTCATATGGGCAGTTCCTCCTGTAAGTATACATTATCTTAATTCCAGGCAGATACAGATCTGTTTCCAGAACAATGTTTGGATGCACTCCATTACCAGGATCACGCTAAAGAAAACCTAAGTCCACGGAGCTTGCACACTGTGATGGTTGGTGGCCATGATGAACGGTCTAGATTGGCGATGCGGGGTTCCCCCACAGGATCCGCTCTCAGGACACCACGCATTTTCACAACTTGATCACACAAAAGAACACCCAGGCTGCACCTGCCTCTCCCAAGGCAAGTACAGTAAGCACTGCCTTGCTCGGGCGCCCTTTCATCAGACTGTATATATACAAACACAGGTGTCTGTCTGCAATGCTATCTTTGTGAACTTTGCATTGAAAGCGCCAAAGAACAGCAGCCATCTCCACACTCCATTCATTGTCTCAATCAGGAACTGTGCTCCTGCAGACCACAAAGAGGAGGGGAGAAAAATCCCACCAACACACACACATAAATTGCATACATGTATACGTCCATTAAACACGTCAGCAGGAGCACACAATACCTGCATTGATAATTGAAAAAAATTTAAACCACGAGGCACCAGAAATAAAAACGCTCAATCCACCTTCATTAGGCTTCCTTCATTAGTCGACGATGTGCGATTAAAACTACTCGAGTGTTCAAAGCTTCATGGCAAGTGGTTTCCAGCAAATGATAAAGCAATATTACCAAGTGTGGAAGATGGCACGGGATTCTGGCCCAATTTAAAGGGGGCGTCGGATTCCACGAGTCGCTGCTTAGTGTCATCTCCAGCCTTTTTTTTTTATTAAGGGAGTGGGCTCGCCCCAAATGAATTAATCGTGAACGATGTAAACGTTTGAAAATAGCTGGCACCCTGAATCTCTAGACCACTTGGTGTCCACACTTGGGCAAAATGACTCCTCTACCAAGGTGCCAAGGTGCCGCGAGGACGGGATCATTTAAAAGAATAAGATGCTCACAACTGGACAGAACCCACCGCGAGCCGCTGCCTGCCTCCCCGTCAAGTTGCCAGCTGCAGGCGGTGAAGTTAAAGCCAGCCCTCTGCCCACCGAAGCTGCAAGCCGGCCTCCGGGGGAAGCCGCCCAGTTCGCCCGCTCCCTGGAGATGGGTTCTACGGGACCCCGATCGGACTGGCTGGGGAGACACAGCCCCGGGCGGCTCGCCTCGAACTGTCCCTCGCCCCCATCTGCCACCGCAGGCACCAAGTTAGAACCGCAACTCGGCGAGCCCAAGGACGCGAGGGCGACACAAAAGGTGCTCGCGAGGCAGCCGCTCCCATCCTTACCTTTGACTTGACTTTCATACTCGGCGATGATCTCTTTGTCCTTCTTGAATCGGCTCGGCGTAGACATTATCCAGCTGTGGGGGCTTGCTCCCGCCCGGTCGGCAAGTTGGATGCAGCGGTCGGTCACACACGAGGTTCCCGAGAGGAAGAGTTGTCCTCCCACACGCCGGCCGGGAAGCCGGCAGCGACCAGGGCTGGAGGCAAAGGACTGCGAGGCGGCGGCGGCGGCGGCGGAGGAGGAGGAGGAGGAGGAGGAGGAGAAGGAGGCGGAGGCGGGGGAGGAGGCGGAGGCGGGGGAGGCGGCGGCGGCACAGAGGAGCGAGCCAGGACTAGACCCAGCCGGGCGCTGGCACCATCTCCTCGGGACCGAGCCGCCGTCGGAGACCCGGGAGGCTGAGCGCGCAGGCGAACTCCGGCGGGCGGGCGAGCGAGCGAGCGAGCGAGCGAGCGGCGGGGGGCGTCTCCCTGCCCACCCCACCCGGAGCCCGGCCACTTCCTCTACGGCCACCGGGCGGACGCGGGGCTCGCGCCGGCGCTCCTCCCCATTGTTCGAGCCCCGCACCGGTGCCCCGAGCCGAGCGGGCTGCGCAGGGCCAGCCTGGGGACGCGCCCACCGGCGGGCCGCGACCCTCCCCGCTCGCCTCAGGCCGCCGCCGGCGGCGCTCTGGGGTCCCGCCCGCGCTGGGGATGCTGTGCCCTCGGCCACGTTCCTCCGCCTGTCAACACGGCCGCTACGGGCGGGCAAAGGGAGCTGCGGGCCGGGAGGGCGGCTGCGGCGACGTCCGAACGCGCCCCGGAGGCAGCCCCGGCGGAGTTCAGGCTCCCGAGCCGGCGCCGCGAGGGCTCTCTGCGTCTCCGGCCCCGGCGCGCCGAGGTGGCCTCTTTCTCCGCGTCTCCTTCTCCGCTGCTGCCCCCTGGCGGCCGCCGGGGACCGCGCACTCGCACCAGGGGAAGCCGCGCACGCGCACGCGCCGGCGGCAAAGTTGCCGGCGCGCTCCCGCCCCGGGATTCCCGGGCGCCCAGAGCGCGAACTGGGGGCCGCGCGGCCGCGCCGGGCTCCCTGAGGCGGGGCCGGGCTCGGGGAGGAGGAGGCCGCGCCCACCCGCCCGGGCGCTGCTCCAGCCCTACTCCGAGAGGGAACGCCGCGCCGGGCGGGGAAGATGGACGCGTCTCCTGGCCAACCGCGGCCGGGCCCTACGCTCGCTCGGCGAACCCGGCCGCCGGAGGGCGGCGCCCCCTCGCTCCCAGAGCACTCTGACCCGCGGGTGGAGACTGGGTGGAGTGCTGCTGAGAATCCCGCTTCAAGTCCCGAGTCGGAGGGCTCGCTGGGCGACAGGAGATGTTGGACGTGAGCGGGGAAACCGAGGGAGACCTCTAAACGGCCTCTATTAAAAATCAAAGACGACGTGCAAAGTTCTTCAGTCGTGGTGGAGAAACGTTCCCGGAGTTGAGCAATCTATTATCCCCATCCTAGAAGTAGCTTGGGGATCGAGGATGGGGGGCGGAGGGGAGGGGAACCGGGCAGTGTGAGGAGCAAGTCATACTGAAGATGTGTGATGGACACTTTTACACAGGAAACCTTTCCCGGCTCCTTTCAAAACCCCGCCCTACGTATTATGGACATGATTTATTAATGTCATGTGGCCAAAGACTTCCAGTTCCAAAATGTTTTCCTTGCAAGATCCAGAGAACACAGACGTTTACACTTCAGTTACCAAAAAAACTGAAGAGTTCAAAGATTAGGTCCCTACCCTAAAAGATTATATAGTACACGCACAACACACACCGAGGCACAGAGTGCACTCCCCTACCAACAGTAAACGTTGGGGAAACAAGACTGTCTCATTTTTCTACCCTGGAGGAGCTGGTAGGCTCCACCCACCCACCTTTCCGTTAGTAGCCAAACATTTAACCATTGTGCCACCAAAGCGCCTTTTCACAGCCGTCTATTACTATATAAATAATGCCAGGCAGTGTACTGGTGTTCTAGGAATTCTGATTCCCTTTACATACCCCTTGCTTTGGGAACTCTGAAACAACTGATTGTCATCAAAAGGAATTCGGACTTATAATGACCCCATAGGACGGAGTAGAACTGCCCCTGCGGTTTTCCAAGACTGAATATAGGACTAGGAATCCTCATCTTCTTGTGTAGATCCTGGTGGTTTCAAACTGCTGGCCTTGTGGTTAGCAGCCCAACGTTTAAACCCATGTTGTTCAAACGACCAGTTCCCTAAGAGCAACTGAAAGCAGAGGTATTCTACTCCAATCAAGATTTAGTCTCAGAAACCCACTGGGACCATTCGACTCAGCCCTAGTGCGTCTCAGAGTCAGAATCTACTCGATGACAGGGAGATTTGGGGAGCCCTAAGGATGGAAGAAATTGGCATCCAGATTAGAGGAAGTTTATTAACAACTTGTGATATACCGTGAAGAGGACTCGAAGCACTTGCTGATGAAGATGAAGGATTGCACCCTTCAGTATGGATTACAGTTCAATGCAAAGAAGACCAAAATCCTCAGAACTACCCCAATAGGTAACATCATAATCAATGGGAAAAAGGCTGAAGTTGTCCAGGATTTTTCTTGCTTGGATCCATAATCAATCCTCATGGAAGCAGCTGTCAAGAGATCAAAAGATGTGTTGCCTTAGGTATATCTGCACACGACCTCTTTAAAGTGATGCAAAACAAGGAAATTGTTATTTGAACTAAAGTGCCCCTGACCCAGACCATGGTCTGTTCAGTCACTTCACTTACTTGTGAAATCTGGACATTGAGTAAGGGAGACCGCAGAAGTATAGATGCACTGGGATGATGGTGCTGGCAAAGAATGCTGACAGTCCCCTGGACTGCCAAAAGAACACACAGATCTGTCTTGGAAGAAGTATAATCAGAATGATCGTTCGAGGCAAGGATGGGGAGACCTTGTTATACGTATTCTAGACACGGTGTCTGGAGAAACCAGTCCCTGGAGTAAAGGACGACCTTGCGCAAGTCGGATTGACACAGTGGCTGCCTCAATGGGCTCAAACCTAAGAACAATGGTGAGGATGGCCCAGGACTGGGCAGGGTTTGTTCTTTTGTCCACAGGGTTCCTATGAGTCCGAACTGACTTGACAGCACCTAACACCAACAAACCCATATTAAAGGCTACTTGGGTCTTTATCAGTAAAGGATTCACATTTTCACTTTCAGCAAGCAAGGTTGTATCAAGAACGTATCAAAACTTTTTTTTTCAATAGTTTCATTAGCATATACAAAACTTCTTAATGGGCCTTCCTCCAGTCTTGATGCCAGGTTCTTTGTATCGTCCAGCTCCTTGGATTCAAAGCAGCCCTACTGGACAGAGCAGAACTTGCTCCCCAGGATTTCCGAGGCTGTTTGCCGAGTCACATTATTCTCCCGGAAAAAAAGGCTGGTCGGCTTGAACTGCAGACTTCCCAGGGATAGCCAAGCACTTAGAGACAGTGCCACCAGGGAGCAGCCTCTAGGCGGAATTTCTTAACCATAGAGCAGCATGTCATGTCTTTCTCCCAGGGAGCAGCTGGAAGATTCAAGCTGCCAGCAGCCCAGCTCATTAACCATTGCACCACCAGGGCGCCTTTCTCAGGAAAAAGCCCAAACCAGATTCCAACTCAGAGCCACTCTACAGGATAGAGTAGAACTGCTCTCCATGGTAAGTCTTTATGGAGCCGACTCCTCAACTCTCTCACTTGCAGCAGCTGGTGGGTTCAACACATCACCTTGTAGTTAACAGCCAGCACATAACCCACCGCCCACCAGGGCTTCCTAGATTTCTGATAAGCCCAAACCGAACTCACTGCCACAGAGTCAATTCCAATTCATAGTAACTCTATAGGAAAGGGTAGAACTGCCCCTACGCGTTTCTGAAATTGTGATTCTTTACGGGAATAGAAAGCCTCATCTCTCTCCCACAGAGATGCTGGTGGTTTTGAACTACTGCTCGTGTGGATTGAGCAGCTCAATACATTGCCCACTATATTTAAGTGAAAAAAATCATTTATATGTATATTCATCTAATAATGTGTGCATACTTTTAAATTATGCAGTTGTAAATCTTTACATTTTTAACAAATAGAAGATAAGGAGAAAAATTAAAAATCCATTTTTTTTAAAGTTGCCTTCTCTGGCTTCCCTATTGTCATGAGGCAGGACTCAGACAAGCCTTAACACTCCATCCTTCTATACCTATTCTGACACCAATTCTTCCCACACCACTCTACATCTATGCTGGGTTCAGTAATTCCTTGCAATGGCCACACAGAACTCGCAGACAAGACTCACAATTAAGGGAGTTTATTATGGAAGTTATTAGGTTACCACAAGTTAGGATCTGTTTGGGTCTCGTCTAGCGAGACCCTCACGCAGTGACCCGGAGGGGCAACGAACATGGATGAAAAAAGACACAGGGACGTGGGGCAAGACAAGTGCTGATCAAGCCCGTTTATTTTGCCAAAACTCGGGGTATATATTCACAACAGAGAAGGAAGTGGGAGGCACATATTCCAATGAAGCACACTGTGTAACAACCGCACACTGTACAACAACCAATCAGCCACATGTTCCCAATAAGGTACAAAGGGTGCGCAACAGTACTCAAAGACGTCCGTGGCGACGTCTGCATGCAAATCAAGGCTTACCGGGTGAACTTATCACTATGTTCCTAATATGGTATATGTGCAGTTCAATGGGTGCTCAGTACTTTGACTAATGGCAACAAGGTCAGTTATCGCAACTGCCCGTGCTACTGAGCATGTAGCTTGGAATGTGGGGGCGAAGTTAGGCAGGAAACAAAGCCTTGCTGTTAGAAAGCGGCCAAGTTTCTGCTACGTGTCTGAGGCCAGGGTCTTAATGGCTATCGGCTCCCAACAAGGATCAGCAAAGAGTAAAGATGCAGTCATTGGTCGCCTCTGTCAGCAGCCTGTTATCAGCCTCTCAGCCACGTGGTAGCCACGTTCTTAGTCTCTTAGCCACTCGGTCCCTGGGCCTTTGCCTCCAATGGCCCAGAAGCCAGCGAGCCTGCCACTCTGTCGCACAGTTCTATGGTCTTGGGCCAGATAAGGAGAAGGTCCTTCTGTCTCAGTGCTGCTCCTCTGAGCCTCCGAGCCACAGTCTGTAATGCATCTGGTCTCAGCAGCCTCACCACTTCTAACAGGAAGTGTGAACATGCTCTTCCACCTCCTAGGGGTCTCTCTCCTCTCTGCTGATACTTCAAAGAGGGCTCATCTTTCTCATTGGGGAGGCGGTAACAAAATCTGCTAATCCCTCCTATTCGTGTTGCACATGCCCTCTTTCTATAGTCCTAGGACTCTTTGATGACAGTTACAAGACTTGGGTCTCAAAAACCGCTCACTGCCAGGTAGAACTGCCCCTGTGGGTTTCTGAGACTGTAACTGGGAAAAAAGAAAGTCCCCACTTCCTCTCTCTGAATGGCTAGTGGTTTCAAACTATTGACCTTTTGATTCGCAGCCCAACTCATAGCCCCTGTGCACCAAGGCTGCTGAAACACATGGAAGAACCATATTAAGATATTTCACTCCACCACACTACTATCATCGCAGTTTTAAAACTCTTGGACAAAAATAATTTAAAATCAGAGGCAGTATGCTACCTTTGATTTCATATTTCTATAAAGTCAACAGTTAATGAATTTTATTGAATGCTAATGTTTTGTTACTATTACTACGCCACTATTTTATTGTGGATGATTGGTCGGTCACTTTGCAGTATTTATTTCTGTATGGGTTGTAACTTATTGTAACGAAACTCCACATCCTTATACTTGGACCAATATACAACATCCTGATGAATGGAGAAAAGGTTAAAGTTGTCAAGGATTTTGTCTTGGTGGGATCCACAATCAATGCTCATGGAAACAGCAGTCAAGAAATCAAACTATGGGTTGCATGGGGCAAATCTGCTGCAAAAGACCTCTTTAAAGCTTGGAAGGGCTAAGATGTCTTTATGAGGACTAAGCTGCACCTGACCCACACCTCATGTGAAAGCTGAACAACTAATAAGGCAGACCACGCAAGAACGGATGCAGTTTAGCTATGGTGTTGGGGAAGAATATTGAAAGTACTTTGGACTGCTTGAAGAACAAATAAATGCGTCTTGAGAGAAGTACAACCAGAATGCTCCTTAGTGGGAAGAGAGGTTGACCGGACTTTGAGATGCCACACATTTTGAGCAAGTTATCAAGAGAGTCCAGTCCCTGGAGAAGGACATCATGCTTGTTAAAGGGTCAGAGAGAAAGAAGACCCTCCAAGAGATGGGTCGACACGGTGCCTACAACAATTAGCTCAAACAGAACAACAGTGGTGCGCATGTCCCAGGACCAGGCGGTGTTCTGTGGTTCTGGGAGTCAAAACCAATTCAAAGGCACCTAAACACAACGAGCATTCTATGTACATCCTTATCAGAATCCTACAAGGTGACCACGATTGTCCTGTTTTACAGATGAGAAGGTGGAGTCTCATAAAGTTTCAGGAAGCTGACAAAGGTCTGGCTGGGCTAGGGTTCCAGCCCATCTCCACCTGTGTCTAAAGTGTCTTTTCCCTTCATCCACCTGCCTCTTATGAATGCCTGGATCTTTTCAGCTTTGCACGGCCCCCTATCGGGTGGGTTAAGCACTGGTGGTTTGGAGCCACTATGTGCTCTGAGGGGAGAAAGATGGGCAATCGGCTTTCAAAAAGAGTTGCCGCCTGTGGAGCAGTCTACTCTGTTCCGCACGGCTACTATGAGTCAGATGGGCTGGTGGCAGTGAGTTAAGAGTATTAAAAAGGGCATTAATTTGGGAAGCAGGCTGAAACATAGCAAAATGTGGGTAGTTGATTAATGGTTTTCAAGTGATGGTGAATCTCCTTTGTTTTGCATTTTACAGCCGGCGATTCCGTGTGATTAATCAATTATTCTTTTTATAGTTTGCTTTCTCTGTTGTCATTATCTTTCCCTCATTGAAGAGGCCACTGTGGCACACAGAAAGTATCCTGGTGGCGTGGGGGGCTAAGGCTTGCTAAGCATTGGACCGCTGATTGAAAGCCAGTGGTTGAAGCCACTGGCCATTCTGGAAGAGCAAGAAGAGTGCATCTGCTCCCATAAGATGTACAACCTCCTCTCTACTATAGCGCGCATAGGGTCGCCTGGAGCCAGGCTTGACTGCTTGGCAATGGCCTGGTTGGGCTTGCCCCCCAAAGGTGAGTGTGGAGAATGCCTGTGATTAAAATCCACAGGGCTGGGGTGACCCAGGTGTGGGCAGTGGACCACTAAGATTTGTGCCGTGACTTTATGACATTGTGGCATCTGTTTTCTTCCATGTGAAACCAGATGGCTGTTTGTGAAAGGTAGCTAGATTAGGGACGAAGTGGGGTTTTCTCCCCCAAATCCCTGCACTAGCAGAAATTGCCTGGCAAGGCCACATACAGAGGGGTTGGAAAGAAATCAGGCAGCCATTGAACACCCATGGGAAAACCTAACTGCTCATGCACAGACTAGGACCTCTTCCCCTCCCCCCAGCACAGGTGAAACCTAAAACCTAACCTCACCTAGGACCATGACATCACCCAGGTGTGTTGAAACACAGCCAATAGCAGCCAATACTTTCCACCAGCCTCCCCAGCCAGAGGTGTTAAATCACCTGGCTGCAGGAAGGTCAGGTCTCTTACTCTGGTCCTGCTCAGGTGTGTGCTGTAAGCGGAGGGCCTTCGAGTGTGGGGTACACGTGCCAGCATCGCTCCTCGGGGCCTGTGCCCCTTGGGCTCTTGGCCCCTTGTGGACTCCCCAGTTCTGTGTGTGTTCTTTTCCACGTGGTTTTTCGTGCCCAGTTGTGAAACCCCGCGGGGCTTCTGCATGGCCTGCCACACTCTCCTTCGAGACTGTAAAACCGGAAACTTTTCCGTTCCTTCATAAAAACTCACGTGGATCACAAAGTGCTTCTGCAGAGTGACTTTTTGCAGCATTGCGGAGCGAGAACTACGGCAGTGTATCCCACTATAGAAAATGACCATTTGCACTTTGCTCTTCAAAAATGACCACTCCCTCCCATCTCTCACTCATTAGGGCAAGTGTGCATGCTTGACAAGGGGACCCCGTACCAAAAAAACCCCAACAAAACAAAACCCCAAACTCACCGTCATCAAGTCTGTGCCCATCTATAGCAACCCTGGAGGACTGGGGCGAACTGCCCCTGTAAGTTTCTGAGACTAACTCTTCGGGAAGAGAAAGCCTTGTCTTCTCCCAAGTGGGACTGTGAATTACATATTCATTGACCACCCTCCAAAATATTAGGCTTCTCCACATCCATAAATTGAAGTTAATTGTACCATGTGGCACTTTTACCCTGGGACTCTGTTGTCTGTCTGCATTGCTTATACACTACCTCAAGTCTTTTGTCGAATGGTGTGCGAGGTTCAGTTCCGATCAACAAATACCAAATACGCAGTATTTAGTAGCTGTTCGGCTGAATATATGCCATTTGATATTTAAGCTTTTTTTACAGTTTCAGATAGTTAAATTTATTGTAGCAACATGAAAATATTAATATTCAATGGGCTAAATACCCAAAAGGTAAGTAAATATTAACTCAAAATGCCCTACAGGTAATAGGAAATAGAATGGCATAGTATCTATTGACAGTTACAAAATAATAAGTAGATTTTAAAAAATCTTCCAGGCCAGGTATAACAAATAAATGATTCCATTTTATACTTGAAAAGCAGAGAATAAGAAACATATAGAAGTTAATTTAACATCTTCAGGGAGCAGTCACTGTTGAGGTTATCTGTTCTCATAAAGATTTACAGCCTTAAACCATATACAGTACTGCTATGAATTGGAATGGACTTGATGTAGCTGATTTGGAATTTAGGTTAAGGGTTTCAAGATTCAATAACTTCGACTTATGATATAGAATTGCTTTCATAAAAATAATATATGAACAAAACATCAAAACTATTTTCAGCAGATTAAGAAATCTTGTGTATATTCAATGTTTTTCTTAATTATAAATTTCATTTCATTGAGATAAGTTACTGTTGGTCTCTTATTTACTATCTGAAAATCCACACTACATTTACTATTAAGTTCTATGTTGGCTAATGACATACAGATATATTTTAAACATAGGAAGTAAGTTATTTTAATATTATTTTGACTTTATGTGAATGTATCAAACCCAACAGGTTTCATTTAGAAAATATTTTTCTATCAAGCACTCTCTTGAGAGTGCCCTTAATCTCATTATTCCTGAGACTGTAGATGAGAGGACTCAACATGGGGATGACCACCGGATAGAACTCAGACACCACCTTGTTCTGGTCAGAGGAGTAGCATCACATAAGTGAATGTAATGGTTCCACAGAACAGAGTGACCACAGTAAGGTGGGAGGTGCAGGTAGAGAAGGCCTTGCGGCAGCCCTTCAATATGATAAAGAGGATGGCGACAGCTATGATAAACACGGTGACTGCAATGATGGAGCCTGCAGAAAATGAGGGAACCATTGCAGGTACAGTGACATCAGAACAGGAAAGTTCCACTAAAGGAGAAAAAGTGATTGATCCTATTGATCCACAAAAGAATAAACAAAAGAAGGAAAACATAAAGCAGGATGTATTGAGAAAAGCACTTTTGTAAGGCACAGAAGATAATTGGACACAAACTTGTGTGGACATTTTGGTTAAATAAAAGCAGTGGGTGGCAGATTGCTACGAAGCGATCATAGGCAAGCAGGAAGCACTCAACTGTCCCAAAGAAAGCATCTATGCCAAGTCGGATGGTACATCCAAGATAGGAGATTGTATGTCTTTCTGCTAGAAACTTTGCATGCATATTTGGTGTGACAGAGAATGTACAGCTTTGTGTCTGCCAATGCGAACTGACTCAGGAAAAAATACATAGGATTGTGGAGCTGAGAAGAGATTCTTATGAGAATGACTGTACTGAGATTGTCAAAGACAATCACCAGGTAGATTAATAGGAAGACCATGACCTGAAGGATAGGATCATCTGTTAATCCCAAGAAAATGAACCTTGTTACTCTAGTGTAGTTTTTAAAAAATCATTTTATTGGGGACTCATACAGCTCTTATCACAATCCATACAGACATCCATTGGGTCAAGCACCTTTGTACATTTGTTGCCATCCTCGTTTTCAAAGCATTTTCTTTCTACTTGAGCTCTTGGTATCAGCTCCTCATCCCCCACCCCCATCCCTCCCTCATGAACCCTTGATAATTTATAAATTATTATTTTTTATGTCTTGCACTGTCTGATGTCTCCCTTCACCCCCTTGTCTGTTGTCCATCCCCCTTGGAGGGGGTTATAGATAGGTCATTGTTCTCCTTCCCCCCCCCCACCTTTCCCTTCCCCTCTTGCTATGGCTACTCTCAATATTGGTCCTGAGGAGTTCATCTGTCCTATGTTTAACCTAAAAAAAAAAGGCAATCTCATGTAATTCAGCTTAATACTATGTGTGCAGGACTTGGCAGTTGGTATAGACACCTTTAAACAGCAAAAACCCGCTCCCAAATACCTACACGTGGACTCAATTAAACTCTGCCCATTCCTAGGAATAAGCCACTCGTGCATAGGTTGAAATCAGTCCAGTGCTGCTTGCCAGGTTGTCACTCAAGACATATGAATCATTGTTTAAAAAGCAACGTACCCCATAATTTGACAGCAGCTCATCAAAATGGACCACGTAAATAACCGCTTTCCCTTCCCTGGCAGCAGAGGAGTCAAGACAAGCTGTCAAAGGATCTTGCCAATTTCACCCTGCTGTGCTTTCTTCCCTCGTGGAAAGCGGGTAGAAGACAACCGTAAAGGTGAGTTGAGATGAGGAAGGGTCAGTGCAAGGCGCTAATGAGAGACTAGAAATGCAAGAGAAGCTAGAAAGGGAAGAAGAGACTAGAGAGCGGCAAAGAACCAAGACCTCCCTGGGAGAGAACCGGGGAAAGAGAACAATAAGGCCCATAAGCAAAAAATATTCAACTGTTCAATGTAGCTCCCCTCCCCAGTCCCCAAATATAAACAGACACCAAGTTCATATTGGGTTCTCATTTTCAAGAAAATTGTTTAAAGTTAAAACAAACCAGGACCTTAAACTCTTCAATTTTAGCTCTATAAAGTCTCCTAATAATATGTTTAGCCAGCTCCTAAAAAAAAACACCTGTTCCCATTTTGCACAAATCACTATGAAAGCAGACTTTGCTTTGTTTAATTTCTTATATTCATACTTCCAAACACCCACACTAGCAGCCTTCTCATCAGTTACTATTTCTGCTGGCGAAATTCTACTACAATTTCCCATGTGGCTGCCAAACAATATAAGCAGATATGAATATTCAATGAGTCCAGCTTGATGAAATCCCATCACTTACACAAAAAAGATAGTATCATTACTCAGAGAAAATCAGCCAAACATAGACAAGGAATGGCAGCTGCAGTTGTCAGAATTAGAGATGAATTGATATATAGAGCAAACCTTAGCAAAAAGACTTATTACACCAAAAAAATACACCTTTCCCCCTTTTGCTCATTTCTCCTAAACTAGACTTCTTTTCTTATCCATTATGCACTGCCGGTGGACATTGAAGTGGCTTAATTGTTCACCCCTTTGAGAAAGCGGCGAGTCTGCAGTGAACAGAAGATGCTCCTATTGTTTCAAGATGCTCTCCAACTGGTTCCGACTCACAGAGATCTTGTGTCCAACAGAAGGAATCACTGCGTGGTTTTGGACCATCCTCACCATCATTGCTGGGCTTGAGCTCACAGGAGCAGCACTGTGTCTGTCCATCTCATTGAGGGCGTGCCTCTGTTCCAGCCTGTCTACCTGACCAAGTGTGATGTGCTTCTCCAGGGCACGTTCCCTCCTGATGGTGATGGACGAGTGGCACCATCCTTAAGGGGCATTCGGGTTCTTCCTTGTTGATGGTGTCAGGTGCCATCCAGTTGATTCTGACTCATAACAACTCTATGGACAACAGAACAAAACGTTTCCTTGTCCTATGCTATCCTCACAGAGGAGCTCTGGTAGCACAGTGGTTACACGTTAGGCCGCAATCTGCAAGGTTCCCAGTTTGAAACCACCAGCTGCTCCATGGGAGAAAAACATTGCTTTCTACTCCTGTAAACAGCTACAGTCTTGGAAACTCACAGGGGCAGTTTTGTATCCTGCCCTACAGGGTCACTATGCGTCGGCATTGACTCAATGGCAGTGAGTTGAGATGCCATCTCACTAGGTTGTTATACTTGTGCCTCTTGCTGCAGCCCCTGTGTCGCTCAGTCTCATTAAGAGCCTTCCTGTTTCTCTCAGACCTGTACTTTACCAAGCATGATGTCCTTCTCCATGGACCCGTCACCCTAAGAAAATGCCCAAAGTACCTGAGAGGAATTCTCATCATCCTTGCTTCCAGGACACATTCCCACTATACTTCTTTTATCGTTTACTTCTTTTAAGGCAGATTTGTTTGTTCTTCTGGGAGGCCATGGTACTTCCAGTATTTTTGGCCAATTCAAACACACCAATGATCCTTCAGTTTTCTTTATTCACTGCCCAACTTTCACATGCATATGAGGCAATTACCAATAGTGTGGCTTGGGTCAGGTGCTTCTAAGTCTTCACAGTTATAACTTTGCTCGTCGACACTTTAAAGAGGACTTGTGCAGCAGATTTGCCCCATGGAATACATAGTTTGATTTCTTGACTGCTGTTTCCATGAGCATCAACTGTGGATGCAAGCAAAATAAAATCCTTGAAACTTCAATCTTTTCTCCATTTATCATGTTGTTGCCGATTGGTCCACTGCTATTCATAAGGTTTTTGGTGATTAACTCCTCATAAGTGGACAGCCTATCCCTTCTTCATAGTCTGTTCTCAGGCTGGAAGCTCTGCTGAAACTTGTTCACTGTGAGTGACCCTAATGGTATTTGAAATACCAGTGACATCGCTTCCAGCATCCAGCCACATACAAGCCACCATGGAACAACAGACTGACAGACAAGTGATAGTCTATAAGTCCAATTAAGAGGATTTGGGTTTTCTTTGCATTGAGTTGTAATCAATAATGAAGGCTGTAGTTCTTGGTCTTCATCAGTAATTGCTTCAAGTTTTCTGCGATTTCAATAAGCAAGGTTGTGTCATCTGCATATCACAGGTTCTTGGTGAGCATTAAAATGAAGTGGAACAAGGTTGGCCAATAGAATCTTACTGCCAGCAAACCGCCCTTTAACTAACTACAAGCTTTTTAGAATTAAGATTTTGTAACGCCTTCTTTATTAAAGGGGAACATATAGAAAATAAAATGTATTATGCTCATTGTTTAAAAAAACAAATTCTAACAAAAATAGGGGGGATACAGCAATAATAAAGAAATCAAGATAAACTAACATACACTCCCAAACGTAAAAACTTGGATCTAACTGCACAAGATTTAGTGAAGTAATCATGCTTGTGCCTTTTTATTGTGAACATATTTACATCGAAAAGATGTGATAGACCAGAACTCTGGTGGTGGTGCTGAGTAAGGATTAGACTATTAAAAAGATCAGTGGTTTAAATCCCGTAGTCTGCTCTGACAGAGAAAGTTGAGATTATCTGCTTCTGTAATGATGTATAGGCTTGGAAATGATATAGAATTCCTATGAGTCATAATTGACAAATGTCTGTGTAATAGACTGGAAGACATTCTGTACAGGATGTACAAGATAATAAAAGACAGAACCTTGGTGCCCCTCAGTGACTAAGGGCGATACAGGGGACAGCACTGGAGACACAGTGTGGGAATTGCACCTGACCTGATCCCACCACACCGAGGCAAAGCACTGGGGGAGTGCAGTGGAACAGCAAGGGAATGGAGTGGCAAGGTCCCCAGGGAATGCTGAAAGTGGACTTTGGGGCCAGGGCGTGGTGCCCCAACAGACTGGACTGGAGAACGCTCCTAAGGGTCAGCAAACGATCCTTGAACGAACTACAAGCCTTTCTTTTGTGAAGTGTTTTGTTTTGTTCTTTGTCAGTGGTTTGTTTTTGTTGTTTTATTGTCTGGTTGTATACTGTTGCTTTGTTTTCCTCTGTCTTGTTTTCGTGCATGTTAGTGTCTCCACAGGTCTGTCTGAATAGGACAGGCTGGATGAACTAGCTGGAGGAAAAACAATAGGACAGACAGTTCCGGGGTGACAGACAGATCTGGGTGGGGGAGGGGGAGGAGGGTAAGGAAGTGGTGTTAATAAACACAGGGACAAGGGAACAACATGGGACCCAAAATGGTAGTGAGGGGGGAGTGACAGGCCTGATGGGGAACGATCAAGGGTAAGGTTGCGTAGAGAAGAGGTATAGCTGTAGCCCAGGTGGGGACGGAGCATGGTGGTGGAGCAGGAGGAAAGCCAAGGGAGAGGGAGGAAGGAGCTGGGAGTCAAGGGGCATTTATGGAGGTCTAGACAAAGACGTGTACATGCAAACATATATATGAGGATGGGGAAATAGATCTAATTGACTACATTCATAGGTTTAATATCAAGGTGGCGGAAGGACCTTGGGCCTCTACTCAAGCACTCCCTCAATGCATGAATACTTTCGTTTTTTAAATTGGTACTCTATGATGCTCACTCTCCCGACACAACTGCTGAAGCCAAAGTGGGTGAACAAGTAAATGTGGTGAAGAAAGCTGATGGTGCCCGGCTATCAAAAGAGATAGTGACTGGGGTCTTAAAGGCTTGAAGATAAACAAGCGGCCATCTAGCTCAGAAGCAACAAAGCCCACATGGAAGAACACACCAGCCTGAGTGAGCGAGTGATCCCAAAGGGATCAGTTATCAGGCATCAAAGAACAAAAAATCATCATATCATTGGCTGCACACCTCCATGATAGGATCGCTGAAGACAAATGGGTGCCTAAGCAAATGTGGCGAAGAAAGCTGATGGTGCCCGGCTATCAAAAGAGATAGTGTCTGGGGTCTTAAAGGCTTGAAGATAAACAAGCGGCCATCTAGCTCAGAAGCAAAAAAGCCCACATGGAAGAAGCACACCAGCCAGTGCGACAGTGCGATCAGAGGTGCCAAAGGGACCAGGTATAAGGCATCATGCAAAAAAAAAAAAAAGAATATGTGTGTGTGTGTGTGTGTGTGTGTATATATATATATATATATATATACCACATTGAATGAAGAGGGAAGTGCAGAGTGGAGACCCAAGGGCCAAGTGTCAGCAAATGGAGATCCCCTCATAGAGGGGTTTAGGAGAGGAGATGGGTCAGTCCGGGTGCCAGGTAGTACCGACGAAGAGCACAGCTTTCCCCCAGATCCTGGATGCTTCCTCCCCCCAACTACCATGATCCGAATTCTACCTTGCAGGGCTGGATAGGGCAGAGGTTGTACGCTGGTACATATGAGGGCTGGAGGCACAGGGAATCCAGGGTGGATGATACCTTCAGGACCAAGGGTGTGAGGGGCGATGCTGGGAGAGTGGAGGGTGAGTGGGTTGGAAAGGGGGAACTGATTTCAGGGATCCACACGTGACCTCCTCCCTGGGAGAGGGACGGCAGAGAAGGGGGGGAAGGGAGACTCCGGATAGAGCAAGATATGACAAAATAACGATGTATAAATTACAAAGGGCACATGAGGGAGGGGGGAACGGGGAGGGAGGGGAAAAAAAGAGGACCTGATGCAAAGGGCTTAAGTGGAGAGCAAATGCTTTGAGAATGATTGGGGCAGGGAATGTATGGATGTGCTTTATACAATTGATGTATGTATATGTATGGATTGTGATAAGAGTTGTATGAGTCCCTAATAAAATGTAAAAAAAGAAAAAGAAAGAAAGAAAGAAAAGAAAATGATTAGGGCAAAGAATGTACAGATGTGCTTTATACAATTGATGTATGTATATGTATGGACTGTGATAAGAGTTGTATGAGCCCCTAATAAAACGTTTTAAAAAAAAAGACAGAAGCCGATGTGCATGCTAGAGCCACACTGATGGAAATGGGGTAGGGCTACAGTTCAGAAGATTTCTGTCTCATGCATACAAATGTCTAGTGGGACATCACTCATTATAGCATACTGGCCTGGCGTTGCAGGAAACACAGCCAGCATTTTCCCTACAGAAGTGCTTCACTTGAATTCTGGTGCTGGAGTATATTGAATGTACCATGGACTGCCAGCAGAACACACAAATCTGTCTTGGAAGAAGTACAGCCAGAGTGCTCCCTCCAAACAAGAATGGCAAGTCTTCTTCTCACATACGTGGGCATGCTATCAGGAGACTCCAGTCGCTGGGAAAGGCATACCTTTCTGTTTAAAAAGTCAGCAGGAATCACGAAAGTCCCTTGATGAGAATGGTGCAGCACCGGGCCTGTTCCGGTCTGTGGTACATGGTATCGCTATGCATCAGAACAACTCGATGGTCCTTAAAAATAACCAGCACCCAAATCCTAAAACTTCCCTCCCCGCAATTTAGAAAAAAGCCAGAATAGTCTCTCAGCCTTTCACAGGCATCTCCACTGCCGCCGCCAGCCCGACCCAATTTAGGGCATCTTAAGAATCAAGAATCAGGCTCTTAAAAGTTAAGCATGATTCTAAGGCAGGTGATTCTAGGGCTTTAAATTTTTTAATTTAACTTTTAAAAATTGAACATTTTAGTGTGAATTGGGTGATGGTTTACAGAGCAGATCATCAGTGTTACATTCTTGCAATTCTCACACATTTTATTTCAATTTGTTTCAAGCCTCCTTGGGGCGTTTTGGGTATGACCCTTAAGTTCTATCCCATTGCAGTTAAAGAGAATTCAAGTCATTGGAGTGGTTTAGAATGAAGTTTCCTTAAATCTGGTAGATCCTGTAATTTGTGCTTTAAAGGAGGAAGGATCCCAGTATCTTCACCTGGGAATTTACAAGCCATAGTGGCTCTTCAGAGCTGGCAGAGGCGCGCTCTAACCTCACAGTCAAGAGGCAGTGTCACCCAGGCCCGGAGAGATCTGTGATGTAGCATTTGCCTGGGAGAGCGCTCGACTCTTGGCTTGGTGTGGGCAGGGCTCAGCACAGGACAGGACTACTGGTGATGGAGGCAGGCCAGCAAA
Source organism: Tenrec ecaudatus (assembly GCF_050624435.1). Taxonomy (NCBI): domain Eukaryota; kingdom Metazoa; phylum Chordata; class Mammalia; order Afrosoricida; family Tenrecidae; genus Tenrec; species Tenrec ecaudatus. The sequence goes on from NC_134535.1 coordinate 67,379,926, forward strand.
CCAGAGGAGGGCCTTCTCTTCCATAAAGGAAGTAGAAGTCATTCCTGTTAAATCCAATGGAATTAAATCAAATGAGGGAGCACAAAGAAAGCCTTTGTAAACTCAGGTGACTCATTTTCAACATTAAATAAGCATAGAACGGGTAGATCCACAACATAAAAGGTGTTTCAGTGACTCGTCAGCTTATGATGACGAGATGCATCAATGGGAAATTCGATTTATACAGACGAAAGGTTTTATTCTCTCATTCTCACATCGGCGATGATATTACAATGCAGGTTGACAGTGGGCACTTAGGAAACTTACCTAAGGGGACAAAGAGGAACTTATCCTAATGGATTTCAGGAGCAGGACCCACAGAGAAATGCCCCCTCTCTACTTGAGAGAACATGGTTAATCAGGCGCTCACTGGGCCTGTGGCTTGTTATGCACTTGCCGTCTTGGTCCCGAGGCTTTGATGACAATTTATCCTAGCCAGTGACTCCACGTGCTTATGTGACAGTTGAGCAAAAACTGTCTTCACAACTGGATCTGGTGATGAAGGAAAAAATGAAGGGATGTCCTTCTTCATTTGCCAAGTTTACTCGTTGCTCATAATTGAATCTGCTACAGAGGGCGCAGAGAAAAGGAGGAGATTTTTTAACAAGGTAAAGGTTCAAAGATTTAAGTAAAAAGTGGAGGGGTTCAGGGGTACTTGAAGGGTTCTGGAATTCTTTTCACCTGGCCAATATGGAAGTGAAATAGAAAACCCGCCCGTTTACTCTGGTGACACCTGTCACATCTGCTCCAACGCACTGTTGCCGGGATTAAGAACACCATCTGGAATAGCTTGAAGAAAACGCACTCCCCTGAGAGTTGGTTATGAACGCCTCCCTGTGTATTGGGTACTATAGTAAAGGTTCAGGCATGTGTAGAGAGTAACACAGCCACCTACCCTGCCCTCATGTAGTTTACAATCTAGTGCAGGAGATAGACAATATACGATCAAAGATATCAATCTGTAATACCTAACACTAGTGCGCTTGAGGAAGGATACTCACAGTTCTTTGGTGGAGAATTCGAAGTGGGAGATGAGCAACCTCAGATTAAAGAAGGCCACTGGTGGCTGAGTATGATACCGATTGGGCTGCGAATTACAAAGTCAGCATTTTGAAACCACCAGCTGGTCTTCGGGAGAAAGAGAGGCTTCCTGTCCCTGTGAAGAGTTACATAGTCTCAGCACCCCAGAGGGGCAGTTCCACCTGTCCTATGGGACTGCTAGGAATCAGAATGGACTTCATGACAGTGAATTTTTTTTTGGGGGGGCGGGTTGGGGAAGAAATGACACGAGTAGACTGATGCCCAAAACATGGGGTAATAAGAGCCTAGAGTTTGGGCAGAGGGTGCTTGTTAAGCAGAGGAAATGATGTCCACCCGTAAACTTAGTGTTTGAAAAACACTTGAATAGATAAAGGTCTAAATTTGATGTGGTCTTACTCTTGGCACTAGCCAAGGAGTAGGGATCTCTGAACCGGAAAGACTTGGCAAAAAGAAACATTTTCCTATTTGGGGGAATTCAACTAATTCATTAGTAAATTCCAGTGACCAATTAGCAAAGAAAATGAACATCGGAAGGGAATGTAAATTGATCCAATCACTATGCAAAATATCTCAGCTTTAGCTTACACACATGAACTTTTAAGACAAGCAAATTCTTTCCTAGGGCCAAGTTTTAACTGCTTTTAAAGCATTTTTTCCTAAGTCCTTTAAAGTTCTTTTTAAAAATGCTCCACTCATGAACATTTTTAAGGCTGATATCTAAAATCTAACTTCTGACAGTTCAAACTCACCCAGTGACAGCACATAAGAAACAGCTGGCAATTGACTTCCTTAAGAACTGTAGTCAGGAAAACCCCATGAAGCCATTTCACTCTCTAACAGACAGGGAAACCAGAGTAGACTCACAGCAACGAGTGCATGCAAATGATTGTCAAACATAGACAGTGTTATGTTGTAAATATTGGTATTCCCTAATAAATTATTATTTTGCATTTTAAAATGTTCGATGGAATCTAACTATCCTAGTGATTTGGTATTCACCTTTGTTAAAAAAAAAATTGGCCCTGTAAAAAATTCACTTCAGAGGACAGAACTGAAGCTACCGCTCAGGGAGAGGGACACGTCTGATCAGAGCACACAGGAACAAATGAAGGGGGAGGGAGAGAGAGTGGAGCACATCCTGGCCCACCAAGCGCTGAGGATGATGTTCCTGCTCATAGAAGCCAATGCATAGAGAGGACCGTAGGACCGGCCCCACCATGAGACATGACATCCCTCACTGACCATAGCACTACAGGGGACAACACTGGAGACACAGTGTGGAAATTGCACCCAATCTGACCCCACCACACTGAGGTAAACACTAAGGGCGTGCAACAGAACAGCAAGGGGTGCAGAGCAATGAAGTCCTCAGGGAATACAAAAATGGACTTTGGGCCCAGGGTGTGGCACCCCATCAGATTCAACTGGAAAAACACTCCTAAAGGTCAACAAAAAGACCTTGAACTATTTATAGGCTTTTGTTGTTGTTGTTTTGTTTTCTTTTGTTGCTTTGTTTTGCTCTATCTTGTTTTTGTGCATATTATTGTCTCCACATGTCTATCTAGATAAGATAGGCAGGACACATAATCCAGAGGAGAAAACAACAGAACCAATGGTTCCAGGGTGACATGGTTCCAGAGTGACACAGAAGTGGGTGTTAACAAACCCAGGGACAAGGGAACACCAAGTGCTCTAAAATCGATGGTGAGGAGGGTGTAGGAGGCCTGCTAGGGCTTGATCAAAGGCAATGTAACCAAAAGGAATTACTGAAACCAAATGAAGTCTGGACATAATAGTGGGACAAGAGGAAAGTAAAAGGAAATCGAGGAAAGAGCTAGGAGACAAAGGGCATTAATAGCTGTCTAAATAGGGCATGTATATATGTAAATATATTTATATATGATGATGGGGGTGTACATCTATGTGCATATATTTATAGGTTTAGTATTAAGGTAGCAGATGGACAGTGGACCTCTACTCAAGTACTCCCTCAATGAAAGAATACTTTGTTTTATTAACCTGGCATTCCATGATGCTCACCTTCCTGACACAATTGCTGAAGACAAAGCGGTGCATAAGCAAATGTGGTGAAAAAAGCTGATTGTGCCCATCTTTCAAAAAATATCATGTCTGGGGTCTTAAAGCCTTGAAGAGAAACAAGTGGCCATCTAGCTGAGAAGCAACAAAGCCCACATGGAAGCACACTAGCCTGTGTGATAATAAGGTGTCAATAGGATCAGGTATTAGGCATCAAAGACCCAGAACAAAAAATCATATCATTGTGAATGAGGAGGAGTGCATAGTGGAAACCCAAAACCCATCTGTAAGCAATTGGACATACCCTTACAGAAGGGTCACAGGGAGGAGATGAACCAGTCAGGGTGCAGTGTAGCACTGATGAAACATACAACTCTCTTTTAGTTCTTTAATGCTCTGCCTGCCCTGCCCACTATTATGACTCCAATTCTACCTTACAAATCCAGCTAGACCAGGGCATGTACACGGGTACAGATAAGAGCAGGAAACACAGGGAATCCAAGACAGGACCAATATTGAGAGTAGCCATACAAGGAGGGTAAGGTAGGGGAGAAAGGGGAACCAGTCACAATGATCTACATATCACCCCCTCCCAGGGGCATGGACAACAAAAAAGTGGGTGGAGGGAGACATTGGTCAGTGTAAGACATGAATTTTTTTTATTATAAATTATCAAGGGTTCATGAGGGAAGGAGGGTGGGGGAGGGAGGGAAAATATGAGAATCTGATACCAAGGACTCAAGTAGAATGAAAATATTTTGAAAATGATGATGGCAACAAATCTACAAATGAGCTCGACAAATGTTTATTTTCTAAATATTTACTTTCTATTTGAGCCCTTGTTACCAAGGGCTCTTTTTTCCCCACCCTGCCCCCTCACACCCTCGTGACCCCTTGATAAATTATTATTAGTTTCTTATCTTACCGGGACTGCTGTCTCCCTTACCCCATGGTTTCTGTTGTTCATCCTCTTGGGGGAGGGGAGTAGTTAGGGGTCCATCATTGCAATCATTCCCCCGCCCCCTTCCTTCCCCATACCCTCCTGATATCGCTACTCCCATTTCTGTTCTTGAGAGGTTTAACTGACCTGGATTCAGTGTGTCATAAGCTCTTATTTGTACCAGTGTACATGCTCGTTTAGCCCACAGTGAAAGCCAGGAGTGGGGTCATGATAGTGGGAGGTGACGAAGTCTCAAGGAACTGAGGACTATTGTATGTTTCGTTGGTGCTATACTGTGCCCTTACTTGTGACCCTCCTGTGAGGGGATGTCCATGGTCTATAGATGGGTTTTGGGTCTCTGCTCCAACCTCCCCACCCTCATTCTCAATAACATGTTTGTTTGTTTGTTTGTTTGTTTTGGATCCTCTGATGTCTGTTACCTGATCCCGTCAACACCTTGTGATTGCACAGGTTAATGTGCTTCTTTCATGTGGACTTTGTTGCTTTTCTGCTAGATGGCTGCTTGTTTATCTACAAACCTTTAAGACCCCAGACACTATATCTTTTGATAGATGGGCACCATCAGCTTTCTTCACCACATTTGCTTATGCACCCATTTTGTCTACAGGTATTGTGCTGGGAGGGTGATCATCACAGAATGCCAGGTTGTTAGAACAAAGTGTTCTTGTGTTGAGGGAGGGTGTGAGCAAAGACCCAAAGTCCATCCACTTCCTCAATGTATTGCCATATAAATATATGTGATAGGTGGAATTATTGTGCCAACCTGGCCAATAAAAACACATGGGTTAATAAGATTGACGTTTAATTGAAGAGCAAAGAGATAAATAGCTGGGTAAGCCTCGTCTTTCTGTCTCTTGCTCTCTGATGATCAGACCAGTGTGTGGCTACCTTAGCTAGTTCTCTGCTTCAACTTGAGAGCTAGACTCCCTGTGGGACACTCACCCTGTGGATTGTGTCACTATAGTTTGAGGTTCCTTTGAGACCTGCTTTGCCACACTGCTGGCATATATACATCACTTGAGCTGGGGACTGCCAGACCCTGTCCTTTGGCTGACTGTTGGTGACCTGCCCTGCTATTTGCTGCCTGTAGCCAGACTGCCTGTATTGCTTCACAGAAGACTCAGCTGTCTGCTTCCTTGACTTGCACCCAGCAGGCCTCATGAGTTTAGGACTCCCAGTGTATTAACTGTTTTATGGAAATGAGTTGAACTGAGCCATTTGTACTGTTCTGTGGACTAATTAGCTGTTTATTTCTTATGTTGTATCTATCTATCTAAAATCAGAAGTGTCCTGGTTTTTCTTATCTAGAGAATCCTGTCTAACACAATGTACATATGTCAATACCACCATTTTATGAATTAACATGTTTACTTATGTACACACCTATGTTTATACCTCTATCCATAGCTTTGCTTCCTAGATCTTTCCTCTGTTTCCTTTTATCTTCCTTCTGTCCCACCATCACACTCACCTTTTCTCTTCCTCTTAGTAATTCCTCTCAGCTAAATTGTTTTTGTTCCAATACCCCCAGGATCTCTACATTCTCCTCATTGTTGATATTAGTTCCTTAGTTGTTCCCCTGTCTATGGCATTGTTTGCTCACCACTCCTACCTCACCTGCCTCCTCCTACCCCCAAGTTTCCCTCTGGACCCATTGCTTTCTCCTTGGACTTGCTTCCCATGTCTACCTTATATAGGTAAGCAAACCAACAATAACAGAGACAAAACAAAAAGAAAACAAGAGATTGTATAAAAAGAGAAAATGAAACATAGGAAAACACACAAAAAAGCATACATAATTCCAGGTCTGTCCGCTGACCTTTATGACTATCTCCCTACCAGTCCTTGCTGGGAACTGCCACTCCTAGCCTGAAATCTATTTTAGGGGCTCCTCGGGGACTTTGTGGTTTGGCTTTGCTCCTGTTGCTGACGAACTCAATCCCCATTCATTCTCCTTTAGAATGTTCTCTTAATGGAGCATATTGCTTGACAGTGTGCCCCTGTTCACTCATGATCCTCTATGTCATAGAAAAGCAGACACATGAAGTGAGTTGAAATTTATTTTATTCCCTATAACTACAGGGCTTTCATGGGTAGAAAAGTCTGTGCTGCACTATTATTAGTACCATTATATAACCGATCAAACCATATACCATACATTTCACTAAATAGTTATTAAATAAAATATAAAATCTTATGGGAAAAACATCTCTTAATGGGATGATTGGAGCTTTTATTTCTCAACTGATTCATATTTCCTTGGATGGTTTTTATTAATTTCTAGAATAAGACAGGATTCATTGATTCTTGTCCCATTTATCTTTTTGTTTTTTAAAAATGGAGGGTCTGTAAAACCTTTCCCACACTCACACACACATATATGGAAATGGAGTGAGTTTTAATTTCTTGAGATCATCAAGTTATATGACAGCAATCACTGGTGACCACCAGAACAACCGTAATAGCTGTCAGCTGACTGGCAGGCTTGCTTCCTGGTCAGCAGGGTCATCGACTACGTCCTCAGCTCTGATCATTCCTCCCAGTGTCCGCCTGTAGCCCAGACCTTCTGGCAAAGGGTCCTTGTCTCTTTTAAGCATCTTAGGTCCAGCACCTGGCACTGTAGATACATGCTGGAGGATGATTCAGAATGAAGAGTATGTCTCGTTGGTCACAGGGCAATTGGCATAAAGGTCAGTCCTGGGAGGTATCATGGTGAAGTGTGAGGCTGCTGTTAAGGGGGAAGTTTGGATCCATCCTGAGGCACCTCGGAAGAGAGCATGGCGGTCTTCTTCCAGAAGATCCTAGTCAAGGAAAGCTTAGTGGAGCACAGAGTATCTGACGTGTGTGCTGGTTACCAAGAGTCGGAATCCATTAGATGACAACTGCTTTTTAAAGACAAGCCTGAATTTTCAGCGCGGGCATATTCTTCAGGAAAATGACTTTCAGAAAGAATACTCGTGGAAATTGAAGGTCTGAACGTTGATTTCTTAAAACTCTTTTTGACAATCCCCACAGTAGTACCTGTGGCCCAGTGTGAAGATCCTAGTCTAGGAACACGGCACACGGATATCATGAAACACGTGTCTTCTTTCCCTGCTGCTCCTTTAACAGAAATGCCACCTGTGGGTGACTTTTCCAGACAGAACTGCTCAGGAGACTAACATCTCCAGGGGAAGCCTTTCTCTGTGTGTCAGCGCTGGGAAAGGGGCCTGGTCTCATTTCAGCAGCTGTAGGTCCAGCTCCTTGCAGATCTCCGTGTGTCCCCTGGGATCTAGGGACCGCAGGGAGGCAGTCCACTCCTAGTTCATCTTTTTTGGTTGTAGCACGTCCCTCAATCTGCTCACTTCTCTCTCCTTTTAGCTCTTCTACAATAAAGGGTGTTACATCCAGGGAAACTTCCCTCCCAGGAACTCACAGTTATGCCAGCAGTAAGGATGGTACACCCTACCCTTAAACCTCTTACGATGGACCAGCTTCTCACATCAGATTACATCATGGGAGTCATTCTATAACTGCCTCAATACATCAGTACACAGCTGCCAAACCAGAGGACTATGGTCCAGCCAAGTTGGCACATGTTTTGTGAGGACACAATCAATCCATGGCAACATGTTCAAGAATAATGACAGCATCTTTTTTTCTGTAATAGCCTCCAGCTAGAAATGACCTCACTATTGGCAAGAGAGCATAAAGACATTTTAGTCTAGTCACATAATGAAATTTGACAGCGCAGTGAAAAAGGAATGGACTATGGATGGATCTTAGAAACATGATGCTCTACTCCCCCCAAAAAAGTCCTAGAAGATAACAAACAACATGAAATCGTCTTTTGAAATCTCAAAAAATGTGTAAAAGCAATAATAGATAGTTTAGGCACACCACATAAAAAGTAAAGAAAGAAAAAGTCAGCTAACTGATAAACGAAAGCAGGTAGTGGTTACTTCTGAAGAGATAATGGACATTAGAAGCATATTGGTAGATACCAAGTATTCACCAGATTTATAGGAGCTGGTTACATATAGCTGTATGCATCATAATTTATGCATGTCAGATACCTTCATATATGTGGCATATATGCTGATCTTTAAATATAAGGAAAAAATGAAAGGTTGGAAGAAAAGTAAAGAAGAATTTAGCTTAAAAGAAGCAAAAAGTTCCAAGTCAATTTGACATTTTTCTTTTTCCGTTTCTTTGCCATGTGTCTTACAGTTAGGGTAGACTGATACATTTTTAATTCCTTTATCCTGATTATTAAAGAAGAAAGGAAAGTTACAAATAGACCTTATTCAGATGGGAGGAAGAGCTGGCTGGCTGTGTGGAAGTGCATTTACTCAGCTTTATCTTCCCGGCACTTAAAAAAAAACAACCAACTGCTTGAATTATATGTCTCTTCTTATTTATCAACGTCTCTTCCTACCTAACATATATGTAAGTTATGATGCACAGAACTACACGTAATACCTAGTTATGTTGAGAATATACACAGCAGAATATATGCCAATTCAACAATTTCTACCAATCAATTCTATGTTGGTTGTTTTCTTCAAGTGTGCAATCATTCCCATCCCCCTTTTCTGAGTTGTTCCACCCTATTTTTATAAAATTACTATCTTCTGTTTCCTATTGTGTTAGTCTGGGTACTTTAGAGAAACAAATCCACAGAAACTCATGTATAAGAGAGAGTTTCATATAAAGGTTAAGTGTGCATCAAGAAAACATTCCAACCCAGTGCTGCCCACGCCCACAAGTCCAATATTAACTCATTAACCTATATGTCCGACACCAATCCACAAAGTCCTCCTCCATCTCACAAAACACACACTATGACACCGACTGCAGGAGGAAACCCGAGTCTGTGAATGTGTAAGCATCTGAGCTCTGGCAGGGGTCTCCAGACAGCTACTCCAGCACCCAGGGCTGCATCAAGGTAGGGCCATGTGGCTTCTCCTTGGGGATGTCTTGCAGGAAGTCAGCCTTGCAAGCTGAAGCAGGGAACTGCTGAGGCAGCTGCACCCTGGTCCAATCCTCAGAAAACAAGAGCCTGGAGAACTAGAAAGGCGAGGCTCACCAAGCCATTTATCCCTCCACCCTCCAATTAACCCCACATGTGTTTATTGGCCAGGCTGGCACAATAAACTAACTCACCTATATTTATTATCTTGGGCCTTGCTTTTGCCAATTTGATACCCTGCAAATAGTTCTTAAAAGAGCACATTGCTCTTTCTTAATTAAACAAAACTATTGATTTCTTTTTTTCTTCTTTTGGTTTGGTGCAAAGAAGACTTCAGGAGATATATATATATATAACTTTTAACTGTGAAATGGGTAAAGGTTAACAGAGCAGGTAGTTTTTCTATCCAACAATTAATACAAACTTTGTTCCATCTCGTTCATTTCAATCTCCTCAATGAAACATGCCTTATTTCTTACCTACTGAGTTTCTTATTTCTATTCTTCCTTTCCTAAGGCTTCTGCATTTTGGCCTTGGGTAAATGCTCCCTTTTGGTCTCACATGGGTGGTTATTCTAAGGCGTGTGTTCTTGACTTGTGTCATTGTTCCTCTTATAGACCTGTCGTTTTTCAGGAAATTGAGTGTCAGGGGTGAGTTCAGTTCCAGATTTAAAAGGTGATAAGGGTCATAGTTTCAGGGTTCTGCCAGCTTCTATCTGACCAGTAAGCCTGTTTTCTCTTATGATTTTGTGTTCTTTTCCACATTTTTCACCTACTCTATCCAGGCCCTTCTAATGTCACCTGTTTAAGAGAAGCTGGGCACCATCTAGTTTTTCTGGTCTCCCACTTGTGGAGGCTGATGTTTGTGTAGTTTAGCAGTCCATTGGACTAGTTGTTTCCAGGTGGCTTTGATTTTCATCACTCTTCTTTCCTCTGGAGAAGGACAGACCAAGAGTGGCACTTTAGATGGCTGCTCATGAGTTTTTAAGACCCTAGTTGCTACTCACCAAAGTAGTATGCAGAACAGTATTTTTGTGGACTATGTTATGCCCAGTGGTGTTGGTGTCTCCTGAGACGATGGTCCTGATGTCTAGGTCACAGCAACTTGTTCTCTCAAGGTGTTTAGTGTTAAGACATTTCATAACATTTTCCCTCTATAACCATATTCATGGGTAGATTTGCAGCAAGGGTAAATGCCCCTGTGCAAATATCCTCTGTCAATCCTATATAGATTTGTACGTGTCCTTGCCCTCGGGATCCATTTTTATTTAAGCCTTAACTATTATCTCAGGGAAATAGTTTTGCAGGTCATTCTGTCTCAATGACTACAGACAGTCTGGATTCCATGAGAATTAAAATATTTTTATATAAAATTGGACTGGAGACCCAATCTTCCTGTTATAAGACAATATTATCAGATGCGGTTGAATTGATTCCAACTCATGGTGATCCCATGTATGTAAGAGTAGAGTTGTCCATTCTAGTCTATTTGCCACTTCCATGGACTCCATCACATAGATACCATGTATTACCATGTAAGGGAAGTATAGTTACAACTTTTGGATACTTGAATTATGCAGATTTGAAATATCACAATATAAAGTATCACTATATATGTAAATTTGATTTGAAAAAAATCCCTTATCCCCACCTCCCGCCCCGACACACACACATCAAGAACATACTATGATTCCCACGCTGGCGGCAGAGAGGCACACAGAGGGAACTGGAGTTCATGTTGATGCTGGTGCCACATAGCAATGGCACATTCGTATCCAACAGAAATAGGTCAAGTTTGGAAGAAAGTTTCTAATTTTATAAATTTGGGGGGATCACATCCTTTACATACAATTTAACCTTCCTCCCGCTAGTCCCTTTATGGTGTATACCACTTCTGTTCCTTTCAACGACCTGCATACTATCTGCTCTCCTCAACATTATTCTTGAAAGGTTAGTGGCTATAAGCACCTTGGTGGAAGTTAAATAACTATAAATACAATGTTTTATGTTTAAATTATGCTTTCCCAAAATAAATTCTAATCCTTATACCTGGGAATGTGACCTTGTTGGGGAGTAGGGGTTTCCTGTTATGCTAATGTACCATAGGAGTACAAAGTCCTAAATCTGACACGATTTGAGTGATATTTTTGAATTCCATCGAGGGAGACACAATATGATGACAGAATCAGGTTCATCTATGAGCAGCAAAGAAATACCAAGGATCTTGGTCATCACCAGAGACCTTTAATTGGAATTGCTGTCTCCAGAATTATGAGAAGGTAAATTTCCAAAGTTTTAAAAGCCACCGGTAGACTGGGTAAAACACAAAGAACACAATAGACCATGGTCCATCTTAGTGCTAGAAGATGCGGCCGGCAAGTGGGGGGTCACTTGAGCCTGCAACAATGAACTTGAGCATGCCAAGGATCGCGATGCTGGCACAGGACCAGCAAATGGTTTGTTCCATGATAGTTGGGGTTGCCACAAGTCCCGGTTGACATGAGGGCACCTCACGTCACCCCCATCCACACTGTGTGGCCACCAAGGCGGCGGTAACTGCTGGGATTTGGATGTAGCCTAACAGCCTCCTATGATGGAAGTTTCTTTCAGGCCTTTGCTCTTCATGTGGTATCAGCACGATTAAAAAGAGGGCAAAAGCCTAGATTAAACCAAGGAAGGATGTGCCAAGCAACAATAATACAGTTGCTATGGAGACTGTCTCCTAAGGCTCTACCTTGAGTTAATCCTAAATGGATAGCCTTCGGACATTTGGGTCTCAAGGGAGACTCTTTCAAAATCCTGCTTAGCCTCTTAAAGACCTCATGGATAAGATTCCAGAAGGGGTTGTTTTTTTTTTTTTTTTGGCGGGGGGGCCCTGACAGCATATTGGGCTGCTAACCGCAAGGTGAGTGGTTTGAAGCCACGAGTCCCTCCACAGGAGAGAGACAAGGCTTTCTACTCTCATAAAGAGCTACAGTCTCAGAAACCCACAAGGGGCAGTTCTCCCTGCCATTGATGGTCTCTATGAGTCAGCATCGGCTTGAAGCAGTGAGTTGTTTTGGCTTGGCAAGGACAATGTCGTTATACCTAATGATTCTGTGTGGGGAAAGCATTGGACTGTGGTTTAATTCTCAGTTTTCTGACGTGTAAAATGGGAGTGTAGGCTAATTATATAAGTCTGAGGACAGAGCACTGAAAGGCAGATGGTCACAAAAGCTTGAGATGGGGATAAGAATCTCAATGAGCCAACCTAGGTTCTTAATGTTAGCTGTCCCATCCAGACTCCTGGAGACCTTTCAAAAACAACTTCAGCTTGTGAAATTGTGTTTATTTCTCTGGAGGAGCTTCAAGCATTAGTATTTGAATCCCTCAAACTTTAGAAAATAACAGAAGCACCTGAAGAGCTTATTAAAGCAAGAAGGGGTGCCCCCTCGCCTCCCAGAGCAGTGATTCCGTTGCTCTAGGACGCACTTGTGTGTTGTTGCTTTTTTTTAATAGATTCCCAGGTGATGCTATTGCTGAGTACTTGCGTCCTTGAGAAAACTTTTCCAACAGAATTCATCCTACATACACCCTCACTTTGTCCAGCCTTCCAAACCACCCCCTGGGAACCTTCTACCTACCAGGTCAAGGTGCTTGACTTACTGACTTTATGTCCTTTCTGTGCCCTTGGCCAGCACTGCAATGGACCAACTCCTTTCTGTACAAAATCCCCGACAGCCTGTGCGATGTTTCCAAAAGAGGTGTCTCCCCCAAAGGAGACATTGCAATTCACTCTGCTCTGGGAAAAAGAAAAGAAGAGCCCCCTAGCCCCCCCCCCCAAATCCCTCTGAATATGTCACATATGCTTACCATCTGCTCTCCAAAGCTCCCTGTACAATTCACAGGAGCCCTTCCAAGGATTGGCGGTAGGGACAAGAGAACAGAGAAAAAGGAGAGGGAAAGGCAGAATGGAAGTGTGGTTGTTACATAATCTGTTGTCAATTTGAGAGTATTAAGAATAAGTTTAGCCTGTCCATCAGGTTCCAGCTTGATGATCTCATTTGGAGGCATTGAGATAAATGGCTCGCTGGAGGCGGGACACTGGCTTACACTCTGCAAGAAATTCCTGTTGACAAGATACATGGAGCTATACTAGAGGCCTGGAGTTAAAAGAATCACATGGAAACCCCTGCCAGTGCTGAGATGCTTCCACTGCCACTGGAACTACAAGACTCTCAACCCACTGGCCTGTGATCTTCCGGCATACGATGTCATTACATATGTTGCATGAGTCTGAAGAGGAATTTAGAGATTGATATTGGCCCTATGGGCTAATATCAGACTTATGGATTTGAACTGGACTAGGATGGGATGTTTTCTTAATGTATAATTACTCTTTGATATAAAGCTCTTTCCCATACACAAATGAATGTCTATGAATTTGTTTCTCTAGTCTATCCAGACTAACACAGGAAGGAAATATGGAAAAAAGGGATTGCTATAATAAAGTTTGAGGATTTGTGATGAGCTAATTTCACTTTTTTTGGGGAAAAAATAAAACCATTTATAATTGCTTCTTATATCTGATTAGAACATTTTTCTCTCTCTCTGATATTATGTGAAACTTTCTTCTTTATAATGGCTAACTAAGTGCTAATTGGCCAAATACTTCACAAATGGCCATCTCATTTAATCATCACAATACCTACAAATCACAGAAAGGACGCCCTAGGCCTGGCACCAAAAGCAGGTCTGTGTAATTTAGGTTTTCCAGGTAGGGAATGGGCAGGGAGGAGTCAATCCCAGAGAGGTTGACTCTAGAGTTTGAACTCTGGGTGGATTTGCTTCCAGAGTCCTGACCCATGTCACCAACTTTGCAGCACAGTAATGGCTTCCTCTTCCGAGTTTCTGCTCACGGTACCTATTTGCCTTACAACAACCATGTTGTTGTTAGGTGCTGTTGCTTTGGTTCTGGCTTATAGCAAGTCTGTGCACAACAGAAGGAAACCTTGCTCAGTCCTGCACCGTCCTCACAGTTGTTGCTATGTTTGAGGCTATTGCGGTAGCCACTATATCAGTCCTCCATCTCGAGAGGGCCTTCCTCGTTCTCCCTGATCTACTTTATCAAGCTTGATTTCCTTTCCCAGGGACTGGTCTCTTCTGAGAACATGTCCAAAATATTTGGGACAAGTCTCACCGTCTTTGCTTTTTAGGACCTTCAGGCTCTACTTTATCCAAGACAGATTGGATTGTCTTTCTGACCATTCATGGTCCTTTCAATATTCTTTGCCAGCACCATAATGCATGAACTCTTCTTTGGTCTTCCTTTGTTATTGTCCACCTTTGACATACTTATGAGGTGATTGGAAATACCATAGCCTGGGGCAGGCCGCTACAGACAGACAAGTAGTGGACAACAATTGTGTTAGAGAGAAACAATTCACAGAAACTCATATGTATGGGAGTTTTATACAAAGGGTGTGTACATCAAGAAAACATCCCAACCCAGTGCTGCCCATGCCCACAAGTCCAACATTAACCCATATGTCTGACACCAATTCACAAAGTCCTCCTCCATCCCACAAAACAGATGGAATGATGCCAACTGCAGGAGGAAAGCCGAGTCAGTGAACATGTAAGCATCTCAGCGCTGGCAGGGGTCTCGACATGGCTGCTCCAGCACCCAGGGCTGCATCGAGGTAGGTCCATGTGGCTTCTCCTCAGGGATGTCTTGAAGAAAGTAAGCCTTGCCAGCTAAAGCAGGGAACTGGCTAAGGTAGCTGCACCCTGGTCCCACCATCAGAAAGCAAGAGACCTGAGAACTAGAAAGGCGAGGCTCACTGAGCCATTTATCCCTCCACCCTTCAATTAACCCCATATGTGTTTATCGGCCAGGTTGGCACAATAAACTAACTATGTCAACCATTTAATTTAGGACTACACATCTGGAAGTTTCAGAGGCTCTCTGTAAAATGAGAATGTTGACTTTGACAACCTAAAGTCCATTTCAGCTCTAATTGGTTCTATGCTAACTTGGTATTTTATCTAATGATACTTTAATGACCAAATTGATGGGAACATCTCATTTGAGAAACAGATGTCTATCATTATTCAGAGGTACTGAATTCAGAGGAACATTATTCAGATGAAAAGACTTCAAGTCAAGGGTAAATAGCCAACTGACAACAACACTTGAAAATATTTTCTTGAGTGGATTTCCGCATCACTAAGAAGCAAAGAAGGAAAACAGATCTGCTGGCGTATCAGCTATCTGTACATGCATACATACATACATAATATTTTTGTCTTTACATATTAAATATAGTTTGCTCAATAAGGTACAAACTAGAAACATAGAAGCAGGGTCTTTATTGTGTTAAGCAAGGAAATGTGGATGACTTTCAGGATGCACATACAAACTTTGTCCACAGGACGGAGCTGTGAAACTGCAAATAGCATCTCAGTATTTTTGCTTCTTGCTTTCTGTGCTTCACAACTGCGGAGCTAATGGACAGCTGTTGGCTTTTCTGGCTTTGGCCAAGATAGGTCATCGGAGTCGGTAATATTGGTGACCCAGTGGAATTAGTACACCTGAGCAGAGCACCTGTTGCCACTACCCACATGTGGTTTTCTCTCATGCATGTTTCCTTATAGCCTAAGCACTGAATTCTATTATACATTCAACCATTATCAAGATGACAGCCCTGAAGCTTTTTTTCTCCCTAGATGAAGTGGTTAGAATCCAGATGTGGTCATCGTTTAATGAAAAATGGGCTCATGGGATTAATGCTTGATTGCAAAAATCAGAAACCAAGAATGTTTTCCTAATGAGTTCCAGAACCTTGATAATTTAAATTTTTTTCTGAATGTGAAAAGACAATTATCCTCATTAATATTGTATTATATGTAATACTTTGAACTACATGTTGAGTTCACTTAGTTACTTACATTTGCTAAATCCTACAAAAACTACCCAGGCCTGTGGGGATCCAATTACATTTTCTTATATGGCATGTCCTATATAAATGGGTCCTATTTCTCTTTTTTTTTAAGCGCTTTAACTTTTATTATTTTAAACTTAATTTATTCCCAAGCCATGAGTTTTTGCTTCTTCAGTTTCTTCTGGGAAATCTTTTTCTTCTGTGCAACCTCCTCTTCTGGTTTGGGAACGATCTGTTCCTTCTCAGTCAGGGTCATCTCAATGTGGCAGGGGGAGCTCATGCATGGGTTGATCCGACCATGGGCTCTGTAAGTCCGGCGGCGCATCTTGGGGGCTTTGTTCACCTGGATGTGCTTGATGACCTGAGAATCCACATCTAAACCCTTAAGTTCAGCATGACTTTCTGCACTTTTAAGCATGTGAAGCAAAAATTCAGCACTCTTTTTGGGCCACTGACCCTGGGTCCAACCCCATTGCTTGGCCTGGGCACACCTGCCAACACCACCATTGTACCGTCGGAAAGGCACACATTGCTTCTGCAGAGTGACGTCTTTCAAGTATTTGGTGGCTTTCCGGATGTGCATGCCTTTGATGGCCTGGGCAGTTTCACGGGTGTTCTTGAAGTGGACCCGGAGGTTCGACCCTCTTGATTTGCAGGATTTTGTAGGGTTTTCTGGGTTGAGTGAGTAGCGAACCATCTTGGCAGTTCACCTCAGGCGGCTACAGTTAGAGCGGATCCTATCTCTTCCATCATGTTATCCACACAGTTCAGGGAAGAGGAAAAGCAAATGGTCAGTAAACATATGCAAACATGTTTATCCTTTCTGCTGATCAGGAAAATGTGAACTAAAATAAAATGAAGATACTGTTTGAGAGCCAAATTAGAGAACATTTTAAAATAAATTCGAGGTGGTAGAAAAAGGGACACCTTCATGGACTATTGGAGGGAATTAACTTAGCAGATTCACATTGGGAGCAAATAAGCACATATGATTGGAGGGTGAGTGGGAAAGTATTGCTTCTAACGTTCACACATGCGCTGTTGTTTTTAAAGAAAATGAATTTCAATATCTCTACAATAAGTAGGCGACTGTAGACAAGTTCTCTGAATAATATACCTCCCTCTCTTAGTCTTGTTGTTGTTGCTAGGTGCAGTTGAATCAGTTTAAGCTCATAGAGACTCTGTGTAAAACAGAACACTGCCCGCTCCTGTACCATCCCCACAATTGTTATGTTTGAACCCATTGTTGCAGCCACTGTGTCAATCTGTCTTGCTGAGGATTTTCCTTTTTCCTGACCCACTGTTACCAAACATGATGCTCTTTTCCAGAGACTGATCTCTCCTGATGGAGCTCTGGGAGCATTGCCGTTAGCAAGGACCCCTGTTGAAAATTACTGTGGGACAAAGACTGGGATTTCTACTCTTGTAACGAGTTCAGTCTTGGAAAGTCATAGGTAGGGTCAGCTCTGCTCTGTCCTATACGGCCACCATGAGTCCATACCAATGGCAGTGTGTTTGCTTTGGAGTTTGGGTCTCTCCTGATAACATGTCCAAAATGTACAAGATAAAGCTTTGCCATCTTCTCTTCTACAGAGCATTTTAGCTATAATTCTTCCCAGACAGATCTGTTGTTTTTCCTCTGTCAGCCCATGGCCTGTTCTTCACCAATATTCTTCTTCAACACCATAATTCAAATGCACAGATTCTTCTTTGATCTCCCTTATTCATGACCCAGTGTTCACACGCATGGAAGGCAATTGAAAATACCACAGCTTGGGTCAGACTTGTTGAAGTACCTTTTTTAAAAAAAGGTACTTTTGGCAACACAGGAAACAAATGATTGTGGTCAAGCTAATATAAAATTTATAACTAAACTTAAGTAGGTCTCTTCCCAAATCATGAAACTATGCAATAAGTTTATGAGAATGCGGTTCCATATAAAACAAATGTTATTTACCTATTAATTCCACATGATGGTTTTTAGATAGATTAATCATTTTAAGGAAAGTCAAGATCTCAAAGATAAGCCAAGAGAGGGAAGACTGCCAGCCTCAGCAAATAAAGGAACTGGGACTGACTGGTGTCTAGAAAGTGGTGGAAGCAGAATTACCATCGATGCTTGGGATCTCACTTGGTTTGGCATTTTCAATTTTAAGCAAACATTTTGGTCTCCCAAAGCTCTTGGCTTGATAGCTTCCCAAAGCATTGTGCAAAGATCAACTAGTTCAAAGAGCTATATTTCCATCAATCTTTTAAGCAATATCAAGCTAACAAAGATGATTTTATGGAATGAATTGTAACTTGGGTTTGCCAAAAATGATCCAGAGAACAAGCGCCAGTGAAAACGGTGGCTTTGCAGGAAATCTGGGGAAATTCATGGCTGAGAGGTCAGCTTCGAGGGAGGTTAGAGATTGGTTTTTGGGGATTCAAAAAAGGTAATCTTAGTTTCTCAAAAGACAGGATGATCACAGGGGTTTATTAGGGAAGACATTTTTGTTTTGAAATTTAATCGTTTTATTGGGGGCTCGTACAACTCATCACAATCCATACATACATCCATTGTGTGAAGCATATTTGTACTTTTGCTGCCCTCATCATTCTCAAAACATTTGCTTTCTACTTGAGCCCTTGGTATCACCTCACTTCCCCCCACCTACCCACCCCCTCTCATGAAACGCTTGATAATTTATAAATTATTATTTTGTCATGTCTTACACTGTCTGACGTCTTCCTTCACCCACTTTTCTGTTGTCCATCGCCCGGAGGGGGTTATATGTAGGTCCTTGTAACCGGTTCCCCCTTTCTACCACACCTTCCCTGCATCCAGGGAAGAAGTTTTAAGAGAATGGAAATGTCATATGCTGGATATAAAAAGACCAACAAATCACTGTGGATTTTGTTTCCTTTCACGACAATGCATCCACTCATGCTCCAATTGCAGCAAGGGCGGTCCTGAGGACCTCACTGGGAAACTGCCCCACATCCATCTTACAGGCCTTCTCTTGCCCCACAGGCTTCATTTTGTTCATGAAACTAATGCATGTAAAAGGAGCATGATTTGAGTCCCTAGAAGATGCCAAAAGTGCTATTTTGACCTGGCATAAATCTAAGAGGACGTAATTCTTTTTTTTGGGGGGGTGGCGCGGGGGAGAGGATTAGAGCAATAAAAGCACAATTTTCAGAAGCACATAGATTCACCACCTCTAGATGTGTCAGGAATAACTTTACATTTTGACATTTTTATTTAATATTTTTGTTTCTATGATTCATTTAATTTTATGATTAATATATTTTGTTTAGGTGGTTTTCAGTGACACTATTTTGTTTTGTAATGTTAATGATGCGTATACTCAGCACTCCACAACTCCCCTCACTTAAACGGAAAGCCTGGCAGCCATTGGACTTTGCATCCTCGTGTCTTCTCAACCCGGTGCCACTGGAAACTCTTGCATATGTGCATAAAAAATAAATTAAAAAATAATCTCAACATCATATTATTTTTTAAAGTAAATCATTATATGGAGGGTTCTTAAAGTTCTTATAACAATCCATACATCAATTGTATCAAGGAAATTTGCACATGTTACCATCATCCTTTTCAAAACATTTTTTACTTGAGCCCTTGGTATCAGTTCCTCTTTTTTCACTCCCTCCCCTCCCCTCATGAACCCTTGATAAATGATAAATTATTATTTTCATATCTTATACCATCCACTCTCTCACTTCAGCCATGTTTCTGTTGTTTGTCCCCCCCGCAGGGTGTATGTGTATGTGTGTTATACATCGATCATGTGATTGGTTCTCCCTTTCTCCCCCTACCTTCCCCTACCCTCATGGCATCGCTACTTCCATGACTGTTCCTGAGGCGCTTATTTGTCCTGGGTTCCGTGTGTTGGGAGCTCTTCTCTGAACCTGTGTACATGCTCTGGTCTAGCCGGATTTGTAAGGTAGAACTGGGCTAGCAACATATCTTATGATATGAAAAGTAATTAGAAACCTTATAGATGCGCAACAACAGGAGTTAGAAGATGTAAGGTGTCAACATGGCTGTGTTCCTTCCTGGAGTGCCTAAAGGACAATTTATTTCCTTAGCTCTTTCTCCGCCTGGAGATTGCCTGCATTCCTTGGCTCATAGCCTCATTCCTTCGTTTTCAAAACAGCAACGTAGGACTGAGTCTCCACTGCTCTTTAGTCCCCTCTCTTTCATTTCCAAGGACGCTTGTGTTTACATTTGGTCAACCTAGATAATCTAGAATAAGATCCCTACTTTAAGGTAATCTGATTAGCGATCTTAATTCCACGTGTAATCCCAATTCCTCTTTGCCATGAAAGAGGTTCTGGGATTCATATAGACATCCTTGGGGAACTATTATGTTGCCTGCCCCATCAATAATTAATGAAAACTCAGATATATTCAATAAACCAAGACAATTATCATTAAACATTCCAGCCACTGTTCCATAATTATGGAGAATTTATATTAGGAATCATTGATACCTTTTTAAATTTTGTATTTCAAAAGTTTTATTGGCACCTCAAATTATTTTATAGCCTTAATAGTACATATCATAGCTAAGGTCTCCTACAAGATACTTCATATTTCCTAAATTGTAAGTAATTATAGTAATGGCATGTGATTTCTGCAGTGGGAATTTGCAAAAAGATTTCAATCAAAACGGAAATTTGAATAGAACTAAAATAGCAAGGTTTCATCAATTATTGTTACTGAAAAGCAAAAGCACTATTAACATTCTCCAAAGAGATGGTTGCATGAGTCATTCTTTAGTACAAAACAGAAACTCCTTAAAAACACCACCACCAACAACAAAAAAACCACCACGAACACTTTTCAAATAAGAATTCACCCACAGTACAAATACCTTCCTGGGACAACTCTCATTTAAATACCTTGTTATGTATTGGCTAGAAAATAGGTTCCATTGTTGTTAAGAGATTCCAAATAACAGTAACTTAACTCACTGCCATTGAGTCCATTCCTGCTCATAGCAAATCTTACAGGACAGGGTAGAACTGCCCCAGTGGGTTTCCAAAACTGTAACTCTTCCCGGCAGTAGAAAGCCGTTTTTCTCGAGTTTATGGGAATAGAAAGCCTCATCTTTCTCCCCAGGGGTAGCTGGTGGTTTTAAATTGCTGACCTTGCAGTTAGCAGCCCAATGCAGAGTCACTACACCAGCAGGGCTCCTAGCCAACCATGACTTGAGCAACACAGAAGCCAACAAAATCCCTTCTCTTAGTAGTGCTTATGTTAAGATGTGAGGAGCAGACAAACAGAAATACACTAGTTAACTGAATGAAGTAGTATTTAGCTATCAAAGTCATGGTGTAAGTGGAAAATTTGTATTGTTTCTGGAGACGCTGCAGGGGCTGGAACTAGAGTTAAGGGCTTTCCAGAAAGAGAAAGCAAAGCAAAACAAACTTGTATAGAACACCACCAAGAGAGAGCATGTTCACTGAACCCAGAGGGAGGGAGGATGAGCGCATTCTTTGGGAGGAAGAGAGGATGCTGGAAAAATAGGCTAGTCAGCTGCTGAAGGGTCTTGGGATTTAAAATTTTTTTGTAGGCAATGAAATGCCACTGATGAAAGCACTAAGGCTGTCACAGACAGGATTTATGTTGTCGGAGTGTGTGTGCGTATTGTTCATTATTGTCCTTTGGTAGCATTTTCCCTCAAAAAGCTTGTTAGTCCGGGTGGACTAGAAAAACAAATTCATGGATACTAAAATGTGTCTAAGAAAGAGCTTTATATAAAAGAGCAATTGTATATTGAGAAAACATCCCAGCCCAGTCCAGATCAAGTCCCTAAGTCCAAAATTATTCCATATGCCCAATACTAGTCCATAAATTCCTCTTTAGACTCACGCAGCCATGCAATAATTCCAAATGCAGGAAGAAAAGAGGCCAGTGGGTGGAAAGTCTTATAGATCCAGTGGTGGTAGAAGAATCACAGTGCTGGCATGGGTTTCCACATGGCTCCTCCAGCTGCAGGGCTCTGGCGCCATCAGCAGAGCTCCATGTGGCTTGTCAACGGGAATGTCTCGCAGGGAGACGAGGCAGAGAGAAGTGTGTGTCCCATCTTCAGAGAGTTATTTATCTCCGTAGAGCCTCCAAATGAGGTCATCAAGCTGCAACCTGCTTGACAGGTTAAACTCCATCCTTTCACTCTTAATAGTCTCAAGTTGGCACCTACCACAGAGCTTCAAATTTTAGATTAACTTTGAACATTTTTAGAAAGTGAGACAATTAATGATGAATTTCTGCCACTGAAACCAGCACATTCTTGTTGACAGTTGGAGTATCAGGAAGATGATGAGCGCGTTCTCAGTTATCCTCCTGAGGTGAGAAAAACCACCTCTTTGGAAGATGATGGGAATGGAGTAAGGAAACCTTACCCCAGGAAAACTTGGGTGGGGTAAACGGGAAATAAATTGGTGGTTAATTGGAAGGGTAATAATAGCTTGCAATTTAAGGTTTCTAGAAGCCCTGGTGATGTGGTGCTAACCACAAGGTATGCAGTTCGAAACCCCCAGGGACTCGTTGCGAGAAAAACAATACTTCTGTAAAGGGTTACAGTCTCAGAAACCCACGGGAACAACTCTACCCTGCGCTGTAGTCACTGAGTCAGAATTAGTTCGATGGCTGTGAGAGAGAACTAATCATATCAATTATTCTAGCACAGCTATTGATTTAATTCCCTAATCAAAATGATTTACTATTAAGATTTGATAAGAAACAGGTGTATGTGGTTGTGTGTGTGTTTATGTGTGCATACCAGTGGGTCCCCCAAAACCCCAGAAACATGCTCCTCTGGGCGGAGCTTTCATTGTGTGCATTTTCCTGCCAGGCAAGCATCAAGCAACTCACTGAGATAGTGTTTCGATGTTTCCTGCACGGGAAAAATGCTGCACAAACTGTCGTGATGTTGAACGCAGCTTACAAGGACAGCGCTATGGGGAAAATGCAAGTGTATGAGTGGCTTTGTTTCAAAAACGGTGAAATGTTGATTAATGACAAACCTCGTTCTGGATGTCCATCAACTTCCCGAACAGATGAAAATGTTGACTCATTTGGAGTTCACTCCACCAGGTCAGATGGTTAATCAAGCTTTCTATTTAAAGGTTCTGAAAAGATTGCATAACAGTGTGCGACAAAAAGGGCCTGATTTGTGGCAAAAAGGGACTGATTTTGCTACCAGCACAAAGCACTTGCTAAGGCAGCCATCTGTGTGCCAGTTTTTGGCAAAAAACATCATGGTTCTCTTGCCCCATGCACCTTACTCAGCTGATCTCTCATTGCAACTTCTTTTTGTTTCTGCGAATGGGACATGAAAGGACAGCTATTTGATAAAGTAGAAGAGGTGAAGAACGAAGAAGATGCTGTCAGCCATCCCAAACAGATGAGTCTGAAAAATGTTTTCAAGAATGAAATCACAGATTTGACAAATTTATTAAGTGTAATGGAGAGTACTTAGAAGGTGATAAGGTTGTTTAGTAAAAAAAAATCTTAAAAATACATAGTTTTGAAAAAAATTTCAGTTTTTTGTACCCCCTGGTATGTATGCATTTATAGAGGGAAGATAATGAGTACAGTTTCAGTCACAGTTAAATGTACATGAAAGACATGAAGTTAATGGACCATTTTAGAATCCATGACACACATAAGGCATTACATGCATCACACAACTGTGGCAAATGGGACTCTGTTTCTTCTAAGTTATAGGGCACTGGTAAATTTATTTTGATTTGGTTAAGTGTCTCTTGCTTCATTGTTCTCACATTCCAACAACTAAACTGGTATGACCCACTTTCTCTACTAGAGCTGCAAAAAGTATTCTTGGAAAGGATTTATGTGCAACAGTAAGTACCACATAATCCAAAAGATGGTCTAGTCTTGCTGGGAAAGTACAGTACAGAAACCTTTTTAACCTAGTCAAAGAAGTACTGTTACAACAGTAGAATTTGTTCAAGGCCAGGGCCAAGTGAGGGCCTATAAGGTCAAGCTCATAGCCTGCTTTGGTTAGTCAGCTCACAGAACAAGGGAAAGGAGGAATGAAGGATAAGGAAAGGTTACACATAGGAAGGAAAAGGAATTACTAACTTCACGAGAACAGGAGCTGGGAACGCATCAGGAAAATTCTAGGAAGATAGTCTTGGCTCCCACAACAAACTCGCCCTTTGTGTCTTGGCTTCTCCTAGCCCCTGTTCCACTGTTCCCTTTCAGTGTCTGCTCCTGCAGCTGCCCACCGACCGGTTCCTAATCTTTCTTTTAATTCAAAATTGCCTAGAACCAGCTGTTTTCCTCAGATGGTAAGATAATTTTAACAATGTCAGAAGTCACCAAACAGCCTATCAATAGGGTGGCTGTGAATCAAAAGACAACAGCTACACAACTACTGCCACTGTGTTGAGTGGAAATCTAGGTTGCTTTGTAAACCTTCACTCAAAAGGGAAAAGGGACTCACATGGCATAAAGTAGTTCCTTAAAGGCAGCGTGTCTTCAGCAGGGGCTTGTGGTAGTTATATAAATTCATGTCAACTTGAGAAAGGGGTGTTTAGCCTGTCAATTGGGTCACAACCTGATGATGCCTCTTTGTGGGTGTGGCTTTCTTATGAGGATTCTGGGAACTTCCTTTCTCCTGGGAGGCAGGACATACTGAAAAGGAACTTACAGACATATGGGCTCATATCAGATCTATGGACTTGATCTGGACTGGGCTGGGTTGTTTCCTCAATATATCCAGGCTACCAGACCTTCATGGGGAGTTCTAAACTTGAGAAAATGTTGGGGAAGTTTACACTTGCTGAATGCCTAAGGCCGTTCATATGATGAAGAAACAAAAAACTTCTGAGATAAAGGCTACTATTAATTAGTTCTCTAGTATCATGGGAATGATTCTTGGAGCCCAAAGTCCCTGACATTACTGTAGGGTCCCAAGAACCTGAAGATAAGTGGCCACCCATTACGGCCTCCATCGAAGCCGCTGCTCGGCAAAGGCCGCAGACAGCATTTGCTTAGGAGCATTCTCATGAAGAAGTGGCGAAAGGTTTTTACTGTTACTTTTATTTTTGTTGAGTTTAGACATGAATTGCAGACCTTCTTCAATTCTTATTTTATAAGGATTTTGATAAAATTCTACATCCAGGCACTACCTCAATCTGACTTGATATAACGCTGAGTAATATAAAAGTCTGTGAAATTTGTTCGCATAAATTCCCAACCTGGCAAGTTATATAAGTAAGGATTTGTTAAATTAGCCAAATTTCACCCTGTAGTTGGTATAATAAGAAAACAATGGGTTAGAAGATAAATGACAATTGGAGTTTACGACATATATTAGCTATTTATTATTCCATATTTACAAGTAATTTAATATATTATTCCATATTTATAAGCACTCTAATTTTCATACAATTATCTCCACTGTATACTGAGAAGAGCTGAGACAGGGGAACATTTTGGTGGCTTGGAGTCAGTCACGGGGTAGGTGCAGAGGAAAGGGTTTGACCCAGGTCTTTCCACAGCCCACCGCTGCTTCCCTCGGGCGAGCGTACATGGATGAAAAGAGCTGTTAGCTGCTGAGTCCTTCCACTTCCGGAAGTCAGTCTGAGGAACATTTCAAGTACATTTTCACCTTGTACACAGGAAGTAAGGCAGAGCTTACTTCAAGCTGCATACATAATCTACGACTGACTGGAGTACCTTCTAAAACACACACACACCTAGTATTAAAAATGATTTTAAAATATTAGTTCCAAAAGGTAATTAAGAGTTAACCTTTACTAGTCCCTAAAAATGTATCTTCTATAAGATTTGTAAACTTCATTTTCAGTTCTGTTTTAAAGTGTTGATACCACTGAAGTAACATTTTTCTTCTTTGAATCTTGTCTTGTAAAACCATAGTCTTCTCTCTTTCTAAAAGTGCAGGAAGCTCTCTCCAGTTCTTAATGAAGATAAAGGGCGCGCCCATGGACTTGAGCAACTGCAGAGGGGCATGATGGGAGACCGATGTATTTCCACAGTCGCCAGGGGTCATCACATCCTCTACCACGGGAACGGAGCCATAGGAGCAAGCCTCATAGATCCTGTAACACTCTGTGTTCACTCCTACTGGACACAAGGTGAGGTCACTCTGCAGCAAAGCGTCCTGGTAAGTCTTCAGGCTTGCATTTGTCTCCTGAGGCTGCCACCTAGAAAATCAGAGACACCACTTTGTTTTCACTTGACTGAGTATAATCTTTGTGAAAGAAAAGATTTTCTCTTTCAATGTCCACTAGAGGAATTACTAAACACGTTATAGAAATGATAAGCTAATGAAAGAACTAAGATCTTGCTGAACTAGGTCTCTTGAGAACATTTAAGAATCTAGGGGAGGGAGGGTGGGGTGGAAAGGGGGAACCGATTACAAGGATCTACATATAACCTCCTCCCTAGGGGACGGACAACAGAGAAGTGGGTGAAGGGAGACGTCGGACAGTGTAAGACATGACAAAATAAGAAATTACATATTATCAAGGGTTCCTGAGGGAGGGGGGAGTGGGGAGGGAGGGGGGAAATGAGGAGCTGATATTAAGGGCTCAAGTAGAAAGAAAATGTTTTGAAAATGATGATGGCAACAAATGTACAAATGTGCTTAGCACAATGAATATATGTATGGATTGTGATAAGACCTGTATGAGGCCCCAATAAACTGATTAAAAAAATAAAATATGTCAATGAATAATATCAATTAGATCCTTATTTTCTGAGTGCTAAGTACCATCGTCATTCTACAAGCCACCACCCTCTAAATTCCTGCCCTTACAGAATATATATTCCAGTTCCAGGGGTAGAGATGGGCAAAAACTGAGTCAAGTCAGTGTATTATTATGTAGAAAGTATGAGTGATGGGAGGAAACCAGCAGAGAAATGTGGAGGGCATTCCTGAGGGGCAGGGTTGCAATTTTGAAGAGGCGATCTGGAATATCTCGTTGAGGGGGCATGTGTGCACCCAGGTAGGAGGAATGGGAACAAGTGGTGCAGGTATTTTTAGGGAATCCAGAGTACAAGGAAGCTAAAGGACATGGCACTACTAAAGGTTCTTCTTGTCTTTGGCATGCCAGAGAGGGTGAAGCAAGGTGACTGTGGGAGAAAGGTGTAGAAGATGGGAATCACCTAGGTGACACCAAATCATGAACAATGACTTTCAAACAAAGACGGATGTAAGGGGGCAGGGAAACGAGGTTAATGGAAATGGAATAAGAAGAATACAAAAATGGGAATGTGCATGCCTTGTCAAGAATGTCACTACACAAGATGTTTAGAAACTGTTGACTGGGAGCCTAAACTGTTGTTTAAAAAGTCACTGAAAATACAATATTAGTTCTACAACAACAACTAAGCCTAGCCCTAACCCCAAACCTAAACTTACCCTATCTGGAAACATCATTCTATTTCTATTCTTAGTATGAGCCCTGTCCCTCACCCTAATGCTGTTAACTTAGCCTACACCAAACCAAATACAAGCCTAACTCTTATCCTAACTTTTACCATAACTATACCCCAACCCTAATTGCAACCTTATCGCTAGCTATAATGTTAACACCCAAATCTAACTCTAATCTGATCATTAAAACCACAATTAATATAACCATATATATTAATTAAAAATTATTATGAATTTGGTGAAGGTTTACAAAACAGAGTCATGAGTCATAAATATTTATCAGCACAAATGTGACTGTTGGGCCGAGGACAGACTGTACAGGAGTAGGTGTCGAGGTTGAGAGGCCAGTCAGAATGCCAGAGGTCCTCTCCCGACTCTTCCAATTTCCTCAATGTGGAAAAGCTGGGGAGGGAGGTGTTAGAGTTTGAGGAGAGATAATGGATAAAGTAGCCTGCAAGGGTAATAAGAGAAGACATGGACAAGGAAAATGTACAATTGCTGGACACCTGCGGTTCAAAGCTATGCATTTAAAGCAAGACCAATTCGCACTCTTCTCCAACCAAGGTCAGCTGCTTGAATGCAGGTATGGAGCCAGCAGAGAGCTGGATTGAACCAGAGTTGGAATTTGCGGGATTAGGGAGCTCAAAGTACTGTATGCAGTCATGACGGCTAGGAAATGTAAGTGGGATAAAGAAGAAAGTGAAGATATGAAAGGATTAAAAGACAATACAAAGGTAGTAGAAATGGACTTGAAGTCCCAGGTGGATTGTTGGCATCCATTGGAATGGGAATAACCATTGTGTAGACTGACGGGAGGTGGAGGCTACGGAGTAATTTAAGTAAACATGAACTCCTGGAGAGGCTACAGCAAATGTCTGATGACATGGGCTAAGAAATGGCCATGAAAGGCTGAGTTCAGCTGGAGGTCCACATCCCTGGTGGAGAGGATGCCAGGGGCTGTGGGATGAAGCTGATGGATGGAATGGCCGACTAGGCAGATTTGAATGTCCCCGGAATTAAGGTTGGAGTGGTGCTAAGACCTTCAAAGAATTAAGTGGATAAACTCAAGGTCAGTAAAAAACCTCAATGAGGAAGGATAGAAGCAGCAATGAAAAGCAAGGAGGAGTCTACCCCAGCTCCAGGCTATTCCCACATAAACTCCTCATACTGCCTTCACTGCACTTGACTGCACGGGCCCTGGCCCCCTCCTGTTCACCACACATGGCAGACAGCCATTTGCCTTACAGCCTGTGCATTTGCTATTCCCTCTGCCTGGAGTACTTTTCTCCCAGATATACACGTGGCTCATCCTTGGATCTTCCTCAGATCTCGGCTTAAATGTACCCTTCTCACTAATGCCTTAGTTGGCCATTCCAAGACAGCAGTAAAAGCCCAATCTCTAGCACCTCTGTATCCCTTCTCTGCTTGCTTTTTTTTACACTGCATGTATCACCTTCTGATAAAATATATTTTATTTGTCTTCTCAGTAACTATTTAATGATAAAGGCCTGGACTTTTGGAAGCTTTGTTCAAGGTGGTATTCCTATTGGCTAAGACAGTTTCTGGTATATCTTTTAAATAAAAACATATTTTTTAAATTGTGGATTAGATGGGAGTTTACATTTCAGATCACCAATTTTGTAATCAAGTTCCCCCCAAAGCCCTGGTGGCACAGTGGTTACATGTTGAGCTGCTAAGTACAAGGTCAGCAGTTCAAAACCACCAGTTGTTTTGTGGGAGAAACACAAGACTTTCTATTTCAGTCCAGCGTTCCAGTCCCGGAAACCCAAAGGGGCAGGCTCTACCCTGTCTTTTAGCATTGCTATGAGTTGGATTTGATTTGATGGAAATAAGCTTGGCTTAATTTTGGTTATCAAGCTACCGAATAACTTACTCTACTGCCCACCTTTAATTTCTCTTCTCTCTTTTGTGGATTATTGTCTTGTCCTTCAGCCAATTCAGCACCTGTCAACCCTGTAGCCTAGAGCTTCATCTTCCCTTCCTTACCCTCCTTGTAACTTCTCAAGTCTGTTTCTTTGTTATGAAAGTCTTTGTTTTCCTTTGTAGTAGTGCCCTCCTACAGGATTTGTCACTTTATGATTGACTAATTTCACTCGCTTCTCTGGAGAAGCTGGATTATATGAACAAGAATTTGGCATCGGGATTGGAGGAAGGCTTAACGATTAACACCCTGAGACATGCGTATGACCTGCTTGCTGAAAATGAGGAGGAGTTGAAGCAAGGTCAAGGACTGCAGCCTTAGTGTGGAGTACAACTCAATGTAAAGAAGACCAAAACCCTCAGAACTAGATCGATAGGTAACACCACGATCAATGGGGAAAAGATGGAAATTGTCAAGGATTTCATCTTTCTTGGATTATAATCAATGCTCATGGAAGCAACAGCCAAAAGATTAAATGCTGCATTGTACTGGGTAAATCTGCCACACAGACCTCTTTAAAGTGTTGAAAAGCAAGGAGGTAACTTTGAGACTTTAGCTGTTTCTGAACCCAAATAGGAGGCACAGGGAATCTAGGACAGACAAACCCCTCAACACCAGCGGTGGGAGTGGCGACACCAGGAGGGAAGGGCGTGTAGAAAGGGAGAACAGATCTCGGAGATCTATGTGTAACCTCCTCTCTGGGAGATGGGCAATGGGAAGGCGGGTGAGGGGAGACGCTGGGGAGTGTAAGATAAGATATAATAATTATTTATAAACTATCAAGGGACCAGGGGTGGGATCGGGGAGGGAGGGGGATGGGGAGAAAAAAGGGAAACCGAGCTGATTCCAGGAACCCAAGTGGAAGGTGAATTATGAGAGCGACGAGTGCAACGAATGTATAAGGGTGCTTTGCTCAATTGATGTATGTACAGATTGTGATAAGAGCCTTATGAGCCCCAATAAAAAGATTAAAAAAAAAAAGAATCCATGCATCTGAATTGTGGCGCTGGTGCAGTACTACAGTGAAAGTCTCCTGGATTGCCAAAGGGGCAACGCTTCTGTCTTGGAAGACGTATGGCCACAGTGCTCCTCAGAAGCAAGGATGGCAAGACTTTGTCTTACATACTTTGGACAAGTTGTCGGGAGAGAGCAGTTCTTGGAGAAGAACACCATGCGTGGTAAAGTACAGGGGCAGTGAAAATGAGGAAGGTCCTCAGAGACGGGCTGATACAAAGGCTGCACCAATGGGTTCAATCACAGGGAAGACTGCAGCTGGCCCTGGACCGGGCAGTGTTTGTTCCAGAACTGCCTCGATGGCACCTACCAACAGTTTCCCTTAGCATACTGTTCTCCAGATAAATCCATCAGACAGTATTTCTGGATACATAATGGTTGACTGGGTGAATATAATATGATTCCACTAACAATAGAATTGGGAAGTATCTATTCCAGAAGGTTTCTGCTACAGTTAAAAAAATCTAGATCTAGAGCAGTGGTTCTCAACCTTCCTAATGCCATGGCCCTTTCATGTAGTTCCTCATGTTGTGGTGGCCCCACAACCATAAAATTATTTTCATTACTACTTCATAATTGTAATTTTGCTACGGTTTTGAATCCGGAGACCCATGAAAAGGTCGTTCGACTCCCAAAGGGGTCACGGTCCACAGGCTGAGAACCACTGATCTAGAAGGATATTTTTCAGGTATAACTTCTCAAATGATTCTGTTTTATATACAAAACATTCCATTTGCTTATTTAACAACCAGATGAAGGACTATAAAATTTATTCCGTTAGTGTATGTGAGAACATTTGTTTTCCGATTACCATATAAACAAATAATGAAGAAAGTCAACGATTGGCTGAGTCACTAAATTCCTGAAATCCCTGTAGTCCCTATCACCCATGCATCCTTCTAAACACTCAGCATTAATCCTAGGCCTACCTCATGCACACTCCTATGTTAGGATTCTGGGGATTCAGAACTGAATATGTGCCCCTGTCCCAGGTGGCATCAGGTTCCTGAGCGTGTGAGGAGCCTTGCATGTGAGTCTTGGCATCCTGAACTGCTCAGCAGCACGTCTCAGGGATGAACCTTGGGCCGTTGTGGCCTTCAGAATGTCCTGTTTATCAAGTCTGACGAACACGTATTATTCAGGAAACTCTAACAAGTCAGACTGGCATGTGGGAAGTACCAGTGTTCTTCTTCAACTCTATGGATTATAATTACAGGCTGTGATCAAGATATAATGACACCTTGATCAGCAAGTGCTTCAAATCCTCATTTTCAGCAAGCAAGGTAATATGCATATCGCAGGTTATTAATCATTAAGCCTTCCTCCAATCCTGATGCCAATTTTTTCTTCATATAATCCAGCTTCTCCAGAGAAGCCGAGTGAAAGCAGTCAATCATAAAGAGACAAATACTGTAGGAGACCACTTATCTTCCTATTTTGAATGTATTCGTGTCCATTTCTGTTGTACTAGTATTTCTTTCATTGCTCCTGTTATCAATGTGACTTCTGAGCAGTATTCCTGAAGTTAACAGTGATTATTTGAAGTGCACCTGGGTTGCCACACATAGAAACCCTCAGATTAAGGAACAAACTGGATGGATGAGTCAAGTATACACAGAACTTACTGTTCTCTTGCTGAAACCCAGCAAAGCTTATCATTCCCATCTTGTTTCAAAATGTTCACCAGTGCTTGTCTGGATGAATTTTCATAAACAGTTCCTAAGAAATTACATAGGTATGGTCTCTCATCATGCAGCATTGACCAACTTGCTTCTACTACAGGAAAATTCCGGTATCTATAAAAGATAAGCACACACAAGTTAACAATACACCACAATTGGATTGGCCAAATTCTCAAAACCCAACATGAGACAGAGAAGTTTTAAATCTTATTCTTGAAACCCAAACTTGTACTGTTCCATGCTGACTTTAGAAAAGTCCTCAAATCTCTTGACTTGAAAAAGGATCCTCATATTGACATTTCATGACATTGCCATCAGATTAGGTGTAAAAAAGTGCTCTGCCTCTTACACTCATGGACTTTCATCACTCACCTGCAACTATTACAAACAGATGCGACCTTCAACGTACAAACCAAAGAAAATATGAAAACAAACATAATTTATAGGTTATCAAGAGTTCTTGAGGGTGGAAAGGTCGGGGAGGGAGGGGAAAAAAGAGGAGCTGAAACCAAGGACTCAAACAGAAAGAAAATGTTTTGGAGATGATGAGGGCAACGTATGTACAAATGTGCTTGATACAACTGATGTGTGGATTGTTGTAAGAGCCCCCAATAAAATGATTTATAAACAAAACAAACCAACCCTTCTATACTTATAATGATCATGATTTCACCAATGTGTTAGCCAGAAGCTGGAATGGTTAGAGTGCATCCTATAACAAAGGGTTTTGCAAAATTAATTTCAAGGGCTTTTTGAGTAGATTTAAGAACAACAGTAACATTTCACTCCATCAGGAACCCACTGAAATGGCATTTGGAAACACAGGGCTGAAACTGTGTCTGCAACATAACTTCCTCTAAGAGCAGAGGTTCACGTAGCTGTCTGTAACAGTTCCCCAGACTTTTGTGACAGGCAAAATGCCTCTACACATTACCAAATGTTTCCCGTGGGGTAAAATGTATTCGGCTGAGATCTGATCTAAGAGAAAGATACAGGCCTAGTTGAACATCACTAGAATTGCAGCGTGTCTGTCCTATACTGTGTGAGTAGGATATGTAAAATTATTTTCTTTCAAAGCATTTTAAAAATGCTCCTACTCCTCATTTAATCAACTGTCATGTTATTTGATATTTTGCACTCATGAAAACAATTTTAGAAGCACTACTATTTGACAATTTTCTCATGAATGATGCAGATCTGGCAGCAAGGAATGCTTTGAGATGAGTGTCACACTGGCTATGATGGTTCTGGTTACACATCAGCTTGACTGAGCATGAGTCTCATGGGTTGGCAGTCATGTAGCGATTTTCCATTTTGTGACCATCCTCCACTTTATCATAATGCTGACTTTTGCACAGTTACCTGGTCTTCAGTGCCTAGCCACCTTGCTAGGTGCGGAATGGGTATTATATGGACTCTATTCAAGAGAGAGAGTTTTCAGAGCAAGATCTCAGAGGGTTGGACCTAGAAATAGGTCTTATTAATCTACTTCCTGGGTGACATTTGTATAGGCCACATCTGTAGTCTGAGGTCACATGTGACAGCCAGTGAAGGAGACTGACTATCTGAGCTGACTGAAATCAAGGCTGTGAGCTTTTTCATAATTCAGCCACTCAAACAATCGTTACCAAGTCTCTCCTCTGTGCCAGGTACTGGTTTAGGCCCTGGCAAGAGAGCAGTGAACAAAATAAGACAAGAGTTCCTGCCCTTAAGAAGTTTATAGATAAGGGACAATTACTCTTAATGCCAATTGATTCTCAATTAAAAACATCCTATAACGAAAGATAAGAAATATATTTTCTACTTTAGAGCTGGAGACAGACTTTATATAAAATATATCGATAAATTTTAGCTATCATATAATTGACCCCTCATTTTACACCCCAATTTGTATAAACTCAACTAGTCTTAGTGACAGATCTGAAATATTACAATCCTTTCAAACCCAACGTATTTTAATATTGTTGTCTTTAAACCCAAACCCCACTGTTTTCTAGAGGATTCAACTCAGAGCAACCGTGTCAGAGCAACCATGTCGGCAGTCCTCTGCCCTGGGCTTTTCGAGGCTGTAGATCTTCACCGGAGTGACAGCCTCATCTTTCTCCCTCGCGGTTGGCAGCTCAATGCTGAGCCTGCAGCACCACCAGGGTTCCTGCTGCCCTTCAAGTAAGGTTTCAAGGGGTATTAAAACGAAAAACAAAAACTATTCATTTACATAGATTCTACAACTGTTTTAAGAAAGTCTGCCTGTCATTCTCTGCTAAGTATCTCTCTAAGACACTTCAAATAAGCTGTAAAATTCATCTGACCCTTTGGAGTTTCAAAACAGAGATAAGAAACTTTACTCACTTGCCGATAACACACTTTAAAGAAATCATTATTGGTACTGAAGCAGGAGACAAAGCCACACTTTTGCCTCCAGGAAAGACCGCCCTTAACGATACCAAAAGGACAAAAGCTTATGCACATCTTAAACACTATCTTGCTGATCCAGAAACAGGTCTTAGGAGTCTAGAAATGCATACAAGATTTTATACTTACGTTGCCACTCCTAAAGGCCACTGGAAGACATCCACCCCGTTCATCCAGGGGCTGTCATAGACTATGAACAGGAGCTCAACAGGGCCTCCATTGCTTTTCAGGAACTGACTTATCCATTCATTACGACAATGCTCATTTCCAAGCAAAACCACAGCAAGATGATGGAGCTTTTGAGTTTGCACTAAATTTTGAGCATAAAGTAACCACTGAGTGGCATAAAAGACTTTGGTTTTCTCTCTCCCATTCAAAACGAGCACCACATTGTCCACATCAATGGAGAAGTACCCCGGCACTACTGCGGGTCCAGTGATGAAGCTGTTAAAAAAAAACAACAGACAAATAAACAAAAACGGTGCGACTATTTGGAATCAGAAGTTGTTAATTAGTTTATAGTCACTCCATAATGACATTTAATCCATATTCTTTCTAGAAATGTAATCATCTGTACAACACAAATTCTTTTGAACAAGTCTAGAAGATGGGGCGTGGCAACAGATTAATGGGAAGCTTTAGATGTAGACAGATGGTAATAAAAATTCGGTCATCTTTTGAATGGCTTTAACCCCATTCAAAATACGTACTCGACAGGATAGGTAAGACTGCAAATCAGGCTGTGTAGTCCAAACCCAAAACATGCTTAATTAAAGTCCATAGTCGCCAGCCTGCTATTACGCCCTTCATCTCAGTCTGAACTAGTGGGTGGCAAAGCGTCGATGCAGAGAGAAGGTGGAGGTCATTATGAGCATTCTAAGGGGGCTAAGTCTCCAGGGTATTTCTGAATGCTAGAGGAAATCAAGCATATCATAAAATACGGTAACGTAAAAAGTTAATGTAAGTTAAAATTTTTAGAAAAAGAAAAATATTTATGCATACATATATATATATAAACATGCTGGGCAGGACACACACCAAGTTCCTGGCAGCAGCTACCTCAGAGGAAGAAGGAAGAGACGGATGGAGGAGCAGAATTAGAAAGCTTCAGTTTGATTGGAAATATTTTAATTCTTTTAGAGAGGAAAGTAAAATATGTAGAGCAAATATGACAGAGAGCTGGAATTTGTTAGTTCTGGATGGTTCACAGGTGGGAATTGGCTGGATTAGTCTCTCTCTGTTCTTTACTGTATTTTTCTAAAGGATTAGGCATGTTCTATAACTCACATTTTTATAATAGGTGCTACTTAGAAAACCAGTAACAATGAAATATTTCAAAGCTTTATACATGAAATAGAGAAAAATCCCATATAATCTATTTTAAAATTAGTCACACCAGTCCTGGATTCTGCACAGCCAGCTAAACGTCCTTGAATCTTTAGTCATATGCAGAAAGCTTGGTTTGATTGCTTATTATTGCTGGGAGAGAAAACTAACCGTTCTTAAGTGCCTTTTATCTAGATTGGCCCCTTACCCTCCAATAGTTCTTTAGGGTGCATTATCTCCCACTGCTGTGGAGACGTACGTGATACCCTCCTCTTGGTACCGCCCATTGTTTAAAAGCTTGTGTTATGCCAATTTGTTGAAGATAATTTAAAAAATGATACAATAGTATTTCATTTCCATTTCTGACTATATGATAGTTAAGTGACTAAAAATGTTTACATCAGGGTGATGTGTTAAGAATATCTACTAATACCTTGATCCCTTAGCTATGCCCTGAATGACATATCTTTGTTTACCTTGATATTACTGTCCTGGAATGCTAGTTCTAAGACATGACTTTGAGGCATAAAGCAATTGTAAATCATACACAGGGATGCATTGCTTAACGATCACTTGGGCAACCTACTGCACATCACCTGTGGTCCCATAGGTTTGTTTTGTTTGTTTTTAAAAAGGAAAGCACAGTTCTCATTCTTTAAAAGAAATATTTACCCATAATGGTTTTTAAATCCCAAGTTCCCAGAGTAAACGATCAGTGGGGGCTCCAGGACATCCCCCAATCCCTGTAGCACCTTCTCCTGGCCTTATTTGTCCAGCAGCTGTGCCACCCGTTCACTCCCGGCATAGGGCAGCGCCTGGTGTGGGCGTTGGCTGGACCCGCCGGCATTTGTAGGCTCCAGGCTCTGGAAGGCAGCAGCGATGACTGCCTATTATCAGAAAGCAGCCACCCCATTAATCATTAGTATTAGTTATACAAATTTTCACTCACTGTGATCAATAGTGAGAGGAGCCCTTTGGGCACAGTGGGTTATGCTTTGGGCTGCTAACCACAAGGTCAGCAGTTTGACACCAGCTGCTCTGAGGGAAAACATTGGGGCCTCCTACTCCTATAAAGATTTACTGTCTTAGAAACCCACAGGAGTGGGTCTACTGAGTCCTATAGGGTTGCTATGCGTCTGAATCAACTCAATGGCAGGGACTTTGGTTTTTTGGTTTGGCGATGAATGGTCAGCAGGAAGCTTATTTTATTAAATGGGTAGATGTTTATATATCTTAACACTATTTTTATGCATGAAAATAATAAAAGGCGATTTTTGTGATGAGCAAAGGCCATGGTGACTAGAAGGAGGATTCCTCTCTTAAAAAGAGTTTTCCTATAAAATGAAAGTATAAATCAACACGATTTCAATAAGCAGAAACAGTCAATATTCTTTAAAGAGAGAACATGGGTCCCAGGTCCATTTGCAATCGATTTGAACATATAAATTCAATGACCATGTCAATAAAGCATATTTGGGAAGGGGCATGGATGTACAGTGACAGAGACAAAGAAGAAGGGGACCTGAGTTGCGGGGAAGTACAGCAGCACCTATTTTAGTAAGAGTAAACGAACAAAACTGATAACGCTTTCATAGTGGTGATTATGTGCTAGATACTCTTTCTAAGCCCTTGACATCCATCGATGCATTTATTCTCCCAGTTCCACCTTATTTTGAGCATGAAGAATCCAGCACGGGTGGTTCAGACACTTGCTTATGTCCAGACAGCTACCAACCGAGGAGTCGGAATTTCCGTCCATGTAGTCCCAGCGCTGTAAGTAGTGCAGCACAGCAAGCCATCCTGTGTAGTTCTAGTTCGTCACCCGGGGTCGCTATGAGTTGGAATAGACTCAATAGCATACAGCAAGTCTCAGCTTCAGAGCCTGTGCTCTGAACAACTCAGTCACATTGCTATTCTGCCCAGTAGTGACAGGTCTCATCAGAGGGAAGTTCAGTTTTTCAACTCACTGCCATACAGTCGATTCTAACTCATATGGACTCTCAAGGACAGGCACAACTGCCCCTGTGGATTTGTTTCTTAAACTATAACTCTTTGGGAGTAGACAGCCTCAGTCTTTCTCCCAAGGAGCAGTTGGTGGTTTCAAACTGCATCCCAACCCATAACTCACTACTCTTTCAGAACTTGCCCCACATATATGCACACATCCTGGTCACACACTCTCTGCGATGCAAGGTGTGTGCAAGTCCAGATTTAAAACCAGCTGCTCTGTGGGACAAAGACGGGGATCTTTCTATGGTCATTAAAGTTGGTCTGGGAAACCCACAGGGGCAGTTCTACCCCGTTCTACAGGGTGTCCAGGAGCCAGCACTGACTCACTGGCAGGGAGTTTGAGTATTCTGATGTGCCAATAATCTTGGTGTTCCTCAAGACTAGGGTTCTGATCTCAAGGTCCAGCAACTCATTTCTTCAAGGGGTTTTGTTATATCTAAGTACTCATAACTTTGCCTCTGAAATGTTTTACCATATTCATGGGTATAGTTGCAATATATGTGTGTATGTATATATGTATACATACTATGTGCATGTATATATGAATATATATATATACACATAAACACACACGCATACATATCCTCTGTGAAGTCTACAAATATTGGTGGGTAGACGCCCACTTTCCCTTCCACACTTGTTGAGCCTCATGTCTATAGAGGACCGATTAGTAGCTCACCACTATTGCAGGACTGGAACACACAGTTCTCTTACATCCTAAGGAAATAGCATTGATGTTTGATATAATGTGAACCTTTAGACAAAAATCTCAGAAAAGAAGGATATCTTAGGGTTGTTTGTTTTTAAGTCAATGCTATCTATTTGGTTCATTCCTTTGCTATATTATAATAACTCTATGAGGTAGTTAGTTTATTGTGCCAGCCTGGCTGATAAACACATGTGGGATTAATTGAAGGGCGGAGAGATAAATGGCTTGGCAAACCTCGCCTTTCTTGTCTGTTGCTCTTTGATCATGGGACCAGTGTGCGGCTGCCTTGCTTGTTCTTTGCCTCAATTTGCAAGATACACTACCTGTGGGACAACTAACCCGTTGACTATGTCGCTGTAATTTGAGGTCCCTTCAAGACCTGCTTCACCACACCATTCGAATTTACATCTCTTGAGCTGGGGGCTGTTGGACCCTGTCATCTGGCTGACTGCTGGTGACCTGCCTTGCTGTTTGCTGTCTGTGCCCGGATAGCCTGAATTGCTCTACAGAGGACTACCCAGAGACCCTTAAGACTTGAAGGACTACCAGTGTCTCACAACTCTCTCATGGGAGTGAGTTGCACTGAGCCACTTTGAGACAGTTTATTGTGCCAACCTGGCCGATAAACACAAGTGGGATTAATTGAAATGTGGAGAGATAAATGGCTCCATGACCCTTGCCTTTCTTGGCTCTCGCTCTTTAATCATCAGACCAGTGTGCAGCTGCCTTGCTTGTTCTGTGCCTCAATTTACGGGTACACTACCTGTGGGATACCTAGCCTGTAGACTGTTTCGCTGTAAGGTGAGGTCCCTTTAAGACCACACAATTGGAATTTACATCTCTGGAGCTGGGGACTGACAGTTGATGACCTGGCTGACAGTTGGTGACCTGCCTGGCTCTTTGCTGCCTGTGCTGGGATAGCCTGGCTCTCTCTGCAGAGGACTACCTGGCAGCCCTCAAGACTTGAAGGACTGCTAGTGTCTCACAACTCTCTCTCGAGAGTGAGTTGCACTGAGCCATTTGTACTGCTTTATAATTTAACTGTTCATTTCTTGTGCTATATATCTAACTATCTTTATCAATATATATATAAAATTATCAGCAATCTGGTTTTATCTCTCTAGAGAACCCTAACACATTTGTACTGCTTTATAACTTAATTAACTGTTTATTTCTTATATTACCTATCTATCTATCTATCTATCTATCTATCTATCTATCTATCTATCTAACTATCTATCTTCCTTTCTTTCTATCTATCTATCTATAAATGATTAGCATTCTAGCTAATTAGAACCCTGTCTAACACACTCTATAACTTTAAGTTTTCAGAGAGTAACTTCTTTATGAAATTTTAAGATTGTTCTTGAAAAAAAATCTATGATTAGATGGTGTTGTGGTTACACATTGGGCTATGTTCTGCATGGTTCGTAGTTCAAAAGCACCAGCAGCTCCTTAGGAGAAAGACTGGGCTTCCTATCCCGGTAAACAGTTACAGTCTCGGAAACCCACAGTGGGGGGTCGCTATGAGTCAGCATTGGCTTGATGGCAGTGAGTTTGGTTTTTTGGTTATATATATTATGGCTAGAACTGTTATAAAAATATCCCTAATACATATTTCCTTTTTAAATACTAAATTTTAGAGTTATATTCATAATAGATGTTTACTTTCAAATATCTGAAGGTAGGACTATTCACAATCTTGAATGGGGATTAGATCAATATAAGCTTGAATAGAAATGAAAGGACAAACAGACCTTACTAAAGCTGATTTTAAAGACCATTTCACATTTGAAAGATATACACAGTGAAATTGTTTTCCAAGAGTTTTTAAAGTAAATAAAGAAAACAGCAGTGAAAATTAAAATGAAATTGAAATCAATGACAATTTTTCCTCTCTTGGGTTCCATGGGAAAGAAATGGAATCCTAGAAACACAGACTCTTTGATTCACATTTTCCCCCTACTAATACAATTGTCACATAAAGTATTTTAAATAAGCATTTTAAAACTAATCATTCTTACTTTTAAAATTTCAATAACAATGCAAAAACAAAATGATTAAAAAAAGAAAGTAAAAACATTTAGGAATAGCATTTTTTGCTTTAAAAAATTTAATATTATAAAGTTATCAAGATTTTTCTAAATAAAATTCTCTTAATTATATCCTTTTAAAACTCTTTGTGTGATGTAATAACCTATGAACATTTTTTAAGAAATGGAAGCTCAAAAATATCTCAGCAATACATTGATTTTATATTTAAAATTAGATTTCTTAATATTACAGTAAAGTGGTAATGCAAACCATTGAAGTCATATAGTAAACCTTACATAAAAGGTCTTAATAAGTAAAGTTTTCTCTAGTAGAGTGATTGTTTTCATACTACCTCAATCTTACAAAAAGTGACTATCACTAGTCTATTAGAAAGAAAAAGAAAATATCTTTAAGTTTAGATCTTATTCCTCTAAATTATGAAATGTTAAATGCTCATCAATGATTGAATCTTAAAGACACGGAACATGCACTTTTCCATAAAACTAGAAATATTTTGACAAAAATGAAACGGACATGGTTTTAAACACAAGAAGTATTTTGCACTGCCCACTCTTCCTAAGAAAATACTCAAGGTACGGTTTAACCACTAATATATATTCATGAGATTTATTTCTCCATTGTTCACAAAAAGCTGAGATAAAAATTTTTGTGTAAAGATTTTCCTTTTATTTTTTTCTCTAGAATTTACATAAAACATTGTACCTCAACACAGCAAAAGTTAATGCTACACAATTAATACCTGAAATGTGTTCTTCCTACAATTGAATTTCCTTCTCTCCACTGAGCAGTCAGATCAGAGGGGTCAAGTAAGCCTTCAAAAATATGCTCCCACAGATACAAACCTGGAAATGAAAAATGTAACATAAACATTTACTGTCTGATTGCGTTATGTGAGATGAGTTTATATTCCTCTTGACTAAAAAAATCTGATTCTTTTTAGCAAAAGCTAAAATTCTTCACATGACAGCAAATATATGAGACACAGTACTAAAAGGTTGTCAGTGTAAAATGCGACAAAGGGTGGATTATATTAAGGGCAATAACTTTGTTTATGTTAAATTTGAGAAATCCCTAACACCAGACCTTGATTACCCAGTTTATCCCCAAATGAGATGTGTTCCATTACAGCATAAATTGCTGCAGGATCAGAATTGTTTCTGTATTATAACTAAGTAGAGGAACAACCAGTTAGTGCTAAATACCACCAAGAAAACAGAATAAAGCAAAATGCATGGCTGTTGAGTAATTTCTGAGTCCTGGTGACCCCGTGTGTTATAGAACTGCTCCTCAGGATTTTCTTGATTGTAATCTGTCCAGAAGTTAAGCAGCAGGCCTTTCTTCTACAGTGCCATGGGGTAGGTTCACACCACCAATCGTGAGGCTGGTAAAACCCACTGCCATCACGTCGATTCTGACTCATAATGATTCCAACTGCAAATCATGTGTGTCACCCAGGGACACGACCAGAAGGGCCTTTAAACACACACACACACACACACACACACACACACACACACACACACACACACACGTCAAGGATACCACCTTACTTGTACAAACATCTGTAGGGCAGTCCCTGATGTTTGGCATCATTTCACCTGAGTCATATTTGTATGCGGGGGCACATAGTGAGGTCATGTGGGGATCACAAAACAGTTCTGGGAGCCTTATTTTACTTACACTGCAAGATGCACTGTTCCATCTCATTCCTCCCTGCTACTAAATGACAGCCAAACAACAATGTTTAAAGACTTGGCTAATTAGAAAAAACAGTCTTAAAGATGTGGTATGCTGAATAATTTCCCAAGATGTTCTTTTCCTAATCCCTAAACCCTGTGACTGTGATTTTATATAAGAGACTTTGCATATTTGATTAAATTAAGGATGCTGAGGCGGGAGAAGTGACGTTCATAATTGAGCAACACCTCCTCTGCTACTGCGACCTCCCTCTCAGCCACAACCCAACCTCGGTAGTCACTGGCAGCCCTTCTTAGAACGCTAGCAGTACCAACAAGAGGCATACCACTCTGTCCCCCTTTCCACCAGCCTTGCTTTTGGCTAAAGGCCTTGACAGAATGCCCACAGGAATGTTTCACAATGCTGAAGAAGCACTGACTCGGCTATGCCTGGAAACTTGGAAGTCAGCTACCAGGCCAACTGGTTGGAAGACATCCATACTTATGCCCATTCCAAAGCAAGGTGCCCCAACAGAATGCTTAGTCTATAGAACGATATCACTGATAATTGCACGCAAGTAAAATATTGCTTAAGATCACCCCAAAATGGTTAAAACAGCACACTGACAGGGAACTGCCAGAAGTTCAGGCTGGATTCAGAAGAGGATGTGGAACAAGGGATATTATTGCTGATGTCAGACGGATTTTGGCTCAAAGCAGAGCATACCAAAAATATGTTTGTGTCTCACTGTTTATACAAAGGCATTCAACTAAGTGGACCATAATAAACTGTGGATAACCTTGAGAAGAATGGGAATTCCAGAATACTTCATTGTGCTCATGTGGAACATGCACACGGATCAAGAGGCAGTTGTGCAAACAGAACAAAGGAATACTGCATCAATTAAAATCAGGAAAGGGGTGACAGGGTCACATCCTCTCACCATACTTAATCTATATGCTGAGACAATCATCAGAGAAGCTGGAGTATGTGAAGCAGACTGTAGCATCACGTTTGGAGGAAGGTTTATTAACAACCTGCAGTTTGAAGATGACACACCTTGCTTGCTGGATGTGAGGAGTATCCGAAGTACTTGATCATGAAGATCAAGGATTGTAGCCTTCAGTATGGATCACAACTCAATGTAAAGAGACCAAAATCCTGAAAACTGGACCAATAGGTGACACCATGATAAATAAAGAAAAGTTTGAAGCAGTCAAGGATTTTGCCTTCCTGGGATCCACAATCAATGCTCATGGGAGCAGCAGTCAGGAGATCAAAAAGTCCATCTGCTGCACGTGGCCTTATTAGAGCACTGAAGAATAGGGATGTTTCTTTGAGGACTAAGGTATGCCTGACTCAAGCCATGGTATTCACCACTGCATCACATACATGTCAATACTGGACACGGAAGAAGGAAGACAGAAGAATAGATGCATTTGAATTGTGGTGCTGGAGGAGAATATTGAAAGTAGCAAAGACTGCTAGAAGGACAAACCAATCTGTATTGAAAGAAGTAAGGCCAGAGTATTCCTTATAGGTAAGGACGGCAATACTTCGCCTCACATACTTTGGACATATTGTCAGAAGGGACCAGTCCCTGGACAAGACCTTTATGTCTGGTAAAATGAAGGGTGGAGAAAAAGAGGAAGGCCCTTGATGAGAGATGGATTGACACAGGCTTCGACAATGGGTCATAGGAACAATCTTGAGGATAGTGCAGTGTTTTGTTTTTTCGTGCATAGGGGTTGCTCTGGGTTGGAGCCGACTCTATGACACTTAACAAGGACGACGATGACGACAACAACAACAACAACGATTCCACCATGAACTGCTAGATGA
This sequence comes from Tenrec ecaudatus, assembly GCF_050624435.1. Classification (NCBI taxonomy): domain Eukaryota; kingdom Metazoa; phylum Chordata; class Mammalia; order Afrosoricida; family Tenrecidae; genus Tenrec; species Tenrec ecaudatus. Next base: position 67,423,987 of record NC_134535.1, read on the forward strand.
ATGAATAAATCTGTCTTAGAATAAGCACAGCCAGACTGCTTCTTAGAAGGGAATACGATGACTTCACCTCACATATGTTGGACACGTTATCAGAAAGACCGGCCCCTGGGGAAGGACATCATGTTTGATAAATTGGTCACTGAAAATGTAGAAGACTCAAAAAGATGGACAGACACTGCCTGGAACAATCCTGTCCAACCCTGCCATGTTATGAGGGTGGAGTAGCACAAGGTGTGTTCTGTGTGCTATACAGAGGGTCACTAGGACTCAGGGTCAACACAACAAACCTAACAATAATTCATGGGATCTTTCCTACCTCTGTGGCATGACAATCTAGGTTGGAATACTAGACTCTCATAAGAATGGGAGCAAAAATGCTTTTATGGAAATCAAGGTTACATACAATAAAAACAGGAATGTTAAAAGTCTAGGAAATCCCTACAGTGAAAAAGCCTACTGAACATTTTTCAGTTCAGTGTTTCTGAAATTTGCTTGGTTACCAGGCTCACATCATACACTTGGTCTCAAATAAAACAATGCCACACAACCCATTTTTGCATCTGGAAATAAAACTGTAGTCTGCTCCAGGTCAACAATGGAATTCATGTGTTTGCACCAAGAAAGCTAAAATTCTCTCACACACACACACACACACACACACACACACACACTATCTTCATGCGCTAATTAACGATGAATAAAATGATATTAAGATGAATTTGACTTAATGTCAACAAAGTCTGCTGTATGGTACATTTTACTAACTCTACAAATTAACTTACCAATGGCAGCTTTCCCCCAGATCTGTACACGAAGGTCTGTTTTCCTCTTTGTGGATTTATTTAATATTTGAAGGCTAGATTTAAATCTGTGTTGTTGCTCATTTTTTTCATCTATTTCCCAAGGATTCCATTCTTCACTTTCTAGAGTTGATTGTTCTGTTTTAAAGAGAGTAAAAGTGTTTATCAGTGAAGTAAAGGAAGCTAACAACCAAACCCACTGGCTTCAATTCTGATGTGTAGCAAACACGTGGCTGCAGAGGACGCTGCCAGCGCTTTCTTCTGAGGTGCCTCTGGGTGGGTTACTAGTCAAACACTTAACTCTACACCGTACAGGTCCTCAGTAAGGTAAGGATGGCTGCAGTTAAGTTAGATGTTACACCAAAAATACCCAGTTGTCATGATTTCCAGTCGCGTGACACTGGGTTTCCAAAGCTGTAACTATTTAGCAGGGCAGATAGCTTCATCTTTCTCCCACAGCCAGCCAGTGGGCACGGTTAGCAGTGCAAAGCTGTCAACAGTGCCAATGACCAAATGAAAACTCACTGCCAGCACTCCAGTACTCACTGATCCTAAAAGGTGGGGTAGACCTGGCCCTGTTGGTTTGAGAGGCTGTTTCCCCCCCTCATTTATTTATTTATTCATGTTCACAGGCCTGGAGTCAAGGGTATATATATATATATATATATGTAATTAAACACATATATTTTGAAACCACAGATAATCAAATTATTTCCTATATCATAATTTTGTCTATAAAATGACCTGAAAAGAACACTGCGCTTGCAGTCAGGGTAATACCTCGGTGAGGCTGTAATTTCTACCCCAGCAGAAAACATCATCTCTTCCCTGCGGAGCAGCTGGCGGGTTCGCACGACCAACCTTGTGGTTTGCAAGCAACACAGAACCCTCTATGCCACCATCAGAGAATCCTAGTTTCAATCACACTTCAATGTTTTCAAAGTGATAAAGTAATTGAACATGATAAATTGGTTAAACACAAAATATTTTTAAAAAGGGGAAATCGGAAACCTTAAAAAAATTTTTAATGACCCCTTTACTCTGAAAGATCTTTTTTGTTGTTGTTTGTTGACCTTTAGGAGTTTTTCTTATATAGAGTCTGGTGGGTACCATGCCCTGGCCCCAAAGTCTATTTTTGGTATTCCCTGGGGACTTCATTGCTGCTCTATTGCATGCCCTTAGCGTTTCACCCTGGTGTGGTGGGGTCAGATCAGGCACAATGCCCGCACTGTTGTCTCCAGCGTTGTCCCCAGTAGCGTTATGGGTCAGTGAGGGACACGAGGGATGTCATGCTTCATGGTGGGGCAGGCCCTATGGTCCTCTCTGTGCATTGTCTGCTTTGGGCAGGATATTGTCCTCAGGGCTTGGTGGGCCAGGATGTGCTCCACTCTCTCTCCTTCCCTCTTCGCTGAATGATCTTAAAATAAAAGTTAATACAGAAAGACAGGCAAATGATATCTCCCAAAACAAAGCCCATTAAACTAAGTGGGTAATATGTAGCAATATCAACAGCTTAGCTGTTCTAATTTTTAATTCCATTGCTTACGTAGTAAAAGAGGAGCCCTGCTAGTGTAGTGGTTATATGTGGGGCTGAGATCCTCCTGGTTGGCAGTTTGAAGCCACCCGTAGCTCCGAAGGAGAAAGACTAGGTTTTCTACCCCTGTAAATAGTTTGGGAGACCCACAGTGGGAATCTCTATATGTCAGTATTGACTCCATGGCAGTAGTTTGGTTGGTTTACACATTAATAGAGAAAACAACCCCCCCAGTGGTCATGAAATTGGCTGTGACTAATGACAGCCATGTTTCAGAGTAGAACACTCCAAAGGGGTTTCAACCACTGAAGCAGATTGCCACCTTACTTCCGAGGTGTCTCTAGTTGGAACTCCAATCCCAAATGTCCAAACTTGCAGACACTAAAGTCATTAACTATTCACACCACCCAGCGACTGTGCATACTGAAACCCCAAACTCCCCAGCATCGGTCAAATCGACTCCTAGCGACCCTATAAGACAGAGTACAACTGCCCCTGTGCGTTTCCCAGCATGTAAATCTTTCAAGGAAAGCAAGCCTCAAACGATGGGGCAGGTGGTTCGAACTACCGATCTTGTGATTAGCAGCCCAACGTGTAACCCACTAATGTCAATAGGGTTCTTTAGCGCTTGGGCATATAGTTGTTTTTAAGTTAGTAGGAAAATTCCATTGTCTTTTGATTAAGATTACCCCATGAACATTTTTAAGTTCCCTATGCATATCCACTAGTTTAAGATACTATTACACAAAGTATCAACACGGAGTTCTTTCTTGACACTGATGACAATATAGAGCCAGATCTTGGAGGGAAAGAACCCTGGCCTTCCGAATATACGTGCATACTTAGAGAGGCTCTTTATTGCAACATGGTAAGACGGAGAGCTCTTCAACCCTGCGGAGATTTGCGGCCTCCAATGGCATTTGCCAGAATTTCTCAGGCAATGGTGACGCCATCTGGCACTCTCAATAGGGGTTTGAAAGGGGTGCGTCCCGTCCACCTGGGGGGTGGGGAGCGGGGGCGGCCGGGGGGATTGGGACTAGAACCACAGGCTGTCCCCACCCTCCACCTTCCAAAGCCCGCGCTGAGGCCGGCTCCGGCCCGAGAGCCGGATGAATGGCCGGCCCGGTCCCGGCGGCTCCTACCTCGGCCGCGCCGCTCTCGCGCCGGGACCGCCCCCTTCCTGAGGCCCCGCGGGGCCGCGGCGGGGGCCGGGCGGCGCCCCCCGAGGAAGACGTGGTAGGCGGCGTAGAGGGAGAAGAGGCAGTACAGGGCGATGAGAAAGGAGCAGAGCCGCTTCCGCGTCAGCCGCATGCCCGCCGGCCTCCATCGAGCGGCGCCGAGGAGCGGCGGCGGCGCGAGGCCCCAGCGGCGACCCGCGCAGGCCCAGGCCTGCTCGGGACCCGCCTTCCCGCCGCGCCTCCCCGAATCCCAGTTCGTCGGCCCCGCCCCGCCCCTGGCCCCGCCCCGCCACAGTCCCCGCCCCGCGCCTCCATGGCCCCGCCCACAGCCACCGCTCCTTCCGGGTTCCGGGGGCGGTGGGGGCGCTGCCGGCCGGCCTCTTTGGAGTGGGCGCCAGTCTCCGCATGGTGGGAGCTCTCGGGACCGCCTTAAGGGCATTCCTTAAGGCTCTTTTCAGTCTTGCCTTCCACCTGTTCTCCCGCAAGCCCAGAGACCGAGCCAAGCAGAGGCGACACCAGTGGTAGTCCGTGAAGACCGCGTGGAGACACGGATCATTTTTTGTCAAGTCCCCTGCGTCTAGTACAGGGCCTGCTGTGTTGATAAGTGAACGGCTATGAATGCTTATTTAAAAGATCACCATGTATTACGATGACGTAATTTGACTATAGTCTCTTGTCAAATATGAACCAAACCTACTGCGGTTTAATCGATCTTGACTCAGGCTGGGACGGATGAAAACATGTGAGAGTTTAAGATTAATCTGTTGTGCGAGTCATGTATATTCATGAGTACGGACACCCGTGTTTTAGCTACCCATGATGCAACTTTTATGTAACTAGGAGCCTGGCATGGTGCCCTGGTGACTTAGTAGTTATAAATTGGGCTGTTAACCACAAGGTTATGAGTTCAAAACCACCAGCCTTTTCAGAAGAGAGGAGGCGCTCCACTCCTGTGAAGAGTTACAGTCTCAGAAACTCACAGAGGCAGTTTACATCCTATCCTGTAGGGTTGCTAGGAGTTGTAATGAACTCAATGGCAAGACTTGGCCTTCCACTTAGGGGGCATGTCATCAGGAGAGGCCAGACCCTAGAGAAGGACATCATGTTTGGTAAAGTGGAGTGGCAGCAAAAAAGAGGAAGGTTCTTGATGAGCTGGATGGACACAGTGCCTGTATCAGTGGGCTCAGACATAGCAACAATTGTGAGGATGGCTCTGGACCGTCCAGAGTTTCCTTCTGTAGTGCACAGGGTAGGAGCCGACTCGAAGAATCCTAACAACAAGAATGAGCTTAAGTGGCCTGGTGTAGGCTATTTATCAGTCATGGTTTACTATGCTGACAACGACAAATTCAAGAGAAATGACTTTGCCTTCATCTTCAAAAAGGACATTTTAAGGTCTGTCTCTAAGTAAAATGTTGTTTGTGATACAGCAATATCTATCTATATACAAGGAAATCCAGTCAATACAATTACTGTTCAAATTCACACATGGACCACTAAAGCTAGTGATGAAGAAATTGAAGAGTTCTACTAACGTCTTTAGTTTGAACTTGAACAAACATGCGAATGACTTGCACTGATAATTGTTGAGTAATTGGAATGCTGAAGTTAGAAACAAAGAGAAAGAAGAGTAGTTCGAAAAGATAGCCTTGATGATAGAAATGATATGGAGATGGCATGATGGAATTTCTCAAGACCAACAACTTCTCAAATACGTTTTTTCAACAACATAAACAATGACTATACAGATGGGTTTCTCTCAGGCGTCCTCAAATTACGGCCTGCCAAGGATATTTTCAGCCCGCCGGGTGTTTTTGCCCCGTTTGTATTTTTTTACTTCAAAATAAGATATGCGCAGTGTACATAGGAATTTGTTCATAATTTTTTTAAAACTAGAGTTTGGCCCTCCAACTGGTCTGAGGGACAGTGAACTGGCCCCCTGTTTAAAAAGTTTGAGGACCCCTGCAGTCTAGATAAAATACACAGGAGTCAAACTGACTATATTGTGGGACCAATGATGGAGAAGCTCAATAAGATCAACCAAACTGAAGCCATGGGCCAACTGTAGAATTGATCGATTGCTCATATGTAAGTTCAGGTTGAAGTTGAAGAAAACTAAACAAGTCCAAGGAAGCCAAAATCCAAGTTTGAGTATATTCCATTTGAATTTTGAGAACATCTCAAGAATATGTTTGTCTTATTGAGCACTAATGACAGGAAACCTAATGAGCAGTGGGGATGACATATCAAGAACACAATGCATGGAGAAAGCAAAATATCATTAAAAAGATAGGAAAGGAATAGATCAAAATGGGTGTCAGAAGAGATTATGAAATTCGCTTATGATTATAGAGAAGTTAAAGCAAAGGGAAGAAACGAAGTAAAAACTGAACAGAATATTTCAACTGGAAGCTCTAAAGGAAAGGATATTGCCATAAAATGAGCAAAGAACTGGAGTCACAAAACCAAAAAGGATGAAAATGGTCAGCATATATCAAGCTGAAAGAATGGGTGAAAAAAATCGAGCATTGTGTTTCAATATTAAGAAATTCTATTGACAAAATATTGAATGATGCAGTAAACATCAAGAGAAGATGGAAGGAATACACAGTCACCGTATCAAAAAGAATTAGTGGACACCCAACGATTTCAAGAAGTAACATGATCAAGAACCAGTGATAGTAAAGGAAGATGTCCAAGCTATACTGAAGGCATTAGCCAACAACAAGGCTCTGGGAGTTGATGGACTAGCAACTGAAATATTTCAGTAAGATGATGAAGTAATGGAAGCGTTCACTTGGGTCCATGCTAAGAAATTTGGAGGATAGGTACATGATATACTGACAGGAAAAGGTCAATAATTGTATGGATTCCTAAGAAAGGTGAACCTGCAGAATGGGGAAATTATCCACCAGTATCATTGAATCTGTATGCTGAGCAAATAATCAGAAAAGCTGAATGAAGGAGAATATATGGAGAAGAATGTGGCATCAAGATTGGAGGAAGGCTTATTTACAACTTGCGATATGCCGATGGCATAAATTAGCTTGCTGAAAGAGAGGAGGACTTGAAACACCTGGTAATGAAGATCAAGGATTGCAGCCTTCATTATGGATTACAACTCAATTTAAAACTAAAATCCCTGTAAGAGATGACATCATGATCAGTGGAGAAAAGATTGAAATTGCTAAGGATGTCATCCTGCTTGGGCCCACAATCAAGGCTTACGGAGCAGCAGTCAAATGATGTGTTGCATTGGGTAAATCTGTTTTACAAGTTTTTAAAAATATGTGTTGAAGAGCATTTATATCTCTTTGAGGACTAAGCACACTTGATCCAAGTCACGGTATTTTTAATTGCCTCACTTGTTTGTGAAAGTTGGATGCTGACTAAAATAGACCAAAGAAGAATTGATACATTTTAATTATGGTGCTGATCTAAGGAATTATTGCAAGTATTATAGGCTGCAAAAAGAAAAAAAACATCTGTTTTAGAAGAAGAACAGCCACAATGATCTTTTAGAGGTGAGGATGGGAAAACTTTATCTCATGAGCTTTGGACATGTTACTAGGTAGGAGAGACCAGTCCGTGGAATCAACATCATGCTTGGTAAAGCAGAGGGCAGTGAAAGAGAGGAAGACCATGAAGAAGTAGATTGACACAGTCTGCAACAGTGCACTCAAATTTAACGATGACCAGGACAGCGTCGTCATGAATAGGGTCTCCGTGAGTTGAAACCAAAGCAATGGCACACGACAACAATTTATACTTTTCCTTTCCACTCAAAAAGTTGTATTTTTTTGTGTTTTATACGTATTAAATAGGCATCCCTGTAAACATGTTGCTAATAATGCTGGATCAAATCATGCTATTCTGTTTTTGAGTGAATGATACTGGGAAATAGTTTAGGTATTTGCTCCATAAAACATTCGCTTTTAAGGCCCCAGTTGCTACTCACCCAAGGAGCATAGAGAGCACTGTCTCTATGGACTATTTTAAGCCAATTGCCTTGGTGCTGTGCTTGTTTGCCAGCTTATGTTGTCCTTGTGTTTTAAAGCAGCCTGGTTGTTTCTTATCTTTATCTATATGCATTTTCTTTAGATGGCTTTTGATATTATCCAGTGATTTGAAAGGGATTCTAATTGTTTTAATTCTATAATCAGTTTCACTCACTGCCAGTGAGTCGATTCTGACTCTGTAGGACAGGTTAAAACTGTCCCCGTGGGTGCTTCTGTGGGGTTTCTGCCTCCAGCATGACTGTTTGAGCTGCTGACCTCGCGGTTAGCAGCCTAACTCATACTTAACCAAGGATCCACTTAACCTCACTGCCCTTGAGTCCATTATGACCCAGAGTGACTAATACGCTACGCTTTCCTCAGGTCTGCTAACCTCAAGGGCACCAGTGTGTAACCATCAGGCGCTCCACGGGAGAAGGGAGGAGGCTTTTTACTCTCATAAACAGCTATAGTCTCAGAAATCCACAAGGATAGTTCTACCCTGTCTTATAGGGTCACTATGAATTCGAATTTTATAATAGTTCTTTATATTTTATGTTCAGTGAAATAAATTTAATATCTATTTCTCCATTAGTAAAGAACAAAATGGCATAATTTGATCTCTCTTGTGTGTTTTACTTTTTGTGTTTTTGCAAATAAACTTTGAGATTTAGATGGTCCTTGTGCCAGCCTGGCCAACAGATAAACACAAGTGGGATTAATTGAAGGGCGGAGAGATAAGTGGCTCAGTGAGCCTCACCTTTCTTGTCTCTCACTCTTTAATCATCGGACCATTGTGTGGCTGCCTTGCTTGTTCTGTGCCGCAATTTAAAGGGCACGCTACCTGTGGGATGCCTAGCCTGTGGACTGTGTCACTGTCAGTTGAGGTCCTTTTAAGACCACAAGATTGAAATTTACATCTCCAGAGCTGAGGACTGACAGTTGGTGACCTGAACTTGCTGTTTGCTGCCTGTGCTGGAATAGCCTAGCTCTCTCTCTCTCTACAGTGATCTACATGATGGCCCTTTAGACTTGAAGGACTGCCAGTGTCTCACAACTCTCTCACGGGAGTGAGTTGCACTGAGCCATTTGTACTGCTTTATAATTTAACTGTTCATTTTTTGTATTATATATCAATCTGTTTATAACTTAACTGTTCATTTCTTGTATTATATATCTGTTTATAATTTTACTGTTCATTTATTGTGTTATATATCTCTCTATATATACATATAAATTTATCAGCAATCTGGTTTTATCTCTCTAGAGAACACTGTCTAACACAGTCCTTAATTTATTGCTTTTACCTTATGTATTTATTTTTCAGTACATAGTAGTAATAGAATGTATAACTTTTGCACACACAAATTCATCAATGTTTGTGTCCCTTTTAGGAGAATTGTGCATTATGGCCAGTTGATCTTAGGTGTGACCATAGCACTAGCTTTCGCTGAAAGAATTGTGAGCAAAAGCAGTGTGTGGCACTTCTAGGCCGAATCTTTAGAAACCTTCATATGTTTAGCTGTACATCCACTCCTAACTTAACAACAGACTGAGCTTCCAAAGTCTGTGTCAGTGTGAAAAAAAACAGAGCATTAAGTAAAAATAGAGAATGGCCATATCTGATCATAAAATCATTACATGACTGCCAAATTGCATCACCATGTAATGGCCAAGCCACTGAGAATCATGGACCAACCATGCTTGACACATGACCTTAGCTGTCACAGCCAGCCATACTCTTGCCTCATCCTTTGCACTTGTTATTGCTAGATAACACAAAATATTTGGACAGGACTTTTATTTATTTATTATTTTAAAGACCATTTTATTGGAGACCTTACAGCTTTTATAGCAATCCATACATCAATTGTCTCAAGCATATTTGTACATATGTTGCCATCATTATTTTCTAAATATTTACTTTCTATTATCCTCATGGAACCAGAGGAATGTTGTGTGTCTCAATGGAGCTATATTGCACCTGGGTTGACTCATCCTTTCCTTGTGACCCTTCTGTGAGGGGATATCCCATTGTCTACATATGGGTTTTGGGTCTCTGCTCTTGCCCCGCCCCCTCAACAATTTGGTTTTTCGGTTGTTTGTTTTGGGTCTTCTGATACCTGTTACCTGATCCTGTCAACATCTCATGATTGATCGTGCAGGCTGGTGTGTTTTTTACATGTGGACTTGTTGCTTCTCTGCTACATGTTTAACTTCAAGTCTTTAAGACCCCAGATGCTATATCTTCTGATAGCTTGGCACCATCAGCTTTTTTCCCAACATTTGCTCATGCACTCATTTTGTCTTCAATGATAGTGCTGGGAGGGTGAGCACCACAGAATGACAGGTTGTTAGAACAAAGTGTTGTTGCGTTGAGCAGAGGCCCCCCAATCCATCCACTACCTCAATGTATTGCCATATAAATAGATGTACATAGGCCAAACTTCTATTTTTAAGAATTAATATATTAACATAAGTGCACACCTATGTTTATACCTCTATCCATACCTTTGCTTCTTAGATCTTTCCTCTGTTTCCTTTTATCTTCCTCCTGCTCCACCATCATACTTGCCTTTCTTCTAACCCTTAGTAATTTCTCTCAGCTAGATTCCTGTTGCTCCAATACCACTGGAATCTCTATGTCCTTTTCGTTGTTGACTTTAATTCCCTAGTTGTTCCCCTGTCTATGGAGTTGTTTGCTCACTACTTCCTTCCACTGCCTCCTCCTCCCCTCAAGTCCCTGTTGTTTCTGTTGCTTTCTTTTGGGGATTGCTTCCCAGGCTTTGGATAGCATATTTAAAAATAATTATCATAAATGAAAAATGTCAGATTAGGTGACAGGTGATAAATGAGTGGTAGGTGTACTCTCTGATCTTTTTGCACTGCAACTGCTATCCTCCAGAATGCTTCTGTTCCCTCCCTTGGGTGCTAATAGAATGAATGTGACTATTGTGATCAGCCTTGTTGGTCAGCCATTAGCATGTCCCATGAGCAAGGAAAATCCACCTCAGATGCTATTGGCAACTGAGATTTTGAGATTATTTGTTACCTTAGCATTACTTTGCTTCTCCTAACTAATACAGTGGAGTTTGGAGAAATATCCACAAGAACTTAGGACTGAATTTACTCTCAGAAAGTTAATCTATGAAAAGCCACACATAGTGTGTTGATTTATCTATTGTGATTGCCAGTGCAGGCAATGTTTTTGAATATTCTGGAATGTCCAAGAACCATCATGGACTAAAGAAGTTCTCCCTCACAGAACAGCAACTAGTGGTCTCATTAAGACATATACTGTTAGAGAGGCCCTTGAGAGACTAGTATGTGATAATTAAGAATTGTCTTCAACCAGAATGCAGTGGGGACTTGATTGGTGATCTTTAGCACTCATCTATTACCTCAGAAAATATCTGTTGAGCAAGTACTATATCTTCAACACTATTCTTGAAGATGAAGGATGAATTGTGAGCAAAACAAAAGTTCCTGCTCACGTAGCAGTATGGCAAACTAGGTTTCTGACACTTAATGCAAGAACGATCAACTCAATAATCTTTGATAGCTCTAATCTTATTTCCTTAAAAGCTAATAAGAGAAAAAATATCATCTATTGTCAATGGTATAATTCATCCCAACAATATGTATGGAGTTATGTGCAAGATGTGAAGACATCTAACACAGTACACCTGGAAAAAAACCATAAAAAGTTATACCATATACACTCAAATATAAGCTGACCCGAGTATAAACCGAGGTACCTAATTATTACTTGGGAAACCAGAAAAACTGATTGACTCGAGTATAAGCCTAGGGTGGAAAATGCAGAAGCTACTGGTGAGTTTCAGTAATCAAACCACATGAAAATAAAATTACTAAAAAAATTGAGAAATCAGTGGGGTAATGTATTTAAATATTTACTTTAAATAAAAACATAAATAAAAGGATAACAAGTCATTTAACATTAGTAAACCAGCACAGTAAGTGGAAAATAGGTTCAACAAAAATAATAAGGTATCAACAATGATTCCTGAAGAGTACTATTCCCTGAGCTCAATCAGCAACCAAGCTAACATATAAAGAGTTAAAATCCTTCAAAGCTGGATTCCTCATCATCATCTGTATCCCAATGCAGAGCTTCAGCTGGTGTGAGGTCATCATAGACGCTGTACTCACTGAGATCACCATCATCACCATCACTGCTGTCATTTTCATACAAAGCGCAGTCTTCACTCCATTACTCCATTACTCCATTACTAATACTACATTCCTGGAAGGCACGTCACACCATGTCTTCTGGAATGTCTTCCCATGCATCTCGAACCCACTTTGCTATTAACTCTATGTCAGGCTTCATGAGATTTCCTCCTTTTGTTAGTCGGCCTTGACCAGATGACATCCATTCATGCCACATCCTTCGCACAAGGTCTTTAAAAGGCTTATTCAACGATACACATCGTAGGACAGCTCTGATTGGTTAGATGTGAGTAAATAAACATTCAAAGCCCTCCCTGCAGTGTCAGCGGGGCTTTGAATGAACAGTGGAGAAATGGCAATCAACCGCGAAATAACGGGTGCTCGTCCCATTACCTCAGGGGGTGGGGGGCCCAGAGAGATGTTACACCTTGCTGGGGTACCACTAACCCGTGTATAAGCCGAACCCCAGTTTTGCAGCATATCTTTTGTGCTGAAAAACTCGGCTTATATACGGTAGGTCAATTACCCTGTGAATTAAAATAAATTATAGTTGCATCAATGCTACTTAAATGATTAAACAACAATAAAAAAGAGAACGATGAATGCATATGGTTGCTAGGTAACCCTAGTCCTTTGAAACTTCTGGAATACAATACTGTCAAGCTGATAATTCTAAACTACAGAAAGGACACTGCATTTAAGGCTTGCGAACAGAAGAGGGAGCTGCAGATACAATTTTAAGCATATGAATACAACTGTTTTTATGTTAGAGATTTCTGGTCCATGCTAAAATGATAAATATCTTCTGTAAAGTGGTATTTTGCATGCATAGTGTATATTTCTGTATCTGTGACTTGCTGGCGTTTGCTTGTGGGGGGGGCGGTGCCACAAAGCAGATTCTAGCTTCGTCATTGTAGTGGTCTGTGCTCAGCCATGAGGCCGCTCTTCTATATATTTCTCAGGCAGTTTCCATATTTCCCACGTTCCTTCAAACTGGGGCCAGGAGAGTGGGAGAGGAAGGGTCATACTTTAGTCAAAATGCTCTTGCTTTGTCACCACCTACCCTTTCGGCACAGACATTTTTCTCTTGAAATTTTTGTTAAAAGCACCTCAAATGTGATAACCTATGTCACGGGAGACATATGTATGCAACAACCACTATGTGTAAGATGAGTAACATCAGTCTAAATAGTCATCAACAGGCATGGATAAAGGAAACATTGTTCATACATTCAACGAGTGTTACTTGGCCACGAAGAGAAAGGAAGTCCTCATACATCCCATGACATGGATGCACCTTGAAAATATGCTGCGTGAAATAACTCAGTCACAAGAGGACAAATATATTATAATAGCACCTCTATAAAATATCTAGAATAATCAAGTGGATAATGAAGTTTCTCAATTGGTGACAGGGAGGTAGAAGGGAGGTAGGGAAGGAGGGGGATCCAGGGTCTCATTGTTTCGGGGACGTAGAGTTTCTGTTACAAGTGCCAGAAAATTCAGGTTGGAGTGATAATTGAGCAATATGACAAACATAATATCACTGAATTTTTCATGTGAAGAATGAGGAAATGATGAAGTATTGTTAACTACTCATATGCATTTAACACGCACACAAGGCGTTGGAGCTGGTTTCTGCCTTTTGGAATAGTTTTCAATAACCATGAGAGGACACTATGACTAAGTCAAAGTCTACCATATGCAGCAATGAAGGAGCGATGGTGGCGTTGGGCTTAATCACCGGCTGTGGACTGAACAAGCAGCGCAAACTCCCCAACTGCTCTGTGAGAGAAAAAGGCGGTCAGCAAAGTACTTTTTAAGAGATTTTACTTGTTGAAACAAAAATAATTACATTTAAATAGTTTAAAATTCAAGCTCATAATAGCAACTGGAATCTTGTAAGATACTCTAATATGTAAGAACTTTTGAACAATGAATAGATACCTTTCCAGGAAAGAAATATCAGAGGTTCTGGTAGTGTGAAAACTTCTAACTACATTCAATGAATATTTTTTCATTTGATAACTTTGATTAGGCGAGGCCAGTGTTGTTGAAACTGGGAAAGTTCCAAGTTTATAAATAATAACTGACGGAGACCTGCTGGAGCTGTGCCTTAAGCATTGGACTGCTCCCCACAATGTGCGCAGCCTGATCCCATCAAGATGTACATTCTCAGAAGCCTTACGGAGGGTTACTAGGAGTTGGAATTGACGGATGGCCGTAAACTTGGCTTGGCTCAGTCTCTCTGTACTGAAAGCACGTATCACATATGGCTTACTAAAAATATACATTGTACAATTGCTTGTGCATTTGGGAAATAGATGCTATGATGCTGTGAACTGGGGCAAAAGGAACTTGCATGTCCTAGGACTCATTACTGGCAAGCCATGACGGGGAAACCCTCTGCCGCATTCGCCCAGCCCAGGCTGCCTTTTTAGGAAGAAACTTTGATAAGCATCTGGTTTGCATTAGGATTTATATAACTCTTGAGACATTGAACCCTTTGTAGAACTATTATTTTGTTTCTTAAGGAGCAGATTTTAACCATGTGGTGGCAGATGAGATGAATTAAAAGGTGACAACAATTAGATGATTTTTCTAGGAAGGAATGAAAAAATATTTCACATAAAATTTTAACTTCTTAAAAATTTTAAGATCCTCCTATAAAGAAATTTTTTTCATGCAGAAATATTTTTAGCATCTTGATTTGTGGTTCATATGTGATTTTGATTTATACAAATTTAAATAACTTGAGATGAAGAATCTTCAACTGGCTGTTAACCTAGAAACTAATGAAGCATCCAACTTTACAATAGGAAAGACTTGGGCTAGAGTTTCTTAAAATGATTTTTAAGCCCTGTAAGGAAGTCTGTGTTAGAATTGGGGCTAAAAATCAGAACTCTAGAGATCCAATCTGATTTTTATATACCATACACTGATTCTACAAACACATGTCTGCACAGATAGAAAAATTTGCAGTGGTCTTGCCGTACACAGCCAAAAACACATCATACCAAACCCCTCCAGACTCACTGGCATCGAGTCATTTGTGATTGAGAGCAACCCTAAGGGACTGGGTAAAACTGCTCCTGTGGGTTTTGGAGAGTGTACAGACAGTATCACTGGGCTAGAGAGCCCTCATCTTTCTGTAGCAGGTATTCTGGTGGTTTGGAATTACTGACCTTGCAGTTCAGTCCAAAGTGTAACCACTATACCACCAGGCCACCTAAATGCACTTAGCAATGTAATCTGCAAATAAACAATCACGTTTCTTCTTTTAAAAAAGCCAAAGATGCTGGAAAGAAGATTAAAGAGACATTAAGGGTTACAATGATTATTTGATTAAACAAGTAAGTTTTTATCCTTCAGAAATTTTAAGTAGCACTTGTGAAATCAGGGATTTTGCCCCCAACTTTCCCCCCTTCCCTGAATTATTAAAATAGATACTCCAGCTAGGAGCATATGCATAATAGGAAAAATTATAGCCTCTAAAAAGATTCCATAGCCCCTAATCCCTTGTACTGTCTGTATGTTACTACATGACAAAAGGAATTAATAGGTGTAAATAAATATAAAAAGCAGTTAACCTTAAAATACTGGCTTTTACCCAATTTGTATACTTTCTCGGGTAGTTTTTATTAGTTGTATCAGAGCACAAAGCTAACTACTGGATTATTTAGTGAAGCCTATGTAATCTCATGAACCTTTAAAATAATTAAATCGATGGATGAATGAATGACTGCAGAAGAGGAGGTCAGAGACATCTGGAGATGACAGGGAGAACGGAAGCAGGAGAATCATTTGAAGTGCTGCTGATGGCTTTGAAGAAGTAGGGCCCTGGCCTAGGAATGTAGGCAGCTCTGAGAATGATCCCTGGCTAATAACAAGGAAAACGGGAGCTGAGGCCAATAACCATACAGACCTGGACTCTGCCAGTTAGCTGAACAGGCCTGGCAATGGCTTCTCTCCTACCAACTCCAGCTGAAAGTCTAAACCAGCCAACACCAGGGTGAGCATTTGCAGAGGAATCCGCAGAGTGCCCCTGGAATGTTGCCCTATAGGATTGTGAGAGAATGGATATGGCTCTAAACAGATTTTTGATAATTTGTTATGGTAGGAATAAGATAAATATAATGGATATGTACAGAGGTCAGAAGGATAGCTTACAGGTATATTATAAATAAGATGCTTGTTGGGAATGAGAAAAGAGATGGTTGAAACAGTTAGGATTGTTCCCCTGACAGCAATGACAGAGACAATTTTAAGGATACAACTTTGTGCATTTACTCAAATTGCTTACTAGGACAAGCCCCTTAGACTCATACTTAAGCCTTAGTCTTTAATAACAAGAGAATTAAAAATATCTGCACTATTTCACACAATTGACATAAGGCCTCGAAGATACCAGAAATTACTGTTTGTGTTTTGTTTTGCTTTTACAGCACATGTAATAGAAAGAGCAATATTGAGTTAAGATTATCTTCCATCCTGGAAGGCTTCCATAAACCCATGGTGGGAGCCTTGGGACTCAAAGTGAACCTTGAGAAAGTCAAGTTAGGAAAAGCACAGGAAGGAGCATGGTTCTAGACATCCTAGAAATCCATGGCAATCTCAATCTAGAACTTTAGAATGGAACTATTTTAAAAATCATTTTATTGGGGGTACGTACAATTCTTATCACAATCCATACATCCATCCATTTTGTCAAGCATATATGTACATTTGTTGTCATCATCATTCTCAGAACATTTGCCTTCTACTTGAGCCCTTAATATCGGCTCCTCATTTTCCCCTCCTTCCCCACTCCCTCGCCCTCATGAACCCTTCATAATTCATAAATTATTATTATTTTGTCATATGTTACACTATCCAATGTCTCCCCCTGCCCTCTTCTCTGCTGTCCATTTCCCAGGGAGGAGGCCACACATAGATTCTTGTAATCGGTTCCTCTTTTCCACCCCACATTCCCTCCACCCTCCAGGCATTGCCACTCTCACCACTGGTCCTGAAGGGATCATCTGTCCTGGATTCCCTGTATTTCCAGTTGCTCTCTGTACCTATGTACATCCTCTGGTCTAGCCAGATTTGTAAGGTAAAATTGGGATCATGATAGTGGCGGGGAGGGTGCTACCCTGCACCCTGACTGGCTCATCTCCTCCCCACAACCCTTCTGTAAGGGGGTGTCCAGTTGCCTACAGATGGGCTTTGAGTCTCCACTCTGCACTCACCCACATTTACAGTGATATGATTTTTTTGTTCTTTGATGCTTGATACCCGATCTCTTCGACAGCTTGTGGTCACACAGGCTGGTGTGCTTCTTCCATGTGGGCTTTGTTGCTTCTGAACTGGATGGCTGCTTGTTTATCTTCAAGCCTTTAAGATCCCAGACACGATATCTTTTGATAGCTGGGCACCATCAGCTTTCCCCCCCACATTTGCTTATGCACACGTTTGTCTTCAGTGATCATATCAGGAAGGTGGGCACCCACTGATATGATTTTTAGTTCTTCGATGTCTGATAACTGGTCAGATTGGCAATATTTTTTCATTTTATGACTTTTCCTTAAATTTGATCATTTTTCAGATAGTCTTAGCTAGTTGCCTAAGATCACAAAGCTAATTACTGACCAAGGTGCTAATCAGAACCTTCATCTCTAATCTGTAAAAGATACATATATCCAATGCAAATGGAGATCCACAATCCTAGTTCAAATGAAAGGGTATTAAAATTCAGTATATTTAATAATTTTTAAATCTTGAGGCCCTTATATATTCTTATATATGGCTTATTGTGATTCAAAAGCTTGTACTCCCATATAACTTCACTTAAAGCTATTTATATGTTAACATGGATCTGTAGAAATTTCTTTTACCAGAAGTAGGAGGCATTAAATAGATATTAAAAAACCCTAGAAAGTCCTAAGAAAATGATTTCCAACTCACACTTTGACTTTTATGGGAACCTGGAAATGATTCATGAAATCTTGGCTAGATTGTGAGAATATGTACCTAAACTTTCATAGTCCTCATTTTACTAATGCAGATTATTTTTGCTAAGAATTGCAATAAAAATAGTTTGTATTAGAGCTCTGGCTATATATAGACTAAGGAACATTCTAAGAAGGTAATTTCTCATGGACCATTAGGGATAACAGATGTGATTCTGAGAGTAGTTTACAGGGAAAAAGTGGCATAAGGAAAGGGAGTGAGGATATTAAGAAAGCAGGGAATATACAGAGATCAGAGAAATCCCTGGCTCACAGTTTATGTAAGGAGGTAAGAGAAGTAAGACAAAATGGTTAGAAATCTGAAGCAGCATGAAATTTAATAAAAGGAATTAGGTGTTAATTTTTTTAAGGTGAAATGAAGGTATAGATTCTAGGCTGGACTTTCATCAATGTCTTAAAAGCACTAACCTAACCCAAAGCATTGCTACCAAGTGGGGGGTCAAATTAGTTTCTTTACTCTTTATTGTGATTTGGGTGAAAAATCTACAGAGCCGATTGGTTTTCCATTAAACAATTCATCCCCACGAAGTAATGGTATTCATCGCACGTCCTCTCTGTGTTTATTTCCTTTTGTCTCTTTTCTTTATCCCTTCCTGCTCTTAAAAAAAATCACTTTATCAGGGGCTCATACAACTCTTATCACAATCCATACATGCATCCACTGTACGTCAAGCACATTTGTTTCCCTCAGCATTCTCAAAACATTTGCTTTCCACTTGAGCTCTTGGTATCAGCGCCTCCTTTTCCCCCTCCCTCTGCCACCCCCCATGAACCCTTGATGATTTATAAATTACTATTATTTTGTCATATTTTACACTGTCCAGTGTTTCCCTTCACCCACTTTTCTGTTGTCCGTCCACCAGGGAGGAGGTTATATGTAGATCCCTGTAATTGGTTCCCCCTTCCCACCCTACCCTCCCTTCACCCTCCTGGTATCCCCACTCTCACCACTCATCCTGAAGGGGTCATCTGTCCTGGATTCCCTGTTTCCAGTTGCTATCTGTACCATGTACATCCTCTGGTCTGGCCAGATTTGTAAAGTAGAACTGGGATCACAATAGTGGAGGGGCGGGGGGAGCGGGGGAGGGCGGGCATTTAAGAACTGGAGGAAAGTTGTGTTTCATCGTTGCTATACTGCTTTATCCCTGGGAAAACACTCCTTATTCTAAGGAGCGTGTGCCTCCTGGTGTTACTATTTTCCTTATATACGTCTATTGTTTGGCTGAAAATTGAGTCTTGAGGGGTGACAGGGCTTTAGTCTGAGGAGTTCCACAGTCTCTGTCAGAACGCAGGTCTGGTGTTTTAAATTTGTTTTTGTCATTACTATCTTTATACAAAGCCTTTGCAGTATTGCTACAAAATAATAGAACCTTTTATTAACCACAAACATCAATATATGAAACACCGAAGTCCACCGTCGTTGTGAAGGCTCTCCAAAGAGACAGGAGGAGATCCGGGAGCACAGTGCCGCTGTGTTGGGTTGAAAACAATGTCAGCAATTTGAAACCACCAGCAGCTCCTCAGGGGAAAGACTGGACTTTCTACTCCCGTAAGGAATTACCGTCTCGGAAGTTCACAGGAGTATTTCTACCTATGGATCACTGAGAGTTGGCATTGACCTGATGGCAGTGAGTTCGAGGTTTTTGGTTCAAGGAAATGAAGGTAAAGCAACTACTATTAATCACCGTCCACGAATTGCAGAGACAGGTTAACATACATTTTGGTTGGAATAACTCTTGACATGTATGAAGTGGAATCCCCATAGAAATACTTTTTGCCTGCCCTTGTATACCTAATAACATGCAAAAACTAATGAAGATCCAAAACATTTTTCTCCTACAGGTCACAGTGAACCATAAAATGATACAAAATTGATTTGTCCAAAATGTTATAGAATTGGCATTATGCTCAGTGTTTTACATTTGCTCCCTGTGGAATTTTGGACTTCAAGTGATTCATGCTCTTCGTTACATCACATACTTTGACCGTGCTATCAGGAGTGAACAATCCATAGAAAAGGATAGAATGCTTGCTAACTTAGAAGAATGATGAAAAAGAGGAAGACCATCAGAAGATAGATTGACACAGTACTGTAAGCCTGGTGTCTAAAAAACATGTAGTATGTTCCACATGCTTCCCCTACTCGGTCTAGGACCTTCTACCATATACATACTTCCCTTCAGTGTGGTCAGCAGCAGTGGCTGCCACCATGCAGTTCTTCTGGATGAACAGGCATGGGCGCTGAGGTTCATGTGGTCCATTAATCTTTTGGACAAATTATTTCCATATGTCTTCGATGTTCTTCTCTCTTCATTGCTCCAGATGAGGAGAAATCAATAGCTACCCCCTAGATTGGGCTCCCCCATTTTTAAGACCCTAGTTACTACTCATCAGCATAGGATGTAGGGCATTGTCTTTGTGAATTATGCTATGCCAATTGACCTTGATAGCCGAGGTCACAGCAAAGTTGTGCAAAATCAACATTGCCACCAATACTCTGACTTCCATGGATGCACTGACTGCTGGATGGGAAGGATGGATGCTTGTAGCGGCTACTGTTAAGAAGTCAGCTCAAGCTGACCACAATCGCCTTTAAATATCTAGGAAGCTGGGACATAATCATTTCCAAGGTGATGATCACCAGCAGAGACTGCAAAGAATTTAATGTAAGAGGATGTCTGATTGATTTTTGTCTCTCACCTTGGCCTGTGAATAATTGGCAGAACACAGCGTACATGCAGAGCTTTAGTTGTAAGGGAATGAGAAATATTTACAGCATTTCAGTTTCTTTGACTAGAAGACAAATGGATAAGATTGTGAGTCAAACCATCATTTTTAGTTGAGAAGTTCAGAGAAAGCGGGGGTCTTCTGTAAAGCTAAGGAATTTAACTTAATTTTGAAAAGAACATTTGCTCACCTATATGCATGTGTACTGTATTCCAGGGACAGTTCAAGCCACTTTAATGTATATTATCTCATTCTGTTTCCTCAATGAGAAATTATCCCGCATTTGCATTCAAGGAGTCTGAGGTACATAGTGGTCATATGCTGGGCGGCCAACTGCAAGGTCAGCGGTTTGGAACTACCAGCTGTTCAGCGGCAGACTTTCAACTCCCACAAGGAGTTAGCTTGGAAACACAGGGGCAGTTCCGCCCTGCTCTATGGGGTCATTATGAGTCAGAATCTACTCCATGGCTGCAAGACAGGTACATGGAGATTATGATACTTGACCAAGATCCCAGAGTCATGCTTTTAAAATTTTTACTTAATTTTTTTATTCTTCGCTAGATTTTTAAAAAGTACACATAACTGAACATAGTGACCTCTTGTATTCATTCATCAGACTGGAAAGAAAATTCAAAGGATACAATGTGTAAAATTTGAGGACAGGTCAAAAAGTATTGCTACCGCTCTTCCTATACATGAGTTTATTCCAAACAAAATGAGTCTAAACATGTTTCTGTGATCAGTGGATGGCTGTGGACATGTTCTCTCAGTAAAACACTCATCTCAATAGGTGCCTGCAAACAATTTCTAATCCAAATAGTGACTTCAGAGGGGACTGCGGGGTTGGTTAAATTAGTAAGAGAGGTCAGTTCAGAAGGTTATGGTGATTTTTGTCATGGGATTCCAAAGGGGGTAATCATTATGGATTTCTTCAAAGGGCACAAGATGGTCGCAAGGGATTATTCTGAAGATGTTTTAAGAGAATTGTTTCTTGGAGAGTAGCAAGCACTGTCTTGTGAGAATTTTACCGCATCTACCGTGTAGTCCTGGTCTTCTTTGGGCTTCTTTTTGTTCTCAAAACTTGAAGAACATTTAAAAGGCACACTCCTCAAAGAGTCTGAAACTTTCCTTTAGTTCTAGTGTAAATCAAAGACTGCAGATTTCCTTGGGGGAAGGTATGAGACAGACAGACACACTGCCTTCAGAAGTGCATAGACCTACATAGAGTAGACCAAACTTCACACGTTGACATTTTTGTTTAATAAGATTTTGTAGGCAGTACATTTTGACTTACCCTTGTACTTATGAAGCTTTCTAATTACGTTGCTCCCGTTAGGACAGAGCAGAGCACCATCAAATGGAATTTCACTCTCTTTTAAAAAGATAGTTGTAATTGTAGCACAGTCTTATTAAATAAATGCGATCCGTATTCTAATCTGGAATGCCACAACAGCCAGGTGAAGGGACACTTGGAATGGAATCTGAGCATAGTTTCTCCAGCATCGTCCTACTATCCATCAACATTCCCAAAGGAAATGAGAATGTACTGTGAAAATTCAGAATAACAAACAACAAAGTTGGCCCAACTTTTAAAATTAGATCATTAACTGCTATTATAATCCTAGTAGACTGGCAGGTGTAAGGTAGAAAGAGAAAGCTTTTGAAATCTTTTTAATTGCTATTGAACATATGACCTCTGGAAGCACATTGACTAAGCACATTGACCAATATATCACTGTGTAATCTTTTTCTAGTAATTTTCTCCAAGATTAAAAAAATTCATGGAACAATACTTGTGCTCAACAGCAGGCCAGTTTTAGAATAATAAATCCATAAGGATTTATAGAAAATGATAGCTGAATTCTACTGCTGATCTCTCCTTATTATAGTAACAAGAATGCATTACATAAACACTTTAATAATAACAATCTATTGTGGCACAAAATAACTACTTTATCTATGCTACTACATTTGAGCATTGGAGATTGTTAGACAGGTCCTCACACCCCTCTCCCCTTCTCTAAGAGGAAGCAGTGGCGCGGGCATTATTGGCCAGAAAGAACTGGGGAAATTGGTGTGCTTAGAGTTGTTCTGCAGTGTGCCTTTTTACACAAGCACAGATAACGTTATTTGAAAACAAATTCCTATACGGCAGGATGAAACAATCTTTTCAACATGACACAGACTCTGTTATCTGCAGATAAAGAATGAATCTATATTAAACAGAATGGATCTTGTTCTGCTGATGTGGCTACAGACGTTGTGAGAAATCATTTGAGTCAGTGAATCAAAAACTACATAAAAGAAAGTATTTCTATAGCTGGTGAACTGCATGGTTAAGAGAATTCAGCAACAAGCAAGTGACACACATCTCATTATTTGGTGAAAACACAATGCCGTGGTGCCCCCAAGAATCACGACAAGCCGCTGGCAGGAGAGGCTCTAGGAGATTGATGCCAAGCACACCGTTGTGTGGTTCTCAGAAGCTTAGGCTTCTAATATGTTTGAGGAAGAGAAAGGTGGATGGCATTTCCAGCAATTGTTTTCAATGTAATTTAAACAAGAATTTACGTCCAACCACTATGTGGACACCTGCCCCTTTCTCCAGAAGAATTTATTTCAAAGGATGGCACTGAATCTACAGCTCTTGGAGAGGGACATATCTGATCGGAGTACATGGGAGCAGATGAAGGGGAAGGAGGAGAGAGTGGAGCACATCCTGGCCAGCCTTGAGGACAATGTTCCTGATTAGAGCAGCCAGTCCACAGAGAGGACCACATGGCCAGCCCCACTATGAGACATGACATCCCTCACTGACCCTTAGCCCTGCAGGGGACAACACCGGAGACATAGTGTGGGTATTGCGCCCGATCTGATCCTGCCACACCGAAGCAAAACACTAAGGGGGTGCAACAGAACAGTGGTGCAACAGAACAGAGTGGTGAGGTCCCCAGGGAATGCTGAAGGTGGACTTTGGGGCCAGGGCTTGGTGCCCCAACAGACTGGTCCTGAAAACACTCCTAAAGGTCCTGAAAACACTCCTAAAGGCCAACAAGTGATCCTTGAACTAAATATAAGCTGTTCTTTCCTGTTGTTTTTTGTCATTGGTTTGTTGTTGCTGTTTTGTTTTATATTGTTGCTTGGTTTTTCTCTGTCTTGTTTTTGTGCATATTATTATCTCCATAGGTCTGTCTAATTAAGATAGGCTGGATTAACAATCTGGAGGAGAAAACAACAGGGCCCGCAGTTCCCGGGGGACATGGGAGAGGGGGAGGTGGGGGAAAGGTAGTGGTGTTAAAAAACCCAGGGACAAGGGAACAACAAGTGATCCAAACCAGTGATGAGGAGGGTGTAGGAGGCCTGGAAGGGTGTGATCAAGGGTAATGAAACCAAGAGGAATTACTGAAACACAAATGAAGACTGAGCATGATAGTGGGACAGAAGGAAAGTCAAATGAAATAGAGGAAAGAGCTAGGAGGCAAAGGGCATTTATAGAGGTCTAAATAAAGGCATCTACATATGCAAATATATTTATATATGAGGATGGGGAAATAGATCTATGTGCCTATATTTATAGGTTTAGAATTAAGGTATCAGAAGGACATTGGGTCTCCACTCAAGTACTCCCTCAATGCAAGAATACTTTCCTCTATTAAATTGGCATTCTATGATGCGCAACTTCCAGACACAACCACTGAAGACAATTCGGGTGCATAAGCGAATGTGGCAAAGAAAGCTGATGGTGCCCAGCTATCAAAAGATATAGTGTCTGGGGCCTTAAAGGCTTGAAGGTAAACAAGTGGCCATCCAGCTCATAAGCAACAAAGCCCACATGGAAGAAGCATACCAGGCTGTGTGATCACAAGATGTCGAAGGGATCAGGTATCAGGCATCGCAGTACAAAAAAAATCATATCATAGTGAATGAGGGTGTGTGTGTGGAGTGGAGACCCAAAGCCCATTTATAGGCCACTGGACATCCCCTTACAAAAGAGTCTCAGGGAGGAGATGAGCCAGTCAGGGTGCAATATAGCAATGATGAGAAATACAGTTTTCCTCTAGTTCCTAAATGCTTCCTCCCCTTCCCTACTATCATGATCCCAATTCTACCTTACAAATCTGGCTAGACCAGATGTACACTGGTACAGATAGGAACTGGAAACACAGGGAATCCAGGGTGGATGATCCCTTCAGGACCAGTGGTGTGAGTGGTGATACTTGGAGGGTGGAGCGAGGGTCGGTTGCAAGGCGGGAACTGATTACAATGATCTACATGTGACCTCCTCCCTGGGGGACAGACAACAGAAAAGTGCGTGAAGGGAGACATCAGACAGAGCAAGATATGACAAAATAATAATTTATAAATTAACAAGGGTTCATGAGGGAGGAGTAGCAGGGAGGGGAAAAATGAGGAGCTGATGCCAGGGCCTTAGGTGGAGAGCAAATGCTTAGAGAATGATGAGGACAATGAATGTTCAAATGTGCTTTACACAACTGATGTATGTATGGTTTGTTATAAGAGTTGTATGAGCCCCTAATAAAATGATAAAGAAAGAATTTATGAGCAATGTGTTGTGAGAGTCCTTAATGCTTTAACAAGATCACATTAGACCAATTTTGAGTGCCTGACTCTTTTATAGTGGTTTGGCAGCACTGCTTCATAAATCAAGTCCAACTCCTTGTTTAAAAAATAATGATGTTCCCAACATTTCCCCACAAATATTTCTGATTTATACTCAGAGTAACGTATAACCAAATTACTAATAATTCATGTTTGAAAAGGAAATGTTTCCTGCAAAACAGTTACTTAGAAAATACTAAGCTGCAAAATCACCTTAATATATAGTTAAAGTGTGCGGCAGTTGCATAATCTCCTGTCAATGTATTAAGGGGTGGAGGTTAGCCTGTCAATCAGGTTATAGCTTGATGACCTCATTTGGAGGTACAAAGGAGATAAATAGCTCACTGGAGGCCAGATACACACAGATTCTCTACTTGGTCTTCCTGCTGACAAGACACATGGAGCTGCACTAGAGCCCTGGAGCTGGAGGAGCCACATGGAGAGCCAGTTTTGAGATGTTTCCACGGCCACTGGATTCACAAGACTTCCCAACCACTGACCTCTAATCTTCTTGCATTCAACACCATTGCATGTGTTGTGTGAGTCTGAAGAGAAATTTATAGATTGGTATCAAACATGTGGGCTAATATCGAGCTATGGACTTGATCTGGATTGGACTGGGATGTTTTCTCAATATATAATTGCTCTTTGATATAGTTATCTCTTGAAGTTGTCCATGCCCCCTACCACCAGAAAATGTGGAAAAGAGTGAAGTCAGGCCTTCACGATCCATTTGCATAGAGGAAGTCCTGAATCAAAAGTAGAAAATGCACTTTTAGAAGATGGAAGCTAACTGAAGGCAGGGAAAACCGTCCTGCGCATGCCTTTGGCTTCCATAAAGGCCTCTGAGATTCCTGAAAGAGCCTTCGAGTGGATCTTCAAAGCGGCCAAATGGAAATGAGTCCTTTCCACCAAAAACACTACTCAAAGACATCATCTGTATTATGAGATTTAAAACCAAATAGAAATGGACTACCAATATGACTGCCACCGTCACCTTCACGTCTCCCATGTAATCCTTCTTTGCCATATTTGTCATAGATGCCCTGTCTGATCACACCTCACATGCCTCAGCTACTCTGCTTTTTCCTTATTCTCAGGATTTGTGTTAGGATGCCACCTCCGTGCCAACTTATGATGTTGGAGGAGTTTGGCAGGGAGGAGGAGAGGCTGGACAATGGGCCCAGGGTTTCCCCTCAGGTCAGTGCTGGTGCTGGTGGAGGTGGTGGTAGAGATCACCTAAAATCTTGTAGAGTGGCAGAACCTGTCATGTGGAGTACTTCCATTTTGTGGTAGGCAGTTGCGTTTGATAAATTTCTCACTCTCAGAGTGATTTTATCTGTTTCTGCTAAAGAAGCTTTCCCCACAAGATGTCTGATTTCTGCTGGGTCTTTCTTTCCTGCAGAAACTCCTTAACTGGGCCCTCGGAGAAACGCACACTGTGAAGTATTTGCATTAGTAATCATCCAGGGCATGGCGTGCATGTCTCTGCTATAGCTGGTTAGACAGTTGAGCTAAGTTCTTACTTATGCTCCCAAATACCTGAACAATATCAAGAGCAGCAGAGGTAACAGGTGCACACAAATTACCACTCGGGGGCAAAACTTCTCCAACAATGCTAATGTTCCCTTCTCATCCAGCATCTCCAAGACATGTCACTCTGCTCAATCCTAGAAAGACTGGAAAGAGGCATTGAAGGACGCAGGAGTTCACTATCTGCAGCATTTCATCCAGGCAACAACAGGCTTCGACCCAGGTAGGTTCAACTATCATACTGACATGATAACCTATGTCACAGAGCGGCTTCTCTAGCGGCAGCACGCATGGTGGCGGCCTTCGCTGCTAAAGCTGTCCTCTTCAGAACTGCCTCAATCTTATCATAGATGTTTAACTTCTCCTGTGAGCCCCGGGAAGTCGCAAAGGACTTCAGATATCTCAGCTCCCCCTTTACTACTCCTGCAGAGATCATCGTGTCATGGTTGGAATACTTGGGTAGGGACTGGTCTGATGATCTTTTCACAGGGACAGCAGTCGTTCCTCTCTGCACAGACTGGAAAAGGGCATTGAGGAGTTTCTGTTCAACCAACAAAAGATGATTGGCTGGCAGTTTTGCTGAAATTGCTAAAAACAGGCCAAACTTGGACCATGCTGAAATTCCTTGATGCCTTCAAATTAAGCTCCACTTCAGCAGCACATATTCTAAAATTGGAACAATATAGAGGTTAGTGTGGCACTGTGACAGCTGAGATCCAAATCAATGAAGCATTCCATGTTTTTTTAACTTACAACTTTTACTGCAGGCTAATTAAACAAACTCGATTTTATCGGGTGCATTCTGATTCACGGTGATGCTGTAGGATAGAACAGAACTGCCCCTGTGGGCTTCTGAGACTAACTGTGGAGGTAGAAAACTTCATTTTTCTCCGTCAGAGAAAAATCATGGTTTCTAACTGCCGACCTTGCATTTAGCAGCCCTCAAATAATTCAGTATGCCACCAGGGGCCATTATGCTAATTATACCCCAACAAAAGATTATTATTGTTATTTTTAATAAAAGGCTCCAAGTTTCTGTCAGAGGTGTGCTCTAGATGGAGCAGTCTATGTGACTGGTCCTCTGTTTTAGGGGGTAACATGGTTTTGTTTGATGAACAAGTTCTCCTTGACAATCCCATACATAGTTCTACCATACATACGACTATCAACCTGGGAAGGGGCCACGCGGTCCTTTAATTTAATAATTTCTCCAACCAACTCATTGTGGCCCACTCTTGAAAGTTTATACTTGGCTGGGCCTACCCTATCACACACTGTCACCACGGGTCCCAAGACATCTTGCACATAATCAAATAACCTTTCTTTATTTTCATCAAGTATTTTAGGTGGCTTGAAAAATCCATTATGATAATTTACCTCTCAAGGCAAGAGTTGCAAAGATCAGCACTAATTAACCAATCCATGTTCTCAACTATTATATTCTATTGCTTCCAGGGGTGCAGAACCAAGGGAGGATTCTGGAGGTGACAATGTCTAAATTAAGTATTAAAGTATGAATAGTAATTTTCAATAGAAAGATGACAGAAAAGGGCTTTAAAAATTGTTTTATTAGGGGTTCATCCAACTCTTATCACAATCCATACATACATCAATTGTGTAAAGCACATTTGTACATTCATTGCGGTAGGAAAGGGCTTTTTAGGGACAGTGATGCCTGACTCCTTTATAGGGGAGCAAAACCATCATTATTTAGGCAACTATTATAGCTGTGTTAGTCAGGGTACATTAGAGAAATAAATCCACAGAAACTGTTATGTATAAGAGAGAGTTTTATATAAAGGGTAAGTGTGCATCAAGAAAACATCCCAACCCAGTGCTGCCCAAGCCCACAAGTCCAACATTAACCCATATGTCCGACACCAATCCACAAAATCCTCCTCCATTTCACAAAACACACACAATGATGATGACTTCAAGAGGAAAGCCGGATCAGTGAGCGTGTAAGCATCTCAGCACTGGCAGGGGTTTCCACACGGCTTCTCCAGCACCCAGGGCTGCATCAGAGTAGGTCCATGCTGCTTCTTCTTGGGGATATCTCACAAGAAGTGAGCCCTGCAAGCTGAAGCAGGGAACTGGCTAAGGCAGCTGCACCCTGGTCTGACCATCAGAAAGCAAGAGACCTGAGAACTAGAAAGGTGAGGCTCACTGAATCATTTATCTCCCCTCCCTTCAATTAACCCCACACGTGTTTATTGACCAAGTTGGCACAATAAACTTTAACTATCTCAATAGCAGAGGTGATAAATCAGGAGGGCGCAAGAACAAGAATAGGACATATGAAAAATTTAGGTGGTAGGATCACAGTTATAAAGCGACCAAGGGGAAGTGGAGGAGTATGGGAGGATTTCCTGATTTATAGCTCCACTACCATTCATGGTTCATGGAGTATAGACAGGCGGGTCTTATTTTCAATATACTATGTCTGTCGCACCCGTGGGACATCTAAATGGAAACAGTTGGTGTTGCTGCTCGGTGCTGTCACGATGGCTCCACAGAAGGAAGCCGTGTCCAATCCCACACCACCCTCACAGCTGCTATGTTTGAGGCCCTTGTTTCAGCCACGGGGTCCGTCCAGCTCGTCAAGGGTCTGACTCTTTTTTGATGCCTCCTTGTGGGAAACTAACAGTGAGGGAAATATCATGAGGACTTATTCCCTAACTTATAACAGAGGGAATCTGGAAAGCTAGTATTCCATGGTAGGAAAGCCACCACTTTGGTAAGTTAGAGATGAAGTCCAAGTATATTACCCTGCTTTAAATATCATGCCCACAGATTCTCCCCTAACAGCTATCCTGCCTTAAAGTGAGCACATGGTTGACTGCATCTGTAGAAGCAGATATGCTTTGGGCACCCTCCCCCCCCCACCCACTGTAGCACCCATCCCTCCTCCTGCCTTTCCCCCAATGCAGGTATTAGGTTTCCTCACCTGTGAGCTCAGGGACTTTACTGTGTTTACCACCCACCTTGTGACATATGTAACTACTGAATATGCATATCTTATGGATATCTATAAATATCCCAAGACAGTAAAGACTCTCTCTGTGTGCACAGATCTGGCTGTCGAAATCATGGCCATCCCTGAAGTTAGCATGCTACTATAACATGTACGTGACTCCTTTATTTCACTCTCCTATCTCTGCTCTCTTCTATGACTTTACTATGATCTTTATATATTATCACCGTCCAGTTGTGCCTACAGACCCCTTGGTTGTCAGAGGCTGGTTTACTCTGACAGCCTCTCACTTTACCAAGCAGGATGCTATTCTACAGGGACTGCTCTCTCCTCATCATCTATGATGACATCTCACCATCCTCCCTTGATTTCTTTGTTCTTCTGGCTGCCCATGATATTTTCAGTATTCATTGCCGACACCATAATTCAAAGGCATCAATTCTTTTCAGTCTTCCTTATCCAATATTCAACTTTTACGTGCATATGGAGCTATTGAGAAAAGCTATTGAGAAAAGGAGCACGTTAGTCCTCAACTGAAATCGTGTTTTCCAACACTTTGAAGTGGTCTTGTGCATCAGATTTACCCAATGCAGTGCATCGTTTGATTTCTTGACTGCTCTGCTTTCACAAGTATTGATTATGGATCCAAGCAGATACAATCCTTGACAATTTTGCTCTTTTCTCCATTGATCATATTAGCTACTGTTCCAATTGTGATGATTTTGGCCTTCTTCGCATTGAGTTTTGATCCACACTGAAGTGAGCAAACCTTGACCTTCATCAGTAAGCTCTTGACGTCCCAGCGTTCATCAAGGAAGGTTGTGTCATTTGCATATGCAGGGTTGTTAAGGAGCCCTCCTCCAATCCCGATGCTGTGCTCCTCCTCAGAGAGTCAATTTTCTCAGAACATCTGCCGAGAATACAGATTGAATACACCTCTGACACACATAGTTTCTAATTATACACCACTCCCTTGTTCTGTATTCCCTTATTCCATTTGAATCCCTGCCTCTTGATCCATGCACAGGTCCTGCATGAGTAATATGAATTGTCAAGGAATTCCCATTCTTCTAAGTGCTTTACATATAGTTTGTTATGATCCACACAGTTGAATGCTTTTGCAGAGTCAATAAAACACAAGTAACTATCTTTCTGGTATTCTCTACTTTGGGCCAACTTTGATTTGATATCAGCAATGATATACCCTCTACCATGTCCTCTTCTGGATCCAGTTTGAGTTTCTGGAAGCTCCCTGTTGATATACTGCTGCCATTATTATTGAATGGTCTTCAGCACGACTATACTTGCACGGGACATTAATGATATTCTTCAATAATTTCCACATTCTGTTGGGTCACCTATCTTTGGAATGTGTACAATATGGATCTGTTCTAGTCAGTTCACTAGATAACTTCATCCTAGGTTTCATAGCATAGGTGAGGGAGTGCTTCCAGGGCTTCATCTGTTTGTTGAAACATTTCAATCTGTATTCCATCAGTTCCTGAAGCCTTGTTTTTCTATAATGTCTTTAGTGTAGCTTGGATTATTTCTCTCAGTAGCATTGGTTCTTGATTATATGCTACCTCTTGAAATGGTTGGATCCCTACTGATTCTTTAGGTCAGAGGTTCTCAACCTTCCTAATGCTGTAACCTCATGTTATGGTGACCCCAACCATAAAATTATTTTTATTGCTACTTCATAACTGTAATTTTGCTACTGTTATGAATTATAATGTAAATATTTGATGTGCAGGTTGTATTTTCATTGTTATAAATTGAACATAATTAAAGCAGTGATTAATTGCAAAAACAATATGCAATTATATATTGTGAAATATTTATTATGTGAAATATATATTTTCTGATGGTCTTAGGTGACCCCTGTGAAAGGGTTGTTTTACTCCCGAAGGGTTCGTGACCCACAAGTTGAGAACTGCTGCTTTAAGGTATAGTGACTCTGTATATTTCTTACATCTTTTTTTGATTCTGGTAGTCAATTGAATATATGATCTCAGATTCTAGGTACTGAACATGTAAAGTAGAACTGGAAATATTCTGATTGTGAAAGACCCTACTTTGGACAATTCTAGGAGGAAATAAAGATCTATAAGCAATATCAGGTTTAATGAGACACTGTCAGTTTAACACTTTCAGTCATCCTTTTATCTCTGTGTACAATGAATGATTTCATTATCCCCTTGGTTAATTGTGAAGAATAAATAGAATCGGTATTTTTAGTGATAAGAGATTAGTCCCTTACAACCTCTTGAATGAGTATTATATTGAATGAGTATTATATTGCCGTAATGGGCTTGGAGTACCTATATATTCATGCATGTGTACATCTATGTGTGTGTGTGTGTATTTATATAAACCCTCACTTTCATCAAGTCATTTCCAACTCATAGACACCCTAAAGGACAGGATAGAACATACCTTGTGAGTTTCTGAGACGGAAAGTCTTTATGGGAGTCCAGATCCTCTCTTCCTCGAGTGGAGCAGCTAGTATCGTCAAACTGTTGACCTTGCCGTTACCAACCCAACATGTAACCACTATGCCCCTAGGGTAGGGTACATTATATATGGAAATATATATAGAATGCATATGTATTCCATGTTATGTAATGTATATGGAAATAAGTATTTGTATATATAAATTTGAGTATCATATTTGTGTGTGTGTATATATATATATATATATATATATATACACACACACATACATATATATCTGCTGACCGTGCGGATGGCAGCTCCAAGTGTAATCGGTACACTATCAGGGCTTTTGGTGTCTGTGTATACACAGATACATATAATCATATATATGAATAGCTAAGATATAGGCTCAGCCTGGCTGAATTCAGAGCCCGGTTCAACCACTTGTAGTCTCTGTCACCTTAATCTTTTTCTCCTTTGCTTCTCTCAACAATAAAATGGAGTTAATAATAACAGTAACTATTTCCATTAACTATTGTAGCATTAAATTAGTACTATGGATCAAGTGCTGTGGGAGAAAATAATTTAAACAGTTTTGTGCCATTTCTTAAGAAAAATAAAATACAATTTGGTAGGAAAAGAAACAATAAGAGAAAGGCATATTTACAGAATTTGGCTAACATGATTCTGGGAGGCTAAGGAATCCAAAATGTGTCAGCCAGGTGGTATGCTTGAGACCCCTTCAGGCTTCTTACCAAATCCAGAGGTTGGGCCACCAGAAGAGTGACAAGTGAGGGAGTTCTGGCAAAATGTCTATTTATAATCTAGACGCAGATACACTTTAAGGAAAACTCTTTGCCCTTACGGTCTTCAATTGATTCGACAAGGCCTATCTGCATGATGGAGGTTCTCAAAAACACACTGCTGTCAAGTTGATTCCGACTCACAGTGAGACCTCCGAGGACATGTAGAACTGCCCGGGTGGTTCCAAGATTGTAACTTAAAACATATATCATTTTATTGGGAGCTCTTACAGCTCTTTTTTTTCTCTTCTATTTTTTAAACATTTTATTAGGGACTCATACAATCGTACAGCTCTTATAACAATCCACAAATCCATTGTGTCCAGCACATTTGTACATATGGTGCCAGCATCCTTTGCCAAACATTTTCTTTCTACTTGAGCCCTTGGTATCAGCTCCTCATTTTTTCCCTCCCACCCTTGGTATCAGCTCCTCATTTTTACCCTCCCTCCCTCATGAACCCATAATAATCTGTAAATTATTATTTTCATATCTGACACTGACAGCTATCTCCCTTCACTCATGTTTCTGTTGTTCATCCCACGGGGGGTGTGGGTTGTTGTTCTTGGTGGTGTGATATACCTCCATCATTGTGATCGGCTCCCCTTTTCTCTCCACCACTTCCCCCTACCCTCATGGTATCATTACTCCCATTATTGTTCCTGAGGGGTTTATCCGTCCTGGATTCCATGTGTCCTCCCCGCCACTATCACGATCCCAGTTCTACTTAACAAATACGGCTAGACCAGATCATGTGCACCGGTACAGATTGTAACTCTTTACATAGTAGAAAGCCTTATCTTTCTTTCATAGATTGTCCAGCATTTTGAAACTGCTGACCTTGCAGCGAGTGACCCCACTACATATGTCACCAGGGCTCCGTTATGAAGGGTTTTCTGCTTTAAATTATTTAAGGCCAACTGATCAATCACATAGAATGACTTCAAAATAGCGTCAGAGTAAAAGGTAGACTATTGTTTGACCAAACAATTGGGCATCCTAGCATAGCCAAGTTAACATGAAATTAACTATGGCACATATAAGTAGGATTGGCTGGGTGACATTGAGGCAAGGATATCACAGCAGAAGAAACCAGGGCAGTGGCGTTTCAAGAACGAATTGCTTGGATTCTGCTTGGTCTTTTAAAATTTTACTTTGTCTTTTTCTTACAGTTTGCTTTGGTCAGCTACTCCATGTTTACTGCCAATTTCTCCTAAATAAATTTGCTTTATAAACAAAGTGATTTAATGCATGACCACTGAGCCAGGGACAATTCAATCCAATTGGTTGACATGTATACTTCTCCTTCAATGTTGTTTCCAAAATTATATCTTCAACTTGGTTGAGTTGCCATTCTTGGAGCTTTTCATATGAAACACTAGTGCTGTTAACAGCTCTTTGCAGTATGAGGAAACACACTAAACTAGATTGAATGGTGAGGCCTTCCCTACTTAACCCTACTCATAGTCTTCATATCATATTTATTCCTTATTAAATTAACTATATGTTTCTTGTCACTTTCAGTTATAGAAAAAAGAAACTCATTTCCTGCTTCTTTTAAATAAAAGTACCAAGAAATGCAGACGATAGCACAAGATTCACTCTAAGGTGAAATTCCTTAATCTTTATGCCAGGCTTTCTACTGCTAAACTACCAGAGGAACTTTGGTAAATAATTTTTCATTTCCATCATCATTTGCATATTTTAACCTATAATAATGAAATATCATTTTAACAAAAATAATCACATTTTGGAGACCCAGCCATATAAAACACTTAATGGAAATTTTGACTCGGAGTTAGAAGACCCAGGCCCAAGTCAAGTTTGTACCAGGTTTGTGTCTTACCTTTGTACAAGTGCGCACACATTTGAGGGTGGCCTCTTCATTTCCCCCATCACTCATGTTATTTTATGTGGATGCTGCTACTGTTGATGCATTTCAAAAATTTGAGTACATTTTATAAATCTCTGTTATTTTTGGAAACAAGGCTTATATTGTAATTGGTAGTAGGAGTCATTGCATGGTAACCATGGCCAATTAGTTTAGGCACATGAAATGAGTCTAGATAGAATTTCAAATATAAGTTTTACTATTAGTGATCATCTAACACTTCTCTGTGAAGCTTTCCCTACTATCCTAGGAACTCTATTCCCCTTTTAAAATTCTATACTTTGTGTAGTTAATGTTATACATATTACACTGTACTACAATTATTTTGTGGGTTCACCATTGAAGTGCAAACTCCTTAAGTACAGAGGTTAGACCTCATTCTTGTCTAGACACAATAGGATATGGGATGAATGACTAAGATACGAGTGTAGAAGTCGGCCTGGCTGAGTTCAGAATCTAGTCCAATCCATTTTTATCTCTGTCACTTCAATCTCTGTGTCCTTAAGTTTTCTCATCTATAAAATGGAGACAAAAATAACAGTATCTACCTCAGCTAACTGTATAAGATTAAAGGAATGATGCCATCTGGATCAGTTCAAGTTTTAGGAACCAAAGTATAAACATTTCTTAAGGAAAAGAAAATATATTATGATCGTAAAAACCCATACCCATAACATGTAAAACTTGGCCAACAAAATGCAATATAGCAAACCAACTTTGAGAAAAGTTAACCATCGAATACCCCTCTCTCTATTTTTTTTCCAGGAGAAAGATGAGGCTTTCAACTCCTGCAAGGGGTTACAGTGTCAGAAACACACAGGGGCAGTTCTACCCTGTCCTCTAGGGGCGCTATGAGTTAGAACTGACTCGATGGCAGTGAGCACATATATTATTTCTACTTTTTTAGTGATATGTTCTTTGATTGCTTTTTCTACCTAGAGAATACAAGAAAATATGAAGCAAAAGAGGTCATCCATAGACACCATAGGTGTCAGTGAAGCCATCGTCTTGTCTCAAAGCCCAGCTTTCCTAGTCAACACCAGGAGAATGATGTGAAAGAGCTTTTGACAATGTTTCATAGGCTTCACCCAAATGTCAAAAGAATGCATGGCAGAGAGGGATTTAAGAATTCAGTTCAGCTGTGCTAGGGGCTGTTTGGGAGAGATTGTCACGAGTCTACCCTTGACCCAGGGCATTATTAAACCAACAGCATTATACCCTGACTTTTCACTACTTACCATAGAAGCCCTAGTCTGTGTGTTGCGTTGCTAACACACGTTAGCAGTTCAAACCTACCAGCTGCCCCATGGGAGACAGATGAAGCTGTCTGCTCCCATAAAGGTTCCCAGCTTCAGAACCCCCTTAGAGGGTCACTATTAGTAGAACTCGACTAGACAGCAGTGGGGTGGGGGAGGGGGGATGGGGCTTCTGTAATAAGAATTTTCTTTCTTTCTGCTTTTTTTTAATAAATCATTTTATTGGGGGCTTGTACAACTCTTATAATAATCCATACATCCATCCATTGTGTCAAGCACATTTGCTCTATGGCGTACACACCAAACCTTTCAGAAAATTGAGGGAGAATTGGATTGTAAGATGCACAAACACATTTTTTGGAATTATCTTTTTTTGAGGGATACTAAAGAGAATATAATAAAATTGAAAGCAGAAAAAGTAACTTCCAAATGCCCTATCTTTAGCGGAATAAAGTTGTTTTATTTATCTGTTCGAATCATGCTGATCAGTTAAGATTTGGGTACAAAGGGTGAATATTCTTGTCAGAAAGCATCATCAGAACAAATATCTATAAGTTGAGGAATGCCAACTCTTGTATGGCTGTACTAAGAAGATTTTGGACTCCCACTCAAGTCTCTAGTCAGTCTGCACAGATTTGCTTAGTAATCTCTCACCAACAGGGAAACAAAATAAGCTTCAGGGCAAATGGATAGAAAAAATGTCTTTAATTTATGAAGACTATTTTATAAATATCATATTTGTTTACATCTGCCAAAAGAAAGTCCAAGAAGTTATATTTTCTTAGAGTAGTTTTTTAAGACAATAACTGCAATCTATTTTTCCCACTGTTTTCATTTTCTTATTTTCATACCTTTAGGATGCAATGGAGATTTCCATTTTCTAATATACAACCTTTTAGAAATCCAAAGGCAGTCTGTACATTTGATTTTCCTTTGAATCCATGATTAACTATTGTAAAAGGTACATTTAAAAGTGTTTAAAAAGAAAGAAATATGTTCTAGGCTAGAAGGAAAAATTGAAGAAGGCTGCCGGAAAGTACAGTTGACCTGCAACTTTCTTGTATTTGGTAGCAAAGGACAAAAAGATTTCATTTTAAGTTCAAAACAAAACAAAACAACAAAAAACCCTTCTTAGTAGTCCTACAATAACACTTTCCCCAGAAATATATCGACTGTTGCAAAGTTTCTTGGTACTGTGTAAAGTGAAGCGTTGTTATTAAAGCATCTATATTATGTAAGTGCCATGCACTTAAAATTGTAACAATGGAATCTGCACAGAAGAATCTTTTCAGAAATTCCCTGACTAGTCTCTTTTTATCCTGAATAATTATGAACTCAAAATAGAGGGCAGAGGATAAAGTAAAGCTGGGATAGATGCCCTGTCTGAAAACAAATATCTAAGTCACTTGCAAAGGGACTCAAGTCTATTTAAAAATTTATATTCTTAAACTTTTTTTGGGCAAAAATCACTAATATCCAATATTTGATGGAAGATGAGGGGTATAAGTCTCCTCCCTATCTCAATCTGCTCTACCTAGTGCACATACTGTTACTCTAACATCTATTTATTAAGATTAGCAGAAAATCATCCTTTAGTCTAGTCTGTAAATTTGATGAAGCCCCAACTCTGTTTCTTTGATATTCCATAGCACCTTTATGGAACATTCATACAAGGTACAGCTACAAGACTGAGCTGAGTTGGTTTTGGAGTTTGAGTCAGGTGGCAAAGCAACTACTTACCCAAGCTATAACGTTTTCAATAATCTCCTATGCATACAAAAACTGGACAGTAATTAAGGAAAGCCAGAGAAGAATTGATACACTTCAATCTTGGTATTGGCTAAGACTATGGACTGCCAGAAAAAGACCATTCAACAATAGTGGTACCATTCAACAAGAGTACATCAACAGGTAGCTGCCAGAAATTCATGTCAGAACTAGAAGAGGACATGGAACAAAGGATATCATTGCTGATGTCAGATGGATCTAGGCTGAAATCAAGGAATATCGGGAAGATATTTTCTTGTGTTAGGCTGGGTTGACTAGAGAAACAAATCCAGTGGTACTAATAAATATATGAAGAGTAAGCATTATATCAAGAAGTAATTATATATCAAGCAAACTTTCCATCCCAGTCCAGATCAAGTCCATAAATCTGATACTAGTCCATACGTCTGATACTTGTTCATAAATCCTGCTTCAGACTTACACAGTCACATGCAGTGATACAAAATGCAGGAAGATCACAGGCCAGTGGTGAAAAGTCTTGTGGAATCAATGGCAGTGGACACATCTCCAGGACTCTGGAAGGTCATTGGCAGGTCTCTGTGTGTCTTGCCTGCAGGCAGGTGAAGCAGAGAGAGGAAGTTCCCGGATCCTTCTTATGAGGAGACCACACCCACTATGAGGTTCCATCAGACTGTGACCTGATTGACAGGCTAGATTTCACATATCTTCTTAAGGGTGCCATGCTGACACAAAAACACCTTACTATCACACTTGTTTTTATTGATTATACAAAGGAATTCCACTTAACAGATGATAACAAAATGTGGATAGCATTGAGAAGAATGGGAATTCCAGAATACTTCATTGTGCTCATGCAAAATGTACACATTAACGAAGATATAGTCATATTATACACATAATAAATGTTAGCTATTTATAGATTAGCTTACCATAAAAATGCTGACCACGCTATCTACATAGGGATAATTAGCAGCTAACATTTGTGTAGTAGCTTCCAAGTTACAAAATGCTTTCAATTTACTGTTTCATTGGACGTAGCTTAAGAGAAAGCTAGGAGTTGTAGAGAAATGTGCTTATTTTAGATAAAATGTGTCAGAGTTGGACTCATTGGCTAGAAGGTAGACCAGTTTTAATTTGTGTGAAGGGGAAGTCAATATACCACAAGAGGGAGGTTGGTAAAAAATGACGGAGGCAGGGGAAGACATAGGGAGATTTGCAAGAGTAAAAGACAACAGCAGTAAGAACTATTAAATACACAACCCTGCAATAATGGTGCTTTACAGGTAGACACATGGATAGACAGAAGGACTCGATAGTTGTGTCAGGGAGAGTGGGATCATACAAACAAATATATATAGGACATTTGTACAGTGGCTGCAAATGTATCATGAATGTGGTGGAGCCTACAGGGGCACATTTATGAAACCTTCTTATGCATTGCCAAATACCTCAGAATACCTAATGAATTGGCACAGCTTAGTCTACAAAGAGTGTTCTACATCCTACTTGTATTGGTAGTGACTAGGGTCTTAGAAACTTGTGAACAACTATCTGAGGTACAACTGTTGGACTCCCCACTTCTGAAGGAAAGAAGAGTGAAGAAGATCGATAGAAACTCGGAAACAGGGACTGTGGAAGCCCCAGTCTCCATAACCCTAAGGCCTGAAGAACTGTGGTGCCTGGCTAGGGGTCACCTTATTATTTCCTGGGAAGAGTGGGATAGAAATGTGGACTCGAACTCTAAATCACAAGAGAGGCCAGGAATCCGGATCAGATAGAGATTGGTAGAATTCCCTAGACTGTGGTCTTTATTCTTCAGGTAAGAGTTCATTACCCAGCATGAAATTTGGGAGGTGTTAGAAAGAAGTAAGTGATGTGTGGAAGCCAATTACTCAGCCTCCATAAGCAAACAGCCCCCTTCAATCGACATGGTAAATCATTATAAAACAAAACTTGCTATTTCTTTTCAAAGAGTTGGTTCTGCAGGGGTTAAATGGCTGGTTGTTAGTCGAAAGGTCTTCAGCTGTAAGCCCCCAACCATGACAGTGTGCTTCCATAGTGATTATAGCCTTGAGAACCCTGTGGGGCATTTCTATGCTGTTCTATAGGTTGCTACATGTTGGACTTCAGTTAATGACACATTATAACTGTGTTACATAATTTCGTGCTAACTTGAAGTATAGGGGTGGAGTCTAACCCGGTAGGTCACAGCCTGAGGGTGCCTTCTTGTGGGTGTGGCCTCTTCATAAGGAGGGTCCTGCGAACCTCCCTCTCTTTTTCTGCTGTCAAGTCACTCAGAAAACTGCCAGAGACACCGCCATTGGAGGGACAGAACTCTGCACCCTTGATACTCAGTTACTCCTCGATATAAAGATCTTTCTGACACATAGATGGGTGTCACTGAATTTGTTTCTCTGGTCAATCTGGCCTAACACAATAACAATGATTCTAAATTTTGCATGGACTCTGGAAGATGGCATTGGATGGTGAATTATCTGGATCTATAAAGCTTAATTTTAAAATATTTTAGGATGTGAGCTATAGGCCATTGGTATTTATTTTCCCATATCTTAAAACATGCAGATGTGTTTGGAGATTGCTAAGGCCACTAATGGCATTTAATCTGGCTGAATCTGCACTGTCATTTCAGATTATGGTACTAATTTTGAATCTTACGATATAATTTATTATGTTGATTTTGAACCAGTAATCACAATAATTTGTTGAGCACATACTATGTTCTAGGTACTATGTTGTTGTTACTAGGTGCTATTGAGTTGGTTCCCACTCACAGTGACCCTATGTTCATGCCAATTATTGCAGCCACTGTGTCAATCCATCTTGGCGAGGACTTTCCTCTTGTTCACTGCTCCGCCTGTTACTTATATAATCCTTAGGCAGTAGATGCTTTTAGTCTTGTTTTTCAAATCAGAACAGAGGCAAAACAAGAATTATCTGAGAACACTTAAAAATATGAAGCCAAATTAAGATTCAAATGCAGGCTAGGAGTCTCAGTGTCTTTTTACTAAATTATTCTATATCTCAGTGTCAGGAATTTTTATATTATAATTTAATTGTGAATTTAACAATATAATATAATGTTTTCAAAATGCATTTCACCATTTTGTTCCACTTGAAAATACATTTTACAGATGAATAAAAACCAACTGTAATAAACAATAGGACATAGTAATGCATTTAAATGGATGAAATAAAATATAATCATAACTAATATGCTATACAAGTAACTTATATGCCATATATTTTTGATTCTACATAAAGAAAGAAGAAAAGCAAATTGTTCACAATAGTTTTCCATTGCTTCAAAGGATCCATAAAGCCAATTTAAGGGTTTGTACTCTCACAACTCCTAATATCCCACCGAAGTGTTAGTTTGTCAGACTGTGGTGGCTTTCACATGGCTGTGATGCCACTGGTATTTTTAATACCATCAGAATCACCCATGATGATCATCTTTCAGACTAACAGCAGCCTAGCAAGAAGAAAGAACTGGGCCACTTCTGAAAAATTAACAACTGAAACCTTATGAGTAACCGAAAACATTGTCTGACACGGTGCCAGAAGAAGGCTCTCAAAAGATGCTGGGAGCCTGGATCTGAGGCAGAGCACAGATTTCCCGACCTTCCTTTGCTGATGAGGCACAACTCAAGGTGAGAGAAACAATTGTAAATATCTAGCAATAATTTGAAGATGGACTGTATGAATCTAGGGGAGTTAGAAAGGAATGTATAAAAATCCATACCCTGAAATGGATTGGTATTGACAAATTTGAATCTGAAAATGAGGGGATTTACTATGCTAGGAATGACAAATCCAAGAAGACATATCTCATTCGTCATAAAAATAATATTTCAATATGTAGCTTGAAGAACAATGCTCTCTGTCTTAGTGTAATATCTATATGCCTACAAGGAAAATAAGTTAAAACAACTATTATTCAAGTTTACACAAACCACTAAAGTCAGTGATGAAGAAATTGAAGACTTCTACCAACTTATTCAGTCTGAAACTGATCAAACAAGCAATGCAGATGCACTAATAATTACTGGTGAAAGAAGCGAAAACAAGGAAGGTTGGAAAATATGACCTTGGCGACACAAAAAAAGCTGGAGTTCACATGAAAGAAGGTTGCAAGATTAATGGCTTTTTCAGAGTAAATACTTTTTTTCAACACCACAAATAGAGAATACACACATTGACCTTACCAGATGAAATTCACAGGAATCAAATTGACTATATCTATGGGAAGAGACGATGGAGAACTTCACTATCATTTATCAGAAGTCCAGATGTTCTGTTCAGCTTTTGTTTGTTCATATTAGAGTGTAATTCCGAAGTGTTATGTCAATGGAGGTCACCCTCTTAAAGCTGTATTACATCCTTTTTAATTTTTTGGTGTATGAAACCCAGGATTGATGAATCCATAGGAACAATAAGTAGAATAAATACTTTGGGGGGAGGAGGGACAGTGGTGGTGGTGGTGGGTAAAAGGGAGTTGATGTCAAGGAATCCATGTAGAAAAAGATTGTTTGGATACTGATTGTGGTAGCAATTGTATAATTCTACTTGATGTGATTGAAATATGGTGAGATAGTTAAGGTTTATTGTGACAACCTGGCCGATAAACACATGTGGGGTTAATTGAAGGGCAGAGAGATAAATGGCTCAGTGAGCCTCCTTTCCTAGTTCTCTGGTCTCTTGCTCTCTGATGGTCGGACCATGGTGTGACTGCCTTAGCTAATTCTTTACCTCAGCTGGCAAGGCTCATTTCCTGCAAGACATTCCTGAGGAGGAGAAGCCACATGGACCTACCCCGATGCAGCCCTGGGTGCTGGAGCAGCAGTTGTGCAGCCCCTGGCAGCACTGAGAATCTTACACGCTCACTGATTCAGCTTTCCTCCTGCAGTCGGCGTCATAGTGTCTGCTTTGTGAAATGGAGGAGGACATTGTGGATTGGTGTCGGACATATGGGTTAATGTTGGATGTATGGCCTTGGACTGCACTGGGTTGGGATGCTTTCTTAATGTACATTTTCCCTTTATATAAAATTATCTCTTGTATACATATGAGTTTCTGTGGATTTGTTTCTCTAGTCTACCCGGACTAACACATATGGAATGATCTAGGTATTAAATTCCAACTAATTAAGAAAAGTTCTGGTTGAAGCTGGAGAAAATGAAAACAAGTTCATCAGAC
The DNA here is from genome assembly GCF_050624435.1 of Tenrec ecaudatus. Taxonomy (NCBI): domain Eukaryota; kingdom Metazoa; phylum Chordata; class Mammalia; order Afrosoricida; family Tenrecidae; genus Tenrec; species Tenrec ecaudatus. The sequence continues at coordinate 67,466,905 of NC_134535.1, forward strand.
AGACCCAGAATATAGCTTTATTCCATCTGAATTAGTGACCATCTCAAGGGCAGATTTGACACGCTTGATTCTAATGACGGAAGACCACATGATGTGTGAGATGGCATCAAGAACGTCATACAGGAAGAAAGTAAAATGTCATAAAAGGAGAGGAAAGAGAAACGATTAAATCAATTCACTTTTGTTTGATAGGGAACTTAGCTATTTTAGGGGACCAGGACACTGGTAAGCAGGCCTGGTGGTGCAATGGTTAAGCGCTAAGCCCTGAAGCGCAAGGTTGACATTTTAAACGTACGCAGCGGCTCTGAGTCAGAAAGACTTGGTGTTCTGCTTCTGTAAAGATTACATCCAGGAAAACCCCATGGGGAAGTTCTATTTGATGATTTGGAACATACTTGGTAGCTCCTGACAGCAGCAGCAGGGTGCCGGTGAATACCCTGAGCAGAGCAAATAGAGGATAAAAATTAGCATCCTCTGGATGCTTAGCCGCACCTGCTAAGCATTTAAAATGAGGCATGGCAGCTAATGCTCACGATAACTGCATTGGTTTTGGATTTGAAAACTTTACTTAAGGGTCCGTTCTGTTTATACATCACAAAAGACTGTGCAAAGCTTTTTGAGAGATGCTGGCTCCTGAAAATTAAGAAATTACAATCAAACCACGAGATTCTGGGATCCTTCAAATCTGGTTTGTTGTAGTCCTCTGTTCAATTGGAAGAGAACAAAAAGACAGAAGGGGAAAGAAAAAGTTTAAGGCTCTTTTCTGGCTCTTGCACTATTTAGTGTTGTCAAAGGAGAAATGGGCAAGCCCTAGAAGTTTGTGTGTGTGATATCAATGTGAAACTGATCTATCTTAGGGATGCTTTGCTTAAAGTTTTAAAAATTCTCTCCCATATGTGTTTGACAAGTAAGGTGACAAGTTGAAGACAGCACTCTAGGTCCCAGTTGTAGGGTCTTCTACCCTGAGTCGGGATTCTATTGCACCTATTTGTTCTCTTGACCTTCTTGACAGATGGTTTTCATTGTGTTGCATGTCTTTCTTTCTTTCTTCTTCTTTTTTTTTCCATTTTAGATATTCTATTGCCAACCTCATTAGCTAATATTTTGATTAATGCTTTTCTCTGCCATATTTTTAGGTGATTTAGAAAAGTAAACATATACAACAGGGTATCCCCTCCCTCTCCCCGCAAAAAAAGTATAGTATGCATTTTTCCCATTAGACGATCTTCAAGCAACTCTGTGAGTTGGTGCACCTAGTGGCAACACCGGGGAAGGTTCTCTCCAGTCACATTGAATTTTTTCGTTAAGAGCAGTTTTGCTTGAACCTCATTTTTTGTGATGGCCAATTTAAGAAACCAGTGTGTGGCTGTGAAATTTTGGTTCCTGCTTGGGAAAAATGCAACAGAAACTGTTGTGATGTTGAACACAACTTACAAGGAGAGTGCTGTGGGAAAAATTCAAGTGTACAAGTGGTTTTCTTGTTTCAAAAAAGGCGAAGTGTCGAATTGATTCAAACCTCGTTCTAGACACCTGTCAACTTCCCAAATGGATGAAATGTTGACAAAATTTCATGCACTTGTGTTTGAGGATCGACGATGGATCAGTGAAGAGATAGAGAAGTTTTCTGGACTATCTTGGAGCTTGGTTCATTGAATTTTAATGGAAGATTTGGGAATGGGAAGGTTGCTGTGAAATTTGTGCCTTGGGTTCTGACTGACCAGAAAAAAGGGTGTCAAGTAAAAACATGCCATGCTTTGAAAGAACAGCTCTGAAGCGACCCAGACTTTTTATCCCTCCAAGGTCATTGCTGGTGACAAGGCACTGTGCTGTAATTATGAGTACAGCATCAATCAAGCCAGTACAAGATGTCATTGTCACCTCACTCCAAAAAATCCCATCAAGTGAAATCAAAGATCAAGATGTGAGGGTGGTAGTGCATTTAGAGTTCATTCCACCAGGTGGGCTGTTAATGAAGCTTTCTGTTTAGAGGTTCTGAGAAGATTGCATAACAGTGTGTGACCAAAAAGGCCTACCTTGTGGCAGATGGGGGACTGCTTTTTCCCACCATGACAATGCACCTGCTCACACAGCTCTCTAAGTGTGCCAGTTTGGGGCAAAAACCAGCATGTCTCTCTTGCCCCACACACCTGACCTCACTTCATGAGACTTTTTGTGTCTGTGAATGAAGAGGGACATGAAAGGACAGCAATTTGATGATGTAGAAGAAGTGAAGGAAAAAAAACGAGGGAGGTCAGCCATCCCATCCAATGAGTTTGAAAAATGTTTCCAAGAATGGGATCTCAGTTTCGATCAATGTATCATGTGTAATGGAGAATAATTTGAAGCTAATAAAGTGTGTTTTTAAAATTAAATACATAGCTTTGGGGAAAAATTCCATTTTTAACCCTCCCGTACATTTATCTCTCTCAAAGGAAATGTGTGTGTGTGTGTGTGTGTGTGTGTGTGTGTGTTCCACCCAAAGTGGTTACATCTCTCTCTTTTGGATTTGGATCCAGATCTGTTTGATGAATGCTACTATTTTTCCTGGATTGAACAATGAGAACCTTACCAGGGAATGCATGAAATACAAATGACTGATAAAACCCAAAAGCCAAACCCGCTGCCATTGAGTCTGTTTTGACTCACAGGGACCCTCTGCGATGAGTGGTAGGGTTTTCAAGACAAATTTGTCATGTACATGAGCAATAGTGCATTACAAAATAAATTTAGAGAAATTAATATTTTGTGTTAAAGATTAATTTATTCTTTAGAATATGTCTTGAATCCTTAAAAAGCATAAATGGGTTAAATATATAAATTTAATCCCAAGAAACCAGTGTTTGGGAATAACTTTAATGCTTATTTGGGAGTTTAACATGTTCTCACCAAGCTTTAAATAGAAAAGTCTCAAAGCACATGCTGTGCATTCACTTGTCAAATTCCTGGTGTCACTGTATCGGCAGTTTCACACTGAGTTCCTAGAAACGCAAACTTGACACTCCGCTCTGGCAGTTTCATATTATAGCGCATCTGGAAAGTTTATGGAAGAGTTTTAATGGGTACGAGCTTTCACAATGCATATGCTTTGTGGAATGAAAGAGTGTAACTTCAAATATGAGTACATAGCTCATAATTTTAACTTTGTCAATAATTGTAAGGGTGATGGACGTTTAGTTGTTTTACTATAATAAAACAATGATTTGGCAGTAGCAAGGGTAAGGGTTAGTAACAGAGATTTTTTTCTCCCATAAAGGAGTATGCCTTTACATGAAAACACCCATTCATGAGCTATGGACCAGTGAGTAGACTCTTATAGTTATTTGAGATTCAGTGGAGAAGAAGAGGGGAGTCCTGACTAACCAGGGAGATGAGGATGAGAGTTGCTGCTTACCCTTGGGAGAACTCAGATTGCCTTGACGCTGGAGAGGGTTGGGTAGCTTTGATAGACGGTGGGTTCTGGTCACCGTAATCTGGGAAGGAAGAAGCGTTGACTTTGGGGCCCTGTGGCCTCAGGCTCATTGAAGTGGTGGCCACTCATTATCCTCTTGTGTGGGACCAGCCAGATGCCCTTCTTGACACTTATTCAGATTAGACCAGTGTTTGGGGACTTCACTGTCAAGGCACAAGCAACTCACCAGTTCTTTAAACAATTAGGGAGCTAAAATATTCATAGAAAAATTTCACTATCTTTTAATTCCGTGAGCGTTTTTGAAACCCTCTCCTATGTAGTGACAGCCCATCACATGGGCTTATGTAGTGACAGCCCATCTTAATGCAGTGGCAGGCCTTATTGTTTAAACAGAGGATTTAACTTGTGTTATTAATTAAGTTGTATAAAGTCAGTTTAGCATCTCAGTACTTCAAGTACTTTGCGGGGCTATATGTGATGGCCTGGGAAATAAAGTTGAAGTATAAATTGGCATTTGATTAACGAGATTTATGCCTCTTATAACTGATAGTTCTGGGACTCTTACCAAGAAATATTTTCTCTTAAGCCAATTTAGTCTACAAGATTTTACATGAAAAAAAAAAAGATTTTACATGAAAAAAGATAAATCACACCGCCTATCAGTTTTCTTGCCCCCCCCCCCATTGTTTCGTTCAGCATCAGGCTTTTACTGAGTTATTTTCATAATTAAGGGATTATTTTATACTACTATATAATTTAATTCTTCCTGTTTCTATCACTTCCCTCTTGCCTAACCCTTCTGAACTTTGTCACGAGGTGAATACACGGTAGACATTCTAAGAAGTGCATACCTCACTAGTGTTTTTGATCCCCTTATAGACTTGTTTATTGTTTGGATGAAAATGGAGCTTCTGTGGCGAGTTCAGTTCCAGACCTGAAGGGCAATTAAAAGCCATATTTTTGGGAGTTCTGCTAGTCCGTCTATTACCAGTAAGCCTCATCTGTTTATGATTTTGAGTTTGGGTCCATGTTTTTCCTGCTACTCTATATAGGACTTTCTTTTAGAGTGGTTTGTTAATGATACCCTGGCACCACCTAATTCTTCAGGACTCAACTTCATGGAGGCTCATGTTTATGTAGTTCATGACTACATTAGACTATTGTTTCCATGGGTTTGAACAGGGAAAGATCAATAGCGGCACCTTCGATGGATGCTCATTGGCTTTTAAGATCCCAGCCACTACTCACCGATGCGGGATATCAAATGTTAGCTAAGTCATGGATGGTGTTATGCCAGTTGAGTTTGATGTTCTGCGAAACTATGGTTCTGAGCCCACAAAGTACGTGACTAATTTCCTCAAGGTATCTGGTTATGTTTAAAAAGCTTTCATAAATTTGCCCCTTCTATGTTCCGCTATATTCACGGATATATTTGTAGTATAAGTAGGCACCCATGGAGAAATATCCTCTGCTGCAAACATAAATGGATGCTTTGTGGGTATACCCCACTCTTGCTCCCATGCCCCTGTATCTTTGTATGTACTTGTACCCCCAAATAAAAACCAAACTCACTGCCATCAAGTTCAGTTTGACTCATAGCAATTCTATAGATGGTTGCTGAGGCTTTGTGACTCCTTTAGGGACAGAGACCCTTCTCTCTCCCGAAGGAGAAGTTGGTGGGTTTGAATGGCAGGCCTTAGCCATCAGCCTCACTAGAGCTCTATGCAACCATTGCACACCGTTACTGCAGGATTGTGCAGATAACAGTATTTGTGTCCCAGTAGTTTCTCCTGCCCTCATCATTTAAAGATCATTTTCCCATAAAGATTTAAAAACATTTTTGTTATGAATTGGGTGAACTTTAAAGAGCAGATCAGTTTCCTATAAACAATCCACGCATATTTTGTTTCATGTCATTGTTACATTGTCCCCCACAATGTAACCACTTATCCCAATTCTTCCTTGTGTCTATTTCTCCTTTCTTTTCTTTATTCTTTTATCTTCTTGATTTCTTTTCTTTCTTAAACCTTCTGAACGGTGGTTCCTTTGGAAATGGTTGTCTCTTTTATCTCAAACAGTTTATTCTTCTAAAAAAAAAAAAAAGAAAGAAAAGAAACTGCCGTCAAGTCAACTCTGACTAATAGCAACTCTCTAGGACAGAGTAGAAACTGAGTTCACAAGACTGTAACTGCTTATGGAAGTAGAAAGCCACATCGTCCTGCCATCGAACGGCTTGTGGATTTGAACTGCTGCCCTTGTGGTTAGCAGCCCTGTCTATCATTTAATGGAAGACTGAGTCGTGGGGCTGAGCTCATTTCCAGACTTGAATTGTAAGGAAGGGCCATAGTCTTGGGGGCTCCACTAACTTCTATCTGACAAATCTGCTTAGTCTGTCCTGGTTTTGAGTTTTGGTTCACATTTTCCTTTTCCGCGGTCCACGGCCTTTTACCGTCACTCCTTGTAGAGCAATTGGTAATGGTAGCTGCAGCCTCTCTAAGGGCCACAGAGACTTTCACAAAATCGCCTGCCCTTGTAAGCTCCACCGCATTCATGAATATATCTGCAGCAAAGGTCAGTTCCCACGTGCAAACCTTTGTATATTTCTGGGTAGATTCCCATTTTCTCTCCCATCCTCTGTCAGCCGCGTGCCTATCCGTGCACCTATTCCTGTTGGTATGGGCGTCATCGGTCAGTTCTGACTCGTAGCGACCCTATGTACAAGGGACACAACACTGCCCTGTCCCGAGCCATCCTGTCTGCGCCCTGCTGCAGTCACTGTGTTACCTCCTGAGTCTTCCTCTTGTTTATGGGCCCTTGACTTGACAACGATGCCCTTTTCCAAGGCCTGCTCTCTCCTGATACGATGTCCGGAGCACGTGCTACTGTTCTATGTGGGGTCACTTGATGGTACCTAACAACAAAATGTATTTTCTCGGACAATTGGGACATTTTAGGAGAAGTTCTGTGACATCGCTGGTTATTTTCAGGGATTCAAAAGTCCTCCAGTCACTCTGGACAAAACCCTCACCAAGAGTTAGAGGCTGATATGCCCAGTGCATTGTAAATATCCAAAATTTCACACACGAAAACGCTAGACTTCTCCAACTCCCCCTGCGTTTGGACCATCTGCTAAGGGGAGAAGACTGAGCCCTGCTTCTTTCATCTTCAGGCCGATGGCCAATCAAGTGCTGAGCTCTCAAGGAGTAAGGTTGGGAGGACGTCGGCGATACCAGGAAAGACACGCATGGCTCCTTACGTCCAATTTCTTGTTAATTATCTTCAATGGCTCTTTTTCAAAACCAGGGGGCTCTTGGGTGGCACAAGTGATTCACTGCTTGACGACTCCCCGAAACCTTCGCTGTGGAGCTCATGCCGAGAAGGTTCCAAGAAAGGCCTGGCGAGCTGCTTCCTGCTTGCAGAGGTCCTGACTGCAACACATGGCGCTGCAGGAGGCAGAGCGGGCTCTGGAATCGGGGGTCACTTGTTGTTGGTTTGAGAGGGGCTAATGCTTGTTGCCTGAACATCCCACAGAGTCCCTCATCTGAGTTTTCCCCTCAAGAATGAATGCAGTTCTTCTGGATGTCTGGTTAACTTTTTTCCCCTACGTCCCTGTGTACGTGGCATTTGTCCCACCTTATTTGTTTGTTTGTTTACTCAATCCCGATGTCCCTCCTTGAGGCATCAGCACCCAGGCAATCCTGGGCTGGAGGAAAGCACTCACACCCCCCGACTTTGCAATGGTGAGCTTCCACTCTTGATTGAAAGGTGGCATCTCTTATCCTGCAAATGACCAGAACTGAAATGAAAACAGTTCGTTTTAACAATTTAGAATCCTTGCTTAATTAAAGCATTTTCTCAATTACATTGGGGTACTTGCTGATTATGGTTTTTATGTTCTTATATAAAGCATGTTGGTATTTGAACTTCAGCTGTGTTTCTTGGACCTGGACGGTGGATTACACTACTCTGCATTTTCAATGACAAATATTGTCTTTATAACATTACAAATTACCATTGGACCAATTTATTTTCTGTTTAAATCTATGGTGTTTATAGTAATTTTTCACGGGTGTCTATCTTCTCTATTTAGCAGCTGGCAATATACCTGGTATCTGACAATGAAATAAATGACAAACTTTCACAAGGTGTGATACAATCTGGTATCTGAAACTGAAATAAATGACACACTATCACAAGGTTTCTTTGTTGATAGCCATTGAATTCCGTATTTGTTTTCACAGGTAAAAGGGAGGGAAGATGGCACAGAACACTCTTGAGAGTCTGAGTAGAATTACGTATCCACTGTGGTTGGGCGTAACGTTAGAAGTCTGGACACTTTGGGCCGAGGAAAGTATTAAACGGCCAGGAAGAGCAAACGCCTGAGAACGGGTCGTCCCATCGAAATAACTGAATTGTGCTACAGCTGAGACAAATGAAAATAGCACGCCCTGCCAGAACAGACCCATTTTGGCAAAAGTACAGCAGAAGCTCTGGGGAAGCAAGGATGGCAAGAACCTTTAATGGCCACTTGACTTACTATGTATCAGCAAGATGGCCTTCAATAATATTAGCCGTAGGGGCATTTAGGGCATTCTCTTTCTCTTTTATTACACACATGTCAGAGCGTCCATTTAAAAGACTCTCCTTTTTGCACAGGTACGTATCATCTAACACCACCATATGTTCTGTGAAATAGGACATCTCATGATTTGGGGCATTGTGCAAACCTTTTAGGAGCCCATTTCGTTGTCTTTGTCTCTGCTATTGCTGCTGCTGCCCCCTGGTGGCAGCGGCAACAGGAGCCGAACACAAGGAAGAGCGCAGAGAGGAAGTAGAGTGCGTGCGTCCTGCCTGCCAACTGCTCTGCCAGCCTGAGCAGCAGGAGCACAGCTACCTGCTGGCTGGACAAAGTTTTGCAGTCTGTCGCTAGAGTCATTCTTCTGCTCATGTCCCACCGGTGGGTCCAATGCTACACGAGTTTGCATTTGCGTTGTTTAAAACAAACCCGTTGCCAGAGTTGATTTTAACTCACAAAGAGCCCTAGTGACACTATTGGGTCCCCATAAGGATTTAGTGCTGCAACAATTCCAGATCTGTATGAGATTGAATTGGCGGGACGACAGTGTTTGGCTTTTGTGCTTTAAGAACTACTCTGTAGGATTCCCAAGCCAGTGCATCTTTATGGGAGCAGATAGCTTCTTCTTTCTACCAAGGAATGGCCAGTAGGTTTGAACCACTGACCTGAAGATTAGGAGCCTAATGTTTAACCCCCTATGCCAGTGGTTCTCAACCTTCCTAATGGCACAACCTTTTAATGCAGTTCCTCATGTTGTAGTGATCCCGACCATAAAATTATTTTCGTTGCTACTTCATAACTGTAATTTTGCTACTGTTATGAATTGGGCGACCCCTGTAAGAGGGTCATTCGGCCCCAAAGGAGTTGCGACCCATAGGCTGAAAACTGCTGCCATCAGTGATCATTTGAAAGCCACTCCAAATCCAAATTCACTGCCATTGATTCAATGTTGACTCAAAACTACCCTTTAGTACAGGGTAAAACTGTCCCGAGTTTCCAAGTTTCCAAGGCTGTAACTCTCTCTTTATCTTTCTCTTTTTAAAGGGACTAGAAAGCCTCTATTTTCTCCATGGAGTGGCTACTGGTTTCAAACAGCTGACCTCGCAATTAGCAGCTGTGATAGGTAGGTTTATTGTGCCAAACTGGCCATTAAAAACATGTGGGGTTAATAAGGTTGCAGTTTGATTGGAGAGCAAAGAGAAAATGGCTTGGTGAGCTCCGCCTCTCTCTTGCTCCCTGGTGATCGAACCAGTGTGTGGCTGCCTTAGCTAGTTCTCTGCTTCAGCTTGCGAGCTACACTACCTGTGGGACACCCACCCATGGATCATGATGCTAGAGCTTGAGGTTCCTTCAAGACCTGCTTCGTCATGCTGCTGGTGTACACATTGCTTGAGCTGAGGACTGTTGGGACCTGCCCTATCGTTTGCTGTCTCTGGCTGGACTGCCTGCATTGCTCTACGGAAAACTCAGCTGTCTGCTTCCTTGACCTTGGACTGAGCAGCCCTTGTGAGTTGAAGGACTTCTAGTATATTAACTGTTTCATGGAAGTGAGTTCAACTGAACCCTCTGTACCACTGTGTGGACTAATTAGCTGTTATATATACATAATCATAAGTATCCTGGTCTTGTTTCTCTAGAGAATGCTGTCTAACACAATTGGTACTGGGCGTGGTTCTAGAGAAACAAGATAATAAATAAGGGCTCTCAAATTGGCTCTCCAGCCTGATTAGGCTTAACAGCACGGATAATGCTGTCTCTACCCCTACAGGCATGGGTTAGTCTGCTACTCTTACAAGAGCGGGTGGTGTGAATCCATGGTGTGAAGTAGCAAAGCTGATTTCCACAGTATCACCACCAATAGATGAAGCGCTGGTGAGAGGAGAGGCCCTGGGTGATGGTGTGTTTGATATTTTCCAGCAGTTTTGTCGAGATGAGAAGTATATGGAAGCTGGTTGGCTGGCCCTCTTTATAATCGAAAATATGATCAAGGAAAAGGATAATCTCAGAACCTCAGGAGCACATCTCAAATGCCAAATCACAGACCTAAAAGCGCTGCAAAGGAGAGTCTTCTCTCCTCCAGTAGTAGAGCTGACATTGCTGAAAACCACACCCAGAGTCTCATCATCCAGTAGCTGAATTATAGCGTCAGCTGAATTGCAGGTCTAGAACAGTGTCTGATATTAAAGTAAGGGCATTAATCAGAAAGAATTGGGAGCCTGAAAGATGGGATGGAAATGTATGGGGTAATGATCCAGCAGAGGAGGATACTGAGCCATAGAGATGATTGAGCCACCACAATCAATAGATCCACCCCTCCCACCTGAGGTGATTAATCCTCAATTAGTAAAACAACCCACACCTGAGCAGATTAATCAACCTGCTCAAGGTGAAATGCCAGGTGGGGCTGTATCGGTAGTACTGCCTGGGGGAGATGTCTTACAAGATATTATATCTATCTATATATTTATCAGATCATAAGTATCCTGGTTTTGTTTCCATAGAGAACCCTGTCTAGCACAGTATCCCAGTGGGTAACCACTTGGCCGCCAGGGGGAAATAACAACAAAGAAAAAGGCTTTTCCTTAACAATGTAAAACAACCACAAACCTTATGGGATCACGGACGTAATATAGGCAATTGGACATGAAGTGATAGGTATCTGCCTTTTAAGATGAATTTGACCAAACATGAGGAGCCCTGGCTGTACTATGGAGTAGGCATTGGGCTCTTTAACCACAGGTGGCAATTCAAAATCACCAGCAGCTGCTTTAGAAAGATGTGGCTATCTGTCCTGGTAAGGATTTCCAGTCTTGGAAACTCTGTATAGGGCTGGGAAGAGTGCGAATCATTCTGATGGCAGTGTGTTGGTTTGGGGTTGGTTTTAGCATACTTGAGATGGAACTCTGGTAGTGCAGTGATTAAATGTTTGCCTACTAATCAAAAGGTTGGAATTCAGCAGATTCTCTATGAAAAATAGACATGTCAGTTAGGGCTTCCTTAAAAATTTACAGTCTTGGAAACCTGATGGGTCAGTTCCACTCTGCCCTATGGAGTCCTTATGCGTCAGAATCAACTTGATGGCAGTCGGGTTTTGGTATCATTCTCCCTGGAGTTCCTGGGTCATGCAAACACTTAAACTTTCTACTATTAGTTGAAAGATTGGCAGCTCAAATTCATGCAGGGGTGACTTGGGGACAGGGCTGGCCATAGGCATCTGCAAGGGTACCACCTTGAAATCGAATGGAGCAGGGTCCCATGAGTTGGAAGTCTAAGTCCAGTTGCCAAAGAGGAACTCTTAACCAACATAGGACAATTAAATGCAGATTTTGGAAACTGACCCTTAGTGTGGTTGTTGTTTGTTTTCGTGTAAGAGATGAGACATCTCTGAGTACACTCTAGAATATCTAAAATTCCATTTTTTGACTCAAAGTTAGCTGGATCCCTTGACATTTCCTTTTTTAGAACATGCTGGTGCATTTTCTAAAGCATCTGGTCTATTCTCAGTATTGCATTATTATTTAAAAGTTGTTTCACTCAGCCAGTTACTTCTTAAAAAGATCAGAGGGGCTGTAATATGCAATTCTAAAGATAAATCCTTTTACAACTCAAGGTTTGTCCACAGTTTTATTATTTCCATATCTTATTTGACAAATTATGTCTTAATTGAAAATATCAGTGGATTCACACCCAGAAAGCCTAGACCTCCTTGTTTTGATTACCCAGGAAATCTGGGATTGACCTTGTGCTCTGATTTTACCTAATGGACCTCTGTTGAAATTCTTACTTACCTTCTCGGTGTTATGATTATGAAAATTCTATGTCCATTTCTTTATTAAAGTGCTACCCCAATTCATTCCATTTGTGCTGTGGGATCTCATTTGTGAAAGATTTTGAACTTCAGAAGTTTGACCTATTTTAGGAAACTTTCATATCACACTCTTTTCCATAATATTTCTTGAATATGTTTATGAAATCAATTTTGGATAGGATGTATGGTGCTGATCATTAACATAGGTAGAACAATAGCTGTCACCATGATAATTACAGCAAATTATATTTTAGCTTTGACCCACTTCACAGCCTTGATATCAAGCAAATGATAATAGCTTCTTCTTAACCATGATATGAATTTTTTATGTGATATTTTATAGCTAAATATTGTTATACTGGATTTATCACAACTTTCTGGAAGGTTTAAAAAATAATATATCATTAAAAATCTTGATTACGAGGATCTACATGTGACCTCCTCCCTGGGGGATGGACAATGGAAGAGGGAGTGAAGGGAGATGCCGGACAGGGCAAGATATGACAAAATAATAATGTATAAATTATCAAGGGCTCATGAGGGAGTGGGGAGCAGAGGGAGGGGGAAAAGAGGACTTGATGTGAGGGGCTTAAGTGGAGAGCAAATGCTTTGAAAATGATGAGGGCAAAGAATGTACAGATGTGCTTTACACAATTGATGTGTGTATGGATTGTGATGGGAGTTGTATGAGTCCCTAATAAAATGTTTAAAAAATAAATAAAAATCTTGATATGTTTCTAAAAGTTCAGGTGCTTACATAGGTACAGTTTTCAAATATCTTTAATAGTTTTATTGGCATATAATTTATATATTATACAACTCAATCATTTAATATTATGGAGAAGAGTTATGCAACCATCACAACAAACAATTTCAGGACGTTTTCTTCTTCCTTATACTCACTGTTGTTAGCTCCTCATTTCTCCCAACCTCCCCTCCTATGTTCTTAGTAAATATTAATGCAGTGGCTATCTGTAGATTTATCTATCTTGGGTTTCATTTACTGAAAATCATGCAAAACAACAAAGAAGAAAAAGAAAAGCCCCCAAAACCCTACAAAACAGAGAAAAACTTCACTCAAAATGAAAACTGGAATCCATATTCAAACGAGTCACAGAAAAGTACAATTTAGTGTTACAGAGAAGATAAAGGTGCTTTTAAAAAAGTAAACAGGAATTTTTGATGGATTGGAAATCTCACTATTTATGCAGTCATATTTCAGAAAAAATATAAGATCTATTTATAACTATGTATCCAAAATTGTATTTTTTCTCTTTATTTTATACTATATACAACTTTCCAAATATTGTTTTTAGTAACTGCTTAGTGATATATCACAGGAATATGTCACACTCTGACTGTTCTCCAATTGACAGCAATTTTAGGTTGTTTATATATTATTTTCTATTGTGAATAACTGTGACAAACATCCTTATGTATGTGTTGCTGTGCGCTTCTGCTAGGGTTCCCACAGGCTGATTTCCTGAAAACATACCAGCTGGCTCCCACAGTACAGTATACACAACCTACCTAGTCCTGCTTCTCCCAGAGCTCAATTCAGGACACCTCCTTGCAGATGGTGTGAGGCACGTGGAAGATGAACACTTCTTGAAATTGGCTCAATTTATGGGTTCCTGCCAACGATGAATTTATCTTGTCTTGGGCCAATTAACCTGGTTTGAGCACCAGCCTATCATTGAACTAGAAGGATATAACACTGGTCAGTATAATAAGGAGTGTCAAGCGTGAGATTTCTTTATAATAATTCACTCTGTTTTTTCAAATTGTCTTTTGAAACCCTTTGTCCGGCTCTTTTGCTTCTTCATTCCCTCCATTCACTTTAGCTACTATATATTCAAGAGCAAGTTTGAGAGTTTCTTCTGAATTTCATTTTGGACTTTTCTTTCTTTCCTGGCTTTCTGATGAGTTTTTCTGCTTTCTTCATGGGTAATGTTGATGTCTGGTGTTTGGCCTTTGGTGTTCTATGTGTCAAATCTATCCTTGAGATGGTTTTTACATTTAGGTGGGCTGTTCTCAAAGTTGTAATTCTTTTTTGTGGATTTGTTTAAATTTTCTTCAACTGGAGCTTCCATTTGAGTAATTGATGGTTAGTCTATTCTGCTGTTGTCCTTTGGCCCTGATGACATTGAACTTTTCCACAACCTCTTTCTACAGAGGTAGTCAGTTGATTCCCGTGTATTCCATTTGTTGTGGTCTACATGCTCAGCTGTTTATACTGATGAAAAAAGTTATTTACAATAATATGGTGTTGATCCTGGGAAATGTTACCTCCAGAATAATTTCTATCATCATGCTTTCCAATAATCAATCTTTGTTCTTTGTGTCCAGCTTCTCTATATCAATCACTATTAATTATCAATGCATCTTCAAAAAATTTTAAAAGGCTTTCGTTGACACATAATTCACATACCATGCAATTCAATGGCTTAAACATATGGAAGGAAGTTGGGCCATACTCACCACAATAGATTTTTAGCACATTTTCTTCTTTCCTGTACTCATTATTGTTAGCTATTTTCCCCAGCCTCCCCCGTCATAGCCCCAAGGGACTATTAATCCAGTTAATGTCTCTGTAGATCTATCTGTGCTAGATGTCACATAAAGGAAAATATGCAAAGAAACAAAATCTAAAAACCAAAACCACCACAAAATCCCAATAATAACCGAATAAACAGTTACAGAAAAATCTCAACTGAAAGGATAGCAGAAAAACTGCAACAGATTAAAAATATCAAAAGGGAGAACAAATGGGAAGTTATGAAGTTTTAGCCTAACTACACCTGCATTGGTTCACTTTTCAATGCACTCTGTCTGAAAGAAAGGCTATTCAGTGAGGAGTCACAAGAGGCCAATGGTCAGAGAGGATTCACAAGAGACTTAATCTATGTGTGGGCCCTGAAAATGAATTTGCTTTCTGTAAACTGAGTGCTCAGAATTTAAGCTCTAACACCATTTTCTTCTCTGTTTTTAAATTTTTATTATAATTTACAATCCTTGGATCACACAGGCTGCTGTACTTCTTCCACATGGACTTAGCTGACAGCTCACTTAGATGGCTGCTTGTCTGAAGAAAAGACTTTAAGACCCTGGCCTCAATGCTCTTATTTCTGATAGCTGAATACCATTTGATTTCTTCATCCCACTTCACTGTAGCACCCATATCTTCAGTGATCTCTTTATGAGGGCCAGTATTGAGCAGGGCCATGTCATAAAAAGAAGTTGTTCTCAGATTAGGACCATGGCTAAGGGAATTATCAAAGCATCTTGATTGTATGTTTAATCAATTGATGACTGCAGAATTTGGGAACTATCTTCAATTTCCGTATCTTTGAAATTAGTGTTTGATGCATCATTTAAATAATTTATCTGCTCATTGACAGGATTATACTTTAAGATTGATCTTGAAATGTTCTTTTTGGTAATTATTCTTTGATTTCTGGCATATGCGTATTATTGACCAGTTAAAAATGGTCAATATCAATCCATTTCAGCTCACCAGTGCCTAGCATATCAATTTTCATGTTAATTTCATTTAACATTTGATGACTCCAAATTTTCCTAGAGTCACATTCCATTTTCTGATTATCAATAAAATTTTGCAGGTGTTTCTTCTTTTGTTTTTGTTAAGCTACTAAAACAAATGAAGCTCTTGGAAAGTTTGCTTCTCGGCGGTACTGACTGACTCTGCCATGAGAAGGTGACCCTTTCCAATCATCTTTTGAGTGTCTTCCAAACTGAGGGGCTCATCTTGGAACAGTTTCAGAGGTTTCATTATGTTGCTGTTCATGAAATTTTCACTTGCGAATTTTTCAGCACCAGTGTGTTCTTCTTTCTAGTCTGTTTTAGTCTGTAAGCTCCACTGAAATCTGTCCATCATCGGTGACCCTGTTGGTAGTAGAAAGACTGGTGACCAAGCTTCCAGCATCACAGCAACAGATAAGCTGCTACGGTACAATAAACTGGCCTGCTGCTAAAGAGCTCTTTAAAGCATTCAAAGGCAAAGATGTCACTTTAGAACTAAGATGCAGATGCATCTGCCCCAAGCCATGGTATTTTCAGTCACATACTATGTATGCAAAAATTGGACACTGAATAAAGAAGAGTAAAGAAGAATTGTTGCCTTAGTATTGTGGTGTTGGCACAGAATATTAATTATACAATGGACTGTCAACAGAACAATGTGTTCTAACATATGTTGGTGCGATTGATGTATAGATTGTTATGAGCTGTAAGAGCTCCCAATAAAATGATCTTTTAATACAAAATTGAGGATGAAGATACTCATGAACGTATTAACAGGAGGGCTTAGTTTTTGGACAAGGGCATCCTGTATAGCAGAGGGTCAACACGAAAGAAGACCTTCAATGGAGGCGGATTGTCACAATGGACTCGAGCGTGGTGATTGAGGGGATGACACAGGCCTGGGTGATACACTGCTTCATTTTGCAAGGGGTAGCTAGGATTGCATTGATTCCAACTCATAGGACCTTACAGGCTGCACTGACTTTATGGCACTTATGAAAACAAAAATATCAAGAACGAACTTCTCTAAGGTTGGTGATTGCCCAACCTTAGTCAACATTTGGGACAGAAGTAGGCCTATAGCATATAGTATTCCATTATAAACTGGGCGGGGGTAGTAGTTTTCTTTCTCTTGGGTTAATTCTACATTTAATAATATAGGTGGCCAACTGCTCTAATTTATAAAGACCAACTTAATAAATCAGAGCATTTTATTGTTAGATCTGATTTATTTGTACAAAGTCATGTTTTATTTCATGGCACATTTTGTGCCAAAACATAGTATATGTTGCATAATTGTTATTCTATTTTTTCCTTAATATTTATTTTTGATTTTTCAAGGAAGACAGGTCATGAAAACATACAAAAACATTCCAAATATCACAATATCACCTGTGTTTCTTTACCTTTGTCATTGAAGCCTCCAGGGTTATAGATGAAAAGAAATTGTTTTCAGGTTTCAAGTAGAATCTCAGAAATAGCATTACATTTTGCAAATTAATTTTCAAAGAGATGATACCTTAACATCTGACAGGGAAATATTGACTCTCTCAATTTATTTAAATCTTTATATGGTTTATCAAGCTTTTAATTGATTCCAAATAGGTGTCTTCTATTTATAATTAAGCTTCAGACCAAAGAACTAAACTCACTGCCATTGCATTGATTCCAACTCATAGGACCTTACAGGCTATAGTAGAACTGTCTCTGTGGGTTTACAGAGTGTAACTCTTTACAGGCGGAGAAAGCCTCTTCTTTCTCCCGTGGAGCAGCTGGTAGTTTTGAACGGCTGACCTTTTGGTTAACAGTCCAGTACTCCTACAATTAAGCTTACTCATCAGTATTATGAGTGAAATATTTTTCCATTGTAAATTCTATTGTTACATAGGAGGTATAATGATTTATATGCATTTGTATAATCCAATTACATTTCTAAACCCTGTTATTAGTTGAAGAGTCTGATACATATGTTGGTGTGTTACAGGCTTATTAGAGAGTGTTCTTGGGCTCAATACTGTGGCGGGAATGGACAGAGCAGACTTGGCAGAGGAGCTGGGTGAGCATCAGTGACCAGGACCAGCTCTAACACTGGGCGGGCTCTTCTGAGGCTTCTCTACTGAGAAGGTACGGGAATTTTATAGCTTGGGGGAAATTTGCCATTGAGTACATGCAACTTTGGGTATAAATTTGAGTAAAGAAGCAATTGTTTTGTGTTCCACATGCTAGTCATCAAGCCAGAAAATATATGGATGGCACATAAATATATAAAGGTCCCCCTCTTCCCTTCATTTGTACAGTGCTTAATTTTGTTCTTGATTTACGGTGCTTAATTTTGTACAAAGCTGCCATTAGAATCCAGGGATATTTAAAGTAGAATGTCTCTCAATCACTCAGGCAAGCTGAGAAGCCATATAAAGTTCATTTGAAAGGGAAAAAAAATGAGTACGAAATATTTGAAAAGGGAAAATGATAAAGAAGATGACCTCACCAGAATATTAAAATGCATTGTGATAAATCAAGAATTAAAACGGTTAAAATTTTGTTTTTACCTTGAGGTGTAATTAACATATCATACATTTCAATATTCGGTCATACAAAGAAGGGCTGTGCGATCATCGTCACAATCAACCTCGGAACTTGTTTTCTTCTTTTACACATTGATGTTGCTTCCTCCTTTCTCGTCCCCTCCCTACTTGGTGTTCCCTGTTGATCATCGTCCTGTAATTGTCCTTGCACTTCCATCCACCTTGGTTCTCTGGATGGATGACTGTGCAAAATTAGGGCAGATGCCAAGCAAGGATCTGTTAACAATGACCATACAAAATGGATAGGCACCTCAATCTGTGAGAAAATAGAATGTTAGAAGTTTAGAATAAATTCACATTGAGTCCATAGGAAGATCAGAGCAAAAGATGCTACATTCTCGCCTAAGCACCATTGCTAAAATTTAGTTCACCATGCTCACCATCGGATTTTTGAGTTCTTGATGTTCCTTGCCTATGTGCATTGGGGGAAGCGCTGTAGGCTTATTCCAGGTAGTGACCCTGAAAATGGATTACCTGAAATTTCATTTGAGACAGTGGTGTTGTTCCTTTGTCTAGGTTTGGATCTTTTTCACTATCTTTGGATCACACAGGGTTGTGTGCTTGATGTAAGATGAAGAAAATGACTAGCATATAAATGTTAGAACTTAACATAAATTCAAGATAATATCCCAAATGAATGAGAAAGGGATAAATATTTAATTATGTTTGGAAAGTTATTTTAAAAATTCAAGTTATATTTGTACCTCACATAGTTTATTAAAGTTATAGCTAGATATATTGACTACATAAATAAAAAGAAGGCATAAAAATGCATGCTCATTTAGACAAATATCCAGATAAGGAAGTGTTTTTGTAGTCTAAAAGCATAAGAAAAACTTAAAAAGAAAATGGTAAATACTTTTATCTAGGTTAAAGAAAACTAGTCAAAGAATTCATAAAAAAACCTAATGATCAAATGCTTGGACTTAAAATACCTTATGTAAAGCATTCTAGCTTTTACAAATCAATGAAATCATTAATATGCCACAAAAATGAATAGATGGACATCTTCATGCTCTTCACATAATTATAAATTCAAAAGATCAATCTATTCATAAGCATATAAATAAATAGACTATATAAACACATGAAATGGTGGGAAGAATGCCCACAAACTATGCCACTGGGATGCAGAAATCTCCTGATGGGGTAATGAGTGACCCTACTCATGCTACAGGGCAGAATTACTTTTCTAAAAGTGATAAGCACTTTTTTTTCTAAAAGAAAGAGTTACTTTTCTAAAAGTGATATGCACTGTTATTTTTTATCTATTGTTCAACATAAGATGAACGGCATAAGATGCCTGCCCTCTTAGGTGTAGAAAGTTCTAAGGCCTTGGTGTCTTAACTAAACTGTAGAGGTGGTGGCATCAAGCACAAGTGACAGCAGCCTCACCACTCACACAAACAGACACAGGGCCACCAGTGGGAGGGGCAACAGAGTTTATGAAGGAAGAAATTTCTCTGGATTGTGAGTGGGAGAAATATCTTTCTTGGACATCCAAATTCATGTCAAAGACCACTCATGTAGTTTCTCAAGGAGCAGAGATGTGGACTCCAGATGTCTCTGAAGGAAATAAGTTCAAGAAGAAAATGGCAGATGCAAAGTAGTAGTCAGCAGGCATTTTTCTATTTCTTGTGTACTTTTTCTGGGAACAGTTAAAGGACTGTTGACCTATAATAAAAAGTGGAGATGTGAATTAGTAATATGGTCCCCATCCCAAATACCCATACTAGTGAAGAAGGAGGAAGAAAAAAGATAAAGATAAAATTATTGAATACTAAAATTCATGAAAATGTAAATATTAAAATATAACTCCTCCCACAATTATGGGGTTTACTGGGGGAAGTTAATAGGTTACAATTCAACATCAGAAATGCTTAGGATGCAGTTCTTCAGTTGGGACCATGTCTTCTCAGTTGTTACTCAAAGATACATTTCCCTCATGTCTTCAGTCTTTCAGATACAGAGTCTAAAATGTCTCTTTTTAAAAATGCTTCCAGTTGGCAGGGCTTGAGCAAAAAACAGTTTAATGTTGTCAAGGGTTAACCATTCTTTCATGTTATTACTGGGTTTACACACAGATACAATTTTTCTGAATAGCAATTTGACAATATATAATATGAATCTCTAGTAATAATTCTATTACTAGAAGACCTGAAAATTAATCAAAGGAGACTAGATTTAGTTCCCAGATAGTTAGCTCACAACTACTTATCAGATCAAAAGTTAGAAAAAAATATAAATGGACCACAATAGTGTGACTTTTCTTTTTTTAAAAAAAATTTTTTTTAGGGACTCATACAACTCTTATCACAATCCATACATAAATCAATTGGGTAAAGCACATCTGCACATTCTTTGCCCTCATCATTTTCAAAGCACCTGCTCTCCACTTAAGCCCTTTGCATCAGGTCCCCTTTTTTACCCCTCCTTCCCCACTCCCCGCTCCCTCATGAACCCTTGATAATTTATAAATTATTATTTTGTCATATCTTGCCCTGTCCAACGTCTTCCCTCACCCTCTTTTCTGTTGTCCATCCCCATGGAGGAGGTCACATGTAGATCCTTGTAATCAGTTCCCTCTTTCCAACCTACTCTCCCTCTATCTTCCCAGTATCTCTCCTCACACCCCTGGTCCTGAAGGTATCATTCGCCCTGGATTTCCTGTGCCTCCAGCTCCTATCTGCACCTGTGTACATCCTCTGCTCTAGCCAGACTTGCAAGGTAGAATTCGGATCATGGTAGTTGTGGGGAGGAAGCATTTATGAGCTGGAGGAAAGCTGTATTCTTCATCAGTGGTACATCACACCCTGACCGACTCATCTCCTCCCCTAGACTTTCTTCAATAAGCATGAACTGCTTTTATAGAGGGGGAAATAGAAAAAGAAGAAAAAGGATTGATTAGGCAATTTGTGTGTCAATGAGTATTATTAAATACTTTAATAATGAAAAGTTTAAAACTGTACTCAAGTCTAGATCACTTCTGACTCTCATGACCATGACCATGTAGGTCCACTGCCAAGACAAGGCAAAAACACTCTCCTTCAAGCACAGTTCATTTTTTTAAAGAAAGACATGTCATATAATATATTGCATTTTGGCAAATCACAACAAAATTAGAGGAAATTTCCACCCATCCAATTTTCCATTCACAAAATTCTCCTATTTTTAAACTGGCTGGAACATTCAGATGCAACCAAAAGGTTGCTTCTTCTCCCCAGTAGCCTCAGTCCATGCATTTGGATCCCTTGTGAACATGTCATGTTCAAGGAAAACAAATCCTCAAAAATGTAGTTATGAAAAAGGAGGGGGCCTGAGTGAAGGGGGATTTTAAGCTGATGTCATTTAAAAGAAGCACATGAAGAAGAGAAGCTCTGACATGGAGTGGGTTTAATTTCATGTCTTCCTTTTTAATTGAAAAATTCATGATAGGGTCAGATTCTAAAACGGTCAACAAAAACGAATAGTCCTTATTTAATACACTCTCCCAGGAAGGCTAATTTCGAATGTTTGGGATTTTGTTAAGAAAGAGGTCACAAATCTCTATCATCTTCTGCACAGAAACCACATCTAGTTGGTCACCAAGATCTGTATGTTTTCTTTCTAATAAATGCTTTTCAAATATCTTTTCCTCTTCTCATTTACCTACCACCACCACTGGGCTGAGCTACCACTGACTTTTATCTGATGAGTGTCACCCTGACCTCTTCACATGCGGCAGCAGCCGGAATCCATCCTTTGCAAGGCAGACAGACTGATGCTCTCAACTTGCAAATGCAGTCAGTTCAATTCCCTATTTAGCATTCTTAAAAGGTTCATGTGTTTGAAGTTAATGAAAACCAAAGCAGAGCGTTAATTCTGACTCAAGGAGACCCTACAAGACAGAGGAGAACTGTCCTCTCCTGCCCCTTCAACTGCTCTGATTTTGTTGTACTCTGGAAGCTTCTCTGTTGTCGTGCTGGAAGCTGTGCTGGGTGCTTAAAACAAAACAAACCCAAACCCAGAAAGGTCATCCAAAAGAAAAGAGCAGGGTCATCTAACTTCTTCATAATAAGTCCCACAAATAAGTCCTGTGTCCTTTGAGAAAGTTTATCAAAATGAGCCTGTTTGAATCCCTAAAAGAGTCACCCTAACCTTCGGCGCTGATTCCTATGCCTTGAATTTGGTCCACCAGCAGATCCTCTTGGAAGCTACTGTTTGGATTTGACCTTTATCCTTTTTTTTTGAAAGTCCCTTAACAACACTAACGCAAGTAAATTCCTGATAGAAGTAACTTTAGCTATTCACTGATCACAAAATCATGTTTATTTGTGGGGGTGGGGTGGGGCTAGGGAATAAACCTGTGCATGTATGAACTAGAACCCTCACAGTAATACTTTTTGACACATCTCCATATTAATAGAACCTGTGTGAGAATTTTAAGTGATGGCTTTGTTAGTTTGATTCTTCAAATACCCGCATAGTCTGTAAAGCTATTATTATTTTTCCTTGTAGAACTTCTAGATGATAGGGAATTATCCCACAAAGATAGGGCAGTTTCCCTTGAAACATAACCCAGTCACTTCATTTGGAATGCTATTAAAACCCGAGAACAACTACAGAGGAGATCACATTTATCATAGTTAATAAAAATTACTTAGGGGACACCAAGCTTGCACTTTGTCTCCTTTTGTCTAGAGGTTCAACTTCCTACATTGCTTTGCTAGATGAATATTCCCGGAACTTCACTGAGTGATTGCATCTATTTTATTTTGTCACTCATGAAAACTTGAGCTGTCAGGATTTATCTGCCATGCTTTCTACTTGTCTTCCAAGAAGCTGTTTGAGAACCTGAGCAGAGTCAAAGTTGAGGAAGCAGAGTCTAATCTATGGCCTCTCATGTGGAGATTGTTCTGATCTTCTGTAACACCAGATAAGGCCTCTTTGGGGCTGCTCATTCTCAGCAAGTTCCCCAGTGAGTAAAGCAGCAAGCAGCAGGGATGGGGTTTGTGCATGAATTATTTCTGGTTAAAAAAATTAGTTATTTTTGTTGTTTAGGGGCAATAATAACTCATATATTGACAATTCTTATGAAAATTATTTTGTCTCTGAGTCACTTAACTCTTGAAAGCAAGAATAGCATTAAATAACTAAAAGGTACATCAATTTTTTTTTCCTTTCAGATCTTCAGGATGTTTGACTTAAAATAAACCATCTTTCCCTTTAAAGACTAGTATTAGACACCTCACAGGTACCCTGGTTGCTTAGTGGTTATGTTTGGGCTACCTGGGAGGTTCACAGTTTAAAACCACCAGCCTCTCTGTAGGAGAAAGATGAGGCTTTCTACTCCACCATAGAGCTGCAGTCTCAGAACCCCCAGAGTCTCTTAACTACCCTGTCCCACAGGGGGGCCATGAATCAGAATTGATTAGATGGTGCTGAGCTTTTGAGTTTTCAATGACACTTCATCTCTAGTACCTTTTCCAAACTCTCTTGGAGATTTCAGTATTACAATATTTTTATGGGTCACATGAGTATAAAATTAATAATGATGATAATCATAGCTAAAGGGTATCAACCCATTTCTAGATGTCAGACAATGTGCAAAGTGCCTGGCTTGAATTATCTTTTTTAATATAAGATGGCCTACTAAATTGCATCCATCCAATCCAATTATATTAGATGCCATGCAATATTCTTGGAACCTCTCCTAATGCTTAGTCTTGTCCTAGTCACCAAAAGGGAAATAGGAGGTTGCAACATGTGTCCTGCCTCAATTGATTGCATAGCTAATGACTTTTTCTTATTTTACCCTTTTTTGCTTATATTTCAAATTGGGAAAAAAAAGTTTAGACAACTGACTGCCTCGAGGTCACACAAATTTCAAGGACTGGATGTAGGAGACAAATACATTTTTTTGGAAACGATTTTTCAGATATTCTGGGTCGTACATATTTGTTAAAATAGGATCATAAAGTGCATTCTATTTTGTGCTTTGGGTCAGCAATATATTTTACCCATATTTTCATGACAGTGGAGATGCTTCTATGAACACTCGACTGTCATGAACAGTGAATTCTCTGCATTTCTTTACAGCCCCCGAATTTTCAACAGAAGTTTCCATGTAAACTGGATGGAGGCCAAACAATTCTTGGGAGCTGTAGCACTCTGTTCTCTTGCCAGCTGTGCTTCCTCAAGTGAAAATCTAAGCCCAGAATTTTGGCCAGGTCTCTTTAGCAGATTTGTGGTCCATTCTCCTAGAATTGCATCAGGGTGTTGTTCGATTTGTGTGGCTCTATGAGTTCTGACCCAAAGCCGTTTTCAAGATCTGTTGTATCACAAGAATAAAATAAAACAGTGCTATATTAAGAAACAACTTAGAGTTTCCCCTCGATGGTTGGTTTTGGATCATATTATCATGAAAGAGCTACAAGAGAAATCTTGAACGTTCCATCCTAATTGGACGACTGCTATCTGTGGGAAAGTCCGCCTGACCAAAGAAAGGCAAATTCTCCTATTGTTTTCCATAGAGAGCCCACAAATGATCGCAAAACTATTAACTGCTTCCAAAACCTCTTCCCATTAACATCAAACAATCCCCCGCCCCAAAACCAGAAAAGCAACTTGGAAAATAGAAACAATTTCCCAGATTTATTACACGATGTGCCTTCATTGTATTTGAACATTAATCATTTAATTTTAATATCCCTAAATATAGTAAGATGCATGAATAAATTTAAAATTTTTTTCAAAGAAAGGATAAGTGGTTGATGTGGCTAATCTGATCTCTGCCTCTCTGGATTGACGATTTGGGTGTTAGGTAAGATTTTCAATTGCCATCTTTATTTGGAGTCTGCAGGCAGATAGGAGGGAGTGAAGATATTCAGCAATTCTTTAGCCATAGTTTGTTCTTAATAGTCTATGGTGAAATTCCCCTTTCAGAGCTTATGGCAAGGTCAGGGGAAAAATAGAGAAAATAGTTGTAAAACAAATGTATAATTTTTAGTTTAATAGACATGCATATACATACCACTATTAATATTCTATGTCATAGAGATGTACATATGCACAGGCTATTAATAAGATTTGAAAATTTCACAAAGAGGAAAATAGCATTTTCCTTTTATAGGGACTGAGAGTAAAATGCACAAAAATGTACAATGTCAAAGGTACTTCATCAGAGGAGGTCCCACTTCAACTGGGGGCAGTTTCTCATGTTGGAGGAAGAGGGAGAAGACTAGTCAGTTCTGAGTTACAGCATTGCTCCCCAGTCACCCCAAATCAATAGACACTCCTACAAGGGTGCCCAGTGAACCTTAATGGAAATCTAACTCCAGAGGTGGGAGTGGGCCATGTCTGTCTCAGAGAAAGTGATTTCACTTTTATTGGTGGGTAAACCAGGAGGGGGAACATGTTTTGGGGAAAACACTTAACATTGGTATATAGACCCTGGATGGGAGAGTACGCCATGTATTATATTCCTAATCAGGTTTTTTTAAATTGAGTTTCTATCTAGCCCTTGGTGAGTCAGGCCACGTGCCTGGCTGTCTATAGATAACCAGAACTTAGGACCGTCTCCTTCAGTGGTGCACACCATCCTTGATAGGTCACAGCAGAAGGATCTGATTTGGAAACCCCATTAGGAGAGTCAGACTTTACCTGTAAACACAACTGTAGCAGATTAAATGAACCCTACTGACACATGTGCATAGCTCATGGCACTGCTGACAGCAAGGTCAGCAGTTTGAAACCACCAGCCAACCCGAGGGAGAAAGACGAACTTTCTACTCCCATAAAACTCTCAGAAACTCAGTCCTGTCCTACAGGGTCACTATGAGTTGGCATAGACTTGATGGCAGAGAGTTTGGTTTGATTTGGTAGCAGATTAAAGGAACAGAAATATTCCCTTGATCTTAAGGCTGTGAGAAAAGCAAATGACTGCTGTCCCAAGGTGGTGGATTCAGAAGTTATTGGACTCTGGTTCAAATTTCTTGTTTGGACAGGGCTCAATAATTGGTAGGTAAATTAGCGACCTTCTATTTTCCCTTCCCATATTCTCTTTTATTTATTTTGTTTTAGTGCAGCAGGCTTACTAATTTCACACCAAGAAGACATTGCAGCCCAGTCAACCTCAGGCCCACAGATCTGATGCTAGCTGGGGCCCTTCAGACTCATGTAGCTGCAGACCAATGATCCCGAAGGGGAAGTGGGAAGCACAGAGATAACAGGCAGCTGGGTACCCAGTGGTGTGGGTCCAAGGTCAGTGAGAACATGGTGGGGTGCGGACAGCTTGGCGGTTGACTGCCAGGGTTAGTGGCCCACATGGGGTCATGCATGGAGGCAGACACAGGGTCCCAGCAGGGATGAAGGCAAAGGTGGCAACAAAAGAAGAAGAAGTAGTTCTGTCTGTCTCCCTTGTAGAAAAGTTCGCACCCCAAGGAGACATCATCAGATTGTGACCTGAATGACGGGTTGGACTTCCCTCCGACACTTTCACAGAAGTTGGCATAAAATCTAACTGCTACAAGATCTTGTTCATTAAGGCTAGGATGCCTTCTTGATATGAAATTACTTCTTGAGACTTGTCTGGAGGTGCAAGCAGGGAGTACAGCTACTCTATACTCTTGACCGAAGGACGGTCCTCCTCCTATCAGGGACGGTTGTTCTCTTCAACAGAGCCGCAGCTTCGGTGGAGATGCACAGGGAGTGGTGAGGGAGGAAGGGGACACCCACCTAGCCAGCCAGATCAGCCGAATAAATCCTGCCGATCAATTGGGTGACAGATGTCACAGCCAGAGCGCCCTCACATCCGAAATTACTTCTTGATATGAAGTTCTTTCTTTTTTTTTTTTTTTTTTACATTTTATTAGGGGCTCATCACAATCCATACATATACATACATCAATTGTATAAAGCACATCTGTACATTCTTTGCCCTAGTCATTTTCTTTTTTTTCCCTTTTCTTATTTTACATTTTATTAGGGGCTCATACAACTCTTATCACAATCCATACATATATACATCAATGAAGTTCTTTCTTATACATATATGAGTGTTATTGGTTTTAATTCTCTAGACAACCCATCCTAACACAGATCTTAAGGACTATTTCCAGGTATGAGATTTTAGGAACTGTAAATATAAAATAACAATATTATAATTGATATAAACAACAACAACAAAACTGCCATCAAGTTGATGTTGACTCCTAGTGACCCAAAAGGACAAGGCAGGACAATCCCTCTTAGTTTCCAAGAGATTATAACTGTTCATGGAAGTAGAAAGCCCCATCTTTCTCCTGTAGAGTAGCTGCTGGTTTCAAACTGTGGACCTTTTGGATCACAGCCCAACTTGTAACCACTACACTACCAGAGTTCCCTTACATTTGGGTCTAAATCAGCCGTTCTCAACATGTGGGTCGCGACCCCTGGGGGGGTGTCGAATGACCCTTTCACAGGGTTTACCCCATACATAACAGTAGCAAAATTACAGTTATGAAGTAGCAATAAAAATAATTTTGTGGTTGGGGTCACCACAACATGAGGAACTGTTTTAAAGGGTCACGGCATTAGGAAGGTTGAGAACCACTAGACTCTAAATCTACCACATAATCTTGTTCCACTTAATTCCTTTCTGGTCTAGTGTTGTTTCTTTTTTTTATTCTTTCTTGCTTTCTTTTAGACTTATTATTTTTGTCATTGTATTATTCCCTATTAGTAGTTTGGATTTTAATTAAGAAATTATATTTAATGGTGAGATTAACATTTTTTGCCAATTAAGAATAAAAGTGATAACATCAATTTGAAATTAAAGTTATTTATCAGTTAATTTGAGTTTCACCTAAATGTACTTTAGGAATTGTAACATGTACAAGTCAATTCACCCTATCCTGACTCTGAATTATTATATGTGTATGCAAAAAAGAAAAAGACAAATGGACAAACGAAAAACAAATCAATATCTCAGTTTCATGAAGTAAGAATGAGCAATTAAAAAGTATAAATGGAAGCAGAGGCCTCAGTGGACCTGCCAGGGCTGCGGAGTCCCAGAGGGAGCACGGGGTTCCGGGCGCTGCGCCACAGGGCACCTGCCTAAGTCACGGTGGAGACTGCAGCAAGACGGCTGACCCGGAATGGGGGCGGGGGGCATTAGCCTTCTCCAGCAAATGGTGGTCTGGGGCGCTGGAGCAGTGGTCACCTCTCTCTTCCCGACGGCCCTGGACGTGGTGAAGGTGCGTCTGTTGTCCCAGCGCCCCTCGGTGGCCACTGAAGTGAAGCCGCCCTCTGGTCTCTGGAGTGTCTCCTACACCCAGTGGCAGGGCCTCCTGGACTGCAGCGGGGGTCCCCGAGGCCCTCTCCCTGTGCCCGCGCCACCTGGGTTCAGGATCTTCTTTGATTCACCCGTACTAGGGATGCCTTGGTGAAGATTGTGTGGCACGAGGGCGCCAGGACTGTGCCAGTCACTGCCATCTGCTTCATTGCCCATGACCAACTCAAGATCTTCCTGTGTAGCAGAGCCTTGACCTCGACCTCTATGCCCCCCTGGTGGCTGGCACTCTGGCTCGCTTGGACACTGGGACTGGTGAGGACGAAGCTCCAGGCGCAGCACCTGTCCTTTGGGGAACTGGGCGCCTCTGTGCAGGCCGCAGGGGCTCGGGCGGCTGAGCTCCCTGTGGTTGGGCTGGGCCCCACTGCCCTGAGGGACATACTCTTCTCAGGCCTGTGTTGGTTCAACTATGAGCTGGTAAAGTACTGGCTGAG
Organism: Tenrec ecaudatus; assembly: GCF_050624435.1. Lineage (NCBI taxonomy): Eukaryota > Metazoa > Chordata > Mammalia > Afrosoricida > Tenrecidae > Tenrec > Tenrec ecaudatus. The sequence goes on from NC_134535.1 coordinate 67,495,569, forward strand.
GGGACCCAGGCCAAAGGATCAGACATCCGTGGGCATCAGCTTTGTGGCTGGCTGCATCTCAGGGACAGCGGCAGCCACCCTGACCCTGCCCTTCACCGTGGTGAAGACTCAGCGCTAGGTCACGCTGGGCACAACGGAGGCTCTGAGTGAGGCCACTACAGGTTGACTCCACCTGGCTGCTGCTGTGGAGGATCCAGGCCGCCAAGTCAGCCACCAAAGGGCTCTTGGCAGGTTTCCTTCCCTGGATCATCAAGACTGCCCCTCTCGTGCAGTCATGATGGGCACTTAAGAGTTTGGCAAAACTTCTTGCAAAAGTTCAATCAGCAGCGGCTGCCAGGCCCTGGAAAGGGCCCAGGGACTGCCTTCTCCTGGGATGGGCTGTGGGCTGAAGGACACTGAGCCAAGTGCCTTTCCTCAGCACTGTGGCCTCTCCCCACTGACCACTCTCAGGCCTCCCTGAGCCCGGCCTTCTTCCCCGTGTGCCACGCACCCCGGGCTCAAGGATCCTCACTTTCTCATTCTGCAAGTTCAAGACCAAATTTGGCACCTGTTCCCCACATCCCTACCCCTGTATGTTTGCTGTCGGTGGGCCTGCCTCAATCTTCGCTACCCCCATTAATTCCTGATAGCTGAAGATGACCAAACAAACAAACAAAAATAAAACACAAATACTGCATCTGTATCTTGTTTAACTTATGTTCATAGCAGCCCACTAAAACATTACGGTTGTTACTATAATTTACTGAAATGAAAACTAATGGGTTTAAAATATTATGTTTATAGTTTGAGTATCCTATATGAACTTTTTATATGAACTATATGAACTAAATTAATTCCTAATCAAACTTGAAGCAATCAAACTAAATTAAACCTTATACTGACAATTTGGATGTGAAATTATTCAATTTCTTATGGATAATAATACAAGTCCATGAACTAAAGATTTCCCACCTGGAAATGGCTCTTAATAGTTCATTGGATTTAGTCTTAAGTTTCTTGATAGACTCTGTCAATTTCATTGTTTCTCCTCAAGGAACTGAGGCCAAGAGGAATTACATAGTGTTCTTCACCCCTGGCAACTATGGCATGACCGAGGGAAGAGGGAGAAGTGGGAATCTCACACGGGCACTGCGTGGCATGTAGCTAACAATTCTAATTGGGCATTTATGCGTTTGTCATTCCATGTCTTCAAAGTTAGGGAACTGCAAGTTCTTTCTGCTTCTCCACCAAAATCAGAGAGAAGTTTATACTAAAAAGGAAGGTTAAATCCAGCATTTCATGATTCCCAGTCTACTCATGACCTTTACTAACCCATTGGCTAGCGATGCCCAGAGTAACATAAATAAATAGCTGAGCGCATGCCCATTAGCCTAAAAACTGGCAATTCAAATCCACCTTCAGGTATCTCAGAAGAACTACTCCTGAAAGGCCACAACAATGGAAATCTTATGTATTGCAATTCTGCTTTGCAACTCGAGGGTCAATATCAGCTTAAGTCACCCCGACAGCAACTGGTTCACGCCAAAGCCAACGCCGGGCTCACTGCCATCAAGTCGATGCCAACACACAGCGAGCCTGTAGGAAAAGACAGAACTGCCCTGTGAGTTTCTGAGACCAACTGTTCACGGCAGTAAAAACTGCCCATCTTTCCTCCCGCTGAGCTGCTGGGGTCCCACTGCTGACCTTCCACATTGCAGGGACTGGGTAGCGAGAGGGCAAAAAATAAGATGAGAATGGAGATTGTTTTCAGATTTCAGTTCATGTGATTCCTCTGTGAGTCTCTCCGATTGCATTTCTCTGGCTTCACAAAGAGTTTCAAACTAATCCGTGTATTCTAATATAGATATTTTAATAGACAGTTGATTTACTATGCATTCCTTACAAAAATAATTCTGAAAGACAAGTTAATGGTCTCTGTAATCTCACCACATTTCATGGTCACTCCACTGGTAAAGAGGAGCCCATTTTTAATATATTATTTCACTTTGATTTTCTTCCTTAACATAAAAATTTAATTCCACAGGAAATAGACGGCATGGATGGAGGATTTAGGATGGATAATGTTCCGTTTGACTAAACATTCCCAAGTGAAGCAATTGAGTTAGGACTGAGTGCCATTCTGCATTCTGTCACCGTTGGGAAACTGGCTTTGAAAGTCCTGCCCAACTAGGTCCTATTGTTCACATCCCTCTAAACTGATATGTGCCAATAGTTTTCCTATTTGTTTTGGTGTGGAAAGAGTAGATCCCAAATTGGGTTATTAAGATAATTGTGAAAATTTTTTACAAATATTAAAGATTAACAAACTGGTTTATTGGATGATTTCATATCTCCATGGCAAATCAGTATTTAGAACTAAACATCACAATTAAAAATATTGTTGACACTCAGCCATTCCCACAAAAATCTATTTTGAGTATTCTGTTCACATTTTAGCTTTGGCTAGGTTGCAAGAGTGTCATTTATGATATAATAAAACATTTCAGGATTGGCTCTTTGCTGGCATGCTCTACTTTGGTATTTCTCAAACTAGAATCCTAAACCCCTATGGCCCACAGATACATTCTGTACAAGAGTGATGACATTTTGCGTTTTCTTTCAACGTTGCTGTGAGTAGCTGGTGAGTCTCTGCTGACGCAGGGAGTTCGCCTGTGCAGAGTAGACCTGTTCCCTAGGGTTTCCAAGGCTCTGACCTTTGAACTCAGGTCATCAGGTCTGTCTTCCGAGGGGTTTCTGGTTAGATTCACCAACCTTTCAGCAAGCATGAGGATAAATCAGAGTATTGCTAGCAGGGTTCCAATTCACATATGCATGAGTTTATTAAACATATGTTTAAACATGTCTCTGTGATCAACAATGGAGGCAAGACAAGTTTTCTCCGTTATACACTTGTCTTCAGCTTCCTAAAAAAGGTGCAGTAAGCAGTGGCTTTTGAGGCATCTGCTGGGCCAGTGAATTTCAGGGCAGAGTGGCCAGCTCAGAGGGTATGGCCACGGTGTTTTAGGATTCAAAAGGCGTGATAGTGATTTACTATCTTGAAGGATACAACACAATCCTGGGTGTTTGTTATAAAAAGTTTTCAGAAAATTGGCAACTACACAGGTGAGGCAAAGATCAGGAAAATTGTATCGGGAGTTTTTTCCCATCACAACATGGCTTCTTCTATGAGGGTAGCAAGAGCCTTCACACTGGAATTTCATAGTGAAACCTTACCCCATTGCCCCACAGCCTCTTCAGAATTCTTTTGTTGTTCAAATTAAAAAAAAATTAAAATGAGCAAATTTTGAGTCCCTCAAGGAGGCAAAAAGTCATTTTGACATGGTGTAACTTAAAAAGTGCAAAATTCGCCAGGAAAGGGTTAGAGAGCTGGCCATGCCATCTAGAAGGGAATAGACTAGGTGGAGGATTTGTTTTATAAAGATATTATGAGTTTGTAGCAATACATTTTTACTTACCTTCATATTGCCTTTCTTTCAGTCTTTCAGACTAATAAAATTATTGAATGATTTGCAATTGTAAAAATTTGAATCACAGTTCATATTTATTGCCTTCTTAGAACAAGAGAATCATTATTTTTTGATTTAATGAGTACAAAGCCTATTAATTAAGAGTCTCATATTTTGAATACTATAAAAATAATTAACATACTTTAAAATATGCCTTGAGGAACTCTAGAAGCTAGTTCTATGCATTGGGCTGTGATCCTTCAGTCGCTTCTTGGAAGCAAGACAGATTTCTACCCCCATAAACCGTTACAGTCTCATAAACTCACAGGGCAGTTGTACTTCGTCCTTCTGTAGCGATGAGTCAGCATTGACTCAATGGCACTGAGTGTGAGCTCTTTGTTTTTAATTTGCTTTAGAGAACACTAATAACAAATCAAAGGAAATATTTGTTCAGTGTTAATACATGTGCTAATTTAATTGCCAGATATTTTTTTCATGTACTTGGCCTTATTTGATATCTGCACATGTCTGAGCTCTGTGAGCCTCTTGTGCGGCAGTTTGTTATGAGGAGATGGCTTATGCCTTGCTGTGCTGCTGGGAGCTGGGCCATCATTACTTAAGTGTCTCCGGGGTCCCTCCTGGGGAATGGGTTTCAGCAGGGCTTCCAAACTAAGCACAGACCAGAGAGAAGGAGTAAGTGGTACACTTCTAAGGGGTCGACTAGAACAAACATTATGAATAGCAGTGTAACATGCCTGGCATCGTTCCCAGGAAGAACAGCCCCTCAGATTGGAAGGCACTCAAAATATGTCAAGGGAAGAACTACTTCTTAAAAGTGCAGTCAACCATCATGTGGTAGATGGAGTAAAACTTTGAGTACCTTCATGTGCTCATGGGCATGACTTAAAATGAGATGAAATAGCTGCAAGCATCCAGTAATAACTGGGATATGGAATGCACAAAGAATAAAAATAGCCAAGTTAGACGTTGTAAACAATAAAATGGAATGCAAAAAAAAAAGAACACTTTAGAAATTAGTGATCGGAAATGGGCTGGTATTGGCCATTTTGAATCAAACTATCATATGGTTTACTGTGCTCGAGTGACAAATTCCAGAAGAATGGTGCTGTGTTCATCATCTAAAGGAACATTTCAAGATCTGTCATGAAGCACCATGCTGTCTGTGTTCAGGTAATAGCGATACACCTACAAAGTGGATGACACGTTAACGGAAGTATTATTTAAAATTGCAGTGCCGAGGGTCTTAAAGGCTTGTTTCCAAGCAAACAACCATCTAAGTGAGATGTCAACTAAGTCCACATGGAAGAAGCGCACCGACATCAGTAACTGAAGGATTATAAATCATATAAACTGAAGCAGAAGGAGGAAATAGTACCAGAGCCTAAATTGTGAGATTCTGGTGTACAGAAGGCTACGCAGGACAGTGGAAGCCCAAGACACATCTGCGACATCTCCCCAGGAATAAGCCTCCAGTGATTTCCCTCTAGTAATAACAGAAGGATGGGAAGAAATTGGTTACCAAACAGAGTGCATTAGGGAGATGACTACAGGAGATCAAAATGACAAACCTGACCTGAATGGTTGTGACCCTGTCAGTGGATACCCACTCTGAGGAAAATTGGGCCTGATCTAGTTTTCAACATTTTCTGGATTTTTTTCCCCATACTGGGGCTTATCTCAGATATATTTTGTCACTCATTGGAGGTAACCTGCTTGAATTCGTGTTTTCTGGTTTTCAGTATCGGAGACCCCGGACTGATGATAGAGACAGCAAGTAGTGTAAGGGTTCCTGGGGGCTTCCTCTGGGGAGGGAGGTAAAGGGGAGCTGATATCAAGGAGTTCAAGAAAGAAGAGAATGTTTTGAAACTGGTTGTGGAAGCAAATGCACAATGCTGCTTGATGTGATTCAACTATAGCAATGATAGCTGTGTTTGCTCTCAATAAAATGGTTTTAAAAAATAAATAATTGCCAAACGCTAATACTAATGATGAAATTGAGGAATTCTACCAACTTCTTCAGACTGAAATTGATCAAACGTGGAATTCATGGATCATTACTGGTGATTGGACTACAAAGTTGAAACCAAAGAGGAAAAATCAGTTGTAGGAAAAAGTGGGTGAAGGGAGACGTCGGTCAGGGCAAGATATGACAAAATAATAATTTATAAATGATCAAGGGCTCATGAGGGAGGAGGGAGGAGGGAGGAGAAGAAATGAGGAGCTGATGCCAGGGGCTTAAGTGGAGAGCAAATGTTTTGAGAATGATGAAGACAATGAATGTACCCATGTGCTTTACACAATTGATGTATGTACGGATTGTGATAAGAATTGTATGAGCCCCTAATAAAAAGATAAACATATGGCCTTGGTTAGAAGTGAATTTTGCAATAACAAAAACGTATTCATTGCACATTTCATGTTCTAATTATTAACTGATGTTACAGCCATTTTTCTAATTTTGGGTCAGGAATGCCCATCAGTAAATGAAAGTCCTGAGTGCTTTGCTCCATCCATGCTACGTGATCGATGGACTTCACTTTGCCACACTAGCCCTTTCCCAGTGGTATTTTTAGTGTCTTCCAAACGCTGGAGCTCATTTGGCACAATGTCAGATAATATTCTGCTGCCGTTCATATGGTTCTCAGTGGCTGGCCTAGTCCGTTTTTGTTTGGAAGTTCTGAAATCTGCCCTCCCCCCCATCGGGGACTCTGCTGGCATTTGTAGTACCTGTGGTATAGATTCTAGTCTAGCAACACACAAGTCACCACTGACAGATGAATGATGCTTTATAACTTTATAGAATATGGAATTTCCAATTTGTCAGCATTACCTAGTTAATGTATTAATATTATTTTCTGTTTTAAAATAAATGTTTTCTATTAGTATTATGACCAGCTAAGAATCTTAAAATTGTCTACATAATTTATGAAAATGTAATTCATCAAGTATTTATAAATCACTTATGCACAACACTCAGCAGCATTCTGGAGACCAATTGGCATCACTGGGAACACTGGTGTCTTAGTGTTTACTAGTTGGCCTGGAATTGAAAGGTCAGTAGTTGAATACCACCAGCTGCTCTGCAGGAGAAAGACTGGGCTTTCTACTCTCGTAAGCAATTAGAGGCCCCGAAACTCACAGGGGCAGTTCTACCTAACCCGATAGCAGAAGTCATCAAACTTTTTAAACAGGGTTCAGTTCACTGTCCTTCAGACCCGTCGGAGGGCCAGACTATAGTTTAAAAAAAAAAAACCAAAACTATGAACAAATTCCTATGCACACTGCACATATCTTATTTTGAAGTAAAAAGACAAAACAGGGCAAAAACACCCGGCGGGCCAGATAAATGTCCTCGGTGGGCCGCATGTGGACCACGGGCTGTAGTTTGAGGACGCCTGCGAGGGTCACTAAGAGTCAGCATCAACTTGATGACAGTGTGTTTGGCTTTTTGGTTTATTAGCATCAACATAAAGGACCTCTCAGATGGCAGTTTTTGGTGTCTGGATAATTTTGGGGGTCCATCATTGGGGTAGATTGAGTTCTTGTCTCCATACTTAAAATGAGAATGTCTTAAAGAAAAGTAGACCTTTACTGTTATTCTTAGGTTCCTTTTGCTTGGATTGGAACATAAGTAGGTATGTTGGTCTTGTTAGGGGTCATTGAGTCAGTTCCGACTCCCAAACCTATGTACAATAGAATGGAACACTGCAGGTCCTGCGCCATCCCCTCAATGTTCTTACATTATTGCCCATTGTTGCAGGTTGTACTCATTGATCTTGTAGGGAATCATTTTTTGCTGCTCCCTATTTTATCAAGTGTGAGGTTCTTCCCCAGGGACTGGTCTTTCCTGAGAACATGTCCAAAGTACATGAGACAAAGTCTCACCATCCTTGCTTCTAAAGAGCATTCTGGGTGTACTTGTTTCAAGACAGATTTGCTTGTCCTTTTGACAGGCCACTGTATTGTCCATATTCTTTGCTAGCACCACAATTCAAAGAAGTTCTTGTGGTTCCAACATTAAAAGCTAGGCTGCTAGCTGAATGGTAATCGTTTGAATCCATCAGCCACTCAACAGACTGCATATTTGAATGGATTCTCAACAAACAAATAAACCCAAAACTCCAAACTCACTGCTAATGGAATAGAAGTGAATTCCAGCTCACAGAGACCCCAGTGGGACAGAGTAGAATTGCCTCTATAGGTTTCCAAGACTGTAAATATTTATAGGAGTAGAATACTTCATCTTTCTCTCTTAGAAGGTTTGGTGGTTTCAAATTGTTCACCTTGCAGTTACTAGTCCAATATGTAGCCCACTATGTCACCAGGGATCTTCCAGTAAAGATTCATCTAGGAAATCATATTTGGAATTCTACTCTGTCTTGCAGGGGTTAGATGTGTGAGAATTAATTCAACAGCATACAATAATAGTATGTTGAATAATAGCCCTCAGAAATCTCAAATCCCAATCTCTAGACCTATAAATATTCTATTATTTGAAAAAAATCTTGTAAAATGTGATTAATTTAAGGATGAAACACTTGAAGCACTCACTTGTCTATGCCAGGAAATTTGGAAGACAGTTACTTGGTCAACTCACTGGAAGAGATCCATGTTTATACCCATTCCAAAGAAAGGATACTCTACAGAATTTGCAAAGTATAGGACAATATCATTGATATCATATGCAAGTAAAATCTTGCTGAAGATCATCCAGCAACAGTTGCAGCAGTACATTGACAGAGGTTCAGGTCAGATTCAGAAGAGGATGTGCTATAAGGTCATTGCTGACCTCAGATGGATCTTGACTGAACGCAGAGAATACCAGAAAAATGTTTACTTGTGTTTTCCTGACTATGCCAAGGTATTACACTATGTAAATCATAAAAAACTATGGATGGCCTTGAGAAGAATGGGAATTCCAGAACATTTCATTGTGCTCCTGCAGGACTTGTGTATGGATCGAGAGGCAGTTGTGTGAACAGAACAAGGGAACACTGCATGTCTTAAAACCAGGAAAGGTGTGCATCGGGTTGTATCCTCTCACCATATGCATTTAATCTGCATGCTGAGCAAGTAAAATAATCAGAAGCTCCATAATATTAAGAGCGAGACATAATTGTTTGAGGAAAACCTATTAACATCCTCAGCTACGGAGATGACGCAACCCGGCTTACTGAAGGTGAGGAGGACTCGAAGCCCTTGCTGATGAAGATCAAGGAGTGCAGCCTTCAGTATAGATTCCAGCTCAATGGAAGAAATGCGAGCACAGACTACTAGCATACCTTGTGCAAAATTAACGATAGTTTATATATACTTAAACTGAAAACAAAAATCCTGTCCTTGGGGCTTGGTGGGCCAGGATGCTGTTCTCTCTGTCTTCGTTTCTATCTCTCTCCCGTCTTAGTTTGTACCCATGTGGTCTGAACGAACTGGACCCTCTCCCCAGGCTGTGTCTTCAGTGCTGTCCTCTGTAGTGCATTCTTCTGGGAGGGGGGTCCATATAGTTGGGATAGGGGCTATCCCTGCAGATCTCTCAGTTTGCTGTTTTGTGCCGGTGTGTTGCCTTCAAGGCTTAGTGCCCAGGCGAGGTCTGGTCCTCTCTCTTCTGCCAGAGTGCTTGGGCCTCGCCCTGGGGCTTTATGCATTTAGTAACTTTTCCCCTATGCCCATTGGGTTTTCTAAGCTTACCTCAGTGAACTCATGTTGTACTTGTCCTTTTGTGATTACTTTGCTTAGTATCATTTCCTCCAACTCTTTGCAATTGTGAACTGTGCTGCGATGAACATTAGAGAGCAGATGTCTGGCCCTGATCTGTTTCTTACTTCTCCTGGGTCTATGGCCAGTAGGGGGATTGCTGGGTCATATGGTAGCTTGATTTCCATTTGTTTTAGGTATTGTCAAATTGCTTTCCATAATGGCTGCACATACCTACAGGTCTTCCAGCAGTGAATGCGAGTTCCTATCTCACTACAGCCCCTCCAACACTTGTTGCTTTCTGATTTTTTAATTGGGCTATCTTTGAGGGTGTTAGTTGGTACCTCATAGTTGTTTTAATTTCCATTTCCCTTATGGCTAATGATTGGGGACATTTTTTTCATATGTTTATTGGCCACTCTGATTTCTACCCTTGCTAAACTTCTGTTCAGATCCTTTGCCCACCCCCTCAATGGGTTGTTTATTTATTTATTTTTATTGTAGGCGAGCATAGTATTTTTGTAATAAGGCCTTTTTCTGATGTGTCATTGCTAAAGATGTTTTCCCAGCCCGTGGTCTCTCTTATTATTTCTTGGCAAATTCTTTCCATGTACACAGGTGTTGTATCTTCAGTCTATCCCACTTGTCAATTTGTGCTTCCTCTGTGTTAGTGTCCTTCCCTATTTCCAATAGCCTACGCATTCTCTGTGCCAAAATTCTCAGGTTATTCCCAATTCTTTCACTAATGGCCTTGATAATTTGGGGTTTTGCCTCGAGGTCTGTGATCCACCTTGAGCTTATTCTTGTTCATGGAGTGAGGTAAGGGTCTTGCTTCATTTTTCTGAAGGTAGATATCTACTTTTTTTCTGGCACAACTTGTTTAAGAGGGCATCTGCTTCCCATTTGCTATTTTTTGGCCCTTATCAAAGATCAGTTGTCTGTATGCTGATGATCTCATTTCTGGGTTTTCAGTTCTTTTTCATTTGTTTGAATATCAGTCATTATACTAGTACCACTCTGTTTTGACCACTATTGCTGTATAACAGGTACTAGATTCAGGTAAAGCAAGCCCTCTGACTTTGTCCTTCTTCTTGAGGAGTTCTCTGCTAATTCTGGGCTCCTTCTCTCTCCATATGAAGTTGGTAGTCAGCTTTTCCAATTCTTTGAAGAAATATGTTATATTTGTATTGGGATAGTAATACTTATATAGTGCCTTGGGCAGAACTGACATCTTTACTATATTAAGTCTTCTGATTCATAAGCATGAGGTATTCTTCCATTTGTGGAGGTCACTCTTGGTTTCTTATAACAGTGTTCTGTAGTTTCCCTTGTATAAATCTTTTGGTTTTTGTTTTGTTTAAGCATATCCCTAGATATTTAAATTTGTGCTTGGCTATTGTGAAGGATACTACCTTTTCCATCTCCTCTTCTGTGGTCTCGTCTGATGTATATAGCAGTCTTATGGACTTCTGTTTATTGATCTTGTGTCTTGACACTCTGCCATATTCCTCTATCACGTCCAGCACTCCTCTTGTGGAGCTTTTAGGGCTTTCCATATATAAAATCATAGCATATGTGAATAATGGTAGTTTCACCTGTTCTTTCCCTAGACAAAAATCTTTGCTATCTTTCCTTTGCCTTATGTTGTTAGCTAGGAACTCCACTATGATGTTAAATAAAAGTGGGGACAAGCAGCATCCTTGTCTGGTCCCTAATTTCAGTGGGATTATTTTTGTCTTTTCTCCACTGACTACCATGTTGGCTGTTTTTTCACATATAGCTTGTATTTTATATTGAGGAATTTTCCTTCCATTTCTATCTTCTCGAGTCTCTTAAACAGAAATGGGTGTTGGTTGTTGTTCAATGCTTTTTCTGCATTCTTTTTCATGTCAACATGGCAAATAATGCTGATGGACTTTTGGATATTAAACCATTCCTGCATCCCTGGAATGAATCCCGTTTGGTCACGGTGAATTATTCATTTTATATACTTGTGTATTCTATTGGTCAGTATTTTATGAGAGACTTTTCCATTATGTTCATTAGAATATTGGTCCACAGTTCTTGATTCTTGTAGGATCCTTGCCCACTTTAGGTATCAGTGGGTGTACTAGCCTCATAGAGAGTGTTTTCTGTCTTTTTATTTGCTGGAACAGTGTGCGTAGGATTGGTGTCAGTTTTGCCCTGAATGGTTGGTAGGATTCTCCTGTGAAACCATGTGGTCTGGGAAATTTTCGGCCCTGATAGCCTTGTCTGTTTCTTTTATTGCTGTCAGTCTGTTGAGATTCTTGACGTCCATCTGGAATAGTCTAAGAAGGGAGTGTTTTTTCAAGCTTTTGTCCATATCTTCCAAGTTGTTGAATTCAGTATAGGCCTTTGTACTACTGTTTAATTAACCTTTTAATTTTATTAGGGTCTGTTGTAATGTCCCCTGTCCCATCCTGGCTGTCGAAATTTGTTCCTTCCTTTCTTTAGTTAAGTTTGTCACCAGTCTGTTGATTCTGTTAATCTTCTCAAAGAACTAACTTTTTATTGCATTTATTTTTTTTGCATTGTTTTCTTGTTTTCCCTCTCATGTGTTTCAATTTAGATCTTTATTATTTCTTTTCTTTTGCTATTAGTAGGATTGCCCTGGTGACTGCTCTAATTGCTGGAGGTTTTGTGCCAGCTTATCAATCATGTGTACATTTCATGTGTACATTTATTGCTATCAAACTTCCTGTGATAACTGGTTTTGATGTATTCCAAGGTTTTGTTACGTTGCATTCTCTTTCTCATTGGTTTCTAAAAACTTCTCAATTTCACCTCTGATGTGGGCCAGTGCCCATTCCTTTTGCAATAGATAGTTATTCATCCTCCAATTCTTTGACCTTGTTTTCTTAATCATCCTTTTGTTGAATTCCAGTCTTATGGTACAATGGTCCGAGTGGTAAGTCTGAGTGGTCTCTATGTGCTCGAATATACACAGGCTCAACTTGTGGACCAACACATGGTCTATCTTTGAGTATGTGCCATGTGGCCTTGAGAATAATGTGATTTTTTTTTGTTCATTTGGGTGGAGAGCTCTGAAAATGTCTATCAGGTTAAGTTGCCTAATTGTAGAGTTTATTTCTGTAGCTGCCTTGCTAAGCTTCTTTCCCTGTGATTAACTTTCTTGGAGAGTGGTATATTAAAGTCACCTACTGTGATTGTTGAGCCTGTGATTTCTTTTTTCATCTTTTGGAGCGTTTGATTGACAAATTTTGTGGGTCTCTCATTGGGCATGTATATGTTTCTTATGCTCACTAGTTCTTGGCGTACTGTTCCTGTGAACATTATACCGTGCCCCACCCCTTATCTCTTGGTATGGCTTGTACTTTGAGATCAATTTTGTCAGAGATTAGGATTGTAACCCCTGATTTTTTGAATTGCCATTTGCTTGTTATATTTTTTCCAGCCTTTGATTCTCAGTTTATTGTTGTTTGTAATCTTGAGATGTGTCTCTTGTAGGCAGCAGATCAATGGGCTGTGTTTTCTAAGCCAATCCGCTAGTCTCTGTCTTTTAATGGATGAGTTCAGTCCATTGATATCCAGAGCTATTACATCCATCTGTGGACTCTGATGTCATCTCCTACCTTTTGTAGAGGGTCTTTTCTACTTCCCTTCTTATCAGTGCATTGTGCATATGTGCTTCATTCTTGCCTTTTTTTCACCGTTGAGCCAATGGTATCTTGGCTGTTTTCCAGTTTATCAACCATTGGTTATCCATTTAAATAAATCACCCAGAACTAATTCTTTGCCTTCTTTAATTTATTTTATGGATTTCCATAACTAGTTGATGAAGTGAAATGCACCAAAGAATTGCATGTTTACACTAAATCTTACCTTTTGTGTACTGATGATCAGTTTTTACTATTATAGTTATTCAAAAGAATAGGGAAGGAAGAAGATGTATATCCATGTAGAGAGTGGTGGGATTCAGCCAGTATGCACCATTTTAATGGAACTGATAACCTAATTTTTTGCTGAGTTTGGAGAACTAGTTGTTAAAATGGCACTTGTAATCAGTGTTCTTTCTAAAGTGAGCAGCTGTGCAGCCACTCAATATAGAAATCACAAATGTATGTTCTTCACTCTTTTTTAATGTTCTTCTGCACAACGGTGTATTTTTAGCACCCATTTTGTCCATGGATACAAAAATATTAGATGAAACTATGCTTGTGATATTTATTCATTCATTTCATAAAACTCATTATACTTTTGATGAAAGACTCTCTTTATCTGTTACTTAGATTTTACTCCCTTTTATCTGTTACTTAGATTGGGGCTATGGTTAAATGTGATCCCCAAGTCTATTCATGTATCTAGGACAACATATGTCCCTGGTCCACTTTAGAGACATAGGTAACTTTTTCTTGGAGGACATTATAAATCATTCCCATGGGGCATATGGTATTTCTATTGTTTGTATCATTCATTTAACCAATGTTATAGAATTTCACGTACTTTTTAGGATGAAAGTATACATGTATAGGACACCGTTTTTTTTAAATTATTTAAAAACATTTTATTGGGGGCTCATACAACTCTTATCACAATCCATCCATCTATCCATTGTGTCAAGCACATTTGTACATTTGTTGTCATCGTCATTCTCAAACATTTGCTTTCTGCTTGAGCCCTTTGTTTTTGTTTTTTTTAATTTTAACAATTTATTAGGGGCTCATACAATTCTTATCACAGTTCATACATATACATACATCAATTGTATAGAGCACATCTGTACAGTCCCTGCCCTAATCATTTTTTTCTCCTCTTTTCTTTTTTTACATTTTATTAGGGACCCATACAACTCTTATCACCATCCATACATATACATACATCAATTGTATAAAGCACATCCATACATTCCCTGCCCCAATCATTCTCAAGGCATTTGCTCTCCACTTAAGCCCCTTGCATCAGGTTCTCTTTTTTTTCCCCTCCCTCCCCTTTACCCCCTCCCTCGTGTGCCCTTGGTAATTTATACCTCGTTATTTTGTCATATCTTGCCCTATCCGGAGTCTCCCTTTCCCCCTTCTCTGCTGTCCCTCTCCCAGGGAAGAGGTCACATGTGGATCCTTGTAATCAGTTCCCCCTTCCAACCCACTCACCCTCCACTCTCCCAGCATCGCCCCTCACACTCTTGGTCCTGAAGGTATCATCCACCCTGGATTCCCTGTACCTCCAGCCCTCATATGTACCAGTGTACAGCCTCTGCCCTATCCAGCCCTGCAAGGTAGAATTCGGATCATGGTAGTTGGGGGGGAGGAAGCATCCAGGATCTGGGGGAAAGCTGTGTTCTTCATCGGTACTACCTCGCACCCTAATTAACCCATCTCCTCTCCTAAACCCCTCTATGAGGGGATCTCCATTGGCCGACACTTGGGCCTTGGGTCTCCACTCTGCACTTCCCCCTTCATTTAATATGGTATATATATACATATACATATACACATATATACACATATATACACACACTTATATCGTTGTTTTTTTTGCATGATGCCTTATACCTGGTCCCTTGGCACCTCGTGATCGCACTGGCCGTTGTGCTTTTTCCATGTGGGCTTTTTTGCTTCTGAGCTTGATGGCCGCTTGTTCACCTTCAAGCCTTTAAGACCCCAGACACTATCTCTTTTGATAGCCGGGCACCATCAGCTTTCTTCACCACATTTGCTTATGCACCCATTTGTCTTCAGCGATCCTATCATGGAGGTGTGTAGTCAATGATATGATTTTTTGTTCTTTGATGCCTGGTAACTGATCCCTTTGGGACCACTCGATCACACAGGCTGGTGTGTTCTTCCATGTGGACTTTGTTGCTTCTGAGCTAGCTGGCCGCTTGTTTATCTTCAAGCCTTTAAGACCCCAGTCACTATCTCTTTTGATAGCCGGGCACCATCAGCTTTCTTCACCACATTTACTTGTTCACCCACTGTGGCTCCAGCCGTTGTGTCGGGAGAGTGAGCATCATAGAGCTCCAATTTAATAAAAGAAGGTATTCATGCATTGAGGGAGTGTTTGAGTAGAGGCCCAAGGTCTTTCTGCCACCTTAATACTTGACCTATAAATATAGACACATAGATCTATTTCCCCATCTTCCTATATATATTTGCATGTACATGTCTTTGTCTAGACCTCCATGAATGCCCTTTGACTCCTAGCTCTTTCCTCCATCTCCCTTGACTTTCCTCCTGCCCTACTACCATGCTTCATTGCCACCTGGGCTAGAGTATACCTCTTCTCTAAGCAACCTTACCCTTGATCATTTCCCACCATGCCTGCCACTCCCCCTTCTCTACCATTTGGGGTCCCATGTTTTTCCCTTGTCCCTGGGTTTGTTTAGGACACCGTTTTAGACAAAAATATATGGATTGTTGTGCTGTACAGATAAAAACTCAAGTGATTGGACACTGTTAACACAAATAATAGTTCTCTTAGTTTTTAGTTCTTTCTCAGAGATCATTCTCAGCCAGTTATTCTAAATTTGTCCCCTTTCCCCCTGGTAACAGCACACTTTTTGTACTTATTTTGTATTTTTTTCTTGATGTTCCTTTATCTGGCTAAACTGTAAACACCATAAGAGTAAGAACCATGTTGGTCTAGTTTATAAACATATCCCAGTTTGACTAATCCCGGATAGATAAATAATTCATGAAGATTTACTAAAACCAAGAATGAAGTGGATTCCATTTGAAACAAACCAAAAAATAAAGTTAAAATTCAAACTCTTCCATATGAATCAATATATTTCACCTGAAATAAAGATTTAAATATTAATAGTGATACCTTTATAAGGTGACCAGATGTCCAGCTTTTGAACAATTTTTCCTGTGTCCCGTTTCAAAAAAGTCCCAATTTCTGGAAAGAATGCACGACAAGTTAGGGTCTATAGTATTCAGTTGCCATGTGGCTATTTTGCCAGGATATGAGTTTTATCAATGGTGTCCCGCTGGTGTCCCACTTTGCCAACATTAAAATCTGGTCACCTTATGACAAATTTTAAGGCCATGAAAGTAGACAGTTATTACAAAGGAGCTCGCTCGGCTTTCTGAATAGCTTAGGGATTCAATGAAAAGTTTAGGATTTTTACATGAAAACTTCATAAACAATGTTAAAGGACAGATGATTGAAAAACAAATTTTGCTAAATATGTAGCATATAGAGAATGAATAACCTTAATAAATCTTATTCAGAAAGAAAACTGATAACACCCAAGTAGAAAAATAAGTGGTCCAAAGGAGAGATTTTCTAAAAAAATTATATGGATTTAATAAACATGAAAATCAAACTATTTTGAAATTCCATATGTTAATAAATCAAAGATATTCTCATAAAGTATCAGATTGAAAAGGATAAAAAGAATGATTACCTGTTGTTTTGGTTTAGTGAGCAGGGAACAAGACCCTAGGATATAATTTCTCTTAGAGTGTAATTAAATTGAACATTAGACTACAAACTTTAAAGCAGGCAATCCACCAGCAGCTCTATGTATAAAAGAGGAGGCTATATGCCTCCCATAAAGATTTACAACCTCATTAACTCTATTTAGGGTGACATGAGTCAGAATCAACTCAATGGCCATGAGTTTAAGTTCAAAAAACATTTCTAGTAAGCAAGTTCACTGAACTAGAGCTCACCCGGTAAGCCAGGCATTTAATGTAAGAATAAATCAGAGAAGAAACAATTTTAGAGGTGTGAGGATTATTCAAAGGTGTTTAAATAAGTTAGTATCATCATAAATGAATATAAGATTGAACTATCCTAAAAGATTATCAGAAGGTTGTACATTAGCTGAATAGAAGTATGTAACTATAAATTTAATTAGTACATAGCCTTTATAATTTATTTTGTTATTTATGCCATGGAAATTTGCTCAAAATATGCTCTAAGCTAAAATGCTTGCAAAAATAATATGTAGAGTGCTATAATTTATTTTTATTTTTAAACTATCCATTTTGTTTTAGTAAGCATTCATTCATTTACTTTTCTATCTTTCTATCATTCATCTATTGCAAAGCAATTGGAAGAATATTTAAAAATATGAATTGTGACTATCTCTGGTAATAGGCTTACACCTAGTTGTATAATCACCATATGAACTGTGTTATATTATATTCCATAATGAAATAATTGTCTAGTAGGTACATAATATAATACATTTAGAAAAAAGACTCATACAACTATTTTCACTTACAGAGCATAGAGAATATAGGATTGTGTTTGGAAGGGGAACAGAGAATACATACATTGCTGAAGAATATTTGAACTTTGTAACATTTACATTTACTTTTTGTACATATTTGTCTGAAATCCATTCATAAAAAATAAACAAACACTTGAAATTTCTCATGAGAAGACTAATGTTCCATTTCCTGTATGTGTTTTTGGCTTTAGTCATGTGTATGGCATACGTGACTATTTCAGAGCTTCCATTGGAAAAAAATATATATATAGAAAGAAAGAAATAGGATCTTAGGCACCACTGGGGAGAGAAAGTTTGATTTATTGTCAAATTACAAGTAAAGTCTATCCAGTTTTAAGTCAAGTTTTTCTTTCTTCCCATGCCTCTTAGATGAGTAAATTCATATCCTAGTATGTACTTGGTATGATGAATTGAATTGTGTCTACAAAAATTATGTTTGGGTCTTGGAAGTTAGCATTTTAATAAAAAGCATGAAAGAACGTGGCCCTAATCTCAGGACAAAGAGTTGTCTAAAATAGGTGTTTCGACAAGATTATCAGAGGTGCTGGAGCCATACTGTATAAACAAACAAACAAGCAAAATCCCACAAACTCTTTGCCACCTGGACCAGGGATTGGCAAGCTGTGGCTTTCCAGCCAGATGTCTCTCTTTCAGTACATATATGCTGCTCTGAAGTAAAATTGAAAATTTGTAAATCTTATTCAGATAATAGTGATTTCATTTGTTTGTAAACATATATTTATGGCTCTCAACTAAGTTTTAAATTTTCATAAGGAACAGGATTAGCTCTTGCATCTCAAAAGTTTGCTGACCGCTGATATAGTTGATTCTGACTCATCTTGACCCTAGAGGACAGAGCCGAACTGTCCTTGTGGGTTTCTCGGGCTGTAAGAGTCTCTACAGGAGCAGAAAGTCTCATCTTTCTCCCATGAATTGGCTGTTGGCTTTGAACTGCTGACCTTGCCATTAACAGCTAATGAGTAACCCATGTAACCTTGTCACCACGAGTAACAATGTCACTAGGACTACTATAATCTAAAAGTACATCTATAAACATACAAATAAAACCAAATAATTCAAAAAATCAATAGTTAAGTAATAAGAATGCAATGAAAGAGAGGTCCATGCTTAATAACTTGAAAGAAAAAAAAAGCTTTCAGAAAAAGGTTTAATGCAGGGTAAAGAAGAAATTCTTCAAATAAGCTTGAGCCTTCCTACATTCAACTTCCTGAGAACAGTGACCATGGATGACTAGTTTTGTTTGCAGAGTGTATTGGAAAATGGATTGCTGCGGATATAGGTAGTTTAGAACTTGACATCCTACCAACTGCATCCCCTTTGGATCCATTTTTAAATATGTTCCAGTTTTCATGATTTTCTGCTTTCTTTTGGATTGATATTTATCCGTTGTTTTTGTGTGTGTTGTTGTTGCTGGTGTTTTTTGAAGTGATTTTCTGTATATGACGTCCAGGATAGGCTAGTCTATGGAGACAGTGACTAGATTGAAAGATTCTTAGGGTTATGACAGGGCTGGTTGGTGGGAAGTGAGGAGGTAATAAAAAGATACAGAATGAAGAAAATGATATAAAATTGTGGTGATGGTCTCATAACTCTTTTAATATATTTAAACCCTTGAATTATATTGTATATAAAGTGTATAGTTTTTAAAAATGAATACACTGAGACTTTATCTCAGGTAGTTTGGGCATGTTATCAGATGTTTGAGAGGATATTTTTGTCCATAAAAAGAAAAGAAAACTAACTTCAATGATTCATTTAAAAAATGGTGTTGTTGTTAGGTGCCATTGAGTCAGCTCCAACTCCTGGCAAAGTAATGGACAACAGAAGGAAACACTGCCTTGCCCTGTGCCGTCCTCACAATTGTGATATTCGAGCCCCTTGCTGCAGCCACTGTGCCAGTCCATTTTGCCGAGGAGCTTCCTCTTTTCTGCTGAGCCTTTGCGTTAGCAAGCCTGATGCCATTTTCCAGGGACTGGTCTCTCCTGATCTCATACCCAAAGCATGTAAGACAAACCTCACTCTCCTGGCTTTTAAGGAGCATCTGGTGGCACTTCTTCCAAGACAGGTTTGTTTAATCTTCTGTCAGTCCATGATTCTTTGAATATTTTTCACCAACACCAAAATCCAAATACAAAAGTCTGCTTATTGCTTATTAATTTCTTTGTATATCTATTCTGTGTTCATTATATTTGGGAACCACTGAATTTCTGAAGATTGACAATTCATATCTGCATACTAAAAATACTTTAATAAATAACATCCTTCAAAAAAAATAAAAACAAACCAAAAACTAAAATTGCCATTGAATCAATTCTGACTTATAGCAACCCCTATGTAAGTTTTCCAAAAATGCAAATCTTTACAAGAGTAGACGAAATTAGTTCTCCTGAAGAGTGTGGCTGCTGGGTTTGAGCTGCTGGCCTTGGGGTTAGCAGTCAATGCCTGACCCACAAAGTTCTATTGTCAAGAGACCTATTTTCCTTAAGATCTAACTTTATTAGATTTAGGTCACTTCACAAAACAAAACGAATGATAATGCGGTTGAGTTGATTCGGACTCATAGTAACTGCATAGAAAACTACGAATGGTTATAATCTTTGTAGGAGCAGACTGCCACGCCTTTTTCCTGAGGAGTGTTTAGTGGGTTTGAACTGCTGGCCTTGACGTTAGCAAATGAATCTTTTAATAATTGCATAACCAGGGATCTTGGAAGAACAACTAGGGTGTTCCGTAGAAGGAGGATGGTGTGACTTCATCTCAAGGACTTCGGATGTGTTATCAGGAGCCACAGTTTCTGGAGAAGGACATGGTACGTGGAAAGATAGATGATCCAGGACAATGATGAAGACGCTGAGCAAGACTGACCCAGTGGCTTCAACAGTGCTATCAGAAATAGCAAGACTGTGAGGATGGTGCAGGACTAGATGGTATTTTTTTTTGCACATCGGGCTGATATGAGTTGGAACCAATCTAATAGTATTCAATATCAGCAACAATTAAGGAAGAGCATTCTTTAGGAAATTTTGCTGTACTACTATACAGTTTAGTTTATGATGTAAGGCATTTTGGAAACAGTAATTTAACTAGTTTCTTTATCATAAGATGCCTAGGGGCTTGTTATATGTGGGAAGTGGACTGTTCATTTATTCTTGATCTTTCATGGACTCTAATTCTTTAAAAGTTCTTTTTATGGATTTGGCAATATAAGTTATTTCTCAGGGGAGGTATGCTTACTATACTAATCCACTCTAGATTACTAAACTTTTTAGGTATTTTTTGGACTCAGTATTATACAAATATATTTAAGGCTACTTGCTGAGAAAATCATGTGCATGTTTGCTACATAAGACTATGAAGCTAGGAGCAACCACATGGCTCTTAGCTAGGCCACAGGAATGAAAACAAGCGCACTGGTATTAGGAGCCATCACGTAGATTCCAATGTATAATAACCCACGTGTGGCCCAAACAGCCCTGCCTGGTTCTGCAGCACCCTCAGAGTCAGCGCTGTGTTTGCGCTCACTGTCGCAGCCTTTGGTCAATTCGTTTCCTTGAAGGTCTTCTTCATTTTCCACAACCTTCTACTTTTCTGAATAGCATGTCTTTTTCCAGGGGGAACTGGTCCCTTTTGAGAACAAGTCCAAAGTGCGTGTGATGAAATCTCACAATCCTTGCGTCTCCGGAGCATTCTGGTTGTGCTTTGCCCAGTACAGATATATTTGGTCTTCTGGTACGACATAGTCTATTAAAAGCTCTTTGTCAGTAACATTATTAAAAGGCATCAGTTTTCTTTGCTCCTTCTCCTCCACTCTCCTGATTTTGCATGTATAGGTTGTTGTTAGGTACCACTGAGTCAGTTCCAACTCACAGAAGAACAGAATGAACCACCTCCTGGTCCTGTGCTGTCCTCACAATGTCCTTATGTTTGTGCCCCTGGTCACAGCCGCTGTGCCACTCCATTTCATTGAGAGCCTTCCTTTCCATGGCCTGGGTCAGCTGCACCTCAGTCATCGATTTTCCCACGAGGAAAAGTCTTTCCAACATGTTGACTGCTCATAGCAAATTTCATCATGGAAGTGATCACATTATATCAGTTCTCATTATGGGAGATGATTATGTCGTAAATGCCAAACCACAGTCCCCCCAAGTTGCCACATAACCGTCACTGTCACACGGTATAAGTCATAGAGAAGTCATATTGTTGTCTTATATCTCCATAAGTACGTGTTTCAAGTGTGGTTTCCTTTCAGCAAGCAAGGCTATCAGCTGCGCATCACAGTTTGTTAATGAGTCATCAACCAGTCCTGATGCTGCAGTCATCGTCCTCCAGCCTTGATTACTTGCTCAGTATTCGGCTGAATAAATATGGTGAAAGGATACAACACAACACACTTTTTTCTGGGTTTAAACCATGTACTTATTTCCTTGTTCTTGAACGACATTCGCTTGCTCTGTGTGCAGGTTCTTCATGAGCACATTTAAGTAGTCTAGAATTGATATTATTTGTAATATTATCCACAGTCTGTTATGATTTACACAAATCAGATGTCTTCACATAGTAAATAAAACACAGATATTCCCTGCTTTCAGCCAAGATCCGTCTGCCATAACCAGTGCTATTCTTCCTTCCTTGTTTTCTTCTGAATCTGGCATAAATTTCTGGTAGAGAAGACAGTATGAATTCAATTAAAAAACAATTCTTGGCACTTAAATTCTCCTGACTGAATAGGTTATTATAGGGTTAGTGGCCAAGATTGATGCATTCAATTTAATGTATGGAAGTATTCAATTTCCCTAGATTCATACTTTGTACACCAACCAAATTCAAACCAAGGTCACTGTCATTGAGTCGGTGTCCACTCATAGTATCAGTATAGGGCAGGATAGAACTGCCCCTGTGAGTTTCTGAGACAGTAACTCTTTGCGAGAAGAGAAAGCCCCGTCTTTCTCCCGAGGAGTGGTTGGTGGTTTCTAACTACTACTTTTTTTTCGGTTAGCTTCCCGATGTGCACCTTGCTGCCATCATTACTGGGTATTTGCCATTGTTTTGTTTATTTTTTCTTATTTGGAGTCATATCACATCATCAAATGCAGATCCTGAAAACTTTATTTAAGCTATTAAATCCAACTCTACTTTTGGAAGGTTTGTTAGTCTGGGTTGACTAGAGAAACAAATCCATAGACACTCATGCATGTATAAGAAATTTCTTTATATCAATGACTCAATCAATTAATATAAAGAAAGCATCCCAGCCCCATACTGATGCATAATTCCCTCTTTAGGCTTGCACAGCTACATGCAATGACGCAGAATGCAGGAGGATCCCAGGCCAGTGTTGCCAAGTCGTGTGGCTCCAATGGCAGTGGCTCTGGCACCAGTCAGGGTCGGCCAGCAGGAAGGTGCAGGCCCAGAGAGGGGAGGTTCCGGGGACCCTCCCTATGAGAAGGCCACGCCCACAGAGGCCACCATCAGGCTGTGACCCGATGGACAGATGGAATACCACCCCTACACTTTTATATATCTTCAAGTTGACATGAAATTATGTAACCACCCTGAGTCTGACACCCCCCCCACCCCCAAAGGGGTGAAACAGAGCAGCGAGGGAGGCAAAACAACAAAGTCCCTGAGGAATCTCAACAATAGACTTCTGCCTCAGGGGGCAGGGCATGCCACCTCATCACCAACTGGAAAGCACTCTTAAGGGACAGCAGACAGACCTGGAACTATTTAAACGCTTTCTTTTCATTTTTCTTTGTGTCCATCTATATAAGATAGGCAGGATAAACAATCCTGAGGAGAAAACAATGGGGCCAAAGTTCTGGGGTGACAGGGAGAGGAGGAGGCAGGGAAAAGGGAGGGGGAACCAACAACATGATAGTGGGACAGAAGAAAAGTCAAAGGCAATAGAGGGAAGACCTAGGAGGCAAAGGACATTTACAGAGGTACAAATATAGGCATGTATCTATATACTCGTGTATAAGCTGAATTTTCAGCACATTTTTAATGCAGTTTTTGTGGCAAAATTAGGTGCCTCGGCTGACATTCAGGTTGGTTTATACTTGAGTACATATGGTATATATGTAAATATATTAATATATAATGATAGAGATACAGTTCTATGTACATATAGTTACATGTGAAGTATTAAGGTAGCAGACTGACTTTGAGCCTCTACTCAAGTCCTCCCTCAATGCAAGAACACTTTGTTCTAATAACCTGGCATTCTGTGATGCTCACCTTCCTGACATGGTCACTGAAGACAAAACAGGTGCATAAGCAAAGGTGGTGAAGAAAGCGACGGTGCCCATACATTAAAAGATATAGCACCTGGGGTCTTAAAGGCTTGAAGATAAACAAGCGACCATCTAGCTGAGAAGCAACAAAGCCCACATGGAAGAAGCACACCAGCCTGTGTGATCACGAGGTGTTGATGGGATCAGTTATCAGGTACCAGAAGATCCAAAACAATGATATCAATGCAAATGAGGGGGGCTGAAGTGGAGACCCAAAGCCCATCTGTAGACAATTGGACATCCCATCACAGAAGGGTCATGAGGAAGGGATGAGTCTGTCATGGTGCAGCACAGCACCAACGAAACACATAGTATTCTTTAATGCTTCTTCCCCGAAACCATGACCCTAGGTCTACCTTAAAAATATGGTGATACCGGCACATGTACATTGGTTTAGATAAGAGCTCTGGACACAAGGAATCTGGACAGATAAACTCCCCAGGAACAGTAATGGGAATAGCGATACCAGAAAGGAGCACGTGGGGTGAGAAACAGGGAACCCATCACAATGATAGACATATAACACACAAGCCCCGCCCCACAGGAGGACAAACAACAGAAACGTGGGTGAAGGGAAACAGTGGATGATGCAAGAGATGAAAATAATAATAGTCTATATTTTATCAAGGATTCATGAGGAGGGGAGGGTGGGGAAGAAGGGAAAAAAAGAGGAGCCGATCCCAAGGGCTCAAGTAGAAAACACTTTGAAAATGATGCTGGCAACATATGTACAGATGTACTTGATACAATTGATTTTGGGATTGTTATAAGAGCTGCAAGAGCCCCCAGTGAAGTGATTTGTTAACTAAAGAAAGAAAAGAAATGATGTAGCTACTACAGAAGGCAACTTCTCCCGAGTTACATTTGAGTGCCTTCCTACTGGAAGGGCTCTGGTTCTGGTACTATGCCAGACAGAAGATTTTCATTATTCCCAAGGCTTGCACTAATGAATGCTTTTGGAAGGAGATTTCCAGGTCCTTCTTCTTTGTCTTAGTCTGGAGGGTCTTCTGAATCCTGCCCACAATGGGTGGTACTCCGGTGTTTGAAATCTAGGTGGCATAACCGGTAGCATCACATCATGCCCGCTGCCACAGTAAGATGAGCTCTCAGACGGGTGTTGGGGAAGAACACTGGTTCCTTCCAAATTCTAATAACTGAGAAATGCATATTCACCTGATTTTGGAATATAAGCTACTTAATTTTTGATTTTTAAATATTAAATTCTTTGTTATCAAAGAAACAGAGTTTCTTTATAGGAACTTTCTTATATAATAGCATTTTTGTCATCTTTGAGACTGACCCCTGTCAACATCAGGAAGCAAAGAAATATATACTTTCCATTTTCCATTTGTTCTCATTAATTGCTGTACGCAAATAAACATCGAATTGAAGACTTGTTTAATAAATCTTTAGGATCCACAGTGGAATCGGTGTTAAGCACCGGCTTGCTAACGGCAAAGGTGGTGGTTCACAGCTCACAGAGGCTCCCTGGGAGAAGGATGAGGATGTTTGTTCCTAGAAATATTTCCAGTCTCAGGGACGCTATCATGGCAGTGGGCTTTAAATACTTTTATATAGCTCTATCAGTAAGAATATAGTATATTATGCGGTTCTAACAGTATTTAGAAGGACTCAGTATTTGAAGGACTTAAAATTAAGGAAGTTCTTTTTTTTCTGCCCTACTCCATGTTCTACAAATTCATCAGAAGTACTCATTCCAATTCCCAGGAAGTTGGGGCTTCCACATCTTGTCTATTTTGGGAAACATGAAAACAGCATTAAATGCCAGCAGTGAAATGCTTCTCCATATACTGGTATAAATTGTGTAATTAAAGTTCATTGGTCAAAGCTAGTCACATGGTCATGGTGCCAGGGAAGTACAATTCTCTTGTGTGACCAAATGAGAGCTGAAACGTTAGTAACGTCTGCCACTCATGCCAACAATATTACAGCATCTCTTTTAAAGTGAATTATAATCTTAAAAATGGTATGGGAAAAAGAGGTTATTGAAAGGAATCAATAGATGAGTTTCTGGATTTTTGGCAGCGTTTAAAATAGAACATTATATTGCAATTTCCCTAATCAAGTGTAGTGATCCTGCATTCCACAGTTGGCAACAGCTTGTTGATCGATTTAAACTTCCAAAATGCATTTTAACCCTTTTGCAGGAAGCAGTTTCTTGAAAACTAAACTTGAGCAACTAAACTAGAGAGAGCGTGATAGACTTGCTGTACAGGGAAAGCAACGCTTTTCTTTCTGCTTTTAAACATCCTTTCCCTGAGGGCCACCCTTCTCTCCTAGCTATTTGCCACCAGGAGATGGAGCCATGCCGCGGAAGACGTTCCAGTACCTTCGTTTCTCGGGCTCTTTCTACACAAACATTTCCCACTGTGTGAGAATAAGACATGGTATTTACAAACTTGCAAGAAGAAAATACATTTATGTCAACATCTCATTCTCTTTACAAATAGACCAGTTAACAAAAGATATAAAGGAAACATAAATGGGCCACAATGTCCAAGAATTATTTTAGCAAAAATGGCAATTTTTTTAAATTTTATTTTTTTTAAACAATTTATTAGGGGCTCATACAACTCTTATTACAGTCCATACATATACATACATCAATTGTATAAAGCACATCTGTACATTCCCTGCCCTAATCATTTTCTTTTTTCTCTCCTCTTTTCTTTTTTTAATATTTTATTAGGGACTCATACAACTCTTATCACAATCCATACATATACATACATCAATTGTATAAAGCACATCCATACATTCCCTGCCCCAATCATTCTCAAGGCATTTGCTCTCCACTTAAGCCCTTTGCATCAGGTCCTCTTTTTTTTCCCCCTCCCTCCCCGCTCCCCCTTCCCTCATGTGCCCTTGGTAATTTATACATCGTTATTTTGTCATATCTTGCCCTATCCGGAGTCTCCCTTCCCCCCACCCCCTTCTCTGCCGTCCCTCCCCCAGGGAGGAGGTCACATGTGGATCCTTGTAATCAGTTCCCCCTTTCCAACCCACTCACCCTCCACTCTCCCAGCATCGCCCCTCACACCCTTGGTCCTAAAGGTATCATCCACCCTGGATTCCCTGTGCCTCCAGCCCTCATATGTACCAGTGTACAGCCTCTGCCCTATCCAGCCCTGCAAGGTAGAATTCGGATCATGGTAGTTGGGGGGAGGAAGCATCCAAGATCTGGGGGAAAGCTGTGTTCTTCATCGGTACTACCTCGCACCCTAATTAACTTAACCCATCTCCTCTCCTAAACCCCTCTGTGAGGGGATCTCCATTGGCCGACACTTGGGCCTTGGGTCTCCACTCTGCACTTCCCCTTCATTCAATATGGTGTATATATATATATATACATACACACACATATATACATATACACACATATATTTTTTTTGCAAAAATGGCAATTTAAAAAAAACAAATATGTCTGCTTTTGTACTTCTAGTCAGATGGCTTCTACATATATTTCACCTAGTCTATTCTACTTGGTGTCCTGGGATATGTTTTCTCAGTCTATATAAAGCCTCAAGATGATTATGGCCGAATCATAATAAAATCTGATGTTTGGTTCAAGTCTTAAATCAATAGTATGGGTTCTCTATGTCAACAAGGGTCAGGCATTTCTGATTTTTAAAACATTGATGAACATTGATGAGCAACGAGGCCTGCTGGAAACTGCAGCTCATAGCGTATGAATGCGTGTGGTGCTGAAAGTTGTTGTAACCATCCCACTGCAGCTATGGGGAAATTTGGTTTTATATTTGCAGACTTCCTTATTTTTAAGGAGAAGCTATAAATTCAGATTTTAATATGAAATCTCCAGAATTAAAAACTCAATAACATTTAAAATTCACAAAACCCCCTTAGTCTAATTAAATACCTTGTGGCTACCAGCTTGTGATCTTGCTTTACATACATAGTTTAAAAGTATTTTTACATGTGTTACTTTATTGAATCCCAACAATACAGTGAGGTTGTTTTTATTATGGCTCTTTTACAACTGTGGATAATTGATGATCAAGTGGCTTGTCCAAAGTCACATAATCATTATAGAGATTTTCTACTTTTAAAGGTATCTTCTGAATATCAGAATGGACACGAGAGCTCTTCTGGTCCCAATTTCTGCTGTTTCCCTGTGTTTTTGAATTTAACCTTTCTCATTTCAGTTTGTATTATGTCAAGTGGAACTTCTATGACTTCTTACATTGGCAAAATCCCATCGTTTCCAGCCAATAACCTATTAAAAAGGCTCAGGTCCTCAGATTACATACGGCCACAATCTCAGTTATAGTTATTGCTTAGTAGGTACATTCTTTCCAAGCAACATTTTTGTATTCTCTTTCTTATTTCATCATGGTCTAAAAAAGGTGCCATATTTGAGAAACTGAATGAATTAATTTGGCCCCTGATTTTAAACTAAGAACTTGTTTTGATAGTTAAAAGAAGGACTATCAAATCAACCCTCACTTCCTCCGATCTCTTTCTTCATATCTCCACGAGTCTCCATGATTCTCTGAGTGCCACAGGCAGACGCCTCTTCTTTGACTAAGCTAAACGCTGGCCATTCAAATGCACCCAGTAGTCCCTAGTAAAAAAGGCCTGGAGAATCACGTCTCACACATCACAGTCTTTGAAAACGCTGCACAGTTTTACTCTGAAACACATGTGGTCACCAGAAGTTTGAATCAATTTGTTTTGGTCATTGGAAAAAATATTTTGTAATGTTTAGGCATGGGTCTCAAAGGAGACGAAGGAGAAAAAATGCAAATTTTGCTTAGAGTTCTTTTAAGTTATGACTCTCTTCAATGAGTTTTCTGCTCTTTGATGAAATAAGGTGCTATTAAATCAGTAGTGAATGAGGTACTATTAGGTTTTTATTATGATATTAAGTATAAAAATAGACTTTTCTTGCCTTTGGGAAAATTCTTTGAACAGTTTTTAAATTTTTAAAGTGGTTAGAAGACATGGGAGATGCATTTGAAATTCTTTTGAATAAAGGAATCGCTGCCATCTAATTTAAGAAGGAGGGATTATTACCACTTTTCTCTTATGATAGTATCTAGACTATAATCAAGCCTTATGGACTCAAGGTGGTTCATCTTACACAAGATTAAACTGTAGGATGACCAGAGAGGGTACATTTAATGAGCAGCCTGGTGCTGTATTTGTCCAGTCCGGGTACCAGCACTGTGTTAGGCAGTTGGTACATGTTGTCTCATGAACTATACCAACATCTAGGTGACATAGATATCAATATTTTCAGGTTCAGAAAGGATAACTAACTTTCCCAATACTGCACAGCTCTGTGGTGGTAGAACTTGGATGAGAACATAGGTCATGTTCAAAGCTCATTTACTATCTAGGCCATTGCTGAATTTTTTTTTTTATTCCACAGTTGATTGCCAATAGTTTTGGTTCATGATTGTCTCATTTATCCATTTTTAATGAATTTGCCAACCTGAAAGGAGAATTAATTGTAATGAAAGTAAAAGTTCCTGAAATCTTGAGAAAAGTTGTTAATTTATGGAGAACCCTTAGCATATTACTGAAGATATAATGAATGAGTTAGTATTGTTGTCATTTAAATGAATTTAATAATCATGACACTGAGAAATATTACTTGATTGTGTAGCACATATTTAAACAGAACCATTTACTTAACACCAAGTTATGAATATATATGTATATATATGTATATATATATATGTAGAGAGAGAGAGAGAGAAAACTGGTTCTTACTAAGCACTCAAAAAACAAACAAACAAAACAAAACTCAAAGCCATTGAGTCATTCTGGCTCATGGCAACCCTATAGGATAATGTCAAAAAAACAGGGTCAAATGACTCCTGTGGGTTTCCAAGACTGTAACTTTTTACAGGAGTATAAAGCCCCGGTTTTCTCCTGTGGAGCAGATGGTGGTTTTGAACTGCCGACCTGTAGTTAGCACTTCAATAAATAACTACTATGCCACCAGGGTTTCCTTTAACACATGGTTAACTGTTTTACTATTGTTATCATTATTCTCAAGAAACCTACTTTCGGGGGGGAGGTAGTTCTCTGTATCTTTCAAACATGATTTATGTATGGTTAATTCCAAGTATTTGCTGATACCATTCCTTATTGAGCTTTCCCTCGGCCCACGTGGCTCCTATCTGAACTGTGAGGCTCACCTTTTATTCCATAGTGGCCTCTACTTCCTCTGAGCTCCAGTTCCACTATCATTCAAGCCATGTATTCATATTCAGTAACTAGTGTAGCCCATATATAAACTCTATAGACAGGACATGGCTTCTACGTTTCTGGAACACATTTTACAGACTCACCACACTGTTCTCTTAATAGTTAGACATACATTTGGGTGTGCTAACTTTGTCCAGGCTTCTGGTGTATAGGCTAGTGTTACAGGTTGAATTGTGTTCCTCAAAACTATATTTGAAGTACTAACCCTGGGTACTTATGAGTATATAACCTTGTTTAGAAAGTGGGACTTTGCAGATGTAATCAAGTTTAGGTAAAGTCACTAGGGTAGAAGAGAAAACACACAGACACACAGAGGAAATACCAGGTGGTGATGGAGGCAGAGATTGGACTTATGCTGTCTTAAATCAAGGAATGCTTAGGGTCCCAGAAGCTAGAAACTCAGCACACAACATGAACAATTAAGCCCAAACGATACAACCAGTCCCTTATTCTGTGTGAATCACTGTCTTTTGGCCCACGTACAGATTCAGCAGGAGCAAAATGAAGAATTCTGGAACTCCTATTCTTCACAGTGTCACCCTTAATATGTCACGACACACTAAATTGAATGCTTTTTCATAATTAATGAAACAGGTGAGCATGCTTCTGGTCTGCTTTTAGCCATAATCCCTCTGAAATCAGCAATGATATCTCTTGTCCCATTTGCTCTTCTTTTTGTTTTAAATCATTTTTTAGGGCCTAATCCAGACATCATACCATTCCATAGTTCAGACATACCAACCAGTCAGTGTTGTACAATCAGTACCACAATCTTTTTATAACATGTTCTTGCTTCTTGTGCTCCTTGATATCAGCTTCTCTTTGCGTGCCCTCCCCTGCCATGACCCCCGGCGTCCTTATTCTATGCTTATTCTATCTTTATAAAGCCAGCCAACCTGGGTTTCTTATGTTGAACAACTTAGAAAGATACATAACAGAGTCAACAATGCTACTCAAAATTAACAAAATACAACTGAGATAAGCAATAACAAACTCCAGAAAATATTAAAAACTAGATCAAGTTCAAAGTATTTCAGAAAGGAGATCAAATGACAAGGTTTTTAACCACTCAAGTCAGATTTATCATTTTAGTTTACAATAATTGTCTCTCCAATACTTCCTATCTGATAACCAGTTATTCCCGTCCCTCACTTATGGTCAGAGGGTAGTCATTGGAGATATATTTCATGTGTTGATGCTCTGAAAGTATTTGGGTTTCCACTGTCATCGATAGCCTTCTACAAACCAGAATTTCACAATTTAAGCTCTGATACCCTTCCTGCCTTCGGATTTGGATTATATAATTTACAATCCTTGGATCACAGATGTTGGTGTGCGTCTTCCATGTGGGCTTAGTTGACATCTTACTGAGATGGCTGGTTGTTTGAAAATAAGCCTTTACGAGCCCAGGTGTTATTCTTTTTGATAGCCGAGCACCATCTAATTTCTTCAGCACATTGTGCTGTAGTGCTCATTTCTTCCATCGTTCCTTCATGAGGGCACTTATTGAGCAGGGCCATGTCATAAGAACTAATTGTTCTTAGATTGGATCTTGTATTAAGTGTGAGCCCCAAATCCATTCCTAAATCTATGTTTTCTATCAGCCTCTACTTCACTTTAGAGACATCTATGTCGTTTTATGATAGAGAACCCCATTGATCATCTCCTGAATATAAGGTCCTGTATATATTTTTCTTTAGCCATGGTAATTTATTTAAAACACAATTGATAAAAAGAGATTAAACAAGGGAAGGCTAACTACAAATTGCAATGTGAATTATTGCCTTGCACAGATTAATCCTTATGTGACTGGACACTATTTGTACAAAAAGGGGGAGTTGGTGGTGAGGCAAAACTTAAAATAATATCCACTGACAATGTCAGACTCAAGTCTGCCAGTATCCTACGTATCTTAATAAAGAAAGCAGGACATTGAAGTAGAAACTGAGGTAAATGTTTGTCTGCTGACAAGCCAATACTCTTGTTACAGCTGTCCTCTGCTTCTTCATACTCCATGGGATTTCAACCTTAAATCCTCAGCTTACAGGCATGTTTGAGGTAGTTCCAAGGTCAACTATTAGGGTTTCCACATCACATCCCTCTGATGCAGCCTGTGGGGTATGTTGGGCACTCACAGACCCAGGGTGCAATGTCCCAGTACTTTATGGCCCGTGGCCTGCTTCCCCAGGTGGTGTACAGAAACTCAGACCAATATACTTGATTAGGAGCGTATGTACAGGCATACTCACCCCCTCGGGTCCTTAAAAGTAATTTCAGTTATTTTTCTTCTCTGCTAGGCGATTGTTCCTTCCCATTTTTCTACAAGCAGAAATGCACTTGTCTTCTGCAAGACACGTATGCTCCCCTTTCCCCTTCTTGACTTGATCTTCCCATCAGAATTGCTCATCACTCTGGTAGGAAAGTCTGCTGCTTTGGAGGCACCTCATCACATTTTTGCATGACAGTCACTAATGGATCATCTTCCTTCCCCCGCTCTTGAGAATCTGCCCCCAGCTGAAGTGGGTACTCCTCTGTGAAAGTACTTTTCAAGAGATACAAGTGGAGAGGATGGTGTATGTTCACGGGCACTAGTCCGGTCCTCCACTGTGTTGCTTGGCAGCCTTGGTTATCAGACTGCATGACCTGAAAGCACGAGCTTGCCTTCATCTTGGTATTTTTCCTTACAGCAGTGGACTCATTCAGTATTTGACCTTTTATGTTAAACTAGCTTCCACTCAGCATAATGCTTTCCAGATCCCTCCATGCAGAGACTTTTCATGGTTTCATAATTGGTTTTTTAGGGATGGGTAGTATTCTATTGTGTGTATAGACCAAAGGTTTTTATCCATTGTTCTACTGATGAGAATTTAGGCCGCTTCCAACTTCTTGCTATTGTGAACGGTGCTGTAGTGAACATGGGAGAGCATACACCTGTTCCTAATTTGACTCATTTTTTGGAGGGGGGTAGATGCCCAGCAATGGTATTGTTGGGTTGCATGGTATTTCTATTGCCAGTTGTTTTAGGAATCACCATATTGCTTTCCATAGAAGTTGTACATATTTGCAAGCCCACCAGCAGTGTGTGAGCGTTCTAATCTCTCCATACCCTCTCAAATATCTGCTGTTCTTGGTTTTCAATTGGGCTATGGTTGTGGGTCTAAGATGGTATCGCATTGTTGTTGTTTTTTTGCATTTCTGGGCTGGCTACTGAATGAAAGCGTCTTATGTGCTTGTTAGCCATGCAGGTATTGTCCTTTGTGAATTTTCTATTAAGGTCCTTTGCCTGTATTTTAAAAGGGTTATTTGTTCTTTTCCTGGTGTGGGCTTGTAGTGTTCTGTAAGTTTTCATAATTTGTCCCTTTTCCATTATGTCATTGCCAAATGTCTTTTTACAAACTGTGTGCTCTCATTTTACTAATTAGAACAAATCTTTTGATGTATACAGGTGGGTTTTTTTAAATTACATACTTTTATTGGGGGCTCTTACATCTCTATCACAATCCATACATTCATCCATTGTGTCAAGCACATTTGTACATATGTTGCCATCATCACTTTCAAAGCATCTTCTTTCTATTTGAGCCCTTGATATCTGCTCCTTACTTTTCACCTCCCTCTCCCGCCTGCCCTCCCTCATGAACCCTTGATAAGTTATAGATTATTATTTTCATATCTTACATTGTCCTCTGTTGCCCTTCACCCACTTTTCTGTTGTCAGTCCCCCTGGGAGGGGTTATATGTCAATCCTGTGATCGATTCTCCCTTTCTCCCCAACTTCCCCTTATTCTCCTGCTATCTCTAGTCTCATTGTTGGCCCTGAGGGGTTTATCTATCCTGGACCCGGTGTTGCAGGCTCTTATCTGTAGCAGCGTGCATGTTCTGGTTTAATCTGATTTGTAAGATAAGTGCTTTGTTTTTAATGGGTCCCAGTAATGTTTTGTCTTCTAGTGTGTGTGCTTCCAATGCCATATCTGGTAGTCCATGTCTGCTCTGAACTAGGGTCCTTTTTTGTATCAATTTTCTCGATGATGATCCTGATAGCTTGATACACTTTGAGTTTGTTTATGTTCATGGGATGAGGTATGGGGACTGCTTCATTTTTCTGCAGATGGATATCTTATTGTTCCAGAACCATTTGTTGAAGAGGGCATCTACTAACCAGTTGAGGTTTCTTGGTCCTTGGTCACAAGTCAGTTGTCTGTAGGCGATGTTTTTCCTTCTGGATTTTCTGTCCTGTTTCATTGTTATGTTTCACTTCATAAGCTACCATTATGCTAGTCCCAGGGGGTTTTGACAACTGTGGCTGTGTACCACTTGTTCTTCTGTATTCAGCTTGACTTTCTGCTAGTGCCTCATCAATGTACAATTGCATTATTTTGAATTATTTTCAGCAACATTTAGCGAGATGAAGCTGTTTTGCTCCCATAAAGAGTTATAGTCTCGGAAACCCCATTTAGAGTCACCATGAGTTGAGACTGACTCAATGGCAGGGAATTTTTTTGTTTTTTGTTTGTTGATATTAATGATTTTGTTAGGTAATTTTCAGTTTCTGGTGGGTGACTTTTTTTCCTTTTAAATATATAGTGGGCCCACATAAAGATCTTTATGTGTTATTTGGGTAGTAGCTATTTTCCAGATTTTTTCATAGATGAGTGAGAACTTGTTGATATTAAAAACTGATAATTTAGCTTTGTTCTTATACATTCCGATTTTGTCAATAGTACACTTCTATAGAAGGCAAAGTAATTTACTTGGTAATTTTCTGATTTTGCTAACCCTCTGAGTTCCATAGCTGTCATAACAAAATAACAGAATGACTGACTTCACAGGACATCTATTTATTTATTTATTTCCCGTTCTGGAGGTTACTCAAGAAAAAGTTAGGAGAGTGGTAGGACCACGATTTCTCTCTGTCCCCTCTAGGGGAATATTCTTCATGCTTCCCCAGCTCTCAGTAACACCGGATGTTCCTTGAATCATATATGTAACTTTATAAGGCATCGGTCTTCATTTTGTGTCACTTTTTCTCCAGAAAATTTCGCCCATTTTATAAGACAATATGCACAAAGGAATGGGATTAGGTCCACTGTAAAACCACCAACAGCTTTGTGGGACAGACTTGGCTTTCTACTCCTGTAAACACTTACAGTCTTGGAAACCCACATGGGGTCGCTATGAGTCAGCATTGCCTCTAGGGCAGTGAGTTCTACTACAATGTTATGCTTGCTTTAAGTTAATTGATAACAAAATCAAATTTATTTTAATTGATTAATAACTACAAAGGCTACATGATAGCACTTCTTTTATAAAAAGAACAAAAACCGAACTATGACCACAACCCTAAGAGTTTATGGGTCGCACTCATCGAAAGGCATTTCCACTAAAGTGGCGATGTTTCTAGTTTTTAGAGTAAGACGGCCAAAGATTCCTGGTCATAACAGTGTCTGCAACCTATGCTGAGCATGTCATTATTCAATCATCTTATCTGGCAACAGCCATGAATTGCTTTCACAATTATATTGAAAGATGTATTCATCATTTTCAAAATTTGGGACATTGATGGAAAACAAGCTATCAACAGAACACTATAGGTCTTCATGATGAATATAATTTGTCTCAGTGCAACCAATGGTCTGCATCCGTCTGTCAACCACAGAGGTTGTCTACAGCACAATGCCATCGATGCAGGCCATTTATGTTCATAAAACCAAGTTCAACTGAAAAAAAAACATTATGTCTCAGCTCAGATTACCGACTGGTTTTGTAAAGTTTTGAAACCAGCTTAAGTTGTTTTCCATAAATTGTTCCAAACTTAAAAGAATTTGTAGCAAAATATTTCTCATGGATATATATATATATATATATATATATATATATATATATATATAGTTGCTTTGTAGAGGGATGCTTACCACTTTGATTTCTTTCAAAAGGAGCAACATATTTCATCCAGCATCGCCAAGCCACGTCATATCCTCATTGCTCAATTTTGTCCTCATATTAAAGTGGAACATATAGTATGGCATGCAATCCAGAGGATTAATGCAGGGCTAGCAACTCAAGCGCTGTTACCAAGGAGAATGAAGTGGATTTTTATGAGGAAATAATGATTCCACTAAATTAGACTTTTTTTTGGTCTTTGCATTCACTTCGCTGGGTAAAAATGACTAGTTCTTTCCCAGTAGTTGATCAGCGGAGCTGACTTACACGTCTGCACGTTAAAGACATCTGCGCATCAGACTGCGCTTCAACAGAAGCGCTTACCAGGGACAGCTCCTGGATTTTTGCGTTTTGGAGAGGTACGCCATGAGTAGTAGCCTTCTGAGAATCTTGAAACAAAGGACTCACTCAAATCTCCCTGCCATTGAGTTAATTCTGACTCACGGCAGCCCTATGCATGGACTAGAACCATCCCTGTGCATTTCTGAGGCTGTCGCTCCTTATGGGAGCAGAGAGCGTTCGGTCTCTTCTGCAGAGTAGCTTGTGGGTTTGACCTGCTAACCTTTGGACTAGCAGCCCAATGCCCAATCCACTAGATCATTGAGGCTCCTTTGGAATAAAGTAGATGTTTGCTGAATGTTAATTCCTTCCTTGCCTGTTTCCCCCTGCTTTTCGAGAATTAAATCCCATATGTGTCTTTAGTATAGTGTTGTTTGCCTGAGATGGTACTCATATACTAAATTAAATTGTTGCTAAAATTCATTTTTAATAACTTCCATAGGAAACTGATGATCATTTTGCCTGGTGAACATATTTAACAAACATTGTATGGTGTTTCCTGAGATGACTTTGCTTTCATTTTACTTTTCTGCTACATCTGGCATAAATTGAATTTGCAGACACTAGTTTATAAACTAGGAAAGACTATCTCTATTTTTTTTTTCACAGCTGCGGAAATTTTAACATAGCCTATGCATTAGAAGACACATGGGAGACTTCCAAATATTGAAGTTTGAACAAAATTTAACAAAAAAACCAAGTCCATTGCCAGAATTGGTTCTGACTCATAGTAACCCTATATATAGTTTCTAAGGCTGTTTATCTTTATGGGAGCAGTGAGATTCATTCCCCATGCCACCCCACCCCCTGTTCCCAGCAGTGTTCCTGGCAGGCTTGAACTGCTGACCTTGAAGTTAGCAGCTTAGAATTTAACTCACAGCACCACAGTAGATAGATGTAAAATTAAAGAGCACTTCTGAATGTATTTATCTTTTAAAATTCCATTTTAGTTTTGTGCACTCAAAAAACAAAACGAGACACAAAGCTTCCATTGATGTGAAAGAACTGACAGTGCTTCATGATCTGAGACAGGACTTTTCTTTTTAAAATGGAGGGAATATGACAAAACTAATTAAGGCAATGGATTTGATTTGGTTGAAGGGTAGAGAGTAAAATCAATGTTGAATTTTGTGGCTCAACATGTAATTATATGAGTCATTTTATTAGAGAACATGTAACTCAAAGGTTCTCCTTTCATAAAAAAAATTACTCAGTGCTCCCCTGGAAATTAAAAACCTGTGTCGTATAGACTAGAATCCAGGATAAAATGTAAGTATCTGCTTTTGCCGACCCTCCTGGGTAATTCCAGTGTCTTCGGGGATGGCACGTGGCGAAACACTGATCTGATTTATACTGAAACGATATGACAATGGGTGTTCTAAGCCAGCTGACACACTGTTGGAAAATCTAGAGGACTATGTGTAATTTTACATTTATGATCACTAATCTCAAATGGGCTCCAAGTATGACACTTCTCTGATGAACTAAATTGTCTATGTTCACATGATTATTTCACATTTTCTCCTCTCCCCTCAAATCGCTCACATCCTTTCCTTCTCTGAGCTGGTGAACTCCTTTCAGGCTGCCATGAGAAAGAAATAATCCGATCAGAATTGCCGCATCTTCCTCCTAGCAAACATCACGTGTAGCAGCGTCTGTAGGTCCCTGTGCGGCAATAGGGGCTTGTTTGTGCTTGACTACTATCTTAAGGGTTGTCAGGGTGAACTCACTCAGGGGTACTGCGGAAGGAAGCCCTAGGAATCTGCTTCCATCATGTTTACAGTGAAGACCAGTCTATGGAGAAGTTCTACTCCCTAGCACATGGGGTTACCATGGTATCAATTCAAGGCAATGGGTTTGCTTTGTTGTTTTTACTAGCACATGTACCCCTTTCCGGTTCCAGTGGAAGAGTTGTCTCTGACTCTCCAGCTGTATGTATCCCTCACAGTTTCCCTGCGTGAGTCCACAACCCAGATATTTTGCATTTAACACCAAGGAAATGGTGTGGGGGCCGTGACATCCTTTGGCTTCAGTAGGAAGAAGGAGAATCTAACTCCACACCAGCCCAAGGCTGATTACCACTAGGCAGAGGGCAACTATGCTGCCACCTTCCATCCCCTGTTCTATGTGGACACCACTCATGGCTTCCCCACATTCTATTCTCTTGGATCTGATTACTCATTGCAGCGGCCACACAGAACTCCCAGACAATACTCATGCTTATGGCGTTTATTAGTAAAGCTAACACAATGTTAAGGATACTATTCTTATGTTCTTCTCAGTTATGTTGACAGGTGTGTCTCTCAGCCAAATAGTCTTTTGGGTTTTTTTCTGCAGGCCACGAAGCCTGCTCTGTGCCCATGAGCTCAGTGCTACTCCTCTGCTTGGTCTCATTGTCTTGGTATGGCTCCTCTGCTCTGTCTCCGGAGCTCAGTGCCTCTGGTGCTTGTGTTTCCTTCACCACTTCAGACAGTGATCTTCCACAAGTTCCCCTGGTAGCTCTTCTTTTTCTGAGATGGCTCATCCTTACCCCTAACAGAATGGCAAAACTGGTCTCTCCCTGACTTAATATCCTTTACACCTAATACACATGCTCCCACCCATTCACTAGGTAGGAATTACAAAACTATGTGTAGGAGAGCTATATTAAGTAATATTACTTCCCAACAAAAGCAAAAATAAAGAAAACCAAAACAACAAACTATCATCCCACTACTTTTTGCATTAATAAACACTTAAGTGCAAGAAGGCAAGAGATGTGAAGTGAGCACAATACTGGTTGCCATGGTAAAAGTTATGAGTCATCTTGGCTGATCTATGCCTTTCAGTGGCTTGATAGTTATGTACAGATGTAATCTGGCCATTATGTAATGACATAGTCATCCTCTTCTATATTGTGATTTTATACAGTCACCTTCATTTTTTGCATACTACTTATTTTCATATAACAATCTGGTCTTTGCAACCTAATCATGTTAAATGAAGGTGGGAGGTAGTATTAATCAAGATATGAATTTATTTACATTTTATTAATGTTCAACTCATTTGTTATCTGTTCACTAAAATATAAACATAATGAGAAAAGAATCTTTGTTGTTCATTGCCATTGAGTCAAATATACACATAAGATACATTTGCTTAGTGAATAAATGAATATTATTGTTCTGAAGGTAAATATCATTTTGTAAGTCCTACAGAAATAATAAGTGAAAGCAATAAACATCAATGACTGCTAACTTTATGAGGAGGCTTCAAAAAATTTTCATGACAAAATACCATTATTTAAAAAAAAAGTTTTATTGGCACATAATCTACATATCGTACAATCCAATAGTCAATCATATTCCATTGTATTTTAATTCCATTTTTATGAGCTTTTAAGAGGCTTATTGACATATAATTCACATACCATACAATTCAATTATTTAAATCTATTAAAAAGAGTGATATAATCATCATCACAGTAATTTTAGAAATTTTTTCTTTTTTCTTATATTCATTATAATTAGCTCCTCACTACCCCCTCAACCTCTCCTGCCATAACCCTAAGGTTGTGCTATAACCCTACTCTAATTATTATTTCTATAAATTTACTTATCTTGGATTTCATATAAAGAAAATCATACAAAAAACCTCAACAATAAAAACACAGAAAGAAGAGGTATAGCTGTAACCAGGTGGGGACGGAGCATGGTAGTGGGGCAGGAGGAGAGTCAAGGGAAATAGAGGAAAGAGCTAGGAGTCAGAGGGCATTTATAGAGGTCTAGACAAAGACATGTACATGCAAATATATATATATATATGAGGATGGGGAAATAGATCTATGTGTCTATATTTATAGGTTTAGTAGTAAGGTGGCGGAAGGACCTTGGGCCTCCACTCAAGCACTCCCTCAATGCATGAATACTTTCTTCTATTCAATTGGCATTCTGTGATGCTCACCCTCCCGACACAACTGCTGAAGCCAAAGTGGGTAAACAAGTAAATGTGGTGAAGAAAGCTGATGGTACC
Organism: Tenrec ecaudatus; assembly: GCF_050624435.1. Lineage (NCBI taxonomy): Eukaryota > Metazoa > Chordata > Mammalia > Afrosoricida > Tenrecidae > Tenrec > Tenrec ecaudatus. Next base: position 67,535,819 of record NC_134535.1, read on the forward strand.
CAGCTATAAAAAGAGATAGCATCTGGGATCTTAAAGGCTTGAAGATAAACAAGCGGCCATCTAGTTCAGAAGCAACAAAGCCCACATGGAAGACACACCAGCCTGTGTGATCATGTGGTTCCAAAGGGATCAGTTATCAGGCATCAAAGAACAAAAATCATATCATTGTGTGCACACCTCTATGATACGATCGCTAAGGACAAACGGGTGCATAAGCAAATGTGGCAAAGAAAGCTGATGGTGCCCGGCTATCAAAAGAGATAGCGTCTGGGGCCTTAAAGGCTTGAAGGTGAACAAGTGGACATCTAGCTCAGAAGCAACAAAGCCCACATGGAAGAAGCACACCAGCCTGTGCGATCACGAGGTGTTGAAGGCATCAGGTATAAGGCATCATCAAAAAAAAAAAATCTTACCATAGTGAATGAAGGGGGAAGTACAGAGTGTAGACCCAAAGCCCATTTTTCGGCCACTGGAGATCCCCTCACAGAGGGGTCTAGAGGAGGAGATGAGTCAGTCAGGGTGCAATATAGCACCGATGAAGAATACAGCTTTCCTCCAGTTTCTAAATGCTTCCTTCCTCCCCTGCCCCCTCAGTACCATGATCCGAATTCTACCTTGCAAGTCTGGATATAGCAGAGGTTGTACACAGGTGCATATAGGAGCTGGAGGCACAGGGAATCCAGGGTGGATGATACCTTCAGGACCAGGGCTGTGAGGGGCGATACTGGGAGGGTAGAGGGTGAGTGGATTGGAAAGGGGGTAACAATTACAAGGATCTACATGTGACCTCTCCCCTGGGGGACGGACAACAGAAAAGGGGGTGAAGGGAGACGCCAGATAGGGCAAGATATGACAAAATAATAATTTATAAATTATCAAGGGCTCATGAGGGAAGAGGGAGCGGGGAGGGAGGGGAAAAAGAGGACTTGATGCAAAGGGCTTAAGTGGAGAGCAAATGGTTTGAAAATTATTAGGGCAAACAATGTACAGATGTGTTTTATACAATTGATATATATATATATGTATGGATTGTGATAAGAGTTGTATGAGTCCCTAATAAAATGTTAAACAAAAAACAAGAACAAAAATCAGAAAAAGACCTCATTCCAAAAGAAAACAGATGATAAGAGAAACTAGAAAAAAATAAAACATATGTCAAAAGAGAAAACAAATGACAATATGTTAAATTTTAACTATATCGGCAGTATTCCACTTTCTAATAGACTCTTTCTGAAGGCAAGACTAGTCACATCCTTAGTCAGTGGCCTCAGGCAGTTCAGTGGAAACTCAAACCTCATGGGAACTCTGCAAATAGATTTTGGGCTTTCATGTTATCTATAGCCTTTTGAAAACTAGGTGCTCAGAATTTAAGCTCTAATACTATTCCCTCAACTGATCTTAGTTTTTATTATTCATAATCCTTAAATCACATAGGGTTGTGAACTCTTTTTGTGTGGACTTAGCTAACACCTCACAACTACTTGTTTTGAGATGAGCCATTAAGATATCACATTTTTCATTCTGATAGCCCAGTACCATATGATTTCATTTGGCTACTATCCCTATATTTCAGTGACAGTCCCCGTATTTTCAGTGACAGTCCCCATATCTTCAGTGATGACTTTGTGAGGGCAAGTATTGAGCAGGTCAACATCGTAAGAACTAATTGTTCTCAGATAAGAGTTTAAGATTAAATTGGAGTTCAAAATCTCTTCATGTAGCAGAAGTTTCTATATAACCCTGGTCCAGTTTAGAAGCAACGTTATCAGTTTGCTGAGAAATAATTTAAGTGACCTCCATATTTGGTAATTATATTTATACTATTATTCATCTAGCCAATGGTAAAGAATTATAAAGTACTATTGACAGAAGGAAAACATATGAGAACCTTTAGATGGAAATGCATATGATATTCACTTTAGATGGAATGACATAGAATATTCACATATAGAAGCTAAAAATTTAAGTAACTGAATGCTGGTTAATAAAGTAATAAAGGTTAGACACGAGCAACATTTTCAATCATGCTCATTCACTAAGGCAAAACTGTGTTTGCAGAACTAAGACATGAACCAGAAAGAAAAGTATGAAAATATCATGAATATGGTAGTCTTAAGTCGACAGTTATTGGGCAACCTCCAAAACAAGAGGTTTGAACTAAAGTCCACTGATTTCCAAGTCCCCAACCGTGGGATATTAGTCCTCTGCTTCTTCTCACACTAGCATGTTTCCACTTTAAGTCCAAAGGAAACATTTGCTTTTTTGAGCCCCTGGTATCCACTCCTCATTTTTTCCCCTGTCTCCCTCCTTCCCCATCTCCCAAAATCAAGTCATTCTGATGTAGCCTATTAAGTATGCTGCATATCTCAAAAAGACAATCTAAAATTCTGGTAGGTTATAGCACACAGCATGGGTCACAGAGAGCTGGAAAAAACTCCATCAAAAATGCATGATTGACTACATAATATTGGGCAGATTCTCCCATTGTGAGTCTATAAAGATATGAAGCATTTTCTCAAAGGTTAGGCTGCCTCTCCTGGTTTTCCCAGTAGAAGTGAAATCACATTCTCAGAGTTAGACGTCTCGACCCCTCCCTCTGGGCACAAATTCCCATAGACTCTCACTGATCACCATTAGAGCAGTGCCTACGAATTTTAGGTGACTGTGAGGCGAAGCTATATTCTAGAAGCTTTCTTATTGGGTGAAGTGTTAATTGTGTTGTCTGTACCAGAATCAGTGTATCAGCTGAAAGATTCCTAAAAGGAAGACAATCAACTTATAATCATCTATTATTGAATACCAATTTATTCAATCTGTATGCTAAGCAGATAATTAGAGTGGCGGGACTATATGAAGAAGAATTCAGCATCAGGATTGGAGGAAGGCTGTTAACAATTGATTTGCAGATGGAGAACTTTGCTTGCTGAAAGTGAGGAGAACGTGAAGCACTTGGTGATGAAGGTCAAAGATTGTAGCCTTTAGTATGGATTGCAACTCAGTGTAAAAGAGGACACAAATCCTCACAACTGGACCAATACATAGCATCATGTTAAGTGGAGAAAGATTGAAGTTGTCAAGGATTTCATCTTTCTTGGATCCATAACCAAAGCTCATGGAAGCAGCAGTCAAGAGAGCAAATGGCACATTGCATTGGCACAAGACCACTTCAGAGTATTGGTAAGCAAGGATATTACTTTGAGGACTAATGTGTGCCTAACCCTGGTATTTTCACTGGCCTTGTACACATGTGAAAGTTGGACACTGCATAAAGAAGACCAAAGAAAACAGATAATGCTTGAATTATGGTGCTGGTGGAAGAGTATTGAAGGTCCTATGGACTTCCATTAGAAAAAACAAATCTATCTTGGAAGAAGAGCATTCAGAATGCTAGGGGCAAGGATGGCAAGACTGTCATGTACTTTGGGCAACATATGTTGTCAGGAGAGGTCAGTCCTAGAGAAGGACATCATGCTTGGGAAAGCAGAGGGGCAGCGAAAAAGAGGAAGGCCCTTAATAAGATGGACCGACACCGTGGCTGCCACAGTGGACTCCCCTGTAACGGTTGTGAAGATGGGACAGGACCAGGCATGTTTCTGTTGGACAGAGGGTTGTTATGAGTCAGAACCGGCTCAATGCCACCCAACAACAACATAATTCAAAGTACTATTGATAACATCTTTAATTTGGTTTTATCCTTAAGAGAGAGTTCTTTCATTGACAGTTGTTTATCTCTTAGTATTTTGAGTTTATTATTCCTTTGATTGCTTGATTTCTCTGTTGTTATTAACAAGTCAATAGCTGGGTTATTTTGCATTCCCACTAGCAATGACTAAAAATGTTTGCCCATAACTTTGCCTGCTATATATGTTGTCAAACTTTTGAGTTTTTGGCAATCTGACATTTTAGGAATAGTGTTTCGATGTTGTTTTAATTGGAACACATTTCAGTAACTTCTCATATAGATGAGCTATTTGGATCTCCCCCATTGTTAACTATTTATATATTTTGTCCATTTTTTCATTAGGTTGATGAATTTTCTCTCCTCAATTTTTAGATCTTACAAAATCGAATCAAATTCAACCTCCGTCCAAAGCTGATTTCTATAATGTGGAGGTCAGACTTGCCTCCACCCTCCAGCCTTCTTTATCACTTCTGACACCAAGCATCCTCTCTTGGCTCTCTCTGCTTCTCTGATAAGTTTGATAAATTGTTGTAGTGGCCATGCAGAGAGCACAGACAATACTCCGGGGATGGGCTTTATTGGGGAAGTTAACCAGTTACAACAGAGTCAATCCTGTGGTTCTGGAACATTTCTTGCCTGCTGGGCTCCCAGGCACAGTACACGTCCGAAGGTCACGACTCCACACCACTATTAAAGCCTCCGCCCGAGGGTGCTCATCTCTAGCTCCCTCCTTATGTACCTGCAGGCATTCCGTTTTGAAGTAAGCTTCCCACCCAAAGGCACTCAGCTCTCTTGTTCTAAGGGCTGGGAAGTCTGCTGTTCTGTCTCCTGCTCTTGGTGCGGTTGCCTCTGTTTCTCTGGTGTCCCAGTTTTGTCTCTGCCACTTTTCCTGTGTCACAACTCTGTCTTCTGGATTAAGGAAGTTCAGTGCGTGGGTATCTGGGGCCCAAAGGATGCAGTCTGATCCTGGTTCATTTAAAGTATAGAGGTTGTAAGTGATTAGTCTAGTTCATGTAATTAGTCATGCAACTAGAATACAGAACTCACATTTTTTTCCCACATTGCTGTTTGCCAGAATGTTTAGTGTGTATGTAACATTAAAAAAGAAGAAAGAACTTCCCAGGATCATTTGCTTCAATTTCCTCCCTTTGACTCCATGAAACAGTTCTTGCCTCTACTCCTAGAGGGACCTGAATTCTACCCGACGGGCAATGTAGTGGCCTTACTTCTTATCCCTTTGCTCTCCTTCTTCTCCCCTCTTTAGTGCCATGCATCCTCGCAGCACAGCACACGCGTCATCGCTTCTGGAAAAGTGTCCTAGAACCTCTCTGTTCTCTGCTGTCCCTCCACCTCACACGATCACACCTCTTTAACGGTGTGCAGTTCGAATTTCAGAAGGATGTCGTGCTCAGAGCGGAGGAGGGTCAGAAGAATAAAGGAAGGCCCTCAATCAGATGGACTGACGCCATGGCTGCAGCAATGGACCCACACACGGCAATGATTTTGAAGATGATACAGGACTGAGCAGTGTTTTAGTCTGTTGGATCGGATTGCTAGGAGTCAGAACTGACTCTTCAGCATATAACACTAATTTAAATATGATTATTTGTTACTTTCATATTTAAATCATTTTAGTACACTACGTTTCTTCATGACACAGATGATAGCTAACTAATTTTCTAGGACCCGAGATTCAAATGACTCCTACTGCTTGTTGCTTGATACAAAGAAGAAATGAGTGAAAATGTATTTAAGGGCACTTAAAATGAGAAGAAGCAGCCCTCTGTAGGAAGGAAAGTGCTCTCTCTCTTCTACGTGTTTCCTGTTCTGGAGTCTTCCTTTGGGTTGGCTGTGTAGTGAGACTCAACACTGGAGCACAGTCGTATGGTGCTAATGCTAAGAGTAACATAACACTACTTTTAACAAATCACTTTACTGGGGACTCATGAAACTCTTATCACAATCCTTAAGTACATCCATTGTGTCAAGTACATTTGTACATTTGTTGTCAGCATCATTTTCAAAGCATTTTATTTCTACTGCAGCCCTTGGTATCAGTTCTTCATTTTCCCCCTCCCACACCCTCCCTCCATCATGAATCCTTGATAATTTATAAATTATTATTATTTTGTCATGTCTTACACTGTCCGATGTCTCCCTTCACCCACTTTTCTGTTGTCCATCTCCCATGGAGGGGGTTATACGTAGATCATTGTGATCAGTTCCCCCTTTCTCCCCCACCTTCTCCATCCCCTCCTGGTATCTCTACTCTCATTATTGGTCCTGAGGGGTTTATCTGTTCTGGATTCCCTGTGTTTCCAGCTCTTACCTGTACCAGTGTACATCCTCTGGTCTAGCCAGATTTGTAAGGTAGAATTGGGATCATGATAGTAGTAGGGGGGAGAAGAAGCATTAAAGAACTAGAGGAAAGTTGTATTTTCTTTGGTGCTACACTGAACCCTGACTGGCTCCCCCACCCCGCCAGGACCCTTTTGTAAGGGGATGTCCAGTTGCCTAAGGGTGGGCTTTGGGTCTCCACTCCGCACTCCCCCTCATTCACAATGATATGATTTTTTGTTCTTTGATTCCTGATACCCGATCCCATCAACACCTTGTGATCATACAAGCTGGTGTACTTCTTCCATGTGGGCTTTGTTGCTTCTCAGCTAGAGTGCTGCTTATTTGTCTTCAAGCCTTTAAGACCCCAGGTGCTATAACTTTTGATAGCTGGGCACCATCATCTTTCTTCACCACATTTGCTTATGCATCTGCTTTGTCTTCAGCAATCGTGTTATGAAGGTGCGCATCATGGAATGCCAGTTTAATAGAATAAAGTGTTCTTGCATTGAGGAAGTTCTTGAGTAGCGGCCCAATGTCCATCTGCTATCTTAATACTAAACCTATGAATATATGCACATAGATCTATTTCCCTACTGTTATATATAAATATATTTACATGCCTGTATTTAGACCTCTATAAATTCCCATTGTCTCTTATAGAGTTCTTTCTCTATTTCAGTGGTTCTCAACCCTCTTAATGCTGTGACCCTTTAATACAGTTCTTCATGCTGTGGTGACCCCCAAACTTTAAAATTATTTTTGATGCTACTTCATAATTGTAATTTTGCTACTGTTATGAATTGGGTGACCCCTGTGAAAGGATCTTTCAACCCCCACAGGTTGAGAACCACTGCTCTATTTCCTTTTATTTTCCTCTTGTCCCAATATCATGTTCAGCCTTCATTTGGGTTTTGGTGATTCCTCTCAGTTACATTGCCCTTGATCAAGCCCTACCAGTTTTCCTACACCCCCTTTGCCATCAATTTTGGATCACTTATTGTTCCTTTGTCCTGGGCTTGTTCATACCCACTTCCTTTATCCCGCCTACCCCCTCTCCCATGTTCCCTTGGTACCATCTGTCTGTTGTTTTCTCCTCCAGATTGTTTATCCAGCCTATCTTATCTAGATAGGCCTACAGAGATAATAATATGCACACACACAAAGACAGAGCAAGAAGAAGCTACAAAGAAAAACCGATGACCAAAAAAAAAAAAAAAAAAGAGAGAGAGAGAGAAAAGCCTGTAAATAATTCACGGTCTGCTTGTTGACCTTTAGGAGTGTTTTCTGGTTGAGTTTGAAGGGATGCCATACCTGGCCAAAGTCTATTTTTGGTATTCCCTGGGAACTTCCTTGCTCTGTTCCCTTTGCTGTTCTGTTGCACATCCTTAGTGTCTCACCTCAGTGTGGTGGGGTCAGATTGGGTACAATTTCAGCACCATGTCTCCAGTGTTGTTCTCTGTAGCACTATGGGTCAGTGACGGACAGCATGTCTCATATTGGGGCCGGCCCTATGGTCCTCTCTGAGCTTTGGCTGCTCTGAGAAGAAATATAATCCTCAAGGCTTGGTGGGTCAGGATATGTTCCACTCTCTCTTCCTCCCCCTTCATTTGCTTCCATGTGCTCTGATCAGACATGTCCCTCTCCCTGAACTCTAGCTTCAATGCAGTCCTCTGAAGTGAATTCTTCTGGGAGGAGGGGCTACTGCCCACATAGTTGGGATTCGGGCCAGCCCCTCAGACTTCTCTACAGTTTCCCTGCTTCATGTCAGGTGTTGCATTCACATGTTGGAGCACCAGATTGAAGTCTGGTCCCTATTTCCCTGTGGAGATATAAACAATACCCTTCCATTGGGTGGGTTTTAATTACTTGGGTGATTCAAAGAAAATTGTGATAGCCTTCTGAGTGTGATTTTATTTTCATATTTCTCAGGTGACTGCATTGCAAAACCAATTATAAAAGGCAGACCTTACCTGAACTGAGTATCCCACCTATCCTTCAAGTAATTAAGGTCTCTAAATGCCTCTGGGTGTTTTGTTTTTAGCGTGTCCATGCACTGAAGTGTTTAACAGCTGGACAAAGAAACATGCAAAAGACCGGGGAATGGACTTTTAGCAATGAAAAGCTATAAATGTGTCAAGGGAAAAGATATAAAATGATCAACATGAATGAAACAAGAGATATCCAATCATACACGTGAGGATAACTCGGCAAAGTGAAAATAAAATGCATAACGAGCAGAAACCACACAAAGGAAATTCAAGAGAAATGAAACTAGATGACCGCAACAGTCAGGAGATTAGAGTTTTCAGAAGTAGCAAAGCACGAGCAATTGAACAGGATGGTTTGTGTAGATGAGCTTGGACCCTGAGCAATGTGGTACTTGAAGAGATTTAGAGATGCTCCTACCCATCCCTCTCTATTGCTCCTCCCTGTTTGGAGAATAATTATTAGACAAACCAAAAAGAGAACAGTCAACACTGTAAAATAACTACTCTGTGGCAAGCATTTTACATACAATGCCTTTTTGTATCTTCTCATCAATTTATGAGATATGTGTTATGGTTTTTATCAGCTCACTGAGGTCATATTATGTAAATAATGTGTCTAAGGTCATACAATGCAGTAGCAGACTCAGAGTTCAAAATAAGCCTGGCTTCAAATTCTATACCTTTACATATCACCATGACTGACTTCCCCAAAATAACCTCATTTTAGCACATTTCATTTATAATGCAGTGATGGACTGGCAGGGATGCTTCTGTGTGATCCTGTGTTTACGTTGGCAGTTACTGAAGCTTCATTTTTAATAGAGAAAAATAGGAGCATTGTAACAATCATTCACGTGGTTACAGATAAATTCAGTGTGTGTTCAAGATTGCTAGCTGTTCCGCTAAAATCCCTGCTTCGCTTTTCACAGTTTGGTAATGGCTCTCCAAACAGGGGTTACATTTCCAAGATTCTCCTCTGTTTTGCTGTAACCTGTGACTATTTCTCACCAGTGTAATGATTGAAAGCTGTTTTTTTGTCAAAGCTTCTTAAGACTCTAGATGTGTTCCCTCCACATTCTCTTTCTCCTTCTGCTCACTGGATACAGAGGCTAAAGTCTTAGGTGTTAGAATCTGAGGGAGTCAGAATACCTGAGTTACTTCCTGGAGGGAAATATGTACTCATGAGGAAAATAATTATTTCCAAATACTGGACTGTCATATAAGCAAGAAATAGACTATTGGGTTAAGTTACTGATATTTTAGTTCTAATACTGGAATTACCCCAATAAAGAAGTAACCAATCTTATTTTGATTTTATTGATTTTAGTCTAATTAGCTGCCCCAATTAATCCATTTTTATTGTCTAGATACACTATACCAATTAAATACTCAAATTCAGGTTTTTTTCCATAGCTATATTATCCAAATTAAGTACTCTCATTAATTCAATTTCTATTTTTATAAATATATTTCCATAATTTAGTATTTTAATTAATCCAACATTTAGTCATTAACATATATATCCTAATTATACTAATTAAATAAAACCATTATTTTATAGATATATTGCTTTATTCAACCATCCAATTTTTATCTATTGTAGAAAATTATTGATAAAATAATTGTCGGGTGCATAAGCAAATGCTTATCAAAAGATATAGAATTGGGGGTCTTAGAAGCTTGAAGAAAAACAAGTGGCCATCTAACTGAAAAACACCAAAGGCCAAATGGAAGAAGCACACCAGCCTGTGAGATCACAAGGTGTTGAAGGGATCAGGTATCAGGCATCAAAGACTAGAACAATCATAACATTGTGAATGTGAATGAGGGGGAGTGTGGAGTGGGGACTCAGGGTCCATCTGTTGGCAATTGGACATCCCCTTGCAGAATGATCATGGGGAGGAGATGAGCCAGTCAGGGTGCAGTGTAGCAATGATGAAACATACAATTTTCCTCTAGTTCTTGAATGCTTCCTCCCCTCCACTATCATGATCCCAATTCTACCTTACACATCCAACAGGACCCTGGAGGATGTACTCTGGTACAGATAGGAAATGGAAGCACAGGGAATCCAGGACAGATGGACCCCTCAGGACCAGTGGTGAGAGTGGTGATACCAGGAGGGTGGAGGGAAGGCGGGGTAAGAAAGGGGAAGAGATTACAAGGATCTACATATAACCTCCTCCTTGGGGGACGGACAGTGGAGAAGTGGGTGAAGGGAGATGTCAGACAGTGAAAGATATGATAAAATAATAATAATTATAAATTATCAAGGATTCATGGGGGCGTTGGGGGTGCACAGGGAGGGAGGAGAAAAATGAGGAGCGAACACCAGGGGCTCAAGTAGAAAGCAAATGTTTTGAGAATGATGATGGCAACAAATGTACAAAAGTGCTTGACACAATGGACGTATGTGTGGATTGTGATAAGAGTTGTACAAGCTGCCAATAAAGTGATTTAATTAAAATAATTGCTTATAATATAAAATTAATTTACATGAAAAATAGTTTAATGTTCTGTAAGTTATCATTTTTCACATAGAATCATTAAAATATTTCCATGTTGTCATATGTGTAGAAATATCCATAACATATACAAACACTCTCTACTTCTCCTAACTGCTATACAATAGTCTATCTTATGGATAAGAGTCATGTTATGTATGAGTCAATTTATGTATTCCCATTGCCCATCTATCAATTTTTTGTATTGTGATGAGTTGTGTGTGGCTATCATCCTAACAGCAGTTTGAAATCACCAACCATTCCTAGGGAGACCGATAGGCCATTCTACTCCCATAAACAATCACAATCTTGGACACCCACAGGAAAGTACTGCCTGGTCCTGTAGGACCGCTCTTAGTTGACACAATGGCAGTGAGTATGACATTGGCAACGTTGTCACTAGTATTTGAAAGACTACAGAAACTATGCTTAACAAGTTTCAGCAGAGCATCCGATATACAATAGACGAAGACAAAGAGCCTGATGCTCTACTTCTGGAAATTATAAAATTAAGAATACTCTAGGGCATCATAGAATCCTAGCTGATGACTGACAGGTAAGAAGATGGGGCCCGACCTGTCAGCACTTCAGTCCGTTATAGGTAGGGCCACCATGAGTCAAAGTCAACTTGACCGACACTAACAGCAGTTACTTATTTCTCTTAGGTTGCTTCTGCTTGTTTGTTTTTAATTTTAAAAATTTTCTATTATTGACACTGCTGCAATGAATAGCTTTCTACACTTGCCTTGAACTTTTAGAGACAAAGAGAAGACTCAACTCCAGGTGTGTCTGAGCTAGTCACTTCCAGGGCCAGATACATTGGTGGCGTTTTTTCATTAGAGACAAAGACTCTTTTGGCATAGGGAATACACATTAACATACGTGGTATACAAAAACACTGTAAATATGTGAAACACTGTAAATGTTAGATACTTTATTTGAAGAAATCATTATTGACTAAATATTCTTTAGCATGAATGCAAATGACAGTCAAGGAAATGCTATTAAACAAGGTATCTGTCATCAGGGAAGCATTTTCAGATCCTCCAATTTCAGAAGCACAAAGGGATGCCGGAAATTATTTTGAGTTGTATGCAGTAATGGAAATTGCAGCTAAAGAGAGGGAACACAGGCTTACGATGATATATAAAAAAATGTACCATGGCAGTAATAATGGATACCAAGTAATAGAAAAGAAGGTTAGGATGGGAGCTGGAGAAATCTAAAGCTGAAAGTAGTCAAGGCTCTTAGGTAAATTGTCTCATCTTTTCAAAACTAATTAGTGCAGGGGAAAGATTTGTGCCCATATGTATGCGACTTCAAAACTCTGAACTCTTAATTACACTGGGTATCCTCTTGTGTACAGATTGGGGTGGGTGGGATAAATGTAACAGAAACGTTTAAGTTTGAATCCTGACTTTTTCACTAATAGATTTTTTTCTCTCAACAGTTTAATAAGCATATCATTTACATATCATATAATTCAATATTTCAATCACGTCAAGATGAGTTGTACAATCATCATCACAATCAGTTTTAGAGCATTTTCTTCATTCTTCTATTCATCCTCTAGCTCCCACTTCCTCACTAAGGGATTTATCTTTCCCAGCTTATTTCTTGGGGAACCAGTGGTGTAGTGCGTAGGTTTTGAGCTGTGATCTGCATAGCTGTCAATTCAAAACCACTAACAACTCCACAGGAGAAAGACTGGGATTTCTACTCTCGCCAGTAAACAGTTACATTCTCAGAAACCCACAGGGGGTCACTATGAGTCAGCATCGACTTGATGGCAGTGATTTTTTTTTTTGAAGTTGCACTTTTGTTTTTTTATTTTTAAAAAAAAAACAGGCAAACAGGAATCAGTAGAAATTGATAGACAAGTTCTTAGATATTCTGAAAACCACTGTGCCATATAAAAGTGTGAACTTAATAGTTTTTTTTTATAAATCTTTTTATTGGGGCTCATACAAATCTTATCACAATCCATACATACATCAATTGAGTAAAGCACCCTTATACATTCGTTGCCCTCGTCATTCTCAAAATTCGCCTTCCACTTGGGTTCCTGGAATCAGCTCGGTTTCCTTTTTTCCCCTCCCCCTCCCACAGCTCCCCCCGCCCCCCGCCCCCTTAATAGTTTATAAATAATTATTTTATCTTATCTTACACTGCCCGGCGTCTCCCCTCACCTACCTTCCCATTGCCCATCTCCCAGAGAGGAGGTTACACATAGATCTCCAAGATCGGTTCTCCCTTTCTACAACCCCATCCCTCGGGTGTCACCACTCTCACCGCTGGTCCTGAGGGGTTCATCCGTCCTAGATTCCCTGTGTTTCCAGATTCCTACTGCACTGCTGTACATCCTCTGGTCTAACCAGGTCCACTAGGTAGAATTGGGGTCATGATTATTGGGAGGGGAGGAAGTGTTCAAGAACTAGAGGAAGGTTTTGAGTTTCATTGTTGCTACACTGAACCCTGAGTGACTCAGCTCCTCCCCATTACCCCTCTGTAAGGGATGTCCAGCTGTCTACAGATGGGCATTGGGTCCCCATAATGCACTCCCCCTCATTCATGGTGATGTGATTCCCCCCCACCCCCCACATTTGTTGTTTGAGACATGGTCCCCTTTGCCCTTCACGAACACACATGTTGGCGTGCTGCTTCCATTTGGGCTTTGTTGCTTCTGGGCTAGATGGCCGCTTGTTTACTTTCAAGCCATTAAGTCCCCAGACGCTATATCTCTCAATAGCTGGGCACCATCAGCCTTCTTCACCACACTTGCTTATGCACACCTTCATCTTCAGTGTTTATGTGAGGAAGGTGATCACAAAATGATTGTTTTTGTTCGTTGGTGTCTGCTACCTGGTCCATTCAACACCTTGTATTCGCTTAGGCCGTGTGCTTCTTCTCTGCGGGCTTTGTTGCTTTTGAGCTAGATGGCCGCTTGTTTGCCTTCAAGCCTTTAAGACCCCAGACGCTATATCTTTTTTGATAGCCCGGCACCATCAGCTTTCTTCACCACGTTTGCTTATACACACGTCTGTCTTCAGTGATCATGTTGGGAAGGTGGGTATCATGGAATGACCGTTTAGCTGGGCAAGGTGCTATTGTATTGAGGAAGTGTGCATGAGGAGGCCTAATGTCTACTTGCTACCCTACTACTGAACCTATAAATATATGCACATAAGTCTATTTCCCCCATAATCATAAATATGTTTACATATGTACATGTCTGTATTTAGACTTCTCTGTATGCCCTTTGCCTCCTACCCTTTTCCTCTATTTCCCTACGCTTTCCTCCTGTCCCACTACCATGTTCAGCCTTCATTCTGGCTTCAGTAATTCCTCTCAGTTACCTTGCCCTTGGTCACTCCCTACCAGTCCTCCCATCCCCTCCCTGGCACTGGTTTTGAACCACTCATTGTTCCTTTGTGTCCCTGTGTTGGCCAACACCTCCCACACTCCCATGTCCCTCCTGGACCGTTGGTCCCATTATTTTCTTCTCTCATTGTTTGCCCAGGCTATCTTATCTAGGTGGACCTGTTGATATAGTAATATGTGCATACAAATGCAGATGGCTTTGACAGCTCCCAAGTGGCATATAAGAACATGGCTTCGACAGCAGCAACACGGACATGCTGATAGGCAAAAAAGCCACTAACATACAAAATTTACAAGGTAAAAAAAACAAAACAAAACAAAAGACAAAACAAAAAGATAGCAAAAAAAGAAAAAATGCTAGTAGTTCAAGATCTGTTTGTTGGCCTGTAGGAGGGTTTTCCAGATGAGTCTTGTGGGGTGCTACGTCCTGGACCCAAAGTCCATCCTTTATACTCCCTTGGGATCTCTTTGCTCTGCTTCCCCTGCTGCTCCATTGCACGCCCCCAGTGTTTGGATGGCAGTGATTTTTCTAAAAACATTTTATTAGGGGCTCATACAACTCTTATCACAATCCATTCGTATATATACATCAATTGTCTAAAGCACATCTGTACATTCTTTGCCCTAATCATTTTCTTTTTTTACATTTTATTAGGGGCTCATACAACTCTTATCACAATCCACACATATACATACATCAATTGTATAAAGCACATCCGTACATTCTTTGCCCTAATCACTCTCAAAGCATTTGCTCTCCACTTAAGCCCTCTGCATCAGGTCCTCTTTTTCCCCCTCCCTCCCCCTTGTCCCCTCTCTCATGTGCCCTTGATAATCCACAGATTGTTATTTTGTCATATCTTGCCCTATCCGGAGTCTCCCTTCCCCTCCTTCTCTGCTGTCCATCTCCCAGGGAGGAGGTCACATGGATCCTTATAATCAGTTCCCCCTTTCCAACCCACTCACCCTCCACTCTCCCAGCATCGCCACTCAGACCCCTGGTCCTGAAGGTATCGTCCACCCTGGGTTCCCTGTGTGGATGGCAGTGATTTTTAAGGAGATTTTTTAGTTTCCTTCTAAGTTGCGAACAATGATAACTTCTCTGTGCAGCAAGAGCAACATCAACAGCAAGGCTTGTTGAGACCAATACGTAACATTTGTGAAGTTCCTGACATGTCCAGGGCTAGCTTTCTCATTCCCGAGCAGTAAAACCTCCACAGCTCCTTTCCTGAAAAACATGGGGCCTACATCGCTTGAAATTATAATAGGCCACATTCAGCTTTCTCGTACAAAGTCTTTATACAGAAAAAGGACTCATTTACTATCACACAAATAAAAGTTGTAGAAAGTTAACAGGGGGCTTTATTACTAGAATACAGAAACAGTTGCTCAATTTTGAGCATATATACTACTAACAGATGTACACACGATGCACACACACACACACACACACACAACTGGTGTCCTAAATCACTGTCCTTACAACTCAGTCCCATAGTTCTGTCTCCTATCAAAATTTGTTTCTGGAGTATTAAAAGTGCCAAGTCTGGAATGATTCATCCTAGAAAATACTAAGGATTCTAGAATAACAAGAACATGACTTTATGATATAATGTAATTTAATTTTAATTGCTGGAGAACAGTGAGGAACATATTTGAAGAAAAGAAATTTCTCCTTAAATCTTTGTAAACATGCTTTTCAACTTCTTTTATTTTGGACAAGAGGAAACTGAAGGTGGTTTATCTGATGTAGGTCAGAAACAGTCTTAATTATACATCAAAGCACAGAGTGAAAAATTGAGGGTGATACAAGAGGCAGAAAAGAATACAAAGCAAGAAGGGTAGTCTGAATATTACATTTCCGTGAATATTCTAAGCACGGAGACAGATCTCAAGAATGAGGGATGGATAGATATTAGGCACAGAAGATAAGAACATGAATATTAGGGAACAGAAGGGAGAGAATCATTATATATCCTGAGTCTTGGGAATGTGCCCATCCAGATCTCTGAGACAAGAGGAAGACTTAAGCAGCCCCAAGTAGCCTGAGATGCCCCAGCATCAAGTAGGTGCCCCTCATACACATTGTCAGACAGTGTTATTAGGACTTCCAGTCCAATGGTAGAGAGCACAGAACATGCAGCTTCAAAACGAAGGATGTGCAAAATGTAATAGGGTGTCAGCAAGCTGCTCCTGAAAGAGTGGATCTGCAATCTGAAGCAAATTCAATTGTCAGAGAAAGCATGAGATTTTTATGGAACACGAAGTCAAAATATTTCACAACCTATTTTTCTCACAGTGGTATGAATTAGCCATAGCAGAGTAGTAGTTTTCTTATCCAGCAGGTTTCATTTCTTAGCTGGGACTTTTTCAGACATTCATTAGCAAAATTATTTCACTCAACAACTACAGTTTTAAAACAAAAGCTCAGTTTATGCAAATTCAGAGTATGCCTCTCTGTTTAGATGCTCCAAAGCTCCATGAATTGGCATTCTCTGTTATTATATCCTTATACTCTACTGATCTTTCTGTTTGTCTGCCCAATGGCCCATCTACCTACTCTCTCCTACCTATGTAGGTTGTTGTTGTTATTGTGTGCTGTTTAGTTGATCCTGACTCATGAACAAGTATACTAAACACTAAAATGACATTTTAAAATATAGTTCACATGACTAGCTACAGGTCAGAAGCATGGAAGAGTTTAATACTGGCACCGGAGGTATTGCTGTCAGCAAAGACGGTGCTACCAGTGAGTGTCGGCGTTTCAGCCTGTAGACTCAGCCCATTTTCAAATGAGGCACCAACCAAAAGATTGTTTGCCTGTTAACTCCACTATAAATTCACTCACGAATAACACACATGGCAGAAGTAGGAATTGCACCTATTCCCCCCCCCCCAGAAGATACCCTTGGAAATACAATGGAAGGAAATTGTTCTTAAAATCAAATTTAAACTAGTACACAAAGACAGAATCCAAGCATTCTAGTCTCCAATAACATGAAACACATGGGTGAGAAATCAGGAGGATATAGACCATGCAAGGAAAAAAAAAGAGAGAACACAGTTGATTGTACTAGAACAACTGCTACTCTATTGTATTACATTCCTAGTAATGTACGTGCTAAACTTCTTAACTGTTTAGTAACAGTGAACATATCATGACTGTTGGTTTTGTGGTTGACTTCTCAGGACGTCCAGATTTGAATCCCAACCAATGCATCACACGTGCAGCCAGCGGCCCTTCCTCAGCTTACGTTTGCATGTTGCTTTGATGCTGAACAAGTTTAGTGGAGCATCTTGCAGAAGGCAGATAAGAAGAAAGGCTTGCCTTACTTCTAAAGATCAGCCAATAAAAACAGTGTTTTTCTTTCACGGAACCCTGTGTCACAACAGTCAGCTCCACAATAGATCAGAGGGATGGTGCTGGACTTGGCAGCGTCTGGTTTTGATGCATATGGAGCCACCTTGATTTGGACTGACTTAAAGGCAACTAGCAATCACAGAATCAAAAATGCTATGTATTTCTTATTTCACAGCATGGGTTCAGTGACTCTTCGATTATCTTTCTGTTATTTTTATAAAGACCCCAGAGAGCAAGACCCACTTCCTCAGACTGGGAAATGTCATCACAAGTCTTACATTGTGATGTGCTACATATTGCCCACATACAATCTCACACATGTCCAATCACTATCTTCGGTTGTGGGCTTCATGGTATCATTAAGCAGAATTCTCACATGCTGGAAGGCTAAGAAAGGAAATAAAACAATACTTTCTCAAATCAATGAGTGAATTATGCCATCATTTTTCACCATTTTCAGTGCTGTTTAAGGAGAATCCTGGAATTATTGTTGATTTTGTTCATTCCCTTGTTCCACAGTCTTCTCTGAACTAGTCTTAACTACTTGTGGGTCCCTCTCAATACATTACTGCAACCATTTAAAAATTATCTTTAGCATAATTTTACTTCCATGTGATAATAGAGGCAATGCTTGATGATTTCTGCATTCCATTGACTCTTTCTTTGGAATGTTCACAAATATGGATCTCTTCCAGTCTGTTCGCTACGTAGCTGCTGTCCAAATTTCTTAACACAGACTAGTAAATACTTTCAGTGCTGACTAAGTTTGAACATTTCAGCGTATCCTCTATGAATTCCTGGAGCCTTGTTCTGCCCTAATGCCTTTAGTGTAGCTTGGATGTCTTCCTTCAACATCATTGGCTCTTCATCATATAGCACCTCTTAAAATGGATTAATATCAACCAATTCTTTTTGGTACAGGGATTCTCTGTATTCCTTCAATTTTCTTTTGATGCTACCTGCATCATTCAACATGTTATCTTCAGAATCCATCCACATTTCAACTTGAGTCTTGAATTTCTTCTTCAGTTGAGAAATACTGAATGGTTTCTTCCCTTTTGTTTGTCTAACGTCAGGTGTTTGCATATTTCATTAGAATGGTTTCTTTTGCCTTTTCAAGCTGCCCTGTGGATTTTCCTGTTCAGCTTTTTTCACTATCATTTATTCCATTTGTTTTATCTACTCTGCATTCAAGAGAGTGTCAAAGGCTGTTTTGACATCTTTTGGGCCCTTTCTTTTGCTCTCTTCATGTGTCATGTTCTTGATGTTATTTCGCAATAATCAGGCTTTTAGTCATTAACATTCAATTTTGTTCAAGTTTGTATCAAATTTATTCTTGAATTGTTCTCTAAATTCAGGTGGCGTCTTAGGCCAGACTGGCTAGAGGAACAAATCCAGTGACACTCATCTACGTATAAGAAAGAGATTTATATTAAGAAGAAGTTATACATCAAGAAGGCATCCTAGTCCAGTCTAACTCAAATCCATTTGTCAGTTACTAGTCCATAATTCCCTCCTCAGACTCACAGCGCCACACTCAAAGACACAGAATACAGGAAGATCACAGATTGTGGGTGTAGAGTCATGGGGGGTGGTGCAGAGTCATGTGGATCCAGTCAGTGAAAACAAGGCAGGGCACCAGCAGTTCTCAGGGCCAGTGACAGAGTCCCAGCAAGTAGGAAGGTGAAGGGCAGAGAGAAGAGGAGTTTCCCAATTTCCCCCAGTTATAAGAAGGCGACACCCCCAAAGAAGCAGAAGTGGGCAGGTTGGATAAAATCATCTAACTACCACGGGTGGGTAGGATATGCTCAGCTTTGCAGTTTGCTTTTCTAGACTTCTAATTTTATTCAGAATTAGTCTGAATGTACATAATAGCAATGGTAATCTGCTCCACAGTTGGACTTTGACCTTGATTTGTTTGTTGATATTGAACTTCTCCATCATTCCTGGATTTACAAGAACTAAACATATTTCAAAAATACTTTTTGGCTCTGTTGACAAATGAATATAAATACCCTTATTTGGGACTGTGGAACATTCAAATACACTTTTGATGATTTTTTCTGAGAAATTTAAACTTTAGCAGTGTTATTTTCACTGGGTTTCAAAACATCAAATCTCCAAGATAGGAGATCACGTTAATGTGACAAGAGTTTATAAAGATGATTAGATGCTTTTTTGCTGTTCCATTCCTCTGCTTTGTGCTTTGTTCTGGTAATGGCACTGTAGCATGAAAGAAACCCAATTTATCTATGAAATTGCAGGCAGTTATCTACCCTGGGACATGATTGAGTTAATCAAATACATTTAAGCATTGATTTTCTATGTAGAAGGTAGAGGTGGTCACAAACATTCATGCGTTAAATTTGTGCAAATCTAAATGGAACCCAAATGGGTTTTATTTTGTATAAGTCATGGAAGCATATAGAAAATTGGCCTTATGAAGGCAAATTTCACGTACACTTTGATGTGAATGAAGTTTAATTAAGTAACTGCTGTTTTTAACTACTCACAGGGTTATGTTTAATTATTTGTGATGGTTTCTAATTTTATTTCAACTCAATACATAAATGTAAAAGATATATTTTTTTCTTCCTTTATTTAGTGAAAATTGTTGGTATTTTATAGACTACATGAGTTACAGTTAAAACTAGGATTCTCAAAGCAGAAGAACTATCTCTCAAAGTCAAATTAATATTCTAATTGCAAAGCATCTTTGATCTGCCAACAATCTGTGCTGTAATCTTGCCACGCTCTATGGTTCTGCATTTCCCTCCAAACACCTTGAGAAGCACAGAACCTTATGAGGATATCTTAGAATCATCTGCATTGACATAAGAAATTGATATTTCGTTTGATCTGAATCATGCAGAACTTAGGAGAAATTGTGATGGCTTCACTCCTTCCTCTGTCCTAGCCAAGAAAAGATTTGTGTCTTCTTACTCTTTTAGATCTTCACATCTATTTAGGGCTCTAGAATCTTCAACTTCAGCTTGATCTGGGAGAAGAGTAGAGACCTACACTTTTCTTCAAACTTTCCTTTCCTTTCTCATTAGACTCAGTAGCATTCGGATTATTTAACCTTAATTGAAATTGTCAGTTAATTTCATAGTAACTTGTTTCTTGTCAGCCTCTGGCCACAGGGGACAAAAATCCATGGGGTTAGGATTTCTGTTTCATTAACCTCTATATTTACAGCACTTAAAATACAGCACACATTCATTATATTTGTTGCATAAATGGATAAAACAGGGGACAGTATATTAAGCCATGAATAGAATGGCTTAAAAAGAACAAAGATAGCAAGAAAAATTCACAACTCTTGATATGGAATTCATTATTCATAGCAGGTTTCTTTGACATTTAACTTATTTAAGGAAACTGTGATTTCTATGGATTCTTGGTGGAAAGGGAACATCCAAGTAATAGGAGTGTCCCAAAGAGTAAGAGTGCACAAGAAAGCCACTGTGGCTATATTTGGAGATGACAGATTTCATATCTTTAATTACTACAAAGACCTGGATTTGTAATTCTGAGAAACTGTTTTAGCTAAATATTTTGCTATAGCTAAGAAGGACATAAAAACGTTAGCCCTGATCATAACTTGTATTAAAAAGTATGTCCAAGCACTGTCTTATCCATGTGTGACTCAAAAACAAACATTTTTAAATAACAAATTGAACTTAAATTTGGTGACGATTACAAGGTATCCTTTGGGCAATTTGATTTCTCCAACTCAAGGCGCTTATAACTGGAAAGGAGAGCGAGGAGGTGACTACAATTATGCCAGTGATTCAGAGCAGTGTGCCTGAAACCACTGTTGCTGTCGAGTCTGTTTTGTGCGTCATAATAGAATTGTGCTCCAATGGGCTTTCAGTGGTTGATTTTTCAAAAGTAGATCGCTAAGTATTTGCTTTGAGTTGTTTCTGCGTGATGCAAACCTCCAACTTTTTGATTAATAGTCAAACTCGTTAACTGTACCACGCAGGTACTCCTGTGGAACTGTCAAATGAAACTGACCTTAAACATTAGCTTCTTCAGTCTCAAGAGCTAGGGTACCAAGAAAAACTGATATAAGATGTATGAAGCCAACATGACAAAAGGAAAAGGGAAAGAAATAGATTGAGCACCGATGGATGGTGAGTGAGGTGCTTTTTATAATCAAAATTAATTCTTACTTATAATTATTTTGTAAGTCAAGGCATTATTTGTGTTACTTTATAGAGGTACCCACTGAGACAAAGAAATGTTAAGCCATTTCCTAGAGTCACGTAAGTGATAACTAATAGAGGCAGAAACCAAACCCAGGTCTAACTTCAGAACCTGTGTTTGATTCTATCTTACTACAAAGTGATTCATCGGATCTCATATCAGAACTAGTATCTTTGCAGAACATCTCCCCACTCTCCACCCCCACTGGATTAAAAAATTATTATGAATCATTTTATTGTGGGGGTTCTTATAGCTCTTATAACAATTCATACATTAATTATATCAAGCACATTTGTACATATATTGCCTTAATTATTTTCAAAATCTTTTCTTTCTACTTGAGCCAGTGGTATCAGCTCCTCTTTTTCCCCTCCACCCCTCACCCTCCCACCCTCATAACCCCTTGATAAATTATAAATTATTATTATTTTCAAATCTTGCAACATCTGCTGTCTCCCTTCACCCATGTTTCTGTTATTCATCCCCCTGGGGGCGGGGGGTGGGTTGGAGTATACATTGATCACTGTAATCAATTCCCCCTTTCTCCCCCTTCTTCCTCTACTTTCCTCCTACCCTCATGGTATTGCTACTCCCATTATTGTTCCTGGAGGGTTTATCTCTCCTGGATTCCATGTGTTGAGAGCTCTTATCTATACCAGTGGACATAGCTGTATTTGTAAGGTAGAACATGGGTCATAATAGTGGTGGGGAGGAAGCAATAAAGAACTAGTGGAATATTATGCGTTTCCTCATGCTGTACTGCATCCTGGCTGGCTCATCCCTTCCTTGTGATCCTTTTGTGAGGGGATGTCCAATTTCTACAGATGAGCTTTGGGTCTCCACTCTGACCCCCCTCATTTGCATCAATATGATTGTTTTGGGTCTTCTGATGCCTGATACCTATTCCTGACAACACCTTGTGAACACAGACTGGTGTACTTCTTCCATGTGGGCTTTATTGCTTCTCTGCCAGATGGCTATTTGCTTAACTTCAAGCCTGTAAGACCCCAAACGCTATATATTCCAATAGCCAGGCACCATCAGCTTTCTTCACCACATTTGTTTATAGACCCGTTTTTACTTCAGTGATCATGTCGGGAAGGTGAACATCACAGAATGCCAGGTTATTAGAACAAAGTGTTTTTGTATTAAGGGAGGACTTGAGTAGAGGCCCAATGTCTGTTTTGCAGAACATCTTAAATCTGAAGTGGAGTAAGTGGGGAAGTAAGCTTAGGACAAACATAAATTGACTCCATTACTGAGTGAAATTGTAGTTTTAAATTCTAGATCAATTAATATATATACAAACTATAATGGAGTATTTTTAAAACACACAATGAAATGCACAAAGTTTGGCAAACTATTTTTTAAAAAACTGTGATTTGGATGAAGGTTGACAGAGAAAATCAACTTTCCATAAAAAAATTCATATACATTTGCTTCATGCCATTGATTGTAACTCCACAATGCCACATCACTATCCTATTACCTTCCTGTGCCTCATGTTTCTATTTCCCCACCACCCCCCACCACACACCTTGTTCCACTTTCTGAACTTTGTCCTTAGGCAAATGCGGCTCTTTAGGCCTCAAATAGTTGATTATTCTAAGAGTGCAAGGCTCCCTAGTGTTACTGTTCACCCTGTAGACCTATTGTTGAGCTGAAAATCTAGCCAGTGGGTTGATTCAGTCCCAGGCTTAAAGAGTAACTAAGGGTTATTGGCCCAGAGGTTCACCAGTATCTATTCAACCAATCAGACTGATGTTTTGAGTTTGTTCCATATTTTCCTTCCATACTTTTCAGGACCTTCTAATGTGATCTCTTTCAGAGATGCCCGTAGTGGTAGCTAGGCATCATCTAGTTCAGTGGTTCTCAACCTGTGGGTCGCTATTCCTTTGGGGGTCAAAAGACCCTTTCACAGAGGTCACCTGATTGATAACAGTAGCAAAATGACAGTTATGAAGTAACAATGAAAATAATTTTATGGTTGGGGGGGTTCCCTACAACATGAGGAACTGCATTATAGGGCCATTGGCATTAGGAAGATTGAGAACCACTGACCTGGTTATTCTGGTCTCAGAGTGATGGCTCTGTGCTGTGGTCCATTAGTCCATTGGATTAATTGCTTCCATAAAACTTTGATTTTCTTTACTCTGCATTTCTCTGATGGAGAAGAACCAATAGTTGCATCCTGCATAACTCTTCTCAAGCATTGAAGGCCTCAGTCACCACTCACCAAAGTAGGATGTAGGACATTGGCTTTAGGGATGATAGTATGCAAATTGACCACAGTGTCCCCTGAGGCGATGGTCTTGAGTCCCAGACATAGTGATTCAGTCCCTCAAGGCATTTGGTTATGGCTGTTTTCAGAATTTTGTAAGTTTTTTAGTATACGCAATTGATGTCAAGGCAATTAACCACGTCTTTAGGGCATCTTTTCCTAAGCAATGTTATATTCCCCCCCCCCCATAGTAATGTTTCACAAAACTTTAATATATACTTTTGATTAAAGAGAACAAAGGAGCCCTGGTGGTAAAATGTGTTATATGTTATTCTGCCCACCATAAAAGAGAGATGAGGCTCCTGTACAGATTTACAGCCTCGAAAACACAATGGGGTAGTTCTTTTCTGTGCCTACAGAGTTGTTATGAGTCAGTGTTGACTTGATGGCAGTGGGGCTTTTGATACTGTAATCTAATTGCTGTGGAAAATGTGAAGTAAAATAAAATAAATTGCTTCTTTTTCTATAGGCAGAAGTTCTCAGAGCCTTTAATATGCTAATTATTTACATATGTCTTTGAACAGCTTTCTGAAAGTTTCCTAAGATAATATAAATAATATGAAATGATTGCACATTACTGGATCCTGTACAAATCTAAGTCTGACCCTAGGAGACATTTCTTATTCATTGTTCATTTATATTTTTTAAATGCTCATTTTAGGTTGTATTTATAGCTCTACACAAGTACACTGAAATGCTACGGAAAGCGAACATATCTAACTATGTAGAATTTATATCTTCTATAAATTTTCCTTCTAAATGAGTTCTAACAAGTTAGTATATTTATGGACCCAAATCAGCATCCATTATTCCATTAAACCTGACTACACCATACGATGTCTGGTAGGGCTTGATCAAGGGCAAAGTAACCAAGTGGAATTACTGAAACCCAAATGAAGGCTGAACATGACAAGAGCAAGGTAAAAGGAAGCAGAGGAAAGAATTAGGAAGCACAGGGCATTTATAGAAGTCTAAATACAGGAATGTACATACATAAATATATTCATATATGATGATAGGGAAATAGATCTATGTGCATATATTCATAGGTTTAGTATTAAGGTAGCAGATGGACATTGGGCCTCTACTCAAGTACTCCCTCAATGCAAGAACACTTTGTTCTATTAAACTGGCATTCCATGGTGCTTACCTTCACAACATGATTGCTGAAGACAAAGCGGGTACATAAGCAATAGTGGTGAAAAAGCTGATGGTGCCTGGCTATCAAAAGATAGAGCATCTGGGGTCTTAAAGACTTAAAGATAAACAAGCGGCCCTGTAGCTCAGAAGCAACCAAGCTCACATGGAAGAAGCACATCAGCTTGTGTGATCACGAGGTATCGATGGGATCAGGTATCAGGCAACAAAGAACAAAAAATCATATCATTGTGAATGAGGGGGAGTATGGAGTGGAGACCCAAAGTCCATCTATTAGGCAACTGGACATCCCCTTACAGAAGGGTCACAGGGAGGAGAGGAGCCAGTCAGGGTAGAGTAAAGCACTGATGAAACATACAACTTTCTTCTAGTTCTTTAATGCTTCTTCCCCCCACTATCATGATCCCAATTCTACCTTACAAATCTAGCTAGACCAGAGCATTTACATGGGTACAGATAAGAGCTGGAAACACAGGGAATCCAGGACAGATAAACCCCTCAGAACCAATAATAAGGGTAGGGATACCAGGAGGGGAAGGGGAAGGGGAAGGTGGAGAGTGGATAAAGGGGGAACTAATCATAATGATCTACATATAACCCCCTCCCAGGGGGACGGACATCAAAAGAGTGGATGAAGGGAGACATTTGTCAGTATAAGACATGAAAAATAATAATAATTTATAAATCATCAAGGGCTCATGAGGGAGGGAAAAATGAGGAGCTGATACTAAGGGCTCAAGTAGAATGAAATTGTTTTGAGAATGATGATGGCAACATACGTGAAATGTGCTGGACACAATGGATGGATGGATGGATTGTGATAAGAGCTGTGCTAGCCCCCAATAAAATGATTTATAAAAACCTTGACGAGTCTATAGAGTTGTGGGAGGATGACCTTATTTTCTATCAAAAGAGCCATGGGGATTGCATGAACTCTGAATTAATTTTTAAATCTTAAACCAATATCATCCCCTGAAGTCTTCTAAAAAACCAAACAATAGTTGAGTTTAGCTAGTGTTGAAATTCATAATTACTAGCCCCTGGCCTCAGCTCTTCGTTTTTCCACTCCCTTCTCACTAACCCTCCATCATAAATCCTTAATAATTAAAAAAAGAAATTCATAATTTCATGTCAACTTGATAAATAGGTTTAGAGGTGGAGTCTAACTCGTCAATCAGGTCACAGTCTGATGATACCTCCTTGTGGGGATGGCCTTCTCATGAGGATTCTGGGAACTTCCTTTCTTTCTCCATGGAGGCAGGCCCTACCCTCTCTTTGCTCCAGCTTTCTGTTCAAGACCCACACTCAGAGAGCTAGAGGAGCTATGTGAAGACCCATGCCAGCCCGGAGACACTTCCACTGCCATTGGATCCACAGACCGTTTATCCACAAGTCTATGATCTTCATTGCATGTGACTGCATGAATCTGAAGAAAGATTTTGGGACTAGTATTGGATTTATAGGCTAATATCAGATTTATGGACTTATCTGGACTGGGCTGGGATGCTTAATATCCACTTACCCTTTGATAAAAGCTCTTAATTATATATCTATGAGTATTTCTGGATTTGTTTATCTAGTCAAGCTGGCTTAACACACCTAGTAAAGAACTGCCTGGCTTTACCATTGTCCTCTTTAAAACCTATCTCTGTAGGATCTAACTGAAAACAGTAACTTAAAGGATTTAATAGGGGGCAGTGTGTCTATCTTACTGAGAAAAGAACATTTTAGAAAAGGAGGGTGATAATAGTTGCATCATTTGAAGAATGTAATCAAGGTCACTGAATTGTACATGAATAAATCACTGAATTGATGTATGCCATGCTGTGCAAATTCTCAACAATAACAACAAAATAAAATGAATTACTAAAAAATAAAAAAAGTTCTCCAGAGGTCACAACTATACACTTTCGTTGGTGTTGTTAGGTGCCATCAAATTGGTTCTGATGGATACAACCCTATGTACAACCGAATGAAACACTGCCACCCCTGCCCCATCCTCACAGTTGTAGCTACTGTGTTAATACATGTGAACACGTGATGATTTTTTGCTAACCGTCTACTTTACCAAATACGATGTCCTTCTCCAGAATTTGTCTTGCCTGATAATAGATCCAAAGTATTGACATCCTTGTTTGGATGAGCATTTAGTTTTAATTTCTTCCAAGACAAATTTGTTCTTTTTGCAGTCCATTGTACATTCAGTATTCTTTGCCAATACCACGACTTAAATGCAAAGATTATTTTCCTTTTGCATTATTCTTTATAATGATCTTTATTCATTGTCCAACTTTCACATGCATATAAGGTGATTGAAAAATCCCGTGGTTTAGATCAGGTGCACCTTAGTCCTCGAAGTGACATCTTTGCTTTTAGCTTCTTTAAAGCATTGTTTTGCAGCAGATTTGTCTAATGTGCCACATCATTTGATTTCTCAACGACTGCTTCTATGAGCATTGACTGTTGATCAAAACAAAATGAGATCTTTGACAACTTTAGTTTTTTTCTCATTTTATTTATGTTGCTTGTTGGCCAGTGATCGGAATTTCGTTTCCTTTACATCGAGTTGCAATTCATACTTTTTGATTTCCATCAGCAAGTTTTTCACATCCTCTTTGCTTTCAGCAATCAAGGTTGTACCACATGCATATTTTAAGTTATTATTCTTCTTTGCATCCCGATGCTGACTTTTCCCCCCATGTAGTCATGATTCTCGGTTGATTAGCACAGCATACAGAGTGAATATGTATGGTGAAAGAATACAACACTGACACACATATTTCCTGATTTTGACCTAGGCAATAGCCCCTTGTTCTGTTTGAATGAATGTCCCTTGGTCTATTGTGTTAGACATGGTTCTCTAGAGAGGCAAAACCAGATTCTAGTAATTTTCTCTATATATTTATAAAGATAGATATATAACACAAGAAATGAACTGTTAAATTATATACAGATAGATAGATATATAATACAACAAATGAACAGTTAAATTATAAAGCAATACAAATGGCTCAGTGCAACTCACTCCCCTGAGAGAGTTGAGAGACACTAGCAGTCCTTTAAGTCTTGAGGGCTGCCAGTTCCTTCTCTGTAGAGAGAGCTGGGCTATATATACACAGGCAGCAAACAGCAAAGCAGGTCACCAACTGTCACCAACTGCCACCAACTGTCGGTCCCCAGCTCCAGAGATGTACATTCCAATCATGTGGGCTTAAAGGGACCTCAACTTTCAGCGACACTGTCCACAGGCTAGGCGTCCCACAGGTAGTTTGGCCTCTAAATTGAGGCACAGAACAAGCAAGGCAGCTGCACGCTGCTCCGATGATCAAAGAGCGAGAGACAAGAAAGGCGAAGCTTACTGAGCCATTTATCTCTCTGCCCTTCAATTAATTCCACTTGTGTTTATCGGCCACGCTGGCGCAATAAACTAACTATCTCATCTATGTACAGGTTTAGCATGAGCACAATTAAGTGTTCTGGAATTCCAAATCTTCACAATGTTATACAAGATTTTCATCATGCACCCAGTCAAATGCTCTCACACAGTCACCTTAGCTGTTCTACACTCAACAGAAAGTTTCAGTTGACTATTTTACAACTTTTTACCTTTTCCTTGTGTGTTATCCTTGATGCCATCCCACAAATCTTCTGGATTTTAGAATTAATGTTCAATGCATCAGATCTAATTTTGAGATGCCTCTAAACTCAATGGGATGTTTTCAGTGTTGTGTTTTGGCTTTCATGAACTGTAAAACACTTTTTTTCCCCTCCGTTTTAACTTGACTTTACATATGAGCAATCGATGAGCAGTGGCACCTGTGCTTATTTTGATTGATGATATTAATGTACTTTAGAATCCTATAAAAAGCTACAATTTTTTTCTGCATTTTAATTTTATTTATTTATTAAAAAACATTTTATTAGAGACTCATACAACTCATCACAATTCATACATACAACAATTGTATAACACACAGCTTTCCTTTTTTTGTCCTCATCATTTTCAAAGCATTTGCTCTCCATTTAAGCCCTTTGCATCAAGTCCTCTTTTTCCCCTCCCTCCCTGATCCCCCTCCCTCATGAGCCCTTGATAATTTATAAATTATTATTTTGTCATATCTTGCCCTGTCCGGCGTTTCCCTTCACCCACTCTTCTGTTGTCCGTCCCCCAGGGAAGAGGTCACATGTAGATCCTTGTAATCGGTTCCCTCTTTCCAACCCACTCACCCTCTACCCTGCCAGTATCGCCCCTCACACCCCTGGTCTTGAAGGGATCATCCACCCTGGATTCCCTGTGCCTCCCACTCCTATCTGCACCAGTGTACATCCTCTGCTCTATCCAGACTTGCAAGGTAGAATTCAGATCATGGTAGTGAGCGGGGTGGGGGGGAGGAGGAAGCATTTAGGAACTGGAAGAAAGCTGTATTCTTCATTGGTGCCACATCACACCCTGACTAACTCATCTCCTCCCCCAGGCCCCTCTGTGAGGGGATCTCCAGTGGCCAAAAAATGGGCTTTGGGTATCCACTCTGCATTTACCCCTTCATTCACTATGGTAAGATTTTTTTTTTTCTGATGATGCCTTATACCTGATGCCTTCGACACCTCATGATCGCAAAGGCTGGTGTGCTTCTTCCATGTGGACTTTGCTGCTTCTGAGTTAGGTGGCCGCTTGTTTACCTTCAAGGCTTTAAGACCCCAGACACTATCTCTTTTGATAGCCAGGCACCATCAGCTTTCTTCGCCACATTTGCTTCTGCACCCATTTTCCCTCAGCGATCGTATCATGGAGGTGTGCACCCAATGATATGATTTTTTTTGTTCTTTGATACCTGATAGCTGATTTCTTCAGAACCACGTGATCACACAGGCTGGTGTGTTCTTCCATGTAGGCTTTGTTGCTTCTGAGCTAGATGGCCGCTTGTTTATCTTCAAGCCTTTAAGACCCCAGACGCTATCACTTTTGAAAGGTGGGCACCATCAGCTTTCTTCACCACATTTGCTTGTTCACCTGCTTTGGCTTCAGCAGTTGTGTCGGGAGGGTGAGCATCATAGAATGCCAATTTAATAGAAGAAAGTATTCTTACATTGAGGGAGTACTTGAGTAGAGCCCCAAGGTCCTTCCGCCACTTAATACTAAATCTATAAATATAGGCACATAGATCTATTTCCTCATCCTTATATATATATTTGCATGTACATGTCTTTGTCTAGACCTCTATAAATGCCCTTTGCCTCCTAGCTCTTTCCTCTATTTCCCTTGACTTTCCTCCTGCCCCACTATCATGCTCCGTATCCACCTGGGTTACAGCTATACCTTTTCGTTGCCTTACCCTTGATCATTGCCTACTAAGCCTGCCACTCCCACTTCACCACCAATTTGGATCCCATGTTGTTCCCTTGTCCCTGGGTTTGTTAACACCACTTCCTTCTCCTCCCTTCCCCTCTCCCAAGTCCCCCCGGAACTGTCAGTCCCACTGTTTTTCCTCCAGATAGTTCATCCAGCCTATCTTATTTAGACAGACCTGTGGAGATAATAACATGCACAGAAACACGACAGAGGAAAACAAAGCAACAGTATACAACAAAACAACAACAACAAACCACTGGCAAAGAACTAAACAAAAGACATCAAGAAGAAAAGCTTGTAGTTAGTTCAAGGATCGCTTGTTGGCCTTTAGGAGTGTTTTCCAGTCCAGTCTGTTGGGGCACCATGCCCTGGCTCCAAAGTCCATTTTCAGCATTCCCTGGGGACCTTGCCACTCCATTCCCTTGCTGTTCTGCTGCACTCCCTCAGTGCTTTGCCTCGGTGTGGTAGGATCAGGTCAGGTACAATTCCCACACTGTGTCTCCGGTGCTGTCCCCTGTAGTGGCATGGGTCACTGAGAGCCATCATGTCTCATAGTGGGGCTAACCATGTTGTCCTATCTGTGGACTGGCTGCTCTAATCAGGAACATCATCCTCATGGCCTGGTGGGCCAGGCTGTGCTCCACTGTCTCCTCCTCCCCCTTCATCTGCTCCCGTGTGCTCTGATTAGATATGTCCCTCTCCCGGAGCTGCAGAATCAATGTCGTCCTTTGAAACAAACTCTTCTGGGGGGAGGGGGAAGCATCCACTTGATATTTGGTACTGGGGCCAGCCTCCCAGACCTCTCCACTGGTTCCCTATTCCACGCCGGAATGTTGCATTCACACCTTGCGGCACTGGGTTGAAGTCGGATCCTCCTTCCCTGTGGAGATACAAACAACACCCTGCCCTTGGGTGGGTTAGTGACCCATTCCCCCGCTCCCCTTTTCTTCCTTATATTCATCCTTTTTTTTTTCCTTTCCCCACCTCCTCCCCAGTTGTCTACCATGTGCATCCCTGGATTTGATCTGGTCTCTGCCATACTACATGGTCCTCACCCCAAGAATGTTTGTATACAGTAGCAAAAAGCTCCAATTTTAAATTATCGGAGAATGACCAAAAATATGTAGACACTACATAGTGTGGAGGTGGGCTCAGTTCTCTGCTTCTGAAGGGTGCCTGAAAGGTGGTGCAAACGTTAAGTATTTCCTATTAAATGAAAGGTTACTGGTTCAAAGACATTCAAAGTTGCCTCACAAGAGAGGCTTGGAGATCTATTTCGGAATGATGGCAACCACCTTATGAAGCACAGCTCTACCCTGAAACACATAGATGGCAGTGAGTCAGAAGCTTGTTGACGGCAGCTAATTTAGGTTTTTGGTTTTGTGTCCTCTTACTAACTGAGTCTACCTTCAGTGACACTTGTAATTGTCTAAGAAATCAGAGTGCTGAGAATGCGCCAGGGGCTGTGGAGGATATGAAGATCATCTCAGAGTTCTCCAAAAGGCTTTCTAGTCATATTCATGCATTCCAGGGCATGAGAAAGCCACACAAACCCTGTTTTCTTCCTGTAACACAACCAGTCACAGGATAGTCACTTCCTAACTTTGCCTTTGAAAGAAAAGCAAATTTCTCTATCCCTGTCAGATAGCAGGCTCCTCAGTGATTTGGGTCTAAACATAGCACAGGCCACCTCTGTGGCTAGTCTTGTGGTCTATCACGTGGGGAGTGTTCTTAGAACAGATTTGTTTGCTCTTGCTCTTAGTCTGCGTGTGACTGAATTAAAAAAAAACAACAAACCAAAACATATGCAACATAAACAGGCTCACTAAAGAGTTGAGCAAGAATATTTATTAAGCACCCACTGTTTGTACTAAGGCCAACTGGAAAACACATAAAGTAGAAATAATTATGTATACGTCAGGTTCTGCATTTATCAAACACTAGCTAACACCCCCAAATATTGTTGACCATGTCAGCGATTATATAAATTAACTGTTCAGGAGATTAAGAGTGTCAACTATGATAAATTTGATAAAAATATTCAAGACTCTAAACTAGATTTAAGGCACGAAAATATTCAAGACTCTAAACTAGATTTAAGGCACTGATACGCATATATGTATAAGGAAGAACTTTATATCAATAAGTAATTTTATATCAAGAAGGCATCCCAGCCAAGTCTAACTCAACTCCATGGGTTTAATACTAGTCTTCTTTCAGATTCACATAGTTGCAGGCAGATGAGGCAGAAAGGTGAAGTGGGATGCAGTGAGATGTCAGGCTGGCAAGGCACCAACAGCTCCCAGGGTCAGAGGTCCACATGGCGCCACCACTGCAGTCAGACACCACAGTCAGCAATGAGGAAGGGGAAGGGCAAGAGAGAGAAAAGTTCGCCCTTCCTTAGAAAAAGGCCACATCCCCAAGGAGGCATCATCAGGCGACCACCTGAAGGACAGGTTGCACTACATCCCTATCTCCTCACAGACACCATCAAGTAGACCTCAAATCTAACCACCACAATGGAAAAAAATATTGACTTGGGCAAATAAGAATAAGGGGCTGAGGCACAGCAGGATACTGGTCATCGTATTCATTTAAATCCTTCAAGGAAATACTGGAGCCCAAGCTGAAATCTCTTCCCTACCTCTTTCCTCTCTGCTCTGCTATAGGTCATGGGAACATTGAATTATTCTCTATTTTTCCTTCCTGTAGTGCACCAATTCTTTGTGGCTTTCCATTTTGCTTTCTTCTGCTCCATCACAAACTGGAAGAAACTGTAATTGCCTTCCTTAACTATGAAATACCTGATTATGCCGTCAGTTGAATTTTCTAATAATTTGAATATTACAGGGAAGTAGAATGGGTTAACTACCCCCAGTTCTTTTTTCCCTTCCTCTCTCCTCCTCCCATTTTTCCCTATTCTATTCCTCTTCATAGTTAATTGGCCAAGGTCTTATTTATTATGTTCTTACTGGCATTGAACAGTGTACTTCAATGGCTGAAGGGCAGTGAAAAAGCTATAAATTTCCTTCCAAGTGCCTCTCTACCTGGTGGGATACTACAATGTGAACAAGTCTTAGAGTTCTGCCAGGCAAGGAATTACATATTCGTAAGTAAGCACAAAGCAGGGATTAAAGTGCTACCAGTTCACAGAACTCCTAGTTCTTTCTCCTCTTTTGGTACTCAGTCAGCTCCTTGCATGAAATATCCACTCAAAGATATTACAATCTAACAATACCCTAGCAGTGGGTATTAGCAAAATTGAAATATCTCAACGGTGCCATTTTCAATGATACAGGTTATTGAGATTAATGGGTTTTCATACCTGTTCATGCAAGAATGTAAGTTTTGTATACTATTTCTAATGAATCATACTAGCTATTTTACCTCTGGGGGAAATATTTTAACCACGATTATAATAATCAACAAAGTAGATATAAGAATAATTGAAGTCCTTTATTTCCCCAACAGTTTTACTGGCACATAATTTACATATCATACAATTCAATAGTTCATTCATATCAAAGAATTGTACAATGATAACCACATCAGTTTTGGAACATTCCCCCCATCCTCCATGGTTAAATAACCTTTAAACGAGTTGTGCAAAAAAAAAAAGTATGTGATCACAATCAGTTCTTGTGTCTCCTTCCCCCTCCTTCATTGTTTATTCCTGAAATCCCCTTTCCTTCCCTGTCAATCACCCTCACCCCTACATCCACTATAAACCCTCCTATCACTTATTATTATTACCCATCCACTCCTTCTGTGCTTCCCAAACTGGGAAACCCATCTGTGTTAGACCAGGTTGACTAGGGAAACAAATCCAGAGATGATCATATATGTATTAGAAAGAGCTTTATATCAAAGAGTAATTATATATAAATAAAACATCCCAGCCCAGTCCCTATCAAGTCTATATATCGATACCACTCCATAAACCCAATTCTAGTCCATAAATCCCTCTTCAGCCTCACACAGCTGTACCCGATGGTGCAAATGTTGGAAGATCACAGGCCTGTGGGTGAAAAGCCCATGTCTGTGAAAGCATCTTAGTTCTGGCACAGATCTCCAGTGGCTCCTCTAGCTCTCTGAGTGTGGCTCTCCAGCAGGAAGGTGAAGCGGAGAGAGCTCAACAAGTCTCCACGTGGGTTGTCAACAGGAAGAGGAAGGCAGAGAGTAGGAGTGCGGCCTCCCTCCAGGGAGAAAGCTCCCAGAATCCTCATGAGAAGCCCACACCTACAACGAGGCTGATTGACAGGCTAGACCCCACCTCTACACTTGTTTATCAAGATGACACGAAATTATGTTACTACGACACCAACAGAAACAATTAAAAACAAAATCAAAATAAGGGGGTAAGGATCAAATAATAATAATATAAAGACACAAGTACAAATAATGAGCAAGAGATAAAAGACTGTCAACTTTCAAAAAGCCACAGGCAAGGGTCTCGAACAGACTTAATATCAGGCAGAGACCATTGTAACATTGATGATGCTAGCTGTACTTGAGACTTGACCATTTGACCTCCCTATAGCCCCGACCTGAATTTGTTCTGGGTGCAATATCTCTTACTTGTTCTGTGACAAATTTCTTCCCTGGCTTTTTGTATATTTTGGTATTTAACCCTTTGTCTGATAAGTCATTTGTAAATTTCCCCCCGAATCTGTAGGCTCTCATTTATTCTCCTAATGAAGTCTTTTGATGTGCACAAAGGATGTAATTTCAGCACGTCCCGAACATCTTTGTCTTCTGCTGAGTATGTCTCTGCCATTATACCGTGTAGTCTATACCTTCCCTGCAAAAGGGTCCTTAAGTTTGTTCTACCTTCACATTGATGATCGTGAGAGCTTTGGGGTTACATTTGGCTATTAAATTCATCTTTGTGCATGGGGAAAGCTATGGGGCTGCTTTCATTTTTCTGCAGATGGAAATCCAGGTTGTGCGACACCATTTGTTGAAGAGGCTGTCTTTCTCCCATTGGATACTTCTAGGTCCTTGGTCAAAGATTACAGGCCTGTAAGCGGATGCATGTATGTCTGGATTTTTCTGTTCTGCTCTGCTGGGCCAAGTGTCTCTTGATGTCCCAGCCCGAGCTGTTTTGACTACTGTGGCTATGTAATAGATTTTAAGGTCAGGCAGTACTAGGCCTCCTACTTGGTTGTTCTTTCTATGTTCTTCGCTTATCCTGGGTTTTTTGCCTGCCCACATGAATTGGTCATGAGTTTTTTTTTTTATTGGAAGGATTGTGTTGTTGTCCTCATTCCAGTTTTGGAAGTTTTGTTGTTGATTTTAGATTTCTCCTCTTTTTGCAAGTGTTGATAGCTATAAATTGTCCTCTAATTACTGCTTTCACCATGTCCAAAAGGTTTGATATGTTGTGTTATCATTCTCATTTGTTTCAAGGAATTTTGAATTTCCTCCTTTATTTTCTTTAATGCCAGTCATTTTTAGTGTTATGCTGTTCAACATCCATGATGTTTCCTGTATGTTTCCACTTGTTTTAGGGTTGATTTCTAATTTTATAGTTTTGTGGTCTGAGAAGACTGATTGCAGGACCTCATTTAAAAAAAATTGTTGTGGCTTGATTTACGGGCAAGTATGTGTTCAATTCTTGAAAATGTTCCATTTGTGTTGTAGAAGAACATATACGGTTGTTTTGTTGGATGAAGCATTCTTTATTGGTGTATGAGATCATTTTAATTGATTGTGTTATTGAGGTTTTTGTGTCTTTAACACATTTTCTTGACATTCTGTCTTTCTTTGAGTGTGGTGTGTTAAAATTTCCTGTTATTGTCAATGTGTCTATATCATTTTCAGTTCTGTGAGGCTTTGATTGACATATTTTGATGGTCTTCCATTGGGTGCACACATGTGTATTACAGTAATGGGTACCTGGGCTATTGTTCCCTTTATCATTATGTAGTGTATGTTCCTATCTCTTACTATGTTGTTTGCCTTGAAGTCTGTCTTCTTGGAGATTAATATTGCTACCACTGCTTTCTTTTGGTTGCTGTAGACTTGGTATGCTTTTGTTCAGGCTCTGATTTTTAATCTGTTCATGTCTTTGTTTGTGAGGTGTCTTTCTTGTAGGCAGCGTATTGATGGATTTTTTTCTTATCCATTCTTCTACTCTCTGTCTCGTTACTACTACATTTAGTCCATTAACATTCAGTGAAATCATTGATAGGTTTATATTTGTTACTGCCATTTTGCTTTATACATCTAAGTGTATGTGTGGTGTGTTTAGTTTCTTTGTTCTTCATGTGTTTTTCCTGGCTTTGGGTGTTGGTCTGTGTGTGTTGATTTTTGTGAGGAATTGCTTTGTATTTTGGTTTCAGGTTTGCGTGTTGTTGCTGGTTTTTTTTTTTTTGCCATAGTATTTCATGAATATTTTTTGTAGTAGTGGTCTTGTTTTTGTGAATTATTTTAGTTTCTCCTTGTCTTGGAATACTTTTATTTCTCCTTCATATTTGCTTGATGATTTTGCTGGATATAGGATTCTTGGTTGACAAATTTTCCCCCACCAGTACACTCTATACATAACCCCATTGTTTTCTTGCCTGCCTGGTTTCTGCTAAGAAATCTAAGGTTATTCTAATTATTGACCCTTTTTTATGTAATTGATCTTTTTTTCCTCTGACTTCTCTTAGAATTTTTTCCTTGTCATTGATATTAGACATCTTGACTATAATATTCCGGGGAGTTTTCATTTTAGGATATTTCCTGATGAGGTTCTCTTGGCTTTCTGAATAACTATCTTTCCCTCTTTTAGACATTGAGGAAAATTCCTTGCAGAAGTTCTTAGATTATTCTCTGTGTGGATTTCTTTGGTTATTCCTATTTTGGAATTTCTATAAGATACTGCAGGTTGTTCCTCTTAATTGTGTCCTACAATGTTATTACATTTTTCTTGGTCTGTTTTGAATTTTTTATTTGTTCCTCTTTTTGGTTGGAATCTATAGATTTGTCTTCTAGCTCACTAATTTGGGTTCCCATCTCTTCAATTCTGCTTCTCTATTTGGTTTTTCTAGTGTTGTTCTGTTCCTTTATAGTGTTGTTTAATTCGGCTACCGTAGTGCTTGATTTGGGTGTTTCTGTTTGGAGTTTCTCTAGTGATGTTACTAGCTTTTGTATTGTTTCACTTTTTCTCCCAGACGCTTCCTTCAGTTGTTGCACAAGTGCCATCATCATTCCTTTACATTATTTTTCTGATAAATTTATATTCTGTTCAATTTCAGGCATTACATTTAGGTCTGCTTGGTATTCGGTTATTTGTTTCTCTCTCTCTCTCTCTCTCTCTCTCTCTCTCTCTCTCTTGCAGTGTGTGTGTGCACGCGCACACTCATCTCTTCTATTGTTTCTTGGGCATCTTGGAGGTAGTATTAGCAGTGTTAGGTAGATGGTGCTATATAGGAGTGGTTAATTATATTAGATGGTGCAGTAGAGGGGTGATGGGCAGCTTGTATTAAATATATGGAGGGGAGTGTTAGATTAGTTGTTAGAGGAGCGTTCAGAGAGTGGGGGAGGAAGTATTAGGAGGGAGAGCGAAAGGAACAGTACTTAAAATTTTAAAAGTGGGAGGAATCAGATAGTGTTAGTTGGTAAGTTTAAGGAAGGGTTTGAAGGCCCCAAAGTGCCTGCTTTACAGCAATGAAGGAATGGGTACTGATATTTGATAGACAAAAATATTTTTAAAATGTAAGATCATCAGCTCTTGGTTTTACGAGGGTGCGAAGGACAGAGCAGGTTTGACAGTAAGAAAGATGAAACTAAAGGATAGGACAATAGTGTTATGAATTAAAACTGCATCTTTAGATTCAAGGAGGACAGTCAAAGGAAAGGGCAAGAGATTAAAGTTTTAAGAATACTAATGGGGAGTAATTCTCCATTAGCAATTCTCCAATACTAATATTGGAGTAAGATGCAGAAGGGTTGTTAATGTACATTTGGGCTCTCAGCTTTGTCCATGATCTTAGTCTCTGTTGTGTAAAACCTGCTGCACTGGGTTGAACTCTGATCCCTCTTTCTCTGTCGAGATATAAATAATACCCCCACCCTGCGTGGGTTAGTGCCCCGTGCCCCTGCTGTCCATGTCTTTTTTTCTACTTAAGTCCTCTCTTGATGCAAGGACACTTTGTTCTATTAAACTGGCATTCCTTGATGATCACTTTCCTGACACGATTGCTGAAGACAAAGTGGGTGAATAAGCAAATGTGGTGAAGAAAGCTGATGCTGCCTGGCTATCAAAAAATATAGCGTCTGGGGTCTTGGACGCTTGAAGATAAACAAGTAGCCATCTAGCTGAGAATTAACAAACCCACATGGAAGAAGCACACCAGCCTGTGTGATCACTGGATGTCGAAGGGATCAGGTATCGGGCATCAAAGAACTAAAAATCATATCATTGTGAATGAGGGGGAGTGTGGAGTGAAGACACAAAGCCCATCTATAGGTAATTGGACATTCCCTTACAAAAGGGTCACGGGGAGGAGACGAGCCAGTCAGGTTGCAGTGTAGCAACGATGAAACATACAACTTTCCTCTAGTTCCTAAATGCTTCCTCCCCTGCCCCCGCACTATCATGATCCCAATTCTACCTTACAAATCTGGCTAGACCAGAGGATGTACACTGGTACAGATAAGAACTGGAAACACAGGGAATCCAGGACCGACAAACCCCTCATGACCAATAATTAGAGTAGCAATACCAGGAAGGTAAGTGGAAGATGGGGTAGAAAGGGGGAACCAATCACAATGATCTATATATAACCCCCTCCCTGGGGGATGAACAACAGAAAAGTGGGTGAAGGGAGGCATCGGACAGTGTAAGACATGACAAAATAATAATAATTTATAAATTATTAAGGGTTCGTGAGGGAGGGTGAGTGGGGAAGGGAAAAGTGAGGAGCTGATACCAATAGCTCAAGTACAAAGAAAATGTTTTGAGAATAATGATGGTAACTAATGTACAAATGTGCTTGACACATTGGATGTTTGTATGGATTGTGATGAGTTGTATGAGTCCCCCAATAAAAGGATTTATAAAAGAAAAAACAGAAACAGAATCAAAACCCTGCTGCACTGTAAAAGTTTTTAAAACCTGCTGGTTTCTCCCTGGTTTGTTATGCTAAAACTTTGTGAATGAAAGCAATCAAGGGAATTTAAAAAGTAAACAAAAGAAAGCCCCCAAATTACTGTGTTTTTTTAAGGTCTTGGGTGTCTTGGGTATCTTGGTATCAGGTCTTGGGCTTTTTTGGGTGTCTTGAGTATCTTGGTATCAGGTCTTGGGCCTTTTGGGTGTCTTGGTTATCTTGGTATCAGGTCTTGGGCTTTTTGGGTGTCCTGGGTATCTTGGTATCAGGTCTTGGGCCTTTTGGGTGTCTTGAGTATCTTGGTATCAGGTTTTGGGCTTTTTTGGGTGTCTTGGGTGTCTTGGGTGTCTTGGTGCCATCCTGTATCTCAGGGAGAGGCATTAGGTTTGCTGAGTGGGGCTGGAGCTCACTGGGCTTGTGTTCTTCACTTGTGCTCTCCGCTGCCCTGTTGACTCACCTCTGCACAGCTCAGCCGGCTGTGTTGTTCTTGCTAATGGGGATTCAGGTCTGTGGGGTCTCCACCTGGGTTCTTCTGGTCTGGGCAGAGGGCCAAAGTTATGTCTATTTTTTATCAGCCCAGGGCCATCCCCGAAGTCCCTGTTGCTCTGCCTCCCCACACCCCTCGGTAGCTTTTCTCCACAGACCTGGGAATCCACACTCCAGTGGTCGAAGGCTGTGGGAAACGGACTAAGGGGATTCTAATAGGCAGACATCGATGCTCTCTAATTTTAGTAAAGTTGTGTCTACTTCTCTCTTCTACGCTGAAAATCCTGTGGTCTGAAAGTGTAGCATAGCCAACTTAGTGGTTTCTTCCTGCTGTTTGCCGTGGAGTCCCTGCCCTACTGCTTCTAGGTCAGCGTCTTGCTCAGGTTTTCATTGAAGTATGTTTTACAGTTACTGCTTGGTGTATGAATTTCTGAGTAGTGCCTTTAAAAGACTAACCAATTTTTGATCATACATTTTCTATGTTCTTAATTAAAGATAAACAGATAAGTAGGATTGGTAAAATTTTAAACTGGCAGTGAAGCATTAGCAGCCTTTTATACAAGATTCCCAAACTTATTAGTCTACCCAATTTATTTTGATTCAGAAATCTTGATTAAAATACCATACAATACTTACATGTTAGTTATCCTCTTCAAATAGAAATTGTTTCTCATATTTTTTGATATAGCAACAGTTGGTAAAACTTTCTAAATAAAAACACCTTGTTGAATTACTCATAATGGTCTCAGTTAGTAATAAGATCTATGATTTAGTGAGCCCCTACCCTGTAACATTCTGGTCCTTTTTTGTTTTGTTGCTTGCATTACTTTTAAAATAATTTGTTCAATATTTGTCCTTGAAGACAAATTTATTCCAGTTTTATACTGCCTAGCACAATAGAATTAGTAGATACTTATTAATTATTTATTAGAAAAATCTGTTAAACATATTCATACATTTTAGTATTTAAAACTCATAGCAATCATCGGTGTTAGTGCAGATATTTAAGTAATTTGCACAAGACAACATATTATTTGCCAGTTTTAGATTCAGGTCTGCCTGTTTAATACTTTATTCCATCCTGCAGGGTCACAGGGCCTCTCCTGATTTGAGCAAATCGTCCACTAGGATGCCTTTTGGATACATAATTCTACTTTTCAACATTATTGGGCACTATTTTATCCTTTGATATAAATTTCCGTGAAGTGGTATCATTGGTGAAAACTGTATGTCTTTGGAACCCCATTCCCCATGACTGTTTGTGTTGATTTATCATTGCCTTTGGGAAATCATAGAATACTTATTGATGATACTAGTTTTAAGTTGCTATAACTGCCATCAATAATATGATTTTCTAGTTAATTATCTTGGTTATATTCTATCAAATGTCACACAGAAAGCAAGGAAGCAAATAAACAAATAAAAACAACATAAAGGGAATCTAAGAAGAAGGAAGCTATAAAATCCTGGGGTAAATGTTGGCCCCAAATAATAAGCATTAAAGTCAATCTAGTGCTGCCCAGAGCCCTCTCCTGCTTGAGATACTGCTGACCTCTATGACTGAACTCTATGAGGATAGGGGTCTGGTCCAGACACTCCAGAAGTGGTGTTGACTCTGCCTAGAGGGAACCAATCATCTACCCCAATTCTGCACAGCAGCTGTCATTCAGATTCTCTACAAAAGTTTTATAATTTAATTGCCACACACATCTATACTTACGGGAATTCAAATACATCTCAAAAGCAATCAACCAAGCAAATACTGCCACCTAATAGATTCATAACTCCTCTGTAGGAGAGAGTAGACCTGCTTCTGTATGCCACCAGGCCTCCTTATCCAAGCACACAGATTCAGTTAAAGGTAATGCTCCCTAATGATTCTAAAACATTAACAAGATGCTCTGGAATCATAAAGAAGATCCACTGAAACTGGAAGAGGTCAGAGGACAGATGTTTCTCAATTCATCGCCTCTTGCCAGCTGAAATAAGCTTAATTAAAAGGGAGGCTTGGATGCTGAAATTAAGAAATCGAGTTGGATGAAGTAAATGTTTCCTTTTTGCCTCTGTCTAGCAGGGAAATCAGGCTCATTCTAAGGAATATATTCCATTGGAAGTAGGCTGTTTATTTGTAAAGCCTCAGGATATAGCAACAAAATTATGTTACTATATTATGACAATTATTTTAGCTTTAGATTGTTTTCTTACTTTAAGAATAGAAAGTATAAAGAAAACATCCCTTTTTGCTAAATAAATAGTATGTAGTTGATTCTTATCCTGTTATTTTTTGCTTATCACTTCAAAGGGATAATTATAATTTATTTTTTGTATCTTCTTTCTGCATGACATTCATTCTCAATGTTTAACTAATCTCAAAATCCTCAAGTTCCGATCTGTAGCTTTGATCATTCTCTTAAAATTAAGATTCCTCTTTTTAATAGAGTCTATGATTTATCCATCAAATACCTCACCAGATGCAAAATCTCTTGAATCCCCAAACTGATTCATTAACCAGGCAGACAAACCCTTTCTCCTCACTTACACTTATGTGACCTTTACCAACAAAATAAATCAGGCTGACAAGCCCGAGTCTTCTATACGCCTCATCTCTCTTTCTCATTCTATCATCTAATTTGTTCCCAAGATTTTTTGGGTTTTTTTTGCATTTGGTTTCTATGTAACTTTGAGTAAACCATTTAACCCCTTTGTGCCTCTGTTTACTAGTGTGCGAAAGGAAGGTAATAATGCCAACTGCCCCGGTGGTTTATTGTGAAGAGTCAGTATGCATGTATAATATGTGGTACATCGTTTGATACAAAGCAAAAGTTCAACAAATGCTTCTTATTATAATTGTCATTGTAATCTTATGTTTTCTCATGCCATTTCCCACATTTTCCCTTCTTTGGCCTTGCTATTTTTCAACCACACAGATTCAGAATTTTCTAACTGACATGCCCACATTTCGTATCTCCATAGTTGGATAATGGACCCTCCAAATCATGTCTGTGTTGGACAGTGTTCTCTAGAGAAATAAGACCAGGACACTTATGATTTTATAGATAGAGAGATAGATACAACATAAGAAATAAACAGCTAATTAGTCTATAGAGCAGTTCAAATGGCTCAGTACAACTCACGTCCATGGGACAGCTAATACACTGGAAGTCCTTCAATTTATGAGGACTGCTGGGCACCAGTCAAAGAAGCAGACAACTGAATCCCCTGTCAATCAATTCATATAATCTGGCCACAGCAGCAAACAGCAAGGCAGGTCACCAACAGTGAGCTCCTTAAAACAACAACTTTTACTTATCTTTATATATCTTGTTTTGACAATGTGTCTGATGTAGAGTAAGGTATGTAATAAATTTTTGTGAAATTAATGAATAAAAAGAATGGATGGACTTTTTCTCCTTTCAAAATAATTTATTTTTGATCATTTATATATTTATATTTTTATCTTCCCCATTCCAAAATTGCTACAAGAAAAAAATAGCTTTTTGTTTTTAGTTTTTGTGAATGATAGTTAGGAAATAACCTAGGATATTTACTTGAATCTGAATTTCATTTCCCTTTCACCCAAAAGTTTTCTTCCCTGGGTTTAATAAAGTAAATGCAAATTTGAAGCATTGACTATGAGCCACATTTAATTTTGAAATTATTAATAAGATTCTGATTTATTAATATAAAAACACAAGGAGAAATTCAAGGGTATTATTTTAATGATAATTCAAATTATCATGTCCTGAAAGCTGTCATTTACAATAACTCAGCTCTCAAAACTCTCTGCCATCGATTTTATGGCAACTCACAGGAACCCTTTAAGATAGGGTAAAACTGTTTCCAAGACTGTAACTTTATGGGAGTAGAAAGCCCATCTTCCTTCATTTACGATAGGTTTCCTTATTTTCCTTCCATCTCTTGGCTAATAGCAGTGAAAGATGTTTACCTGTGTTTATTGACTACGTAGGCAAAGGCATTTAACTATTGGGATTATACTAAACTATAGATAACAGTTTGTCAGATTGTCATACTGTGCTGACTAGTGTGTAGCTGCAGTGCTGAAAACTATGCCGTGGTATTGAAAATACCATCAGGGACACCCAAAGTGAACAGGTTTCAGCAGAGCTTCCGGACTAAGAACAGACTATGCAGAAAGAATAGGCTGACAACTTTTGAAAAATTATTCACTAAAAATCTTCTGGCTGGTAGTGAAACATTGTCAAACACTGAAAACCTCATGAGTAGAAGCACAATTTTGTCAGAGATAGTGTCAGAAAAGCAGCCCCTCAGACCAGAAGGCACTCAAAATATGGCCGAGAAAGAGCCACCGTCTCAAAGTGGAGTATGAGTGGAGTAAAGCCTTCTAGACCAAAGCCTGTGAGCTCTTCATTTGCTGAAGGCATTATTCAAAATGAGAAGAAACAACAAAAATGAAATTGAATGCATAAAGGCTGACATTCTACATGTCAATAAACTGAAATGGACTGGCATTGGCCATTTTGAATCAGAAAATCATATGGTTTACTATGCCAGGAATAATTGAGTCAAGAAAAATGGTGTTGCATTTATTAACAAAAAGATATTTTAAGATCTGTCTTGAAGTGCAATGCTGTTTGTGATAGAATAATACCTATGCATAGACACGGAAATCTAATCAACACAAGCATTTTAAAATTTATGCACCAACTACTAAAGCTAGTGATGTAGAAATTGAAGGGCTTTACCAACATCTTCAGTCTGAAATTGATCAAGCCTGCAATCTAGAGGCACTGGTGATTATTGGTGATTGAAATGCAAAAGTTGGAAACAAGCAGGAAGGACCAGTAATTGGAATATATGGCCTTAGTGAA
Source organism: Tenrec ecaudatus (assembly GCF_050624435.1). Classification (NCBI taxonomy): domain Eukaryota; kingdom Metazoa; phylum Chordata; class Mammalia; order Afrosoricida; family Tenrecidae; genus Tenrec; species Tenrec ecaudatus. The sequence goes on from NC_134535.1 coordinate 67,580,510, forward strand.
AGAAATGAAGTTGGAGATCACATGATAGAAATTTTCAAGACCAGCAACTTCTTCATCACACATACCTTTTTCCAACAACAGAAAATGTGATGTTATAAATAACCTTCTCCAGATGGAATACATAGAAATCAAATTGACTACAGCGATTGAAGGAGACTATAGAGAAGCTCAGTATCAGGAGCTAACATGAGGACAGGGGCTGACTGTGGAACAGACTAGGACCAAAAATGCCACCGTGAGTCTTCCCACCTGCATTTTGAAACTCTTTTAAGAACAGTTTTGAGGCATTGAACACTAATGACAGAAGACTTGATGAGCTTTGGAAGGACATCAAGAACATCATTTATGAAAAAAGCAAAAGGTCATTGAAAAGACAAAAGAGAAAGAAAAGATAAAATTGGATATTAGAAGAGACTCTGAAACTTGCTCTTATAGAGTAGTTAAGGCAAATGGAAGAAACAATGAAGTAAAAGAGGTGAAGGGAAATTTTCAAAGGGAAACTCAAGAAGACAATGCCAAATATAATGAAATGTGTAAAAACATGGAATTAGAAAAATAAAAAGGGAGAACATGCTCAGCATATCTTAAACTTAAAGAACAAAAGGAAAAATACAAAATTGAATCATTGAAAAGCCCTGTGGTCAAATCACTGAATGATACCGAAAGCACCAAAAGAACATGGAAAGAACACAGAGAGTCACTGTACCAGAGCAGACTTAGTCAACCATCGACCATTTCAAGAGACAGCATGTAATTAAGGGTTATCAATAAAGGAAGATGTCCAAGCTGCACTGAGGGTATTAGCCAAAAACAAGGGTCCAGGAACTGACAGCACACTGATTGAAATGTTTCAACAAGCCAACGAAGCACTGGAAGCATTCACTCATGTGTGCCAGGAATTTGGAAAAAGCTACTTGCCAACTGACTGGAAGAGGTCCACATTTGTACTCATTTCAAAGAAAGGTGACCAACCAGAATGCTCATAGTATAGAACAAGATTATTAATAACATGTGCAAGTACATTTTTCCCCCCTGAAAATCACCCAACAACAGTTGTAGCAGTACATTGACAGGGAGCTGCCAGAGGTTCACTTCAGATGCAGAAGAAGGTCAAGTATATCATTGGTGATGTCAGATGGATCTTGGCTAAAAACAGAATAGCAGAGAGAGGTTTACTTGTGTCTTATTGACTATGCCAAGGCATTCAGCGGTATGGATCATTACAGAGAACGGATAGCCTTGAGAAGGGCATTTCAGAACACTTCATGGCCCCAAACCAGACAGTATTTTGCTGTGTTGTAAATGGGATGTCTATGATTCAGAACTTACTTCATAGTATTTAACAAGAAGGAATATGAAAAAGAAGCAACCAACATGATAGAAGAAGCACAGGGAGCATAGAGGATTTTATTTATTTCGTTAACAGTTTTATCAGCACTTAATCTACACATCATATGATTCAATAGTTCAATCACTACCACAATTAATTTTAGAACATTTTCTGCAACCATGTACTCATTATTTTGTGCAATTATTTTCTTGATTGTGACAAGAATATACACACAAGGCATTCTCTAATTCAACCACTTCTGCACGTATAATTCAGTACCATTGATTATACTCTTTGCTTATTGATACCCTTTTCCATAATTCAATCACTTTTAAAAGAAGTTGTATATATATCATCACAAACAGTTCTTTTTTTTCCACAATCAGTTCTAATGCTTCCTCCTCTGCTCGCATTCATTGTTTCCTCCCCAGCTCCCCCACCATTCCCATCCCTTGTCCCCAATAAACCATTTCATAAGTTAGTGTCTCTATGCAGCCACTCCACTCCTTCTGTGCTTTATAAACTGGGAAACCCAACAGAAACAATAAAAAGAAAGCAAAATGAAACAGAAATAAGAAAATAAAAATAATATAAAGAATAAAAGCCAGAGAAGAAATTTCTGTTGTGGAACAAATGAGAAATATTTGACCCTAGAGCAATTTCAGGTTGGGACAAGAGAGAGGCCAACTGAACAAGTATATTATGCCATGGGTTGGTCCACCATAATCAAGTTTACAGTAATCTCTGTCTGATAGTAAAGCTGTTCGTGTTCCTCACATGGGGTGGTAGTCAATCTGCCAGAGGCTTAGTCTGGAGAGCATGGAGGATTTTAAGGAGGAGGTGGTTTATTTTGTTATATTCTAATATATATTTTGAATGATCTAGGGAAAAGTTAAGGAATCTTGGATTTGGAAGTACAGTAGATAATGACTTTGACAAAATCTTCTCAGTGAAGTAGTAAAAAGTAGAACTTAATTAGTGTTCACAAGGATGTGAATTGAAAGAAATAAATGGTGGTAGCAAGTAAAGATGACTCTTTCAGAAAGCACATTGAGTACAGAGAAAAAGCAGCTTCTAACTGAGAGGGCTAGAGGGGAATTAATTTTTTTAATTGAAGAATCAACATTATAAAAGGAATATGCAGAGGAAAGTTTATTAATAATGATAATGACATCTACAAAGGGGACAGAAATGTTTAAGCGAAAAAGGAGGCTGCAAATTATGTCAGATTGAGAGATATGAAAAGATTTGGTTTTTCAGGAATTACCAAGGCAAGGTAGACTCAGGGGCATGGACAGGAAATGGGAATTTCCACAAATGATGAGGTGTTATGCCACCCACCTTTCATGAAGCCAGTGGCTGACTTACGTGTCTTTAAACATGTTTGATTTTCCCCTGTTCTTTATTGTCATAAATTATCTCCTTTCCTACAGCTAACAGAGGACGTGATGACAATGACCCAACCCAAACCAGGCTTTGGTACAGTAACACCTACATTTGGTTTTCTTCTGTGGGTCCTAGCAGATGCCTATGTGAACCTGTACTAGGAAGTATAAGAGAGGTAGAAACAAAATAAGTAGACACAATAAATTTGCAGACCAAATTATGAGTAATTCAGGTCTTTGAAATCAACCAGTGAAACCCACAAATGAAGACATCTACTAAATCTGACTTGATACTTAGTCACAAATAGTTCTCAAAATAGCCCAAAGTATGACATTGAAGTGACCACATTCTCTGACTACTGGGAAAAGGAAATTGGAAATCATTTATTACATGAGCATTAAAAAGCCCACTCTTTGTCAGGGTTGGATGGGGTCTGGTCAGTGGGTAGAGTAAGTAATTCAAAGAAGAGGAAATCATAAACAATACTATAAAGTTCTAACATAATATAACAAAAGCACCAAAAGACAAAAATCTATAGGATGCAACTAAAATTACACTTAAAGAAGAGTGACAACTTTAATTCATTTATTAGACTACAAACACAGTAGAATGTGATCAAAGCTTGGTATATGAAATTCATTTTGTATCTTATATCAAATCTAGATGTTCCAGAATCACCGATGTATAATTAAAGCATGTTGTTTATGACTGAAGCAGGAAGACATTTAAAACACTAAAAGTGCTGTCAAACTTTTAGAGTACTGAATTAATGGTGAGCTATGAGAAAGAAAAGCAACACCGAGTTCATTTCAAGTTCAGTCACATCCACCATGATTAACAGTGAGTACTATTTATTAAATCTTAGTATATTTGTCCCTGCTCCCTTTAGTTTTGTTTCTTCTTGCATGGTCTTTGCTATATCTATCTCTAAAGTAGTTCTTATAACACCTACTGCAGTTGTGTGCATTATCTTGCTTCAACTTTTTCATTTCCCTTTTAAAAATATCTACTTAAGTCCTGGAATGTAGTATGTGAGTAATTGAATGAATGAATGAAAAAATAAATTAATTAATGAATGACTAAACACTCATATTATTGAGACAATCTTATCTCAGCCACCTTCCCAATTGGAATTGATTGAATTTTCTGGCATACAGGTGCACTGACTTGTAAAAAAAACCATTCTGCAGATAATTCATAATAACTCAGACATTTTCATAACTACTTATCCATGAAGGTAAACTGAAGATATTTTCTACCACATCAAAACTTAGTTCCTTTTATTCCCGAGTTTATTATGTGCCTACAATTGCTTTTGTCAAATTTGGGGTACAGTATCTTTCATGATATTTTACATCAGTCATATTTTCTTCACATCTCACAATTTTTAAAATATGTTTCAAAAAACTTGGTATCAGTATAATTATTGAGATTTGCCTTCTGGATGAGTAAAACTAAGCACTATTGAAAAAAAATAATGAGAATATCAAAGTTTTAATCTTGGCAATACTAGAGAATACCACAGGAAAAAAATCTTCATCATCAACTATGCAGCATGATCAAATTCCATCATAATTGAGATTTTATACATCAACATAAGTAAGCAATATATGCATTCTGATTTTGGATCGCAAATCTTCTGCGTGCTTCAGCTTTCTTAGCGACACAGAGAAGGGCTTTCTAACAATGTACCTTTTTAATCATTCACTTAAAAAATTTTTTTTAAATAACGGTATCTTATTAAAAGAAACTCAAAGTTCTGGTTTCTTTTTCTCTTTTCTGAAGAGTGTAATTCATGCTAAGATTTATCACAAATTTCAAATGAAAAGCCTGGAAGTAAAGAACACTAAACAAACAAGTAAAAGCAGGCCAAAGGAAATAACAAGGGACTGAAATGAATAAAGCCAAACCATAATAATCGTAGCTTAATTTAAATAGGAGCCCTGATGGTGCTGTGGGTTAGTCCTTGGACTACCAACGTCAAGATCAGTGGCTCAATCCCAACAGCACTCCACGAGAGAGTCTTATTTTCTTATAATCATTGACTCAATCCTTACCACTTCGTGGAGTAAGTACTTGCTCTTGTTTGCTCTCTTATCAGGACGATTCTAAATAAAGCACAGGCTGGTGAGATGTAGTTGATTTCTGAATACAGTGCTTCTAAACTCTAGCCTCCATACCTATGGTTGGAACCCCATTTTACGGGGAGTTAACTGCTGTGCTAATGAGAAAGAATTCATGTGGAACATATTTTGAGTCACCATCTTTGTTTCTAAGATGGTGTGGTCTACAGAAGACAGAAACCACACTTCTATCAAGGTAAATTTTGTGACCAAGCACGACGAACAAAAATCAGATCACAGTTGCCATCCATAGCGTTCTGACTCAGGTCTCGAGCAGCCACCTTTCCACGAGTTTTATCATGCTGTTTTAGGCTGGCTAAGCGAGTGAGACCTGCTACATCTATAATTGAGTATAAACCAACCTGAGTATCAGCCGAGGCACCGAATTTTACCAAAACAGCTGCATTAAAAATGTGCTGAAAAACAGCTTCTACACGAGTGTATGGTAACCACTTTTACTTAATTTTACTTTGGGATATTTAACTCTCTTTCTCTGGATCTTTCTTGAATCTGTCTTACCTCTACTTGACATCTGGGTCTAGGAACTTGTGTTTTGATCTATCACCTGACCCGATTAACCAACTTTTGAAGCCTCTAGATGGAGGGCTGAACTTCAGATTTGGGTTTTCTCAGTCGCCACCAATACAGGAGACAATCTTTGGACAGATTAGTAGAACTGATGAGAGAGATCAGCATGTCTGTTGAATTATATTATAAGGATGCTGAGTAGCTATTCCTCGTTTTTCTGAACTCATCAAGACATTTAGCACAACTAATTACTCTCTCCTTTGATAGACATATTTCCCTAGACCACTAGAAAAACACAATATCTAAACTGCATCCTACTTTACTGACTATTGTTTCTCAGATTCCTTGGCCTTCTCTCCCTAATCACATAATGGTGGTGTTCTGCAAAATCTAGTCCTAGTCTATCGATATTTACTCTCTTGGTGATCTCATTTAGCATCTTGTATTAGGTAATATTCCTAGGTTATTTTTTAAAACTTATCTTTCTAGTTCAGAACTGTAGGCTTGAATAGCGAATTGCTTCTTTTATATCTCCATTTGAATGCCTATCAGGCATATAAAATAGCTCAACATGCTTACCACTGAGCTACTGGTTTTCGGTACTAGACCTCCTACTATGCTTTTCTACTCTCAACTGATGACGATTTCAAACACATTTGGAGTTATCTTTGATACTTTGAAGTTCTTTGATAAATTCTATTGAATCTGTTAAGAAATGTCGCTGAGTCTACTTTCAAATGCAGTGTGCCCTGAATATGACTACTTTTTACCACCTCCACCTTGGTTCATTTCTGACTTTCATTGGCCTTAGCTATTCTACAATTTTTAAACACTTTAACTGGCAATTAATCCATATATCATAAAATTCAATAGTTCAATATCTCAAAAAAAGTTGTACAATCATGATCACAATCCACTTTAGAACATTTTCTTCTTCCTTGTTCTCATTGTTATTTGTGTAAATATTTTTTTAAATTGTGGCAAAAGCATACACAAATTATCCAATTGAGCCACCTCTACATGCATAATTCAGTGACATTGATTATACTCTTCAAGTTGTACAACCATTAATGATATCCTTTTCCAAATTATCCCACCATCTTTGCCTCCTAAGCAAAAACTCTTCTTACTTCACCTATGGTAACCATTGCTCAGGTTTGGCTTCCTTATGTTTTAGTAGTTTTCTTGATATAATGTTCACATATCATACACTTCCATAGTTAAATCACTTTAAAAAAGAGTTGTATGTACATCATCACAATCAGTTCTAGTGCTCCCTCCTTCTTCTCACCTTCATTGTTTGCTCCCCAATTCCCCTCATCATCCTCACACCAATGGTGTCTCTGAGATACCATTGCATCAGTTATTGTTTGGAGGGAGGACCCAGTTCCATCAGTCAGGCTTCCATATTGATTCCTTGTGGTGTGGACCTTATGGGATGACATATACCCTGTATGGTTACTGTCTAATTTCTTCATAGTGTTTAGTCCATGGCATGGTTCATTGAGGGTTGGGTAGAAACATATTCAAAGTGTCTGCCTAGGAACAGAGAACTAGGTTTATTTTCCCCTTAGGTTCCCACCAATTATTGTTTAGTATCCCTTCCCAATGTGAGGGTGCTCCTTCCCATTTACCTACCATACCAATCAATACAAATATCAGACCTTTTGAAAATGGTGCTGAAGTAAGAATGGCCATGCGGGGAGCTCCATGACAACTGTTTTGTTTGGTGATTGACCAGCTGAATGTGAGGGCCAGAATGTACAATTTATCCTTGTCATACACCAAGGCTCTGCTCTGGCCTGTGGGCTGACTTTCCCATGGTGTTGAGTCTCTCTGCTGGTCACATTCATACCAGTGTGGCCACATCCTTTGGCTGGGTTCCCAGGTCATCCCAGTCTGCACCACTCACCCCATCCTTAGCTGTTACCTACTGCCTACCTGTGGCTTTTATCTGCTGCCACTGACTCACAGATTTTGCCCATAGTTGCCAGCCTGAGGCTTTTGTCCACTGCCAGCTCATGGCTTCAGGCCTTAGCTGACAACCTGGCTGCTGCCCTCCTTCGGCTTTGGGACACAGCTGCTATCCAGTAGCCTCTGCCTTCCATGCACCTGGAGCCTCTGCCTGCTGCACCTAGGGTCTCTGCCTGGCACATGCTTGCAGCCTCTGCCTACCACCTGTCCATGGGATTTGCCAGCAGCTCCTTGCCTGTGGCTTTCACCACCACCTGCCCACAGCTTCGGGCCAAAACCGCCTTCCTGCGATTTTCATGTGCTGCCCTGTGGCTGCTACCCACCCATGCCAGTAGCCACTTCCCACTGAGTGCCCAAGTCCTCAGCCCATCACGTGCCTGCTGCTCTTGCTCAATACCTTCCATGGCCTCTACCTTCCAGGCACCTGGGGCCTTCTGCCTGCTGTCCACTCACCACATTTCCCACTTCCCACCTATGTCGATGGGCCTGCTGCCTGTGGCCACCTGCCACTGCCAATAGCCACCCACTGCTTTAAACCACTGCCCACTACTGCTGTTGTCTGCGACTTCCTGTGAGATCGGCTGGCCCAGTGTGACCCACGTTGCCACAACCATCCTGCCCATGCCACAGAGAAGGCCACCTGAGCTGCCCTACAAATAGGTAATTCTGGTTATGTAGGGAGAGAGTAAGCCCAAGTGAGATAGAGAGGAGGCCCAATCCTACAGCACAGTTGGCTCCAAGTAGCCCTTAAATCGTTCTTACTAGCTTCCAAGTCAGAAAAGCCAGGGCTTTTGGAATTCTGGGAAAATGGCTCTGAGCATCACCAAATTATACGAAGACAACCTGCATCAGCCTCAACAAGAAAGCAAGAGAAACAAAATACAATGTCTGAGGAAACCTGAACCTGATGATGTACATAGAATAAGCAAATGATTAACTGCCACAGAAAGAAATTTTTAGAATGCTGCTTAGAGTCATGCAGGATATGAGTAAATCAATACAGAAAAGGGATGAAGCAATACAGATAGAGTCCACATACAGAAAGGAAATACAAGAGTCAAGGGAAGAGGCAAAAGAATAAAAAAGTATAAGGTAAGAGACCGCACCAACAGGCTAGAAAAAGTGGAGAATCGTATCAATGATCTCGAAGAAGCCCAGCAGATTTCAACAAACAGGAAAGGCAATCAAATAAGACTATCAAAGAAGCTGAAGAAAACCTGGGAACAATGAGCGATGCTATGAATAGGAACAATATCCAAATAATTGGGATACCAGAACAAGACACGATGAAGAAATTAACAGCCAAAATAGTGAGGGAATTCCTGGGAGAAAATTTCCCCAATTTAATGAATGGGAATCAGACAATCATGCAGGAACCAGAGAGGACACCAATTAGACTGAACCCTATGAATAATGCCCCCAGACATATAGTAATCAAATTATCCAAATTTGAGGAAAAAGGTGAAAAGCATCAGAGCAGCTAGAGAAAAAAAAAGCATTCACCGGTATGTGTACACAGATAAGACGGTGCTCAGCCCTATCATCAAATACCATGAAGAAGAGGAGAGAGTGGAATAACATCTTCTGAAAGTTGAAGGAGAATAGCGGTAACCCAAGAATCCTCTATCCTGACAAATTATCTATCAAAATAGATAGAGAGATAAGAACTTTTTTGGACAAGTAAAAACTTTGAGAATATGTTAAAAAAGAAAGACAGTTCTTTCTTCTTTCTAAAATCTACAGAGTACTGCAACTTTACAATAATAAAAAGTGAAAAACAAACAAACAAACAAAAAACAACCACTGAGGAGGTGGGCAAAAGGCTTGAATAGAAGATTCACAATGTCGGAAACCCGAATGTCCAATAAACATATGAGAAATGTTCCCGATCATTAGCCATCTGGGAAATGCAAGTCAAAACAACCACATGAAACCACCTAACACCAACAAGAAGAATAGTCCAATTCAAGAAAACAGAAAGCAACAATTGTTGAGGGGTATGGTAAGATAGAAACTCTCATTCACTACTGGTAGTCTTGCAAATACATACAGCCACTGTGGAAAGCCATTTGGTGACACATAAAAATAGAAAGTGAACTACGGGCATATACCCAGAAGATATAAGAAACAGACAATGACTAGACAATGTTCATCACTGTGCAGCTCACAATTTCAAAGAATTAGAAACACCCTAAATTGCCATCAATATACGAATGGATTGAAAACTCTGGTACATACACACAATGGAGTACTACACATCTCTAAAAAATAGTGATGAAACATGAAGTATCTTGTCTTGTGAAAGTAGTTGGAAGATATGCTGCGTGAAGTTAGCCAAGCACAAAAGGACAAGTACAACATGAGTTCACTGATGTAAGTTCAAACAGCAGAATGGGCACAGTGGAAAATGCACATATTACAAAATCCTGGGGCTGAGGACCAGATACTCTGGCATGAGCCAGACCAAATCCAATGAGGCATTTGTCATCAAAAAAGTAAAACATTTAAAAAAGGATGCAGATAGCACCTGTGCTGACAGACATCGCTCCCCTCCCGCCCCCACTTATATACCTTTAAGGCTCACAGAGGGGTGGGGAAAGAAGTAAGAAGGCAATGGGGACCAGGGCACTAATCCACCCATGGGGAAGTTATTGTTTATGTCTCCATGGAAAAGGAAGAGAGAGAGGGTAGACCTCATTCCACTGCACAAATACTTGAGTGTGATGTTTCTGTTTGGAGCAGCTTGTTTACAGAGAGGTCTGCAGGACCAGCCTCAGCATGAAATATGATGTCCCCTTCCTAGAGAACAGTGCTACAGAGACAGCACTGAAGATAGGGTGGCTGGCATGACCCATCCACGGGGGAAAACAAAGAGGGGAGTGCAAAGGACCAACAATGGCAGCAAAGCCACGAAGCCCCTGAGGAATCCTGAGTATAGACTTAGGGGCCAGTGTTTTGCTTACTCATATGAAATCGGTAGTTTTTCATTTCTTTAAAGAATGTGTTCGGGATTTGGATTGGGATTGCATCTGTAGATTATTTTAGGTCGCATTGACATATTCATAATATCAAGTCTGTCTATACATGAGCAAGGGATATTCTTCCACTTAAGTAGCTCTTTTTTGTTTTCTTGTAGTAATGTTCTGTAGTTTTCTCTGTATAGGTCTTTCACTCCTTTAATTAGGTTTATTCCTAAATATTTCATTTTTGTGTGTGGTTATTGCAAATGGTATTGTTAATGTCTTTTTGTAACTCTTTTTGTTGGTATAAAGGAATCCAAAGGATTTCTGGTTGTTAATTTTGTATCTTTCTACCTTACCAAATCCCTCGATTGTTTCTAGGAGGCTTTTTGTGGAGGTTTTTGGCTTTTCATATATACAATCATATCATCTACAAATAGCGAGTTTCATTCCTTTGCCTATTTGTATCCTTCTGATTTCTTTTTGTTTTCTGATGGATATAGTTAAGACTTCCATCACGATATCAATTACGTGTGGTGAAAGGGGACATCCTTGTCTGGTCCCTGCATTCTGTGGAAATGTTTCTAGTTTTCCTCTATTGAATCTGATGTTGACTGTGGGTTTTTCATATATGATTTTTATTATGTTGAAGAATTTTTGTTCTATTCCTCTATTGTTGAGTGTTTTTTATTAAAAAAATGGGTGTTGGATATTATCAAATGCCTTTTCTGCATCAAATGATATGATCATGTGGTTATTGTTCTTGGTCTTGTTTATGTTGTGGATTACAGTCACTGTTTTTCAAATATTGAACCATACCTGCATCCCTGTAATGAATCCCACTTGGTCACAGTGAGTTAGTTTTTAAATGATGTTGGATTCTATTGACCAGAATTTTGTTGAGGACTTTAGTATTAATGCTCATGAGGGATATTGTTCTTCTTTTTTTAATCTTTGTGGAGTCATTGCCTTGTTTGGGTATCTGTTTTATGCTGGTTTCAGAGAATGCATTTGAGAGTTTGTTGTCTTTTTCTATGTTCTGGAATACTTTGTGTAATACTGGTGTCAGATTTTCCCTGAATATTTGGTAGAATTCCCCTGTGGAATCATCTGGTCCTGGACTTTTCTTGGTTGGTAGTTTCTTAATGACTTATTTTATTTCTTCTTTTGTTATGCATTTTGGTGTGTTTTTCTCTTTGTATTAATTTGTGTGGTGATGTATTTTTAGGTATCTGTCTATTTCTTCTAAATTGCTGAATGTTTTTGAATATAGTTTTTTATAGCTGTGTGTTATTAATTTTAAATTTCATTTGGATTTGTTGTAATGTCACCCTTTTCATCTCTTATTCTGAGCGATTACATCTTTTCTTTTAAGTTTGCCAGTGCTCTATGTTGTTAATCCTTTCAGAGCTAACTTCTTGTCTTGTTACTTTTTTTCCAATTTTTTCCCAGATAGTATACTTCTGCTTTGACCTTTATGATTTCTTTCCTTCATTTATTGGAGGGTTTCTGTTGTCCTTGTTCTAGTTCTGGAAGGTGTTGTTAGGGTGATTTTGAATTTCTCCTCTTTTTCATGTGTGTATTGGTTGCTTTAAGTTGGTCTCTGATTATTGTTTTTGCTGTGTCCAAGGTTTTGAAACGTGTTATCATTCTCAATTGTCTTAAGGAATTAAAAAATTTTCTCCTTTATTTGCTTTATTATCCAATCATTTTTGAGAATTATGTTGTTCAATGTTAATGTGTTTGTCTTTAAGTTTGTGTTCATTTTATGTTGTTTTCTAATTTTATAGCATATGGACTAAGAAGATAGGTTATAAGATCTCATTTAAAAAATTTGTTGAGGCATGCTTTGTAGCTTAGTATGTGGTCTGTTCTTGAGACTGTTCCATGGGTGTTGGAAAAGAACATATACTATGATTTTGTTGAACAGAGAGTTTTATATATGTGTATGAAGTCGATTTTGCTGATTGTGTTGTTGAGCTTTGTTCTTGATTGTCTTTCTTTTAGAGGCAATCAAAGTCTCTTGTTGCTATTGTCAAAGTGTCTACATCCCTTTTCAATTCTGTGGGGATTTGATTGATGTATTTCATGGATCTCATATGTTTATAATGTCATATGTTTATTATTACGTCTTCTTGGGCTGTTGTGCCCTTGATCATTACATAGTGTCTGTTCTTGTCTCATTAGTTTGAATTGAGGCTGGCCCCTCAGACTCTCTATTGGTTCTTTGCTTCATGCAGGTATGTTGCATTCACATCTTGGAGCACTGGGTTGAAGTCTGGTCCCTCTTTCCCTGTGGAGATATAAACAATACCCTCCCTTTGGGTGGGTTAGTGCCCTGTTCCCCTGCTTAGGTACAAGATTCTATGTTGACTGTTTCCTACCACCCCCACTCCACCTGCTCCCCCCACTTCCCCACGGACTCTATATGTCACTCAATTTTCTTCTTGCCTGCATGGTTTCTGCTGAGAAATCTGAGGTTATTCTAATTGCTGACCTTTGGTATGTAATTGTTCTTTTTTCTCTGGCAGCTCTTAGAATTTTCCCCTTGTGGTTGTTATTAGATAACTTGATCAAAATGTGTAGGGGAGTGTTCCTTCTGTGATCTCTCCTGATTTGGGTTCTTTCAGCTTCCTGAATGTTTATCTTTTCATCCTTTAGGCATTGAACATGTTTTTTTTTTTTTGCAGGAGTTCTTGGACTCTTCTCTTTGTGGATTTTTTATTTTGTTTTGTTTAGTCCTCTTCTGGTCCCGCTAGGAAGCAGGTTTTTGTTTTTTTAATGTGGCCCACAGTGTACTCAAGTTTTTCTCAGTCTCTTGCATTTTTAATTTGTTCTTCTTTTTTACTGGAGTCTATGGATTTGTCTTCAAGCTCATGAATTCTGGTTTCCTTCACTTATATTCTGTTTCTCTGTTCTTTTATAGTATTGTGTAATTCTGCTATTGTAGTTTTTGACTTTGGTGTTTTTGTTTGTGGTTCTTCTTTTTTTTTTTTAACAATTTATTGGGGCTCATACAATTCTTATCACAGTTCATACATATACATACATCAATTGTATAAAGCACATCTGTACAGTCTTTGCCCTAATCATTTTTTTCTCTTTTCTTCTTTTACATTTTATTAGGGACTCAAACAACTCTTACCACAATCCATACATATACATATATCAATTGTATAAAGCACATCCATACCTTCCCTGCCCCAATCATTCTCAAGGCATTTGCTCTCCACTTAAGCCTCTTGCATCAGGTCCTCTTTTTTTTTCCCCCTCCCTCCCCTACTCCCCCCTCCCTCATGTGCCCTTGGTAATTTATACATCGTTATTTTGTCATATCTTGCCCTATCCGGAGTCTCCCTTCCCCCCTTCTCTGCTGGTTTGTGGTTCTTCTTGTAAGGCATGTAGTGAGGTTTCTAGCTTTTATATTTTTCACTTTACTCTCAGACTCTTTCTTCATCATTTTTATCAGTTCAATCATCATTCTTTTAAGTTCTTTTTTATTGATTCCACAGTCTGTTCAATTTCAGACAATTAATTTAAGTCTGGTTGGTGTTAGTTTTTTGAATCTCTCTCTCTTTTGTGTGTGTGTGAGAGAGAGATGCACACACACACAGAGACAGATACTGACAGAGACAGGCAAAGAGAGTTGATATCTTCTGTTTGTTTGTTTTTTCTTGACATTTTGTTGAAGTCATTAGGGGTGGTTGGGAGGCAGGATTATATGTAAGTAATTTATTCTGTTGAGGGGTGCAGTAGAAGGGTGGTAAACACATTATATTACTATCTGAGTGAGAGTGCTAGATTAAGTGTTATAGGGGAGAGCAAAAATGAAAGAGGAAATGTCAGAAGAGGGAGAAAGATTGAGACTGAAACCAAGAACGGAAAATGGAAGCAAAACAGGGATGTATCAGGTAGGGTTACATGGCAGGTTAAAAGAAAGAAAATTAGATCCCCCCCAAATGCGTTGCTTTGTACTTATGGAGCAATAGGGAATAATATTTGAGAGAAAAACAGCAAAAAGTTGTGAGAATAGAGTCTGCTTTGGGCTTTCTGAAAATGAGTGAGAAGAAAATATAGGTAAAAGGGGCTATGAAATAGAAGTTTAAACTTTAAAATTAAAGAAGGAAAGAGCAAGAGACAAAAGTAATTAAAAATAAGAATAGAAATATATAATACTAGAGTTAGAAGCAGAAGAGCTATTGAAGTATGCTTCCTTGGACTCTAAGCTTTGCCCGGGGGCTTTGTCTCTTATGAGGGTGTTAAGTTGTGGTTTGATGATGTGTTGAAGGATTAGAAAACAAAATAAATTGAATGCAAAAATGCAAAACAATAATATTTTCCCCTGTCCTTACAACTACCAACAGATGAGGAAGTCTTGGTTAAAGGTGAATTATAATGCACACTGTAGTTTCATAGAGGGAGAGCATATAGTAATGTTAGAACACAGAGAAACAAAAGAGAAGCGGGCTCTAGACCTTGTCCTGGGGGAATCAGGACTTTGCTGGGTAGTTATTTCAAACCATTTGGGACGGTGTCTGGTAGTATGCTAGTTTACTAACTTGTTGTCTTTTAGGATGTCAAGGTAAGGTTGAAATTAAGGCTAGGGGAATTATTTAGCTGTCTGGTATGACTTAGAGCCCTGTAATCTTATGATTTAGATGAATTATAATAAAGGAATATACCTCAGGGCAGAGGGGAGAAGGTTTGTTCTTTTTGGATGATGGAGGTGACCAGGTGGAGGTGGGGTAGTGGGGTCTATACATGCCACGCACCTAGGTGGTCTAGGAGGGAGAATGAAATAATAGTCTCCTTAGAGGGCAGAGTGCTTATATGAACTTCCACATATAGATAATCAAGCAGCTCACCATCTCATATGCGTTAGAAAGAACCAAGTCAATGATGAAAGAGTTTCAGACATATTGCATTACAAGGATTCATTTCATGTAGCCACATGCTAAAACATCACCAACACACAAGTTTTGCATGAAAAGAGGGGTGAAAGAGTATAAAATTATTTCAAATACACTTTTCTTTTTAATCTCTGGGGCAATACATGATGAAGAATGCATGAAAGCATCCAAGAAATATGTGTAGACTTCTCCCAATGACTTAAATAAAAAACCTTTTCAGAGAAATGTGATGATTTCATTCTCTCGTGAGAACTAAGATTACAGATTCAGGAAAGACAAAATTTTTCTCATGCAACTATGTATGTCAATAATAGGCGATAAAATACACTGCATATTTCCCAATGTTGAAGTTGCTTCACTCATATTCCTTACTTTAATGATCACAAAGCACACAGCAGAATATTCATTTATATCCCCAAAGAGCTTCAAAAACCCTTTGTGTACAATAATGATTCAAGAAAGACTCAATCCATTATTTTTATTATGTATGAAAGTAGAAATTGTTTGACAACTTAATTGTGATGAAATCATTGAAGAATTTACAAGAACAAATCAGAAAGAAATGTTTTTTAATAAAAATACATTAGGGATGAAGAATCTATCTAAAAATAAAATATAGTAATTTGTTGTGAAAGTCACTATAAATATCCACAAAAGAATAAAAATTAGAAAGAATTCTTGAATTCTTGCTTTTTAATCCTCTCTTTAGATTTACAATAAGAAGCCACGGGGGTGCTGTCAGGTAAACATTGGACTGCTGACCACAAGATTGTCGGTTCAAACCCAATAGCCACTCCACAGGGGAAAGCTGAGGTCATCTGCTCACATAGAGTCAAAGCCTCGGTCGCAGGGACGAGAAGGACCGGGGAGAAGGACAGTCAGGGTGCAGGGTAGCACTGATGAAACATACAACTTTCCTCTAGTTCCTTAATGCTTCTCCCCCCACTCCCACTATCATGATCCCAATTCTACCTTGAAAAGCTGGCTAGAACAGAGATGTACACTGATACAGATAGGAATTGGGAATCTAGGGAAAATGATCCCTTCAGGACCAGTGGTGAGAGTGGCGATACCTGGAAGGTGGAGGGAAGGTGGGGTTGAAAGGGGGAACCGATTACAAGGATCTACGTATAACCTCCTCTCTGGGGGATGGACAACAGAAAAGTGGGTGAAGGGAGATGTCAGACAGTGTAAGATATGACAAAATAATAATAATTTATAACTTATTCAGGGTTCATGAAGAAGGGGGCAGGGAGGGAGGGGGAAAATGAGGAGGTGATACCAAGGACTCAAGTAGAAACAAATGTTTGAGAATGATGGTGGCAACAAATGTACAAAGGTCCTTCACACGATGGATGGATGTATGGATTGTGATAAGAGTTGTATGAGCCCCCAATAAAATGATTAAAATAAAAAGAAAAAAAGTTAAAGCCTCAAGACTTTCTGCAGGTCATTATGAGGTGCAATCTACTCTACCCAGACCCATGGCAGTGAGTTTTGCTGTTTCGTGATTTTTAGAATTGGAGGAGCTCTGCCGGTGCAATTCTTAAGCTCTCCGCTAGTACCCTGTAAGTCTGTGGCTTGAAACCACTGGGGAAAGACGTGGCTGTTGATCCCACCCATCGGGTCATTCTGTTCTGTCCTGCAGGGCTGCTCTGAGTCTGAATCAACTCATCAACAGAGTTTGGTCTGCTTCAGTCTTATATTTAGTTACACAGTTCTTTGAAAACAGTAATACTCATGACAGTCTTTAGGCTTTTTGGCTGTTACTTTTTCTGTGCATTGTTTCTTTGTGTCTTTTGCCCATTTTTCTATTCCTGATACTTTAAAAAATTTATGGAGGTACTTTATATTTTCTGGCTAATAAATATGTTCTTCTTAATAGGCTGCGGCTAGGTTGAATTGTGTTTTCCCCAAAGATGTGTTGAAGCACCTGTAAATGCGATCTTGTTAGGAGAGAGGGTGGTGAAGGCATTCTCAGTCAAACTAATATAAGGTCGTACTGGAGTAGGGTAATACAACCTGAACGGTGTCCTTTATCAAATAGAAGAGGCCCAAAGAGAGACAGACGGAGGAAGGACTGCCATGTAAGAAATACCTACAGCATATACGCTGGAGAACACCTGAGTTACTGGAAACTATGAAAGAAACAAGAAAGGACTTTTCCCAGAGCCTTTGAAGGGAGCATGGTAATTTGGAGTTTTAGTCTGCAGAACTGTGAGAGAATATATTTCTGTTCTCACGAGCCACCCAATTTATGCTATTTTTTGTTTCAACAACCGTACAAAATGAATACATAGAGGTCAGGGGAGATCTTATCTAGTCATATATTCTGTCAGGAAACCAGTACAAATGTTCCCTTTCTTGTGATGTGGATTATAATTTCAATTTACATGCATGCAGAGAGTCTCTCTTCAGCTGCAAACACAAAGTCTAGCTTTTCTAAAGCCATCAAGTAAAATGTAGTGGTATGTGGATTGTTTTTTCTCACGTTATTCCAGCATTACAGTATGCCAGTGGCTGCTTTCGGAAAGTGGCCAGAAATACTTTCCAATAGAAACTGTTCTCTTTTGATCGTGAGAAGGATCATGTCTCAGGGCAACAGTCACAGTGAAACTGATCTCAGAGGATGGCTTCCTGGATATGACTGGATTAATGATTTCAAAGGAATAATGTGTCTAAATACCACAGATGGTGGATAGTTATTCAACAGACCGTGAGAACAGGTCGGAATTTCAGAGAACGTCCAGTCCAACACCTTCATGGTGCAAATTCAAAAATCGAGGCAAAATGGCATCATTGATCTGAGGTCACTCACTTACAAGGCCAATGCTACAACTAATCGTGCATGGAGGATGCGATAAACAGAGAACTTTGTTAGGCTTAGCAACAAACTCTGTGGGTTTCTGTGCTGACCTTTCAGCATTTCTGACATTTGGGAAATATTTCAACCTTGAAGACTGTTTAGAATCCCATCCCAAAATATGAAGAATAAATATAACTCCGTAATTGCACAGTCTAAATCAGTTCCATGGTAGAAAAGTCCTCATTTTCCCCAGACCCTAACAGACTTCCGATCTAATTTTTACCTCACATGAAAATTATATGACGACTTCCCACTTTTAAAATACCTGCCCTGTGTGATTTCGCTTGTTTGTCTAAAATTAAAAACAATAACAACTGTCTAAGTTTTAGGAATCGAGAGAGTGTGAGAACTGCATCATAGGACTGCTTTCCAATGCTCTCCACTTATATTTGTGCAGTGTTTTCTTTCTTTCTTGAGGCTGTGTGTTGCGCCTTTCAGCAAAGCACTTCTGCTTTCTCGCATACTCTAGGAAATGAATAACTTTATTATTTGTTTGCGCTTCTTGAAAAGTGTTCGGTTATTTATGTATAACTAAAAAATAACCCCAAGTTTTTCTGTTAGTGACCCAGTTTCCTTCCCACAGTGATACACCTGGCAGCTGATTTAGAATGGGTGTGTAATGGGCTTCTTTTCAAGTGCATGATTAAGAAACCCTGCCAGAGTCTCTTCTCTGCACTTAGAAGCTCTGCAAGCGAATAAGTGTGTTGGTATTTTGTAACTCTCTCTCACACATGCACTACTCCCTGAGGAATCATGTTTGAATCATAAACACACAGATATTTAGTGATATAATAGTTATACTCGCTGCATGAGATACATCTGCCATTTTCCTTTTTGTTTCATTTTGAATATATTTTATTCCCCCAACTCAATTAAAACGTTTTCTCATTTTTTCTGGAAATAAATATATACAACTTGTTGGTTAAACATAAGACTAAGCACTTAAGTTGTCTGGAACTTTCCCCCAACCTTGCTCCTATCCTCCTCCAATTCTTTATAGAGACGTTTAAATACAAGGGCCCAAAGTACAAGGGCAAAGAGGAGAAAAGAGCAAAAACCATTTTGAAAGATGGATAGGACTTGGACAAGTGATAACAGATTTCACTGAAGCCCTTCCCTGGGAAAACTACAGAAGTGGACTGTTTCCTGCTCCGGAGTCTCAGGCCGACTCAGGAAATGCAGGTCCCCAGTGCCTGTGAGAGAAGAAGTGTTATACTCCAGCTGGGGCTGCCTCCGCCAGGGATCTGGCAAGAGTCAATGACTACTTTACTCAGTAAAGCAGTCAATCCTAGGGTAACCCACTATAGGAAGTGGATTGCCTGTTACCAGTTGCCGTGGAGTTGACTTAGGCTCCCGGCGACGCCCTGCGTGTCAGTGTAGAACTGTACTCCCTAGGATTTTTAATAGTTGATTTTTAAGACCTAGGTTTTCTGAGGACTCTCTAGGTGATATTGAACGTACAGTCTTTCAGTTAGCAACAAGCCCTTAACTGTTTACAGCGTCCACTTACTCTTTGAACCGGTTAGACTCATTTATATGATCCCTTTCAATTAACCTCCCAGCTTCAATCTGCTTCTCATTGCTGCATCTGTCTAGTCTGTCCGACATTTCCAAGGACCAAGGCTTGTATGGGTTGTGTGGAGCAAGTGGCCTCTCTCTCCTCAGTTCTGTGATCTAAAGAGTACACGACGGAGGAAACTTTCCCACTTGTGTTTCATCAGTAACACCCTGCGCCTACTCTCTGGCTTCTGAAATGGATGGGAAGCTTTTGATATTTAGTGGCCCTTGTGTACGCTGTGTGTGTTTGTTATTTTCACTTCATGAGGGTTTAGAAAGGAGATGCTGTAGGACATGTGTTTGTACTGAATACAAAGTCTCAGGTATTTTCCATATCTGTGTAGGTGAGTGAATATGGGACTACATGTGGAAATTACAAAGGATAACAGTGAATCTGTCTCCTGATTTCAGAAGTAGAACATTGTCAGCTCATGGGTAAGTTCCTGATGTCCTTTGCGTTTTCCTCCCTCACCCTCGGTCACCATTATCCTGGACTGTGGTCACTATGCTTTTGCTTTTCTGTATGGTTTTGTGGTTGTGTTTGACTCAGAGTAACGCAGTGCACAAGGGAAGGAAGCACTGTCTTGTCCTGCACCAGGCTTAAAATCATTGCTATGCTTATATGATTTTATCACATCTTAGAGCCTTGCTGGCATTAAATCATATGCGATCTTTGGTTGTTATTTTTTTCACCCTATTACATGTTGTTTTTGATATTATCTACATTGATTTGCAAGAATTTGTATTCTTTTACTTTTACTTCTGCATGGTGTGGATATACTGCTATCACAAATATTTCCTTTTTTCTATGAAAACTGATCCTATGAACACTTTCTATGTATTTTTTATACACATATTCAATAATCTCTCCGGCCCTAGGGTTGAATTATAGGATATGCACATATTGGAACATAGATGATAATGCCAACCAATTGCCCAAAGATGTTCTGCCAATTTACACTTTCAAAACAATGTATTCTCATTGCTTCACATCCTTGATAAAATGTTACACAGTCAAACTTTTTCATTTTCATTATTTTACTGTATATAAAAAGTTTTCCATTGTAATATTAATTTAACTTTATATTATATATTGTATAATACATAAAAGGTAAAGAGCATAAGTGTAAAGTTCAATATATTGTCACAAAATGAATACACGGCTTAAGAGAGCATTAAAAGCATCACCCCAAGCTCCTATATTGCTTTAGGCAAATTTTATACCCAAAGAATTGTGATTCTGATTTCTAATAGCATAGATTAGCTTATGTATATGGTTTTTTGTTAGTTTTTGATATCTGGCTCTATGCTTCAATGTTATTTTTGAGATTCCTATATACTGTGGCATTAATTTTGCATTCCCAAAAGCTCATTGTAGCTTCTCTTTTTGTTTGTTGAGTCAACATTTTGGACACATGGGTTTTAAACTGCTGCCATGCGCAGTGGAATCTGAGTCTGTGGTCCTGTCCCAGGGAAAATACAGAGTGGGAGATGAAGGCAAGCAGATACCAGCTGTCTCACTGTGATTACATCCTCCACAGTGGCTATTAAATGGTTTCTTTTGAGGGGGTCAAAGGACATTGCTGATCCCCAATCTTTCCTTCGTGGCCTACCACAGTTCCCAGAATTTTCAACACTAGTGATCCCTTTTGAGGACTAAGATAGTGTAAGTCACTATTGAAATGCTAAAAACAAACAAACCCCCAAATAAAACAACACTCCCCCCAGCAAAAGTATAAGCAAATCATCATCAATTACTAAAGCCTTAGAAGTAAGTGGGTTGTCAGATTCAGTCTAAAAGCAAGCAGGAGTCTGAGGCAATAGGATCCAAGATAGACAAACTCTTTGGAGGAATGGAATGAAAGGCAATCAAAATGATTTAGAATGTGGGGTCCTTCCAGAGAAAACAGATGAAGGTAATCACACTCAAAAGGGAGTCTGGGGAGTCAAGAATGCATGAATATCAGGACCTCAGGACCCTCAGTGAGGTTTCTGCTAGGCAAAAGTGTTTGCAAATGCTACCACAGATGGAGCTAGATCCTGACTGGGAAAAATGTGAGCAACCTTCTGCCTGGGACCAGACACTTCATTAACTTATAGCATGGCAGTTCTGGGAATAATTACAGCAAATGCTTGAGAACTGAGAACTTGATTCTGATCATTCTTTTGTTGCTTGGGACAGGAAGCAGAACAACAAGAAGAATCAAGACAGGCACTGCAGACCAAGATAGAAAATATGCACTCTTTAAAAGGTTTAAGTCGGAGGTGGCTGAGGCAGAGTAGAAATTGAAAAATTAAAGTACAGTGTTAGGAAAGGAAAGAGACAGATAAAATAATGCAAATGGCTAGGGGCATTTTTAATATAATGAATCTAGTAGAAATGAGAGAGAGAGAGAGAGAGATTGTCACCAAGGAGTTAAAGAGTTTGGATAACATGACAGCTCGCTCAGCAACTTCTCAGTTACACATAAACAGAAGGCTTAGGATTTATGCAAATAGGTGGAGGATGAGCATGAACGTAGTTGCCATTTGACTGCGTGATAAGTGCTACAGGGTATTTGTAGACTGTCTGTTCAATAAAAGAATAGACACTGGCCTATTTGAGTTTTCTATTTATGACTCCTCTAGTTCTATAAGAAAGGACCTCTTTATGGAAAAAATAAATTATGGCTAGGTGTTCATCTCTAAAACACTTTCCTAATTTTACTCTGACTGACAGATAAGTAGAGAAAAGGGAGAAAAGGTTGAAATTGTCTAGGATTTTGTCTTACTTGGATCCACAATCAATGCTCATGGAGGCAGCAGTCAAGAGATCAAAAGACATATTGCATTGGGTAGATGTGCCGCAAAGGACCTCTTTAGAGTGTTGAAGAACACAGATGTTAACTTTGAGGGTAAGATGCTCCTGACCCAAGCCATGGGATTCTTCATTGCATCATATGCATGTGAAAGTTGGCCATTGAATAAAAGATTATAGATGAATAGATGCATTCGAATATTGAAAGTACCATGGACTCTTAAAATGACAAACAGATCTGTATTGGAAGAAGTAAGGTCAAAGTGCTCCTTAGCAGCAAGGATGGTAAACCTTCATCATACATATTTTGGACATGTTGTCAGGAGAGACCATTCCCTGAAGAAAGACATTATGTTTGGTAAGGTGGAAGGGCAGTGAGAAAGAGGCAAGACTTCAACAAGATGGGCGGACACCATGGCTGCG
The DNA here is from genome assembly GCF_050624435.1 of Tenrec ecaudatus. Classification (NCBI taxonomy): domain Eukaryota; kingdom Metazoa; phylum Chordata; class Mammalia; order Afrosoricida; family Tenrecidae; genus Tenrec; species Tenrec ecaudatus. The sequence continues at coordinate 67,603,364 of NC_134535.1, forward strand.
TGAGTTGGCTCAGGTACGGGACCAACTGTGAGGATGGCGCAGGGCTGTGCAGTGTTTCCTTCAGTTGTGCACAGAGTCACTATTAAAGCCAACTCAGTGGAACCGAACCACAACAATAACTTCATCCTGGTGAATCTCCCCTATATACCAAACCAGACGAAACAAAACTTAGTGACACTGAGTACATTCTAACTCAGACATATCAATAATAAGAAGTGTGAGAATGAGTTACCTCAATTTGTTGCATTTAATGATGACTTAACAGATCCAACCAGCTCTTATTTAGTGCATGTATTTCTCTAGACTCCCCTCATTCCATTAGAACCATCACAACACTCAGATGAGTTTAAAATGAATTCTATTTGTCTAAGTTTGGACCCATTAACACCAATTAGAGCTTCTGAATTGTTTCTATCATATTCCTATACTTAATTATTATGGAACTGTGGCACGGTTGTATTATTTGGTAGGGGTCGCATATCAGTTTTTTAATAACTCCCACAAAATGACTTGGTGGGAGTGTGCAAGACTATCACTGTTGGATTGGTTAGTTTTACCATTCCACTGGGCATACAGTGAGTTATCTCTAAAATAGAAATGGAAAACTACTTGACAAAAGAAAAGCCACAACGGTAGTAAATTTGAGATGCCCGCAAAGAGAAGTGGTGTTGGAATTAGAAGCAGCAGCACTGAGACCGTGAGACAAAACACTGGGATTCCTAGCTCATGGAATAAGTAAAACTAAGAGCCTTTGGGCAGGAAACTGGCTTGAATTAGCATGGAGTGTCCGGGCATTTATGCTTTGTAATGCATACCTGGACAGGACAAAAACCAATAGGACTTATGGCTGAGAGACCATGGGACAGAAGTCTGTGGGCACAGATGAGAAGAGGTGCTGTGAACAAAATCACTGTATCATTAATATATTTGGTCCTGATTTGCTGTAATCAGTTAATTTCCCTATTAACCCCACTATCACGTGTATTGTATTGGCTGTAAATTCATTGCAATGGATTATTGAACCCATAGGAAGGAGAAGTGTTGTAGGAGTGATGGTTGGTGTCATACCGGTAGTTGGGTAAAGAAGGTTGGAATGCATGATCTCTACCTTCCAGAACTCACACTGGGGCTGATGTGAAGGTGTATTCTACTTCTCCTTTGTGTAGCAGGAGGAGGTCAGAGGCGGCCCTCATGCCATTCTTATAGGGACATTCCTTCAGGAAATCTTAAGACCTAGAGAAATACAGCAGAAAACTAGCTCAATTAAACAGACACTGAGATTTCATTAAAAAGAAGATCCATATGGAAGAAGCCCACCAGCCAGTGCGATCACGAGGTGCCAAAGGGACCAGGTATAAGGCATCATGCAAAAAAATATATATGTGTGTGTGTGTGTATATGTATATATATGTGTGTGTGCGCGCGTATGTATTTATATACATACCATATTGAATGAAGGGGGAAGTGCAGAGTGGAGACCCAAGGGCCAAGTGTCGGCAAATGGAGATCCCCTCATAGAGGGGTTTAGGAGAGGATATGGGTCAATCAGGGTGCGAGGTAGTACCGATGAAGAACACAGCTTTCCCCAGATCCTGGATGCTTCCTCCCCCCAACTACCAAGATCCGAATTCTACCTTGCAGGGCTGGATAGGGCAGAGGATGTACACTGGTACATATGAGGGCTGGAGGCACAGGGAATCCAGGGTGGATGATACCTTCAGGACCACGGGTGTGAGGGGCGATGCTGGGAGAGTGGAGGGTGAGTGGGTTGGAAAGGGGGAACTGATTACAAGGATCCACATGTGACCTCCTCCCTGGGAGAGGGACGGCAGAGAAGGGGGGAAGGGAGACTCCGGATAGGGCAAGATATGACAAAATAACGAGGTATAAATTACCAAGGGCACATGAGGGAGGGGGAAATGGGGAGGGAGGGGAAAAAAAAAGAGGACCTGATGCAAGGGGCTTAAGTGGAGAGCAAATGCCTTGAGAATGATTGGGGCAGGGAATGTATGGATGTGCTTTATACAATTGATGTATGTATATGTATGGATTGTGGTAAGAGTTGTATGAGCCCCTAATAAAATGTTAAAAAAAAGAAGATCCAGAGGGTTTCAACTAAAAAGGAATTCTCTCTCTCTCTCTCTCTCTCTCTCTCTCTCTCTCTCTCTCTCTCACACACACACACACACAGAATACATATGTCTGGTGGACTTTTAATGGTATAATCAATTTAACGTTGTTAGAAATGGCTTAGACTTAGAATCGCTGGGAATCCAGAAGTTGGCATTAGAAAGAATTAAAAGCTGGATAGTTAGAAAGCACCGAGGAGGCGGTTTGGCACAGCGAAAATGCATTGGGAGAATAAGGTATTATTGTTTACTCTTGTCAGAAGAGGTGACTGTGATCCAAGGCCACCCAGCTAGATAATGGCCAACAGAAAACGAAAACCTGTGTTTCCGTCTCTGTCACATGTTGTTCAGAGTTAACAAGTTTCTAAAAAAAAGTTTTATAAGACTGTTTTAGAAAAGAAGGGCCAAAACCTCACTATATTAAACAAGCTAGTTCAAAAGAGAAATCTGTGGCAAAATACTTATTTATATCAAGATAATTATTTTGGAATTCATGACTGTATGACCTGACTTGGGAGACATTGAAGAACAAAATGTCTTCTTCACTTAATATTTAGGAGGAAGAAATTTTTAAAAAATAGTTTTTAAGATTTTTTGGGGTAACTTGTTGGGCTACTATCTGCAAGGTCAGCATTTCAGAACTGCCTTGCTCCTTGGAAGAAAGATGAAGCTTATAAGTTCAAGGTTACAGTCTTGGAAACCCACAGGGGAAGTTCTACCTGTCTTACAGGGTCACCATGTGTCAGAAATGACTTGATGGCAGTGAGTTTTTGGAGTATTGCACTTAACCACAAGTACCTTCACAGGATCAAATGGAGTTCATCATTAATAGAAAGAATCAAGAGTCCTTTGTCCCTATGGTAACTGCATTAAAACCATTGACACTGATTTGATCTGGGCTCACAATGACTCTATAGGACAGCGTAGAAATGCCTCAGAGAGTTTTCAAGTCTGTAAATTTTTCTGGAAGCAAATTGGCACATTTTTCTCCCACAGAGCAGCTGTTGGCCTCAAACTGCAAACCACAACTGCTGAATCTTTTACCACTGTGACACCAGGCCTCCACAACCAGTTTACCATGGAAACTTTCTGTAGCCTGAGAGCAAGTATGTCTCACTCTTCCCCTAGGGCACATATTTGATTCATATTCTACCACACATTATATCTTTTAAAACGTCATTGATGTCAAACGGGTGGATTATGTTATTAGCAGAATGTGAATTCTTTTTCCAATATACAGCAGTGGAAAAATCCAGCTTTTTCTTTGTTTAGAATCAATTTCAGGACATGAATCAAAAGGAGATAAGTTGGTCTTTTTCACGTTTCAGAATATTTATCATCACTCCTCTTTGGTGGTGGAGTGTGAGGAATGAACTTAGATTTGGAGTGAACTTTCATAAGACTTACTAAGGATAGAACATGATAAGATAATGTAGAAAACATTTTTTCCCCAAACTACAAAGTGACCAAGTGACCAAGATTTCTAAGACCCAGCGGGCATGAAATAATCAGGACAAATAGAGTCAAAGCATTATAGGGTTGAAGCAACTGTGAAGGCCATCAGTCCAGCTCTCTGCCATGTGTTGAATTGTAACTAAATACGAGGCTTCTTCATTTAAAAACAGAAAAAAGTGGCTACTTTGGGAAATTTTTTACTGACTTTCCTTTAGAAAATGAAGCACCTAAGCCATTGCTCAACAATGGAAAATTTAGTACGAGTAACCCATAGACTATGTCACATTTGAAGTTTGCTCAAGATGTTTTTATAAAAGATATTTCTAAAATTTTCATTTTGCTGTTGAGAATATCCACAGCAGAAAAATATACCAATTATGTAATGACTATATGTTGGGCTACTAACCTCAAGATTGGCAGTTCGAAACCACCAGCCGTCCATGGGAGAAAGATAGGAACTTACCTCTGTATTGTTAATTGGGTAAATGTGACAGAGATCAGTTTTCCATGAAAAAACAACCTAGTTTCATGTCATAGACTGTAATCCTCACAATATAACACCACTCATACCACTTCCTTGTGTTTATTTCCCATTGCTCTTGCTTTCCTAACGCTTCTGCACTTTGTCCTGGAGTAATGGCACCATTTGGTCTCAAATGGTTGATTATTCCATGGCATATGGACTTCATTCACGTTATTGCTCCAGTTACTGACTTGTCTGTGATTGGCTGAAAATGGAACCATTATGGTGAGTTCATTTCCAGACCTGAATGATGACTTAGGGCTATGGCTCAGAGGTTTCACCAGCCTCTGTTTGAACAGTTAACCTGCTTTTGTTGTTGTTGTTCATTTTATTCCACATTTTTCTTCCACTGTAATGTAGACTATTTAATATGATACCTTTCAGAGCAGTGGGCAGTGGTTGCCTTCCTCTGCTTACATAGGTACCATGTAGTTCTGATCTCAGAATGATGTTTGTTTTCAATTTTCATCCATCTTATTTCCTCCTTAATGGGAGAGACCAATAAAATGGCACCTTAGATGGCTGCTCACAAGCTTTTAAGATGCCAATTGCTTCTTAACAAAGTAGGATATCTTTGTGGGTTCTTATTCCAACTGACCTCCAAGACTATGGTCCAATGAGTCCCCAGGATTAGCAACTCATTTCCCCAAGGGCTTGCTTGGTTATGTATAAGAACTTTTAATAACTTTGCCTTCTCTGGTGCTATCATCTAGTAATATATTAGAAACAAAATAAAGACCTATGTCCAACTATGTGCGCTCTCTCTCTCTATATATATATATCTGTATACTTTCCCTCTCCTTCCTATCCATACCTCTTCATCTTGTATGTGTAGATGACTGCTATCAGAGCACTTCACACACACACACACACACACACACACACACACAATATTTGACTCGGTTGCCTTTAACTCTTGCACCCCTCCTTGTCTTCCTCTACCTCCATCATTTTAAACCAACTTCTGTCTCTTCCTGTATATTTTCTAGACTTTTATGAAGACAATACATGTCACCCTAGCCATTAATTTTTTCTCCCTTTACATCTCACTCCTAGGGATTATCAAAAAATGTTTATTTTGGTGTGAAAATCTTTCCTTGCCTTTTTATAATAGTGATCGCAAATAATCAGACATCTGATTATTTGTCTAATTTCATCTAGCATAATGTCCTCCAAGTTTATCCATGGTACCAGATAGATGTTCCACAGATAGACTGTAAAAGAATTAACTCTTGATGCCAATTCTTATCGCTGCAATTACATCACGGCTACACAAATGTATACAATATTTAGATAATTTTTTATTAAAACTTTTCATTTACTATTTTTATATTTTGTCTCAAGTAGTTGGTTTGGTCCATATTTGCGGAAGAAATAGTATTCTTCCAAATATAGTTCTTCATGAATTATAACTAATAGTTTAACTATATACGATTGTAAAAAATGTTTTCTACTCTCTAATCTCCCGGTTAAATGTGTTTTCTGTATCATTTAATGTGATGTAATTTTGTCTACCAATGTTAGTATTTTAAAGTGGTAGCAGAACATACAGCTTTTCTCTGGTTCCTAAATGCTTCCTCCTCACCCCCCCCCCCGCCACACCCCTCCCCCACTATCATGATCCCAACTCTACCTTACAAATCTGGCTAGACAGAGGATGTACGCTGGTACAGACAGGAACTGGAAACACAGGGAATCCAGGGTGGATGATCCCTTCAGGACCAGTGGTGAGAGTGGCAATACCGGGAGCATAGAGGGAGGGTGTGGTGGATAGGGGGAACCGATGACAGGATCTACATATAACCTCCACCCTTGGGGACACACAAGAGAAAAGTGGGTGAAGGGAGACGTCGGACAGTGTAAGACATGACAAAATAATAATTTATTAATTATCAAGGGTTCATGAGGGAGGGGGGAATAGCGAGAGAGGGGGAAAATGAGGAGCTGATGCCAAGGGCTTGAGTGGAGAGCAAATGTTTTGAGAATCATGAGGGCAGTGAATGTACGAATGTGCTGTACACAATTGATGCATGTATGTATTGTGATAAGAGTTGTATGAACCCCCAATAAAATGATTTTAAAAAGTGGTAGCAACTAACCACAAATATAAAATTAACATATCCCCAAACCAATTATTGGAATCCATTTCAAGAGGTTGTACACATGTAAAAGTTGATTTGATAAATGTTCTGTAATATGTATCTTTATTTTAAAAATGTCTTATGGGGAGAGAGGTTCCAAGATGGAGCAGAGGGAGAATCACCCGCCCAGAGTTCCCACTGCTACATCGGAAAATTAAGAGGTGAAGGCAGGGCACCAGAAAAAGAGTTCAAAAGTACTAGGGTTTGTGGACTAGACCTCCCCTGAAAAAATCATTGATTTGATCAGCTACATCGTATAATCAGTTCACATAATCTAATGATACTATCAAATTAACTAATGATAATTTGTATAGTGAATAATGATAATCTGGTATAGCGAATCGGTAAGACAGAGTAGCACTATTATATAGGGTTTATAAGGCTTCAAATTTTTATGGAAGCAGACTGCCTGTGGCGTGGCTGGGGGATTCCAAAAGCTGTCCTTTACCCAAAGTGTCACCAAGGTCCTTCATGGAGATGTTTCCTGAGACATGAAGCAGTTTTCCAGGAGGCGCTCGGTGGTAAGGAGCGCTGTAGGAACATGTTTATGCACTAAAATAATTGCTATTGACCTCGGGACGTTAACGTAAGGATATGCCGTATATACGCCTGTAGAAGCCGTATTTCAGCACATTGGTAATGCAGTTTTTGTGGTAAAATTAGGTGCCTCGGTTGATATTTGGGTCGGCTTATACTCCAGTATATACGGTTCAACTTTGTTGCCCTCAAATAAATTCTGACTCATTGCCATCCTATAGGACAGAGTAGAACTATAATCTTTAGGGAAGCAATCTATCACCTCTTTCTACACAGAACCACTAACCTTTGAGCGAGCAATCAAGTGTGTCTCAGGGCTTATTAGGAGGGGTACAAATAGAATTTGATAACCAATTTGGAAATACCATCTAGAAGTTCTATCCCACTTCCAAATGAAGACTGGACTCTCTCCGTAAACATCCCTTCCCTTTCATGTGAATTCTTACACATGGCGGGCGAGAAAACTCATAAGGGAGAGCGCCAGTTTTAAAGTTTTCAGTTAAAAGATTAGGTATCTGGTTTCATTTTATCGTGTTGCTAGGGGCTGCCAAGTAGTTTCCAACCCATAGCAATCCCAGGCATAGCAGAATTAGCCCTGCTTGGTCCGGTCCGGCGACCCCGCAAACTTCTGTTTTAGCCTATTTTTATGCACACTGTCTATCTCATCGAGGGTCTTCCTCTTTTTCATTATCTCTTTAATTAGGAACTTCCAGCATCTTCCTCTTTCTTTAACATTAAACCTCCAAGGTCACATCCCTCATTTAAAATTCCTCTCTAGTAATTAAAAAGTTAATCAACACACTAGTAATTTAAATTAATATACCAACAAAAGTTTATTAGTTTTAATTTATTATACATTAAATTATAATTAGAAATTACATTTATTTATAAACATTTTGTGAATAAAAATGTTCCTACCAGTTAAAGAATACACAGAGTCACTATTCCAAATTACCTAGTCGACAGTCCATCATTTCAGGAGGAAACATATGAGCAAGAACCAATGCGCTGAAGGAAGAAGTTCACATGGCACTGAGTGCATTAGTCAAAAACAAGGAATTGGTGGGGCAGCCATTGAAATGTTTCAGCAAGCTGAAGAAGTACTCACAAGACTCCTTTGTCTATGCCAGGAAATTTGGCAGACAGCTACTTGGCCCACTGACTGGAAGAGATCCATATTTGGGGCCATTCCAAAGAAAGGTGGCCTAACAGACTGCTCATGCTGCAGAGCATTATGATTGATACTGCACACAAGTACAATTTTGCTCATGATTATCCAGTAACAGTTGCAGCAGTACATGGGAAGGTAACTGCCAGAAGTTCAGAATGGATTCAGAAGAGGATGTGGAAGAAGAATTATTTTCCTGATGTCACATGGATCTTGGCTCAAAGCACTGAAGGAAGTTTGCTTATATTTTTTTGACTAGGCAAAGACATTCGACTGTGTGGACCATAGTAAACTGTGGATAGCCATGAGAAGAATGGTCATTCCAGAACACTTCTTGTGCTTAAGGAACTTGATTAATAATACAAAGTCCTCTACATAGAGAGATAAAAGTGTAGAAAAAAGTTCAAAGTAAAATATATCAGTCTGGGAGAGACTGATGGAGCTCCTGAGATTGTGACTCATAGACACCCTTTCTTAAGCCTGGAACTGAACCAGCCCCAAGGGATTACTTTTCAGTCAAGCAATAGACCTACAAAGTGAGTGATAACACCAGAGAGAAATGTATTTTCAATGAAGTGGAATTCCTTGGCATGGCTCTTCTATACATAGTTTTTGAAACTTCCACGAAATGGTTGGTTGGGACCACGCAGACTATGCGAAAATTGAATAGAGCAGATTGACCAGTTTCGCCATTCCACAGAGTAAAAAGAAATCTATTTCAGGAGCAGAATGAGAGCATCAGGACCACCCAGAAAGAAGAACCAAACGAAGGCACATCTACTATCTCTGCGAATTAAAGGGCGGTGCTGAGAGCAGGGGCAGAGCAACAGGTTTCTAGGCCTCAGACCGAGAAATGTTAAGTGCTGTGGGGCATTTATTAGAGCCAAAGGAGCTTTGTGGCCGAGAGACCAAGGACTGAGGGAAACGTGCCTGTTGGCATGGATGAGAAGAGGTGCTCTATCCTTAAAGTTTTGTAACCTGTGAACTTTCCAAATAAACCCTATAATCATGTGTGCTGTTTATGAGTTCTGCGTGGAGGACAGTGCCACCAGAAGTATGATTGCTGTCAGGAGAGGGTAAAGGAAGTTCAAGGTGCAGTCATACCTGTTAGGAATCCAAGGGTCCCTGGGTTGGTGTGGAGTTTGATTTTCCACCTCCCTTTGAGAGTCGGAGGAGATCATAATGTCACTCTCATGCCATTTGTTCAGCATTCCTCAGTACAATCAACCATGGGAGACCAAAAGGGTAGCACTTGCCCCAGAATAAAGTTCAGAAGGCGCAGGGGCAGGACGGGGCAGGAGAGGATAAATGGAAATGTGGAACCCAAGGAGAGGGTGTGAACAGTGCTGCTAAATGGAGGGAATCACAACCAATGTTATAAAATAAAATGATTGAATGAAAAAGTAATATGCACTGAAAACTTTCATCCAAGCTATACTAAAAATAGATTTGTGTGACTGTCATTACCTATGAGAACTCAATAGCCTCAATTATTTTTTAGAAGAAAAATAACCATATATAGGAAAATCAATTGATAATAACATACACATCATTTCCATACCTCTTTATATTGATATTTTTCTTTGACAATCCAGAGAAAAAAAGTCATTTCAACATGAGTTAATCAAATCAGACAATCAAATAAGTTGGTTTAAAATGGCATTTTCTCTCACCTTTTGTATTAAATAAAAGAAAATGGTTCTATTTAATCAAGAAAATGCTAAAAATTACCTGGTATTTGTTAATTGATTGGCATATCATATCTCAAGCATTTGGGAATCATTGTTTGGGAGAATATTAGCATTCCTGCAGCTTTGTTAGTTTCTGATTGTCATTGCATAAAGAAGAAGATAGAGACAGGCCTAAAAGTTGGATTTCTTTCCTGGTAGCTTGAAAAATGAAAATGCTATTATAAACGATAAAGTTTTATGAGTTCATATATTTAAATTATTTCAGAGTGAATTTTTATTTTGTATGTAATTCTAGGCTCAATACTTTTTTCTTGGAAAGTGCAATTTTAGAGCTATTACAATAACTAGACACTACATTTTTCAAATCCAATTCTATCCTCAGTCTATGCTAAAAGATCAATTGACATCAAATGAATTTAATTTTGAAGTTATGCAGGGCATTTTTAAAGCCTTTTTGTTTATTTGAAAGAAAATTTTAAGTCTAACTGAAACAGATGCTTGAAATCACATTTCAGCTTTAAGGAAAACATAAATACAGCTTTAACTTTAGTGATACTTTTAAGATTCAAAATTTATTTTGTTATTTTATTATTGTTATCATAATGCCTATTCCATTTATTATCTAGCCCTCCTTTCAATAGTTTAAAACATCAAAAATATGCATAGCATCATTGTAATAAAATGCTTTATTTATGATGCCTGTCCTTCATGAAAATTAGAATTTTTTTGTCATATAAGTAGCTGTGTGATACATTCAAATGATCACCCAATGGTGCAGATCAACAGGAATCTCCTAACTCATTTTGGGTTTAAGAGGCAGCAAAGAGTAAAAAGTCAGATGCAACAAGTGAACTGCCTTGAGGAGTTTATAATTCAGCAGGAGATCTTCAAGGACTGAAATAGCTGTAATTTAGTATACACAGTAATCTTACAACAATAAAGAGACAAATAATACACTAAGCACAAAACAGATGTGTAATATTCCTGAAAATGGAATTGAGGAGAGGATTAATGGAATAAAGATTAATAAGGGACCAGATCATTGTTTTAACTTCGGTGTCAATATTTTCTAAATGATTTCTGTAATTTTAATGACAATCAAGGACTTAAAGTACTTACCATGAAGACTAAAGACCACAGCCTTCAATATGGATTGCATTAAAAATGAAAACATTATATTGGGAGCTCTTACAAGGATCTACACATGACCTCCTTGGGGGTGGACAATAGAAAAGTGGGTGAAGGGAGACGACAGACAGAGCAAGATATGACAAAATAATAATTTATAAATTATCAAGGGTTCATGAGGGAGGGGGTGGGGGGAGCGGGGAGGGAGGGAAAAAAATGAGGACCCAATTGATGACAGTGGAGAACAAATGTTTTGAGAACGATGAGGGTAATGAATGTACAAATGTGCTTTACACAATTGATGTATGTAAAGATTGTGATATGAGTCCCTAATAAAATGATAAAAAAAGATTTGGTACATGAAGGACTCAATGAATATAACATTGATTAAATATGAGTAGAAACTAAGAACTCCAAAAGTTTCATTTTTTTAAATTAACAGGTTTTATTAGAGTTACCAACCTGCCAGGTGTTTAAAAGTTTCATTTTTTGTTCTAATTGTATACAACACTTGAGGATGCAAGTTAAATCAATGCCCTGAGGTAAAAAAAATCAGTGAATGGTGCAGTCAGCTGAATCAGTTTAATTTTCTACCTTTGTAAGCTGATCCACACACAACAAGCTGGTTATTCAATGGATGTAAGGTCAGAGATAAGAGCAGTGAATTAGAAGCCAGAATCTAGTTCCACCCTTGGCCTTTCCCTCGCGTGATTGTGATTTAATTTTCTTTGACCTCAGTTTCCACATCTGCAAAAGGAGAAGTGAAATGAATGATTTCCAAGATCCCTTTAATTTCTGTCATTCAAAATTATGACTTCAGCCTAAAAACATCCGAGACTTGAGAGGGCAAGAATTTTCTAGGAGGATAATTTTTTGTTTTTGGAGTCTGAGCTGAGTTTCTTCCTCATTTTTTAAAATGGCTGAAAATGCTTTGAACTACATTTCACTGTGCTAGTTTTGCCAGTGTTTACTGTGAATTATGTCACACGCTCCTTATTTGCATACATATGGAAATGCGGCAATCATTTATCACTAATTGTGGGAACATTCAGTCTCTTTCTCTTGCTTCCCAAATGGTAAAATAAACAGCACCTTCCAATCTCATCTGAGCATTTCTTGTCAGGATGTATTAGGACTGCATGGACTCAATGTAATATCTGTTCTCAAAGTAGCCGGCGAGGGCAGCAATAAAGAAAATGCCTTATTTTAAAATCAGAAGTACATTTGAAGCTGTGCTTTGCATTTTTAATGGAGTCCTTAGAACCCCATTTACTAATGGGGTTAGCTTGAGTCCTTTGTGATAATGAATTATTCAACTCTGAACATAGCAGGGAATCTAGATTGTCCTGAACTAAATGTGAGATGTAGAAAATCCCTTACTGAGATAAATAACCTTGTGTTTCCTCGGTGCGCTCCTGTGAAGACTGGCAAATAAATCCTCTCCAACCAATGGGCAGTAGAAATGATGAAAACAAAAGTAAGGAGATTCATGGAATTGCAGCTTAATCAGTCTAATAAAAAGGAATGTGCCAGGTGTTCTGTGATTTAACGCCAGACAGCAACATTATTAAGCGCTGCTCAGAGCTGTTCCAATGGGTCCGTGCAACAGATGACTTGGATCAAATAGTTGGAAATAAATAACGATAAAAGAGGAAAATCAGATCAAACCGAGGACATCAAAAGTAATGGGCTTAGCTGCGATGATACTCACTTGTACACGTGCTCCATAGTTGTCAAGGTCAAAGAGAGTTCAGTTTGTGAAGCTCTGGTGTTATCGCAACCAATGACTAGTAAACATGACAGGGAGTCACCTATGGGGACCAGAGTAGGGTTCACTACACAGATACATGTGTCTTTTCAAAGGAGATCAGTAGACAGAAGAGCAAAAAGAGCCAAGCCCTTCTATTCTGTAGTCTGTACCAAGTACACCCACCTCCTCACCACCATGCATACACGGATGGACTCTTTTCTTTGGATGTGCTGACGTGCAAAGAAAATACTTTGGATAGATAAAAGGGTTCTGATGCTTTTCCAGGCGCCCAGCGGTCCAGTCTGTTAACATTGAGCTGCAATTCCAACCCGCCAGCCACTCTGCTGGAGAAAGATGGGGCAGCTTGCTTCCATAATGATTCAAGTCTAGGAAACCTTCTGTCCTATGTAGCACCATGACTCTGAGTTAACTTGTGTTTGGTTTGGGGAATGGTTTTCTAGTGTCTTGATTTATCTTCAAGGGAGATTAATAGCAACTTAAATATTTTGGGGGAGCCCCCCTTTTTAAGAGAAAAAAGTATAGTAATGCCATTTTGATGTTTTACTGATGCATTAAATTAACTTCTCTTTTTAAGGGAAAATAATTTTGCTGAAGGAATAACATATTCTGACTTCATGTATAGGTAGGTTTTAAATTTTATGAAGGAAAAATATTTTTTCCTCCCACTTAGTGCTTACAATATGACCTGAGAAGTATTCGACCACTGGGCACATACCTGACCCGTGTGTCAGGAAGAGTACGAGCGGACACAGTAACTATCTGGAGGCCAAAACAGGGCACATTTTGAGGCAAGAACTGAATTCTAAGACGCTCCAAACGTGTTCAGATTGGTAACTTTCAGGGAAGAGTTATAATGTGCTAGACCTTAATTTCCATTTGATTTCTGCCATTTCGAATAAAATAGAATACATGAAAATCAATATTCTAGGCATTGGTGAGCAGTAATGGACAGGTATCGGCCATTTTGAATCAGAAAATCATTTGATTTAGTCTGCCAGGAAAAACACTATCGAGAGGAATAACTTGGCAATCATTATCTGAAAGGATCTTGCTAAATCCATCATGAAGTACAATGCTTTCTGTGATAGGATTATATCTATCCACTTTTAAGGAAATCCAATCAATAAAAGGATTCAAATTTATGCACCAATCACAAAAGCTAGTGATGAAGAAATGGAAGAATTGTACCAGCGATGTCACCTGGAAATTGATCAGACCTGCAGGCAAGGTGAATTCATAGTTATTGGTGATTGGAAGGCAAAAGTTGAAAACAAAGAGGAAGGGACAGCAGTTGGAAAATATGGACTTGGTGATAGACATGAAACTGAAGCTTGCATGCTAGAACTTGACAAACCAATGACTTGTCCATAGCAAATACCTGTTTTCAACAACACAAAAGGTGACATATGGACTTGTCCAGTTGGAATATACAGAAATCCAATTTACTACATCTGTGAGAAGACACGATGGAGAATCTCTATATCAGCAGCTGAAATCAGACCAGGGCCCGACTGTGAAACAGATCATTAATTGCTCATATGTAAGTTCAGGATAAAGCTGAGGAAAAATAAAGAGCCAAAACACAACCTTGAGTCTATCCTACCTGAATTTTGAGAACATCTCAAGAACAGATTGACTCATTGAACACCAATGACAGAGACCTGATGAGTTGTGGGAGGACATAAATCAAGACCATCATCCATGAAGAAAGCAAGAGGTCTTTAACTAGACAGGAAAGAAATAAATGATCAAAGTGGATATCAGAGGAGATTCTGAAACTTGCTCTTAATCTTAGTTAAGGCAAATGGCAGACATGATGACGTCAAAGAGCTGACAGAAAATTTCAAAGGGCAGTTTGGAAAAGACAACGTAAAATATGATGATGAAATCTGAAAAGACCTAGAATTAGCAAACCAAAGGGAAGAACACGCTCAGCACGTCCTGAAATGGAAAGAACTCAAGAAAAAATTCAAACCTCAAGTCACAATCTTGAAAGATTCTATGGGAAGAATATTGAACAATGCAGGAAGCATTAATAGATGATGGAGAGAATAGACAGAGGCAGGGTACCAAATGAACTAGTTGACATCCCACCATTTCAGGTGACAGCATATCAGCAAGAACCAATGGTACTGAAGGGAGAAGTTCAAGTGGCACTGAATGCATTAGCCAAGAACAAGGCTCCAGGAATTGATGGAACAGCCATTGAAGGGTTACACCAAACTTCAAAAGGACTGGAGACAATCATTTGTCTATTCCAGAAATTTGGAAGACAGCTATTTGGCCAACTGGCAGGAAGAGATGCATTATTTGTGCCCATTCCAAAGAAAGATGACCCAACAGAATGCTCAAACTATGGAACAATAGCATCGATATTGCATGCAAGTAAAATTTTGCTTTTGATTATTGAACGACGATTGCAGCAGTACATCGACAGGGAGCTGCAGGAAGGTCAGGCCAGATTCAGACGTGGATGTGGAACAAAGGATAGCACTGCTGATGCTAGATGGATCTTAGCTCAAAGCAGAGAATACCAAAAAGATGTTTACTTGTGTTTCATTGACTATACAAAAGTCTTAGACTCTGTGGCCCATAAGAAAATGTGGATAATTTTGAGAAGAATGGGAATTCTAGAATACTTCATTGTGATCATTTGGAATTTGTACACAGACCAAGAGGTACTTGTGTGACCAGAACAAGGGCATACCCTGCAGTTTACAATCCAGAAGAGTGTGTGTCAGGGTTGTATCCGCTCACCACACTTTTTCAATCTGTATGATGAGCAAGTAAATAATGAGAGAAGCTGGCTCATATGAAGAAGGATTGGAGGGAATTTTTAATAAGCTGAGATATGCATATAACATAACCTGCCTTGCCGAAAGTGGGGAGGACTTGCAATACTTGCTAATGAAGACCAAAGACTAAAGCCTTTAGTATGGATTACAATTCAATGTAAGGAAGACCAAAATCTTCAGAACTGGACCAGTAGATAACATCACGATCAATGAAAAAAAAATGTTGAATTTGTCAGGGATTTTGTCTTGCTTGCACCCACAATCAATGCTCATGGAAGCGACAATCAAAAGATCAAAAGATGTATTGCATTGGGTAAATCCGCAGCACAAGACGTCTTCTAAGTGTTGAAAAGCAAAGGGGTTCCGCACACTGAGGAGTAAGTCATAATTCCATATTCTCTATTGCAGCGTATGCTTGTGAATGCTGGGCATTGAATAAGGAGAGCATAACGAATAGATGCATTCAAGTTGTGGTGCTGGAGATGACTATTGAAAGTACTATGGACTGCTTATAGGACAACCTATCGGTGTTGGGAGAAATAAGGCCAGAGTGCTCTTTAGAAGCAAGGATGGGAAGATTTCATTTTATATAATTTGGACATATTGTCAGGAGAGAGCAGTCCTTGGAGGAGGTCATCATGTTTCCTAACGTGGAGGGCCAGGAAAAAGAGGAACGCCCTCAACAAGCTAGACTGACACTGTGGCTGGAACGATGGTCTCAGGCATAGCACTTAGTGTGAGGATGGCACAGGACCGTGCAGTGCTCCGTTCTCTTGTGCTTTAGGTTGCTATGGCTCAGAGCCAACTCTACGGCACCTAACAACACCAGGCATTAAGTGCCGAATCAAGCCTAGACCAAAAATCGTGCAGTAACAGGAAAATGTATTGCATTTCATCATGCATCCATGTCTTTGTTTGTAACATTCTTTCCTCATCTGGAATGTTTTGCCTGTCATTATGGTAAATCACTACTTCTAAAATCTGGCTCTTAACACACCTTTCCAAGAAATCTATCGTGGGAATTCTTTTGCACTTCACCATGCTCAACAATTTCATCTGAGTGTGCTGTTTGCACTTGAAATGTTCTTACATTACTAATGTAGGTGTGATCTTGGTGAACTTAAATCACAAATGAGCAAATATTGTAGCATTTCATTCATTTGGCTTTAGTTGAGGCTGTGACTTGTCTTTCAGTCTTTTAAAACCTAGCATATTTCTTGGTTTTATCTGAATGTATTTTTCTGAATTTTTAGAATGACTTAAACTCTTTCTGACTTGTGTTCTGTTTGGGTGTTTCTTTCCTTTATTAAAAAAAAAATTTGTTTTCTGTTCTGTTCTTCTTTCTCACTTTGGGCTAGATCTTCACTTTACTTTCTCTCTGACCTTCCAAATCTCTTCAGTTAAAAAAATCTGATGTTTTCAGGTATAATTAATTGTACAATTTGATGACTTATGGTAAAGGCATACATTATTGTAACCAAAGTCAATTATATGATGTAGAATTCTATCACATACAGTTTTCTCTTTTAAGAAAAAGTTTTCTCATGATCTCTTCAAGTCAGTCTTCCTACCCCACGAATACAACCTGTGATCTGATTTCTATCCCCCTAGGTTTTTTCCTAAAATCTTGTATGAATAAAATTACAGAAAGTAAATCTAGTTGATGTCAAAACTTATGTTTTTACATATACTGTTGCCTCCATTTAAAGTTAGAAAGAAAATGAAGTAGTTGAAGTAAGTTGAAATTAAACCCATTACTCAAGTTTGCTCTTTATTGCCAACTGATTCCTATCTGGGAGATGGACCGAGACAGGCTGCAACAATAGACTCAATCACTGGAATAATTGTGAAGATGGCTCAGAACTGGCAGTGATTTTTTTCTCTTGTACATGCAGTTGGAACTGACCCAATGGCACTTAACAATGCCAACAAAAAGTTTCATTTGTATGCCTTCAAAAAATAAAATAAAAAGTATCCAGTCAAACAGTGGCATCTGAGAGGATCTGGTTGATAGGTCACATTCAAGGCAGAGTGATCAACTCAAAAGATTATGATGACCCCCCAAGGGGTCATCTATATTGAAAGATACAGTCAGGTCAATCACAGGTACTTATTACAAAAAACTCGTATGAACATTAAAAATCACATTGGTGAGAAAAATTCAGGACACGTGCTAATGAAGTTCGCCTATCAAAACAATGTACTTGCTTATACTTCACAGCTAGAATGGGCTGTCCAATAGGAAATTTGTTGGGAAATTTTACCACATCCATCCTACTCCTTTATGCTTTTTTTGTTCCTGTAATTCAAAGAACATTTAAAAGAAATATAATTTGAGTTCTGTCAGGATGTCAAAAGTGCTGTTTGTTGAAGTATAAATCAAAGTGTGCAGAATTTTTTAGGGAAGGCTTAGAGAGATGGAAACTCTGCTTTCAAAGTGTTTAGACCTTGGTGAAGGATATGTTGAGAAGCAATAGTGTCACATTTTGATATTTTTGTGTATTCAAGGATTCTATGATTTTGTAGCAACATTTTCTGACTTTCCCATGTGTATGTGTACATGTGTATATAGTTTATATAGTCAAAATCATAATAGAATGCAGAATTTATAAAATGTATATGGTCAAATAAATAACATTAAAAATTCTCAAAGTAATAGACACTAGATGTGAAAATATTGCTATCACTTCAACTTCTGTAATTATCACCTGTGTCTTTGGAAACTTGTGTTCCAAACAATGGGAATACACATTAGTGGAAAATTTTTCTCCTTTGCAAAAGGTTATATTTCTGTAAATATCTCAAAATTACTCATTGAATAAATTGTTGAATAAATTGAATAAGTCTCCAGCAGGGTCTTCCTAGTTTTAAATGTAGACAAAAATATACTTTTTTGATTTGGTCTTAATCTTTTAAGAGGCTCAGAAAGTAGCTTAATGGCAATTTCAAAATTATTTTGAGTAAAGGAAGAAGTTCCCAAATGATGAAACTGTTATTGTTGGGTGCTGTTGAGTTGCTCCTGACTCAAAGCAACTCTGTGTGCAACTGAATGAATCCTTGCCCAATCCCGTTCCATCCTCAAACCAGTTATTACACTTCACCCCATTGTTGGAGCTTCTGTATCAACCCATCTCATTAAGGGCCGTCCTCTTTTTGCTGACCTTCTACTTTGCCAAGCACAATATCCTTCTCCAGGGAATAGTCCATCCCAATTACACATCCAAAATACATGAGACCAAGTCTCACTCCCCTTGCTTCTAAGGCGCATTCTGGCTCTATGTCTCCCAAGATAGATAGATTGATTCTTCCAGCAGTCCATGGTATACCATATTTTTGCTTGGAAGTTCATACTTGAAATCATATGTCGATATTTTTGATAATCTAGAGTATGAATCTCCAAACAAAACTACCTTTTCAGCAAGTTATACACAAATCATTGGCTGAAGTTTTTTTTTAATACATAAGTTAACATAATTATACACACTTCAAACTTGTACTCTTTAGACGGCTTTGGTGAAATTGTACACATATAAATAGAAGGTAGAGATTCTGTCGTATTTATGTACAGGTGACGTGACTTGCCTACACATCTACTTAATAGATATGTAGAATCGATTAGTTCAGTGTGCTATCATCACTCCAACACCAGTCTGCACAATCCCGAATCAGAATACCAGATGGCACCTGGCTACCAGTACCAAATACTCTGAAAGGGATCACATTTGAAGATCTTGGATAGAGTGGATGAAAACTGTGGAGCAAAACTCAAAGTAAAAAAATTTCAGGCATGCTGGTCCAATAGAGACTGGTGAAATCTCCAAGATTATGGCCTTTAGTTACCCAGTGGGTCTAGAATTGAACTAACTCTGGTGACTCAATTTTCCCCTGAACAACAGTCAGATCTATAAGAAGAACAACCATGTAGTGAGGAAAGCACACCTTTGAACAACTGGCCATTTGGTATCAGGAGAGCAACATTTACCAAAGAACAAAATGCAGAAGGTTAGGAAAGAAAAAGGAGTGGAAACAGGGAATGCAAGGAGGCAGTGGGATAAGTGATGATACATGGAGAGGGCTTTTGGATGTCATCTGATTTGCCCTTTAAACTTCAACCCAATTACCAGTAAAAACTTATAAACAGTAATAAAAAAGAAATGTATTTAAATGCAAAAATGCTCACATTATAATTGAGTATTGATTTATATAACAAGTAAGCAATGTTTCTGGAACTATAAAAATAGATAAGAAAAATGCCTTTAAAATATGGCTAGTTCTATTACACACAGTTCAAGCATTTTAAGACCCAAGAGAAAAAAAGAGATATTTCCCAAAGCAGTGTAATTGAACCCTACCTTGATAGATGTGGCTCAATGTCATCATACGGCCACATTTAACTGAACTCTGAGCTGGTGGGTAGGAACGAGAAGTTGCTTGTACAGCTTGCTCACTTAAGAATATTACTCTAATAAAGTTAAATAAATTCTTTCCATTATTTTCCTTGGCCCACTGGAAAGTCAATACAAGTTCAGATTCAATAGGAGTGGGGGTCTTGAAATAGGTTTGACTTCATATAAATGTGTGTTTTGTTTCTCCGGGCTGTCTGGAGTTTTGTTTATCTTGAACTGAGCGCCTAGTAGAGACTGTCTGAAGTCTTTGCTTCCTGAGGCTCACCTGTTTTCTGTAGCCGCTGCACATAGACAGGGGAATTGCTACTCTAATATTACAGCATATATACAATGGCCGAGAACACAGACATTGAAGTCAAACCAAGTGAGCTTATAACCAGCGCTGCCACTTGTTATGTGAATCACCCTGGCAAGTTATTCTAGGGCAGGGTTCTGCGGGTCAGGTTCTTTATGTAAAAAGAGGGGATAACAACAAAATGCACCACATCGGATTGTTGCAATGATTAATTGAGTATGAGTAAATCTTAGAAAATTCCCACGAGAAAGAAAAATGTAAGGATTAGCTACCACTAATGTTATTGTGAACCTGGATGTTCAGCTATTAACCAAAAGGTTGGCAGTTTAAACCCAGAACAGCTACTGGAGGTGCGAGGGAGCGAGAAAATGGTAGTCTGTGTCCATAAAGATGTATGGCCTTGGCAATTCTTATGGGTCAAACCTACTCTACCCTACTCAGTCATTATGAGTCAGAATTGATTTGATGGCAGCAGGTGTAGTTTGGGGAGTGCTTTTGCCAGTAGCCATCTGATTCACTGTGTTGACTTGGTGAAATTTCCACCAAGTGATACATTTTCAGATATCTACCCTTTAGTCAAAGTGTATGCAACAGAATGAATCTTCAGTGTAAGTATCAACAGCCTAATCAAGTCTTTCCATGCGCAGAGTTTTTTTTAACCTTGTTTTTATAATAAAATATAGGTAAAACTAACAGTATAGTTTAAGGGCTGAGTAAAAAAAATGGAAACAACAAGGTTTGATTAAAAACAGCAGGAATTCAAGAAGAAAGAAAATGCATTGAAAATGATGGTGCCAGCAATTATACAATTATTCTTGATCTAATGGAACTTTGGATTGTAGTAATATCTGTAAGAGATCCTAATAAAATATTATGAACACATGCACAGAAACTCACAATTTTAGAATGGATCCTAAGGCCAACTCAAGATTAGCCTCTAAGTCTATCTATCATGTGATAGATCACCAGAAGATTCTGAAAATACTGTTCACAGGTCGTAGTGTAGTTTCTTATTTTGTATGACTATAAATTTCATTACATATTAAGCCAAAGTATTCTTTGTGGTGCTTGATTTACTTGAAAGTTGAGGGAGAGATGATACTATATTTAAAAGAGTCAAGCTATTTTATATGTTGGGGACATAGGATCACAATGAATCAGAATTGACTCCATGAGAGTGGGTTTGCTTTGGTTTAAATGTTGGGCAAAATATGGTATTTTTTTTAATATGGTATTGTTTTAAGAATAATTCTTTTTTTTTTAAACCCCTAATAAGTTACTTTATTCTTTTTTTTAACATTTTATTAGGGGCTCATACAACTCTTATCACAATCCATACATATACATACAGAATAATTCTTATGCACCGTGGTCACAATGAGTATAAAAAATCAAATTAAATCCGTTTCCCTAAAATCACCAGGGCACACAAAAAGACTACAATTTTATACAATAAGTCTCTTGGTTACAAACATCCAACTCATGGAAAACTCCTGCTTTCCCTTTAACATGTAAATTTTCCCTCACTTTGAAATGATGGAACCAACCTGTAATAGATCACTATCACCATCACTCTACCATTATACCAAAAAGAGCTAGTTGACATTCAACCATACAAGGGATAGCATGTGATCAAGAGACAATGATCTTGAAGGAAGGCGTCCCAGCTGCACTGAGGGCATTAGCAATCAACAAGGCTCCAGGAATTGGTGGGATACTCATTGAAATATTTCAACAAGATGGTAAAACACTGGAAGCACTCTGTGACAAGAAAGTCAGAAGACGGCCACTTGTTCAAGTGACTGGAAAAGAACTGTATTTGCACTCACACAATGTGAAAATTACAGAACAATATAATTAATATCAAATGCAAGTGAATGTTTGCTGAAGATCATCCAACAATGATTGCAGGAGAACATTGACAGAAAGCTGTCAGAAATTCAGGCCAGATTCAGTAGAAGATGTGGAATAAGGGATATCATTGCTGGTGTTAGATGACTCTTGGCTCAAAGCAGAGGATACCAGAAAGACATTTACTTCTGTTTTATTGATTATGCCAATGTATTCAACTGTGCAGATCATAACAAAGTATGGACAGCTTTTAGAAGAATGGGAATACCAAAATACTTCATTGTGCTCTTGCAGAAATTGTACATGGACCGAGAGGCAGTTGTACATGGATCAACAGAATAGGGAAATATTGCATGATTTAAAATTAGGAAAGGTGTGTGCCAGGGTTGTAGCTATTCACCATACATGTTCAATCTGTATACTGAGCACATCATTAGAGAATCTGGGTTACCTGAAGAAGAATGTGGCATCAGAACACGAGGAAGGCTTATTAATAACCTGTGATAGGCAGATAACACAACCCGGCTTACTGAACGTGAGGAGGGCTTGAAGCACTTGCTGATGAAGATCAAGGCGTGCAGCCTTCTTTATGGACAGCAACCCAACTTGAAGAAGACAAAACTCCTGAGAATTGGACCGATAGATAGCATTATGATAAATGGAGAAAGGGTTGAAGTGGCCAAGGATCGTATCTTACTTGGATTCACAATCTAGTCCTGGATGCAGCAGTCAAAAGATGATTGAAAGACATACTGCATTCGGCAAATCTGCTGCACTAGACCTCTGCAGAGTGTTGAGGAGCAAGGCTGTTACTTTGTGAACTAATGTGCACCTGACCCAAACGCTGTTATTTTCAATTGTTTTATAGGAATACAAAATTGAGCATTGAATAAGGAAGACTGATGAAGAATTGACGCATTTGAATTGTGATGCTGGTGAAGCACATTGGAAGTCCCATGGACTGCCAAAACAATCAACAGATCTGTCTTGGAAGTAGTACAACCGGCATCCTCCTTAGAGACAAGGATGTTATGATTCTGTTTCACATATTTTGTACGTTATCAAGAGAGATCAATCCCTAAAAAAGGACATTATGTTAGTCAGGGTTGACTAGAGAAACAAATGCATGCACACTCACATGTATAAGAAAGAGCTTTATATATAAGAGCAATTGAATATTGAGAAAACATCCCAGCCCAGTCCAGATCAAGTCAATAAGTCTGATAGACCAACTGTCGATACTAGTCCTTAAATTCCTGATCAAGTCTTTTGAGTCTGATATTATCCAATTTTTCAATTCTAGTCCATACATTCCTCTTTAGAGTCACACAGCCATGCAATGATGCCGACTGCAGGAAGATCATAGGCCAGTGGGTGGAAAGTCTTATGGATCCAGTGGTGGTGGAAGCAGCTCAGCACTGGCATAGGTCTCCACGTGGCTACTCCAGCTCCAGGGTTCTGGATCTATCAGTGTAGCTCCATGTGGCTTGTCACTAGGAATATCTGGCAGGGAGAGTTTCTGTGTCCCGCCTCCAGTGAGCTATTTATCTCCTTAGTGCCTCCAAATGAGGTCATCAAGCTGCAATCTCATTGACAGGCTAGACTCCACACCTTCTCAAGTTGACACAGATTA
The DNA here is from genome assembly GCF_050624435.1 of Tenrec ecaudatus. Taxonomy (NCBI): domain Eukaryota; kingdom Metazoa; phylum Chordata; class Mammalia; order Afrosoricida; family Tenrecidae; genus Tenrec; species Tenrec ecaudatus. Next base: position 67,626,887 of record NC_134535.1, read on the forward strand.
GGTAGCTGCCACAGACATCATGCCTGGCACAGTAGAGGAGCAGTGCAAAAGAGAAAGATCCACAAGGAGAAGGAGTGACACAGTGGCTTCAACAATGGACCCAAATAAGAACAGTTGGGCAATTGGTGCCGGACTTGGTGGTATTGCCTTCTGCATTATGTAGGGTCACTAGGAGTCACAATTGACCACATGGCACCCAACCACAACAACAACATCCTCACTTGCCACTTTTAAACAACTGAAAAGGCTTGGAGCTTTTTCTTGCACTGAAGCAAGCTGGCTGAAAGAAGATCCTTGCAGCTGGTCTGACGTACCTACAAATTCTACTTAAAGAATCTGTATGCAGCTATTCTGAATTACCTACAAATCCCACTTAGAAGAAAATCTTGTTATTGAACCATGGACCTCCTGCAAAAGTTTTCATTAAATATTAAAATAAAAAATAAATGCTGATGAAACAAAATATATAAATTCATGTCAATATGTCTACCAGAAAAGGATTTTCTCGCTCCTAAATCTCATACAAAAGTCACTCTACTAAGCAGAGCCTGCAGAAGACCAGTGAGGTCTTCAGTTTATACTAGGAATTCCAGACTTCTGAGAAGGCCAGCGAAAGGATGGGGTCTGGTCAAGAAAGCTTTTAGGAATGTTCACATATTATTAAAAGAATTGCTTTTCTCTTTGTATTGAATCCCTCTTCTCAGATGCTAGACCCTAGAGAAGTGGAAGAAATCAAGCTGCTGCTGTGTTTTTATCTTTGTATAAAAATGTAAAAGACCACATTGACCTAAAATTTTCTTGTAATAATTCATTATGCAGAAATACTTACATTATTATGTATTGGCATCTAATTTCACCCAGCAACATTATTGTAATGTTGGTAGCTAAAATTGGAACAATATGAATGTCCATTTTTGTCAGTTCTTTATAAATGAATTCTTGTATGTTCAGTGTATGAAATATATGTTCTATATAATCAACATCAATTATTTATGTAGATTTGAATGTATGGGCCTGGAATTGTGTTAAAAGGTACTAAATGAAAGTGGAAAGCTAAATTATATTATCCACCCTCTTCTGTCAATTCATTGTATAATGTTGACTGGCATGTGGCAGGATGCTGGAAGCTAGGCCACCAGTCTTTCATTTGCTAGCAGGGTCACCTAGGGTGAATAGCTTTTAGCGTCGATTTCAGACTGTGACAGATTAGGGCAAAGTCCCTGATGAGGTGTATATATATCAGTGAAGTTCTTATGAATCCAAGTGGATCATTGTTTCCGTGCCAGGTGATGAGTCCCTCAAGTTGGAAGGCATTCAAGACAAAACCTCAATGTTGAGTAGATTTTAATAATATGCATGGAGTAGAGCTTTCAGGGTCCTTATACGCCGATCTTGCATGACAAAATGAGATTAAATAGCTGCAAACCCCATTAATAATCAAAATATAAACAAAAAATATGTTAAAAAGCTGGCAAAATTTAAGTGGAATACTCAAAGATAGATATTTTAGGCATCAATGAGTTGAATAGAATGATATTGTTATTGTTTACTATGCTGTGAATGGCAAATGTAAGAGGAAGGACATAACATTCATTGTCCAAAACAGCACTTCAAGATCTATCATGAAGTACAAAACTGTCAGTGGTTGGATCTTATCTAAAAACCTACAACTGGAAGACCAATTAATATAACTACCATTCACATTGATGCAGCAACCACTAATGTCAAAGCGAAGAACTGAAGATTTTCACTAATTTCTGCCCCTTGAAATTGGTTAAACATACAAGCAATCAAGAACTATCAATGAATAATGGTAATTGAAATGTGAAAGGTGGAAACAACAAAAGATTCATAGTTGGAAAACCTGATCTTGGTGATAAAATGATGTTGGGAATCTAATGATAGAATTTTGTATGACCAATGGTATGTTTCTCAAAATATTCCCCTCCAACAAATAAGTAGGAACAAATTGATCATGCTAGATGGACTGCACAGGAAGAAAATAAACTAATCCTGTGGAAAGAGTATTAGATTAACATTGTTCTGACGGCAGAACAGACCATCAGTTGCTTATATGTGAGTTCAAATTGAAGCTGAAAAATCCTCACAGCTGAACTAAGAAATAGCATCACAGCAAACAGAGAAGAAATTGAAATTGTCAAAGAGTTCATTTTACCTGGACTCATACTCAACGCCGTGTGGCAGCAGTGAAGAAATCAAATGATGTGTTTGATTTTCCAGCAAAACATTTTAGCATTTTAAAATGTTAAAAAGCACAGATGTCACTTGGAAGACTAAAATGTGCCTTGACCAAGCATGATATTTTAAATCACTGCATAGGCATACAGAAACTAGATAATGGATATAAAAGACTGAAGAGCAATTGGTGTATATGAATTATAGTTTGGATGAAGAATACTGAATATATTCTAGATTGCCATCAGGATGAATAATTCCATCTTGGAAGGTATACAAACGGAATGCTTCTTAGAATTAACAGTAGGTGGAAAGGTGGAGCCAATTACAAGGATCTACATATAACCCCCTCCCTGGGGGATGGACAACAGAAAAGTGGGTGAAGGGAGACATCGAACAGTGTAAGCTATGACAAAATAATAATAATTTATAAATTATCAGGGGTTCATGAGGGAGGGGCACGGGGAGGGAGGGGAAAATGAGGAGTTGATACCAAGGGCTCAAATAGAAAGAAAATGTTTTGAGGATGATGATGGCAACAAATGGACAAATGTGCTTAACACAATGGATGGATGAATGGATTGTGATAAGAGTTATACGAGCCCCCAATAAAATGATTTTTTTAAAAAGAAGCAGTAAGAGTGGTAAGACTTTTTCTCATGCACTTTGACTTGTCATCAGGAGGGACTGGGCCCTGAAGAAGACATCCAGTTTGTTAAGAATCCAGCTTGGTAAAGTAGGGGGTCAACAAATATTAGGAAGATCCTAGAGAGGTAGACTGGCACAAGGACTGTAATGAGAGGCTTAAAAACAAGGAGTTGTGAGGGTGGCCCAGGCGGGGCAGCAGTTTGTTCTGTTGTACCTAGGACTGCCAACTCAAGTTAGAACCAAATTGATGGAATCTAACTGTGTGGAGCATAACAAGCTAGACAAGGCTAGGGAAGAATGGGAGTTCCAGATCACTTTATTGTGCTCATGCAGAACTTGTACACGGAACAAAAGGCAGCTATGCAAACAAAAGAAGATGTTCCATGGTGACATTTAGGAAAACTGTACAAGGGGTATCCTAAAAAACCTGGAAATTTTTTCCAAAGTTATGTATTTAAACTTTTAAAATAAAACAACCTTATCACTTTCAAAGTACTCTCCATAACATGTAATACAGTGGTCAAATCTGCAATTCCATACTCAAAAACAATCATTTTATTAGGGGCTCACACAATGCTTATCACAATCCATACATACATAAACTGTGTAAAGGACATTTGTACATTCACTGCCCTCATCATTCTCAAAATATTTGCTCTCCACTTAGGCCCCTGGCATCAGGTCCTTATGTTTTCCCCTCCCTCTCCGCTCCCCACTCCCTCATGAACCCTTGATAATTTATAAATTATTATTTTGTCATATCTTGCACTGTCCGACATCTCCCTTCACCCACTTTTCTGTTATCTCTCCCCCAGGGAGGAGGTTATATGTAGATCCTTGTAATCCATTCTCCCTTTCCAACCAACCCTCCCTCCACCCTTCCGGTATTGCCACTCTCACCACTGGTCCTGAAGGGATCATCCGCCCTGAATTCCCTGCATTTCCAGTTCCTATCTCTACCACTGTACATCCGCTGGTCTAGCCAGATTGTAAGGTAGAATTGAGATCATGATAGTAGGGGTCGGGGAGAAAGCATTTAGGCACTAGAGGAAAGTTGTGTTTCATTGTTGCTACATCACACACTGACTGGCTTGTCTCCTCCCCGAGACCCTTCTGTAAGGAGATGTCCAGTGGTCTACAAATGGGCTTTGGGTCTCCACTCCCCACTCCCTCCACCCAATTCACAACGATATGATTCTTTTTGTTCTGATGATGCCTGATACCTGATCCTTTTGACACCTCATGATCTCACAGGCTGGTGTCCTTCTTCTATGTGGGCTTTGTTGCTTCTGAGCTAGATGACCACTTGTTTACCTTCAAGCCTTTAAGACCCCAGACACTATATCTTTTGATGACCAGGCACCATCAGCTTTCTTTGCCACATTTGCTTATGCACCCATCTGTCTTCAGCGATCATATCAGGGAAGTGAGCACAGTGATATGATTTTTTGTTCTTTGATGCCCGATAACTGATCCCTTCGGCACCTCATGATCCTGCAGGGTGTGTGCTTCTTCCATGTGGGCTTTGTTGCTTCTGAGCTAGATGGCTGCTTGTTTACCTTCAAGCCTTTAAGACCCTAGACACTATATCTTTTGATAGCTGGGCTCCATCGGCTTTCTTCACTACATTTGCTTATGTATCTGCTTTGTCTTCAGTGGTTGTATCGGGAAGATGAGCATCATGGAATGCCAGTTTAATAGAACCAAGTATTCTTGCATTGAGGGAGTATTTGAGTGGAGGCCCAATGCCCTTCTACTACCTTAATACTAATCCTATAAATATATGCACATATATCTATTTCCCCATCCTCATATATAAATATATCTGCATATATACATGTCTTTTTCTATACCTCTATAAATGCCCTTTGCCTCCTAGCTCTTTCTTCTATTTCCTTTGACTTTCCTCTTGTCCCACTATCATGCTCAGTCTTCATTTGGGTTTCAGTAATCCTTCTTGGTTACATTACCCTTGATCACATCCTATCAGGCCTCCTACACCCTCCTCACCACCGATTTGGATCACTTGTCCCTGGGTTTGTTAACACCACTACCTTTCCCCACACCTTCTCTCTCCCATGTCCCCCTGGAACTGTCGGTTCTATTTTTTTCTCCTCCAGATTGTTCATCCAGCCTATCTTATTTAGACCGACCTGCGGAGATAATAACATGCACAAAAACAAGACAGAGCAAAACTGAGCAACAATGTAAGACAAACAACAACAACAAATAAATGACAACAAAACAAAACACAACAAGAAAAAAAGCTTGTAGTTAGTTAAGGGATTGTTTGTTGACCTTTAGGAGTGTTTTCCAGTTCAGTCCGTTGGGGCACCAAGCCCTGGCACCAAAGTCCACCTTCAGCATTCCCTGGGGACATCGCCACTCTGTTCCCTTTCTGTTCTGTTACACACCCTTAGTGTTTTGCCTCGGAGTGGCAGGATCAGATTGGGTGCAATTCCTACACCGTGTCTCCGGTGTTGTCCTCTGTAGAGCTATGGGTCAGTGAGGGATGTCATGTCTCACAGTGAGGCCGGCCATGTGGTCTTCTCTATGGATTGGCTGCTCTGAGAGGGAACATCATCCTCAAGGTCTGGTAGGGCAAGATGTGCTCCACTCTTCCTCCTTCCCCTTCATCTGCTCCCGTGTGCTCAGATCAGACACGTCCCTCTGCTGGAGCTGCAGATTCAGTGCCGTCCTCTGAAATAAATTCTTCTGGGGGAGGGGCAGGTGTCCACGTTGTTGGGATTGGGGACGGCCCCTGAGACCTCTCCACTGGTTCCCTACTCCATGCCGGCCTGTTGCATTCACATCTTGGAGCACGGGGTTCAAGTCTGGTCCCTCTTTCCCTGTGGAGATATAAACACTACCCCGCCCTTTGGTGGGATAAACAATACCCTGCCCTTTGGTGGGATAAACAATACCCTGCCCTTTGGTGGGATAAACAATACCCTGCCCTTTGGTGGGATAAACAATACCCTGCCCTTTGGTGGGCTGGTGCCCTGTGCCCCAACGATCCAGTTCTTTTTATTTTTTTCCTTTTCCCACCTCCTTTTTAGTTGGCTACCATATGTATCCCTGGATTTGGTCTGGTCCCTGCCATACTACCTGGTCCTCAGTCCAAGAATGTTTGTTTACAGTAGCTTTTTCCCCTATGCCACTTTTGCATTTTTTTTTAAAGCTTACCTCAGCGGAATCATGTTGTACTTGTCCTTTTGTGCTTGCCTTACTTCGCTTAGCATGATTTCCTCCAGTTCTTCCCATGCAACGATGTGCTTCATACATTCATCACTGCTTTTTAGCCATGCGTAGTACTCCATTGTATATATGTACCACAGTCTTTTAATCCAATCGTCAGTTGATGGAAATTTGGGTTGTTTCCAACTCCTTGCAATTGTGAACTGTGCCGCAATGAACATTGGAGCACAGATGTCTGGCCTTGGTTTGTTTCTTGCCTCTTCTGGGTATATGCCCAGTAGGGGGATTTCTGGGTTGTATGGTAACTCTATTTCCATCTGTTTTAGATATCGCCAGATCGATTTCCATAGTGGTCATACATACTTACAAGTCCACCAGCAGTGGATGAAAGTTCATTTCTCCCCACAGCGCCTCTAACACTTGTTGCATTCTGATTTTTTTAATTGGGCTATCTTTGAGGGTGTTAGGTGGTACCTCAATGTTGTTTTAATTTGCATTTCTCTTATGGCTAACGATCAGGAACATTTTTCAATAAGTTTGTTGGCCATTCGGATTTCTGCCCTTGTGAAACTTCTGTTCAGGTCCTTTGCCTACCTCCTCAGTGGGCAATTAGTTTTTTTCATTTTGGAAGCTAGCAGAGTAGTGTAGATTTTAGTAATAAGGTCTTTGTCTGATGTGTCATTGCTAAAGATGTTTTCCTAGCTTGTGGATTGTTTTATTACTCTCTTGGTGAATTCTTTAGATGTACACAGGTGTTTTATCTTCAGTATATCCCATTTCTCAATTTGTACCTCCTCTGTGTTTGTGTCCTTCCCTATTTCTGATAGTCTGTGTATTCCCTGTGCCAAAGTTCTCAGGTTGGTCCCAGTTCCCTCATTGATGGTCCTAATAGTTTGGTGTTTAACTTCAAGATCTGTGATCCACCTTGAGTTTATTCTTGTGCATGGAGTGAGATAAGGATCTTGCTTCATTTTTCTGCTGGTAGATATCCATCCCCCCCCCCTCCTAGAACCACTTGTTAAAGAGGGCATCTGCTTTCCATTCGATATTTTTGGGGCCCTTATCAAAGGTCAGTTGTCTGTATGCTGATGATTTTATTTCTGGGTTTTCAGTTCTTTTCCATTGGTCTGAGTTTCTGTTATTGTACCAAGACCATGCGGTTTTGACAACTGTGGCTGTATGGTATGTGCTAAAGTCAGGTAAAGCAAGCCTTCCCACGGTGTCCTTCTTCTTGAGAACTTCTCTGCTTATTGTGGGCTTCTTCCCTTTCCATATGAAGTTGGTCATCAGTTTTTCATTTCTTTGAAATAAGATGAGGGTAATTGTATCAGGTGCAATTCCATTCTTGGAAACATTTTTCAAACTCATCTGTTTGGATGGCTAACAGCACTTCCCTAGTTTTTTTTCTTCACTACTTTTAAGTCATTGAATCGGTGTCCTTTCATGTTGCTCTTCATTTGCAGAAACAAAAAGAAGTCACACAGAGTGAGGTCAGATGAGTAAGGGGTTTCGGGCAAGAGAGGCATACTGTTTTTGCCCAAAACTGGTGCACTGAGATGGCTGCATGAGCAGGTGCATTGTCGGGGTGGCAAATTCAGGTCCCTATTTGCCACAAATCAGGCCTTTTGTCTCACACTGTCATGCAATCTTTTCAGAACCTCCAAATGGAAAGCTTAGTTAACACTCTGACCTGGTGGAATAAACTCCAAATGTACTACTAGTCAACTTTTCTGTCCATTCAGAAAGTTAACAGATGTCCAGAAGTGGTTTGTCATCAATCGACATTTCACCTTGGTTTTATGAGAAAACCACTTGTACACTTGAGTTTCCCCCCCCCCCATAACACTGTCCTTGTAAGCTGTGTTCAACATCTCTACAGTTTCGGTGGAATTTTTCCTGAGCAAGAAACAAAATTTCATAGCCACATGCTGTTCTCTTGAATAGGCCATTACAAAAATAAGGTTTGAGTGAAACAGAAAAATTTACTGTAACCAGAGAGAACCTTCCCAGGTGATGACACTGGGTTCACTAACTTAGAGGGAGTTGTTTAATGTTCACCTAGTGGGAAAAATGTATACTATGGCAGCTCCACCCACAGGAGCTTTTTCTATTTTTTGGGGGGGTGGGGGTGGGAGTGGGTGGGTGGTGTGTACTCCCTAGTAGGTCAGGATTTTATCCTCTCACCATATATATTTAATCTGGATGCTGAGCAAATCATCAGAGAAGCTGGCTTATCTGAAGAAGAATATGATATCAGGATTATAACCTAAGATGTACAAATGATACAACCTTGCTTACTAAAAGGGAGGAAGACTTGAAGCACTTGCTGATCAAGATCAAGGATCGAATCCTTCAGTATGGATTACAACTCAATATAATGAAAATCCAAATCCTCAGAACTGGATTAATAGATAAAATTATAATAAACAGAGAAAAAGTTGAAATTGTTAAGGATTTGGTCTTGCTTGTATCCACAATACATGCTTATGGATGTGTCAGTCAAGAGGCTAAACTACACATGGCATTAGGTAAATCTGCTGTACAAGATTTCCTTGATGCAAGGGTGTCAAACTGGCAGCTTGCAGGCTACATGCAACCCCCGAGGTAATTTTTTTGTGGCCTGTGATGCTCTGAAATAAAATGAAAATAGAAAAAATTATTATGAAGAAAATAGAGCTTAGGGGAAATCGAGGCCATACCCTACACACAATTCCCCCATTAACCCTTTGGGTACTGAAGAAGAGTATACATGTGGCCCAGGGCCTTTCCTGGGGTCCTGTGAATGTGTATAAATGCGCTGACTCAATTCTGGCGATGTTTGGAAGCGATATGTCTGCCACCCTCAATGTCACACTCTGGGTTGTGCTGTTATGAATCATAAAGAGCGGCAGCGCTAGTTCACATTTTTAGAGGGAAGCCATTATGATTGTACATCACATTTGTCAGCTGGCCAACATTTTGTGTTTTTATTTGTTATTTTCCAGTCACAACATAAATGGTAAGTGAAAACTAGTAGGAGGAAAGGTTTCAGGTAAAAAAAAAATTTTAGTTTTATAAATACATCAAATAAAACAAATGTTTAAATAAAAGCAATTATACAATGTTTTAATGATCCAATCCATATTCCTGAATTCTCACTTCAAAATATAAATTTAGCAAAATGTGTAAATGTGATGTGACCCATGCGTATCTTGCCTTTTGCACCAAATGGCACAGGTCTTGATTACGTTTGACACCCCTGTTTTAAGGTGTCCTTTGAGGTGTCAAAGGATATCACTCCAGGGAGTATGGTGTGCCTGCCACAAGCCATGGTATTTTTAATTACCTCACATGCATGTGAAAGTTGGACATTGAGTAAGGTAGACCAAAGTAGAATCAAAGCGTCTGAATTGTGGGTTGGAGAAGCAGAGCCATGGACTGAGAAAGGGACCAAGCCATCTGTCTTAGAAGAAATATGTCTAGAGTGCTCCTTAGAGGTAAGGATGGTACGATTTTATCTTACATACTTTGGAATATTATCAGAAGAGACCAGTCCCTGGAGAAAGACATCACGCTAGGTGAAGTGGAGGGGCAGCAAACAAGAGGAAGTTCATCAACAAGATGGAAGTCCAACAACACGCCATTGATAGGGTGGCTGCACCAAGGGGCTCAGGCACCGTGACGATTGTGAGGATGATGTAGGACCAGCCAGTGTTCCATTCCTTCTGTGTGACTACGGTCACTATGACTTGGAAGGGATTAATAGCACCTAACAACAACACCTCTTGTTCCATGTCCTCTTCTGAAACCTCTGGCAGTTTCCTGTCAATGTACTGCTACAACTATTGTTGGATGATCTTTAGGAAATATTTGCTTGTACATGATACTGATGATATTGTTCTTTAATTTGAGTATTTTGTTTTTGAAGGGGCGCAAATACAGATCTCTTCTAGTCCAGTTCGCCATGTAGCTCTCTTCCAAATTTCTCGGTATAGATGAGTGAATGCTTCTTCAGCTTGTTGAACATTTCAATTAGTATTTCATCAGTTCTGGAGCCTCGTTTTTGACTAATAACTTAAGTGCAGCTCGAACTTTTCCTTTAACACCATCAGTTCTTGCTTATATACTACTTCCTGAAAAGACAGAATGTCAACTGATACTTTTTGGTACAGTGACTATATTCTTTCCATCTTCTCCTGATGCTTCCTGCATTATTCAATATGTTGTCTATAGACTGTTTCAAGATTGCATCTTGGGTCTTGAATTTTTCTTGAGTTCTTTCAGTTTCAGATATGATGCGCAGGTTCTTCCTTTTGGGTTTCTAACCCTAGGTCTTTACACAGTTCATTATAATATTTCACTTTGTCCTTTTGAGATGCCCTTTGAAAATTTCAATCAGTTCTTTGACTTCAGCTGTAGCTACTCTACAATTAAAAGCAAGTTTCAGAGTCTCTTCTGGCATCCATTTTGATATTTTCTTTCTTTAATGTATTTTTGAAGGATCTTTGCTTTCTTCATGAATGATGTTCTTGATGTCCCCCCTCAGCCCATCAGGTCTTCTGTCATTAGTGTTCAATAAATCAAATGTGTCCTTGAGGTGTTCTCAAAATTCAGGTGGGCTACAATCAAGCTCATATTTTGGCTCGCATGCCTTTGTTTTAATCTGAATTTACATATGTGCAATTCCTTTCATCTGAACTTGTGTATCCAGTGATGGTCGCAAACAAAGAATAGTTGTGAAGATGGTGAAAGACTGTGCACTGTTTTCTGCTGTTGTACACCTATGAGTTGGTACCAATCAAGGGTCCCTAACAACAACAACAACAACAACAACAAAATGACTAACCTCTTAAAAGTGTTAAAGAGCAAGAGCAAGATGTCACATAGGGGACTAAAGTACTCTACCAGATTTAAACTATGGTATTTTCAATCTCCTTGTGAAAAAAATGATGTCCTTGAATTATGATGTTGGAAAAGAATATTGAAAGTACCACAGACTGCCAGAGAATAGACAAATCTGTTTTGAAATAAGCAGAGCCAGAATGCTTCTTAGATTTTAGGATGGTGAGACTTCATCACATATACTGTGCACATGTTATCAGGATATCAATGCCTGGAAAAGGACATCATGCTAGGGAAATTAGAATATCGCTGAAGAAAGAGGAAGCTCGTCGAGGAGAAGGACTGCCATAGTGGCTGAAATGATAGGTTCAAACGCCACCATTGTTAGGATGGGGCAGGCCAGGCAGTGCTTTGTTGTACTTCGGGTCATTTAAGTCAGGAGTTGAAACTGACTCAATAGTAACTAACAAGAAGAAGAAACATTTTTTTAAAAGACTGAAAACTACAAGTGTTAGTGGGAATGTGGAGAAAATATAGTTTTCATACATTCTAGATAGGAGCATAAAGTGATAAAATCACCTTGAAAGACTGTTTGATGGTTTTTTATGTATTAGGCATCTTTATTGCTCGGCATTTACCGAAGAGAAATGAAAAAATTTAAAAGTCCACCAAAAGTGAGAAAATAAAGCAAGAATTATTTACACACTGGCACAATAGGAAATTAAAGAGTGGGCTACTCTTTCACTTCCCAATATGAATGAAACTCAAAATCATTATATTAAAACAAAGAAGTCCAATACAAAGGAGCACCTTCTTTATGACTCTGTTTATAGGAAATTCTAATCAAGATTAATGTCACGATGACAAGCAGAGTGGTGTTGCTTCTAAAAAGTGGGCTTTGACTTGGAAGGAACGTGTGATAATTTTCTAGGGTAATAAATACATTGTCATCTCAGCTGGAGTGTTGGTTATAGAGGTGTCATCCTATCAAAGGAGTCTCTGGGTCTCCGGGTGCTACAAAAAGTTAAGGCACTCAGCTGCTAACTGAAGGTTTGTAGGTTCAAGCCTACCCAGGGACACTTGGTCTGCTTCCCCAAATCCAACTAAACCCACTGCATCTAGCTGATTTTTACTCAAATGACCTCACAGGACCCATTAGAACTGTGGGTTTCCTACACTATAAATATTTTCCAGCATTTATAAAGAGAGAGCCTTATCTTTTCTCCATGGAGAGATTGGCGGCTTTGACCTTGGGGTTAGCAGCCCAAAGGGTGGTCCACTATGCCACTTGGATCACACGATCTGATCTGTAACTGATCATGAGGATGGAGCAGGACCAGTAGCATTTTTTTCCCTCTTGTGTATAGGGTTGTCATGAGCAAGTGACCAACTCAATCGTAACTAAGAACAGCGACCTGTCAAAAATAACCGAGCAGCATACTTAAGATATGTGCATTTCACAGTGTATGTGGTGACTTTACCATGAACTCAACATGCTGGTGATGGTGAACATGATGCAGGACTGGGCAGTGTTTTGTTCTGTCATATGTAAGGTCACTAGGAGTCTGAGGCCAGTGGGTGACTTTAATAAAAATGTTTCCTAATTTTCTTTAAAAAAAAGGAAAAAAAGATATCACTGTGGTAGAAAGTACTAAGGCACACACCCCAAATATATCTGTACCTGGTTCCCTTAGACTAGCTCTACTGAGAGCATTTCCAGTTGCCTGGTGTGGGTTGGGTTCCAGGTGGAACACTGAGGTTCTCAGCAGTTGGTTATACTGTGCTGGAGCTATGACTACCTGGTGGAATTCTGCGGTACACATCAGTGGCACACAGAGCTTGGGAGCCCCTATGGAGTTTGACTTTGGGCTGATCCTAGGGCAGTCACGAGAAGTAGTCGCAGAACTCCTGCCAGATGACATGCGGCCAGGACTTGCCCACCATAACCTCCAATGGGAATCAGTGGCGTGTGCATCTATCATTGGTTTTTTGGTAGGTCTCTTATATTTATTCCGACTTATGCATTAGATTAAAAACGGATTTTATGGGAACGGAAAATTCAGTCTACACAAACATCAGCTGCACGGATTCCGGCATGAACTTCGTGACGTGCCTGACTCTGTTGGAAGGGATTTTAATCATTTGATACTGAGTCATCGTTAGAGAACGCCAACCTAGAAAAAGATCATTGAAAATATAGAGCCTGGTGGACACATGTGGAAAGCCAGAGAGAGCCAATTCTGTCCGAAAGAAGAAATAACTTGTGTAGTAGAAGAAGTGAAGAGAGCCAACCCCTTATAAGACAAGAAGAGAGAATGGCTGAAATTATATGCATGATACAGACACTGGAAGGTGATTTAAGACTCATTACGTCCCAAGAAGCTTTTCTAATCAGTACCATGGTCTGGAGTCTGCTCCTCCTTCCCCTCAGACTTCCTCTCTTCAGCGTCATTGTGGCCAACTCTTACTCCAAGGTGGGCCCATGTGTTGTTCTTGGTGGATCCACGAAGGCTAGTTCTGAGAAGATTTGCTTGTACTTCTTATCTTTTTCTGAGTAAGATTTAGGAAACTTCCTCTGAACAGAAGTGAGTTCCTTCGAGGTTAATTTAAACTTCAAAGAAATCAACACTTGGACTTTCAGAAATATAACTAAGAAACGTGGAACTTTTTTATCATGGTTTTCCAAAAGGAAACTTTTCAAAAGGAAAAGTTTTTCCTTTTTTCAAAAGGAAACTTATCTATTTATTTACTTTAAAAATGTATGAAGAACATAGCAAATAAAGACCAATTTGACTATTTTCTGTATGACACGCAGGTAATATTTATTTTATATTTTAATTTCTCTATGTCTAGCATACAACTTTTAAAATTATATTCTCATTGAAGTCTTTTACTTTTTCTCTCTAAGCTGCTATCTGTATTTATCTACAATTCCATGTAACTTTTTGTGAGTACTACCTGTTTACCTATATAGCTACGTGTGCCACTATATAATTTTAAATTTTAATTTATTTCTTCCCCCTTACTCCCCACCCATTCTCAGCTTTTCTGCTTCTTCTTTTAGTATGAAGATCAGTTTTTTTTTCTTTTTGTCATAATGGTCTCAAACAGTATTTCCATTTAGGGGATTGGCTAAATTCACTCAGCGTACTATCCTCCAAATCTGTCCATGTCATGAGATGTTTGCCACTTTCACCACTGTTCTTTAGCAGTGCGTAGTACTACTCCACTGTGTGTCTGTACCAATTTCCCCCCCAGTTCCTCCACCATCTGACATTTGTGCTCATCCTCTTGCTTTTGTGAGCCAGGCTGTGATAAACATACGTGTGCGGATGCCTGTTTGTGTTGTGTTGCTCATTTCTTTAGGGTACGTACCAAGGAAGAGATTGCTGGATATCATGCAGGCTTTTTATTCCCATTTGTTTTAAAGTGCCAGACCACTTTCCCACAGTGTTTGTAGAGTTGCATAGTCCCACCAGCAGTGTGCGAGGGTTCTAATATCTCCACATCATCTGCAGCATTTGTTATTTTCTGGTTTTTTGAACTTTGCCATCAGTGGGTGTGTGAGGTGCTATCTGATGGTTCTTTTGACATGCAGCTGTAGGACGACAGGGATCACAAGTATTTCTTGGCCAACTGAACATCATAGTTGGTGAATTGGCTATTTGTGTCTTCTGCTCGCTTTTGATGGGGTTATTTGTCTTTTCTGGGTGGAGGTGGTGCAGTTTTCTGTAGGTTCTTGAGAGTAATCCTTTATCGTTGCCAGCTTTCTTCCCCAGTCTGCTGGTTCTCTTGTTACTCTTTAGATGAAGTCTTTTGACTTCACACATATCATACTTTTGGCAGGTCTCAGTCCTCTATTTTGTCTTTTGATAGGTGGATATTATGTGGGTTTTATTATGTTTGCTAGTGTATTTGTTCCTTATTTTTGCTTTTTTAGGTTTGTCCCTATTTTTCATTATGATTTTTACAGCGATGGTTACAGAGAAACTTGGAGTAGGTCGAGAGTAAAGGGGAAGAAAATAAACAAAATTTAATTAAAAACAAGATACCGTGGCACACATAGATAGATACATAGATAGCACCATATATCATTATAAAGGTAAGCAGATCTCCTCAACAAGAATGATATAAATGTTTCTTTTCCATAAGAATAAAGTAAAAAAAAAGGATAAAAGCTAACAAAAACAACAACCCCAGAACACCAACAAGCAAGTGTGTCTTTGTCTTTAGCAGCTTTTCATGATTGCAATTCCCAAGCGACTCGGTGGACCTCAGCGTTGCAAGCGATAGAACCCAGGCGCAGTGTTGTGCAGCTCCTCAGGCAATTTTCATATGTGAGGAAAGTTACAGACCACTGGTTCACATTATATGCAGAGCATTAAAGCAAGATATAAGTAAGCCCTGTAATACACATTTTACACATGCTCTGTCTTAGTTATATAATAAGGTGCTCAAGTCACAAAAGAGCATTTCCAAGTAAACAGAAGACCCACCGAGACCATCAAGTGACTCTCAACACGTAGTGAAGAGAACTGGAAACACGTAGCATTTCCAAGCCTGGAATCCTGCTTTGGAAGCAGACTGTCATATTCTCTCTCTTGGAGTGGCTGGTGGGATCGAACCATCAACTTTTGCACTAGCCACCAAGCACTCGATTAACCATTGTGCCACCACAGTTCCTTCTGGATCTTATTAGGAACCTTAAGTGGAAGCAATAATGATACATCTTCTCTAGGGAAATTTTCACATACGTCTTCTAACCCTTTCTACTTCCTTTGCTGCTAGAATTTGCTGCTAGAATTTCTTATTTTCCTAATTTTACACGCCCAGGGCCAGAAAGTGCCTAATGTAGACTCAAAATATGGACTACCCACTGGGCACAAGTGTTAAACTATGTAGCAAGGTCAGTTCTTACTGTTTCATTGGCTGCAGCTTTCTCTTTCCTCTCTCATCAATTGCTAGACTTCCAAATGCTATACTAAGTACCTGCATGCTCAGTGTGAGCTCAAAATATCTATCAGCAAAATATCTGAGATGGTGTCGTGTACTCGGTTTAATTTGTGCTGAGTCAGTGACTGGATGGATTAGATAAGACCTGCACTGTGCATGCTGCAATGTAGGAAACTAGGTATAAATTGTATTTACAACATTATTTTTGTATTCTTTTTTTAATGGCAAACTACCTTTGGATTTGCATTTGATAGGTAATTACTTAGATAAGTAACTTTTGACAAAAATTTTACATCTTTATATTTGAATGAATATTTGTTTTTAAAATAGTTTAACTTTATCTTGTTTTATACTGAAGAAAATGTTTTCTGAAGTGTTCATGTCCTTCATGTAGGTGTTATTTATATTGTTATTATAATTCTTTTTGCTAATAGATATCATCAAATGTCTTGAATGTATGCCTACTCAATGCAAATAAAGTGATACCCAATTATTAAAATGAATGGTCTGAAAGGACCTAGGTCAGTTTAACTTGTTCAGATTTCTTTCTATATGAATATGATATAGCAAAGTTCAAAAGTTCCTGTGTCGGATGGCTATATAAAGAATAGGATGTTTGTGAAAAACCTAAACATAGGCAAACAGAGAGAGTTTTTTTAAAAAACAAAGGTCTGAGGAGCACTATACTTGGAGGTTGATTATAAAGGATATATTAGGACCAGCACAAAAGGAGAAGCATAGGGCACAGTCTGGGAGGTTTCCCCGTGCACAGCTTGCACGAACCTCAGAAGATCATGCTACCCTTTCACACGCATTGATGCTTCCACCAACCAGGAAGCCCAAGGAGCTTCCACATCCAGAGATTTGGGGGACCTGACTGCTAGGCTATAGTAAAGATTAATTTGTGGTTCTTGCCAAGTGTTCTCACTACACACCTGGATTTTACAAGGAGATTTTTTTCCCCCCTCTCTCTCTCTGCTGTGTGTGTGTGTGTGTGTCTATATTACCAAACAATTGGAGGACTTCTTTGGAGAGCTGATGAACTCAGGATAGGGCCTTATCTCTCTATAATAGAGAGCAAAAGGGATTACGAGAAAAGAGTGAGGACAATATAGTGTCTTATTCTTCAAAGTTGGGCCCTGATAGTCATCTGTAGCCTTTGCATTGATTCTTGGAGATGCTGAGAGATCACGGGACATCTATATGATTCATTCTGTGGCAGTGAATTTCACCATTGGAGCTATCTCAGGAACTGAGAGCAGAAATTCTTAATCTAGAATACTTCTGTTTAGTCCCTAACTGGGTCTGAAAACCTGGGACCCACATACACAAGGGTATTTTTCTGGGGAGGGCATCTTCATTTTTCAGTAGGTTCTCAAAGCACTTAGTGACCGCGAAAGCTCAAGAACTCTTCCTTTAGAACAGTGTTTATAAGGGAAGGGGCTTGCAGAACAAGAGAAATAACTTACAAACAAACCTTTGGAAGTCAGCCTGCTGGGATGCCGAGGATGACAAATACATCTTGTAATGATGAATCATATTAAAATATGACTCTGTGAAAATTTCAGTAAATGTTTGCTTTGGTTTTATTTCTCAGTCCAAATTGTTTTTAAGCTGTTCTTATGCTACTTATCCACTCTCTCCTTCCCTGAAATTATTCAAGGTGCTACAGGGTTCTGATAGCAGATATTTCTATGAAAGAGTTTATGCAGGATCTTACTTTCTTCTTTCACTAGTCCCGAAATGCCCCTTGCTCAGAGAATCAATGGGTCAGAGGCAAGAGAGGGAAAAAGGCTGTTACTGAATATGAAAAATAGAAGTTTGAGGTTAAGGGTACCCTGCTGGAGAGTGACACTGCTGATCTCTAGGGAGTTGTAAATAATCCCGAATAAACTCAGCCCTGACCTAAGCCTTTTTAAGGTTCAAATACAGAGGGTTATATTTGTGTATCCCTGCTGCATTTTCACATGGTTCCTCGTGGCTGTTCCCAGCTGGATCTGGACATGGAAATACTTATACTGAAATAACATTGGAAAGGGAGACCCTGTGAGGTTTCTGATCCAGCAAGGACCAAGAAAATCTGAAAATCCCAGGAGGCGACTTCATTTTTTTCATCTCCTCTTCTGCATCCTCCTAAGAAAACCCTCTGGATTGATAAGGATTTGCATATAAGGCATTCAAAAGGTCCTCTCAATCTTGGAGAAAGACCTGACTTTCTCTTCCAGTACAGTTAGTCTTGGAAATTCACTTGGGCAGTTCTACCCTGTCTGATTGGCTTGCTTTGACTAAGCATCTACTTGAAGGCAGTGCACTTGGATTTGGCTCTCTGTCTTAGGACTAAGCTGAAATCCAAGAAATCATCCTTCTCAAAAGTTTTGGTATGACTAGGGGCTGTCATCTTTTTGAATTAACTTCCCCCCTCCCCCGACTTCTGAAAAGGAATTAAGTGACCCTTTTTAAGACTCATGGCCTCTTTTTTCTAGTCAGAACAGTATTCTGGCTCCTATCCAAAAGGTTTTTATTTAATTTTGGACAACTTCTACAGAAACCTTTAGGAACCATGACACACGGAACATAAAGTCTGGACATTGACATTACATAGCTCAGACTAGACCACAATGTTCTGTTCCTGCGTATGCGCCATGACTGGTAATACGGTAAAAGTGTATTTGTAACAGCAAGATATTTCAGTCTGTCTTTTTGAGTAGGAGCTTCAAATTGTAACAGGAACAACAAATACAAGAAAATGGAGCTGTGCATCGAGAAGCTGAGCTTTTACTTACCTGGCAAAAGTGTTGTGTCTCTTCAGTGACTTTTCCAAAAACCCGGGCAACATGGCAAGTCCCAGGAGCTACCTTTCCCATCCCCAAAGCCTAACGGGAATTGGAATTTTTGTTTGGGGGTAGAAGAGATGAGGGGAGGCCTACGTTGCATGAGTTTGTTTTGCTTATATACATGCTGTTGGTCAGATATAAAAGCATTTTCATATTTTGTAGCTAAAATTGAACTTTGAAACTAACTATTCCTTAGGGAGGAAATTGGAAGATATGCATGTTCCCAGGATTTCCCCATAAGAAGAGAATTTTCCAAATCAATGCTGCAGTGGGAAAAATATTTTTCATTTTCCTACAAGATAATAAATTAATCAAAGATATTTTAACTATTATCTGTGATATTAGGTAAACAGTGTAATTTTTATTGAACATTCAAAGCTGAGCTGTACATCATCATGCTGTGAACTCCTTTTAGGCAAACTCGTGTCTTATTTAGCTCTGTGTTGTTGTTGTTGTTAGGTGGTCCTGAGTTGGTTCTGACTCATAGCATCTTCTCTTCAGCAGAATGAAATACTGCCCAGTCTTGTGTCATCCTCACTACGGTTACTATGTTTATTCCCTTGTTGCAACTAGTGTATCAATCTATCTCCTTGAGTATCTTCCTCCTTTTTGCTGACTGTCTACGAAGCATAACATTCTTTGCTAGGGACTGGCCTCTCCTAATAACATGTTCAAAGTATGTGAGACACAGTCTTGCCATCTTATTTCTAAGGAGCTCGGGACTGTACTTCCTCCAAGCTTGCCCTATGCGTTCCTCTGACACTTCATGGTACGTTCAATTCTATTCACCACACAAATGAAGTGATTGCAATTGTTCAAAAGTTTCTCAGAGGAGGGCCTGGTTACTAGGACACAGGAGAGGCTCCACAGATATGGATTTCATTGGTTCAGTTTAGTCCAATAGAAAATAGGAGGCTGGGCTCAAACATTTAGCAGGAGTAGCTTTAAACAAAAAATTTTAAATGAACCTTAGGAATTCATCTACCTGTGAATGTGAACTTGTCTGGAACTAGAGTCTCTAAAAATGTTATCAGTGAAGTTGGCATGAGCTCGCATTACAGTAGGATGGGTCCTGATCCAATTTGAGTGGAATCTCCTCTAAAGATGAGACACGGACAGAGGACGTTGACCATGTGGGAATGTATCTACAAGTCAAGGAACACTTGTAGCAACAGAAGCTGGGATAGACATGGACGGATCTTTCTCTGGAATCTTCAGAGATAACACGGTCCTGTGACACCCCGAATTTGTACTACTGGTCTCCAGAATTGTATGTTCCTATTCTTATAAATCATTCTGTCTGTGGACACGTTTATGCTTATTTTGGATGTGTGTATGAGCGTTTGTGTCAGCCCTAATATGCTATGTAATGGTAGAGAAGTCAGAACAAAAAGTAACTGTGTTCTTAGCTGGTATTTCCCAGGAAGGCCTCTCATAGTTTACTTACACACGACTCCCCTAAGTATAGACATTGTAAGACCGATGACTTCTAAGACAATTGTCCGAGTGCTTACAGGGTGAATCAATACCTGAAGACCCCTCACTGAGGGCAGCTATTTCACTTACAAAAACAACGGCGGACACTTCTGTTTCACACAGCGCTCAGAAGGACCAAATATAACATAGGAAGTACAAGCGACCTCTGGGGATTCATTCTCTTCAACCTTAACCTTTAGTTAGAAAACCACGTGTGACCCTTTGGATTCTGTATTAACGAGTCCCACATGTGCCAGGATTTCTTCTGACTTTAAAGGCAGGCTGGAAAAGGATTGAGGCTGTTGAATGTGCTCTTAGCTAACTGAAAATGGAGTGATTGCTATATGCCATGAACCGTAGCGTTGCTCCTTATTGACATAACACCAGCTCGTGGTCCTCAGTCATTTGCTTATTTCAGCATCATGGTTTCTGTGCTAAGCAGCTAGTAGAACACAGCAAATGAGGGAACCTATTTATCCAGATAATTGAAATCATAATGTAACCTATCTAAATATCAATGTTAATATTTTAATTGTTACATAAAATCTATTGTAAGCAAAACTGACATGAGACACAAGCTGTACTATGTATTGTATAACTTTGGGAAAATAGGAAGAGAAATTTGGACATTAAGACGTGTATTTTTAACATTTGCATTCTGGTAGTCCATCATGCGGAGCAGAAACATGAAAAGTCACACTGTCATTTACACATGAAGTGACGCAGAACATCTCATCTTATTTTGGCATATTAACTGTAAAGCTGTAGGCCTCAACAGCGGGCTTTCTATATTTCATAAACATATAATCTGAGTGGCAACATATTCCAATAAATTCGGCACCAGAAGTTCTATTAACATTGACACTCCCTCTAGTTCAAGGCTTTTTTGACACATGATTTTACTTATTCTTCATTAGCGAATCAGCAAGATGAGAAAGTCTTATCTCAAAATATTTTTTCAATATAGAGAAGATATTACTGAAACAGCGAGTTGATTACATTCTAGGCATTCAAAGAATTGGAGGTTTATGGTGTAAGCGCGAGTGCCATTATTGTCATACAGAGGAGAGCAAACTTCTGCTCCTTTGGACCCGAAACGGAGAGCCGCGGAGGAATCCTCTGAATGAAACGGAATTGAAATTCAGGTCTGACATCTGAACCAAGTTGAATTTCTGCTCTGCAAGTAAACATAACTATACATTGGCATTGGGGGGTTGTGTATATGTACACAAGTGAGTTTGAATTTCTTATTAGCAAAGCATATTAATACCTGTCTTTTATTGGGGGTTCATTATTTATTTTTTATTATAGAAGCTTTATTGGCACATAATTTACATAGCGTACAATTCAATAGTTCAATCATTCAACCATGTGAAGGAGAATTATGCAATCACGCCCATATCAATTTCAGAACATTTTCCACTCCCCCCCCTTGTTAAATCGCCCCCCACCCCCTGCATCTCCTATCCGTGCTTGTATCAGTTATTATCACTCTGCATCCACCCCGTCTGTGCATCACAAACTGGGAAACCCAACAGAAAAAAGTCTCAAATACAAATAGTGAGTAAGAAAGAAAAGACCACCATCAACCTACAAAAAGCCGCGGAAGAAAGTTCTGTCGTGGAACAAGTAAGAGCTTGCTTACACCTAGAACCAATTCAGGTTGGGTCTATAGGGAGGTCATGATCCCAAGTGTCAATTCAGCATATGCAAGATTACAATGGTCTCTGCCTGATAGTAAGGCTGTTCAGGACTCCTATTCTGTCCAAGTCTAGAGTGGCTCTGTCAGTGGCTCAGCCTATCCAGATAATCTGCAGATGGGTTTTGGTCTCCCATTGTCCTCCGTAGTCTTCTACAAATTATATAATTTCAGCTTTGCTACTTTTCCCTTTGCCATATTCGAATTTTGCAGTTATCATCTTTGGATCACACAAGCCGATGCACCTCTTCTGTGTGGACTTAGTGGACTCCTTCCTTAGAGGGCTGCTTGTTTGAACACAGATCTTTAAGAGCCCAGGCACTATCCCATCCATAGCTGGGCACCACCTAGTTTCTTCACCACACTCTTCCTATGCCAACTCTTGTCTTTTTAAAACATTTTCTTTAATGGAATTTCAGCCCTTAGCTTATACATGTAATAGTTTCTTTTCCAAAACATAATATTTATATTTCAAAGTATAGCAGAAGATTAATAATGAAAATGTTGCAGAAGGCTAATCATTTGACTACTAGATTCATTCACCTCAGAAACCAAGCCTCTCAATCTGCCTGTGCACGGTCACGGTCACAGCCTTGAAGCTTTGACTCTGATGCATATGTAGTGGCCAGGAGTTGGAACTGTCTCACACCAACTAACTGGCAACTAACACAAAGTACATAAACTCTGTGTGAGTTGGCAACTGGATAGCAATGAACAATAACAACAACAACAACCAATTTCCTGCTCTTTGATGAATTCTCCAAAGTTAAGCAACTGAAAAAATACTGACACTTAACGTGAATGAAATTTCAAAAAATGTGTGCCACGGGTTTTATAAGGGTGCTTTATCAAAGGGCATGTTGAGCATTAATGGAACTCAGAGAAAAGTTAGAGTGAAAAAGAGAAAACTTTTCATGATTCAAATAACAATTATAATAAATCATGGTAGCTAGTTTCTTAAAAATAAAAACCACACCAAAGCTATGTGCCCATTGTAATGATTAAATCATTTGAGCATGCTACCTTGAGACAAAAATATCCTTCATATATAATTTATTTAAATCGATTTTCAAGTCAGATTACTCACAGATCATTGTGAATTTGTGTTATATTTATTTATTCAAACAAATTGAATGAAGGGAAAAGTGGTCAAGTTTTAAAATATTAAGATAGCTGAGAGAGAATAGATGACAGCAGGTCATTTACACTCTGTGACCTGAGCCAGGGCATCTGAATGAAATGCAGCTGCAATGACAGTCCATAGAACGGAGCGCACATGACCGATGACTCGTGCTTTGAAAATGGACATTAGGCTGTTGGAAGTTAGAAAGAGAACTCACACCTGGAGTGGACATGGACCATGCTCTGTAAGGAGCTGGTGATCCACTTCTGATATTCTGAGGATATTCTGAGTGGGAAATGAAACAGGAGCCATAGCAGTACACTGGCCACTGGCTCAGTGGTTGACCGCCAAGGCTGATGGCTTGAACCCATTTGTGGCTCCTCGGGAGAAAGGAGGTGGCAATCTCCTCTCCTAAACACGACTTCCTAGGGGATTCTATGGGCAAAGGGTTTGTGTCAACTTGACTGAATCTTGATTATCACCCTTCACGATACGATCTAATATAATGTGATCACTTTCACGAAGAGATCTGCGATAAGCAGCACCCTGTTTCCTATCTAGCTGATCTTGGGTTTGTTAGTTGGGGAAAAACTTCTAGCCCGGCATGTG
This sequence comes from Tenrec ecaudatus, assembly GCF_050624435.1. Classification (NCBI taxonomy): domain Eukaryota; kingdom Metazoa; phylum Chordata; class Mammalia; order Afrosoricida; family Tenrecidae; genus Tenrec; species Tenrec ecaudatus. The sequence continues at coordinate 67,650,444 of NC_134535.1, forward strand.
GCATATGGACTCACAACTTGCCAGCCTCTAAAACCACATGAGCCATCTCCTTGGGATAAATGTGTGCGTAGATGTATAGGCATATCTATCTATCTATCTATCTATCTATCTATCTATCTATCTATCTATCTATCTAAAGAGCATACACTTTACTGGTTTTACCCCAATAGAAAACGCAGCTTAAAATGCCTAGAATCATTATGAATTAGAATGGACTCAATAGCAAACAATAACTGGCCTGATAATGGAATGAAAAAATAACACCTTTCTTTCTCTAGGGCAGGAGAGGCTACAGCCTGTAATAGTGAGGAGTGGTTATTTGGAAGTAGGTAGATTAATAATGATAATAAAGTGTTTTATAAAATTAGGATCTCTGTCTAGGGCAGTAGTGGCTAACAGCCTGTAATAGTCAGGAGTGACTATTTAGAAGTGGGGCGATTAATAATGACAAAATATTAAAAAAGAAAATAACAAGAGATTTGTTATGTATTGATGTGCTTTATGTATTATGCGTTATGTATTAAGGTACTTTATGTATTAAGTCATTTACTTTACCCAATCATTTACATATGAAGAGCAGAGGGGAGAAGTAACTTGCCCAAGGTTACACAGGTAGGAAAGGTAGAAGTCAGATCACTCCCGGGCTCATCACCACCACAGGAAGCTTCCCTTCATTGAGATGGGTTTTCAGGGTAAGGTGAGCAGCAGATAACTAGAAAGAGCGTGATGACTTGGGTTGTAAGCTACATTGTTTTTTATTATTTTTCTCTCTCACTTGTTTTGTCAAGTTTTATTAAAGGGAGGCAACCTTGCTGGGTGACACTAATGTTTAAGTTCTTGGCTGTCCAAATCCACTCAGAGGCCCCTCAGAGAACAGACTTAGTGATAGTAGAAAATTCTATGAAGCAGTTCTTCTCTGCACATCTGGCACTGCCTTGGGTCAGAATCCACTTGAGGTGAACTAATAACAACCATCTTCCTGGGGATGCAAATGGTTAACGAGTTAGTGCAATCAGCTTCTAACAAAAAGGTTGGCAATCTGAGTTCACCACGGGGCAACCCGAAAGACAGGCTTGGAGATCTACTTCTGGAAAATTTGCCATTGAAAATCCTGGGACACTCCCCCCACCTATCGTGATCCCAGTTCTCCCTTACAAATCTGGCTAGACTAGAGGATGTACACTGGCACAAATAGGAACTGGAAATACAGGGAATCCAGGGAGGATGATCCCTTCAGGACCAGTGGTGTGAGTGGCGATACTGGGAGGGTGGAGGGAGGGTGGGTTGGAAAGAGGGAACTGATTACAAGGATCTACACGTGACCTCCTCCCCGGGGGACAGACAACAGAAAAGTGGGTGAAGGACATCGTTGGACAGTACAAGATATGACAAAATAATAATTTATAAATTATCAAGGATTCGTGAAGGAGGGGGAGGGGGGCTGTTATTAAGGGCTCAAGTAGAAAGCAAATGTTTTGAGAATGATGATGGCAACATATGTACAAATGTGCTCGACACAATGGATCTATGTATGGATTATGATAAGAGTTGTATGAGCCCCCAAAAATGATTAAAAAAAATCCTGGGACGCACAGCTCCACTCTGATGCACACGGATTGTCAAGAGTCAGAGTTGACTCAATGACAACTTAAAAAAAACACACAGCTTTATTCAACATATATTTCACATATCATCTAATTTAATCATTCAATCATATTACGATTTGTGGATCACTACAACAATCAATTTCAGAACATCTTATTCTCTTCCTCATTGTAGCTCCTCACCGCTCCCCACCCCTCAATCTCCCCCTGCCAAGTTAAACACAAAAAACTATTTTTTTAAGGAAAATCACAATGTTTGGGTTTATGTTTGTAGGAAAAAGGGCTTTGTTATATGTTGGTCTTATTATTGGTAGACATTTTATAGGATCTGAATGTGTCCTATTCCTAAGAGGGAGCGTGATGTTCAAAGAGCCTAGGCTTTGAATTCCCAACCGACTGCAAACCCTGGATGACTGAGTGGCCTGGCGCAGGTAGCTTCATCTCTGAGTCTCAGTTTTATCATCTGGGAAAAGATATGAAGAGGCCTTAGCAAGCAAATTTAACTTATGCAAAACTAGGACGCCCAAGGAATTAATTCATGAGGACACACTCATGGATATCTCATGAAAAGCTAGAGGACATTCTTGTGAGAACTTACATTTAAATGAGGTTGGTTGTAATTAAAAAGATATAAATGGTACATTTATTCAAATGTTTATTAGCATTATTCAGTGTAACTTTGTTATCGATTATGTTTCAAATTTTGTAGACATAACCAGTCGTCATCAAGTCGTTTCTGAGTTATGGTGAGCCATCACTGTGTCCGAGTAGCACTGAGATCCACAGCATTTTCCATAACAGTGGACCTTCAGGAAACTCAAACTCAACTGCTCTTGAGTTGGTTCCACTAATAATGACCCTTCAGGATAGGGTAGAACTGCTCCTGCGGTTTCCTAGACTTTAACTCTTTATGGACATAGAAAGCCTCATCTTTTCCCAAATGAGTGGCTGGTGATTTCACACTGCTGGTCTTGCACTTAGCGGCCCAGTATATCATCACTATACCACAAAAGCTCCTATAGGGGCCGCTGTTAGTCAGGATCGACTGGATGGCAGGGAGTCTGGTCCTTCAGAAGGTGTCTGGGACTTCCTTCTAAGGCACTTCTCTTGGCATACACACCTTCTATTTCTGCTTAGTGCCACACTCTTCAACGTTTGTACCGCCCTTGATAGTGAATAAGCAGGGAAAACCGTAATCTCAGTTTGATAGACCTTACCTTTTAATCAGAGGAGGCAGGCAATAAATAAATAAGAGAAATTTGAAGAGTAGCAAGAGTCATAAAATAAATAAATTGATGTGATAAGCATAAAAATGTTGTAATTGTAATTAGATGTTTGGGGAAGGTGAATTCCCAGTTGATGAACTGGAGATCAAATACAGTAAAAAGCCAACCATAACGGTTGAAGGTGGAGGGTTTGCAGAAGAGGGAAGATGTTACAAAGTCGTAAGGTGGAAATACGCTTGGCCCCTTGAGACACAGAAACAGGCCAGTATGACTTAGAGTAGGTTACACCAGTTCTTTCTGGGAATTCTGCAATCACCTCCTGTATCATTTGACCACCTTATTGTTCTTTGTATACAACCCATTGTCCACATAGACACTAAAGTCACATGTTTTTAAATGCAACTCCGATAATGTCATTTCTCTTTAAAACACTTTCAGTGTTTGGTCACTGAATTCTGTATTTATGATAGTTTCTTCTCCAATTACCCGCATATTTGCTGGCTTAGCATGGCAGGTAGAAAATAAAATGAAGATTTTGTATGTAAAGAGAAGAGAAAGGGACTTGTAGCTGAAGTGCATTGGCTTCAAAGGCCCCGTGGATCCTGCAGGACGAGGCCAGATGTAGTTCTCTTTACTATCAAGGGCATTCTTTCCATTCCTCATCTCTCCCCTTTCCCGGCATGGACCTCATCTCCCTCCTCGTGCTCAAGCTGCATGCCCTATCCCATGCTTCCCCCACCCGAAGGACGCCCAGCGTGCACGGCTGAAGCTCGCCCGCACACCTTCTTCACCGAGATTTGTTCCATCTCTAGACTCATAACCTACTAAATTAGTCAGAATTCCTCCGTTACGCTGCAGTAACAGATTCCTCGAACTTTACTCATCATTTAACATCTTTCCTTCCTTGCTCATGTTACACTTCTAACAAGGGTTGTCAGGGGTCTCTCTCCCACACATTCACTCCGGGACAGATAACTTCTAGTTGTACCATCTGGAACACACGGCATGATTAATTACTGAATGTAGATCAGTTCCTTCTAAACAATTCATAAAACACAACTGCCCAGTTATAAGACGCAGAACTTCAGGCATACTCATCACTGTGGCGTCTTTGTGAACCAAGAAATAAGCGAACCGGGGCCCTGAGAGTCAAAATAAAGAAAAAAGAAAGAAAGAAATGAGAAAGGCACATCGACAATGTGCACAGGAACAACCATTACGTGGCTTAAGAAATACATGTGTACTTTAAATCACAAAGCGCAGGTTTCAAATAAATTGTGTTACTGGAAAAATTCTACCTTTACTGTTAAGAACTCACATTATCCTGTTCTTTCTATCCCTTTAAAATTTTTTGCCTGAAATGAACTTGTATGACACTAAAGAGTTCAAGTCCATTTTATTTTCACTTTTCCTCTCTTTTAGCCACGCGGGCCAATATTTAGATCTGAAGGGGAAGGAATCTGGAGGGTTTTTGTTTTTTCATAGAGCAATTTTTATTTTTTGGTGTTAAATCCTCCATTTTTTTTTGGTCTCCCCTCCTTCCATCCCTCCTCTGTACTTGTTCCCACCCCTAGTCTTGTTTATTGGTGTATAAACCACATTTCTTCTTTGTTTTTCCCTATAATAATGGTGATAGTAAATATTTATAAATGTAAGATCGACTGAGCATGCTAAGCACAATGGTCTCTAGTTTTGTCTGCGTCTTGTGGTGTGTAGGAGTGTTAGCATTGTTTTTGATTGATGTCTACAGTTCCATAGGAAGAATGTCTCCGCTTGGTTATCCGTTCCTCTAGAGATGGGGCTTGGTTCCGTCCATGTTTTTACTAGTGTGGAAATTGTTGCAGTAAACATAGGTGTACGTATCTCTGCTGTGTTGTGTCCATAGTTTCTGTTGTGTATCTACCCAGTAGAGAGATTGCTGGATCATAAGGCACTTGAATTTGCATCTGTGGAAGGAACTGCCACACTGATTTCCATAGTGGCTACCCAACTCTACAGCTCCACCAGCCCTGTACGAGGCCTTCCTCTCTCCACATCCTCTCCAGCATTTGTCATTTTGGGTTTTGTTTAATTTTGACAAAAAGTGTTGGTGTGATTTTTTATTGTTGTTTTAATTTGTATTTCTCATAATTCTAATGATCTTGAACTTGTCTTCATATGCCTGTTAGGGGCTTGTATGTTGTCTTTGTTAAATTGCCTATTTATGTCTTATGCCCGTTTTTAATTGGATAATTTGTGTTTTTCTTGGTGAGATGCTATGGTTTTAAAAATATATATTTTGGAGATTACACATTATTATTAAATACTTTTATATTACTTTTATATGTCATTATGAAATTTACTGATATATCATTACTGAATATTTCTCACAATCTGCAGGTTCTCCATTGATTCTGGATAAAGTTTTTGTTTTGCATAAGTTTAATATTATTAGTAGGTCCTAGTTCTTTATTTTGTCTTTTTTAGTGCGGGTATTTAAAAAAATATTTTATTAGGGACTCATACAACTGTTATCACAATCCATACATACATCAATTGTATAAAGCACATCAGTACATGCTTTGCCCTCATCATTTTCAAAGCATTTGCTCTCCACTTAAGCCCTTTGCATCAAGTCCTCTTTTGTCCCCTCCCTCTCCACACCCCCTCCCTCATGGGCCCTTGATAATTTATAAATATTATTTTATCTTGCCCTATCCGGCGTCTCCCTTCACCCCCTTTTCTGTTGTCCATCCCCCAGGGAGGAGGTCACATGTAGATCCTTGTATTCAGTTCCCTCTTTCCAAACCACTCACCCTCTACTCTCCCAGTGTTGCCCCACACACCCCTGGTCCTGAAGGTATCATCACCCTGGATTGCCTGTGCCTCCAGCTCCTATATGCACCAGTGTACAACCTCTGCTCTATCCAGACTTGCAAGGCAGAATTCGGATCATGGTAGTTGGGGGGAGGAAGCATCCAGGATCTGGGGGGAAAGCTGTGTTCTTCATCGGTGCTACATCGCACCCTGACTGACCCATCTCCTCCCCTAGACCCCTCTGCAAGGGGCTCTCCAGTGGCCGACAAATGGGCTTTGGGTCTCCACTCTGCGCTTCCCCCTTCATTCACTATGATAAGATTTTTTTTTGATGATGCCTTGATCCATTTCTTCTTGTGTTGTAGGTTTGCTGAGATTTTCTACATCATTCTATGATAATTTAGGTAAATAATGCATTTGCAGAAGTGTATTAATTTCTTATATTTTCAAATTTGTTGAAATGCAATTTTTATAATACTGTGTGATTATGTTTTTAAATCTCATTTGGCTCTGTTTTAATACCACCTGTTTCATTTCTCACTCATAGAATTTGTTTTTTCTCATTCTTTTCCTTTGTTAGATTTGCCAGTTGTTTATCAATTTTGTTAATCTTTTCCAAAGAATTAACTTCTTGTCTTAGTGATTTTTCTATAGTTTGAAAATGGTTCTGATTCATTTATTTCTGCCCTAATTTTTATTATTTATTTTCTTCTGGAAAGTTATGGCTTGTTTTGCTGAATTTTTCCAATTGTTGTCGTTGGGTTAAGGTGTTTGCTCTGATCCTTTCTGCTTTGTTGATGTGTCCAGTTGTTGCTATAGTTGGCTTCTGGGTGCTGCTTTTCTGGGTCCCAAAGGTTTTGATATGTTCTGTTCTCCTTCTCGTTTGCTTTAAACAATCTTTCGATTCTGATTTTTGTTTCTTCAATTACCCAATGGTTTTGAGCAAAATGTTATTCAATTTCCAAGTATTTGGTATTTTTAGAGCTAATCAATCATTCTGTGGTTGATTTCCAATTTTGCAGCACTATGACCTGAGAAGATGGTTCGTATTATCTAATTGTTTTCTAATTTGTTGATTCTCGTTTAATTCTTGTTACAATTTCTAAAGTTCTGGATTCTTATTCCCGACTTATCCTCTACATTCATTTGACCAACTGGGGGATAAAACTAAAGGAAAAGGTAAAATAAAGGGACACATCAATATTAAATTTTTAACAATATAAAGTTATATTGTAAGAGCATGTTTCTATTGAGGGTATAAAGTGATAGATTTCTAAAATGTGCATTAAAACTCCATTTAAACAATGCTTTCATTTTTGAACCTCTTTTACATTACATTTGAGGAAAAGACTACTCTTTATTATAATTTAGGTCAATATCAAGCAGGGAGGCTGGATTTTTAAAATACTAGTTTGATTTTTTCCATTCACTTCATAGTTTGTAAAGAAAGAGCATTTGTTACAACCTCAATCTTGACATTAGTTACCCTCAGGCCAGTATTGTATAGCAATGATCTTTCTATCTTTATACACATTCTAGGATGCCAGCTCAGATCTGTGGAAAAGACAGGAGAAATATGAACTGTCATTAAACTGTCCAGATGGTCTGGATTACTTTAGAAATCTATTTGGTTATAGAATAAACCATTCTACATACTTTGGGGAAAAAGCCATACTGTGAACAAATTAAAATGAATGAAATGAGCCACTAGTAGATACTTTGCTTTTACAAGAATAAGTTTGGACTCAATTGTGGAATTTCTAGAGAATTTTTATCAATTTATAAAACTCAGTGCCATCAACTAGATGCCAACTGATAGCAACCCTATAGAACAGGGTAGAACTGCCTTTGTGAGAGTCCAAGACAGTGCACCTCTTAGAGTAGAAAGCCCTGTATTTTTCCCATGAGTGGTTTGTGGGTTCAAACTGCTGACCTTATGAAATGTAAAGAAAGTTTGATGATTCAAATTTTCTTCCCATGATTAAGACTCTATGAAAATGTGTTAGAATAAACAAGGTTGATTCAGATCAAGGACTAGTGGGATCCCAGGCCAATGTGTAGCCACTCAGCCACCAGAGTTCCATTATCAATTCACAGGAATGCAATTTTCAATTTTGTATCAGCACATTCATTTCACCAAGCAAAGCATCCCTAATAAATTTTAGTCATTTAAATCTGTCAAAATCTACAGGGTTAGCATTTATTTAAATAGTTTCCTTGTTTCTTGATTATAAAAACATAATATTGTATAGATTGTAGAGGAAGTGATTGATTATGTGAGCAGGCAAAAAGACATGAACAATAGGTCAAATCACCTGGGTCGAACTTTTCCTTTTCCTGTCTAATTTGATTGAGGAGTTTAGGGGCCCATCACTATTCCTGTATCTGCATAAAAAAGGAAGAAAGAAAGAAAGTTAAACACTATGGTATATCTTAGCAATTTTTCTCCACAAGGATTACACAAAATTGTAGCTATGAGAGTACGCTCCAAATTGTTAAGTAGTTGTCATATTTTTTATGAAGTAAATGAGTGTTTTTTAATTCTTCTCAACTACTAGATGATTTCTAGCTGTAAAGTGTAGATGCTAGAAGATTGATCCTAGAATGCTTGATTAATTGTGCAGAAGGTTTTTGTCAATTCACTATAAAAATAATGGGTTCTTTCTCTCCCCCTGCCTCCACCCCTCCTTCCCCACCCCCCCAACCCCTGCAAAAGCTTGGTTTCTCCTGCTTATGATGACAGAGGGTAGAAGAAATGTAGTATCCTAGGAGGATGATCCACCTGAATTTTGTTTCGTATTATGGAGTTAAACAAAAGCTGTTTTCCTTCCTACATGTGCAGAGTCTAAGTAGGGAAGAGATGGAAGCCATCTCCTTATGTTAAGAAGCTAGAGGTATTACATAAGGAAAGTTTGCTGATCCAAACTTTCTTCCTATGATTAAAACTCTATGGAGATTTGGTAGAATAAACAAGGTTGACTCAGACCAAGGACCAGAAAAGGTACACAGGCCCGATGTTGATAGAGTTAGGATTTTAATTTTAGCATTTAACACCAGTTCTTTCTGTCGCAGTGGTTGTGCCAAATGGGCAAAAGTTAAACACGGGGATTTAAAGTAAAGATAATCTTAGCACTTAGAGATAAAAAGTGTTTACACTGTCATATTGTTTACCTAAATGAAGGATAAAATACACAATTAGCCAAAAAGTCACCATGAATAATTAGAAATAGGGTAAAGAAGACAAGAATAGAAAACTGTGCTTTTTAAAAATAGACTTTACAGAGTTAATTTTGACCATGATAGTCTTTTCAATAATGACAGAATAAAATTTAATTTAGAAATACATCCTTAAAAATTAAAATCAGAATGAAAAACAATTTCAATGAAGCTATTGGTGGCGTACTCATTTGGAGAGGACCTATTCCAAACTATGTATTTCACAGTGATCTGAACATAGGTTGGTGAAACTTGGTCTCATTGACTTTGGACATGTTGTCAGGAGAGCCCGAATCCTGGGAAAGAGCATCGGACTCCACAAAGGAGAGGTTCATGAAGAGAGGGGAAATCCTACACATGGTGGATTGATACTGTGGTTGCCACCATTGGCTCCAATCCAATAATGATGGTAAGGCTGGCACATGATGGTGCAGGGTTTTGTTCCGTTCGACATGAAGTCACTATGGAGCCAACTCAATAGCACCTAACAACAAGGACAAAAATAACCTCAAAGGAAAGACTTCAACAGTTTGGGATTTTTATGATGTCACCAAGAAATTAGAATTTCAACATTGGAGAAAGGAAATATTGATAGAAGTTCAATGAGGTTAAAGTAAAAATGCATTTGAATTTTTGTCTGAATTTGAGTGGAAAATATCGTGAAATTATGATTAATTTGTCTTTACAAAGAAATTTTCTATTTCTGTCCACTAAAAGGGCAAAAGCAGCAAACATGCCAGTGGTAATGCGTTTACAAACTGTGTTTACAGTACATAAACTGTGCTCTCACACTACCAGTTTCCAATGGCCACAAACAAGCACACCTGACAAAAGGACTGCTTCTAGGAAAGGGGCAGGGAATTTCCAAGTCGAGCCCGGAAAACTTCGTCAAAGCAAGATTAAACCTAGCTATTTATCAGTGTCATGGAAAGAAATGAACAAAATCATTTGACCAAAATTAGGCTTATTATTATTACTAATAATGTCAATGGATTGAAAAATAGCAAGTGTGTTCAAAGATATAAATTCATTATCATGCTAAAAAACTAAAAGTTACTGATACCGTTGGGGGATGTTAAAGAATTATGTGTTATCTTGAAAATTAGCAAAAGGAACAAAATCAAATATCTATTCTGCCTTTTCTACAAGTATTTGTTTAGATGACCAAATATTTGTGGAAGGAATACTTTTATTTCTAGATCTTTCCAACTAATAACTAAAGAAGAAATTTACAGAGCGGCATATAACTGCTTTGTAAACTAATTAATGTATTAATGACTATAAACAAATGACCAGTCATAACTACCACCATTCCCCCCAAAAAAAAGAAAGAAAAAAGAAAAAGGCAATTAGCTATCAGCTATTCTTCCTACAAGTACTCAGTTAATCTGTGAAGGCATTGTACAAAATACTTTAACCTAAATTTCATCAAACTTCCAGTTCTAACTACCAGTTTCCCCTCAAATATGGGAAGCACCGAAGCATGTTCAATGGTACCCCTGGAAAGCCATCAGAAACATCCAGATGTCAGAAAACATTAAATCACTTCTTAAAACATATACAATGCAAGGAAAATAGATGAGAGAGAACACAGAGAATAAAATAGACTTTAGAGACTTATTGGAATGTATAACCTTTATATCCTGATTTGAACAAATTATTAAAAAACATCTTTTAGACAACTGGAAAATTTGAAGACTACATGGATATTTGATATGAAGGAAATCTCACCTATTTTAAGTGTAATTTTTTTGGTTTAGGTTTTCTTTTTACTAGTCCTATCTTTTAGTACTACAAGAAATATTTAATTTTAGTACTAATAACAAAATTAGTATCATTTTATTGGAAATTATTATAAATTGAATTTTTTCTTCTTTTTTTGTTTTTTTTGTTTTTGTTTTTTGTACAGATGTGCTTTATACAATTGATGTATGTATATGTATGAACTGTGAAAAGAATTGTATCAGCCCCAATAAATTGTTAAAATAAAAAATATATATATAAATTGAATTTTATTCAATATACTGGTGATAAGATAGTAGCTAAAGATGGTTGGTTTATGTTTGAAATGTTCATAGTACAGAATAAAAAAATAATAATCAAAACACTGGCACACATCGTGGCTACCCTGATGCCTACACTGGACCCAGAGCCTCACCTAGATGCCTACCCTGGACCAAGAGCCCTACCTCAATGCCTACACTGGACCAAGAGCCTCACCTAGATGCCTACACTGGACCTAGATCCTCACCTAGATGCCTACACTGGACCAAGAGCCCCACCTAGATGCCTACACTGGACCAAGAGCCTCACCTAGAAGCCTACACTGGACCTAGATCCTCACAATTATCCCTTGATAGTCAGTAGATCAGCATCGTCTGCTCATCTGTGTAGGAATCATCTTCATCAGTGTTACCATGTGGCATACATCAACTGACCATGTTCCAGGTACTATCCATTTGGAGTTACAGAATCTAGACTGATAGACTTTGGATTAATTAAGCCTCTAGTATGCTTAGAAAAATAGAGTGGTAATAAAATTCTCAAGAAAGATCACCTATCATTGTTGCCAAGTAGAACCAGTGGGGGAGACTAATGTATGTTGGACAAATAGAAAATATAAATCGGATTTAGTAAAACAGCAATACTGGTTAAATGTGACTTATTTCAATAGCATATTTTAATTCCCTGTGGATTTTTTCCTATTAATTAGGAAGCTTGTTTTTTGGAACTGCTGAAATTATACTGATCAATATTTATCAACCAAATAAAATTATTTTAATACATATGAAATCTATATAATAACCATTTCAACAAAACGTTAATTTATTCATTTGCTGATCAGTTTGTTTGATTTGTTGACCAAAGAGATTTCCGTTGTTTAAAAAGTAAAATCTCAATGTAACAGGACCTACTATGTCATTAATTACTTCCCAGGCCCCAACTTCTCGATCCTTTTTCAGTCTCATGCCTAAGTCCTTGAGCTTCCTAGTCCCTCCAGCCCGTGACAAAATCAGCTCACACTCATTGGTAGGAATTGTTCTTGGGACATCATTCTGTGTGAAGCATCTAGAATAGGCCAGCTTGTTCTCTAATAAATCGCTGCTGAATTATTGAATGATGTCATCCCAGTGTTTCCCTTATTAAAAATACCCAAGACCATTTCTTCATCTTTGGCAGCCTACCCTTGAGATGCTTACCAGAATTTGTATTATTAAAATTCTTAGCCATATGTCATTAACAGAAAGCACATTTCATTTTCAATCTACTGTTTTACTTAACCCAGTGACACTGTTTTAATTAAAATGTCCAGTCTGTGCGCACCCTTTCAGTTTTAAGTAAACAAGAAAGAAAACAGACCAGTTTTGCCTTTTGCAGGCAGGAATGACAAACAGTGAGATTGTCAGATATTTATACACAGATGTGTTGGCTCCAAATTTAACCTCACTACTTGCAGTCTTCTAATTCATCTCTTATGCCAACATATCCTATTGTAGTCCAAGTTCAACAGGATCCTACTTCTAGGCTTCTAAAACAACTTGGTTATGATTTCTTTAAACGATATGTCTTTTAAATTATACAAAAATACATGTTTGTTACTGGAGAAGCAGAAGACAAAGAAACAAAAAGGAAGGTCCCTAATGTTCTTACTGCTCGGAGATGCTCTTAGTTTACAGTAGAATGTAAACCATTTTTATTTCCACAAAATGGATCTTAGCATATATACTATTTTAATGAGATTTTTTTCTACTAAAAAATATTTCACAAATACGTGTGGCTGTGAAGGAAGGAAAGTTTCTGGAATGGGAGATTTTGTTGTTTTTCAAATTAACCACAGATTCCCTATGGATCTGCAGGGATAACTGTGCCTGAGTCATGCTTCTAAGATGCTTTGTTTTTGTAGAACAATATGAGACCTTGAAAAGAAACTTCTTATAAAGAAATTCATATGTGATATATATGACAGAAAGAAGTTCACATGTGATATAAAGTATTCTGCTCTTTGTGGAAATGTGTAAGCCTAATTACACATGGATTGCCTGATTCCTCAGATCCCTGCCACCTCACTGATCTCATGCATAATGATCTGAAATTCATTAGTCAGTAGTGTAACTGAGTAGCTAAACATAGAAGGAAGATATAATGAAGTAAAAGACCTGAGTCGAAGATTTCAAAGGCAGCTCAAAAAGACAAAGTATTATAGCGAAATGTGCAGAGACTTGGAGTTAAAAAAAAAAAAAAACCTTTAGTATTTCTCAAACTGAAGAATTGAGGAAAAAATTCCAGCCTTGAGGTACATCTGTTAAAGGTTTCCATGGACAGAAAGTTGAATGACTCAGGAAACATCAATAGAAGTTGGAAAGAATGCAGAATCACTACCAAAAAGACCTAGTGAACATTCAACCATTTCAGGATGGAATTAAGGAAGACATTCAAGCTGCGCTGAAGGTATTGGTGAAGAAATGGTTCCAAAAATTGGCCAATTCATCAAATAGATATAATACTGGAAATGCTTACTTATTAATGCAAAGACATTTAGAACACATCTACCTGGCCAACCAACTAGAAAATATTTCATCTGTGTTCATTCCAAAGAAGGTTGGTACCATTGGATGAGGAACTTTCAAATAATAGTATCAATATTACACACAAGTAAAATTTTTCAAAGGATCATTAAAATTAGTCACAGCCATACTTTGACAAGAAATTGTCAGAAATTCAAACAAGATTCAGAAGTGAATGCATAATGAGGGGTATGATTACTGATGTCAGATGGATTTTGGCTAAAAGCAGAGAATACCACAATGATGCTCACTGGTGTGTTAGTGACTGCGCAAGGGCATTGAACTGATTGGCTAATAGTAAATTACGGACAACATTTTGAAAAATGGGGATTCCGGAATACTTAATTGTGCTCAAGTGCAACCTGTGCAAAAACTAAGAGGGAGTTGTTCAAACAAACCAAGTGGAAACTTCATGTTTTAAAATCAAGAAGGGTCCACGGAGCAAATCTGATACCTTGGCCATGTGAAGAAGAACACAGTATCAACATTGGAAGAAACTCATCAGCAAGGTGAACATTCAGGTTATATCTACTACCTGGCTCGGTGACAGTGAAGAGGATTTAAAGCACTTACTGATGCAGATCAGACCACAGCCTTCAGTGTGGATTGCATCTTGACATCAAGAAAAGGAAAAATCCTCATAGTTGTCTCAATAAGCAATACCATAATAAATAGAGAAAAGATTGAAATGGTCAAGCATTTTATTTTATTTGGATCCATATTCAACAGACATGGAAACAGCAGTCAAGAAATTAAACAACATATCGCACCGGACAATTCTGCTGCAAAAGACTTCCCTAAAAGGCAAAAGAACAAAATGTTACTTTGAGGTCTAAGATGCACCTGATCTAGGCCAAGGTATTTTCAATCATATCATATTCATTAAAAAGTTGTACAATAAATAAGGAAGATAAACAATAACGGATGCAGCTGAATGATGGTATTGACAAAGAAGACTGAATATACCATTGACACGTGAGCAGGAGAGACCAGTGCCTGCTAAAGAACAGCAGAAAAGACGAAGGCTTGTAAGAAAATGGATTGATACAGTGGCTGTAATACTAGGTTCAAATACATTAAAGATTCCGAGGATGATGGTGCCACAGACAGCATTTTGCCCTGTTGTACATAGGGTGTTGGCAACAACTGACTCAATGGCACTTAATGACAACAGTACGCCAAATTACAAGACTTTATATCCTACAATTTCTCTTGGCAGATTTTAATATGTAAACTTACCCTTTTCTTTACTTAAACATTTCCTCAGTGTATGATCACAGTTTGCTAGTCAAGTTGTATTGATCTTATCACACAGAGCCTCTTATTAGCTTATTAGGAATCTCCCTAATAATTATTGTCTACCACTTTGCCTTGCTGATAAGTAAAAACAAACCAATTGTGATTTCACATTCAATAATACTGGGAGGTACTATTACTGTTGTTAGGTGCCTTAAAGTCCATCCTGAGGCAGAGCTACCTTATGTAAGTAGTGCAAGCACCACATGGTCCTGAACCTGCCTCACAATTGCTGCTGTTGTTAAGCCCATTGTTGCAGTCAATGCGTATCATTGAGGTCTTCCTCTTTTGCGTGGCAGTGTCATGATGGCTGTATTCAGCTTGAAAGTCCTATCTTTTCCAAGCCAACACAAAGAAAAACCACTTTGTTCTTCGAAGGCTTGAGTATTTCAATTTTTCCAGCATCTCCCAACAAATAAAAGATAATTTATCTTCTCGTTTGTTGACTCACTATTTAAATATCTCTCCCTTGTGATAGCCTACTCCATTCTCACTTCTTAAAACAACCCATACGACTTAGGAGTAAGCACATATCCTCACTGAAACAGGATAACATATTGCATCACCATTCCATAATGATGTGGTTATTGTTGGGTGCCTTTGAGTTAGCTTTAACCCATAGCAACCTTATGTACCACAGAATGAAACACGGCCTATGCCGGTGCCAGCCTCACACTTAGAGGAATGCAGAATTACATCCATAATTAGAAGTATGTGGAAAACACACATACAGGATGAGTAGGATAAATTGAAGGATATCTTTGAAAATGTTCTTTTTAGGATTTTAAAACCACGCCTTCTGAAACTTTTCTGTTTTGTTAACAAAACCCTTAAAGTAAATGCTTGGAAGAAACTGCAGACATTGTCCAGGCACCAAGTACTGGAATTTTCACTCTAATTACTTGGCACATCGTGCATTTTAATTTCTCCCCCAGTTCACAGAGGCAATGTGCACAAAACCATGTACTCAAATTCTGGAAGATTCAGAAGAATTTCTCTTTGTTGTCTAAAGGGTTTTCTAGTTGCCACAGAAAGGATAAAGGCTGGCTGGTATGGTCTGAAAATTCTCTTTGGTTATGGTGTTTGTTTATTGTAAACATGATGTGGGGCCCATTTTGATCTCGTCTGATTTTACAAAAGGAAAGGAGAAGCAAAGTCAGCAATAATCCAAGACTCCCTATGAGGGAGAGGTCGGACCAGCCTTTACCCTCAATCTTCTTACCAATTCTAATGCCATCTAGTCCTCCCAAGGCAATCTTCATGTCTCTATTGGGCTTGGTTATTCATTACAATGTTCTTACTGAACTCACCATATCCAAGATTAGGGACATTAACAGGTTACAATTCAGGATAAAAAATACTCAGGATATAGTTCTTTTAGTCAAGAGTACTTCTCAGTTGCGCCTTCAGGCATGCCTCTCTTTGGTCATGGGTCTCTCGACCCTGTGATTCCTTAGCCGTGGCTCTGGTCAAGCAAGTATTCCAAAGCTCCTTTAGTGCCGCTGATAAATGCTCAGAGGGCATTCCTGGACGCTATAAACCTTACTTCAAATGTGTTGGGCTCTAACGCCCCCAATTAATTTTCCAAGGTCCTACAATCTTCCCTGGGCTTACTTAACTGGCAAAATAATGCTAAATTTCACAGGGACTAAACTTGTATTCAAACTATAGAGCAACAATACAAGAACATGACTTAGAAATCTGGAAGGCTAGACCTTTATCACTCTGATGTACTTACAAGGTCATCTAAAGCCAACTAGTGACCTTCTCTCCCTTGTTTTACAGACACAAAATTGCGATGAAGAGGCTGCCTCTGATTCCAATGTATGTTAGAAGCAGTTCTAGGGCTTGTATGCTGCTTTGTGTTTAGTGTTGCAGTGCAGTAGGGTAGGGTCTGGAAAGCAGATCTAATGTAGGTCTTTCAAGGAGGATGAGATTTACTAATCGGATGCTAACAAAATCATTGTAAATAGTGAGGGAACAGAGTTAAAGAAAGTTTCCAGTTTCCTGAGAATTACAAAGTTGTAGAAATTTCAGGAAATTTCCACCAGTGGTCTCAATTGTTGGTAGCCTCAAAACAGGTGAATTATAAGAGAGTAGATGGATTTGTTGCAAAACCTCATATCTATTATCTGCCAAAGCCCTCATGACTGTCTGCCAATGCCATTGTGTTTTATTTTCTTTTGCCTTCCAAATTTAACACAAATAAAAACAAACAAACAAACTAACAAAACCCCAAACCAAAACAAAAGCCTAACTAGAAATGTTTCAGGGGAAGAAAAGGAATTCTGAGAAGTATAGTTTCTAGGCTTCCAACAAAAGATATAGGCAAAAAAGTAAACCCAACACAATTATGTTGCTGTGAAATTGCAATCTACGCGGAGTTACTGCTATCTTCTGAAATGAGGTCATTCATGTTCCTCTTTAGCTCTCAAACTCATTCTCATAGGCTGTGGTTGCATGTTTATGATGGGTAAGGGGAGAAGAAGTGTGAGAGAAGATTGTGGAAACACATGAACAGTTTCCTGGGATTTCGTTTCAAAGGATCATGAGGTCGTTGGATGATTTCATGTCAACTTACATTTATGGATGGAGTCCAACCTGTCAGTCAGGTCACAGACCGACGAAGCCTCCTGGGAGGTGAGGCCTTCTTATTAGGGTGAAAGTGGGAACATACTTCATGCTGCTCCTGCCCCTTTCTGTTTGCTGGGACTCTGCCTGCCTCCAGGGGCAGCTCCCTGTAGGCCTGCCAAGGCTGTAGCCAGAGAGCTGTTTGAGCTACACTGACCTTGGACCCACCTGACTCTCACCCTCGGGCTGGTGATCTTCCTGTGCTCTGCCTCACCTTTCTGCATCATCAACCTGTGGTTCTCTGAGTTCTGAAGAGGACCCTAGTTTGCATCAGTCTTATGGACTTGGGTTGAGATGCCTTCTTTTATCTATCTATCTATCTATCTATCTATCTATCTATCTATCTATCTATCTATCTATCTATCTATCCATCTATCTATCTATCTATTCATCTATCTATTTATTTTAATCATTTTATAGGGGCTCATACAACTATTATCACCATTCATACATACATCAATTGTTTAAAGCACATTTTTACATTCATTGTCCTCATCATTCTCCAAACATTTGCTCTCCACCTAAACCCCTGGCATCAGCTCCTCATTTTTCCCCTCCCTCCCCGCTGCCCCTTCCTTCATGAACCCTTGGGGATGCCTTCTTGATATAAGATTGTTTCTTGATGTAAACTCTTTCTTATACATGAATGAGTATCACTGGGTTCATTTCTCTCAATAATATGGCCTAATACAGATCATAAATATATTTGAAGAAATATGGGGAGATGGAGGCAATCATAAGACATCCTTTCAAAAAGAAGAGTACTTGGTTTTGGACAACTAGGTTAGGAAGTGAAAGAACTCACTGTCATTAAGTCAATTCTGACTGATGGTGACCCCATAGGACAGGGTAAAAATGCCCGTGTAGGTGTAACTATGGGAGTAGAAAGCCTCATCTATTACTCAAGGAGTGATTAGTTTCGAACTGCTAACTTTCTAGTTTGCAACCTAACTCATAACCCACTTTGCCAGCACAGCGCCTCTAAAAATCTTAAAAGGACTGCTAAATCATCTTATACGCTAGATGGAGTGGGGTGGGGGGTTATCAAACACCCAACCAAATGCCAGTAGGAACACATCTGTATTTTTGAGCTTATTAAATAGATTTATTAACTTAGTGTGTCCAGAAAGTCACACGCAAGGGAACTTTCAAAACTCACTGCCATTGAGCAGATTCTAACTCATAGTGATCCTATAGGATGAAATTGAACTGACCCCTGGGTTTCTGAGACTGTGAGTCTTTATGGAAATAGACAGTCTCATCTTTGTCCTGAGGAACAGCAGTGGTTTCATATTACTGGTCCAGTGGTTGGCAGCCCGATGCATAACTCCCTGCAATACAAGGGGTCCAAGGCAATACTAAGGACACTTGGTGGGATGGGGAGGGGGCGGTCAGGAGGGAAGGGGCCAGTTCTGGACTGAATGCTCTCAACAGGCATAGGTAATTTTTACAGTAATTAATTATCTCAAAAAATTTCGCCAAGAAACACCAAGATTAGAGTAGGAAAAGAGTTGTCATTGATCTGGAAGCAAATTTAACTTTATAAAGGGGATCATCACTATTTTTGTGGTATGCTTTGCCCACACTTTGTTGAACTCAGCTCACCAAACAACGGGGTGAACGGTTCATTCGAAATGCCTTCCCCTCCTCTTTCCTCCCGTTAGTAACACTGCTTATGTTGGCTTTGTCTGTTTCCTTGTGGAAACTCATTTGTTTAGAACATTAGTCTGATCGCCAGTTGGATGGATTGTCATTTTATTTGCCGTAGTTAACAGCCCAGCTTTCACTTTGCTGAACAGGGATGGAAATTTGGAACTACAAGCCAGTTGCTCAGGAAAGCAAGTGCTAATCCTCGCACTAGGTCCCTGGGTGACACAAAGGTTTGCACTTCACTTCCAACTGAATGACAGGTTCAACTTACCTAGTAGAGCTGCAGAAGAAAGGCCTGGCAATTTGGTGTTTTCTCACATCTCTGAAATCTCGATGGAGCAGCTCTACTCTGTAACGCCTGGGGTCACAATGGATCAACTCAATGGGGTTTTTGTTTGGTCTCAATCTCTTTACACCAGCAGTCCTGTACTTCATTCTTTCCTTCTAAACTGCACTTATTTTAACAATGAGATCCATGCGGAAACCATCTATAAGGGATTTCATTTATAGCATATGAAAACATTAGACTTTCCTAGGCTGCCCCCAAAGAGCCTTGGTAGAAGAGTGGATTAAGTATAGGGCTGCTAATGAAAAGGTTGGCGGTTCAAACCAACCTGCAGTACCACAGGAGAAAGAGGAGACAATCTGTTCCCAGAAGATTTGCACCTCCTCTGGACTATTAAGTCTCCATGAATTGTAACCAACTTAACACAGTGAGTGGGTGAGGCACCCTCAAAGGCAGATTACCCAGTCAATAAAATAAATATGATTCACTTATACTTACTGATATGTAGTGCTTGACTTTTTTTTAACCCTCATCATTTACTTACTAATCTACAGTGACCAATTTCACCTTGGTTTCATCACGTTGTGTAGTAAAAATCATGGGAAACTGGTCACCGCAGATTAATAAAGTTGAGGATGTAGTAGAAGTGAAGAAAAACATGAGGGAGATGCTGTCAGTCATCCAAATAGATGAGTTTGAAAAGTGTTTCCAAGAATGGAATCACAGATTTAACAAACATATTGATTATAATGGAGAGTACTTTGAAGGTGCTAAAGTTGTTTTATAAAAAAATTTAAATACATTGCTTTGGGGAAAAAAAATCCAGGTTTTTTTTTTGGTACCTCCTCGTCTACCCTAAAGAAGTAAGAGCCATACCACCAGATGACATATGCACAGCCCTGTTCTCTTCACAGCACCATGCGCAATAGCAAGAAGATGGAAACAACCTACATGCCCGTCTGGAGAAGAATGGTTTCAGAAACTCTGGCACATACACACAGTGGAATACTAGGCATCACTGAAGAATAATCATGAAGCCACGAAGCTCCTCATGCCATGTGTCGACGTGAAGACATTATGCTGAGTGAAATTAGTCACATTCTGCTGAGTGAAATTGTATGAGACCACTATTATTTAAAAAAATAAAGAAAGAAAAGAAACAAGCTGTCATACCAAAGGGAGGATCCCCAGGGAAGAAAGATGAACAACAGACTAGAGTGCCGACGCGTATCAACATGGGCGAGGAGGAAGACAGTAAACCACGGAGAAAAGAGAAATCAAAGGAAGGGGATTGGGCGAGCTAATAGAGGGTTTGATAAATTGACAAAGCTGATGATCTGAAATGTAACCCCCTACTAATTCACAATCTAAAATTTTTAAACAACGAACTTAAAAAGCATAAAGAAACTCATTGAAGTTTTATTCATTTGGTGCAAGAAAAGAGGAACATAAATCAGGATCGTCATAAAGAAGAGCTGCATAAGAAACGTCTGGTGGGAAGTTCTCAATACAAAGCCATCATGTCTCAGAGAAAGCACCTACTTTCCCTTCACTGACCAGGAAGCTCTCCCAGCTCTCCTATGTGGCGTTTTTACTGGCTGGTCCTGCAAGAAAGGCTAAGTAACGCCTTCTGAGGCTAGCTGCTATGTCTTCCAGATGCATCTTTCCCAGTGTGGCCAGCCCCCAGTCTATTAGCACAAACCCTTAGGTGTATCCGGGGCTTTCAGATAAAGACAACTTCATCACTCTGAGGGTTATTGTACAGACTCTAAGGACAAAGGTCAAAGAGGTTTTCCATTGCCACACAGCTAGAAGCACTATACCTCTGGCTTTGGGTATCTATCCAGTTTAGCTTTCAGCTCCCGATTCAGTTTCTTCTTCTACAACACCAGTAGGCCAAAAACTAGTAAGTAGGATGCAGGTCTAGATAAGTACAAATGTAATTATGAATATAATGGAGAAAAATATGTGTATATAAATTATTTTGGATTCTTTAAATAAAACTTTTATTCTTCTTTATGACCACTCCTTCCTTCTGTGAGAAAATCCAGCAGCTGTATTGTATTGGGGTGAAGATAGTGGGAGAAGAGCAGCAGCAGGCCTCTGGGCAAATGGGTAGACATAGATTTGGGGGGCCTAAATCTCTTTTCATCCTTCCTTGGACTCCCTAGCACAGAGGTGAAAGGGATGCCATCCATGTATGCCCACTCCATCCTTGGAGGAGGCAAACTCACTAGAGTTGGATCAGCCCTGGGAACGCATTGGAGTTGGAATAGCACTGTGTACTTGATCTAAGCATCCCACAGAGGAATTTTCCTTCTTCCCCAGGAGAAGAAGAAGCTCTTCCTTGTTGGGGGTTTGTGCTTTTATTTTTCTGAGAATCCAAAACAGGGTGCTTTGTGTGAAATTTTAACTCAAAAAAAATTAACTGTATGTGGCTAGGGAGTTTGTGTTCTTGCTAGAGCAGAGTAGTTGATCTCTACAGGACTGACATTCATTCTCAGTGAGCTGTACTTGTTCATGAAGTAGTCATCAAACATGACAATTTTAAGGACTATAGTTTCAATAATATTAGACTTGTTGGTGATCATATTCAGGGTGTATACTTAGCATGAGATCCCTGCTGCAGTTATAAGGGTATCTAAACAAGAAATAGGCCCTGCACTACTGAGTAAACTACAGAACTAGACACTGCTGTACCATTTCCCCTTTAAAGGTTATCTCTTTTTGAAAGGGAAAGGGAATGGACTTTGGAGCAATGGATTTCACATAAGTCTTTTACTTTGCTATTTACATGTTCTATGGCCTTTGGGGTGCAGCTAACTTCTCCAAGCTTCGATTTCTTCATCAATGAAATGTAACACAATGTATATATCATGGGCTTTAAATGTATCAACATCAATCTCATGAGTAAACATGTAACATTTCGTTGGACCTAAATTAATCTTATTTATGAGCATGTACTTGTGTTTGGTAGCAGAAAATTTATTGACAAGGGAGCCCAGTCTATTTTCTTTTAGAATAGTCTCAATTACTCACTCACTTTAAAATTTAAATGGGCTCAGGACACCCTTCACATCTCTTTTCTCAGTCTATTTCTTCTCAAGGTACACGCGGCAGGAAGAAGCCCTTACCACAGCATCAGAGTCCATCTGAGTCCTCTGAGTCTGGCCCCCTTTCAGACGCTTCATCCCTCTTGGTCTTTGGCCTCTGTGCCAACTGGTTTCTGTTCATGAAGAAACACGACATCTGTTCTCCCGGCACAGTGCACTGTGCACAATTGTTCTTCCCACAGTAGCCCCAGTGTAACTCTGTTGTTCCCCCATGCAGCTTCACACGCCACCAAAGTCTGGTCTAAAGACCACCACGCAGAGCCGCTTCTGGAGGAACCCTATGTTCCTAAGCAGCACCCCACCGGCCCCCCGGCAAGCACTCTCATTAGCTAACTTCTTCAACTCCTTTTAAGGGCCAGGGAAGCTTTCTGGGGCTGAGGCCTTGAAGAGAGCCTGTATACTCTAATCAACTGGGCTTGAAGCTTGAATCATGAGGCATAATGCCAGATGGCTTTAATAGGAAGACCCACAAGTAGACGCCCTAGCATTAGACAGCGTGGCAAGGAAGAAAGAGTGCAAGGATGGAACCCTAGTGACCTTGATTAGAGCCTAACTTGATGACTGACTAGATGTGAACCCGAGGGACTAAAGAGAGAAATATAAACAACATCTACCTCAGAGGGTTCTAAGGATCAAATAAAGGAACTCTAAGTAGAGATGGCAAGTATGTACTGGACTATGAACAGCAAGATCAGCAGTTCAAACCCACAAGTCTCTCATCAGGAGAAAGATGAGACTGTCTCCAAAAAAATGTACAGCTTCAGAAACCTATAGTGTTGCTATAGTGATTCAGAATGGACTCAATGACAGTGGGCAAGGATCCAATGACGTATCGAAAGCAGGAGATGATCAGTAGGTGTTATTTTTCTTCTATTTCTAATCAGGCATGGTGAATCGAAGACTAGTTCTACTGAACTAGATTGGGTTACTGCCTGACACATTTAAGCACCTGTTTTCTTTGTTGGTTTGATTCCATGTTAAGAGAAATAATGCAAAATATGTTAATAAAACTGAAAACATATGGCATCTTCACCCTAAGTAATGAAATTAAATGCTGTTGATGGAGCCAGCAACATCTTTGAATACAGAAACCACGCAAAATAGCCTATTAAGAAACCTGAAAATTACTGAACTACGAACTTGTCGGAAGACTGTGAGGTTTAAATAAGGGAGCACAGGAAGGTGAAAATATAATTCAGGTTATAAGCGGAGTCACTAATTTACTTTGACATTTGGGACAAGTTGCTACACCTTGAGACTCCACATTTCGCTTTCTGTCAGTACTTCAAATCGAAAACAACATGAATGTCAGGTCATTAGTAAGAGGAAATAATACCGCAGTGCTTGAGTCATTATTAACACAATATGCATGTAATAATACGCCAGTGTTTAGGTAATTACTAAGCATTTGCATATATGTAGATGTATCTATATGTACATAAGGAGGCTTTTGTGTCTTCATGTATGTAAGGATAGATCCATACCTACATAGGGGGCTTCAGAATGTTTATGGAAAAACGGAATTAAAAGTTACAGATTTTCTCCTGGAACCTTTTAAAGCCCCCTTGTATTTTCATCCAGAGCCCGAGTGGCATATTGGTTACACGTTCCGCTACAAGACCAAAGGTCAGCAGTTTGAAACCACATGCTGGAGACAGACAGGGCATACTATTCTGATTAACAGTTGTAGGCTAAGAAACTCTCAAGAGCAGTTCTACCCTGTCTTATAGGGCAGCTATGAAGTTGGCACTGACTCAATGGCAGTGACTTTTGTATCTTTTTATTATCCCATTCAGTTTAATAAAATAGTTTTACTTCTTGTGAAATTATTTGATGAACATTTTGGAACATTCTTCCTGGAGCAAATATACCTGGATTTCTATGCATAGGAATTAGATTTGGGGGCTTTAGGACTTTGAGAATACTTGTTGGCCAACAAATCTGCTAACATTTCATATTGATTAGACTTTTAAACTTTGTCCATCTATGCAATAGCAGCACTTGTTTACTTTAATACCCATTTTCCTGATTAATAATGGCAACTCTATATTTTATGTTTATATGTTATACCAACTTTAATTAACTCTTGAAATGTTTTCGGTCTCTTTCTGGTAACTGCTTATTCATATATGTTGTCAATATCTTTCTAATGAATTGGTAAGGTTTTAATTTTAGTTGACTCCAGAATATTTTGTGTATTCAGGATACTATTCGTTTGTACATTATTCATTTTGTAAATATTTTCTACCAGCTTTGAGTTTGTTTTTTATGTTATTTTGATTAACAAAAGTTATTAATTTTAATAATTATACATTATTTCTTTTACATTCTCTAAATTGCTTGAGAAAGCTTCTTTACCAGGAAGTAATGTGTATACTTTTGCTCTCTCTTAGTATATGTTTCTTTCTTATTAATAACCAATTTTCTCAAAACCACTCTTTGAATAGTCATTTTTTCTCATTACCCTGCAACAGCAGTTTTGTCCAACAATATCAGCCTCTTATTTTTCTGTGAGTCTGTTTCTGACTTCTATATTCAGCTCTCATCATTGCTAATTTATTCCTGTACTCATAATACATTTCTTAACTAATAATAGCTTTTTGATAAGTCTTGGTACTTAGTAAGGCAAATCTTTTTGGTTGGTTGTTGCTTTTAAGTAGTGCCTTAGATTATTTTAGCCATCTGTTCTATAAAATATCATATTTAACTTTTTAAGTAAAAAAACTGTGAGATTTAAAGTTGCATTAAATCTATACATCAACTTGAGGAGCTGACATTTTAAATAATTTTCAGTCTTATAGTCAATGACTGTGATAGTTACATTTTGTGTCAACCTGGCTGAGGTAGGATTCTCAGTAGTTTGTAGTTGAGACCCTTTATCTCATCTCGCCTCCCTGCTACAATTGAAAGTAAATTTCTTCAGAGCTGTGGGCCACTTCTACTTAAGCAGACTCTGTGAGAAGACCTCTCTCTTTTCTTGATGGTCCAGATTCTGCATCTGGCATATACACTTGCCATATTGCCTGGTAATTATCCTGCTGCCTGCCATACTGCCTGCTGACACTAGATTTATTTATTTGATTTGTTGACTGGTTCATCTTCCTACCTTTGGTTTATCAGCCAAGTAGTTACATGGAGATAGGAAAAGCCATGAGTTTGACTTACTGACCTTGGATTCAACCACCTCACCTTCCATCAGTCTGTGATCTTCCTGCTTCTGGTTTATCAGCCTCAGCAGCTATGGGAGTCCGAAAAAGCCTCCAGCTTAACATCTGACTTGGCACTTGAACCAGACTGAATTTAACTGCTTCTTCAACCGTGTGAGCCACTTTCTTGGTATAAACTTATACATAAAGCCATCACGGGCTTTGCTTTTCTAGGGGAACCTAGCTTAACAAATGATATACCTCTCTCTCTCTCTCTCTCTCTCTCTCTCTCTCTAAACACATACACACACACACACACACGGGTCGTTAACATATTTTAGCAGTTCTTATAATACATATGCAGGCAGTCCCTGAAGTATGAATAAAATCCATTTCTGTGTTGTTAAGAATTTGTAGATAAATTGTAACACATACATCCAGTTTTTACTTAGCTTTATTTCATAGTTACCCTAGAAAAACAGAGTCAAACTCCTTTTGTGAGTTTCCAAGGCTGTAAATTTTGGGGGAGTTCAATCGCTACCTTGCAGCTAGTTATCAGCCTAACGTGTAACCTACAACACATAAAAGAAAAAACAACACAACAACAACAACAACCCCCCCCCCCAAACTTTGACTAATTTGCATTGAGTTGTCTTGGTTTAGTGCAAGAACAGTCTTGAGGCCTTTTAAATGATCTTACATTTCCAGTGCAGCCAGTGAAGGTGACTGTAATAAAGATATTGCTGGGAGTAAGGGTTGGTTAAACTGTTTCCAACTTAGATAAAGCTAACATAATGTTAAAGGTCAAGTGGGAGCAGTACATAAATCGGGCATGGGTGGCGAAATAGAATGCTTACACAGGAAGCTTCAAAAAGTTTATGGGAAAATTCCATGACCTTCTGTGACCATTAGGTTTTGTGTCAGCTTGGTTGGGCCAGAATTCTCAGTAGGTTGGCATGTGAGGACTCCCCAGCAATGTGATCTAACATTATCAACTCCCCGACATGATCTTGGTTACTGCTGCCCGAGGAAAGGCTTTGTGTCTCTGTTTGTTTAAGGAACGTATTGACTACTCCCCTCTCCATGATTCTTTCTGATGGCACCTTGACACTCAGGAATGGCTTCATAGAATATCATCATTACTCAACACCCACAAACATTGCACAGCAATAGCAAATGGAATCCCTGCTGTTGTTGTTGGGTGCTACGGAGCCACGGTCACCTTATGTACAACACAGCAAAACACTGCCCAGTCCTCCGCCAATCTTGCAATGCTTATGTTGGAGCCCCTTGTGCAGGGACAGTGTCAGTCCATCTTGCCGAGGGTCTTCGTTTATATTGACCCTCCACTTGGCCAAGCCTGGGGTGCCTTTCTAGGAGCCAATCTCTCCTGGTCTGTTCTCCATTCACCAGCAGGTTGTCTATCAGTTTAGTTGTGAGGACTTGTGTTTTCTTTACCCTTCATTGTTTGACATACTGAACGCTCTGTTATTTGATCTTCCTCAGGAAGGGCTTCCAGTATTCTTTGCTTTCAGTAAGCAAGGTTGTGTCATGTGCTTATCACAGAGAGTTACTGAGTCATCCTCTAATCTTGTGGCTGTGTTTCTCAGATGATTTGTTCAACATACCTTTTGGATACCTATAATGAGAGAATATCACCTCAATATACTCCTTTTGGATTCGAAACCATGCAAGATGCTCGTGTTCTGTGTATGATTGCCTTTGCTCTGTGTACAGTTCCACATAATCGTAACAGCGTGATCTAGAAATCCCCTTCTTGGCCAGGTTGCCTGGGGTTTGTTATAATCCACCCAATCAAACGTCTTTAGACAGCCCATGGGACACAAGTGAAGATCTTTCAGGTATTCTCGCCTTTCATGCAAGATCCATCTGCGAAGAGTAATAAGTCCATGTCGTCCTCTGATTCTAGCTTGAGTTTTGATGTATTATGCATGCTGAACTACTGCTGCAACCATTTTGAATTATCCTTAGCAAAGCTTTACTTGCATGTGTTAATAATAATATTGTTCAATAGTTTCTTCTTTCTATTGGTCTCCTTTCTTTGGAATGAGGGCAAATACGGATCTCTTCAGGTGGTTGGCCATGTAGCTGTCTTCCAAATTTCTTGACATAGACTAGTGAATATTTCTAGAGTTGCAAAGTTTTTTGGAACATTTCAGTTGGCATTCTGTCAATTCCTGAAACCTTATTTTTCACTACTACTTTCAATGCAGCTTGGATTTCTATCTAAATTACCCTTGGTTCTTGATCATATATCACCTCTTGAAATGGTTGAATGCCAACCAACTCTTTGGTACAGTGCCTCTGTATATTCCTTCATTTTTTTTAAGAGTTGATTTTTAATTAGGAAAGAATATTGGGGACAGGTCAGGGGGATGGAGCTGGGTTGTCTTGTCGGTGGTGGTGCAGGGGAGCCTGGGCTGGCTACAAGCTGCTGCTACTACCGCTTGGTAGTTGCTTGCTGGCAAGGTCCTTGGGTGTTTTTGTAGCTGCACTTTGGCTGTTTTGACAAGTGTTTTGGAAGTGGCCTCACCTTGCAGCTTGGCCAAGATATACTCAAAACTCTATAATGTCTCGGTCAAAAGGTGCTTTTAAGCCAGGCTAGACCAAATACCTGGACAGCTCTGGAGACACCAGACACTCTGGAGGAGACCCGGGCTTCAGAGACCCGGGCTTCAGTCCAGCCACTGTTGTCAGCATCTGCGTCGTAAACACCGTGCTCCTGCACCACCGTCAACGGGTCATGGTTGATATTCCAGGTGAAGGTGATTTGGTCTAATTCTATGGGTCCACAATAGAACCCTTCCGGATATACACCCAGGGAGGAACAGTCACTGGGCCCAGTGGGGCATCCTGTTGGTCTTGGTCAGGAGATGCCTCGATAGGAGTTTTTGGTCAGGGGCCACCTCCTGGCATACTATGTCTTCCTCCAGGACATGCTTGCTGTAGGGATTTGGGTCCTGCTCTGGTACAGGCAACTCCACACCAGCGTCCTGGTCAAGGCAGGCTCAACACCAGCCAGACAACAGGGCTGCGCAGCCTGCAGGCATGTGGAGGTCAGTGGCACATGCCAGTCACGCTGGCAGCTCATGAATTGCTGCAAGACACTCAGCCCTGAAGTGCGGTCAAAGCCCCTTCCATCGTCTTTTGATGTTTCCTTTGCACCAGACAACATTTTGCACAGTATCCTACCATATTGGCACTCAAGACTTGTTTTTTCTTTCAGTTATTTCATCTTGAGATACACGGGGTACATGTTTTCCTATTGGTTTTCTAACTCTTAGGCTTTGCACATTTCATTACAATGCTTCACTTTTTCTTCTTCCCAGGATGCCTTTGGAAATGTTCCATTTCACTCGTTTACTTTGTTGTTTCTTCCATTGCCACCAGCTACTCTGCATTCTCGTTTCAGAAACTCTTTTGGCGTTTACTTGGTCTTTTCTTTCCTGTTGCAATATTTTATGTTCTTCATCTATAATGATTTTGATGTCATTGAACAACTTGTCTCATCTTTGGTAACCAGTGTTCAGTTGAGGACATCTGTTCTTGAGATGTATAATAAATTCATTTAGAATACACTCAGGGTCACATTTTTGCACTTGCGAACTTGTTTTAATTTTCTTCATCTTCAACCCAGACTTGTATGTGAACAATAGATATATATTGTACAGTTGACCCCTGGCCTTATTTGGGCTGATGCTATTGGCCTTCTCCATTGTCTCTTCCCACAGATGTAACCATTTGATTCCCGTGTATTTCAGCTGATAGAAGGCCACATGCACAGTCACCATTTATGTTGCTTAAAAAGGAATTTACAATGATGGAGTCACTGAACTTGCAAAATCCTGTTTATGTGAACTTAAGCATTGTTTCTATCACCAAGACCACATTTTCAAACTACTGCTCCTTCTTTGGAAGGAACACTGGTGGCCTAATGGTTATGGGCTGGGATCCTCAAGGCCAGCAGTTCTCAACCTGTAGGTTGTGATCCCTTTGGGGGTCAAATGACCCTTTCACAGGGTTCGCCAGGTTCATAACAGTTAGCAAAATTACAGTTACGAAGTAGCCATGAAAATAATTTTATGGTTTGGGGGGAGGGGTTTCACCACAACATGAGGAACCCCATTAAAGGATCGTGGCATTAGGAAGATTGAGAACCACTGCTAAAGGCCCACAATTTGAAATTACCAGTCACTCCATGGGAGAAAGATGGGGCTCTCTACTCCAGTAGTAAAGAGTTATAGTCTCTGAAACTCACAGGGCAGTGCCACCTGCCATCTCTTGCAATATTCCTCACTTTTATCCAAGTATCACGAACTGTGTGATTTAGCCATCTTTTCACTGTAGGAGGAGGATCCCATTCCTTTAGAGGTAGGTCCATTAGACACTAGTCAATGTGTTTGGCATGTTAGAAACAGGTGACTTCTCTTCTCTGAATGTATTATGTTCATCTTTGAAAAACCCCCTTTTGCTTCAGCTGAACTTCTGCAGCCTGAAGTTTTAGTGGCTGTAGGCCCTCTGTATTAGGTGATAGCCTTGATCCAACTGGAAGAAAAACACCCGAGTGTGGCCTGCTCCTTTTTAAGCCAGACTCCATGGGAAAGTCCCACCTCTGATGGATCTATCTGGGTTCTGTAACTGGTTAGTCAATCTCATTATATTGCCTGAGGATCCCAGAGCTGTCAATAGCCTACTGGCGTTGGATTCATTTCACTTTGTTTCCACCAGGCTGTGGTGTTTTTGCTCCCTGGCTCTTCAGCCGGTGCAGCTACATTAGTCAGGAGATGCCACTAGCTAACCATCTTACAAATGGACTCCAACCAGGCTGAACTTAGCAGCGTCTACAACTGTGGGAGCCCGTTCTTAATATAAATCTTTCTATATACACACACATGTAAGCATTACTGGCTTTTCTTCTCAAGAGAACCCAGCCAAACACAGGCTAGCAAACATTCTCATGAAAAAGTGATGTTATTAATAATAACCCCCCAAACCAAACTTGTCATGAAGTCAGTTTTGACTCTTATATACCTTATAGGACAGAGTAGAACTGTTCTGTAGGGTTTCTGAAACTTCAAACCTTTACAGGAACAGACAGCCTCATATTTCTTCCTTGGAGCAGCTGATGGTTTTGAACCATTGGTCTGTTGATAGCACTTACTCCATTCTGCCTTAGTGGCAACAAGAGAATAATGAAATCCTATATGATAGCAATTGAAATTCTAGTATCCACTTATTAAAAAATACAAAATAATTAACAGCTTCTATGAGTTAAATAATTCTTAGCTGAATTTCTTCTTTTACTATTTTATTGGTTTTTTCCAGCTCTTATAACAATCCATACATCAATTATATCAAACATATTTGTACATATGTTGCCATCATTATTTTCTAAATATTTACTTTCCATTGAACCCTTGATATCAATTCCTCTTTTTACCTTCCCTACTCTTGGGACCCCTTGATAAATCATAATTATTTTCATATCTTACACTGACTACTGTCTCCCTTCCACTGTGGTTTGTTTGTCCCCCTTTGTGAGGGTGTCCTCGTTGTGATTGGTTCCTTCTTCCTCACCTCCTCTTCCCACCTTCCACCTACCTTCCTGGTATTGCTACTCCTATTCCTATTCCGGGATTCTGTGTTTCAGGAGCTCTTATCTCTTACCTGTACCTGTGCACATGCTCTGGCCTAGCCTGCAGTGAAAGGCAGGACTGGGGTCATGAGAGTGGAACCAAAGAAATATTGTGTGTTTCATTGGTGCTATACTGTGCCCTGATTGACTCATCCCTCTTTGTGACCCTTTTGTGAGTGGATGACCCTTTGTCTACAGATGAGTTTTGGATCTCTGCTCCAACCCCCCTCATTCTCAACAATATCTTTTTGTTTGTTTGTTTGTTTGTTTGTTTTGGGTCTTCTGATGCTTGTAAACCCAATACCTTTGCATGATTGCACAGGCTGGTGTGCTTCCTCCATGTGGGCTTGTTGCTTCTCTGCTGGATGGTTGTTTGTTTAACTTCAAGCCTTTAAGACCAGATGCTATATCTTTTGATAGCAGGCACCATCTGCTTTTTTCACCACATTTACTTATGCACCCATTTCATCTTCAGTGATCATGTTTGAAGGGTGATCATCACAGAATGCCAGGTTGTTAGAACAAAGTGTTCTTGCATTGAGGGAGGGCATGAGCAAAGGCTTGAAGTCTATCCACTACCTCAGTGTATTGCCATATAAATATATGTACATAGTCCAAACCTCTATTTTTATGAATTAATGTATTTACATATGTACACACCTATGCTTATACCTCTATCCATAGCTGTGCTTCTTAGCTCTTTCCTATTTTACTTTGACCTTTCTCCTGCTCCACCATCATGCTCACCCTTCTTCTGCCTCTTAGTAATTCCTCTCGTTAGCTGAATTACTTGGCATAATTTTGTGTGTTTTAGTGTTTGCTTTAGTCATTACATAATGCACATTTAGTGCATCACAGTCTACTTAAAATTATTATTGAATTACAGTCAGTTAAAAAATATCAAAACTTTGCAGCAACTCAAAAATAATTCCAAAAATCCTTTAATCATTTGTGCTATTTTTCTTGATATATTGTAACTCTATGTTATAGAATTATATGTATTATATATTATTAACTTAACAATACAGTATATTTTTAGTTTGAAACATTCACTTTAAAATAAATCATATCAGTGATAGGAATGAAAATATATTTAGTCATTATATTTATCTACACACTTACTATTTTGGAGAACTTTCATGCTTTCTTATTTAACTGCATTCCATCTATGCCATTTCCTCTTCATGCTGAACTTTTTTCAGAATTTTTGTGATGCATATCTGCTGACAACAAATTCTCCCCATTTTTCTTTATCTGAAAGTACCTCTACTTTGCCTTGAAGGATAGTGTCTATGAATATATGTTTGTTACTTTTTCAACAATTTGCATATTTACTTCCTTATTTTGGCATCCATTATTTCTGGTCCAGAGTCAGCCAGCTATCAATTATTTCCTTCTATGCAGTGAATCTTTTTTATTTCTCTTTCAAGATTTTATCTTTTTTTGGATTCTAGCAATTTTATAATGGTATACGTAGATTTATCCAACTTCTGATTCATAGATCTTGGCTGTGTAGAGTTAAGCTTTTTATCAAATTTGGGAAGCATCCAACTATTATTACTTCAAAAAAATTTTATGCCTCTTTCTCTTCATTTCTTCCTTCTGGGGCTCCAGTTAAATATACTTTACTTGAAAATTGTTACACAAACTTCAGAGGCTTTATTAATTTTTTATTCTTTCTTCTTTTTATATTGTTCTCCAGATTAAATAATGTCTATAACAGTATCAGTAAGTTTCTATTTCCTTTTGTTATTATTAAGTACTGTTGACTTCATTTGTCGATTATTTTATTTAGGTTTTTTTAATTTTTAGCTCTAGAATTTCTATTTGGAATTTTAAAAAAGTTTCTACTTCTCTTTTGAGATTCTTTTCCTGTCATTTATATTTCACTTTAATTATTTAAACGTGCTTCTTTGATTTCTTTGAAGAGATTTAAAATAGTTTCTTAAAAGTTTTTTGGTGTTTTTTTTTCTTTTCCAGTTTCTAGACCAATTCAGAGTCCGTTTCTATAGGGTTGTATTTTATTCCTGACTCTGAACCAGACGTTCCTGGGTTTGTTTGTTTTGTTTTTTTTTTTTTTTGCTTTAAATACAGTATTTTTTTGTGAAAAAAATATTGTACACATCATTGTACATTGTACACAGTATGTTGTACAATACTGGAATCTGTTTTAATATGAAGATTGTTGCTTTTCTACTAGTGGAAAGTCAACTAGTGTTGGACGAAAATGTAGTGCTCAGGGGCTGGCCCGGCTCTTATTTTTGTGGGCTTCAAGCTACTTTTTTTTTTAAGCCTACTCTTCAGAAGGTCCCTTACATGCACACAATTCAGCCAAGAGTCTGAGGATGTCTGCTTAGATATTTAGACAGATCCTCACTGTGGGGCCCTTCTTTTTCGGTTTTCATCAAATTTACAGCTGCCTTGCCAGGCCCAAGTGTGTCCGCTAATACTATAAGCCCATAAAGATTTCAATTTAGGGCCAAGGAAATCTTAGCCCGAGAAATTCTGTAGATTTGTGCCAAGCTACTGTTTCCCTGGTCTACCTGGAGTCCCCAGATGAGAGCAAAGTGAGCAGTCAGGAGTTTGGACAGTTCATGCTCAGGTTTACATATTTGTCTGTGGCTCTCATGCTTCCCATTTGTCCTTGAACTTCCAGTTTCATCTGCAGGGCTGCCAGCTTTGGTTTGCCACCCGGTCTTGAGTGATAAGATTACAGTTTTCTTCTGCTAGGACTGTGAGAGGTCAGATGGAGGGTGCCTCCCTGAGAGTAAGTCATGCTTGCAGTAGTGTCAGATACTGTAACAGCATTTGGGGAGAAAATTCTCCCCAAGGTTCTGCTTGCTTTTGGGATAATTTCCATTACTTTCAATTTGATGACTTAAATACTTTTATCTGTCCTTTAAACTGCTATCTTTGTGAAAAATTGCCATTTCCCTGCACCATTTCCCCAAATCCCCAGGGCAGTTTTTGGTTATCGTGAACTGCCTATACTGAACCGATACCCCAGTGAATACAGGCAAGATACAGGCAGTCACCCTAAAGCCAAATGGAAGATTCGTGAATACCAGTGCACCTCAGTTAGACTGTATCTCTCTCTCTCTTACCAACTTCACACTGTATTCAGACAACATCCAGGGAAGAGGGCAGAGAGAACAACTGAGAGATGAGAGCAGTCCTGAAAGGGAATTTTAAGTTTGAATGGCTGACTTTAACCTCTAATATGATTGAATAATTATATATGATATAGTCGAATAATTATTTATAAAAGAATTTCTAAGCCATACATAAGTCAACCAGAAGAGGAAAAACGGAACAGCTTTATTGTTGCACTCATTACTATTTTGTTATTTTTTTTGTGTGTTGAGAATCAAATAGATTTATGTTCTATATCAGGGGCTAATGTCTACTCTTGCTTAACCACTACCCAGCCTCGCATGAATCGAGGGAGAGCACTCTAAACTTAAAGCTGGGCCAGTGCTCTCATTTATATAACACAAAGAGGAATGAAGGGCAACATCTTAGCTTGCAGCAAGCAGCGTGCTTCTGAGGCAGGATTGAGAAGGGCCGAAGGAGGAGACTAGAGGGGTGAGGAGGAGACCACAAAAAAGATACCAATTAGAAATGGAGGGAATATTTGCTAAGTGATATGTTTCCTCTAACTTCTCAATCTGGATGTGTTTTTTCTTGTGCTGTACAGAAAGCACGTGAACGACAATCACAACATTGGTCCCTTTTCTATTGTAAAACTTCTAAAATTTCTCTGGTCCTTCAGTAAAAAACAAACAAACACTTTTCTAGTCACATAGTTGCTCCTAGTATTTGGTTTGACCAGACCAATTGGTTATGTTGGTTACAAAAGGTCAACGCTAGGTTGTTCTGTCTCTTTTCAAGTTCTCCTGTATTGGGAAGGGAGATGCAGTGAGCCTGTGAAGGGACCATAAAATGGAGAGCCACTATTGGTAAGTGGCTCTTACCACTGGAGTTTGTATTTTAGGAATGTAAACACAGAGTCCCTGCCTTACACAAGCTACTGATTAGAGAGTAGCTAGATTTCTTAACGTTCATGATTTGATCAAAACAATTATCTGAATCTTCTCATCTTAGATGTATTACAAACCCCAAAGTAATTGCAAAATTAATATTGCACTTCACAATTATCCCGAGAGAAGAGTTGAAAAGTGTGTCCTTTTGCTCTCTTTAGAGTGCTAAAATTTATCTATTCTTCTCCCTTAATTAATTAATGGACCAATATTTCCATGTTCCTCCATCTTCATTTCAACAACATAAATAGACTTTATAAAGGCAAAAATTTCCTAGAAGTACATAATACTTGTCATATAATGTATGTACATAATACGTCATATGTACATAATAAATAGTACATATAATATCTCAGGCTACATTATAAATGATGACAGGATAGAATTGTGAGAGAAAAAATATCTCATATTCCAAGTTTTAATTAAAAGCAGGAGATATAGATAATATACAAAGACATATTATACAATGAAAAAAAGCATCAGTAAAAGTGTATGGAACCTGTTAACAGAAAATTAAGTTAAGATTGAAGGAGACTTAGTAGATAACCTTTACTATAGAGAATAGTAGGCAATGAAAACACATGTACACAAGCTCTGGAATGTGACTCTTTGCCCTGTGAATTCCCTGATCTTCATCTTTTCACTTCTGCACCTTAGGACACTGTAAGATTGGCTAAGGACTGAGAGCATTCAAACATTAATAAGATAATTACTAATTTTATTATAATGATGACAACGATAAAATATATAATAGCTGGCATTATCAGGCATTGTTCAGTATGCCTTAGGATTCTTTCAGCTTTACAATATACCATCTTTCATGCCAATCCAGTGATTTGAAGGCAATTACTTTATTGACAAATATTCTATATGCTATCTCAGGACCATAAAAGTATCTGATATTGATATAGTAACTTAATATATGAAGTTACTTTGCCTTATTATCTCATTCCATCTTTACAGTAAGGTTTAAGGAATATTTCCTCTTTTGTTGTATAGATTAGAAGATTATGGCTTCAGAAATATTTTGAGTTTTATCAAAGATTATAAAGTTAGTAAATTAGCAGAGGGAAACTTGAATTTAAATCTTCAAAAATCTGTCTCCAGAGCTAATTTCATGTGACTAATAGTCAGTAGATTTGTTTCAAATGAAAGTAGGCAAACGTGATGCTTAAGTATGCTAACCACCAGTTAAGAAGCTCTACACGACTACAATTCCATTAGTTATTGCACCCTATCATGTTTACACTGTCTTATTTTTCAGTGGGAGTTTCAGTGAAAAGAATCTGTCATTTAGAGGCAACTGTAGAGATTTTTTTTCTATAAAGAGGCTGATAATAAATATTTTAGGCATTACTGTACATTTTGGTTATAATTTATGAATTATGTTATTATAGGGTAGAATCATTGCATGTATAATAATTGAATAAATGGACATGGTTGAGTTTCCATAAAATATAATTGACAAAATTAGGCATTCATATAGATTTGATATTTCAAGACATAATATGACAATTTTTGGCAACTAAATGGCTGAAAATAATCTCATGTGGTTGAAAATGTAGTCCTCAATAGGTCACAACAAATTTCTGAGAAATATAGATCTTTTCCAGTGTCAACCTAGAGATTATATTTAAATACACTTTGGTAAATGGCCTAACTTTTGTAAAGTATAGCTACCAATTAATACAAATAGATAGCTAAATCATCAAACTAAAAAAACTAGATTCCTGACATAGAATGTGCTCCTATAAATTAGCCAGGATCTATTACATTCTCCATCCATTTCTTCCTTTCTCTCGTGTGATTTAAATTATTCTAATGTTGTATTTTCTATCACTTGGCATATTAGACTACCAATTTAAAAATCAATCTCACTCCCCCCATTTCATTTCTAATCCAGTTCTTCATCAAGGCTCTGATGAGCCCCCATGCTAAGCTATATTCTTGAGAGAAGCAGTGATGCTTGTATGTATATATAGAGACTTATATAGCAAGAAATGGCTCTCACAATTGTAGAAGGGGGGAGTATAGCCCTGTTGAAATCTATGGGTCAGGTGAAACCCAGAGGTTTCTCCTAACTCATGTAACTGCTGGAGTTGATGAACAGGAAGATTGGTGTATGGTGAGCTGACGAAGTCTGAACTGAACGAATCAGAGATACTACAAATGAATCCAAGGTTGGAAATTCAATGATGGTTGCTGGGATGGGAAAGTGATCAAATGAGAGGTTGACAAGCCAGATGCAGAATACAGAACCAGTAGGAGAACTGACCTAGCTTCCACACACAGTCAATATATACTAAGAGTAGACCACACCCTGAATAAAACCTCTCTCCATTGAATCTAGCCCATGATTAGATTACGTAGGTGGTACTCTACCTTCCTTCAGTGGGTGGAGAATATGGTTTGAGTGATTGGAATGCAAAAGTTGGAAACAAAGAAGCAACAGCATTTGGAAAGTATGGACTTGGTGTTAGAAATGAAGCTGGAGAGACCACATGGTAGAATTGTGCAAGACCAAAAACTTGTTCATAGCAAACACCTTTCTTCAACAACACAAAATGTGACTATACACATGGGCTTCTCCAGCTGGAGTTCACAGAAATCAAATGGACTCCAAGCTCAGTGTCAGACCAGGACTGACTGTGGAACAAGGCCATTCGTTGCTCATATATAAGAACAGGTTGAAGCTGAAAACAAACAAACAAATTACCCCAAGTAGTCCACAAGTGTCAAAATATGACTTTACGTCTATCATACCTGAACCTTTTGACCACTGAAAGAACAAATTTGATGCATTGAACACAAAAGACAGAAGACCTGGCACCAAGACAATCATTCTTGAAGTAAGCAAAAGGTCACGAAACAGACAGGGAAGGAAGAAAACATCAAAGTGGATGTCAAAAGAGACTGAAACTTGCTTTTAATTGTAGACTCGCTAAAGCCAATGGAGGAAATGACGAAGTTAAAGGGATGAATAGAAAATTTCAAAGGGCAACTCAAAACAAAGCCAAATATTTTAATGAAATATGTGAATACTAGAATTAGAAAATCAAAAAGGAAGACGAAGCTCACCATATTTGAGACTAAAAGAACTGAAGAAAAAACATAAGCCTTGATTGAAAGATTCTAGGGGCAAAATTTTGAATGATGCAGAAGCATCAAGAGAAGATAGAAAAAATACTCATAGAGCCTGCACCCAAAAGAACTAGTCGACAGTCCACCATTTCAAAAGGTGGCATATGAACAAGAACCAATGGTGCTGAGAGAAGAAGTTCAAACTGCACTGAATGCATTGTCCAGAAACAAGACTCCAGGAACTGATGGAATACCCATTGAAATGTTTCAGCAGCAAACTGATGAAGCTCTGGAAGCACTTGTCTATGCCAGGAAATATGGGAGACAGCTACTTGGCCAACTGAATAGAAGAGGTTCATATTTGTACCATTCCAAAGAAATATGCCCTAACGGAGTACTCAAATTATAGGACAATATCATATGCAAGTAAGTTTTTGCAATGCTTGGAAAAGTGGAGAAGATGTGAAAAAGAGCAAGGTCCTTGACAAAATGGACCGATACAATGGCTGTAACAATAAACTTAAACATAATAATTGTGAGGACGGCTGAGGACCAGCAGAGTGTTGCCGTGTTGCATGTGGAGTCATTATGAGTCGGAACTGATTTGACAGCACCTAACAGGACCCCAAATCCTACCCTATTCTTCCCACAATTGCTTGGCTGCTTCACAGAAGATCCTATCACAGAGTAGACCACACATCATCTCATGGGAGAATCCTGGCCAATCCAAGTTGATTCCGACTCATAGCAACCCCATAGGGCAGGGGGTGATTCAGACTCATAGCAACTCCAAAGGACCCCTGTGGGTTTCTGAGACTATAATTCTTTATGGGAGTAGAAAGCTCTTTCTCTGAGGAGCAGCTGGTTGTTTTAGCTCCTAACCTTGTTTACTCAATGTGTAACCACTGTGCCACCAGGGCTCAAGCCACACATTGTCCAAACGAAGACGAGGGTAAAGTTATGCTTGTTCCTAACATGATACAACTGATATGCATACAACCCAAAATACACTAACCTCATTTACATTTTACATTTTAGAAGTGAACAAAATAAAAATAGTTGATGCATACAGACAAATAGAAAATATTCATAATGATTACAGTTTTCATTTCTGCAGCTGGTCACTGGGCCTGAGCTGATCTTTAAAATTATTATGATACTGTTTCTCCAATAGCCAGGATTTACTGCTCCAAGAGCCAAGGGGTGGAAATGGGGGTGGCACTGCTCACTACATCTTCTTATCATCCAATCACAGCAAATTTACTTCCTCTCCTTTCAACTGCTAACTCTTTAGGGCTGGAGGTGTTAATTCCAAAGGGAGACATACTCCCACCTAGAAACACAGCACCGATTACATTGAAATAAAAGTTAATACTGTCTGGTCATTTGGAATCCCCATACCTCTGGGTCAACAGTTAAGCAGGGTATTACTGTGTTGAGTATTGTGACTGATTATGGTTACCAAAAGGAAATTGGATAAGTATTGCATAATGGAGAGAAAGAAGAATATGTCTGGAATCCAGGGTATTCCTTGGGTCTTCTCGTAGTATTACCATATCACGTGATTAAAGTTGAGGTTAATTACAGCAACTCAATTCTGACAGAACTACTAATGACCTAGACACCAGTAATGAGTGCTTGGGTCACCCCACCAGACAAACAACCATGGCCAGCCAAGGGACTTGCTGATGGCAAAGGGAATATGAAATGGTTAGTGGAAGAAGGGATGATGGGCAGGCAATATAATAGATCTACAAACTCAGCGCAGGATCCAGATCTAGCAGAAGAAGTGAGCTAGCCTCCACACACAGTCAACAGAAGCTAAGAATAGGCCACTCTCTGAGTGAAACCCCTCAATCATATCAAGCCTATGATCACATTCAGGAGCGATACTCTATCCTATTCCTCCCACAACTGCTTGGCTTGTTCACTGAAGATTCTATCGTGGAGTTGACCACACTATGTTGGATCATACCTTGGCAGAATCCTGGCCAATCCAAATTGACATAAAACTTAACATTCACAGTCTACCCCCTGTCAACTTGGCTCTCATTCACATCACCTTAATCCACACGTCATCTCCAAACAAAGACAATAATAAAGTCATACTTGCCCCTAACATGATACAGCTAATAGGCATACCACCAAAAATGCACTAACCCATTTGCATGTTATGTTTTATCAAAACAAAAATATTTCATGAATGTATACAAATAGTCCTTGTATCTGCAGTTGATCACATGGCCTATTTCTGAATGTGGCCATAGTTGGTCTTTAGAATTACCTTCTTCCACTCTCCCTTCTGTATTCCCCTGCCCTCAGCAAGTATGCAGGCTGGCTGTGGTTCTTTACTTGTTGGGATGAGCCAGGAATGTATTACTGAAGAGTCTGGGACATAAATCCTAACTCTCATAGCCACCTACAGTATTGTTCTATAACTGCCTTTAAACTCTCTTCTGGTTTTCAAAGTCTCTACTCCAAAAATACTGTACACTCTCTTAAAAGTAGACAAGACACATTCTCCACAGTTTCTTACTTGTGATCCCTGTATAACATTTGTTAGTAGAGTTTCAAAATACACAAAAATGTCTATTTAATTAACTGGGAGTGTTTAAGCCGTCAGAACTACTCAGAATAAAATCTAAACACAACGAACTTTCAATAATCCCTCCAAGATAATATTTTAGGGTAAAATAATATATCAAATGTTATGCTACATTTACATTGGCTTATGAGTAATAAATGCTCATTTACTTATTAATGATATTTATAAAGCAGTTATTCGGTTCAAAGGAGTCTTTTAGGCTGTGGGTATGGTAGTGAATAAAAATATAAAATTACTTGCCTCTGCAGAGTTTACATTCTAGGAGGAAGACAGACATTGAAAATGGCAAATAATGGAAATATGTTTCATGTCACTCAGTGATAACATCTATGGAGAAACAAAGTAAGGATTAAAAGTAAAAAGAGGATTCACATTTTAAATAGATTGGCCAGAGATCATCTTGCTGAGAAAGTGACATTAAGTGATGATTTGGATGAGTAAGCTGTACAGATATTGGAGGGAAGCACCTGGAGCAGGAGAACCATTGAAAAGAGCTGGAGGTCGAAGTGTACCCAAGAAATAAAAGGAGACTCAGACAGATTGGAGCAGGCTAAACAAGGGGTGCAGCCATAGGAGATGTGATTTCCGTGTGGTAGGTCTTCATAAGGACTTTGAATTTTATAGAATGATGCAGAAAATCACTGAGGAGAGGAGAGACATGCTTGAGTAACAGGAAATGCCATCATTAGAGAGTTTTGATATGAGAAGGCATATTCGAAATATAAGGAAAACGAGGAAAGTATAAAATAGTCATCTAACAGTAGTAAATAATTTAGGATTCTTTAATAGAATCACAATCATACAGACTAATGTATTGAGAACAAACCAACAAAGAAACTACATAATCACCTACATAAGGAATAGAGTGGTTTAGTCCAAATATATTGCTCAAACGAAGTATTTAGGCTTCATTTTATGGTGGTGGTACAACCCACAGACTTGCTACTGATAATAATGCCAACGTGTTTGACTTCAGTAGATGAAGTTTCCACTGAGTGATCTGGGGGACATGTGAAAAGAGCTCTGTGGGTCAGGTGGTGGAGAGACCAACTAGAGTCAGAAGGCAAAATAGACATATAACTTTGCAGTCACCCTCGTCTGCATTTAAAGCCTTAAAATCGTAGATAACGAACGATGGTAAAAGAGTAGACCAGGAAGAAAAGAGTTACACAAACTGAGAAACCAGAATTTCATAATCACAGAGTAAAGGGAACCCAAGAGAAGATACTAAGAAAGGCAAAGAAGTGAGAAAAAAATCAGGTTTGTGGTTAAGAATCAAATATAGCCAAACGAAGAAAGGAAATTAACAATCTGTTGTGTTAGATGCTGCTAATTGCTTAAGTGACAAAATAATTGAAAATCAATCATTAGATTTGGGAACGTGGGAGTCATTAGCTCTAGGAGAATTTTGGACAGAATGCTGTATGCAGAAACCTAAAAGAATTAGAATCAAGAGACATGAGATGAGAGAAATTGGAGGTAGAAAGCTATTGTCAACTCATTTAGGGAGTTTCATTGTACAGAAAAGGAGAGAAAATGGGGGGTTAGATGGAAGGGAAGTGGAATCAAAG
Organism: Tenrec ecaudatus; assembly: GCF_050624435.1. Lineage (NCBI taxonomy): Eukaryota > Metazoa > Chordata > Mammalia > Afrosoricida > Tenrecidae > Tenrec > Tenrec ecaudatus. The sequence continues at coordinate 67,692,926 of NC_134535.1, forward strand.
GTGTTTTCTTTTCTTTTCTAAGATAGTAGGAATTATGTCATGTTATATGTGATGAGAAGAAGAGAGACTGACAGAGTGGGAGGGACCCATACAAGCAAGAACCCTTACAGTAGTGGCAAGCCTAGAATAAGGATTCAGATGACCCTTCATCAGGTAACCCTGAGTGATTGGAGTCGACTCACTCAACCCAGGGTTCTTAGAAGAAGTAGAATGTACAGTTCTATGAGGAGGATCAAAACCTAAGGAATGACAAAGATAACAGCATTCAAGCAGAAATGCAAAGAAATTTTCAATACTAGCTGCGGTTGAAGCTGAGAGTTTCAGAGACAGGCAGAAACTGAACAGAATGGATTCTATCATTCCTCCTGATTCTCCTGGAAGGATTCTTGCTGGTTCTGGACTGTCCTCAAGAAGGCAACAGCCATGAGTCTTACTCCAATCACAATCTGTAAAATTATTTAGTTCACTTGATTTAGATGATGCTTATTGATTGAGCTAAGAGGAAGGGTCTTGGAAGTGGCAGTACTAGTAAGGCCCTAAAACCAGCTATTAAACATTTGAAATATATTACTTAGCCTAGATATAATTTCTAGCCTTAATTAGTAATTTAAGCATTTCAATAAACTTAGTCAATTTTAGTTGCTTATTTTATTCAATGGTTATTTTAACAAAACCATGTTCTGTCTACAATTTTATTTCATATGTTTTGTTGTTTTATGACTATCCTAGAAAAATTGTACTTCACACTTCTCGTCATGCTGTATTGAGAACTTTTTAAAAAACATTTTATTAGGGGCTCATACAATTCTTATCACAATCCATACATATACATACATCAATTGTATAAAGCACATCTGTACATTCTTTGCCCTAATCATTTTCAAAGCATTTGCTCTCGACTTAAGCCCTTTGCATCAGGTCCTCTTTTACAGTTAGTGCATAGGGACTGAGTAAGATTCTCTCATCCACTTGGAATGGAATCCCAAGTTTATTGTCCTCTGAGGAATAAACTCCTTAAGTCAACACACGATGGGAAAGACTGAACGTCTCCTAGTCCAGGAAGTGCTCCTTGAGTGTAGACAGCGAACTTGACCCAATCAGAATTATTTATGTCCAAGTAAGAAAGTGTCAACAGAAGTTGGGGGACAAAGATAGAAAACGAAGTGTCTGAATTTAAGGAATTTTGGATTCTAGAGCTGGTTCTCTGCTGTGAGCTGGGTATATTTATTATTCAAATCCTCCTCAGAAATATCCAACTCCTTTATCCTGTTCTTTGCTAAGTCAGGCACCCTCTGATTAAGATGAAAGGAAAGATGTTACTTGGAGAAGGGTATTTGAACATTGTACTGAAAGGATGGCCATTTTCTTTATGAAAGAACTAGCTATATCTTGGATTACTTATATGTCTAGAGAAAGATTGGTTAGAATTAATCCACTGACCAGAAAATGATTATGAAGAGGCACTGAACAGTCTAATTTTAGACCACGAATCCAGTGGATCGGATCCTGGATGTGTATCCCATCACCAGGTCCATATCCTCTCCGCCCCCAGTGAGATCTCTAAAGCTCAGTCAGTGAGCCCTCTGCTGGAGGCTTCCTTTCAACTTTCTCAGCATGACCTTGACCCCACAAATACGTGACTTCCACCTCTTTCTACCTGCTGGGTTAGTTATTAAGCCACACAGATTTCTGTGAGACAAGTAGGTCAGAATTATTAACAAATACTTCATACTTGTGTGTAAAACTGATTTAATAATTAATTTCTTGTTGGAAAATAAAAATTAAGGTATTTTCCTCAGGACACACAGGCAGCCAATCACAAAGCCACAATTCAGATCTTTTATATTTATGGCTTTTTCAAAGGGTTTCCCAATCCCCAATGTTGAGTGGTATATCAAAGAGAATTCCCTATAAACCCTACCAGAATGACGCTTCACATCACTGTATTAATAGATATCCCTTCAATACACTTTTGAATATTCTTATTGATTCTGGATCATTTATTCTTATTGATATCATCAGCTTCTTAGCTTAATAGAAACATGAAAATGTAAATCTTTTTCTAAGTGCTTAAAAATTTACAATGTAGTATATTTACGGAAAATACCAGAACATATCCATCATGTCTCACAACTTAACATCTTCCTCCCTCTTTTCTTTAATTGTGCTCCCTAATCCTTGAACAGTGTTAAAAGTTGTATATTTATAAATAAAGATAAGTCAGTGTAGAAATGAGTCAAATAACACAAGAAAGATATTGCCTTTATTTTGTAAATGGCAGTGCATTTAATGATCAAGATGTTACAAGGTAAATTATACCCTGCTATGTTGTTGCAAGGTACAAATGGACTGATCTACTTTTGGGTTTCCTTTAGAAATTCTGAGTATTCATATATAAAAAATGACCTCAATTTTCTAAGTATTTTGTGAATTGTAAATCACGTAAATATCGACAATGCTGAAGATTGGAGACTAGGCAGATGTGTTACCCAGACCATTTACAACAAAGACCCAAACACTAATTGACACAGGTGCAAATGACATTCTAGAACTCTGAACACCCCTTAAAGGAAAGGATTAAAAAATGCCAATTAGAGAAAGAAACAATGAAAGCAGTGAACAAGGCGACAGATGAACTGAGAAATAGCACAACTCGGCCATTTGGATGGTTGCAAGCAGCATTCCAAGGGGCTAGGACCCAGATAGCGGCCTCTCCTTGCCTAGAACTGCACTGAAGCTCACACCCTGTGACTAGAGGAGTGTGTTCTTTCCACTTGACCCACACAATCGCCAAGTGGTCAAAGGTACTGTCCCCCTCCTCCCCTCCCATCCATTTGGCAGACCCTCCTATACCTGATATTTGTCCCAACCTCACCCCCTGGTACTCCACCCACAGCTCCACTGTCCCAGCAGCCTGAGGTATGCCCAGGTAAATAGGTGCCATGTAACTCCCAGTTCAGATATCTTTGTAGCAAACCCTCACAGAGCACCCAGTGCATTTGCTGTGCTTGGCAACCTAGGCTTTTGTGGAGTGGATACAACACATCTGCCACCTCTGTAGTTGGCAGAATCTGCCTCTGTTGCCTCCAAAATTGGCAGTGTGCACACCCACAGAAGGTAGGTCATGTCCAGCCACCTCTGTCATCAGCAGCACCTGTTCCCCATGCCTTTTTGGGTGTCAGTGTGTCATCTTGTATCACAAGTACCCCATTCCCATTAGCCTTGGTTGCTGATGAGTGTTTGCACCCATGCTATACAACTTTGTTTTTGTTGCTTCTCTATCTTGTTAATTTCTTCTTAGCTCTTCTCTCTCCTCATCTCTACTTTTATTTCTCATCTTCTTTTTCTTCTCCTGCCTTCACTTTTTCCCATCAGTTAGGAAGTTTTGGTCCTACCCAAGCATACCCATCACACCTACCACCCAATCACTGGGAAGGTGCCACTCTAGCACCGCTAGATTAACCACACATGGTGCCCAGAACTCGCCCAGGCTGACCAAGCTGCTCTACCCACACAGCAATCAGACGCTTGTGCTCACCACACTCCAGCCCAGTATGAAATCCACATGGAGACAGACGGATAGCACCAGTCCTGCCGCACTAGCAACTGTGGTAGCACTCCCGCCTCATTTCCTCGAGGTATTAAACAAAACAAAAAGTCAGGTGCAATAAACCAACGTGTAACCAAGAACTAATTGCAGCAGCACCAGCGTGCATCAAAGACAAATGGCTTTTGTTGTTCAGTGCTGTTGAGTCTCTTCCAATTCAGAGCGTCCGTATGTGCCACAGAACGAACCCTGGCCTGGCCCGGCTTCCTCCTCACAAGCGTGGCCATGCTTGAGCCTGTGCTTGCAGGCACTGGGTCAATCCATCACGCTGAGCATCTCCCTCTTTTTCTCTGCCTCTCCGCTTCACCAAGCATGATGTCCTTCCCCAGGGTCTGGTCTCTAGTGATAACACATCCCAAGGTTAATGTCACCATCCTTGCCTCTTAGGAGCCTTCTGGCTGTACTTCTTCCAAGACATAGTTGTTTGTTATTTTGGCAGGCTGTAGTACTTTCAAAATTCCTCACCAACACCATAGTTCAAATGTGTTGGTTTAGCTTCAGGCTTCCTGATTTATTGTCTGACTTTCATATGCATAGGAGGCATTGAAAAATGCAATGGCTTGGGGCAGCCACAACTTAAGGCCTCAAAGTAACATCCTTGCTTTTTCAACACTTTAAAGAGATCTTGTGCAGCAGACTTGTCTAATGCAATGCATCATTTGAGCTCCTGACTGCTGCCTCCATGAGCATTGATTGTGGATCCAAGCAAGATAAAATCCTTGACCACTTCATTTTTCTCCACTTACCATGATGTTATTTATCGGTTCAGTTGTGAGAATATAAGTTTTCTTTACAGTGAGTTGTAATCCATACTGAAGATTATTTTCAATTATCTTCAGCAAAAATTTTACATGTGTCTTGTAATAATTTTTATAAAATAACAATTTTACATATTGCTATTAAAGATTACAATATCATGAGATAATTTCTACATTTTTTGTGAGTCATTTTTCTAACAGGCACAAAAATGAAGCTATTCCAAAAGAGATCTCCATAAATGGAAGAATATACTATGCTCATGAATATGAAAAGAACATTGTAAAAATGTCAGTAGTGCATCAAACAATGTATACATATGCAATCTCGGCCCAAATTGCATCGTCATTCTTTAAAGATAGAGAAAAACGAATCCCCAACTCTGTATGTGGTTGAGAGGCCCATGACAGTGAGGCATTACTGAAGAACTAAGTAGGAGTCGTCCTCACACTTCCTCATCTCAAGACCTACTTACTGTACGCTAATCAAAACACCTGGAATTCACATAGCACACACACAGGTCACTGGAACAGAATTGGATACCCAGAACTAAATCTATCCACGTATGGTCAGCTGATCTTTGATAAATGGCTGAAACCCATTTAATAGAAAAGATATAGTCTCTCTGAAATTTGGTGCTGGCAAAACTGGATATCATTTGCATAAAAATGAGACAGGATTCATGTCCCATACCATAAGCAAAATTTAACTCAAGATGAATCAAAGTCCTAAATAAAACCTAAAACTATAAAAATCATCAAAGGAAAATATGGAGATCAACCTAGGAGCCCTATTAAATTATATAAACACACCAAAAAGCATAACTTAAAATGTATAAATAGTAAAATGCAAACTAGATGACTGAGATCTCCTAAATATTAAAATGTAAATATTTATGTGCATCAAAGAACTTCACTGAAAGAGTTAAAAGATAATTTATAGAGACTGGGAAACAATTTTGGCAATGGCATATCAGAAAAGGGACTAATCTCTAAAATGTACAGAAAATTTCAATCTTTTTTTTAATTAAGGACATTTATTAAATTTTTTATTAATAAATCTTTTTATTGGGGCTCATACAACTCTTATCACAATCCATACATACATCAATTGAGCAAAGCACCCTTATACATCCGTTGCCCTCGTCATTCTCAAAATTTGCCTTCCACTTGGGTTCCTGGAATCAGCTCGGTTTCCTTTCCCCCCCCTCCCCACTCTCCCCCTTACCCCTGCACCCTTAATAATTTATAAATAATTATTTTATCTTATCTTACCCTGCCCAGCGTCTCCCTTCACCCACCTTCCCATTGCCCATCTCCCAGAGAGGGGTTACATATAGATCTCCAAGATTGGTTCTCCCTTTCCACACCCCCTTCCCTCCCAGTGTCGCCACTCCCACCGCTGGTCTTAAAATGGGCAGAAGACATTAATAGAAACTTCACTGAAGAAGGTATTCAGGTGGCCAAAAAACACATGAAGCAAATCTAAACACTAAGATATCAACACACTTTAGAATTAATACCAGAATTCCATATAAATCAGCAAATGTTGACAAAGCTGTGGAAAGACTAGAATTCTCAAACACTGCTAGTGGGACTGTGAGATGGTGCAACTACGTTAGAAAATGTTATGACACATGGGGGAGGGACAACAGAAAAGTAGGGGAAGGGAGACGCCGGACAGGGCAAGATATGACAAAATAATAATTTATAAATTATCAAGGGTTCATGAGTGAGGGGAGAGCAGGGAGGGAGGGTAAAAAATGAGGACCTGATGCCAGGGGTTTAGGTGGAGAGCAAATGTTTTGAGAATAATGAGGGCAATGAATGTACAAATGTGCTTTACACAATTGATGCATGTATGGATTATGATAAGAGTTGTATGAGCGCCTAATAAAATGATTAAAAAAGAAAGAAAATGTGATGACCCTTCCTTGAGAAGTAGGATATGGCAATACCATATGATCCAGCAATCCCATTATTTCGTATATATCCAAAAGAATGATGAGCCATGACATCAATAGCTACATGGACACCCATACTCATCACAGCACTATTCACAAAAGCAGAAATATGGAAACAGCCTAAAAGTTCATCAACAGATGAATGGGTAGACAAAGTAGGGTACATCAACAAATGGAATACTAAAACTCAAAAACCAAGCTCATTGCATAGGTGGGTTTTGATTTATAGCTACACCATAAAACAGAGTAGAACTATCCCTACGGGTATCCAAGACAGTAAATATTTACAGGCAGAGAAAGCCTAATCATTCTCCCACAACGTGGCTGGTGATTTCCAAAGGCCAACTTTGCAATGAGCAACCTATCTTGTAACCCACGACACCAACAAGGCTTTTGCTAAAGGATGATGATGGATCTTTGAAACACCTCATAACATGGAAAAGCCTGGAGGTCATTATGCTGAGTGAAATAAGCCAATCGCAAAAGGACAGATGTTGTATAAGACCACTATTGTAGTTATCAATTTAATAAAAGAAAAAGGTTGGCATGAATCTCTGGAAGCTTCCTAACAGGAACTACTATAATAACCATTGTGTGATGATCTTCAAAAGAATTTTACTTGATTATGATATTAATTATAATGTTCTATGACTTGTGCATTCTGTTGGGTCACCTTTCTTTGGAATGTGTACAGATATGGATCTCTTCCCATCAGTTGGCCATGCAACTCTCTTCCAAATTTCCTAGTTTAGATGATTAAGTGCTTCCAGAGCTTCATCAGCTGGTTGAAGCATTTCAATTGAATAGTCCATCAATTCCAGAGCCTTGTTTTTGGCTAATGCCTTCAGTGCAGCTATAACTCCTTCCTTTAGCACCACTGATTCTTGCTCATGTGCTACATCTTGAAATGGTTGGATGTCCACTAGCTCTTCTTGGTCCAGTGTCTCATATCTTCTTTCCATTCCATATTCTTCCTCTACAATATTTGCCAACTGCTAGCAGTTCAGGTACCACAGAGAAGACACTGCCTCGTCCTTCACCGTCCTCAAAATTGTTCTTACGTTTGAGCCCATCACTGCATATATACATTCAGCTTCAAGGAATTGGTCATATGTAGATGCAGACGGTTAAAAGTCCACCAGAGCCAAAACACTACCTTGAGGCTATCCGATCTGAAGTTCAAGGACAATGCTTTGATTCTCTGTATAAGGTTTTCAGTGGCTATTTTCTCTGAAGGGGTCAGTCGATTTCTTCCATGTAGTTCTTAGTCTGAAGATCTGTTGAAAGCTGTTCACTGTGGGTGGACTTGCTGGCATTGGACATACTAGTGACATAGCTTCCAGCATCACAGTAACATACAAGCCATAGCAGCATGATGAACTGTCAGGTAGTGGTGGCAGGAGGGGATAAGAAAGGACAAATGGAAAATGGCAAACACAGGGAGGAAGTGGAAAGAGTGCTGTGGGAATTGCAATCAATGTCACAAAACAAAAGGTGTATGAATGGAAAATCAATATGCTCTGTAAACTTTTACTCAAAGCACAGTAAAAAACTTTTAAAATATGACTCAAATATGTAATTATGGTCCATTTTTCCAGACATTCTCTAAACAACAATCTTTTCCAAAAAATTATGAAAGCATTCTTTTATTCAATTTTATTATTTTATTTTTAAAGTAAAGATTTTCTTTATTATTTTCTAGGCCAAATAAAATAGCTTTTGAACTATGTTCCATTTTATTTTCAACCTCCTACCCAGATTTTGGATGAGTCCTGAGGAAATTTTAGCAAATTAAATTATGGTGCTTGGCTACAGATGGGATGTAAGACTTTAACATGTGTTTTAACTAGAATGGTATTTCCAGTTGTTGAGACATATTTAATTCATGTAACAAAACTTTAACACAGAAAAGGATTTTAAAATCTGTTTAAAGTCATTATTTATAAAAGATGAAAAAGTGTCATAAAATTTCAGATAATTGCTTTACGTTACACACTGACTCAAGCTAGTATCAGTTTTATAATTTAACTTAATTTGGATGGCTCCTAGTTGTGTAAAAATTTAAACATAACTTATGGGAAGAAATGAATCCCTGAATTCCCAAACATAGGATTTTGGGTGACACTTGATTTTCCTTAAAGTCACTTAACTAATGTTACTCTAATGAATGTCTTTGTCATTTTCACCATCAAAGTCTATTCAATAAGCTTTACACACCACTGTGCAGTGCCCTAGTTGCACACTCGTGAAGCACTACACGGCTATCGGAAAGGCCAGTGAGCTGGACCTACCGGTCTCGCCCAGGGGGTCTGCTGCCAAGACTGTAAATATATTTAACATTCTTGAAGAATAAGACTGCCATATAGTTAGTCAAATTTGCAAGCCAGGGAATTCCTGGTTAGTGAGCAGGATTGTTAGAAGAAGCTGAACACCGCCAATCCTTGCATTGCAATGTACATTTAAAAATACTGAAGGTCCTAGGACCTGATGCAAGGGGCTTAAGTGGAGAGCAAATGCCTTGAGAATGATTGGGGCAGGGAATGTATGGATGTGCTTTATACAATTGATGTATGTATATGTATGGATTGTGGTAAGAGTTGTTTGAGTCCCTAATAAAATGTAAAAGAAGAAAAGAGAAAAAAATGATTAGGGAAAAGACTGTACAGATGTGCTTTATACAATTGATGTATGTATATGTATGAACTGTGAAAAGAATTGTATCAGCCCCAATAAATTGTTAAAATAAAAAAAAATACTGAAGGTACATATTTTTTCCATATTACATCAGACGAACCTCTGACCAAGCTTAGAGTAGCTCAAGTTCAACTACCCTTGGAGTAATTGGCATGGTGAATATTTTAAAGGCCCTTCTTGCCTGGGTTTGTCAGAGGCCAAGAGGCTGCCTTCCTTCACTCTTGTAATCAGTTGAGTTATTGTAATACGTCAGTTTGTATGTGGGGTTCCAGTGATCCCACAGTGAACAAGGATGTAATCTCTGCTTTCAAGGAATGAGTGATCAAAGGATTTAGCTGTGCAATGCATACCCTGAGAGAGAAAGGTGCTATAAAAAGCAAAGGGAGGTGCATCTCACTTCGACCAAGAGATGATGGAAGAGTACCAGAAGGGAAGGTTATCTGATTGTTGTCTAAGAATAAAGTCAGTAGCACATAAAAACAGTATGTGCTAAGACTGCAATATGAGTGTGGCAGGAGTTATAAGAAATGAGGCTGGAAATGTGAGAAAAAGGATCTCTAACTCAAGTGCTCCCTCAATGCAAGAACACTTTGCTCTAATCGCCTGGCATTCATGATGCTCACCTTCCAGACACAACCGCTGAAGACAGAATGGGTACATAGCAAATGTGGTGAAGAAAGCTGATGGTTCCGGCTATCAAAAGATAGAGCTTCTGGGGTCTTAGAGGCTTCAATATAAACAAGCGGCCATCTAGCTCAGAAGTAACAAAGCCCACATGGAAGAAGCACACCAGCCTGTGTGATCATGAGCTGTCAATGATATCAGTTATCAGGCGTCAAAGACCTAGAACAAAAAATCCTATCAATGTGAATGAGGGAGAGAATGCGTGAAGCCCCAATGGCCATCTGTGGACAATTGGACACAAGGAAGAGAGACCCAGTTAGGGTGCATGCAGTATAGCACCAACACATACAACTTCCTTCTTGTTCTTCAAGGATTCCCCCACTCCCCCACTATCATGATCCCAATTCTACTTTACAAATCCAGATAGACCAGAGCGTGTATCTGAGTACAGATAAGAGCTGGAAACATAGGGAATCCAGGACAGATAGACCCCTCAGGACCAATAATGAGAGTAGTGATACCAGAAGGGGAAGATGGCGGGGAGAAAGGAGGAACAGATCACAATGATCTACTTTTAGCCCCCTCCCAGGAGGGTGGAATACAGAAAAGTGGGTGAAGGGAGACATCGGTCAGTATAAGACATGAAAAAGTAATAATAATTTATAAATTATCAAGGGTTCCTGAGGGAGGAAGGGGAAAATGAGAAGCTGATATCAAGGGCTGAAGTAGAAAGAAAATGTTTTGAAAATGATGATGGCAACAAATGTATAAATGTGCTTGACACAATGGATGGATGGATGGATGGATTGTGAAAAGAACTGTATGAGCCCCCAGTAAAATGGGAAAAAAAAGATCTCTAAGTCATGTTCATGAGATTGAATTTTATCCCGACTACAATGGTAAGTTGTGGACAGGTTTTAAAGAGGACTGAAATAAGATCAAAATAGTTCATTTGGAAATGTAGCACTGGCTGTAGGGAGAAGTATAGATCAGAGAAAAATAATTCCTACAATTTGGAGATAGAAGGCACTAATCCAGATGAGAAGCAATACGTGTTGAAATAATGCAGTCAAAAAAGAGAGAAAGTAAACAGCTAGATTTCCAACTTGTCCCACGGGACATCTATATTAGGCAGATTGGTAAATCAGTTATGCAATAACACTTGTTTGGAAAATGCAAACTTGTTTCAACATTATTCATAATCAGGGAATCATTTGAGCATAACATGGACTTTATGTGTGCTTATGTGTGAATTGGTCTTGAGAGACATTGGCTAAATAAAGAAACCTGCCACTCAGAATGCACAACTCCACACTCACACCCAGTTCAAGCACCTACCAGCCTCATCAGCTCCCTATATGAGTTATTCTGCAAAATTGCATTTTACTCTTCTTTTGCATGTGAGAGCTTTCTTACTCTAAATCAAAACGAAACAAAAACACTCATTCAACATTCCAGACATGTCAAAACATTTTGGTTCAAAAGCACCCGGCAGTGCATGCAAAGGGAAACTTTAAGTTTTAAGGAGGAGCTTGAAATAATGAAGTATTTTGAAAGAAACATGTGATATCTTCTGTACCATAAGAATCTTTTAAAATCCAGGTTGAGATCATTAAAGACAGTGCTGTAAAAATAAAGAAAACATCTAAAGCTGCAATAGTTTTAAGTGCTATGAAGTCAATTAAGTGAAAGTCCTAAAGAAATAGCTTTCTTAGATTGTTGAACATATGGATTGAAGATCAAATGGATATGTACGTCCATCTATATCTCCATTGGAACAACTTACTTACTTACTTATCCCAAGGAGAGCTGTTTCTCTATGAGCACTTACAGCAGAAATCACAAAATTCTCAGGAGGCTCCTTTTAGTGGTAGCTGTGACCTGCAAGGTCCGTGGTCAAACCCACCAGCTCTGCCACGGAAGAAAGATGAAGCTGTCTGCCCCGTAATGATTCACAGTCTCAGAAGACCAACGGGCAGTTCTGTTCTGCCCTACAGAGTTGCTATGAGTTGAGTTCCCACTCGATGGCAGCGGGTTTGAGTTTTCATTTTGTTTTGGTGACGCGGTGATTAAAGGCTTGGCTGCTCACCTGAAAGTCAGCCGTTGGAACCCCTCAGTTGCTCCACGGGAGAAAGATGAGGCACTCTGCTTCTGGAAAGATCGACAGCCTTGGAAATCCCAGGGGGCAGTTCGAGTCTGCCCTACGGGTTATTGGGCGTTGGAATCAGCCCAATATGGCAAAAGATTCCAAGAGAGCTGGCGTGGTGGGTTCTGATTGGTGGGAAAAGGGATGAGTGTGTACCAGAAAGCCACAACGAACTTCCAACAGATGCTGCTTAAAGAGTCTGTATATTACTTCAGATTTTCAACTTTGAGGGAAAATGTATCTATTAATGGCAGAAACACAGGCACCAGGATTTAAGATTGCAAAAATAACATGATATTCCATAAGGTAGCCAAACTTAAGAATTTTTTGTTTTGTTTTTCATATTTAGGGCAAACATGAAAGGTGTTGCTATTGAAAACGAGGATGCGGAAACTGTGGGGGGATTTTGAAAAAGAATCACATCAATGTCATCAAAAAAGTTTGCAATGATGTGACAAAAGACAGTGCATATTGTATGTGATGGAAAATGCTACTTTACTGGTTTATGATTTTGAAGCATTTGAACAGTCAGTTGCAATGGCTTGAAGAAAACAAATATAATGCTAATTTAATAGAATTTTCTTGTGTGACATTCAGACAAATTTGCCAACTTGGACACAGCTTCTGGATAAAAGCAGGAGGTTAGAAAAACAGCTTAAATTTGATTTATTTTTTTAAGCCAATACAGAAGAGACAATAAAAAAATAATGAGTCACACCCATTCACATCTGGCCAGTTTCCAATATCCCTCTTCCCACCAGTAACCCTGCTGAAGTCCACTTCATAATAAAAAAAATCACAATTTTTTCCAAGATAAAGTGCCATACTAATTGCAATATCTATACATTTTTTAATCCTTCAACATGTGTAAAACCGTGTCACTTTTATTAAATTCCTATATTTGTGTGTATGCCCGGTGGAATCTTTATGATGTGGTTTACTGTTCCCAACAAGCCTGAGGTTTTTACTGCTCCATGATTTTCAGGAATACCTGTGCTGCATTATAAAAAGCCATTATTTCTAGGGAGCCCACTCAAAATTAACCCTCTGCTGTGAGTCAATTCTGACTCACAGAGACCCTCCATAGGCTTTCAGAGGCTGTAAATTGTTACTAGCACAGAGAGCCTCAGCTTTCTCCTGTGGAACCTAGGATGCACTTGAAGAACTGATCTTGAGGTTGGCGGTCCAATGCTTACCCAACATTACCATCAACCCAGGAGAGAGAAATTTGAAGCAGAGATTAGACATGCAGGCATAAAACATATTAATAAAAAGTAATAGGACTCCATGAGATTGCTCAGGGAAAATGAATATAAACAGATCAGGGGAGGAACCAGGACCAATTATGGAAGAAGAGAAACATTAACACTCTAAAAAGCTCACCGTCATCGAGTCCATGCTGACTCATAGCGACCCTATAGGGCAGGCTAGGACTGCTCCTGTGGGTTTCTGAGATTGTAACTCTTTATGGAAGTAGAAAGCCTAATTTTTCTCCCACAAAGTGACTAGTTTCGAGCTGTTGACCTGTCAGTTAGCAGTCCAAAGCCTTACCATACTCCACACTAGAAGCTGAGAAATAGGAGTTTACTAAGAACCCCGAGAAGAAGCAGCCAGAAAGATAGGGGAGGAGGGTGACAAAAAGTGTGATACAGCCAGTGTTCAGAACCAATCTAGTCATTGTAACTTGTATGTATATCCTCGGGTATGCAAATAGCCAGAAATGTATTGGTTTAATTAGCATCTTTCCATCATCATTTAATAACAAGTTCTTTAAATTTTCCATATTTTTAAAACATCATTAAAGACTCAGCTAAAGAGTCTCTGGCTGAAAGCTGATACAAGCAGGTATGAAAAGAAACTAGACAGCCCAGAATGGAATAGGGTCCTTGTCGATATGGGTATAGCCAGAGGCTACTTGGTTGACCCCACTGGTTGATCCCACTGTAACTAGAGACCCAGCAAAGGAGGCACAATGTTAAACCTAGGTGCTTAAATTCAAAGGGCAAAGATATCTTACAGCTTTTGTTTGTTTCATTTCCAACTGTGTGGTGGTGGCTGTTAGGTGCCACGAGCTCATGATGACACCATGCCCAGAGAAACAAAAGATATTGTTGTCATGCTGTGAGTGTCAAAGTGTTGAGAATGAGGATGGCAACAAGTGTACAAATGTGCTTGACACAGTGGATGTATACATAGATTGTGGTAAGAGTTGCATGAGCCCCAATAAAATATATATTTTTAAGATTTTATGTTTATACTAACATGACACAGGGAACCAATAGAGAGGTCTGAGGGACTGACCCCAGTCCCAACTCCATGGACACTCCCCCTCCCCTGAGAAGAATTCACTCCAGAGGACAGCACTGAAGCTACAGCTAAGGGGAGGGGCGTGTCTGATCAGAGCACACAGGAGCAAACAAGAGGGAAGGAGAGAGAGTGGAATACATCCTGGCCCATCAAGCCCTGAGGACGATATTCCTGCTCAGAGCAGCCAATGCACAGAGTGGACCATAGGGCTGGCCCCACCACGAGACAAGACATCCCTACTGACCCATAGCACTACAGGAGACAACACAGGAGACACAGTGCAGGAATTGTGCCTGATCTGACCCCACCACGCCAGGGTGAAATCCTAAGGGCGTGCAATAGAACAGCAAGGGAAGTAAAGCAATGAAGTCCCCAGGGAATACCAATAATAGACTTTGCTGCCTGATACCTATAGGGCATCAAAGACCCAGAACAAAAGTAATCATGTCAATGTGAATGATGGGGGTAGTGCGGAGTGGAGGCCCAAAGCTAATCTGTAGGCCATTGGACATCCCCTTACAGAAAGGTCACTGGGAGAAGACGGGCCAGTCAGGGTGCTGTATAGCACCGATGAAACATACAACTTTCCTCCAACTATTGTGATCCTAATTTTACCTTACAAATCCAGCTAGACCAGAGCATGGACACGGGTACAGATAAGAGCTGGAAACACAGGGAATCCAGGACAGATAACTCCTCAGGACGAATAATGAGAGGGAGAAACCAAGAGGGGAAGGGGAGAAGAATGGGAGGCTGAAGGGAAAAAGGACAACAGATCATAAAAGATCTACATATAACCTCCTCGTAGAGGGATGACCATCAGAAAAGTGGGTGAAGGGAGACATCGGTCAGTGTAAGACATGAAAAAATAATAATAATTTATAAATTATCAAGGGTTCATGAGGGAGGGGAAAAATGAGGAGCTGACACCAAGGGTTCAAGCAGAAAGAAAATGTTTTGAGAATGATGATGGCAACAAATGTACAAATGTGCTTGACACCATGGATGTATGTATGGATTGTGATAAGAGTTGTCTGAGCCCCAATATAATGATTTTTTAAAAGGTTTTCTTATAACCCATTATATAGTATGCCTATGCATTTATTTAAATATAGAATAGAGTGACTGTTATATTATCATAATAATTAATATAAATACATATAAACAATTTGGTAATAATTGACCATTTAAAAAATAAAGATAATGTTTTATTTTTAATTTTATCTCAGCAATGTTTGTATGTTTTAGTATACAGTTCCTGAAAATACTTTGACTAATTTATCTGTAAGCATTTTAAGTTTTTGGATGATATTGTAAATTGTTGGTTATTTCCCTGGATAATGCCCAACTGACTAGAGTTCTTGATTTTTATCCACAGCCTCAAAGAGGCCCCTTGGGTGAATTATTGGAACTCTCTGCTTCTTTCCTTTGTCTCATGCCATCTGCCCCCACAACTTCCAGTAAGCTATTCTTCCCTAAACCCTGATCTTTGTCTCCTCAGTCTCAACTGTCAGGCTGTGTTCACACTTCCTGTCCCTGCAATGCATGCCAGAAATTGAGTCCAGGAAGATCTAGCTCTTGTTTTTGTTGTTAGATGCCATGAATCAGTCCTGAGTCATAACGGGTCCCTGCACAACAGAATGCCAGCTTCGCCACACTTGTGCTTGAGCCCATTGTTGTAGCCGCCATGTCCACTCACCTCATCCAAGATCATTCTCTTTCTCAATGCCTGTCCAAGCATGGCATCCTTTTCCAGGGACTGGTCTCTCCTGATAACACGTCCAAAATATATAAGATGAAATCTCAGCCATCCGTGCTTTCAAGGAGCATTCTGACTGAGCTTCTTCCAACACAGATTTGTTCTTTTGACTGTCCACTGTACTTTAAAGATTCATATTAATACCATAATTAAAATGAATTTCACAAAGACATGGATTAGTCTCTGTTTTATTGATTGTTGGGTTAACAGAACCTAAACAAAGCAATGCCTAATATATAGTAGTTGTCTATGAAACTATTTGGTGAATAAATACCTGTATAAAGAGGATAAAGTGACCCCACAGACTAGATACAATTTGATCTGTGTCAAGGCATTTTCTTCACTGGGAAGTGCTTTGGTAGGCATTGACAATGTGTACCTTTAACACTAAAATCATTTTTGCTTATATTGCTAAGATCTACTACTCCAATTGACATATTATTCATTTCAATACTTTACGATAACCGGACTGCTTACTATTGGCCCACTATTTGTTTGATCTATTTAGGAAGATTTTGAAAAGAGTACTATGAAAAACAGCACGGAGGCTATATCTAACCTTCCCTGGCTTCCCTGTGGCCCTGGGCAGAGGTCAGACATGCTTCCATCGTCCATCTCTCTTGACCAATTCTCACATCCACCATTCCTCCCACGAGACTCTACTTTTCTGCTGGGTTTGATAATTTGTTGCATTTGCCACACAGAATTCACAGACAGCACTCACATTCATATGGCTTTATTAAGGAACTTAACAGGTTACTCAGTAAACACTAAGGATATAGTCATTGGTCCAAAGCAGCATTTCTCTTCAGGCACGAAGTCTTCATTGCCAAGTCAGTTAAGAAAAGAAGTCTTCCACCTACCCCTTCTCCCAGAAGAATTTATTTCAGGGGCCAGCACTGAAGCAGCAGCTCAGGGAGAGGGACATGTCTGATCAGAGCACACGGGAGCAAATGAAGGGGGAGGAAGAGAAAGTGGAACACATCCTGACCCACTAAGCCCCGAGGACGATATTCCTTCTCAGAGCAGGCAATGCACAGAGAGAACCATAGGGCCGGCCACACTGGGAGACATGACGTCCCTCACTGAGCCATATCCCTACAGGGGACAACACTGGAGACACAGTGTGGGAATTTCACCTGATCTGATCCCACCACACCAAAGTGAAACACTAAGGGTGTGCAACAGAACAGCAAAGGGAACAGAGCAACGAAGTCTCCAGGGAATGCTCAAAATAGACTCTGGGGCCAGGGCTTGGCCCCATCAGACTCAACTGGAAAACACTCCTAAAGGCCAACAAACAGTCCTTGAACTAACTACAGGCCTTTCTTTTTGTTGTTATTATTTGTCATTGGCTTTTTATTGTTGTTTCATTTTCTTTTTTTGCTTTGTTTTGCTCTGTCTTGTTTTTGTGCATGCTATTATCTCTGCAGGTCTGTCTAACTAAGATAGGCTGGATGAACAATCTGGAAACAACTGTACCAACGGTTATGGCGGGGGGGGGCGGGGCGGGTGGAAGGGAGAGGGAAAGGTTTGGAAAGGAAGTGGTTTTAACAAACCCAGGGACAAGTGAACAAGTGATCCAAATCGGTGATGAGGAGGATGTAGGAGGCCTGGTAGGATGTGATCAAGGGTAATGTAACTGAGAAGAATTACTGAAACCCAAATGAAGGCTGAGTATGATAATGGGACAAGAGGAAAGTCAAAGGAAATGGAGGAAAGAGCTAGGAAGCAAAGGGCATTTATAGAGGTCTAAATAAAGGCATGTACATATGTAAATATATTTATATAGGAAGATGGGAAAATAGATCTATGTGCATATATTTACATATTTAGTATTAAGATAGCGGATGAACATTGGGCCTCCACTCAAGTACTCGCAATGAAAGAATACTTTGTTCTATTAAACTGGCATTCCATGCTGCTCACCTTCCCAACATGATTGATGAAAACAAATAGGCACATAAGCAAATGTAGTGAAGAAAGCTGATGGTGCCCGGCTATCAAAAGAGCAAGGGTCTGAAAGGCTTGAAGGTAAACAAGCAGCTATCTAGCTCAGAAGCAACAAAGTCCACATGGAAGAAGCACACCAACCTGTGTGATCATTAGAGGTCGAAGGCCTCAGGTATCAGGCATCAAAGAACAAAAAAACCAAATCATTGTGAATGAGGGGGAGAGCAGATTGGGGACCCAAGACCCATTTGTAGGCAACTGGACATCCCCTTACAGTAGGGTCGCAGGGAGGAGACAAGCCAGTCAGGGTGCAGTGTAGCAACAATGAAACACACAACTTTCCTCTAGTTCCTAAATGCTTTCTCACCCCCAACCCCACTATCATGATCCCAAGTCTACCTTACATTTCTGGCTAGACCAGAGGATGTACACTGGTACAGATAGGAACTGGAAACACAGCGAATCCAGGAAAGATGATCCCTTCAAGACCAGTGCCCTGTGTGGCGATACCGGGAGGGTGTAGAGAGGGTGGGGTGGAAAAGGGGAACCAATTACAATGATATACATAGAACCTCTTCCCTGGGGGATAGACAACCGAAAAGTGGGTGAAGGGAGATGTCAGACAGTGTAAGATATGCCAATATAATAATTTATAAATTATTAAGGGTTCATGGGGTTGGGGGAGTGGGGAGGGAGGGGAAAAAGTGAGGGGCTGATACCAGGGGCTTGGGTGGAGAGCAAATACTTTTAGAATGATGAGGGCAATGAATGTACAGATTTGATTTATAAAATTGATGTATATATGGATTGTTATAAGAGTTGTATGTGCCCCCAATAAATTGTTTTAAAAAAAGAAGTCTTCACTGGCAAGCCTTTCTCCAGTCCTTAGTCTCTCAGGTACATGGTACCTTGGTTTCTGCTTCTGTGGACCAGGCAGGAAGCCAGTCTGCTGCTGTTCCTCACAGTCTCATTGTTACTGTACTGCTCCTTTGCTCTGTGCCATGGTCTCCTTGCCTCTGCCTCTGCTCTCAACCAATCCCAGCGTCTGTTCTCTGCTGGAGCCTCTGGTGCCTCTGGCCTCAGCCTCCATCACGTCAGACAGAGATCTTAAATGTGTTCTGTCTCTGGCTCTTCTGATGATGATATTTGGATTTTTTTCCTCCTCCATTCCCTAGATGATGTATATTCAGAGGAATAGCATTGATGAGGTGTTGCTTTTATCTTTCATCAGACCTAAGGAATCAAACAGTGGCAACTTGGATCACATCCTAGGTGGAGAATTAAATCCACCTTAAACCTGTCCATTAGTGTAGCTGGGAACTCTCTCGAAAATGGAATTGTAGCTATAGGCGTAGAGGTCAGAATTTATATCACACAAGGGATGTAGCTAGAAGGACCATATTGATTGACTACTTCTTAAAACCATGATCAATTTTCAGTAAATTTTATAACTTATCCATCAGAGAAAAGGCTTAATTGTAAATTCTTCAGGTATATTAAATGTGCAAAAATAACCTTTTTTCACATTTACTAAAAAGTTCTATTAAAATAAGATTAATGTATATTTTCTTTCTTACAGAATACTTACAATATTTGTCTTTTTATGCTT
This sequence comes from Tenrec ecaudatus, assembly GCF_050624435.1. Taxonomy (NCBI): domain Eukaryota; kingdom Metazoa; phylum Chordata; class Mammalia; order Afrosoricida; family Tenrecidae; genus Tenrec; species Tenrec ecaudatus. The sequence continues at coordinate 67,712,344 of NC_134535.1, forward strand.
AGAAAAGAATTAGGAATTTTCTAAAGATAAATTATTTACATTTTCCCCTAAAACGGTCATGTATAATAGAGATTGTATTTTATCTTGCTCCTTTACAAATAGAATCAATTTAATGTGTCTTTACTTGTTCTTTTCCCTCAAAACAAGGACAAATTTTTGTTTTCAGCAAAAAAGTTTATAATAAAATTAAATTGTAAAAAAGTACAGTCAATTCAGCATATTGCATTACTTATTCAGCTCAAATTTTCAAAACTAAATATAAATCTGTAGTTGAATTATTCATTAAACTGGCCAATACATATTTTGATGCCTCAAATGTTAGATTTGTTTCTGGGCATATTTCACCTGCTGATCCCCAAATGTTAGACTTGTTTCTGGGCATATTTCACCTGCTGATCCCAAAATCGTACCAGTGTTCCTGTCTAGCACTAGTTTTTGAGGAACAGAACATATGCTACATACTGCTTTCCCTTCTGCTCGCCCATAAATAATCAAGGTTACTGAAAGGTGAATGATGGCTAACCATAATATTGGGGTAGGAGGAAAACATACGTGAAGTGTGCGTGCGCGCGCGCGCCATATGCAACAATGAATCAGATAGACTTTGGGCTTTTACTTAAATCTTGCCCCAGTACAAGAACAGTTTGTTCTAACAATGTGGTAATAAGTTATACTCACCTTTCTAATACAAACACTGAAGACAAAATGGGTACATAAGCAAATGTGGTGAAGAAAGCTGATGGTGCCCAGCTATCAAAAGATATAGCATCTGGGGTATTAAAGGCTTGTACTTAAATAAGTGGCCATCTATCAGGGCAGCAAATAAGCCCACATGGAAGCAGCACACCAGCCTGTGTAATCGTGAGGTGTCAATGGGAAGAGGTATCAGAAGTTCAAAAGACACAACCAAGTCATTGTGAAGGGGCAGAGATGTAATGGAGACCCAAAAACCCACCTATAAGATAATTGGGCAGCCCCTTTCAGAAGGGCCACATGGAATGGATGAAACTCAAGATGCAGTATGGCACTGAGGAACCACTTAACTTCCTCTAGTTCCTAAATATTTCCTCCCTTTACTATTATGCTTTGTATTTGTTTTACCTCATTAATCATGCTAGATTTGCCAAGCTTTGTTTTTACCTTTAAGATCTTGCTGTACATGAAAGTCAAGAAAGATAATCCTTCAGAAAGAGTTACAGGAGTAATAGTTCCTTGAGGGTACAGAAAGAGACGGTCTGGGGTGGGAGAGTGAGGAGTGATAGCATTGCGAGTTTGCAGAAGGCGATGGATGACCGTGGGAGCCCACGATTCATTTGTGGGAACTCATAGGAAACAAGCCTCTGGTGATCTCCCTTTAGCCACGATTGAGGGATTTGGGAAAAGGGTTACTAAACAGAGGACATTGGAGAGATTTAGGTATAGAAGATCAAGGGCATGAATCGGACTTGAGCCATTAAAACTGTCACTTGATTCCACCTCTGATTTGATTCCACCTCTGATGCCTGCTGGACCTCATCTGGTTTTCAACATTTGCTGTATTTTGTTTTGTTTTTGCTCTTTCCTATTAGGGTGCCCCTCAGGGGTGTTATGTCATTGGAGGTCACACTCTTGAAGTTGTGTTATAGGTTGTTCTGTTTTTCGGTACATGAAACTCAGGCTTGATGAACATATGGGGACAGCAAGTAGAATAAGGGTTTTGAGGGGCAAAGGGTAAAGTGGAGGGTGCGGAGGTAAAAGGAAGACAATGTCAAGGAGTCCAGAAAGAAAAAAAAGGGATGTTTGGAAACTGATTGTGGAAGCAATTGTACAATACTGCTTGGCATTATTGACCTATGGGTGATATATGTATTAACACCCAATTAATGATAAAAATTTAAAAAGAAAATCAAGGTCTTTTAATGTAATGATAGCTATCCAGAAATAGAGAAAGTACACATGAGCTTCATTTAAAATAGTTTGTGTTGCACTAAGTACATCAGGTTATAATTCACATGATGTCATTTTACATGAACTTAGAATTTTCACACTTCACATCATGTCAAAATTACATGAACTTAGAGTATGTCACAAGCATCACTTCACCTTTATTAGGAATTGAATACCAGGCAATTCCAACTTGTCATCTTAGAAAGGGATAAAAAAATATGAGTTACTTTACAATAAATAAGGATCCCTGATGGCATAGTGGGTTATGTGTTTGGCTGTTAATCACAAGGTTAAGTATTCAAGTCCACCAGCCACTCTGTAAGAGGGAGATGAGATTTTTCTGCTCCCATAAAGACTTATAGCCTCAGAAAACCACAGGAGAAATCCTACTCTGGCCTATAGGGCCACTGTGAGTTGTAATGAATTGGCTGATAGTGAGTTTGGAATAGTTAATAGAGATTTAAATGATCTGAAACCCAAAATAGGTCTCTCAAATTTCAAAATCCTTTATTAAAATTAAAATGTTCCAGTTTTGTTATAAGATGTCACAACTTCTCCACCTGTGCACAGAAACTCTTAGAAGAGAAGTTATAATTTTTCTTATAAAGAAGGTTGAACTCTTAATCTCTGAAAGAGTTAACTAAAACTATCCATTGGCATCTATCTATTTAGTTATTTTCTGAAATGTTTACTGAATAATTTGAAGAAGAGAAACAGATTTTTATGAAAATATTCAAAATATTTATGAAAAATTGCTATGAAGTTTTACATTGTTGACATTCTAAATTGCCTGCCTTTTCTATTTGTGCCTTTTCAATATTCTACTTTATTTTCCACTCTTATCCAGCTATGTTCTAGCCTTGCAGAATTCGACTTATAGTCTCTGTATATATTGCCCATCCTCTCGTATCAAACAGAAAACGTGCAGCCATTTTTGTTACTCACAGTGACGCTGTAGGACAGAGAATAACTTCCCAGTAGTGACAGGTGGGTGCAAACCACTGACATCATGAATAGCAGCTCGATGTATGACCCACTCGCCTCCCTGGGTCCATCTTCCCTGGTAATCCCTTAATACTTCATTCTTTTTCAAAGATTTTTACCTTTTTTGATCTCATCCTGTAATTTGTGGTCTGAATTATGCTCATATTTGAAATTAGGAAAAGGAATTAATAAAATAGTATAAATTATTAGCTGAAAACCTAGTGGAATACCACATCTAAGAAACTAGAGCTGATGTGGTCAAATCCAATGCAATTTTTCTGAATCAGTGCCCCACATAGGAACAGGCATAAAAACCATGACAAAAAGAAAAAAACACCCTTTTTTGGGGGGGGGCTGTGTTATTGTTAACTTTAAATGTAATAAAATTGCATGTATCAATATTCTGTATAGTCAAGGTCTGTGGGGCCAGCCCACCCCCACCCCCAGAAGCATGTACTTCAGAAGACAGCACTGAGGCTGCAGCTCAGGGAGAGGGGCTCTTTTGATTAGGAGCAAATGAAGAGGGCAGAAGAGAGAGATGTCCTTCAATGACCCAATGTGTTACAGGGGACAGCACTGGGGACTGTGCCAGATCTGACTCCACCACACTGGGGCAAAACACTCAGGGTAGGCAACACAGCAGCAAGGGGACCAAAGAAATGAAGTCCCCAGGGAATACTAAAAATAGGCCTTTAATCCAGGACATGACACCCCATCAGACTCAATCAACCAAAAAATCTAAAGGTCAGCAAACAGACCTGGAACCATTTATAGGCTTTTTCTTTTGTCGTTGTTTTTGTTTTGTTTTGTTGTTATTTGTTTTCTTATGTTGCTTTGTTTTGCTGTCTTGTTTTTGTGCTTATTATTGTCTCTGCATGTCTATCTAGATAAGATAGGTGGGATAAAAAATCCAGAGGCGAAAACAACGGGACCTATGGTTCTGGGGGAACATGGGAGAGGAGAAGGCGGGGGAAAGGAAGGAGGGGAGGCATCAACCAACCCAGACACAAGGGAACAACAAGTGATCTAAAATAGATGCTGAGGAGGGTGTAGGATACCTGGTAGGCTTGGTCAAGGGCAATGTAGCCCAGAGAAATTACTGAAACCCAAATAAAGTCTGAAAACAATAGTGAGACAGGGGGAAAGCAAAAGGAAATAGAGGAAAGAACTAGGAGACAAAGGACATTTATAGAGGTCAAAATACAGGTATGTATGGTACATATGTAAAGGTATTTATATATAACAATAGGGAAACAGATGTATGTACACATATTTATATGTCAAGTACTAAGGTAGCAGAAGGACATTGGACCTCTACTCAAGTACTCCTTCAATGCAAGAACACTTTGTTCTATTTAACTGGCAATCTGTGATGCTCACTTTCCTGACATGATCACCAAAGACAAAATGGATGCATAAGAAAAAGTGGTGAAGAAAGCTGATGATTCCTGGCTATCAAAAGATATAGCACCTGGGATCATAAAGGCTTGAAGATAAACAAGCGGCCATTTAGCTGAGAAGCAACAAAAGCCACATGAAAGAAGCACTCCAGCCTGTGTGATCATGAGGCGTTGGTGGGATCAGGTACCAGGCATCAAAGACCCAGAACAAAAAAATCATATGGATGTGAATGAGGGGGACCATGAATGGAGACCCAAAACTCATATGTAGACCATTGGACACCCCCCACCTACAGAAAGGATCACAAGGAAGAGACAAGCCAGTCAGGTTGCCAAATAGCACTGATGAAACATTCAACTTTCCTCTAGTTCTTGAATGTTTCCCCTCCCCCCCCCACTATGATGACCTCAATTCTACCTTACAAATTGAGCTATGCCAGAGTATGTACACTAGTACAGATAAGAGCTAGCAACACAGGGACACAGGACAGATAAACCTCCCAGGGAATAGCAATACCAGGAAGGTAAGGGAATAGCAATAATGGGAATAGCAATACCAGGAGGGTAAGGGAAAGGTGTGGGGGGGAAATGGGAACTGATCACAATGATCTATATATAACCCCTTCCCAGAGGGATGGACAACAGAAAAGTGGGTAAAGAGAGACAGCAGTCGGTCGGTGTAAGACATGAAAAAATATATATAAATTACCAAGGGTTCATGAGGGAGGGAGGGTGAGGGAGGAGGGAAATGAGGAGCTGATATCAAGGGCTCAAGTAGAAAGAAAATGTTTTGAAAATTATGATGGCAACATATGTATAAATGTGCTTGACACAAGGGATGTAGGCATGGATTGTGATAAGAGCTGAATGAGCCCCAATAAAATTATTTAAATTTTAAAAATTCTGTACAGTCAATAATTACTGTTAACAACTTGATGAAGGGGAAGTCATTCTAACTCAACCACCGATGACGAATACATAGTTAATATGTGGCTGGCAGCAAGGCAATTTTTTTGAAAAAAGAGCAGAATTATTATGAAGAGAAAGTCCTGAAGCTTACAGTACTTATATTTATGATTCTACAGATAACATGGGAGAAAACAGTCCTTGTGGGAAGCTGGCTTGTTAAAGTAGAGGCTCAGCAAAGAGAGGAAGACTGAATGGCATGGATTGACCCAGTGGCTGCAACAATGGGGACAGACCTGACAAATGAATATGGGATGGATCAGGACCAGGAATCATTTTATACAATAACAACATATTTAACATGGGTTATAGGACAATGAATCAAAGGAACAAGTATTTGTAAATTTAAAAATACATACGAAATGACTTTTAAATCATCGAAGTGAGAACATTCCTAAGCAAGAGAATTTCAGATTCCTGACTCTAGCAAAACTAGATGGAAAACAATTCGAAGACATACTGTGGGAACGTGCACAAGGTTGACAGTGCCCTTTTGCTTTGACTGAACTCTTTGGCTATTCCCCCCTGGGACCTCTCCACACACACAGACATCGGATGTGCTCGACAGCTGCCGCTGCTCCACGGTATAATGAAAATAGGAGTCAGTTGGTAGATGCTGGTTATTTTCCAAATGTTAAATATCTGCTAAATGTTGAAACCATTACTCCCTCAGAGGAGTTTAACTGATAATTAGTGGATCATACTCAGACAATGCCTCAAGTAGATTGCACTCTAGTAAAGGGGAATAACAGATGCTCAGCAAAGCAACAATAACAATAACAAATTAACATTTGGTCAGGAGTAGAAGGTACTTGACACTGTCAGTTCAAAGTAGAAATATTATTTGGAGTGAGGTATGGTAGAATCAGAATAGAGTTCTGAGATGATAAAGCATTAACTTTGAAATGCATGTGGGAAAATTGGTGGGATTTGTTTGTGTAGGTGTCAAAGGTACAGTCTTCAAGATCAAGAAAGTCTGGTCAAAGGTTCTGAAGCAGAAAGGCATGATGCAAAACCAACCAAACTCACCGACATTGGGTTGAATCTGACTCACAGTGACCCTGTAAGTCAGAGTCGACCAGTCCCTATGGGTGTCTGAGACTTTTTCCTGGAGGAGAAAGCTGATGGTTTTGAACTGTTGACCCTGAGGTTAGCAGCCCGACACATAACCCACCATACCATCAGGGTATGTGGGAAATGCCCAAACGCTTCTGATTTCACAAAGAGAAGGGTGGATCAAACTTATAATGCCACAGCCGATTTCTATGAGGCAAAGGTCAGACATACTTTCTCCAAAATTCTTTATCAATTCTGACAACCAACCATCACTCTAATGCCCTCTCTACCACTCTGCCTGGTGTGGTTAGTCATCGCAATATCCACAATTATGGGGCTTATTGACAAGATACAAGTTAAGATTAGAAATGCACAGGATTAAAAATGTTCAGGAGTGCCTCTCCTCAGTAATACCAGTAGGCATACCTTTGACCTTCAGTCTCTCAGCCACGTGGCCCTTTGACCTCTTCCCTACTTGGGCAAATGTTACAAAACTCTTTAAGTACTGTCAATAAATACTGAAAAAATGTTAAGCTCAACAGCATGGCTTATATTTGCTGTTCTTGAATCTCTCCCTGGGTTAGGCTATGGGCAGAGGAATAAGATGATAAAAAAGTAGATGGCTAAATTTGCATGGGAAATCAAGGAGGGGGAGGGAAAGGAAAGGAAGGGGCCAACGTTGACGCCCCGAAAGACAAAATGATAGGGTGCATATGAAAGAGAGAAGACCTGATGTGGTCACACTTTGGGCTTATAATCACAAGATCAGCAGTTTGAAACCACCAGCAGCTTCAAGGGAGGAAGACAAGGCTTTCTATTCCCATAAAGAATTATAATCTCAGAAACCCACGGGGACAGGTCTTCCCTTGCTATAGGTTTCTGTGAGTCGACACTGACTCGACAGCAGTGAGAAGGTGGAAGAGGAGCTAGAATATCAACTCTTAGATGGTAGTTGTTCCAACCAAGACATCCTTGGGAGAAAAGTCTGGGGATTCATTTCCAAAATCAGCTGATGAAAACCCATGGATCAAAGCAGTCTTATCTCCAACCCATTCTGGGGACAACCAATCGAGGTAGCATTTCCTTTAATTATGTATGGAGTAATCATGAGTAAGCAGCTGACTCAACAACAATAAAGATGGTAGTTCTAGGGGGTTCAATTATATCCTCCAAAAAGATATGTTGAAGTTCAAACCCATTATTTGTGAATATGACCCTTTCTGAAATGAGAGTTTCTTTCTTTATGGTAGCGTGATGGTATATCACTAGTTGTTGCTATTAGGTGCCATCAAAGCAGCGAAGTGATTCTAAGTCGTATTGACCTACTGTACAACAAACTAGACAGTTCCCAGTTCTATGCCATCCTCACAATTGCTATTAAATTTGAGCCATATTTTCAGCTATTGAATCAATCCATCTCCTGGAGAATCTTCCTCTCTTTTGCTGACGCTCTACTAAGCATGGTGTCCTTCATACCCAGAGTCTGTGAGGCAAAAATTTTCTCACACTTGTTTCTAAAGACCATTTTGAATGTACTTCTTCCAAGACCAATGTGTTTGCTTTTCTATCAGTCAATAGTACATTCAATATTTATCAATAACACCATAATTCAAAGGCATCAATATTTCTTTCATCTTATTTATTCATTGTCCAACTTTCTGATGCATACAAGGCAATTAAAAATACCATAGCTTGGGTAAGGCACACCTTAATCATCAAAACCACATCTTTGTGTTTGTTTATTTGTTTTGTTTTTAACACTTTAAAGACATCTGGTGCAGCAGATTTGCCCAATGAAAATATTATTTGAATTCTTGGCTGCTTTCAACTTTGGATCCAACTTAAATGAAATCCTTGACAACTTAAATATTTTTTTTCTGTTTATCAAAATGTTGCCTGTTGATCCAGTTGTGATGATTTTTGTTTTCTTTTTGTTGAGATGTAATCTGTACCAAAGGATGTAGTCTTTGATCTTCATCAATGAGTATTGCAAGTCTTCTTGACTCCAGCAAGTCAGCTTGCATCATTTGTTCTTGTCAACGAGTCTTCCTCCAGTCCTGAAACTGCATTCTTTTTAATATAGTCCAACTTCACAAATTATTTGCTCAGGATACAGATATGAGTAAGTAGGGAGAGAGGATACAACTCCAAGGCATGCCTTTCCTGCTTTTAAGCTGCTCAATCTCCCATCATTCCACTTGAACCCTTTGGATGATGTACAGGTTCCCCATGAGTATAAATAAGTGTTCTGGAATTTCCATTCATTGCAATATTACCCAAAATTTGTTATGATTTCCACAGTCAACTGCCTTTGTATTTTTACTTTTGTATGACATTAATGATATTGTTCCATAAATTTCACATTCTGTTGGGACACCTTTCTTTGGAGTGGGCACAAATATGGGTCTCTTCCAGTGAACTGGCCTGGTAGCTGCCTTCCAAGTTTCTTGGCATAGTCCAGTGAGTGCCTCCATTGATGTATCCATTTATTGAAGCATCTCAGTTGGCGTTTTGTCCGCGTCTGGAGGCTTGTTCAATGTCTGAGGTACACACCCACCAGGGAGTCCATCAGATCGCTTTCTGATTTCTCAGAGACGTAGCATCCCCGGAACCCAAAGGTGCAGTTCTCTTTTGTCATTTTATTCAAAGGCACCGAGGGATCAGTGGAGCTTGGACTTGTTTCAGGACTTTGTCACTCTCCCGCTTCCAGATACAGAAAAAGCCATTGAAAAAAAGATGTCTGTGTCAAGGAGACCTGAGTCCTCAAAGGAAATTCTTTACCCATTTCATACTTTAAAAACAACTTTTGTAGAAAATTTCCCCAGTGCACTTAGTCTTTTAATTACTTGACTGGTGATTAAATTACTTTTAATTACTTGACTGGTAATTTACTTGATGAGTAAAATGAAATCTTTGATAACTTCAATCATTCCTCCATTTATCATGATTTTTTATTGGGCCAGTTGTGAGGATTCTTGTTATGATATTAATATAATCTTTACTGATCTTCATTAGTAAGTGCTTTGAATCCTCTTTGCTTTCCCACTTCCTCCTTAATTTTCCTGGTTCATCGATCGGAAGCTGCATGAGGTGGACAGGGTTTCCAGTTAGCATCTCACCCAGAGGAGGACTGGACTTGTTCCCAGTGTGGCTGTGTGGATCATTTTCTTGTTATACATTTCTTTCTGATAAAAATTTCCTTCTTATCCATATGTAAGCACCACTGGTTTTGATTCTCTAGAAAGGAGCTTACCACACTAAACATGGAACCATCATTTAGGATGAAGTGTTTGCTCTGAGGCTCACTTACATACAAGTGAATATTTACATTATGTACATGCAGAAGAGTAGACTTTCAAAGGAAAAATAAGGATGCCAATTACTGCATAAACCAAACTCACTGCCACCGAGTCATTGCTGACTCAGAGCAACCTCCTAAGGGTTTCCAAGACTGTAAATTTGTGTGGGAGTAGAAAGCTCAGTCTTGTTCCCACAGAGCTGCTGGTGGTTTTGAACTGCTGACTATGAAGACCATAGCCTAACTCATAACCACTACACCACCAGGATTCCTGAAGGGAGTAAATAACTTAGAGACATAAAAGATGGCTGAACCAAATAGGAAGCAAATAGGAGTAGTCAGACAGTCAGGAAAAGAGTATAGTATAGTGTCACAGATGCCAAAAAAGAAGGATTCAAGAAGGAATTGTGTAGCTACAAAGAGTGTGTCTGGAGAAGGGAGAGCATGGTAAAATTTAAAAGAATGAACAGTTAATGAATGACTGGTACATGCTAGGCCCAAAATGAGTGTGGCTACTTTAGTTACTCCGTACTATTGATGTGAATAGCTTTTAAAAATAGACACTGATTTTTCTGACCGTTCTGGAGGATGAAAGTTCCAGGCAGGGATTCAGATCACTTGGTCCCTTCCATACACCGCTCACCTTGTTCCAGTGTCTGCCAGTGACTGGTGGCATTCCTGTGTTTGTTGACAACCCACACATACCCCTCTGAGTGTCTCGTGTCTATTCTGTTGTTTCAATAACTCGAACGTGATTAGGATCCATCGTATCCTGGTGTGATGGCAACTGATTGATTTTATTTTTCTTTATAGAAGGTCATCTGGTCTGCCTAAGATTAACAGGCGAGAAGCTTATAGAATCTTATATATAACTATTCCCTGAGGGGAACTAGACATTTGGGAACTATAGTCTAACCAAGTGGACACATCAAATTAGCCATCCCATTAATCACAGTAGGCCAGCAAACTCTGGCTTCTGGGCCTTTATGGGCCACATGCATTTCAAGAAACAAGGCTGTTGGGGCCTTATCATCCAGAGACAGCCTCTTACTCACGAAATCACCCCGTTTTCACTCAGCACCTGCTCGTCCCCTCTGCTCCCTGTGGTAACCTGAGCCTGTACGCCTCAGCACACATTGTCCTCCTTTGGGACCTCTTCCCTCTTCTATGCCACTTCAATGGCTTTCAATTTTTAAACAAAATCGCTATTGTATACACATTCGGTCTGGCATCTTTTACTTTTATTTTGAGAATAAAAAGTACAGTAGTAAGTCCATCTTTAATAATACAGTTTATTGTATTTCTCAGTAGAATACCATGGTATAGACACATCACAATTTGGTACTCCCCTAGCTTGTTGATAGACATTTATATTGTTCCCAGTTTTGACCGATTACAAATAAAGTTTCTGTAAACATATATCCTACTCTATTGCTTGACTTTAATTTCATTCCGTTTTATTTTGCAGTTTTCACTCTACAAGGCTTGCCCAATTTTTGTCAGTAGTTTTCTCCCTTAGTTGCAGACAAAAACAAACAAACATAAAACAAACCCACCTCCACTGAGTCAGCTACAACTCATAGCAACCCTTCTCCCAGAGACTGGTGGATGGGTTTGAACCACCGATCTTGTAGTTAACAGTCCAATGATTACCCGAAAGCACCAGTCATGACAGCGGTTACAATAAAATGCTCAGCAACCATATGTGGCTAATGCCTTCCTGATTAGACATCATAAATAAAGTATGCTTCCATCTTTCCCAAAAGTCCTGCTCTAAAAAGCACTTGTGTATTTAAAACATTCTCCTGTATAGATTTTCTAGAAATTTGCATACATCAATTAAAAAACCCTATGACTATTTTGTGTTACTATTTAACATGGATTTATAGAAGATTCTGTGGCCAGACACTTAGTTTGAACTAAGTGGACGAAGTACTCCACAAAGCGTCTGGCCACTGGTGGCTGCAGTCAATCATAAAGCCGGGGGAAGGTCCTTGTGCGTTGAGCAGATCTGGAAGATCAGCAGTGTAAAACCGCCGGTGGGTGCTGCCTTCCCCATTCTCACACAGTCAGGGTTTGAGACTTCTTGGGATGCCAGCACATCTGCCTGTTACAATCTTTCTCCGAGTCCAATTGCTTTCTAATCTGGAAATATAATCTGCATTTGCTCTAGGTGTCAGATCACCTGTCATGTTATTCTTCTCTCACGGGTATAATTGCTTTTCCATCTGGGATTACAAAATACAACACAGGGTTACATCTAAGGACCTGGTTGTCCCTGTATTCTTTCGGTCTGGATTTATGTTCTGAAAGCAAACAGCTTTCTAAGGGCACCTCCTTAGAATCCAGGTTCATGCACTTCTGGTTTTCCTCCAGGCTGTTTTTCTCATCTTTAATCAGAGTTAACTATACCATAAATCAAACCCAAACACAGCATTCGAGTGGATTCCAACTCATAGTGACACTATTGGGCAGGGTAGACTGCCCCAGTGGATTTATTTTGTTTGGGGGGGGGGGCGTGTTTAGAATCAATTTTAAAAAACATTTTATTAGGGACTCATACAACTCTTATCACAATCCATACATACATCAATTGTGTAAAGCACATCTGTACATTCTTTGCCCTCATCATTTTCAAAGCATTTGCTCTCCGCTTAAGCCCTTTGCATCAAGTCCTCTTTTTCCCCTCCTTCCCCACTCCCCCCTCCCTCATGAGCCCTTGATCATTTATAAATTATTATTTTGTCATCTCTTTTCCCCCAGTGGATTTTGGAGACTATCACTCTACTGGAGTAGAAAAGCCTGCCTTCTCCTGCAGAGCAGCGGATAGTTTAGAACAGCTGTCCTTGCAGTTAGCAGCCCACTGTGCAACCATTTTGCCACCAGGGCTCTGACAACGATACCATAACACAATACTAGATCCCTTAGCCTATATATTTATCTCCTAAGTTAGACTTAACCTTAACACAACTCAGAACTGCTTTGCCTATGTGCTCTGGGAGTGTATTCACAGGGGAAATTAGATCCGTACATGATTAAGATTTTTCAAGCTTAGCATCTATTCTTTTAGATAATGCAGAATCTACAACAGATTTTGTTATAGCTCCACTCTTGGTATAATATGAATCTTGATATTTTTGAACAACAACAACAAAACATGCAATACTCTGCAACTGAGTTGAGAGACATTTATTTTGTTTCAGAACTTTGTTTTATACTATTTTTTAAAGGATGTGTGCATTTTCTTTGCCTACAGCAGAAGATCAAATGAATTTAAAAGTTGCATGAGATGACAAATAAGCCAACTCAAAGGAATTATACCTGTGTATGTACTTAAAAGTTATTTTAACTAACTCAACAAGGAAATCATGCTGGGTTTAAAATCAGGAAAGGTGTAACAGGGTTGTATCCTCTCACTACACTTCTTCAATCTCTGTGCTCAGCAAATCATCAGAAAAGCTGATTACATGAAGAAGAATGTGTCATCAAAATTGGAGGAATGCTTATGAACTACCGGTGGTATGCTTGCTGGAAGTGAGGACGAATTGAAACATTTGCTGGTGACAATCGCTGATTTCAATCTTCAGTATGGATTACAACTCAATGTAAGCAAAACCAAAATTCTCACAGCTGGACCAATAGGTAACATCATCGTAAATGGAGGAAAGGTCGAAGTTGTGAAGGATTTTCTCTTGCTTGGATCCACTATCAAGGCTCATGAAAGCAGCAGTCTAGACCTCAAAAGATATATTGTATTAGGTACATCTGCTCCACAAGACCTCTTTAGAGTAATGAAAATCAAGGATGCTACTTTGAGGACTAAGGTGCACATGACCCAAGCCATGATATTTTCATTTGCCTCATATGCACGTGAATGTTGGACATTGAATAAAGAAGACAGAAGACAAATCGATGCATTGAGTTGTGGTCCACCAGTGTGTCTTGGAAGAAGTAAGGCCAGAGTGACCCTGAGAGGCAAAGATGGCAAGACTTTATGATATATACTTTTGACCTGTTGTCAAGAGAGGCCAGTCTCTGGAGAAGGACAACATGTTCAGTGAAGTGGAGGGACAGCAAAAGAGAAGAAGGCCCTCAAGGACATGGCGCCATACATGGGCTCACACACAGCAAGCATGATGAAGACGGTGCATGGCTGTGCAGTGTTGTGTTCTGTTGTGATAGGGTCGAAGCTGACTCAGTGGTACCTAGAAACAGCATCGACAAACCAAAGTTTATCAACTGTAACATAAAGTAATGTTGATGGTTTGGTTCTGATTCATAGCAGCCCCATGTACAACAGAATACAACATGGCCTGGTTCTGCTCCATCCTCACACATGTTACGCTTGATCCCCGTGTTGCATAAGTAGGCACAATGGGACAAAGTTATGAGTTTAGTAAATATATTTTGAGAAAGTCATACATTTAATGCTTTTCCAAAACAACATATGCTAAACTGTTTATATTTTTGGTAGCAAAAGAAATTTCTATGCTGTCACTTAATTTCTGATGAATTCTTTCTCTTTCCTCAGACAACTTAATGTGTACTGTCTTTTTCCTGTGTTTTTAAAAGCCTACCCTTGGGTTTTTCTTCCAAAAGCCTTTCTCAGGAAACATTGCCTTCGTGCTATTTCCCTGAGCACAAGCTTCTCTATTTACATTCATCGCCCTTAGTTGAATTTTAACAGGTCGCAGCTAATAAGCAACAAAGTCACTCAGCCAGAATTTCCATAATAGCAAGAGCTACTTCTTATGCAAAATAAATCAGCATTAATCATGTTTAAGAGATAACTATAAGACGTTAATTGACTTATTTTGTGACACTTTTGCCCTTCCGGCTGAATTGAGTGTCCTGAAATGGTGAAAACCTATATTTTATGCAATAACGTTTCAAAGGATGGCAAACTGGAGCATCATCAGCCATACTGCTGTGAGGAATGGGCGGTCGTCCATTGCTCAAACGAATCCAATGTTTCTACTTTTCCTGCAGCGGTCCCAGGCTCTAATGAAATGACCACAAGACAGGGAATTCACTGTCTTCTGAATAGTCAGTCCACCTTTCCGCACTCTCTAACTGTAATCGCTTGCTCCTTATGTGGCCATGAAACTATTCTCCTTCTGGTTTCTGATTAGCAGACTCTAGTAAAGTTCTCTAGATGCATCCAGAACAAATTCAGTGCCTCTTGCTCTGAAGTCTTTTTAAAACCTTCAAGTTCTTTATGTGGAATGCTTCATCTATCCACTTTTTAAAACCAGTTTTTGAAAAAAGATTTCCTATTATCTTCCCATTGCCATCAAATGAAAGACTAATTTTCTTACTATCCATGGAACATAGGTTTATATAAGTTTTTAAAGGTCATGCACAATGGCAAAGCATAGGTTTAGAAATGGTTGGGGGGAAGCTCAGGGGAGAATATCTTTCTTTTTGTTCTAAACTCTTTATATTACAATATTTGTATTCTGCACTCACTCTAGCATTTTGGTATCTCTATCACAATTCTGACCTATGTTCAATCTGTGTAGCAGATTCACCCCTTTAATAACCTGAACTTGAACTTCAGATCTCAATAAATTAAATTATGACTTGGAATACAAACAGACATTCTGCCTTGGAAAATCCTTCAGAAATCTTTGCCTTGAAACATTACAAGCTAGTAAAATTATGTCCAAAATTCAGAAAAATAGCTCAAGGTTTTTGCTGACCTAATTTGTTATATATATATATATTTGTATCAGCAAATTTGCATCTAAAACATTAACTTTTACTTGTAGGCGTAGGAAACTAAGAGAAGCACAAACACTTACAAAAGCTTCCCTTCTCCCGTGTCTTTCATTGAGCGCGCTCTGATCTCCTTGCTGGCCTTACCATCCTGGCTACTTTGCCGTGAGGAATTGCAAGAACAGTTTTGAGGTGAATCAGGACAAAATTGTAGCATACTGCAAGGCACGATAAAAGGCAAGGAGCCTAGTGGTTGCACAGCTTCAAATTCAAAATTAGTTCCTACTAGTAAGTAGTTCTCTACTAGTAAGATCTTTTTCTTTTTTCTGCCCAATTCTATTTGTTTTATATACCCTAAAGAAAATACGAATGCCTGACATCCTGACTATTTCTATTTAAATGAGCAACAAATTCCTAGAAAAGGGTGGGAAGTTATTAGAAATATGGGGAACAGAGAAAAAGAGAGTACTTTTGAAAATAATATATTGGCAGGTCCAGGTTACCGACATCTGATTTATGCATCCAAAGGCAATTCCCAGTTCATTCGATGAGCTCCCACCAGAGATCTCTAATTCACCTCCTTCTGGGTGCAGGCAATCTGTGAAACTAATGAGTTGAGAAAGGAAAGAGAGAATTGCTGTCAGGTCAGTAGTTTGAAACCACCACCTGCTCTGCGGGAGAAGACATGGCTTTCTCTTCCTCTAAAGGCTTGCTCTGAAGAGTTACAGTCTCAGAAACCCACAGGGCCAGTTCTATGTGGTTCTTAAAGCATTGAGTGGGCATCAACTCCATGACAGTGAATTTTTTTGAGGCCTGAAGACGTCTCATACTAACAAAGCCAGGAACTCAGAGAAGGCAGTTACTGAGGAAACTCAAAATCAAATCCACTGCCATCGAGTAGAGGCTGGCTTGGAAGGGCCCTACAGAACAGAGTAGAACTTCCCCATAGCACGTGCAAGGCTGCACATCTTTAAGGAAGCACATCCTTCTCCCATAAAACAACTGGTGATTTCAAATGCCAACTTTTTGGTTAACGGTCCAACATTGCACCCACCGGGCTCCATTCGGTGACAGAAAGGAATTCCAATGTAGCCTGGTCTTCTTGCCTCAATTTCCACTGCTGGATAGTTACACCTCCCTCCAAGTATCTGAGGTCCAGGAGGGCCCTTTGTAGACGGTCCACAGGAGGCGGTGCTTGGGCAGCCACGTCATGCAAAGCTTGGTGGTCTTGTGCACTGCCTGCAAGTCACCACAGCACAGCAACAGGCTCAGGACCTGCCTGGACAGCTATGCCAACACCAGTATTTCATAGATCGTGTCCCGTCACAGCTCATGGCAGCCTACCATCTCCTCAAGGATGGTCCTTATTAACAAATGGCTTGTTATATGCATCAAAACATTTTTATTGCAGCATTATATAAAAGAGGTCCTGATGTATCTGTGTTTTAAAAACATTTGTGTGCATGGAAAGGTGCATTGGACACCAAGAGAAACATTTGAATAACTGGCGTGTGCTTCAATGTGCCAGTTCATGTAAAAATTCCCCTTAGACACAGGTTTAGGAATTGAATCTGCTTTTAATTCAGGTGTTGCCAGTACAAGTTTTTTTATTTTCAGCTGCTATTGTAGAGTTCATGAGTATCTTCTGAGCTGGCAGGGAATTTACTCATGTACATTCTTTTAACGGGATGTCTCCCATTACAAAGGGGGTTTAAACCCATAAATGTCTTCTAACTCCAAAGACCATCCCATAGTCATCTTTGATCAGGATTCATTCTGAGATATAAATTAGTAGAGTTAGTAGAAAATGTTTCAGTTACTCCCCTATATAACTTTGTAAATAAGAAAAACTTAATGAAAACCAAACAATATAACAAAACACACTGTGTGACTGTAGAATATGCGTACATGGGTTTTTCAAAATAAAAATATTAATAGTTATGAAAATTTAGCAATGGATACCAGTGATGGGAGTACAACATGATCAATGTAACCAATGTTAGTGAGTTGTACATGTAAACAAAGTTAAAATGGAAAATATTACGTATTTTTAATGAAATAACAAGAACAAAAACAAATGAATTCTTAGCCAAGCAGCAGAAACTAAAATAGAGTGGAGAAAGACAGAGACTGAAAAAAAATTTTCCACCTCTCGGAAAACAAAGGTTTAAATTTACATAATCATTAAACTTTACATATTTCTGGCTTTAACTAGTCCTTTGAAATACCTGTTTTGTTTGATGTGGGCTCCAAATATATTTAGGCAACAAACATGATAAGTGTTTATCCTAACACTACACCAGCCTTACACAGTGCAAGCTTAATAACCTTCAATGACCTAATCCATTCAAACATATGCTTGAATGAGAGAGTGTTTGAATAATTCCATCCATGTTTATGCTTCCCCTATGCCCAAGCATTAATTTGACGTTTATGCTTCCCCTATGCCCAAGCATTAATTCAACATAATGTGACATTTACATTAAACATTAAATATAATTTTTAAATAAAAGAGAAGGATTCTCACCCCTGTCACTTCAATTTTTTTCCAAACCCTGCTTTCATTTGTGTGGGCATCTTTGAAATAATTGATCTGTTTTCCTCTGCACCCTTTGTCCTTGGTGAAGTTTGTACTTTCTACTCACTAGTGCTTTGCATGGGTAAATTTTGAAATTCTGTTTTTGAAGTTTTATTTATTCAAATTCCATAATGTTGACCTGGTAGTTGTTAGGTACTGATTTGGTTTCTCTTCTTGGAAAGGATTGTGGAAAAGAAGATATTAAGATTTATTCTCTCCTCAAAAATGTTTCCACATTCCTCTTGCCTTTGATGTACCAAGACAGAAAGAAAGAAGTAAATAGAAACAAATTTTCATTTCCTAGTTTGTTTCATTCAACAGTGAAACTCTTCTCCATAGAATCTGTTGTTGTCTCAGGAATTATATGCAGTTAATGAGGTAAATTGATAATCATGATGAGCTAGACTGAGGAGACTTGTAACTTCAAAATTTCTAGTAGAACTAGCCCAATCCAATGTGGGATCTGCAATGACAATGGCTCAGAGCCATCAGATTTCAACAGCGCTTTCCAAGTACCAGGAGGTTAAGGACGCTGCTTTAACCCATTTACTGGTGTGAAGAAGGGTAAACTATAAACTGCAGCTGTTGCAATGATTATGCGTTGGCTGCTAACCAAAAGGTTAAGGATTGAAATCCATCAGCCACTCAGAGAGAGAAAAGACCAGGTTCTCTGCTCTTATGAAAATTTCAACCAACTAAACTGATAGAGCATTTCTACTCTGTGTTATAGAGTCATTGTGAATCAGAATGAACTAGATGACCCAGAACAGTGTGTTGTTGAACAATTTCAACAGAATACCTGTACAGCACTCTCCTATCAACCTCTCGTTAGGGGTTTTCCCTTTTATCAGTAAACTTCTAATACTCTTCTCCAGGATTGAGTGTCTCCTGATCATGTGTTCAAAGTACGTGCAGCAAAGACTCACCATCCTTGATTGTACAGCATCCATACTATACTTCTTCCAAGATGCATTTGTTTGTTCTTATGGAAGTCCGTGTTATTTTCAACATTCCTTGTCAACATAAATTTCAAATGCATTTATTCTTGATGCTTTAGTACTAATTGTCTAACTTTCACATGCTTAGGAGGCAGTTGAAGATACTATGGTGGAGCACACCCTCCGTGACACCCTGCTTCGCAACCCTTTAAAGAGGTCTTGTCAACAGAAAAGGGGGTGAAGGGAGACATCGGACAGGGTACGACATGAAAAAATAATAATTTATAAATTATCTAGGGTTCCTGAGAGAGGGAAGGTGGAGGAGGGAGGGGAAAATGAGGAGCTGATCCCAAGGGCTCAAGTAGAAAGAAAATGCTTTGAGAATGATGGTGGCAACAAATGTACAAATGTGCTTGACACAGAGGATGGATTGTGACAGGAGTTGTACAAGCCCCCAATAAAATGATTTTTAAAATAAATAAAATAGGTCTTGTGCAGCAGATTTGCCCAATACAATGGAGGCAACATGTGACTTGGTTTCTTAACTGCTGCTCTCCTGAATGTTGATTGTGTGTCCACACCAAATGAAATCCTTGATAACTTAAATCTTTTCTCCATTTACCATTATGATATCTCTTGGTACAGTTGAGAGGATTTGACTTTACATTGAGTTGTAATTCACACTTAAGACTGCATATTGAGTACATAAAGGCATTAGGCTGTGGGGATCATAACAAAGTGTGGATAATATTGATAAGAACTGGAATTTGATAAGCAAATGTGGTGAAGAAAGCTGATAGTGCCCAGCTATCAAAAGATATAGCATCTGGAGTCTTAAAGGCTTGAAGATAAGCAAGTGGCCATCTAGCTCAGAAGCAACAGAGTCCACATGGAAGAACACACCAGCCTGTGTAATCACATGGTTCCAAAGGGATCAGTTATTAGACATCAAAGAACAAAAAATCATATCATTGAGTGCACACCTCCATGATATGATCGCTGAGGACAAACAGGTGCATAAGCAAATGTGGCGAATAAAGCTTATGGTGCCCGGCTATCAAAAAGTATAGTGTCTGGGGTCTTAAAGGCTTGGAGGTAAACAAGCGGCCATCTAGCTCAGAAGCAACAAAGCCCACATGGAAGAAGCATACCAGTCTGTGCGATCATGAGGTGTCGAAGGGATCAGGTATAAGGCATCATCAGATCAAAAAAAAATCTTACCATAGTGACTGAACGGGGAAGAGCAGAGTGGAGACCCAAAGCCCATTTGTTGGCCACTGGCGATCCCTTTGCAGAGAGGGATAGGGGAGGAGATGAGTCAGTCGGGGTGCAATGTAGCACCAATGAAGAATACAGCTTTTCTCTAGTTCCTAAAGGCTTCCTCCTCCCTCCCCCACCCCCCTCACTATCATGATCTGAATTCTACCTTGCAAGTCTGGATAGAGCAGAGGATGTACACTGGTGCAGATAGGAGTTGGAGGCACAGGGAATCCAGGGCGGATGATCCCTTCAAGACCAGGAGTGTGAGTGGCAATACTGGGAGGGTGGAGGGAGAGTGGGTTGGAAAGAGGGAACCGATTACAAGGATCTACATCTGACCTCCTCCCTGGGGGGATGGACAACAGAAAAGTGGGTGAAGGGGACAGGGCAAGATATGACAAAATAATAATTTATAAATGATCAAGGGCTCATGTGGGAGGGGTGAGCAGGGAGGCGGGGGTTAAAAAAAGAGGACCTGATTCAAAGAGCTTAAGTGGAGAGCAAATGCTTTGAAAATGAAGAGGGCAAAGAATGTACAGATGTGCTTTAAACAATTGATGTATGTATGGAGTGTGATAAGAGTTGTATGAGCCCCTAATAAAACGTTTTTAAAAAACCAAAACAAACGAAAAAGAACTGGAATTCGAGAGCCCTTCACTGTGCTTACGTGGAAGCTGGACATAAGCCCAGAGGTAGTTATTGGCACAGATCAAGGGAATATTACCTGGTTTAAAAGAATAAAAACTATGCATTAGAGCTGCGCCGTTTCACCATATTATTCTATCTCTATGCTGGGCAAATAATCTAAGAAGCTACACTGTATGAAGAATGTAGTATCAGGATTGATGAAAAACGAATTAGTGACCTGGGCTATGCAGCTGACCCAACCTTGTTTGCGGAGAGAGAGGAGGACTTGAAGCACTTGCGGAGGAAGATCAGGAACTGAAGCCTATGGTTTGGGTTACAACTCAATGTGAAGAAAACAACAATAACATCAATGTAGATTATTAGCATAGGTATAGAGTCATTTAGAGGGTATGAGGGTGTGTCAAAAGGTATGTTCACTGAGGTTCCGGTTCATAAAACTACCAGTTTATTCCAAACATAATATGCTTAAATATGTCTCTAGGAGAAGTGGCTGACAGCAGACAAGTTCTCTCAGTATGCACTTGTCTTAATCTCATTAAGATCTCTTGAAAATGAAGGGGGGGCAGTCAAAACAATCCTTTTATTGTTTCTGCTGTGAGAGTTTTTGTTTCTTAATGCTGAGGTGCAATCTATATTGAAGTCTTTGACCAATGAATCCAATCTGTTCTTGTTTTTTTAATCCAGGTGGGATATACTCAAGGTTGGATTTGGCCTCTCATGCACAGGTTTTAATTTCCTTAACCTTTCATCTAAACTTACATGTGAACAACTGGTGTGTTCCATAGTCAGCTCCCTGTCTCTTTTTTAACTTCTCCATAGTTGCTGCCCACAACTATTGTCAATTTAATTACTGTATATTCCGTGTGGCAAGGTCCATGTGCCCAGCCACTTAGTGTGTTCTTGAAAAAAGGGTATTTAAAATGAAGATGGTTTGGGTCTTGCAAAAGTCTATATTGTCTGATATCTAGCTTTGGTTTCAATCACCAGGGACATATTTTCCAACTACAGTTTCCAATTTTTGTACTTCAGTCGCCAGTAATTATCCATGCTTCTTGATTCTATGTGTAGTCAATTCCAGCCTGAAATTGGTAGGGCTCTTCGATGTCTTCATTACTAGCTCAGTGGTGGGTGCATAACTTTGAGTGATAATTGTACTAACTGGACCTCAGTGTAGGTCTCTAGATATTATTCTGTAATAGCATGCACTTCAGGAAAGATCTTGAAGTGTTCTTTTTTTTTTTTGAAGTGTTCTTTTTGATGAGGACTTCATTCCTCTTGAATTTGGCATTCCCAGGATAATGCAGCATATGGTTATCTGATTCAATATGGTCAGGAACAGCCCTTTTCAGCTTCCAAGTGCTGCTCCAATCCAAGCTCACTGCCCTCAAGTCAGTTCTGACTCATCGGGACTTTACCTATGAAGTTTTCAAGTCCGTAACTATTTACTGGAATAGAAAGTCTCATCTTTCTCCCATAGATAGGCTGGTGGTTTGCAACTACTGACCTTGTAGTTGGCAGCCTATTATATTCATGTTCCGTTTTCATTTTTGATGGCTTTTAATTTCCCTAGCTTCATACTTCATATACTCCGTGTTCTGATTATTAGTGACCATCTGCAGCTGCTGCTTCTCGTTTTGAGCTGTGCCCCATCAGCAAGTGTAGGTCCCAAGGCTTACTCCATCCGGGTCATGATGGTTGGCTCCACTTGGAGGAGGCAGCCCTTCCTCAGTTGAATTTGAGTCCCTTCCATTCTAAAGGGCTCATCTCCTGGCACTACATTTGATCATCATTGGCTACTATTCAGAAGGTTTTCAGTACCTGCTCCTTCAAAATAGACAGATTATACCTTCTTCGTAGTCTGTTCTTAGTCTGAAATCTCCGCTGAAGCCTTTTCACTTTGGGTGATGCTACTGGTATTTAAAATACCAGTTACATACCTTCCATCATCACAGCAATATGAAAGCCACCACCATAAAACAAGCTTATAGACACGTGGTGGTTTATTATATTTATACACTGTCATCACATTGTATTAATATACTTGCATGTTTTGTGATGAACATCACTTGATTATATGATGAACATCATTTGATTATACTTTTAAAAGTTCATGGAAATATTCTATTTCCTTTTCATTGCATTTTTCCATGAACTTTTGAAGCCTCCTGGTATTATATTATTTCTTCAATATGCTCCAAGCTTCTTGGCTTAGAGAGATGAACGTCAAGGAAGTTTCTTATGTAACTGTAGTGGGCTGGCAAGTCCAAAATCATGGGATGGTAGAATGCAGAATGTATAGTCAAGTGGCGCACTAAACTTTCTAACAATGTGGCAGCGTTGGAGCTCCAAAGAGCCAAAACCAAAGGAACAAGTAGCCATCAAGCCTGTAATTGCCAATATTTACTTGCATTTGACTGGAAAAGCCATTCGTATAGCGCAGCTCGGAGGCCACCATCAAAATGACTTAGACTCCACTGCTCTGTAACAATGAATTTGTGGCCCCTTTAGTCCACAACACTGGCTATTAAAGTTGTTTTATTTCTATTTTCATTTGTTGATGTTATTAATTTATGTTGTTCTTCTCTTATTCTTGACTAAGATTACTTATGTGTGAGAAACGGAAAAGTTATTCCCCAGGATGTTCCCCCAGAATGTATGCCAAACCTAAGGTGCTGTTTGCAAACACATGGTCACTGACTACATACACTTGAAGGTCAACTGCTTAAAGGTTATCTGCCTGAAGGTTATCAGCCATCTAAGGCAATCAGGCCCTACTGTCTGTCCCATCCTAAGTAAAGCCCACTCCCTTCTGATTGTTACCCTAGAACAATCCACTTCCCAAACATTTGGGGAGGAGAACGCAACGGTCACCTAAGGTCAAGCCAATTCAGGGACAACCAAGGTTAGGCTACCTCTTGTTATGTGCATTCCTTCCTGTCATGCATATGCCTATTGTATAACCCCTTCCTGTTCTGCATGTGGTTACCATAATTAGGAGGACTGGCATGCCCCTAAAATGTATATAAGCCTTAGTTGTAAATATATTCTCTCTCTCTGAGTGGATCTGGTTCCTGCAGTTATGATGGTCCCAGAGGTGAGCAATTGGATGCTTTATCTTGTCTGATGTCTATTTAATTTTACCCCTCAATTACATAACTTCCCCTTGGTCTTGTTTGATTTTGGAGGCTAGAACACCACACTTTTGGTTTTATTATTTTAGAGATTTTCCTTCAAGAAATTATCCTGTGTAGATTTATTAGGTCTAGAATTTCTCTATATCTGTAATGCAGTGTTTCACTCTGTTGTGTATATTGTCACTGAGTTGGAACCAGCTAGATGGCACCTAACAACAACAACAACAAACAACAACAACAACAATTTATAAGTACAAATCCTTTACTTGGTCCTCAGTTTGCCAGTCTTACATTTTGCTGTAATGCTGGAAGCTGTATCTCTGGTATTTGAAATACCAGCAAGGTCACCCATGGTAAATAGGTTGAGTGGAGCTTCCCAACTAAGGACAAGCTAGAAAACAGGCAGAGGCAATCCACTTCTAAAAGTTTATCCACCGAAAGCCGAATGAATAGTAGCAGAGCATTTTCTGATGCACTGCTCAAAGATGAGCCCTTTAAGTTGGAAAGCACTCAAAGTATAATGGGAGGAGAGCTGCCTCCTTAAAGTAGAATTTACCTTAATGACATGGATGAGCGAAGTTTTCATATGTGTACCTGCTGATAGTGCATGGCTCTAAATGAGAGAAAAAGCTGCAAGCACCCACTAATAATTGGAAGTTGGAATGTACAAATATGAATCTGGGAAAATTGGAGGTTGTAAAAATGAAACAATGCATAAAGATTGATATCCAGGGCATTAGTGAGTTGAAATGCACTGGTATTGGCCATTTTGAATCAGAAACTCATATGGTTTACTATGCTGGAGTGGACAATTCAAGAGGAATGGCACTTCATCCATCATCAGAAAGAACATTTAGAAATCTATCCTGAAATACAATGCTGCATCTATACACATACAGAAAATGTTAATTAACTACTATTCAAATTGACTTAACAACCACTAAAGCCAATGGTGAAGACATTAAAGAATTTTCCTAACTTCTCTGGTCTGAGATTGCTCAAACGTGCAAATATGATGCATTGATAATTGTTGGCATTGGAATGCAAAACATGGAAACAAAAAGGAAGAAACGATCATTGGCCATAGTGATAGAAATGAAACTGGAGATCGCATGATTGGATTTTGCAAGACTGTTGCTTTTTTTTCATTAAAAATACCTTTTTAAAACAACATATGTGGTTACCAAACATAGGTACTTCACCAGATGGAACAAACAGAAATAAAATTGACCATACCTCTGGGAGGTTACTAAGGAAAAACAGCATCATCAATCAAAGCAAGGTCATGGGCTGACTGTGAACAGACCATCAATTTCTCAGATGCAGTCAAAAGCTGACGAAATGGGCCTCTGCTCAAGACCTCCCTCAACACAAGAACACTTGGTTCTAACAACCTGGCATTCTGTGATGCCTACCCTCCCAACACTATCACTGAAGACAAAATGGATGAATAAGCAAATGTGGTTAAGAAAGATGATGGAGACCAGTTATCAAAAGATATAGCATCTGGGATCTTAAAGGTTTGAAGTTAAACAAGCAGCCATCTAGCTGAGAAGTAACAAGCCCACGTGGAAGAAGAACACCAGCCTGTGTGATCATGAGGTTTTGATGGAATCAGGTAACAGACACCAGAAGACCCATAACAAAAAACAAGAAAAACATATTGTTGAGAATAAGTAGTCAGAGCAGAGACCTAAAACCCATCTATAGAAAATAGGATATCCCCTCACAAAAGGTTCATGAGGAAGTGATGAGTCAACCAGGGAGCAGTGTAGCACCAATGAAATAAACAATATAACCCTGGTTCCTTGAGGCTTCCTCACTCCCTACTATCATGACCCCAGTCCTGCTGTTCAGTTATGGCTAGACCAGAGCATGTACACTGGTACCAATAAGATCTCAGGACACAAGGAATACAGGTCAAATAAACCCTTCAGGAACAGAATTGGGAGTAGTGATACCAGAAGATACCAGAAGGGTAGGGAGAAGGTGGGGGGAGGAAGGGTTAACTGGTCTCAATGATCAAGACATAATCGGCCCCCACCCCTAGGGGGGATGAGCAACAGAAATGTGAGTAAAGGGAGATAGCAGTAGGTATAAGATATGGAAACAATAATAATTTATAATTTATCAAGGGGTCATATGGGTGGGAGGGAAGGAGGAAGGGAAAAGAGAGAAGCTGATACCAAGGGCTCAAATGGAAAGTAAACATCTAGAAAATGATGATGCAATATATGTACAAATATTCTTGATACAATTGATGTACGAATTGTTACAAGAGCCCACAATAAAATGATATTTTTTAAGAAGAAGAAGATGAAAACTGGTAAACAAGCGGCCATCTAGCTCAGAAGCAACAAAGCCCACATGGAAGAAGCACACCAGTCTGCATGATCACGAGGTGTCGAAGGGATCAGTTATCAGGCATCAAAGAACAAAAAATCATATCGTTCTGTGCTCACCTCCCTGATATAATCACTGAAAAAAAATGGGTGCATAAGCGAATGTGACGAAGAAAGCCGATGGTGCCCGACTATCAAAAGATATAGCATCTGGGGTCTTAAAGGCTTGAAGGTAAACAAGTGGCCATCTATCTCAGAAGTAACAAACCCCACATGGAAGAAGCACACCAGCCTGTGTGATCATGAGGCATCAAAGGGATCAGGTATCAGGCATCATCAGCCCAAAGCCCATTTGTTGACCACTGGAAAGAAGAGTCTCGGAGGAGATGAGCCAGTCAGGGTGCGATGTAGCAACAATGAAACATACACCGTTCCTCTAGTTCCAAATGCTTCCTCCTCCCCCACTATCATGATCCCAATACTACCTTACAAATCTGGCTAGACCAGAGGATGTACACTGGTACGGATGGGAACTGGAAACACAGGGAATCCAGGGCAGATGATCCCTTCAGGACCAGTGATGAGAGTAGTGATACCCGGAGGGTGGGTTGGAAAGGGATAACCAGTTATAGGCTCTACATATAACCTCTTCCCTGGGGGATGGACAACAGAAAAATGGGTGAAGGGAGAAGTCGGACAGGGCAAGATATGACAGAATAATAATTTGTTAATTATCAAGGGTTCATGAGGGAGAGGGAAGCGGGGAGCGTGGGGAAAATGAGGAGCTGATGCCAGAGACTTGGGTGGAGAGCAGATGTTTTGAGAATGATGAGGGTAATGAATGTGCTTTACACATTGATGTATGTATGGATTGTGATAAGAGTTGTATGAGCCCCTAATAAAATGATTAAAAGAAAATGAAAAGAAGGCACAAGAGCCAAAATATGACATCACCCCAAGAACACATTTGAAACATTGAACCCTAATGGCTGCAGATCAGATGAGTTGTTGGATGACATCAAGAACATCATATACGAAGAAAAACAGTCATTGACAAGAAAGAAAAAAAAGACCAAAGTGAGAAATTTCCTGTTGACATAGAGAAGCTAAAGCAAAATAAATACATGATGAAGCAAAGAGCTGAACAGAAAAATTTTTAAGGCTGCTCCAAAAGACAAAGCAGAGCATTATAACGAAATGTGCAAAGACCTGGAGTCAGAAAACCAAAACGGAAGCCTACACTCAGGATCTCTCAAGCTGGAAGAACTGATGAAAAAATTAAGGCCTCACGTTGACGCATTGAAGGGTTTTATGGACCAAATATTGAATACTATAGCAAATATCAGAAGATGAAAGGAGTAGAGATAGAATCACTGTATCAAAAAGAATTGGCCATCAAGGAATCATTTCAAGGGCTACCATGTGATCAAGGACTCATGGCACTGAAGGAACAAATCCAAGCTGCATTTGAAAATATTAGTCCAAGAATTGATAAAACACCAATTGAAATGTTTCCACAAACTGTTGAAGCACTGGAAGGACTTGCTAATCTCTTCCAAGAAATTTGTAAGGCAGCTACTTAGTCAACATAGTGCAAGAGATTCATATTTGTGCCCATTTTTAAAAAGTTGACTCTACATATGGAAAAACTATCAACCAATATCATTAATCTCTCATGCAATAAAATTTTGCAAAAGATCATTCAAAAATGATTGCTGCAGTGTATCAAAGGGGAACTGCCAGAAATTCAAACCAGATTCAGAAAATATGGCCTAGATTGAGTGTCCAGTGAACTTCCTCTGATCAGAGTTGAGAGATGTGAACAGCCTTGTTTTCAGACAAACACTATGGAGTGATTATCATAGATACCGTTAGGTAAAACACAGTATCTTATCATCTGACCTCCGTTGTGATCCATTTAAAAGTTGTTTCAGTTAAGAAACAAGTTTCTGTTAAAAATAAGGGGTCATCCGTGGCTCCCCTCTAATCATAGACTAGGGATGGGAATAGCCTTACCATAATGCAATGTCCATTGGAAAGTGGATTATTGTAGATGCCGTTAGGTCATCATTGAACACCTTTTGACCCGTTTTAAAGTTGTTCTAGTTTTTAATAGTTTCTCCTTTCTTTGGGAGTGAGGTTTTTCTCTGTTTTACATTGTTATTGTTGTTAGTTTATTGTTTTGCATGATTTTCTGCATATGAAATTCAAGGTAAGTATATCCATAAAGATTTAATTACATTTATGTTTATTTGGGGGTATAGCAGGGAAGGTTGGGATGTGTGGAATGGAGAGCTCATAACAATGAATAGAAATAAATGCTCTGAAATCGATTGTAGTAATGTTTGCACAACTTTTCTTGACATGATTGAGCTACTGAATTGTATGGCGATTATATGCCAATAAAACTGTTTAAAAATAAAATAAATCCCATAGAAGATGGTTTTTCCTAAGCAATTTAAGTGGTTTTATAATCTTTATATCATATTAAAATCTTATGTCAATTTAGCTAAAGGGTTGATAGGAATTGTTATTTAGTATTCACTTTTACATAAACACAAATGCCTGAGTAAAAAGTCTGTTGATGATTGAAACTATTTTACGTGGGATGAGGGATATTACTGTTGACATCAGATGGATTTGGCTGAAAGCTGAGAATTCCAGAAAGATATTTGTTGCTGTTAGATGATATCAAGTCATTTCTGACTCGCAGTCACCACATGCACAACAGAATGAAGTCCTGCCTGGTCCTGTGCTGTCCTCAAAATATTTTTTCTGTTTGATGCCATTGTTGCAGTTGCTTTCTTAATCCATTTTGTCCAGGATCTTTCTCCTTTTTTTGCTGCTCTTCTACTTTTTCAAACATGATATAATTTTCCAGGGACTGATCTCTCCTGATAATATGACCAAAGTATGTTAGACAAAGAGTCGCCATTCTTGCTTCGAAGGAGCATTCTGGCTGTGCTACTTCCAAGACAGAGTTCTTTCTGTTTCTGGCAATCCGTGTGTGTTAGTCTGGGTTGACGAGAGAAGCAAACCCAGGGACACTCAGATATGTATAAGAAAGCTTTATAAAAAGAGTAATTGTTTATTACAAAAACATCCCAGCCCAGTACAGATCAAATCCATAAGTCCAATATTAGCTCATATGCCTGAATCCTCTTCAGACTCACGCAACACATGGAATGATGCTGAATACAGGAAGATCACAGGCCAGCCAGTGGGTGGAAAGTTTTTGTGGATCCAGTGGTGGTGGAAGCATCTCAGCGTCAGTATAGGTCTCCACGTGGCTCCTCCAGCTCCAGGGCTTTGGATCCATTAGCGTAACTCCATGTGGCTTGTCAACAGGAATGTCACACAGAGAGAGTGAGTGTCCTGCATCCAGGGAGGAAGACACGCGTTCCCAGAATCCTCAGAAGAAGGCCATGCCCACACAGATACCTCATTGACGATGACCTGATTGACAGGCTAGACTCCACCCTTTACTCAAGTTGACAGGAGATTATGTAACTGCCACACCATGCATTATGTAACTGCCACATACATGGTGCCACACTTTGAATATTCTTTGCTAACCCAATAAATCGAAAGCAGCTATTCTTCTTTGGCCGGCATTATTTTACATTCCACTTTCACACGTGTATGAGGGGATTGAAAATTGCATGACTCAGGTCAGGTGCACCTTAATTCTGAAAGTGATCTCTTTGCTCTTCAACACTTTCGATAGTTCTTGTGCAGCAGATTTACCCAGTGCAATGCGTCATTTGATTTCTTGACTGCTGCTTCCATGAGCACTGGTTGTGGATCCCAGTAAAATGAAATCAAACCTTGGCAACTGCTATCTTTTCTCTGATTACCACGGTGTTACCTACTGGTCCAGTTGTGGGGCTTTGACTTGTAATCCATACTGAAGACTGTAGTTCTGGGTCTTCAGCAAGTGCTTCAAGTGCTCCTCGCTTTCAGCATACAAGATTGTGCCATCTGCATACCGCAGGTTGTTACAAAGCCTTCCTCCAATCCTGATGCCATCGTCTGCATGACATAATCCAGTTTCTCTGCTCAACATGCAGTTTGAATATTTATGGTGAAAATATAACAAGGACAGACAGCCTTTCCCGATTTTAAACCACACAGTATTCCCTAGTTTGGTTTGAACTTGTGTTTTATTGATTATGCAAAGGCAGTCAACTCTGTAGATCTAAACAAACTATGGATGTCAGTGTGAGAATAGGTCTTTGAGAAGACTTTATTGTGCTTATGCAGGATCTGTACACAGACAAAGAGGCAGTTGGTTGACCAGAATAAGGGGATGCTGTGTGGTGTGTGAGGGGTTGTATCATTTCACCATACTTATTTAGTCTCTATGCGTGGCAAATAATCTGAGAAGCTGGGCTATATGAGGAAGATGGAGGATGCTCAATAGCAACCAGTGACGTACAGATGATAAACCTCACTCACTGAAGTGAAGTGAACTTGAAGACCTTACTGATCAAGATCAAGGATTACAGTCTTCAATATGGATCACAGGTCAACATCAAGGAAATAGAAATCCTCACAACCAGACCAACAGATAACTAGGAAAAATTGAAGTCATGGATTTCATTTTACTTGGACACACAAACAATACTCATAGAAGCAGTTTTTAAGAAATCAGATCACATATTGTATTGGGAATATGTATTGGAAAAATATGTTGCACAAGACCTTTTTAAAGTGTCAAGAAGCAAGGTTCATTTTGAGGACTAAGGTGCCCCAGAACTAAGCCACGGTATTTCATTCACCTCATAGACATGTGGAAACTGGACAATGAGTTTTTAAAAAACGAACAATTGATGTGTTTGAATTATGATGTTAGTGGAGAATATTGGCATTAATGTGGACTGCCTGAAGAACAAACAAAACTGTCTTAAAGGAAGTACAATCAAAATGCTTATTAGAAGTAACTCCTTCTCATGTACTTTGGACATGTTATCAGAAGAGATCAGTCCCTGGAATCAACATCATGCTTGGTAACGTAGAAGGTCAGTGAAAAAGCAGAAGAGTTGACACAATGACTTTAGCAGTGGCCTTGGCTTAGGCATAATAATAAACGTGAGGCTAGAATAGATTGGGCAATGTGTTTTGTTCTGGTGTACGGAGGATTGCATTGAGTCGAAGCCAACTTGATGCCATCCAGCAACTACAACAATATATCTATATAACTTTCTTTATTAAATAATAGCTGTGGTCTGAGCATAGATGATATGCCTTTATATATATTTATAAAGTCTTCCTTATTAATTAGATGTATAAATCAAAGACTAATATTTGAAAACAGACTAATAAAAATATATCAGTTGAATTAGCAGTTCTCAGAAGATGGAAAAAATATATGCCATATATACTCTTTTATAAGCTGAGTTTTTCAGCACATTTTTAATGCAGTTTTTGTGGTAAAATTAGGTGCCTCGGCTGATATTCGGGTTGACTTATACTCGAGTATATACGGTACTGTTTTCTTTATGTTAAATATCCTTTATGCCTTTACTTTTGTCTATTTTACTTTATCCTACAATTTTTTTACAGATTTTGTCATAACAATTCGATGCCATTGCATCAATACTCTAGAGAATTAATCTTTATTATAAATTGTGTCCTTCATCATTATAAAATACCCTTCATCATCTCTCCCCAACCAATATTGTCACAACTGGACCAGTAGGTGGCCTCATAATAAATGGAGAAATGATTAAGTTGTCAAGAATGTCATCTTGTTTGGATCTACAATCAATACTTATGGAAGCACAAATAAGAACAAATATATCTGTCTTGGAAGAGGCACAACCAGAATGCTCCTTAGAAGCAAGGATGGCGAGACTAGTCTCATGTACTTTGGACATGTCATCAGGAATGAGCAGCCTCCGGAAAAGGACATCAAGCTGCTTGGTAAAGTCCAGGACCATCGAAAAAGAGAAAGCCTCTTAGCCAGCTGCTCAAAGGAAGAAAGATGAAGATGTCTGTTCCTATAAATATTTATAGTCTCAGAAACCTTATAGAGCGACGATAGGAGTCAGACAATACTCCATGGTAGTCGGTTTGGGTTTTGGTTTGCTACTTCATGACATTGTTACTCATCATGTTGGTCCTTTTTATCTGACCTACACATACACGACACTTTCTGTTATTCATTTAATCTTAAATCATTTGAACATTTATTTACTCAAACCTTACTTCCACGTGAATTATCATAATTTTGCTTTATGTTTCTAATATAAATATTGCTTTTGTACAGATGTGGATTTGATCCTTAATTAGGTTACTTAAGTCAACACTGCTCTTTTGGTCTCACTCTGTTACTTTTTGTTTACTCTGAATGCTGAGTTCATTGGGTTTCGTTCTTATTCATCCATTCCAAAGTATGGACCATTTGTGAGCTATTTCCTGTTGCATCTTGGGACATGTTTTAGTTTATATTTTGTTACATCTATGTATCTATCTATCACGTTTCCTTAGAATACTTTTATTCTTGATGAACTGGCGCAGCAATAATTATTATAGAAAACTGCGGTGAAAAGTGAGATGCCGTCAAAAGATTGAAACTCTTGAATTTTTGTTTTTCTTTTGACTCCAGGTCTATGACAAAGCTCACTCTTTTGTATTCCTAGAGTAGCCAGTGCTTACCTCTATCTCAGAACTCATATTTTATTGTGATTGTTTGCTTCCTTGCCTGTCTTTTCAAGTACTGCTCAAAGCATTCAATACCTGAAAAGCTCATTGGAAATAAAAATATTGGGGTTTCTGCCCACATTTCCTGAATCTAAATTTGTGAGACTGGGTCTTAGAAGTCTGAATTTTGAGTTAAAGGCTTGGGGAGTATTTTTTTCACAGATTATGAGCTTATTTATCATGGTAGCTACTGTTCCAAACATTAAAGTAAGGTGTATTTGAACTGAATAAAGTAGTAAATGAATAAAAAAGCTATGAAAAACATGTATATTACAGTATATATGTCAGTCAAAGAAGGTTACATCTGTAGTCAATATTTAATTTTCTTTTTATACTGTTACTAAAACTATTCACAGTGTAATGTTTCATAAAGTCTTTCCATAATTTCTTTCTCTTGATTTTACCCTGACTCTAGTGCCAAAGTTATTTCTATGATGCATAGGAAAATCTCTCATGCAACCAAAACACTAAACTGAAATCACTTGACTTGGAATGTCAATTTGGATTTGATAAATATTTGGCTCCAGAAGTAGCATCTCTAGTAATGTACTGTTGATCAACTCTCACAGCTTTAGGTTTGTGAAATGTGTACATTTGCCCTTATTTGGAAGAGAAGAGTTGATTGTGATAACCATGTTATTGTGAAATGCACTAACTTTGGAGTTTCTCAGCTACATGGGGTGGCTTCAAAAAGTTTCCTAAAAGATAAGGAAATTTATCCATGGATTTTTGAAGTTCCCTTGGATGTTTGGGGATGGACCCTGGTGGCATAATGGTTACAAGTTGGGCTGCTAACCACAAGGTCAGAAGTTCCAACCAGCTGTTCTTCGTGAGAAAGACTTGGCTTTCTACTCCCTTAAGAAGTTAGTGTTCAGGAAGCCCACAGAGTTATTTCTACCCTGTCCTATAGAGTTGCCGAGTCAGAATTGGCTTGATGGCAATGAGTCTTTTTTTTTAAATTTTCATTTTATCTGTTTGAATTCTATCTCTATAACTTACTCTCTGAAACTCAGGCTCTTGTAGGATCTACTATGATGCTACAGAAGAGTTCTGGCAGTGTAATTGCTGTGTCCTGGGCTGCTAACCTCACGACCAGAGGTTTCAAATCACCCTTCACTCCTTATCAAAACACAAGGCTTTCTATCCCTGTAAAGAGTTACAGTCTCCAAAACCCACAATGATAGTTCTACCTTATCTTAAAGGATCACTAAGAGTCAGAATTGACTAGATGACAATGAGACAGTTGGTTTTCTAATGTTATGATGCTATGAGATTTTAATTTTTAAGTTATAAACATGGGTGTGTATATTCATATGTGGAGATTATTATTGTAATTATAAAAATTTTGAGAATAAAGTAAAAGAAATCATTATGTTTGCAAGGCACTGTAGTTTAATCATTGTAGCTATAAACAAAAGTGATTTCAGTATAAAAAACTACATTGATGTGAATGAAAAATATTTGCTTTATAAATATAACATGTACAATGAACATTTGAAAAAGTGAGTAAAAGCTTTTTGGATGGCAATATTTTGAATTAAAAGGATTCTGGGAATGAGGAGGAGGACAATCCAAATGCCTAAGTGGTGACTGTGAAGGAGAGCAGGGTGTTGCTTCCCTTGGCAGAAGATCCTGTTCTCCTCAACAACAGCAGTCTGCTCATCAATCAAAACAATTGATACTGTGTGCTCAAGGGTCAGAAACTCAGGGCAACAAAAGACCTAGTGGACAGAGGAAACATAACAAGGAGGAACTCATTAAAGAGGCAAGAGAGACAATTTAGAGGCAATGTTCACAACAGAACAAAGATAACCCTTTATAGCCCATTATTCCTATTTGGGTAGGATCTGAACTTGTTTAATACCACAATCTACAATAAGCTCATGGACCAACTATAAAATTAGGGAGTAAATTCTCCCGTGTGAAGTTGGAACTTAAAAAAAAGA
Source organism: Tenrec ecaudatus (assembly GCF_050624435.1). Taxonomy (NCBI): domain Eukaryota; kingdom Metazoa; phylum Chordata; class Mammalia; order Afrosoricida; family Tenrecidae; genus Tenrec; species Tenrec ecaudatus. Next base: position 67,747,243 of record NC_134535.1, read on the forward strand.
AAATGGTATCTATGGCCACATCTTGCTATCTGTCCTAGGTTATCCTCCATAAAATGTAACCTGGGGAGTATGGGGGTAAGTCAAAAAGTATTCCTACTAAGGTTCCAATTGATACATATATAGGTTTATTCCAAATAAAGTATGTCTAAATATGCCTCAGTAATCAGTGGATGGTTACAGGCAACTTTTCTCTGCACAGGATTTACCTTAATCTTGTGAAAGTGTCTTTAATCAGTGGCTTCTGAAAGGATATGCTGGGCCAATGTAATTCACCATAGTGAGGTCAATGTAGAACAGTGGTTCTCAACCTTCCTAATGCCGTGACCCTTTAATACAGTTCCTCATGTTGTGGTAAAACTCACCCCCCCAACCATAAACTTATTTTATTCCTTTTAAAAATCATTTTATTAGGGGCTCATACAACTCTTATCACAATCCATACATACATCAATTGTGTAATGCACATTTGTACATTCTTTGCCCTCATCATTCTCAAAATATCCACCTAAGCCCCTAGCATCAGCTCCTCATTTTCCCCACCCTCCCCGCTCCTCGCTCCCTCATGAACTCTTGATAATTTATAAATTATTATTTTGTCATATCTTGCCCTGTCCAACGTCTCCCTTCACCCACTTTTCTGTTGTCCATCACCCAGGGAGGAGGTCACATGTAGATCCTTGTAATCGGTTCCCCCTTTCCAACCCACCCTCCTGGTATCGCCACTAACACCACTGGTCCTGAAGGGATCATCCACCCTGGATTCCCTGTGTTTCCAGTTCCTATCTGTAGCAGCGTACATCCTTTGGTCTAGCCAGATTTGTAAAGCAGAATTGGGATTATGATAGTGAGGGAGGAGGAAGCATTTAGGAACTAGAGGAAAGTTGTAGGTTTCATCGTTGCTACATCACACCCTGACTGGCTCGCCTCCTGCCTGAGACCCTTCTGTAAGGGGAGGTCCTGTGGCCTCCAAATGGGCTTTGGGTCTCCACTCTGCACGCCTTCCCTCATTCACTATGATATGATTTTTTGTTCTGATGATGCCTGATCCTTTTGACACCTCATGATCGTACAGGCTGGTGTGATTCTTCCATGTGGGCTTTGTTGCTTCTGAGCTAGATGGCCGCTTGTTTACCTTCAAGCCTTTAAGACCCCAGCCACTACATCTTTTGATAGTCGGGCACCATCAGCTTTCTTCTCCACATTTGACTATGCACCCATTTGTCTTCAGTGATCATATCAGGGAGGTGAGCATCATGTAATGCCAATATAATAGAACAACATATTCTTGCATTGAGAGAGTACTTGAGTGGAGGTCCAATGTCCTTTTGATACCTTCATACTAAACCTATAAATATATGCACATAGATCTATTTCCCCATCCTCATATATAAATATATTTGCATATGTACATGCCTTTGTTTAGACCTCTATAAATGCCCTTTGCCTCCTAGCTCTTTCCTCTATTTCCTTTGACTTTCCTCTTGTCCCACTATCATGCTCAGTCTTCATTTGAGTTTCAGTAATTGTTCTTGGTTACATTACCCTTGATCACACCCTACTAGGCCTCCTATACCCTCCTCATCACCGATTTGTATCACCTGTTGTTCCCTTGTCCCTGGGTTTGTAACACCACTAACTTCCCCCCCCCCACCTTCCCCTCTCCCATTTCCCCCCAGAACTGTCGGTCCCATTGTTTTCTCCTCCAGATTGTTCATCCAGCTTATTTTATTTAGAAAGACCTGCGGAGATCATAACATGTACAAAAACAAGGTAGAGGAAAACCAAGCAACAATATACAGCAAAACAACAACAACAAACCAATGACAAAACAAAACAAAACACACACACACAAAAACAAACAAACAAAAAAAAAACAAAACACAAGAAAGAAAAACTTGCAGCTAGTTCAAGAACTGTTGGCTTTTAGGAGTGTTTTCCAATACAGTCTGTTGGGGCACTATGCCCTAGCCCCAAAGTCCTCCTTCAGCATTCCCTGGGGAATTCGCTGCTCCGTTTCCTTGATGTTCTGTTGCTCCCCCTTAGTGTTATGCCTCGGTGTGCAATTCCCACATTGTGTCTCTGGTGTTGTCCCCCGCAGGGCTATGGGTCAGTGAGGGGCATCATGTCTCATAGTGGGGCCGGCCATGTGGTTTTATCTGTGGACTGGCTGCCCTAATCGGGAACATCGTCCTCAAGGCCTGGTGGGCCAGAATGTGCTCCGCTCTCTCCTCCTCCACCTTCATCTGCTCCTGTGTGCTTTGATCAGATATGTCCCTCTCCTGAAGCTGCAGATTCAGTGCTGTCCTTTGAAATAAATTCTTCTGGGGGGAGGAGCAGGTGTCCACATAGTAATTGGGATTGGGGACAGCCCCTCAGACCCATAAACTTATTTTCGTTGCTACTTCATCACTGTCATTTTGCTACTGTTATGAATCAGGTGACCCCTGTGAAAGGGACATTTGACCCCCAAAGGCTTTGCGACTCACAGATTGAGAACTGCTACCTTAGAAGGTATGGTGACTGCTTTTTCAAATTCCAAAGGAGAATTTTTTGGACCATGAGTCTGGAAGGGGATAGAAAGCCCACCTTTCTTCTGGGGCCTGGAGGCCTGGGGATTTCAAACTAGAGGCCTTAGGTGGTGGGTCACAGCTCAGTGCTTACCCATGAAGCCATTGCACCAGAACCAAGGGGAATCTTTATAAATCTTACCGGAGGACACAATAGTATTACAGGGACCTATTATAAAGAAATTTTAAGGAAATGCAAATTTTGTTAGTGAGGAGAAGCCATAAAATTTGGGTCAAGGAATCCACCCCCCAGCTTGATCATGACAATATTCATTCTTCAAGAGTAGCAAGGGCTGTGCTATAAGAATTTCATTGGGAATTCTTGTCCCATCCACCCTACATCCCTGATCTTGCCCCTTCAGACTTCTTTTTGTTCTAAAAAATTCAAAGAACGTTGAATTGAAAAAGAACATAACATGAGTCCCTTGGGGAAGCCAAAATGACCATTTGATGTGCTCTAATCAAAGACCACCTAATTTTCACGGGAAGAGTTAAAGAGATGGAAATGGAGCTTTCAGAAGTATATAGACTTGGAATTAGATCAGGGTGAGAAACTATAGCACCACATTTTGATTTTTTTGTTGTTTAATAAGTATTTCCATGATTTTTAGTAGCAATACTTTTATGACTGAACTTCATATTACATTTTTCCCTATTGGTTTGTTTTGTGCATTCTTGTCTCTCTGCCAGATTTTAATATTAAACCAATTACATAGTGTTCTCTTCAATTTTACTTGGTCATTTTTGTTTTATTCTCTTAGGAAAAGTAAACATTTGATTTATTTTGTAAGCTTCCATTGAAGTCATACAAAGGCTAGATCCAGTTAGGAATACTTTCAGTCCTTGATAGTGGGGTTTTCCTTCTTTTAGAGAATGCCAGGTAAAATATTTTGGTTATTCTTTACTTTATCTGCGATGTTCTCTAATGCTTTTTTTGGTATTTTACCATCCATCAACATTCATTGTAGAAAGTATATCAATTCTGTGGGGACCATTCCCTACAAAATGACTTGCCTCCACTTTTTCCTTTCTCCCTTTAATGCCCAACAACCATTCTATGGTTAGCCTTCAGCAATGCCTTCTTTACAAATCAGGCAATACAGCAAGTACATATATTCTTTCAGTAAAACCTTTTTCTATCTCAAACCCATAAATTTCCCCTAGGTCTGAAATTCATCAACTTAATTAGTACATTATTATAAACAGTACCCCCGCATATACAAAGTTTATAGTCCTACTGAATATGCATTCCCACCATTTTGTCCGTTCCTGGGGCTGACGCACAATGTATCACAACATGGGTGGTTTTAAGCACAGAACTCTATGGTCTCACCATTCTTCAGATGCTAAAAGTCAAACCCAGTGCTTTGAGCAAGTGATGTTTACTCTACTTTCTCTCGCTAGCAGGTCTTTCCTGGTCTCGTCCAGTTTCTGGTAAACCTCAGGTGTTTCAGGGTGTTGTTCCTGGGCTTGTGAATACATTCTCACATGGTTGTCCTTTCTGTCTCTCTGTCTGTTTTCTTCTTTTCTAAGGATAGCACTCAGATTAAGACCCACCATTTTCCTGTATGTATGACTTTGTGTTGACTGGTCCCATTTAAAAAAATATATTTAAAAACTTTTATTAGGGGCTCTTACATCTCTTATCACAATCCATACATTCATCCATTGTGTCAAGCACATTTGCACATATGCCACCATCATCACTTTCAAAGCATTCTCTTCCCATTTGAGCCCCTAATATCCGCTCCCCTTTTCTTCCCCCTCCCTCCCCACCCCCCTCACGAATCCTTGATAAGTTATAGATTATTATTTTGATATCTTACATCGTCCTCAGTTGCCCCTTACCCATTTTTTCTGTTGTTCATCCCCCTGGGAGGGGGTTTTAGATGGATCCTTGTGATTCATTTCCCCTTTCTACCCCCACCCTCCCTAATCCTCCTGGTATCTCTACTCTCATTGTTGGCCCTGAGGGGTTTATCGATCCTGGATTCCCTGTGTTGCAGGCTCTTATCTGTAGCAGTGTGCATACTCAGGTCTAATCTGATTTGTAAGGTAGAATTGAGGTGATGATAGTGGGAGGAAGGAAGCACCAAAGAACTAAAAGAAAGTTGTGTGTTTCATCAGTGCTATACTGCATGCATCCTGACTGGCTGATCACACTTTTAAAAGATACTATTTGCAAGTATTGGAAATGTATGATTCCTCACTTTTTAACTATCTCATTATTCAACTCTTCATTAGCATTTCACATTTACAGTCATAGGAAAAAATCAAATACCTAACTATTTTTCACATTACAGATGTATGTCCGGCAGCAACAAATGTTTAGGTGTGAGACAAGGGAGTTGCCCTCTGGCTCTGATGGCTGAAGTTATGTGCCAGTGTCACTGGGTCACTCTCCTCAGTGGTTTGGCAGTTATGTCATGAGGCAATGTGGTAGTGCTGTAATGAAACAAGTTGCCAGCTATCTGATGATGTACTAAACCTCAATTTTGTGATCTGATGTGGTCATATTCTATTTTCATGTAATGACCTGGAATTTGGACCCATGTTGATATGTAGAGAGCAGGTGTATTTATAATTTTGAAATAATTACAATGCTCTATAGAGAGTAAAATTCCATAATGAATTCTTTACCTTTGTAGTTTCAGTTTTCGTGGTGTCTTATCTTCCCTTACCCTATTATTGATCACAGTATTTAGCACTAAATACATTAATATATGTTGAATGAATGAATTCTTGCAGCCATGAAGTAACACACATGCATTCCATTTCATTTTCCTACATTTTCAAGTTTTATGTCAACTTGGTTATATTTGCGGGAATGTTTAGGGGGAGTCTAACCTCTCAATCAGGACACAGCCTAATGATGTCTCCTTGGGGGTAGCTGATTTCTGAGATGCTGTGGAGAACTGGCTCTTCTCACTCCTCTTTTTATTCATGCTTGCTGCTTGGATTCTGCATCTGACATCTGGAGCTGGTAGCCTGTTTGGCCTGCTGATCCTGGGAGCTGGTGATGCTTTGCCAGATTCCTGCCAACCTAGGAGCCATGCGACTTTGAACCTATCAACCTCTGATCTCCTAGCTTCCTTCTTTGCGTTCCTGCTTCAGTGGCCAGTAGCTACATGAGTCTGGAGGGGCTTCCAGCTAGCATTTGACCTATGGACTTGCATTTGACTGGGTTGGGTTCCTTCCTTTTAGAACATTTCTTTCTGAATACAAAGCTCTTTCTTAGACATATATGAGTGTCACTGGTTTGTTTCTCCGGAAAACATGGCCTAATACAGTGGGTTCTCTTTTTTTTCCTAATAGTAATTGCCAACTTTGACTAAGAATCGTTTTTATGACATAGGCACTGTTTAAAAACCTAGCTCATGTTTGATCTTTGATTCTTAGAACAACCTTATTAGGTAGACAACATTGTCATGATCCCTCTTCTAAAGATAATGTCACAGAGGCATAATTTCAATGTTGTGTTAAACAATTGTTTCTTGGTTGTGATCTTCTAGTGCATTGAAGTTAAGAATATGAAATCACATGACCTGGCATGAATTAGCATATCCCTCTGCTTTGCATGAATAAGATTTACACAAGAAAACACAGCTCTCTGATGCTAACACCTAACAACTTCAGGTCCATTGAGGTTAAAAAAGGGGGGGGGGGCACATCCTACTCTAACTCTCACTCCTCCAAACAAGTTCTGCTACCAACAGAAAAGAATTGGAGAGACCCTCAAGGAGATGGATTGACACAGAGGCTGCATCAATGGGATCAAGCACAGGACCAGCACAGGGCCAGGCAGGGATTCCTTCTATGGTGCAGAGGGTCTCTATGAATCGGACTGGCTTGATGGTACCTACCAACAAAAACCAATAAAAGACAGAGTGTGTTGAATAATGCTGTCAATCTATAAGAAAAGTGGATTCTGGCTCATGTGATCAATAAGCTGTAGAACTCATATATATCCACATGTGTTTTTCTTTTTACAGAAATGTAATCAGTTCTAGAGAGAGATAAAAACAAATTTGGTAGGGTTAGATGAGTGATCCTGCAAGACAAAGTAGAACTGCCCCTCTGGGTCCCCAAATACACCAGTCTTTATGGGGGCAGAAAGCTTCATCTTTCTCTCAACAGAAACCCCTACTCACAATAACTCCTTCAGCACAATCACCAGCATCTGCTGAACATGTGGCTTTGAAAACATTGGACGGTTTTGATCCTTCCTTGCCCTAAACCAGTGGTTCTCAACCTTCTTAAGGCCGTGACCCTTTAATACAGTTCCTTATGTGTGGTGACCCCCCAACCATAAAATTGTTTTCGTTGCTACTTCATCACTGTCATTTTGCTACTGTTGTGAATTGGGTGACCCCTGTGAAAGTGTCATTCGACCCCCAAAGGGGTCGCAACACACAAGTTGAGAACTGCTGTCCTAAACCAAACCAAACCCACTGGATAAATTCTGGCTTATAGTGGCCTAGTAGAACAGAGTAGAAGTCCCTCATAGGGTTTCTACGAAGAGAAATCTTTACTGACGCAGGCTGCCACATCTCTCTCCTGTGGAACAACTGGTGGGCTTGAACCACTGTCGTTTCCGTTAGTAGCTGCACTAGGCTAATCACTGTGCCAGTAGGGCTCCGTACCTTGCATGCAGTGATGAATAGAAGCTTATGCTGCAAACTCACAGCCAAGTTTCAAGCAACATCAGCCGTGTAACTTGGCAACTGACTAACACATGTGGGGCCTTACAACTTTGACAAAGATCTTGGCAAGAAAATATTGGGAGCCTCATAACCTGAATAAATGTACATATTGTGTTGTAACTTATGAATTATGTAGCAAATGTTGTACTTTTGAATTTATCCATATAATCAATGCATAATACTGACTCCTAATTGCTTGGACTTAATCCTAAGGGCTCATAAATACCATGAATTCTCAAAATGTCATTCCTTGAAAAGGCAAATAGATCATCAGCACTACCCCTCCTCTCTTTGATCAGAGAGAAATACGAGTGGCTTAGAGAGGTTCATGAGAAAGCTCCATTAATTATGAATTTCATGTTTCTAGGAACTTTTTGAAGCCCCTTATATGTGTAAACTGAGATCCAGGCAGTCTGCAGTTATGAATGGGTTCCATACCTGTTGATTTTAGTTTTAAAATTTTAAATAGAGTTTGTAGATGAATAGAAATAGGGAATACAGTTCTTATTTGCCTTTACAATTATTTAAAGATGTCCATGCAGTGAGTGAACACAGCTATGATATGGAAGAACTTATTGCAAACAGGAGTTCCATCACAGTAACTCCTTACTGTGAGTCAGTGCTGACTCACAGTAACCCTCTTGTAGGTTTCCAAGGCTGCAACTGTTTACAGGAGTAGAAAGCCCCGTCTTTCTCCTGTGGAGCGGCTAGTGGGTTTGACTGGTGATCTTGAACCGCTGACCATGCATATCACAGCCCAACGTGTAACCACTACACTACCAGAGTCCCTTTATCATTTCAAAGTGAGGGAAATCTTATATAAGGTTAAGGGTAAGCATAAGTTGACCATATGTCATATGTTCATAACATATTGCCTATAATTCTAGGTTGTAGGCTTGGGGTGTTCCATCATTTAAAAAGTCTGTTAATAAGACCATGCGTCAAATAAAAAGATCCTTAAGGTTTCATTCACTCAGTGAAACCGTTGCACAGACCTTTCTGTGAACACAACGTATTTGATTCCCTGTAAAGTGTTGTTCCAAATGTCTGAGTCTGGGCACTCAGGACCATAATGTCTGTGGGTGTCAAGGTCAATTGGCATAATGTTAGAATATGAAGTGTTAGAATTGGAGATGCAAGAGAGACAGTGGGCATGTCAACAGTGAGAGACAGGTTTATTGGAGGACTTCTGATAGAGATCTCTGACCTGAGTGTAAAGGCCTTCTCTGTACAGACGAGCAGGGTTTTATGGGATTAGTCAAGGGGTTGCATTTGGACATGAGGTGTGTGATTTTGGCTGATTCCAGGAATCAGGGTCATCTGCAGGAAAGTGGAGAATTACTGAATGAGCTATTTCTCCAGGTGGGTGTCAGTGCTGCCCAGGCAACCCATCACCCAACAGGATATTTCTGCAGGAGGAGGGGAGGACTTTACGGATCAGACATCATCCCTCATATGTCGCAGAGACGATGTGCTGTAGTGTATGGTCTTAAAATCTCCTCGGGTCTTAGCATTCGTGAGTGAGACCATCTAAGATGCAGCTGTTGGTCTCTCCTGGTCAGAAGGAATCAAGCATGAAGAACAGGAGGGCGCATGGAAACAATTAGTCCAGGGAACTAACACATGTAAACATCAGTCTCTGACCCGGAGACCAAGTGAACTAGACTTTGCTACCAACTACTCTGAAAGTAGAAGGTCCTAAATAGAGAAAAATGTGGAACAAAACTCAAAATCAGACACAAGAGCAGGCTTTCTCGTCAGATAAGGACAGGTGGCACCCTTCAGATCTGAAAAATCAATTCATCTTCTAGAACTCAATTTTCAGCCAAACAATAGATTCATAGGGGAACAATAACTCCAGGGAGGTGAAATAATCAGCCGCTTGAGATCAAAAGTGAAGCTCTTTGGGTCAACCATTTGAGATCAAAAGGCATCATTTACCCAAGGACAAAGTCAGAAGGGTTAGAAAGAATACAGAATGGACACAGAACATTCAAGGAGGAAGTGGAGTACTTGATGTTACATTGTGGAGATTTCAATCAATGACACAAAAGAGTGTATGAATCACTGAATGTAAAATTGATGATCTGGCTTGTAAACCTTCACCCAATTCACAATAAAAAGGATTTTTTTAATAATAAAAAAGAACTGTTTAAAGATGTCTCCACAAATGACATCTACAAGGTTTTTTTCTATCATGAGTTTGAGAAATCCCCAGACAAGTGGCAGGGTTTTCAAAATAAGCTTGGATGCCATTGTGACTAAGCCAGAATCTTGCACTGGGAACAAAACCACTGAGGATGAACATCTCTCAAAATCTAAAGTGGGGAATCCAACTTCATACTAGACCAAGGCCAGTAGCCACCAGGCAGAGGTCAGAAATACCTCTACTCTCCATCCTTCGTTACCCTATTCTGAGATCAGTCATTTGTCCCATGGATGATAATCTGCCTCTTTGCTGAGTACAGTAATTCATTACAGTAGCCATGCAGAATTCACAATTATGGGGTTTATTCAGAAAACTATAACAGGTTATAAAACACCAAGGATATAGTTGTTGTTTTGTTTTGTCAACAACACCTCTTCCCCCATCATGATGCCAGGTATGTCTCTCTCTAATCCTGGACCTATTAATCAACTGATCCCTTAGCCTCTGCCAGGTTTTATGGGCCAGAAAGCATGCCACTCAGTTTCAGGGTCTCAGGAATGCTCCTCTGCTCTGTTTCAGGGTCTCACTGCTGTGGTTTCTGATACCACTGCTGCTTCTGTCCCTGCAGACAGGGAGCTTGCACATATTCGCCGGTAACTCTTATTGCTTGACCACCATGGAATTCTTCCTCATGCTTTCTCACCGTTACACTTAGAATGGTAACATTGCCCAACCCCTGAGTTGGAGTCCTCTAGATGATCTCACCAAGTCATTTGGTGCAAATTAACAAAGAATGGGTACACAAATCATACCGAGAAATTTTACTTTACCACAAGGGGGTTAAAATAATATTCATCAACATCAAACAAATGTGGCATATCTTCTTGAAAGAGTAAAAAAAAAAACAACAACAACAAAAAGTGGTGACAGAAAAGAAAGGACCGAAGGAAAAGAAATTTAGATTAATGAGAAAATATCCTTCAGAATGTATTATGATCATAGTCATCCAGTTCTGAATCTTTTGTTAATTTTTCTAACTTTCACATCCTGTGGTTAAGGTCTTATGGAAAATGCCATACAAATGAGGCAAGAGCCTATCAGGGAGCTAGAAATAGATATTTCTTAGTCCATAGCATTTTATAGGCAAAATAATTTTATTATTGAATTTTGTTTCTCATTCTCTTTGGCCGGTACATGTAGTGCAGACAGTGAAATGAGGAGAGTAAGGGAAGATGAAATCCACAAGGTGAAGTGTGATTGCCGGCCACCAACATGACTCCCACAGAGCTCTGTCTCTGTACCAGCCTCGTGCAATCACTTCTCACATTGAGTAGAGTGACCTGCAGCACCAGGAAAGCATTGTGGAAATATGGCGAATGACTTTGTGGCTAGTCTTACGGAGCTTTGAAACTTCCTCCTTGGTCACAGCTTCATATCTGAGTCCCTACCATATAATAGTCAAAGTGATTATTTGAAAACCTCATGCAGATTAAGTCCCTCCAATGTCTTCTCATTTTAATCCAAAATAAAAGATAAAGTCTTTTCCAGGGTCTGTTAGGACCTATTAAACTATTTGTCAATTGTTGCATAACAAATTACACTCTGAACTTCCTGACTTAAAACAATCATCATTTATTGTTTGATACAGTTTCTATGATTTGGGGATTTTGGAGAAACTTGGCTGGACGGGTCTGACTCAGGGCCTCTCCATCAGTGATGGGTTTTGGCAGAAAGCATCTGTTTCCCACTGCACTGACTTCGCCTTAGGACTACATGAGAATTCTCAGGTGCTACATCTGTAGTAGTTTCATATGAGACAATTAATGAGGTTTTGAAATAATCACTGACTACGAGATGTACGGTGTAGTATAAGGAAAAAGAGAGAACGGGTAAAGGTTATCTGTAATGGTCCATCTCATAGTCCATCTCAGAGATGATTATGATATGGACTCAGATATGAAACTAGTAGTCAAAGAAGGTTAGCTATCTGAATATATTTTAAAGAGACAGATTTTTATTTTTAAGGATCTGAATTTACTACTACAGATTGTAAATATACATTATTTTTCTCAAGAATTCAGAATTCTTTGTTTGTCCTTGGTTATTCCTGTTTAAAATGGCAAAAATGAATGTGATCAATGTAAATTTTGAACCAAGAGGGACAACTCACCCTTTGAAATTTTCCTCCGTGATCTTGCTGCTTTTTCTTTTTGTTTTTTAAACATTTTATTAGGGACTCATACAACTCTTATCACAATCCATACATACATCAGTTGTGTAAAGCATATCGGTACACTCTTTGCACTCATTATTTTCAAAGCGTTTGCTCTCCATTGAAGTCCTTGGCATCAGGTCCTCTTCCCCCCCCCTCCCCTCTCCCCTCTCCCTCATAAGCCCTTGGTAATTTATAAATGAATATTTTGTCATATCTTGCCCTGTCCGACATCTCCTTTCACCCCTTTTCTGTTGTCCATCCCCCAGGGAGGAGGTCACTCATAGATCCTTGTAATCGGTTCACTTTTTTCAACCCACTCACCCTCTACCTTCCCAGTATCGCCACTCACAGGCCTGGCCCTGAAGGTATCATCGCCCGGGATTCCCTGTGCTTCCAGCTCCTATCTGCACCAGTGTACATCCTCTGCTCTATCCAGAATTGCAAGGTAGAATTCAGATCATGATAGTTGGGGGGGGGGGAAGCATTTAGGAACTGGAGGGAAGCTGTATTCTTCATAGGTGCTACATCGCATCCTGACTGACTCACCTCCTCTCCTAGCCCGCTGTGCAAGGGGATCTCCAGTGGCCAACAAATGGGCTTTGGGTCTCCACTCTCCACTTCCCCCTTCATTCATTATGGTAAGATTTTTTTTTTCTGATGATGCCTTATACCTGATCCCTTTGACACCTCATGGTCGCACAGGCTGGTGGGCTTTGTTGCTTCTGAGCTAGATGGCCTCTTGTTTACCTTCAAACCTTTAAGACCACAGACACAATCTCTTTTGATAGCCGGACACCATCAGCTTTCTTTGCCACATTTGCTTATGCGCCTGTTTGTCCTCGGCAATCGTATCATGGAGGTGCGCACCCAATATGATTTTTTGTTCTTTGATGCCTGATAACTGATCCCTTTGGAACCACGTGATCACACAGGCTGGTGTATTCTTCCATGTGGGCTTTATTGCTTCTGAGCTAGATGGCCGCTTGTTTACCTTCAAGCCTTTTAAGACCCCAGACGCTATCTCTTTTGATAGCCGGACACCATCAGCTTTCTTCACCACATTTGTTTGTTCACCCGCTTTGGCTTCAGCGGTTGTGTCGGGAGGGTGAGCATCATAGAATGCCAATTGAATAGAAGAAAGTATTCATGTATTGAGGGAGTGCTTGAGTAGAGCCCCAAGGTCCTTCCACCACCTTAATACTAAACCTAAAGATATAGGCACATAGATCTATTTCCCCATTCTCATATATATATTTACATATGTACATGTCTTTGTCTAGACCTCTATAAATGCCCTTTGCCTCCTAGCTCTTTCCTCTATTTCCCTTGACTTTCTTCCTGTCTCACTATCATGCTCCATCCACACCTGGGTTTCAGCAATACCTCTTCATTACCTTACCCTTGATCATTCCCTACCAGGCCTCCCACAACCACCTCACCACCAATTTGGAATCCCATGTTGTTCCTTTATCCCTGGATTTGTTAACACCACTTCCTTACCCTCCACCTCCCCCTCTCCCATTTCCCCCGGGAACTGTCAGTCCCGTTGTTTTTCCTCCAGATCTTGCTGCTTTTTCTAGCAGATGATTACTCTCAAAACATGAGGGTAAGTAAAACATAATGCCACCAAGGGTTCTTGTTCACGTATGCTGTGTTTATTCCAAAGAAAACATGCTTAAAATGTCCCTGAGATCAGTGGATGGCTCCTGACAAGTTCCCTCAATAAAAAACGCATCTTAGTTGTCTTCAAAGAATGCCAAACTCACTGCCATTGAGCTGATTCTGATTCATAGCAACACTGCAGAACAGACTAGAACTGCCCTGTGGGTTTCTTGAGATGTGAATCTTTTACAGAAGTAGAAAGACTGGTCTTTCTCCTGCAGAGTGACTGGGGAACCACTTACCTAACGGTTAACAGCCCAACACGTAACTCACTATATTACTTCCCAAACCAACCAAACTCACTGCCACCAAGACAATTAGCATTTTAAGAAGGGTCAAGAAGACTTCAAAGATACACCGAAAAACTATCAGTCTCAACAAAAAAAGCATTGTGAGATTAGCTTATTCAAAGAGTAGATCTTTCTTTTGCTCTTGGAAACAAGGTCAAAGATAAGGAAGTATATTTCGTGGAATAAACCCAAACCAGGAACTTGTTCAGGATTTCCCTGTGTGATCTAAAGTGCAAGACCCAATCCAAAAGTGGCTTCCGCAGGAATCCACCGGGCCAGTAAATTCGAGCCAACGGCTCAGCTTGGAAAGTTATGGGAACTACTTTTTGTGTCCCCAAAGGGGTATTTTTATAGATTTGCTTGAAAAAGGCCAGAGACGTGATAAAGAATTTTTTCCCCATAATGACAATACATGGCTGCTTCTCAAGAATAAACAGTTATCTCCAACATATTTCTCATGATAGGATTTGGGGATTCTTTACAATTATGGTTCACTCCAATATACTGATTTTTATCAGTGTGCAGTGATCCCAATGGAAAGCATTAATTCAGCTGTGTACTAAATAAGACATCTTTTGAGTCTGTCTTAGCATTCAGTGGCAGCTGGTACAAATTACCAACAATTTAGTGGCTTAAAGGAAATAGATTGTTTTAAGTCTGAAGGATAGGGGAAAAATCCAGAAGATGGCAAGACTGGTTCCTTCCTGATGACCCCGGGAAGCATCTGTGTCTTTGTCTTTTCTTGTTCTGGAAGCTGCCCTGACTTCATGACTCATGACCCATATCACAGTGCAATTTCTTAACTTACTCCTATTTTCACCAGAGTTCTGTAATCCAATGTCTCTCTACCTCCTTTTTTTACTTATTTATTGATATTTTATTGGGATATAATTTACATATCACACAATTCAATAGTTCAATCATATCAAGAAGAGTTGTGCAACAATCACTACAATTAATTTTAGATAGAGCAGTCATTAGGGCAGCAAACCAGTTGTTAAACTATTTGAATTTCACCATTGCCCCAGACACTATTCTTTCTGAGAGATAACACCATCTGATCTCTTCATCACATTTTTCTATAGCACCCATATCTTCAGTGGTCTCTTCATGAGTAGGGCCATGTCATAAGAACTAATTGTTCTTAGATTAAGGTTACGATAAGTGCGAGACCCAAATCCATTAAAATATTTATGGTTTACAAGGGAATAACAAGTGATCTAAAATCAATGGTAAGGAGGGCGTAGGATGTCTGGTAGTGCTTGATCAAGGGCGGTATAACCAAGAGGAATTAATGAAACCCAAAAGAAGGCCAAACATGATAATGGGACAAGAGGAAAGTACAAGGAAATAGAGAAAAGAATTAGGAGGCAAAGGGCATTTATAGAGATCTAAATGTAGACATGTACATATAATGATAGGGAACTATATCTATGTACATATATTTATATTTCACATATTAAGGTAGCAGATAGACATTGGGCCTCTACTCAAGTACTCCCTTAACACAAGAACACTTTGTTCTAATAACCTGGCATTCTGTGATGCTCACCTTCCCAACACGATTGCTGAAGACAAAAGGGTGTATAAGCAAATGTGGTGAAGAAAGCTGATTGTGCCTGGCTATCAAAAGACAGTGTCTGAGGTCTTGAAGGGTTAAAGATAAATAAGCAGCCATCTAGCTGAGAAGCAACAAGGCCCACACAGTAGAAGCACACCAGCCTGTGTGATCATGAGGTGTCAATGGGATCAGGTATCAGGCATCAAAGACCCAAAACAAAAAATCATATCAATGTGGATGAGGGGGAGTGCAGAGTAGAGACCCAAAGTCCATCTGTATACAATTGGACATCCCTTTACAGTTGAGTCAGTCAGGGTTCAGTATAACACTGATGAAACATATAACTTTCCTCTAGTTCCTCAATGTTTCATTCCCCCCCACTATCATAACCCCAATTCTACCTTACAAATCTGGCTAGACCAGAGCATGTACCTGGGTACAGATAACAGCTGGAAACACAGGGAAGCCAGGACAGATATACCTGTCAGGACCAATAATAAGAATAGCAATAACATGAGGTAAGGGGAAGGTAGGGGGAGAAAGGGGAAACTGATCACAATAATCTATATATAACCCTCTCCCAGGGGGACGGACAACAGAAAAGTGGGTGAAAGGAGACATTGATCAGTGTAAGACATGAAAAATTATAATAATTTATAAATTACCAAGGGTCATGAGGGAAGGAAGTGGGGAGGGTGGGAAATGAGGAGCTGATGCTAATGGCACAAGTATAAAGAAAATGTTTTGAGAAAGATGATGGCAACAAATGTGCGGGACACAATGGATGTACGTATGGATTGTGATAAGAGCTGTATGAGTTTCTAATAAAATTATTTAAATATATACATTTATGTATATATTTATATGTGTGTGGTTTATATATGTCTCTGGTACACTTTGGAGACACTATTATCATTTTATAATAGAGAACATTATAAATCATCCTCATGGGTCATAAAATAATTCTATTGCTAGTATTAGCCTTAGCCAATACAATAGAATTTAAAATACGATTGAGAAAAGGAAATTATACATGCATAAGGCAACTTTTCACACTACAATGCGTGACTTGTTGACTTGTGCAGGTTAAAAACTTAAGTGACTTCCGTGTGCACACGGAAGCAGCACACCAACATGTGTGATCGTGAAGGGCAGAGGAGACCAGGTCTCAAACAACAAAGGCAAGGTGGAGGGGGATCACAACACCGTGAATGAGGGGAGTGCGTGATGGGGACCCATTGCCCATCTGTAGACAGCTGGACATCCCTTGCAGAGGGGTAGTGGGGAAGAGATGAGTCACTCAGGGTTCAGTGTAGCAACAATGAAACTCAAAACCTTCCTCTAGTTCTTGAACGCTTCCTCCCCTCCCAATTATCATGACCCCAATTCTACCTTGCGGACCTGGTTAGACCAGAGGATGTACAGCGGTGCAGTAGGGATCTGGAAACACAGGGAATCTAGGACAGACGAACCCCTCAGGACCAGCGGTGAGAGTGGCGACACCGGGAAGGAAGGGGGTGTAGAAAGGGAAAACCCATCTTGGGGATCTATGTGTAACCTCCTCTCTGTGGGATGGGCAATGGGAAGGTGGGCGAGGGGAGACGCCGGGAAGTATAAGATAAAATAATAATTTACAAACTATTAAGGGTGCAGTGGGAAGGAGGAGCGGGGAGGGAGAGGGAGGGGAAAAAAGGAAACTGAGCTGATTCCAGGAATCCAAGTGGAAGGCGAATTTTGAGAATGACTAGGGAAACGAATGTATAAGGGTGCTTTGCTCAATTGATGTATGTATGGATTGTGATAAGAGTTGTATGAGCCCCAATAAAAAGATTTATTAATAATAAAAAAAACTTAAGTGACTTGATACTCTTTACAAAAACAAGTGAGGATTGAAACTCTACTTCCTATTTATAATCCAACATTATCTCCCTATGTCAAGATCCTTAATTCACATCTGCAAAGTCCTTATTAAGATATAAAATAACATTCACAGATTCCAGGGATTGAGGTTGGAGATATCTTTGGGGGCCATTATTCAATGTACTGTATAGTTACACTTTGAACTCAAACTTACTGTCAGATAAACCTCTACTTCAGACATAACATCAATATACATTTCCTTTATCCTGTGTTTACGCATTTGGATTTTTAATTCAAGACCATATTCTTAATGCTCTTATTAAGGTCTTTATTATTATACTTACATATTAATATAACAAAACCACTGCCATTGAGTTGATCCCAAATCCCATACTCAGGCTGCATATCTTTTCTTTTCAAATCATTTTATTGAGGGTTCTTATAGCACTTATAACAATCCATACATCAATTGTATCAAGCTTATTTGTACATATATCACCATCATCATTTTCTAAACACTTACTTTATATTTGAGCCCTTGATATCAGCTTCTCTTTTTCCCCTCCTGCCTCCTCTTCCCCCCATGACCCCTTGCTAAATTATAAATTATTTGCATATCTTACATCGACTGCTTTCTCCCTTCACCCATGTTCGGTTGTTCATCCCCCTGAGTTGGGTGATGTTATATGTTGATCATTTTGATTGGTTGCCCCTTCCTCTTCTCATCTCCCTACCTTCCCCAGACCCACCTGGTATCGCTCCTCCCATTTCTGTTTCTGAGGAGTTTAACTGATCTGGATTCGTGTGTCATGAGCTCTTATCTGTCCTAGTGTACATGCTCTGGCCTAGCCAGAACTGAAAGGCAGGACTGGGGCCATGATAGTGGGGTGTGTGTGTGTGTGTGTGTGTGTGTGTGTGTGTGTGTAAGCTTCAAAGAACCAGAGGAATGATGTAGATTTCACTGGTGCTGTACTGCGTCCTGGTTGACTCATCCCTTCCTTGTAACCCTGCTGTGAGGGAGTGTTGATTGATTCTGGGTCTCTGCTTTGACTCCTCTGGTCCTCAACAATATGTTGTTTTGTTTTGTTTGTGGTCTTCTGTTGCCTGTTATCTGATCCCTTCGACACCTCATGATCGCACAGGCTGTGCTGCTTCCATGTGGGCTTTGTTCCTTCTCTGCTAGATGGCCACTTGTTTAACTTCAAGCCTTTAAGAACCAGATGCCACATCTTTTGATAGTTGGGCACCATCAGCTTTCTTCACCACATTTGCTTATACACCTATTTTGTCTCCTTAGTGATTATGTTGTGAGGGTGGGCATCACAGAATGCCAGGTTGTTAGAACAAAGTATTCTTGCATTGAGGGAGGGCTTGAACAGAGGCCCAAAGTCTGTCCACTTCTTCGGTGTATTGCCACATAAATATATGTACACAGGTCAATATCTCTATTTTTATGAATTAATATACTTTCATGTGTACACACCTCTGTTTACACCTTTAGCCACAGTTTTGCTTTCTAGATCTTTCCTCTGTTTCCTTTCACCTTCCTCCTGTCCTGCCATCATGCTTGACCTTTTGTGAGGTTGCATATCTTTATGGGAGCAGACAGCCTCTTCTCTGTTCCGCAGAGCACCTGGTAAGTTTGAACGACGAATCTTGCATCATCTGACAGTGTCACAAGGATTCCAATAGTCTGGGAGAACTCTTTGAATCCAATCTCTGCCACATGGTATGCTCAATAAGCTACTCATTTAATTTCTTATGTGCTAAAACATGTCAACCTATCATGTTTTTGTTTGCTCTTTCATCATGTTTTGAAAGTATGTTATGATGGGGTTTCAGTGTACATGGCCAGGGGATGACACAGGAGTCTGGATGTCAAGTCTGAGGAAAACTCACAGAACCAGCAGGAGTCGCTACAAATTCAGTTCATGCTCTGAGGCCGGAGACTACCCTGGCTGCTCACCAGGGGATTCCGTAATGTGAAATAGAACAATGTGTCATATTCCATATGGCAACAGAAAAGATACCTCCGCAAGAATAGCTGAAGATATTGGATTAATGCAGGATATCATTCATCTACAACAGAGCTTGGTCTGAGGCCGAAGGCATAGATCCTTCTCAGGGCAGAGACCTGACAAAATCTGTGAGAAATCAGCATAATTGATTAACATTCGGAGTAAATTTGTTCCTGAGAATTAGTAAAGTGTTAAACAGAAAATGAAGGCACAAATGCAATTATATGTATTGAGCCAGCTTGAATGAAATTTAGAACTGAGCGGGGAGGTGGATCCCTTTGCCTTCCATGCACCAGGCAGAGGTTAGGGAGATACCTGGAAACCATTCTCTCTGGTCCCGTGACCAAGACTGAATCCACGACTGAAGGACTGGAACATGGGATCTAAGGCTCCCAGCATAGACTATGGCTGGGGAAGACACAGTCTCATGAATTTAGAGAATTCCAGCCCTGGAAGAAATAAGGGAAGGGCCTAAGTTTAGTCCTTTTACTACTTAACTACTCTTGATATCTCAGTCAGAAAACTGTCTTTCTACACCTAGAGGGAATTCTAGCTGAGTACTCTAGCCCCTCCAGGAAATAATGATGATGACTGCATGTGGAATGCTTCTCCCATTGGAGCACTATTCTATGAGCTCTAGTATGTTGCTGCTGCAGAGTAAACTCATAGGGGACCATCTATAACAGACCTCAGCGTTGCACCAGCTCCATAATCATTGGCGTGCTTGAGCCCATTGTTGTGGCCACCGTGTGAGTTCAAGTTTTGAGTGCTTCCCTTGCCTTTGCTGGCCTTGCACTTCACCAAACATGATATAACAGGATATCCTGGTGCAGTGACTGATCCTGTTGAAAATGTATCCAACGTAATGGAGTCAAATCCTGGTCAATATTCTGTGATTCGGAGGATTTTCATTTGCTAATTTTCAGAGTAGACTGCTAAACTATTTTCATATCGTCTCTCGTTCTCTGGAAGCTTCACCGAGAGCCATCACCATGGGACACCCTGCTGGTTTTTCAACTACCGGTGGCAGAGATTCCTGCATAAGAGCAACATGCCAATCACCATCACACATTGACACACAGGTGGTGTGCTTCCATATTCTTTTAGTTATTTAATCCTTACAACAACCTATGGGATTTTATTTTGCTGATGGAGAAATTAAAGCACAAGGAGACTAGATAGCTTGTTGGAGACTTTTATGACTAGTGAGGATTTGAACACAGAGATTGTGCCTTTAACCACCCCACTGAGTTACTTATCTGCATAGTTTCCTCATGCAGCCCCCACTCTCTACACTGCTTGCACATAATCGGACTAAAACCCCAGCCACACCCATTGCTATTTAATCAACTCATTGCAATCTTATGGGACAGAATATATTGGCTTCAAAACCACATTTTTTCTCCCATGGAGTGGTCGATGAATTACAACAGTGGTCTTCAACCTTCCTAATGCTGTGACCCTTTAATATAGTTCCTCATGTTGTGGTGACCTCATACCATAAAAGTATTTTTGCTGCTAATTCATCACTGTAATTTTGTTACTGTTATGAATCAGGTGACCCCTGTAAAAGGGTCGCTCAATCTCCAAAGGGGTCGCGACCCACAGGTTGAGAACCAATGGGTTAGAACCACTGCCTCTTTGCTTGGTAGCTGAGAGCTAAACCACTGCTACCCAGGGCCTCTTTGCACATAATCTAAGCCTAACAAACATCTGCTGGATTGAACATAAATGAGGACAGATGACTGAGCTGATGTGTATACGGAAGCAACTCCAGGAGGGAGAATACCAGTTTTGTTTGATCACAAAATGGCAACATAAAGGCCCTCTGTTATAGACCATTTCATAAAGCAGAGCCACATAATTCCAGTAATAAGCAACCCTTCACCCTTTTTTGTTACCAAATGCGTTCTATGACACAACACAACAAAATAGATGCAAATTTCTTATATACTATAAATAATACATGCAGCTTTTTATTACTCTGAAATGAAATAATTCATTGGACTAAATGGAACAAGAAGGTTCTGAGCCGAACATAGGAAATTACCCACCGTCTTCCATTGTTCTGTTTTCATGTGTTCATTACACATTTACTATTCATATTTCTAGTAAAGGACAGAGTGTTTGTTACATTTTTATTTGGATGAGGCAAAAGAGAGGAAAGGGAAGTTATCAATATCATCTCTCCTGATGTAATTTTCTCTATTATGTTGTAAGATTATGTCTAGGCCCATAAGCAATTTTTCCCTAGCATTTTATAATGCTTGGATGGGGGTGACCCTGCTGCTATTCAGGGGTCTTATTTTAGTGTTTTTCTAATATATTCATTGAATGCAATTTTATTAGAGGTGTTCTTAAATAGTGTTTCTCAGAGAACTTCAGTGCTGTGATGTTAAAAGAACACATTTCTGTTTAAAGTAACAGTTTGAATTCCCTGTAAATATCACCCAGCTGGGTTTAACTCCTTCATGACAGAATTATTTTATGTTTTTAATTTGTGATATAATATTTTTCACGAATGGAATGCATACTGAATCATTGAATGTTGGTGATAATTTTTATGTGTGATGGCTTTTCATAAATATGTGGTATACATATGTACGAGTGGACTCTGGAGGGCAGGTAGAATATAGGAGAAAACATTTTGTCTTATAATTATTTTAGTAAGTAAAACATTTGAAAACATGGCAGAATACACAGAAATACTCTGCACTGGCTACACATAATTGTTCAGGAGACCAAGTGGCAAAAATACTTATTTTTTACCTGTGGCCATGAAGAATCTCAAGGACTCCTTCTTAAGCTGTATTTCAATTGAAAATAATATATTCGCTTGAATATTCCCTAATGCCCTAAATTTCACTTTCCCAATAACATACTGACATGTCTTTACTCCGGGTAAAGAAAGCCCCAAGAGACAAATTTTCATAAAATCTTACCTTGAATGCACCACCTCGTAAAATACCTATCACCACAGCAATAGAGCACCAACACAGTGCCTTCCACTTTATGCAGTTACCCAAGTCTCAGACCCAATGCCCGTCCATATTACAAGTAGCACAAAAGCATACCAGGATATCCCAGAGACAGAAAATGTAACTGCTACTTTCTCCCACGACCAGGGTGGGGTCATGAAAGGGTCCGATGAAAATTTTATCTTTCTGAATAAAAAACTCATTTAATCTGATATGAAAAGAAAATGTATGAGAGAAAAAAACCCTGTGATTTCCTTAACCATTTACATTTTTACTCAAGTTTTATAGACTTAGTCACTTTCTGCATGCTTCAATTGCAGGATTCAACTGATCTTCCAATCATTCAAGGCTGCATGGTGCCCTTGATTAAAAACTGCTTTGCACAAAACAATAGATGTAGGTTGACTGTTGAGAAATCATTTGCCTGTTTTATGACTTTTGGCTTCCAGCCCACTCAGCTTAGGCCTTATCGGATCATCTAGTCATATTTTCAAAACACAACTCAAGCGATAGAATCTTTTCGCAACTCTCATTTGGAATGCCTTGCAGCTGTCCTTGTCCACCTTCCTATTTACCCAGAGGGAGGGCAAAGGGCAGATTGTTTGCTCGTTTGGCATCACATAAGAGTTCTAACATTTTCTTTATTTTTGGCATCAGCTTTCCCTTAAGTTCTATAGGGAACCTTTTTACCCTTGTTTCAAGGCCTGGTAGCATCATGGAATGTCCTTTAAGTCAAATTGATTTCCTCTAGTCATCCTTTCTTTCATCTCTTAGCTTGTTCATTCAACAAATTCACTCAATGGAGAGGGGGGATGCTGTGTTCAGCCCTATGGTACAAATATGCAGATGACCTCTGTCCTTGAAGATTTCACAGTCTAGTCAGAATGAAGGGTGTATACAAAGGGATTAGACTGTTATGTGGGAAGTGCTATTATAGATGTAAGGACAAGTGTCATGAGATCTCAGGGAGGAAAGCAGCAGGGGTCAGGTGGGATTTGGAAAAACAATAAACGTTTCATCTCAATTTAAGGATAACAGCTTCCTATTAATGTTTAACTTTCATCCTAATAATTTTTACTTAGAAAGGTTTTCATGATGTTTTGTTTTCTTCTTGGCCTCCATAATCATCATCATATAGGAAGAAATACAACCGATTGGAAAGGGACTAGACTTGAAATCAAGTTCAGCCACCTATTACTTTGGGTCTTTGACAAAGGACTTAACTTTTCTATGCCTCATATCATTTGTCATTTTTTTGCATATCCACTTCTAAACTCCTCTTGCCATTCACAAATATGCCCTCATTTTTTGTGTCTTGTATGTTTTTCTGTACACGAAACTCAGATTGGGTAAACCTGTACATACCACAACTAGATTAATCAATTCAAGGGGACATGGTAGGCGAGGCTGGCGGGAAATGGGAAAGTAACAGTAACAACTATAAAGAAGAAGAAATGCCCTGGAGTTGATTGTGGTGATGGTTGCACAGTTCTCATGCATGTTGAATTGTTGACTGAACAAGCTAATAGATGAATGGAAGGATGACTTAAGAGAAATGCAAATTAAAACCACAATGAGATACCACCTAACACCCTCAAAGATAACCCAATTAAAAAAATCAGAAAGTAACAAGTGTTGGAGGCGCTGTGGTAAGATAGGAACCCTCAACCACTGCTGGTGGACCTGTAAGTACGTACAGCCACTATTGAAATTGATCTGGTGATT
Organism: Tenrec ecaudatus; assembly: GCF_050624435.1. Taxonomy (NCBI): domain Eukaryota; kingdom Metazoa; phylum Chordata; class Mammalia; order Afrosoricida; family Tenrecidae; genus Tenrec; species Tenrec ecaudatus. Next base: position 67,770,971 of record NC_134535.1, read on the forward strand.
TCTAAAAATTTATGAAAATTGAACTACCATATGACCCAGCAATCACCTTACTGGACATATACCCAGAAGAGTCAAGAAACAAGCTATGATCAGACAGCTGTGCTCCAATGTTCATCATGGCTCAGTTCACAGTTGCAAGGAGTTGAAAACAACCCAAATTTCCATCAACGGATGACTGGATTAAAACACGGTGGTACATACATACAATGGAGACCTCTGTATCACTTAAAAGTAATGATGAACACATGAAGCATATCACCACATGGGAAGAACTGGAGAAAGTTATGCTAAGTGAAGTAAGCCAAGCACAAAAGGACAAGTAAAACATGAGTCCACTGAGGTAAGCTTAAAAAATGCAAAAGGGGCTTAGGGAAAAATCTACTATATAAAATCGTTCCTGGGTGAGGTCCAGGTGGTATGGCAGGGGCCAGACCAAATCCAGGGATACATATGGTAGCCAACTAAAAAGGAGGGGGTGGAGAGAAAAAAAAAGAAATGGGAAGTGGAGGAACAGGATACTAACTCACCCAAGGGGAGGGTGTTGTTTATATCTCCACAAGGAAAGCGGGACCAGACTTCAGCCCGGTGCTCCAAGACATGAATGTAACACACCGGCATGAAGCAGGGAACCAGTAGAGAGGTTTGAGGAGCTGGCATCAAGCCCAACTACATGGACAGCCGCCCCTCCCCCCAGAAGAATTTACTTCAGAGGACAGCACTGCAACTACAGCTCAGGGAGAGGGACATGTCTGATAAAAGCACAGGGGAGAAAATAAAGGGGGAGGAAGAGACAGTGGAGCACATCCCGGCCCACCAAGCCATGAGGATGATATGCCTGCTCAGAGCAGACAATGCTCAGAGAGGACTATACGGTTGGCCCAACTATGAGGCATGACATCCCTCACTGACCCATAGCCCTACAGGAGACAACACTGGAGACATAGTGTGGGAATTTGGTCCGATCTGACCCCACCACACCGAGGTGAAACACTAAGGGCGTGCAACAGAACAGCAAGGGGAGCAGAGCAAGGAAGTCTTGAGGGAGTACCAAAAATTGACTTTGGGGCCAGGGCATGGCACCTCATCAAAGTCGACCAGAAAATACTCCTAAAGGCAACAAACAGACCTTGAACAATTGACAGGCTTTTCTCATTTTTTGTCATTGTTTTGCTTTGTCTTGTTTTTGTATATATTATTATCTTTGCATGTCTATCTAGATAAGATAGGCTAGGTAAAAAATCTGGAGAAGAAAACAATGAGACCAACAGTTCCAGGGGGATATGGGACAGGGGGAGGTGGAGGAAAGGAAGCAGTGTTAACAAACCCAGGGATGAGGGAACAACAGGTGATCCAAATGAGGGTGGCAATGAGGGTGTAGGAGGCCTGGTAGGGCTTGACTAAGGGCAATGTAACCAAGAAGAATTACTGAAATCCAAATTAAGACTGAGCATGATAATGGGACAAGAGGAAAGTCAAAGGAAATAGAGGGAAAAAACTAGGAGGCAAAGGGCATTTATAGAGGTCTAAATACAGGCATGTACAGGTCTTAAATACACATGTGTACATGCCTGTATATACAGATATATAGATATAGATATGTGGAAATAGCTCTATGTACACAGATTTATAGGTTTAGTATTAAGGTAGCAGATGGACATTGAGTCTCCACTCACATACTCCCTCAATGCACGAATATTTTGTTCTATTAAACTGGCATACCATAATACTCACCTTCCTGACATGATTGCTGAAGACAAATGGGTGCATAAGTAAATATGGTGAAAAAAGCTGATGGTGCCTGGCTATCAAAAGATATCGTTTCTGGGGTCTTAAAGGCTTGAAGATAAACAAGCGGCCATCTAGCTCAGAAGCAACAAAGCCCACATGGAAGAAGCACACCAGCCTGTATGACCACGAGGTGTCGGAGGGATCAGGTACCAGGTGTCAAAGAACAAAGAATCATATCATTGTGAATGAGGGGGAGTGTGATGTGGGGACCCAAATCTCATCTGTAGGCAACTGGACATCCCTTACAGAAAGGTTGTGAGGAGGAGATGAGGCAGTCAGAGTGCAGTGTAGCAATGATGAAACACAACTTTCCTCTAGTTCTTAAATGCTTCCTCCCCCCACTATCATGATCCCAATTCTATATTACAAATCTGGCTAGACCAGAGGATGTACACTGCTACAGGTAGGAACTGGAAACACAGGGAATCCAGGGCAGACGAACCCTTCAGGACCAGTGGTGAGAGTGGCAATACCAGGAGGATGGAGGGAATGTGGGGTAGAAAGAGGGAACTGATTATAAGGATCTACATATAACCTCCTCCCTGGGGGACTGACAACAGAAAAGTGGGTGAAGGGAGATGTCGGACAACGTAAGACATAACAAAATAATAATAATTTATAAATTATCAAAAGTTCATGGGGGGGATGAGGAGCTGATACCAAGGGCTCAAGTAGAAAGCAAATATTTTGAGATTGATGATGGCAATAAATATACAAATGTGCTTGACACAATGGATGGATGGATGGATTGTGATAAGAGTTGTATGAGCCCCCGATAAAATTATTTAAAGAAAGAAAGAAAGGATGACTAGTGGAAATCAATTTCACTTAAAGGACATTCCATGATACTACCAGGCCTTGAAACAAGGGTAAAAAGATTCCCTATAGAACTTAAGTGAAAGCTGAAACCAAAAATAAAATTTTAGAGTTCTTATGTGATGCAAAATGAGCAAACAATTTGCCCTTTGCTCTTCCTCTGGGTAAATAATTCAACAAATTCACTCAATGCCTTTAAGATGACCCCTATGGGTTTCTGAGATTGTAACTCTTCACAGAATTAGAAATCCTCATCGTTCTCCCTGGGAGTAGCTGGTGGTTTTGAACTGCTGACCTTGAAGCACAATGTGCAACCCACTATGCAACCAGGGCTCCTAAGCAGTTAAGTGCAAAACATATGACAACAAGCAGTGTAAGGCATCAAAATAAAAAATTCTGCTGGGTGAGGGAGGAACTTAACCACCTGACTTTCACAAGCATCAAGAAATACTTTCTGAGTCCCAGTGATAGAAATTAAACTGTTGGGATTTTACATGCAGTATTAGAATGACAGCTGCAAATATAATAGAATTCTTAGCTTAGCTTTTCAATCATAATTAGTGTTCTAGACAAATGGCAATAGGAAGTACCAGTATTCCATGTGGGGGGCAGGGGAGGGGAGGCCAAAGTGTTTCAATACAACTTTAGAATGATGAATTATTCTCTAATAATGGTTCCAAACACACAAGCTACAACTTTTGCTTATTCTAATTTCCTGTTATATCCATCAAGTTTTATTTCCATTTTGTTGTTGTCAGGTGCTGTGAGTCAGTTCCAACTCTTAGTAACACCACACAAAACAGAAGGAAACACCGCCCCGTCCCGAGCCATCCTCAGAATCCTTGCGTGAATAGAGCAGTGGCTGGGTCAGTCCATCTTGCACAGGTCTTCCTCTTTTGCATGGCCTTCTGCTTTCCCCAGTATTATGTCCTCCTTCAGAGACTGGTCCCTCTTCACACATATCCACATAGCATGTCCAGGGTAAGCCACCATCCTCCCTTCTAAGGAGTATTCTGGATTTTCTTGTTCCAAGAGAAACGTGTTTGCTCTTCTTGCAACCAATGGCATATTCAATATTCTTTGCCAAGACTGTAATTCAAACGCATCATTTCTTCTCCAGTTTTCCTTATGTATTGTCAAGGCAGTTGAAAATATCATCACTTGAATAAAGTGCATCATAGTCTTCAAAGTGATATCCTTGCTCTTCAATACTTTAAAGAGATCTCCTGCAACACATTTGTTAAATGCAACATGATGTTTGATATTTTCACTGCTACGTGAGGCCGGGTTGACTTGAGAAATAATCCAGTGACACTCATATATATGTAAGAAAGATCTTTATATCAAGAAAACGTCCTTGCCCAGTCTAACTCAAGTCTATGAATCTTATTCTGGTCTATGTGCTCCTCTTCGAACCCCTGCAGCCATATACCACAATGCAGAATACAGGCAGATCGCAGGCTGGTGGATACAGAGCCGTATGGATCCCAGGTCGATAGAAGCATGGTAGGGCCCTGGCTGCTCTCAGGGTGGCCAGCCAGCAGGGAGGGAAAGGCAGAGAGAGCTGGAAGCTCCCTGGCATCCTCCTAATGAGAGGCCACACCCACAAAGAGGCACCATCAGGCTGTGACCTGATTGAGAGGTTGGATACCACCCTATACTTTTACATATCTTCAAGTTGACATGAAATTATGTAACTACCACAACTACTGTTGCCATGTGCATTGACTGCGGGTCCACGTAAAAGGAACTCTTTTACAACTTCAATATTTTCTCTATTTATTATGCTGCCTACTGGTCCAGTTGTGATATTTTTGTTTTCTTGTTGTCAAGATGTAATCTACTAAAAATACGAATTCTTACTATTAATTCTCTCACATGGGAATTCTAGGATCGGTAAGTTTCTGACACCAAAAATAGCAATGTCATGCAATAAAAATTCGTAATCCCTACGTTCACTCACTACAAATGTGCATTGAATTCTAATCATCCGCAGGAGCTTTTCTAAGCACCGAAGCATCGAGATGCTTGTCGCATGGTTTTCCCTCAGGAAGTGTGAGGGAAGGCGTTGTCATAAAGAACTAATGCCACTGACGGGTGCGGTTGCCGTTTAAGAATCTATGGACCTACAAGCACAAAGCAGGAACTGTGCAGCCCTGTTACAGATGATCAGGAAAGGGTTTTTTATAATATCAGAAAATAATGGTTCCACTTTGAGGAAATAAGTATTTTTCTTAGAAGCGAGCAATGTGTCCACGTAATAATGTAATGCATGCTTTATTTATCTCATACATTTTTACTTAGAAAGGTTCAAAGTAGGTACTAACTCCATCTTCAGTCCCAAAGTAAGTATTCCTCTAAAAGTCCACCACAGTCACTGTCCCTGCACACTCACATTGAGGAGTTCCCCACCTGACCTAAGCAGCCACTTCACTATGAAGCAGCTATAATGGTTAGCAGAATTTTCCTGTTACTGATTTAAATTTTACCTTCCACTAATTAATACACGAGCTTCAGTTTTATTTTCTGCAACAAGGCAGAAATAAATCCTTTATTTAGTCTCTCAAGAATTGAATTATGCACACAGCTTTGTTCAGACCAATCTCAATCTGAACTAACAAGAGTTATCTCGTATTTCAATATAAATTTCACCTTGTTTCACAAATGCTGCTTGGATTTCCTTCCCCCATGTAAGTGCCACATTAAGATGTTTAGCTGTCTTTAAATAGTCGTATCCTAGTAGGATATGTAGGGTGAATGTGGTTGTTGCTGGCTATATGTTTAAATATACATAGATAGCAGTATCTAGCCATTCAATCTCTTCTGTATATTACTGTGGTCTTTCAGCATTGTTTTAAGGATGCTGTGCACCTGATGCTTCTCTTTCAACTCTAGCATAAAACCCCAGGAATGCATCTACCATATCAATTCATCCACATTTTCATGATGAGTTGCATCTAGGCTGTTTATTATATAAACAAATCCCACAAGGGCAAAAACATCATGGTATTTATCTCTATAAGGACCTGTGCAAGGTGTCTCCTGGGACCCATCCTCGGGAGGGTAAATAGTGAGCTCTATGGTTGTTAGGTGCCGTCGAGTATTTCTGACTCACAGCCATCCAAAGTACAACAGAAGGAAACACTGCCTGTGTCTCTGCCTTCTTCACAGGTGCTGCTGTGTTCGAGGGCGCTGTTGACACTGCTATGCTAATCCATCTCGTTGAAGGGCTTCCTCTCTTACACTGACCCTTTACTTTATCGAATATGATACCCTGTTCCAGGGTCTGGTCTCTCCTCATAATACATTCCAAAGTGAGAGAGGGTGGTGTCCTCTCACCACACTTATTCAATCTGCATACTGAGCAAATCATCAAAGAAGCTGGGTCATATGAAGAAGAATATGGCAATGGTATTGGAGGAAGGCTTATTACCTACCTGAAATATGCAGATGGCACGATCTTGCTTGCTGAAAATGAGGAGGACGTAAAGCACTTATTGATGAAGATCAAAGATTGCAGCCTTCAATATGCATTAGAACTCAATGTAAAGAAGACCAAAATCTTCACAACTGGACCAATAGGTAGTATCATGATAAATGGAGAAAAGCTGAAGGTATCAAGGATTTAGTTTTGCTTGAATCCATAATCAGTGATCATGGAAGCAGAAGTTAAGAGATCAAAAGACGAGCTACATTAGGCAAATTTGCTGCACAAAGACCTCTTTGGAAAACTGAAAATCCAGGATGTTCTCTGAGGGTTAAGGTACATCTAACTCAAGCCATGGTATTTTCAATTGCCTTACATACATGTGAAAGTTGGACACCCAATAGGAAAGATGGGAGAAGACTAGATGCATTTGAATTGTGGTGCTGGAGAAGAATATTGAAAGTACCATGGACGCCAAAGGGGCAAATTGCCTTGGAAGAAGTACCGCCCAAATGCCCTTTGGAGACAAGGTTGGTGAGACTTCATCTTACATACTTCGGACCTTTTCCCAGGAAGGACCAGTCCCTGGAGAAGAACATCATGTTTGGTAGGGTCTAGAGGCAGCAAAGGAGAGGAAGCCTCATGGAGATAGAGTGACACAGTGGCTGCAACAATGCGCTCAGCATCAGAGCAACGGCAAGGATGGCACATGTGTCAGTCTGGGGAGACTAGAGAAACACATCCATGGACACACATCTGTACAAGGAAGAGGTTTATAACAAGAGCAATTGTACATTAAGGAAACATCCCAACCCAGTCCAGTCCAAGGCCATAAGTCTGATATTAGCCCATATGTCCAATATCAATCTATAAAGTCCTCTTCAGACTCATGAAAAACATGCACTGAAGCCAAATGCAGGAAGATCACAGGCCAGTGGGTAGAAAGTCTTTGGGTCCAATGGTGTTGTAAGCATCTTAGCGTTGGCAGAGGTCTCTGTGTGGCTTCTCTGGCTTCAGATGTCTTGTTGCATCCATGTGGTTTGTCCGGCTCAGGGCACTAGGGTAGTCCCATGTGTCTTGTGAGCTGCAATGTCTTGCAGGGAGTGGCAGAGAGAGAGAAGTATCTCCCACCTCCAAGAAGGAAGTGCCGATTTCCCAGAATTCTCAGGGGAGGGCCATGCCGACACAGAGGCCTCATTGGCTATGATCTGATTGACAAGCTAGACTCCACCCCTACATTCTTAAACCTCAAATATGCAAACACAGGACAGGGCAGTGTCTCATTCTGTTGTGCATCAGGTTGCTATGGGTTGGAACCAATCCGAAGGCACCTAACAAGAACTACATATGAAACAAAGAGCATGCTTATTTCTTTAATGACACTTTCCTGAATGTTGAAACAATTTGTATTTCTACCAGTGGCGTGTGAGAGTTGCTATCTATTTACTTTGTTGCTAACTCTTAGCATCACTTAAAAAAATTTACCATTCAAATGGAAGTGAATCTAAAATATCTTAGGGACATGTTAATATATACCTTTCTCTAATTACTAGAAAGTATGAGCATCTTTTCTTGCACATGTTAGTTTTTTCCACTCTTATAATCTATCGATATCTTTTGTTCATTTTTCTGTTTTTCTAGTATCTGCTTTTTATTTGAAGGAATCCTTTGTTTAGTCTAGATATTAATTCTTTATTTGATTTACACAGTAGAAAAAAAATCTTCCAAAGGTCTTTTGTTAATCTCTATCTCCAGTAGTCCTACATTGATAAGAAACATTTCATTTTTATGCAGTTAAATTGTCTAATAAATATCTTATGGTGTGTGTTATTTGAGACCACTTTGAAGAAATCTTTCTCAAACCTTAGGTCATAGAGATTCTATTATATTTTCCTATTATCTTTATAATTTTATTCTTTACTTTAAATCATTAAACATAACATAAAGTAGAGGAACCCAGATTAATTTGCTATATATAAAAATCCAATCTCCCCAACTTTATAAGCTTAGATAAGCCATCTTTCCTTCTAGATTTGTGGAGCCATATTTCATGATTTCTCTGATTTTATTCTTATCTCAAAGTTTATAGCATTATATTTTGTTTTGTTTTAATTTTCAGACTTATGGGCTTTTATTAACTATGGTTATGTTATTAAATCCTAATTCTATGGAATTCTAGAGAATATAACCTATGTATTACTAATTCTTTGAATATTATTGCCAAGTCCCTCATAACTTGGCATCTGGTTCGATTTTGTGCATGTTTCCTGCAGATGTCTACATAGACCTATGTATAGGTCACTGCACCATTTGAATCTTCAACTCATTTCTGTCTTTGAGTTTTCTAATGTTTCAAAGTATAATTATTATTTATCTCTTTGTTCTAGTACTTATGGTGTATGTATTATAAGTATATGGTTTTGATTTTATATTTTTAACATTTTAACTCTTTTATTATTTTGTTACCCTTTAACTTTACTTCATTTGACTCACAGTTATTACTCATACTTCTCCGATACTTATTCTTCAAAACATTTATCTCAGTGAACTGTACTTTTTAAAGTATACATCCTACAGCTAACCTCTTTTTTCCCCTCTTATGGAACTCTCTGTATTTTAAGCAGAATTATTACTCTTATTCTATAATTTTCTTTTACATTATTTTTATTTTCTATTTATCATCATTTCCTACTTTCCTTTGGGGGATCAATCTTTTTATGAGTTTGGAGCCAATATTGTATTTTTAATCATATTTTACAATATAAAAAAAACTCATCAACATCTATATCTCCTCAGGAAAAATAAGTGTTTTAACATGTTTTGAGACTCAACTTATGATATGGAAATATTCTATGGGAAAATTTTTGAATAATGTAGGAAGCATCAATAGAAGATGAAAGAAATATAGAGTTATGTACCAAATATAACTGGTTAATATTTGACCATGTAAGGAGGAAGAATATAATCAAGAACTAATAGTGTTGAAGGAAGTACACACTACACTGAAAACTTAGTAAAATAGGAAAGTCTCCAGGAATTGATGTAATGGTGATTGTGACGTTTCAATAAATGAATGCAATGCCAAAGATCTCATATGTCCATGTCAAGAAATTTGGAAGATAACTGCAAGGCCAAACAACACGAAGAGATTCATATTTGTGACCACTCCAAAAAAATTAAAAAGATGATGCAGCAGGATGTGGAAATTCTCAATGTCATTAATATAAAATGCATGCAAAATTTTTCTGAAGATAATTTTAAAATGGTGATAGTAGTATGTTAACAAGGAAAGGCTAAAAAGTCACGCTCTAGTCAGAAGAGGATATTGAATAAAGGATATCATTGCTGATATCACGTGGATCTTTGCTGACGGTGGTGAACATATCAGAAAGATGTATGTATAACAATAAATTGTGGATAACGTTATAAAGAAATTCAGAACACTCAATTATACTCATGCTAAACCTACATATAGACCAAGAGTCAGGTTTTCAAGTGTGAGATGGTGACAAAATCAGGAAAGGTTTGCATCCTATTTATGCAATCTGTATGCTGAACACGTCATCTGAGAAGAGAGACGCAGGCACAGCATCAGAGTCAGATCCAGATTCAACAGCAACCTACAATACACAGAGGACACTACCTTGCTGGCTGGAAATGAAGAGCACTTGAAGTACATACTGATGAAGGTCAAGCACTACAGCCCTCCATATATGTTACATTTCAACATAAAAGCCATCACCATTGCACCATAAGCAACACCAAGGTAAATGGAGAAAATATCGCAGCTTTCAAGGATTCCATTTACTTGGATCTACAATAAGTGTCCATGGAAACAACAGTCAAGAAATTAAACAATGTTTTGCATTGGGCAAATATGCAAAAAAGAAAAACCAGAAAACCTCTTTGAAGTGTTGGAAACAGAACTGTTACCATGACTGGCCCAAGTCATGGTAATTTCAATAGTCTTATATGCATATGAATCCTGGACAATGAATAAGGAAGACAATAAAGAACTGGTGCATTTAAATTATTGTCCTGAGGAAGACTATTGACTATATCTTGAACTACCAAGGAAAAAAATCAAATCAGTTATAGAAATACACCCATACGGCATTTTAGAAGAGAGCATGGTGAGACTTTGTCTCACACACAGACTTTCGCCATGTTATCAGAAGGGCACCATCCATGGAGAAAAGCATTGTACACACAGAGAATCAGCAAAAGTGCAAAATGTGCTCAAAGAAGTGGATTGACGCATGAGCTTCAATAACGGGTGCAAGCACAGCAGTAATTGGGAGAATGACACAGGACTGGCCATCTTTCATTCTATTGTGCATAGGAACTAACTGAGAAGCATCCAGCATCCAGTTCTCTTTCCTATAGGGCTGTTATGAGCCTGAATAGTGCTCACTACAATGGGCTTTTAAAATTTGTTTGTATACCCTGCTCCACAGACGCCCCAGTGGCATAATGGTTACACATTGGACTGTGATCCGAAAGGTCAGCATTTCAGAACCACCAGCCACTCTTTGGAAGCAAGACCGGGATTTCTACTCCCACAAAAAAATTACAGACTCAGAAACTCACAGGACAATTCTACCCTGTCCTGTCGAGTCGCTGTAAGCCACAAAGAGCCAGTGTGGTATAGTGAGTTACACTTTGCGCTGCTAACCACAAGATCAATTCGGCCAACCAGTTGTTCCGTAGGAGAAAGATGGGGCTGTCTCCTTCCATGAAGATTTATAGCCTTGGAAACCCTTGGGAGTAGCTCTACTCTGTCCAATAGGTTAATAACTACGAGTCGGAATCGACTTTATGGCGGTTGATTTTTGATCCATTGCCCACTGTCATTTGAGTTGTCTTTGGATTGTATAAATACTCATATACCTTTTTGAGACATTGGCCAATTTTCTTATTAACATCCCCTCCTCCTTATCTCCCCACCAACAAAGATTCAACTTGAAGGACTTTCTCTTATTGCTGAAATGCTTCCAGCCAAAATGTTTCATCTTCACATGAAACCTTCTGGGGATCACATGCCTCAGAATATCTTTATTACAATAAACATTTAAGTTATTGTTTAAATATAAAATTCTAAGTTCAAAGTTTTTATTTTTCAACACCTAGAAAATATTGCTCTATTATCTTCCTCTTTCCTGTGTATCTTTTCTAAAGGTTTTATCAATCTGTTTCTTTATAAGTGTTTGCTCTCTGGAAGTTTTAAGAATTTTCTCTTTTATGTTTTAAAATTTCATAGTATTCTGTTTATAGGAGGTATATGGCAGGAATTTTTTTTCCTGCAGCTTGTTTATGAGAAAGTGTTGTCCTTCATTTCTTCCATATTATACTTATAATCCGTGAACTTCATACTGCTTCTTTTACCATCATATTTGTCAACTTCTCTTTAAGAAAATCTTTACCCCTTTGATGTCCCGAGGTGGGGGTGGGGTGGGGGTTCGTTGTCCAAATTACTAACATAATTGAACTGCATACTTTCTAATATTTAGACCATCTTTTCAGCTCTTTATCTCTCCTATAACATTTCTCACGAACATTATCTCCAATTGAATCTTCTTATAACTGCTTATTTTTGTTTCTCTTTGATCTCCATGAGACAATTTATTGCATCTTAAATTCTTGCTTGGTTTGTTTTAATAATTCTGCCTCATCTACCATAAACTGTTCATTTGTTATCTCTTCTATAAAGTAGCTGTGCCCTGCACATATCTAGTTATTCTATCTCAACCCTCGTTTTCTCTTGCGGGATCACCCACACAGGCCGGCAATGGGCTGAGGGATACAAAGCCGAGGCCCTGTCTAATCTCCTGGGATTTTCAGTGTTTTGTGTTCTTGGCACAGGTGGTGTTCTTGGTGGTGCTGTATGTCATCAAATTGATTCCAACTCATAGCAACTAGCAACCCTATAGGGCAAAGAAGTGCCTCACAGTGATTCCAAGGCTGAAAGTTTTATGGGAACAGATTTCCAGGACTTTCTCCCACGAATGGTTGGCAACTTCAAATTGGCTTTGAATGAGGAACTGAGAGCGCAGACGTTGTGCAATAGCTAGGTCTTGTGTCACCTGACTGGGTCAGGATTCTCTGTGGTTCCCTCATGATATTAAGTGACGCAATGTAATCAGCTCCATAGTAGCATCTGCAGGAAGCAGCCAACTGTTGTAAGAAGATTATGGTAGAATGCACCCCCCTTCTTCAGGCCATGATTGAAAGGGAGTTTCCTTTAGTGCAGTTTAATGCCTACGTTAGTGGATGCCATGCGGAAGTGTGGTATTTACATAATCTGTTTCAATTTGAGATTTAAGAGTGAAGGGGTGGAGTTTAACCTGTCAATCAGGCCGCAGCTTGATGATCTCATTTGGAGGCTCTAAGGAGATAAATAGCTTGCTGCGAGTGGGACACACGCTGACTCCCTGCAAGACATTAATTTGATGAGCCTGATGGAGCTACGCTGACGCAGCCAGAGCTCTAGGAGCTGGAGGAGTCACGTGGAGAACCCTGCCAGCACTGAGACGCTTCTTCCACCACCGGATCCACAAGACTTTCCACCCACTGGCCTGTGATCGTCCTGCATTAGGCATTATTGTATGGCTGTGTGAATCTAAAGAGGAATTTATGGACTCGTATTGAACACATGGGTAATGCTAGACTGAATGGACTTGATCTGGACTGGGCCGAGATGTTTTCTCAATATTCAATTGCTCTTGTATAGAAAGCTCTTTCTTATGTACTATGAGTGTCTATGAATTTGTTTCTCTAGTCAACCTGGATTAACAGAAAGTCTGCTTGTAAAGAGTTACACTTGGTAATGCTCAGGGGAAGTTCTTTGCTGTCCTGTGGGGTTGTTATTCGTCAGAATCAATTCAAGGCAGTGAGTTTGGATTTTTATGGGACAGAGTAGAATGGCACCTTGGGATTTCCGAAGCTGTAAATCTTTAGGAGAGCAGAAAGCCTGTTCTTTTTCCCAAGGGTGGTCAGTGGGTTTGAATTGCTGACCTTTGTCTTAGCAAACCAGAGTTTAACCCACTATACCACCACGGCTCCTCTAATTAACAGAAGCAGACATTTACATAAATGTGCCATGTCATTAAAACAGTACATATCTTATTTATTTAGTGAAATAAATAATTTGTATCTTTTAAATTTAGGATTCAGATCTGATCACTCATTGCCTAGAATGGTCAACAAAATTACTTATATCTTACAAATCTTCTTCAACAGTGCAATCTATTTGGAAATGCTAAAAAGAGACAAATACTGTCTAGTAATAAGAAAGCAAAAAACAATACTAAACATTTAACTACATATAAATACTGCCTAAAATGTTTAAGTTTGTTGTTGTTTTGTTGTATATTGTTGCTTGGTTTTGCTCTGTCTTGTTTTTGTGCATGTTAGCCTCCACAGGTCTGTCTAAATAAGATAGGCTGGATGAAAAATCTGGAGGAGAAAACAACGGGACTGACAGTTCTGGGGGGACATGGGAGAGGGCAAGGGGGAAAGGAAATTGTGTTAACAAACCCAGGGACAAGGGAACAACAAGTGATCCAAATTGGTGGTGAGGAGGGTGTGGGAGGCCTGGTAGAGCATTATCAAGGGTAATGTAACAAAGAGGAATTGCTGAAACCCTGGTGGGGACTGAGCATGATAGTGGGACAAGAGAAAAGTCAAGGAAAATAGAGGAAAGAGCTGAGAGGCAAAAAGCATTTATAGAGGTCTAGATAAAGACATATATATATATATGCAAATATATTTATATATGAGGATGGGGAAATAGATCTATGTGCAAATATTTATAGGTTTAGTATTAAGGTAGCAGAAGTGCATTGGGCCTCCACTCAAGAACTCCCTCAATGCAAGAATACTTTCTTCTATTAAATTGGAATTCTGTGATGCTCACCTTCACGACACAACCACTGAAGACAAAGCAGGTGCATAAGTAAATGTAGGGAAGAAAGCTGATGGTGCACAGCTATCAAAAGATATAGCATCTGGGGTCTTAAAGGCTTGAAGGTAAACAAGAGGCCATCTAGCTCAGAAACAACAAAGCCCACATGGAAAAAGCACACCAGCCTATGCAATCACGAGGTGTTGAAGGGATCAGGTATTAGGCATCATCAGAACAAAAAATCATATCATAGTGAATGAGTGGGGGTGTGTGGAGTGGAGACCCAAAGCCCATTTCTAGGCCACTGAAGATCCCTTTGCAGAGGGGTCTCTGGGAGGAGACAAGCCAGACAGGGTGCTGTGTAGCAACGATAAAAAAATACAATTTTCCTCTAGTTCCTAAATGCTCCCCCCTCCACTATCATTTAGTTCCTAAATGCTCCCCCCACTCTACCTTGCAAGTCTGGCTAGACCAGAGGATGGACACTGGTACAGATAGGAACCAGAAACACAAGGAATCCAGGGCAGAGGATCCCTTCAGGACCATTGGTGAAAGTGGCTATACTGGGAGGGTGGAGGGTGGGTTGGAAAGGGGGACTCGATTACAAGGATCTACATGTGACCTCCTCCCTGAGGGACAGACAACAGAAAAGTGGGTGAAGGGAGACATCAGACAGGGCAAGATATGACAAAATAATAACTTATAAATTATCAAGGGCTCATGAGGGAGTGGGGAGCGGGGAGGGAAGGGAATAAATGAGGACCTGATGACAGGGCTTAAGTGGAGAGCAAATGTTTTGAGAATGATGAGGGCAATGAATTTACAGATGTGCTTTACACAATTGACGTATGTATGGATTGTGATCAGAGTTGTATGAGCCCCTAATAAAACGATTAAAAAAAAGGAGAAGTTCAAATCTATCTGCTATTCCGTGGGACAGAGATGGGGCAACCTTAGAAACCTTATGGGCCTAGGTGCCATCAATAGCTACTCAAAGAATGAGCAGAGACCCTAACAAAAGAAAGCTGGTTGAGTATGATTTCTCAAATATGATATTCAATCTAAGTTTTATTTTATTTTATTGGACCCATTAGTTGTCTATTGAAATGACCTGATTTTTTCCAAGTGAAAAAAATGCTTAAGCTTACAGAAAACTAAATTACTTCTTTCGTAATTGTTTCTACATTGAAAGGCATAAATTTACATATTTTGGGGGGAGCTAAATTCAATAATTTAATCTACCTCTTCAGAAATTAATTTTCCAGACTAACCTGTCCCTTTTTTATTTTGTACTGCCTCCCAGTAGATTGTTTCACTGTTTTATTCTATGTTTCACTTAGAAGAAAAGAAGGTGAAAATATGACATTCTTTCTGCACAATCAGTAGATGTCTTTTATACTCTTTCCCCTCTTTTCTATGTCTGCCTACTCACAGCAATAGATGGCCTAATAAAGCAGTGAGAAGCATTAGGGAGAAAGATCACCTTCTTACATAGAAAAACAGCGTGTTTTTTGGCTTTATATAACCTCCTCCAAAACACGGCTTGATAGGACATTTGCTGATGTCATTCTCACATAAGCAATGTAGAAGTGACCATTACTTACTGTGTAAGAAGTCCTGTGGTCCAATGAGGATAAGCTTGGGAAGGCCAGATAGATGCAGAGCACAGAGCAGAATCTCAGTTTGATAACAGAGAACATCTAGCAAAATCAGAAAGGGTTAAGGGGAGCATGAGTAAACTACAGGCATCCCTGAACCATGCAACTAAATAAACTGGTGAGAAAGAACCAAATTTTTTTGCTTGAATCTACCTTGGAAGAGGCCCTAGTGGATTCGCTGTGAATGATCACATCCATTAAAAATCCCTGGAGCACAGCTCTGCTGTGATACCCGTGGCATTGCCATGAATTGGAATCATCTGCACAGCCATTGTTTTGTTGCTGTTTTGATAGCAGTTGATGTTAGAGAGGACACTATATTTGATTTCGACTTTTTGTTATCTGCATTTTATAATTTGTGAGACATGTAGAAGTCACATAGTGTGCCTAAGCTGAGCCCCATTCACAAAGGAAGTACCTGGTACAGAAGTCCTATGCTGGCCTGTCCCCGGCTCTGCTGCACCCCTGCCCTTACAGCTGGGGCTAAAGCCTGGTGCCAGTAGCCAGCGTTTAGGCTCGTCCCAGCAGCAGAGATGTACACTTCATTAGTCTAGCACGCCACACTCCTCATGGCGACCGTGACTTTAGTTCTTTTTTCCCACCATTCTCTAGACACTACCCAACTTGGCCTTCTTCATTAACCTCCTAACTGTCTCTGTCTTTATTCTTTCCCTCCTCCAACCTACTTCCCACACAAAGTCAGAATAATTTTAAATTATTAGTAGTAAATGAGAAGTACAGTAATTGGCAATTTCCTGTTAAAATCCCTTCAAGCATTTCCATTTTTTATAGCTAGATCTCCAAATCCTTCATTTGACTACTAGAAAAATGCACGATTTGACCCTGTCTAACTCTTAACCTCGTCTTTCCAGTCTCCCCTCTGCCATCTCCCATCACGCTGAGAGTAACGCTGGCTCCTCCTCCCTTTCTTCCCCCTCTCATAATTGCTGCTCCTTCCTTCCTTGAGAATTCAGCATTGCCTGTTCCTTCTTCCCTGCTCCATATCTGTCTTTCTGGAATGTGACATTCCCAGGAGTAGAAACTGCCCAATTTCCCAGCTCCTTATACAAGAGTTTTGCACTGGGTACATATTAATGAAACTTCTTTAGGCAAACAGTTAACAAAATTGCCTTGACTGTTACCTAGTTCTAACAGTGACCAAATTCTGATGACTAGACGTCTATGTTCTCCCTTTGACTAAATTTCTGTCTTGACAATTTTCAGGTCCATTATCAGATTTCAATATTCATGCATCTAAAAAGGGGGGGGAAAGACCCTTTTTTTACAATACAGGAGATTTCTTCCTCAGTAGGATTTTCAGGGGTTCTCCTTAGGGTAATCACATATACTTAAATCAAATTATTATTTGATTTTCCAAAATTCAATTTACACAAGCTTCCATGGAAACAAATTGTTATATGCTCGAGCTAGAAGAAAGCATGGGCCCGCCGTTGCTGAATGAAGAAATTAATGCCCCCAACAGATTTATAGACTTGGTGGTTTACTCAAGATAATCCTGGGTTATGATCAGTGGACAGTCTGCTAAGAAAAGACAATTACACCCCCGATTGAGAAAGAAATTTAATGGATGCCAGGTGAGTGTTTGATTGCTAACCACAGGTCGACAGTTCAAATCCACAAGGATGATGAGTTTATCTGCTGCCAGAAAACAGCCTCAGAAAACCTAGAACTAGCCTCCAAATTGGCCCCCTGGAAATGAATTTGCTTGTTTCCATTTCCTATTTAATGCGAAAGGGGCTCTGGGGGCACCGTGGATTCAGTGTGGGGCTGCTACCCCAAAGGTCAGAGGGTCAAACTTTCTTCTTCAGAAAGTAGTCAGGCAGCCTGCTCTGTAAACATGTGCAGTCTTGGAATACCCAACAGGGGGATTCTACTCCATCCTTCAGGGTCACTGTGGGTTGGAACCTACTTGATAGTTGAGAGCTGTTTCACGGATACCCTTAATCCAGAAATCCCTTTCAAAACGATTTCACTTAAAATCAATATGAACAAACTGTGTTGTTGCGCCTGGGTACCATCGCGTCTCTCCCACTCATAGCAGCCTCATGTAACAAAACCCCGCCTGGTCCTGTGGCAACCTCAGACTCTTTGTGATGTTGGAGCCCATTGTTGCTGCCATGGTGGGAACCCATCTCATTGGGGCTTTCCCTCTTTTTGCTGATCCTCTACTTTACCAAGCTTAATGTCTATGCCAGGGACTGGTCTCTCCCGATAACATATCCACGGCATAAGCAACCAAGTCTCAGCAGCCTCACTTCTAAGAAGCTTTTTGAGTGGACTTCTTCCAAGCCTGACTTGTTGGTTCTTCTGGCAGCCCATGGTACTGTCAATATTCTACATCAACTCCATAAATCAAAGGCATCAGTTGTTCTATAGTCTTCCGTATTTGTTGTCCAACTTTCATATGTATTTAAGATGAGTCAAAATTTCATGACTTGTGTCACACACACCTTAGTCCTCTACAGAAGACTTGTGTATATTTGCCCAATATTATACATACCTTGATATCTTGATGAATATAAGTGGAGATCTTTGACTTTCACGTATCTAGGTTTTCCCATCTTTCTCTTCTTATGATCTCACAGCCCCCAACCACATAAGTGCATCCACATTATTTTCATATAAAGTGATCATCAATCACATTGTATTTTTCTCCTCAAAATGCTCTTTTTCTTAGTTGATATTAAATACTGCATTAAATATATTGGAAGTAGAAGAACTAACCCTAAGTGTTTGTGGAGAACAGATTTATCACCGTGTAATAAATCTGTTGGAAGACCAAAGACATACATATATTGCACTCTAGCAAAGTTATATTTAATAGGAGTGTAGATCAACAATTGCATGGCTAATAAAAATTATGAAATCCAAGTATCTTATTGTCCAAGAAATTATTTACAAATGAGGAAGGCTGAAATGAGTCCTATAGTTGTCGATTTGAATTGAATGTATCAGAATGAACTCACGTTTTTTCTAATTCAGACAGATAAAGAACTAAACATGAATGTGTATATATGTATGTGTCTAACGCACATCCATTTCCTGGTTCTATCTACTCAGAGTGCTCAGAGCAAGATAACAGAAGTAGTAATGAGCCAGTTTTGATTTCTAAATATCCTTCTCTAAGAGTAAGCAGGACTGATTCCAGAGCTAGGCAAGGGGAATATAATATGAGCCTGGAATGTTTGGTGATGTCAGAAGATAAAGAGTACCTTCTGTTATGATGCACTAAGAAAGGCCCAGCATCTTTATGTCCCGAGTCTTTAAAAAGCTTAATACAAATTTTAACATGAGGAAACATCAAATCAACTCACAATATTCTTCAAAGGTGTCAAGGACATAACTGAAAAAACAAGACAGAGTACCTCCCCCAATTAGAAGAGACTAGAAAGACACAGAAACTAAATTCAATTGGGGGATTCGGAATCAGAACATTCACGAAAAAATTAGAAGAATGTGACTATAGTCTATAGATCAGTTAATAGGAACATATCGGTTTTGATTTTCTAATTTTGAATATTATACCATGGTTATGTAAGATGTTGACACATACAAAAGATAGATAAGTGAAGCTATACAGGAACTCTTTATATCATTAATTCAAATGTTTTTAAAAGTCTGAAATATTTCAAAATTTAAAGTAATGGAAAAGGTAATTTAATGGAGGATTTAATATAATGGCAAAGTTTCATTTTGTTATCTCCCAAACTCTTTCAAGTATTGTCCCTAATCCTGCATTAAATTGTTATTTGATTTTAACAAATCTTATTAATATATAATTCCTATACCATACATTTCAACAGTTTAAACACATTAAAAAGACTTTTATAATCATCACCAAAATAAATCTTTGAATATTTCCTTCATTCTTTTACTCGTTATGTTTAGCTCCTCATCTCCCCTAAATCTCAAGAAACTATTAATCCAGTTACTGTCTATAGATTTACCTATCCTGGATTCCAAATAAAGAAAAGCAAATGACGCCCCCCCCACCCACACCCAACAACAATTACTAAATAAAACACAGAAAGATCTCAATCCAAAAGAAAGCAGAAAAGAATAAAAATTAGAACACATTTAAGATGAGTCAAAATGGAGAACAAATAATATGATGTTAAAGTGTCACCTAACTACCTCAGCCTTAATCCACTGTCCTTGCACGGTGCCTGTTGGCAAGGCTATTCAAATGTTGGCCAATGGTCAGAGGGGATTCTCTGGAAGCTTCATCCACACGGGGACACTGCCAGTGGATTTCGAGCAACCATTGCCACCATAGCCTTCTGCAAACCAGGTGCTCAGAATTTAAGCTCTAGTACCATTCCTCCTTGGGTCTTGAATTTTATTCTTTACACTCCTGGGATCATGCAGGCTAGGATGCCTCTGCAGCAGGGATCTAGCTGTCACCTGGCTTACATGACTGCTGGTTTTAAGATAATCCTTTAATTCCCCATACATTACTCATTCTGATAGCTAGGCACCATGTAATTTCTTCATCACACTTTGCTATAGCACACATATCTACAGTGATCTCTTCTTAAGGGCAAGTATTGAGTAGGACCACATAAAGAGAACTAATTGTTCTTAGATTAGGGCTAATGATTAAGTTTGAGCTCAACATCCATTTGTATATCCATAGTTTATACATATCCCTGATAATGATAACATTATCATTTTATTGGGGGATCTTATAAACTATCCATATGGAATGTATAGCAATTCTATTGATCATGTCATTAAGCTAGAAAATGTATAGGTTTTAAAATACTGATTCAAGAACTCTGGTATACATGTATAGGGCAGCCTTTTAGACTAAAATTCATGGATTGTTGGCTTGTGCAAATTAAAGCTCAAGTGACAGGATAGCATTTATGCAAACAAAGAGAGTTTGGGTTAAGGTGGAACTTTGCTAAAGTAGAACTATGCCACAATAAAGCAAAGAGAGTATGAAAATAGCAAATGTAACGTAGTCTTAGGTTTCCAAGTATCGGACACACTCTAAGCAAGGCATTTGAACCAACGCCCAATGATTTCCAGATCCATGACCTTGAAATGATAGTCATCTGCTTCTTCTCACACTAGGACATTTCAGCCTGAAGTCCAAGGGAGTATTTCAATTCCTTTAATCTGCTAGAAGTGTGTTTAAGGTAAAGTCCAGTTCTCTTAGGGGAATTCCAATCAGGTCTTTCTGGTATAGTCTATGACTACTGAGTACTTGAATGAGACCAGTCCAAACTGAGATGTACTGAAAGGATATAATATACTCTGTATTTTAAAGATTCAGTATAAAAAATGAGAGTTAAATATTTTGTTAGTAATGCTTATGTCACTTGTATATTGAAATGGTACTATTTTTGATATACTGGGCCAAATGAAGTATTTATTAAAGAGTTAATTTTTTACCTGCTTATTTTTACATTTTTCAATTAGACTACTAGAAAACTTAAAATTACCTATGTGGCTTATATTTGCATTTTATTTCTAAAAAACAGTGCTGAGATATAAAGTATTTGCCAAGTGGTGAGCTACATATTTCAACTTAAGGGGAAAGCACGCCATCACATTTCTCTGCCAATGCCTAATAATGCTCATTAAATGCTTGTGGAGTGATCAAAGGAGATGAAAAGTGGGGAAGCATCAGTTTGTGCAACATCCTAGAATTCCTCCAAATAAGATCGTTATAAGCACAGCACGCTAAGTTTGGTGGAAATGAAAGAGCTGCCAAGTTCTTAGAAATTTCAAGAAGGAATAGCTTAATGTGAATGTTTCAGGAGAATCCTTCTGAGCAAGGATTCTTGCAGGAATGTTTTTCCTCTTTCATTGACCGTTAAGCTAAATTAGCTACATTTCTTTTATTGCCAAACAGCATTTTAAAGAAATGTAACAAAAGGAAAGATCATCAACTTTAAATCTAAATATGACAGTCCCAGAAAGTCAATAATTCTTGTATAATGATCTAACTAGAATGCTCTCTTTCTCCATTTTAGCCCTGCCCTCCTTCACATTTCTTATCATAGCTCATCTTTCCCCGTCTTAATTCTAATAGTATCATTGTTATTATTTTGTGGCACCCAATCTTTTAGTTTTATATATTAGCAATCCCACACATTTGAGAAGTTGTTTGTTTTATGAAATATAACTCTCTAGTTGTGTCAGGTTGACATGCCTTATGTGTCTGATTATATTAGGGAAGTTCTTAGAAAACAGTACGATACACGGCCTCTTCTTCTTTCCACGGTGTCAAGAACGGCAGACCCTAAACAAAAACTGTTGATCCCGATTAAGCAAATGGGAACAACGGGAAGTACAATTTATTGTGGGGATGGCACAGCTGTAATCATTTTAGAGAGGAAGTAGTAATGAGACTAATGGATATTCATTGGCTATGACGAGAAAAGATATTCTGATTAGTAGATTTTCCAGGAAGTGATGTGCATGTACCATTAATATACAAAAACAAATGTCTAATGGTCAAAACAAGATCAAAATTTCCTCTTGACATTTATAAGGATAAAGTAATAATACCCAGGACCTTATAACGTGATATCTTTCAGAGATGTCAGTAGTGGTAGCCAGGAGCCATCGAACTCACTTGGTCTTAGGGTCATGGAGGCTGTGGTTCCCATCCATCAATCCATCATTCTAATGGTTTCCAAGTGCCTTTGATTTTCCTTACTCTTCTTCTGATGGGGAGAGTCCAAGAGTTCATCTTAGATGACAGCTCACAAGTTTCTCAGATCCAGGAAGCATCCAACAATGTAGGATTTTGGACATTGTCTGTGTGGACTACTATATTGTGCCACATGTAAGCTACCCAGTTCCAAACCCATGTTTCCACCTCTCTGGTCCTTCCCAGACTACTCTTCACTATTCAATGTATCCCACATGACAATAGTAGTTTTGGAAGCTGTGAGGGACACCAGCCATGCTACTTTTCAATGTTTTTGGATATCTGGGAAAACGAGAAGGCTGAGGGGACAAGATCAGATCTGTAGGATAGATATGGTAAGATTTTCCCATAGAATATTTGATCGGCTTAAACAAGGAAAGCTATTCAATTTGATAAACCACTAGATAGATTATATAGGGACATACATATCACAAGTAAGATATATATTCATAAAAGAAAGTTTACCATACATACTCGAGTATAAGCCAAGGTACCTAATTTTACCACCAAAAAAACTGGGGGTTTTTTCAGCGTAAAGAAATGTGCTAAAAAACTCGGCTTATGCTCGAGTATATATGGTATATTGTACAAGTTTGTCCTCTGTGGTGAATATCCTACAAAAAGAACCAAACTAAAATAGTCACAATACAAGACTCAGGGTATAGTCCTAACTCCGTGTAAACAGACTAGTGAATTTCAAGAAGTAGGACTGAGGACATGAAAAAAGTCCAAGATGCTCAGGCTTTCAACATTCTTCAGCACGTCATTCCAGTGCTCACATTCTTCTGCACGCTTCCTCATGCGTTAGACAACTTTCACATGCACGCGAGGCAATCCCAAGGCTTGGGTCAGGCAGTTTTCAATGCTCAAAATGACATTCTTGCTCTTCAGTGTTTTACAGAGGTCTTTAGAGATAAAGTTTTGTCCCGTGAAATACCCCACTCAATTTAATGACTGCTGCTTCCTTGAGGGTTGTTTGGATTTAAGTAAAATGACATCCATGACAATTTCAATGTATTCTCCATGTATCATGATGTTGTCCATTGGTCCTGTAGTGTGGGTTTTGATTTTCTTCATGTTGCGGTGTAATCATGAAAAAGAAGGTGGCAATCTTTGAGCCTCATTAGTAAATGCTCTAAGTCCTCTTTGTTTTCAGCAAGCAATTTTGTGTCAACTGCATATTGAAGGTTGTCGATGTGCTTTCTTCCAATCCTAATATTGCATGCTTCTTAATATAGTGTCTTCTTGGATTGTTTGTATAACATCGAGATTGAATACGCTGAGTTCTCTAGAGAAACAAAGCCAGTCACACACACACACACACACACACACACACACACACACACACACACAAAGAGAAGATTTTACATGAAGAAAGTGGCTCACACAATTGTAGAAGCAGGTAAGTCCACTTAATTTCAAATCTGAGGGTCAGGTGAGGTTTTGTCTGACTAATAGCTATGGGAATTAAGGAACCAGGAAAGAGAAAGATGAACCAGATAGTAGGAAAACAAAGCAGAAAGATCACTTGCTGGTGAATGCAGAGGTGGAAGAATCCAAGATCAGCAGGTCAGGCTTGTGGCTGTAAAGTCTGATGAGGACAAGGTCATCAGGTCAGATGGCTCCTAGGGTTGGCAGGCCATATGGTGGGCTTCTGGGTCAAGTCTAAAGAACTAAAGGTTGATGAATCTGATGCAGAACCAAAAACCAATCAGGAAAGAGCTAGTTTTTCCACATTTATATAGGAATTACATTACACCCCCAAAGAAATTTCCTTTCAATTGCTCTCAATAAGGGAGTTGCTCTCCACCCTAATCATATAACTGAGTGTCTGCTCACATTAAATCCCATTATGGAGCTGTCTCCTGAGTGGCTTCCATGTAAATCTATGATGAGACACACCCTCCCCTTTCAGGCAGACAGCCTTATTCATGGGAGAGGGATACTGATGGGAAAAAAACAGTCAGGAGAGGGGAGAGGGATCAAATGTGTCTGGAGAACCCAAACGTATGTCTGTTGGTAGGAAAAGAGGATGGACTGACCTCCAGTTTTTTGGGGGGATGACTGAAAATACTTCAGAGGACACAAGTGGAGGTGTGTCCCTGGTGGTGTGCACCAAATGAGCTTCTGGGTGCATGCTGGGGAACCGGGCCAGATGCTGTGGAATGCTGGGATATCGAATCCTGTATCTTCAAGGCACATAGCATGCTCCAGAAACAGCATCAGTGAGATCCAGTGTGGAAACTCCACTGGGTAAACTGGATTCTACCTCAGAAACACTTGTAACCTGAGGACTTAAGATACATGGTGTCTGAGGAACCGAGAGTTGCCTGCACCAAGAATGTTGAGCTGCTGACAGGCGGACAGACAAGGTCTTGCTACACCAATTCCCTCTATGCTATCTTAAGACATTATTCCAGCAAACCTGTGATGGATAGTCTCAGTGATTAATAGTGTCAATTTCCATGAAAATTACCCTCCATTGTTTATATAAATAGCATCCGGCAATGAAAGGATTGATTCTGTAGAAGTGAATCATTCGGGCACTATAAAATGGAGTTAGCCTACACTGGCCCAATATCCCTCTCTCAACAGGGCTTACAAAATTAGCACCAGGGAGTGATCAAAGACTATATTAACAGAAGCTAGTTATGCCCCAGGGGGATGATCGATAAAACGCTCTACCATAAATTAGCAAGGAGGTTTTGAAAGGGTGCAAAAAGCAGATAAAAACAAACAAAAAATAACAAACATAGATCCAGGAATAGGTTTGGGGTTTGCAAAAATCCTAGCTCCAGTGTAAGAACAGGCAGTTCTTACATTATGGCCCTGCTTGGTACTGGCCCTCATAAAGAGAGCACAGAAGACACGAGTGTTATAGAAAATGTGGCAAAGAAATTACGTGGTTCCTGGCTATCAGATAAAATACGTAATATCTGGGGTTTTAAAGGCTTGTCTCCAAACAAGTAGCCACTCAAGTGAGATGTCAACTAAGTCCGCATGGACGAAGCACACCATTATCAGTCACCCAAGGATTGTAAATCAAGTAATCTGAAGTCAAAGAAGGGGATAGTTTCAGAGTCTAAAATATGAGAATTTGGTTTTCAGAGGGCTATGGATGATAGTGGAGCCCAAGATGCAGTTGTGGGAACTACATAGGAAATAAGTCTCTGGTGATCTCCCTCTATCCATAACAGAGGGATGGTAAAAAGTGGTTACTAACCAGAGGGTATTGGAGAGATGATTCTGTAGAAGGTCAAAGGGATAAGTCTGACTTGAACAGTTAAAACTTGGTCAGTTGACCCCCCCTCTGTTGCACACTGATCGGTTTCCAACATTTTCTGTATTTTTGTTTTGTTGTGTTTTTGTTTGTTCATCATTGGGTATATCTCAGAGGAATTGTGTCACTGGAGGTCACCCTCTGAAGTTGTGTTATGTTTTTCTGGTTTTGGGTACATGAGACCCAGGATTTATGGACTTATAGGGACAGCAAGTCCTTATAAGGGTTTCATTGGGAGGAGGGAAGCCAGGCATGTTATCATGGTGGTTGTGGTGGTTGAAAGGGAGACAATGCCCAGAAGTCATGTGTGGAAACTGATAGTGGTAGCAATTGTTCAATACTGCTTGAAGTGATTGACCTATGGAATGATATGCTATGTTCATTAACTCCAAGTTAATAATACACTTTTAAAATTAAGCAACAAAAATGTGTTGAGTAGAGTTCTCTGCAACACGTGGGGTTGTCATGAGTTAGAATTGAGTTGATGGTAATTGGTTTGATTAAGATACAGAACCATACCTGTGTTAGTCTGGGTAGACTCGTATGTGTTCAAGAAAGCTTTATATAAAAGAGAATTTGAATATTGCAAAAACATCCCAGTCCAGTCCATATCAAGTCCATAAGTCAGATATTAGCCCCTATGTCTGATACCAGCTTATAAATTTCTCTTCAGACTCATGCAACCCATGCAATGATGCTGAATGCAGGAAGTGTACAGGCCTGTGGATGCAATGTCTTGTGGATCCAGTAGTGATGGAAGCATCTCCGCGCAGGTGTGGGTCTCCACGTGGCTCCTCCGGCTCCAGGGCTCTGGCCCCATCAGTGTAGCTCCACGTGTCTTACCAACAGGAATGTGTAGCAGAGAGAGTGTGTCTGGCCTCCAGATAACTATCTCCAATTGCACCTCCAAATGAGGTCATCAAGCTGCGACGTGATTGAAGGGCTAGACTCCACTCCTGCCTGAGGTTGACAGTAGATTATGTAACTGCCACAACACCTTCTGCTGTAGTGTCAATTCTGATTCATGAAAGAAAAACGTTACAAAGTAGAATTGTTCAATAGGGCTTTGTTGAGTGTAGTCTTTATTTAAGCAGATTACTGATTACCTGGTCTTTCTTCCATGTTGCCACTCGGTGGGTTTGAATTACCAACCTTTAAGTAAACAGTTGAGCACATACCATTTGAACCAGCAAGTGACTAAAAAAGACATAAGATTTTGGAAATATGTTGAATATGTGCTTTTAAGAATCTTAAGATCTTTATGGTAAAATGGAGCTTGTCCCAAAGGGTTGTGTGAATGTAGTGACCTTTCCCCAAAATAGAAAATTATAAATCAATACACAGAAATCTCATATTTTAAAAGGAAATTTGCAAGCTTGAATTGAAAGAAATTTAGACCGTACAAAAATGAAGGGAGAATTTTAGAACTTTAAATTCAGATAGGTTCCTTATAGAGAAGGAAGTGTGTTTAAAGTGTGAAAATAAAGGTTTAGAGAGTGACATGCACAGTCAGAGCGATAACCTCTTGGGCAGGAAGAATGAGTGCTAATCAAAGATTTTGCTACGTATGTTTGGCTGAATTTCAAAATAGTTAAGGACCACTGGTTGTTGCATGCTTCCTGTTTGCCACCTTTTACTACACGGTTGTCTGTGTCAGTTGTGCTACACCTCCATCCCTTTTTGTATATTTGTAGAATGTGTTGTGTGTATGTAAATTCAGATAATGTATCATGGTATTTTCAGTAAAGAAAGAACAGTAGTAATCCAGAAGCTGGGCCTAACAAACCACACTAAGGAACCTCATACATGGCTGGACCTGACATAAATGACAAATCTTGAGTTGCAATCTAACGTCATAGCAAAGAAAGACTTGGGATTTGGGTGGGTAAGTTTATTTTACCTATGGGAGAAATATGACATTTTGCATTTTCTGAAGAAAGCCACAATAACGTTTGTTCTCCCCTATGCTCTCTGACACCTTCTCCGAAAGTGAAAGGTACGTGTCCTCCGGGTGGATCTGGATGGGCTTGTGTGTGACTTAGGCACAAATGACAATCGTGACTGCTCAGGTTAGGCCAGAAGAGGCAATCAAACTTCCTCCTGGTTTTCTTGGGACACTTGTTTTTTAACTTAACCACTAATCTGTAAGAAGTCCCCAGAAGCCACATGGAAAGGGCATGTACACATGACCCAGCTAGCAGCCACATTTGAGGTCCCATCTGATGGTAGTAACTTGCAGCCTGCCAGTGATAGACCTTCAGATGCCTCTGGCTCCCTGCCATTAAACACCTCCAACCTTCAAGTCTTTTCATCTGAGATCCGAGATATTGGGGAAGAGAGAGCAATTGTCTTCTTTTTAGATTCCTGATGCTCAAAACCTGTGAGCAAAATGAAATGGCGGCTGTTGTATTCTACGTTGACTAGGTTGTAATGCTGTGATGTTAGCTGCAACTCATTTCTGCTATAGGTCTAACTTGTAACTTGTGCAGAGAGAGCCCTCACTACCCTGGGTTTTTTCAGGAGGTCTAGATAAGAAATTTTAAACATAACCGTTTTTAAGCAGTTGAACCAGATTAAAAGTCTGTATGAGGTGTCTGGTGGGAAAGTTAGAGGGAAGCTGGGGCAGACCTGCCAGTCCATCTGTCACTGCCACTGCTACCACGTCACTTCCCATCGGCTTCTTTGGACAGAAAGCAAAGCAGTAGTTATATAATCTGTTGTCAATTTGAGAGGATTAAGAGTGAAGGGGTGGACTTTAGGCTGTCAATCAAGTCAGAACTTGATAACCTCATTTGCAGGCACTAAGGAGATAAACAGTGAGGCGAGACACAAGCTGACTCCCTCGGAGACATTGCAGCTGGCAAGACACATGGAACTACGCTAGTGCCCTAAGCTGGAATAGCCACGTGGAGACCCCTGCCAGCACTGAGATGCTTACATCGCCACTGGATCCACAAGATTTCTCACCCACTAGCATTTGGTGTCATTGCATGCCTTTTGTGAGTCCAAAGAGGACTTTATAGAATGCTTTCAGACATATGGGTTAATACCAGACTTATGGACTTGATCTGGACTAGGCTGGGATGTTTTCTCAATATTCAGTTGCTCTTGAATATAAAGCTCTTTCTTATTCACATATGAGTGTCTCTCTGGATTTGTTTCTGTAGTCTACTCAGACTAACACAAATGATTAACATAAAAATTACTATTTATTATATTTACCATAAGTTAAAGAAAGAAATTTAAAATTTTTTAATAAAAACTAATTAGAATAGTTAAATATCAAAGGAATAAAACATTAAGATCTAATTAAGCAGAAGAGAGTAGTATTGCTAATAAGTAGTGAATTCTTTGGGGAGTTCAGAAAGCAATGGGGGGGGGGAAAGCTTCAGAATCAGATAGAACTGTCACTGAATGTGTGCTCTGTTGCTTCTAAGTTTCATGATATTGGACATGTCAAAAAGTATATCAATATCATAGATCCTTCGTTCCATAAACTAAAATGGAGATAGAAATGCCCGCCTTGTGAGAGGATTGAGAAATTAAAAGTATTAATCTAGCTACAACACCAGCGGTGTCTGGTGCACTTAAAATTCCTTGCCATTCTAACTGATAGCAACCCTATAGGACAAGTTGGAACTGCCTCTGTGGGTTTCTAAGACTGAAAATCTGCATGTGAGTAGAAAACCTCATCTTTTTCCAAAGAAGGCTAATAGTTTTGACCTGGAGGCTAACAGACTGGTGTGTAACAACTATGCACCAGACCAGCATCTCTAAATAAAACCGGCTGCTACCGTGACATGTGAAATGTGAGTTTTCATTCTCAAAAGTACATGCATGGACACAGAAAGTCTGAAGCACAAATTTTGAGTCAGCTCTACCCCTTTGCCATATGCCAATTCTGAAGCAAGTTAATAAACTTAACACAAATAAGATTGGGTTGGTTTTGTTTTTTTATTCTTTCACAGAAGCCCACTTTCCAGACAGAGTATTTTGTGAGGATGAAATGTGAAAATGTGCGTGGGCGATAATAATAATTTGTAAACTATGAAATGCTACAGAAAGGCTGGGAATTCCTGTTCTTGTTCCTTTTGTTACAGTCCACAGTTTGTGCTTCATGATTTCATTTTGTTTGTTTGTTTGTTTGTGGGTTTTTTTCATGATTTTATTTTTTATAAGGAAGTTCTCACAAAGAAGAGAAAGAATGTTGTGGAGTAAAAAAGTGAGAAACGGAGCCTTGTGAATTCTCCTGTAAATTTATTTCTTTAAATAAACAGTGATTTTAACAGATTGCCTTTAATGCTGTCAGTGAAAACCAAAAACAACCCCTGCCACCAAGTCAATTTCGACTCATCCAAAGCTCACTGCCATTGAATTGATTTCCAATTCATGGTGGCCTTCTGACTCACAGGAAGCTGTAAATCTTTATCTGAAAAGACAGCCTCATGTTTATCCCACAGAGCACAGGTAGATTTAAACCACTAGCTTTCCCATTAGCAGCTCAAGGTCTAGACCACAGCGCCTCCAGAGTTCCTTGATAGCTGAAAAAATTCTAAATGCCTTTTCTTCACTGGTGCTTGAAACATCTTACCTGGGCTTTAAACAAAGTTTTATCAGAATATCTGCTATTAATAAAACATTACTTTCAGATTCCCCTCAGTTCAATCTATAGTTCAATCTCATGCCAATCTTCAAGGAAAGCTAAACTGTTCTATCATTTGGAGGATAGGCAATTTACTGCTAACTCTTTTAAATACTCATCAGTTCTCCTTTGAGCCTCTCAAAACATTCCTCTCAGGGAAAATGAACCACAAATTTGTGATAAAATTGTTAACAAACATATTAGCAAACATTGTTTTCTGTTATAAATGGTACAAAGTTTTGCAATTGTGCTACACCATGCGATTTCAATTCCAAGAGCAGTGAATATCTTAGCTGTTTCTTACATTAAAAAAAGAACTCATTTAATAAGTTCAAAGCTTGTTTTTAATGCCATTAGGCTGAAAGATACTGCTATTAATTTTTTTTCTCTTGTATCAGTATCTGTTCTCTGCATTTGGTGTGTTGGGGAAATTTGTACAAAGGCTGTTGATTTCTTTGCTCAAGTTTTGGCAGTGATGATATTGCAAATTGAACTTGATTACAATTAACAGGTGTTTTGTCTCTTTTCCAGGAATAAAGCACCCTCTGAAAGAGGTGAGCCTCACCTGTGAATATCTGCTATGAAGCTCAAATTTTTATCCAACCCATCCTGTCCTCAGGAAAAATACACGATCTGTTTCCACAGGTATGAAAAGGAAAGGGCTTTGCTTTCATCGCAGGTAAACTCAGCCCTGTTACCGACCTTAGCCAAACCCCTTATGAACAGCAACCTTCAGTTTTCTCACCTGTTAAAATGGGCATAATAATAAGTACCTAACTACTTACCAAAGAGCATCGGTAGTGCAGTGGGCTGTGTGTCCTGCTGCTAACTCTGGGGTCAGCAGCTCAAAACTACCAGGCGCTCTCGAGAAAGATGAGCTTCTACTCCAGTAAAGAGTTACAGTCACAGAAACCAGCAGGGGCAGTTCTACTCCGTCCTTCATGGTCACTATTACTCTGGATCAACTGGCAAGGATGAAGATGAATCATGTAACTATGTGTGCGGGGCGACCTGGTGGCACAGGGGACTGCGGATTCAGCTGCAAACCCATCAGCCCATACCGTGGGCAGGGGGGGGAGGCTCCCATAAAAATTCTACCTCAGCAACCACAGTTATAAAAGAAAAAAATCATCAAGATACAGGTTTTCATACCAAAACAAATAGATTTTGATTGTTACTAGGGGTGGAAGGGGAAACAATGGGCATGGCAGAAACAGGTGAGAGCAGGGTGGCAAACTTGGGAGACAGAAGAGCCAATCCTGCTCCTCACAACAATATAAAATTTATTCTGGAGTCATAGCATATTTTTACAAACAAATGAAATCACCATTATCGGAAAATGAAACTGTGGTAGTTCTGTTTTCATTTTCAACCTTACCTCAGAGTCACGTGTGTGTACCAGAGGAGTCGAATACAGCTCAAGGTCCACAATTAGCCAACCCCAGGCCTCCAGGCGGCACAGGTGCCAATGTGACTGAAGGGAAAGGCAATACCTAGAAAAGGGACAAGGGGAAATCGGGCAAGGTATTAGGAGGTTTGAGAAATTGCTTAAATTGTTGAGTACAATTTTGAAACAGTGACCTGGAATGTCAAGCTCCATCGAAAAAAATAAAAATAACTGTCCCTGAAAGTCTAGAGAGCACTTCTTCTCTGGCCTAGCGGGTTGCTCTGAGTGGGAAGGGGCTCGGTGGCAGATTTTTGTAACTACTTATCCATGGGGAGAATGAAGGAATAATCTATGTTTTAAGGAATAGCAGACCACACTTACAGGTGGTAAGTGCCCTAAGAGTCCCTTTTCTTTGCGTCACCATTCAGCAAAAGGACTTGTTTCCCTAGGTATTAGCACGCCAAACATCCCAAAGCACACTGCGTCACAGTCCAACAGCCCCTTCACTAATGTGTTACAGGGCTTCAGCAAGGTCGGCCTGGAAAGCAACGACCACGTTACAGTCTAGAAAAGCCTACGCGGTGGTTGTTTGGTGCGATCCAGTCGGTGTGGGCGTCTAGCAACCCTGTGTACAAGAGAACAGAACATTGCCTGACCAAGAGCCATCCTCACAATTGCTCCTTTGCTGGGACCCATTGGTGAAGCCGTTGTGTCAATCCTCCTGGTTGACACTCTTCCTCTTTTCCATTGCCTCTCTACTTTACCAAGCATAATGTCCTTTTGCAGGGACTAGTCTCTCCTGACCACGCGGACAAAGCATGTGAGACAAAGTCTCGGCATCTTTGTCTCTAAGGAACATTCTGACTTTCTTCCAAGACCGACACCATAATTACAATGCACTGATTCATCTTTCGTCTTCTTATTCAATGCCCAACTTTCACATACACATTAGATGATTGAAAATAGCATGGTTTGTATCTGGCACACCTTAATCCTTGAGATAGCATCCCTGCTTTTCAACAGTTTGAAGAGGTCGGCTGCAGCTGA
Organism: Tenrec ecaudatus; assembly: GCF_050624435.1. Lineage (NCBI taxonomy): Eukaryota > Metazoa > Chordata > Mammalia > Afrosoricida > Tenrecidae > Tenrec > Tenrec ecaudatus. The sequence goes on from NC_134535.1 coordinate 67,803,607, forward strand.
TGACTGGATACAGTGCATAGTTTGAACCCATAACTGCTGCTTTCATCAGCTTGGAGATAGAAGCAAGGCAAAAATCCTTGACAGCTTAAAGCTTGTTCAATTTATCATGACATTACCTATTGACCCAGTTGTGAGGCTCTGGGTTTTCTTTACATTTTAGTTGTAATCAACACTAAAGGCTACAATTCTTGATCTTCTTTAGCAAGTACTGCAAGTTCTCCTCACTTTCAGCAAGGATTGGGTCATCTGTATCAATCCTATGGAGCAGTACTGTTCTGTGACCCATGGGTTCACCAGGAATTGGAATCAACATCACAGCAATAGGTTTGATTTTTTTGGTTTACATAACAAATAAGTACAAATATAGTAATTTTAAAGCAATTCTAATTTATTAGCTCAGTTAAGTCTGTAGTTTAGAAGTCCTATATAGCCAGAAGAGGTTTTGCTTAAACTCTCAGAAGGCCAAAATCTAGGTGCAAACCAGACTAGAAGCTCTGCTGGAGACTTCAGGGAAATACCTGCTGCCAAGATCATGCAGGTTGCCAAATGAACAACCTGAATTCTAGTCTCTGTGGCTGTGAGACTGAGGTCTCCATTTCAATGAAAGGCTTCACCTTGCTACTAGAGGCCACTGCATTTCTTCCTATGTAGCCCCTTTACCTTCAAACCAGCAACAGCACACTTAATCCCTCTCATTCTTTGACCCTGACATCGTCTTCTTCTGCCAGCCAGAGAAAGCTCTCTGGTTTTAGAGTTGGTGTGAGTAGGTAGATCTAATAGTACAGTGATTAAGCACTTGGCTGCTAACTGCAAGTTTGAATCTACCAGCCACGTGATGTAAGAAAGATGTGTTAGTCTGCTTCTATGAAGATCTGCAACCTTGGAAACCAGATGGGTGCAATCCGCCTGGGCACTATGAGTATAAATCAACTTGTAGCAATTAGTTTGTTTTTGCTTTTGGTTTGGGTGATAAGTCCTACCCAAAGAATCTCTTTCCTTGAAGCTTTACTACACAAGAAAACACAACCCTGGGAGTGGTGACTCACCATACTCACAGGTTAATGGGGATTAGAATAGGACATATTTAGTTGATTATTTAGAAATTTTTGCCTACCAATTTATTGTGTCTTTCTGTTTTTATTCTGTTTTCCTGATCCCCATTTTAAAAACATAATGCCCTAGCTTAGCCCATTGCGCTCCTTACCTTCTGTGACTCTGCTTGTTGGCCAGTGTATTACTTACTTTTTATGTTGTTGTTTTTAGCTGTGATGGAGTCAGTTTTTACCCATAAAGACCTTATGCACAACAGAACACTTCCCAGCCCTGCACCGTGCTCACAATTGTTCCTATGCTCAAGTACATTGTTGCAGTCACAGTGTCAATCCATCTCCTTGAGAGCTTTCCTCTCTTTTGCTGCCCCTCTACTTTGCTAAACATGATGTTCTTCTCCAGAGACAGATCTCTCTTGACAACATTTCCAAAGTATGTAAGACAAAGTCCCCCAATTTTGCTTCTAAGGAGCTCTCAGGCCCTACTTCTCCAAGACGTATCAGTTTGTTCTTTTAGCAGTCCATGGTAATTTCAATATTCTTTTCCAACACCACAGTTCACATGCATGGATTCAGTGCTCATGGATGCTTAAATCCACAGTTACTGCTCATGGAACCAGCATTGATCGAAAGCAAGTTTCATTAGGTAAATCTGCTGGACCTCTTTAGAATATTGAAAATAAGGACATTTTATTTGAGGACTAAAGTGCACCTGACCCAAGCCCTGGTATTTTTATTAGCTTATATGCATGTGAAAGTTGGACATTGCCACCTTCCCGATATGATCATTGAAGACAAAATGGGTGCATAAGCAAACATGGTGAAGAAAGCTGATGGTGCCCAGCTATCAAAAGATACAGCACCTCAGCCTTAAAGCCTTGAAGATAAACAGGCAGCTATCTAGCTGAAAAGCAACAAAGCCCAGATGGAAGAAGTACACCAGCCTGTGTGACCACGGGGTGTCAAAGGGATCAGGTATCAGGCATCAAAGAACAAAAAACCATATCATTATAAATGAAGGTGAGTGCAGAATGGAGACCCAAAGCCCATCTGAAGGCAATTGGACACCCCCTTACAGAAGAGTCGCAGGGAGGAGATGAGCCAGTCAGGGTGCAATGTAGCAATGATGACACATACAACTTTCTTCTAGTTCTTAAATGCTTCCTCCACCCCACCCCCCTCGACTATCATGATCCCAATTCTACCTTATAAATCTGGCTAGACCAGAGGATGTACACTGTACAGATAGGACTTGGAAACACAGGGAATCCAGGACAGATGATCCCTTCAGGACCAGTGGTGAGAGTGGCAATACTGGGAGGGGGGTGGGAAGGTGGGGTAGAAAGGGGGAACCAATTACAAGGATCTACATATAACCTCCTCCCTGAGGGATGGACAACAGAAAAGTGGGCGAAGGGAGACATCAGACAGTGTAAGATATGACAAAATGACAAAACAATAATAATTTATAAATTATCAAGGGTTCATGTGAGTAGGGAGAGCAGGGGGAGGGGGGAAAATGAGGAGCTCACATCAAGAACTCAAGTAGAAAGCAAATGTTTTGAGAATTATGCTGGCAACAAATGTACAAATGTGCTTGACACAATGTGTGTACGGATTGTGATAAGAGTTGTATGAGCCCCAATAAAATGGTTTAAAAAAAGAAAGTTGGACATTGATTAAAGAATTTTTTTGTTGAGCACATAAAATAAACCACGTTATTTTAGAAACAAAAATCAATCAAATTTATTGAGTTATTAAATTCACTATTCTTTCTTCATGCTTTATTTCTCTTCTTGGTGAAGTGCATCCTCTAATAGTTGTGCAGAGGCAAGGCTGTGGGTAGTGAACTGAGACTTTGCATATCCGATGATAATATCTTTAATGTTTCCATGATGGCAGTGGATTTGTGGGTTTTATAATCATTTAGCTTCATAACAGTTTCAGGTTCATAAATATGTTACTCCAGCATGTTGAAATTATTGCCTTCCCAATCTATTGCTAAAAATATTCCTGTCAGTATGGTAAATGAAAGTTTTTGTTATATTGCTGTACCAACTTGACTGTTCTATTAGTCACTGCCACTAGATTACCTTTATTTGATAGATTATTTTCTTAATAATGGGAAAATGAGTGAACTGTTAAAAATGTATGGTATCTAGATCCTTGATAACAGGATTTGTCTACATTGGGTTCAGGTCACCAATGTAGGTCACCATTGGCTCTAGTTATCTTACTAGATTTGAAATAGTAAGCTGGTTGGGAAAAGAAATTACTGACAGAAAGGATGGTCTTCCTACAAACATTATTATTTTCAATCTTCATCATTTATTTACTGTCAGCAAATACTTTTGTGTGTTCTGTTTGCTTTGTTCTATTTTTATGTTGTTTTTTCCCTAGAAAGCTCAGAAGGGTTAGAATGTTTTACTGAATGTTAGGAACATCTTTAGGCAATATACTTTTCTTCCCATGTCTGTGTCTCTATATAGATAAATAGATAGATACTCTAGTGGTTTTTGTAAATATGTATATTTCAAAAGAAAAAATAGAATGGAACATGTTCTCCTTGAAGCAGTTGCTCAGTTTAAGAGGAAAAAACAAACAAACTAGAATCTAAAAAGCGGGATAACTTCCTGTGAAGTGAGTTGCAAACACAGAATTAATTTAATGCTGCCTTTCCATAGTACTCTGCTTTAACAAAGCCAATTTCTCCGTGGTTTAAACTGACATATACAGCCTCTCATTCGGAGAAGATCATAAAACTTGCCATTCCCTAAAGTGGGTAGTATAACAACACAAAAAACTCTGGATAATACCAGCAACAACAAACATTGGGACTAGTTAAGTTGCTTATCGTCCTACAAATCAATTTCACACAAGACAGGAAGTGCTGAATTTCAACTTCGGACACCAAAGCTAATGTCGTAGGGACCTCATAAGACAAAATAGAACCGCTTCTGTGGATTTCCAAAGCTGCCCATCTTATGAAGGGCAGAAAGCTCCCCTTTCTCTGGAGGAAGAGCTAAGGAATTCTAACTGCTGGCTCACAACTGTTTGACTTCGTCACCAAAAGGGATCAATTATGCATCTGCTGGAACATGTTGTGCTCCACTCAGAAAAGAGAGAAGATTTAGAAATGCACCAAAATTATTTAAAAAGGGGGATGGTGCTAAAAATGAATTAGTTCTGCTAGAGTGAGAGGCAAGGTGGCCCCAGGCAAGCAGCCCGTACTGGGAGCTCTGTGGCAAACAGTGAGTCCAGTGTCCACGGGGACTAGTGGGAGGATTCTGATAAGGATAAGGACCCCCACGCCAACCCAGAGTGCTTTCTCTGTCCAAGAGGTGACCGTCCCCACATCTCCCTTGGTCTAGAGCTCTGGGAGATCTGCAACCGGATCCATGGGATTTCCTGGCCCATGCCAACAATCCTGCTTCTGTATGCCGCTGCCGCTGCAATCACCACTCACCGAATGCCGCCCCCACTCGCCGGCCTATTCACCATGCCAAGAGCTGGATAGCAGACATGCTGAGACCCCCAGAGCCACGGCTGGACCCCCCCCCCCACAGCAGCTGTCCACCACAACACTTCCCTATGGGTGCTATTCCCTTCTCCACAGTTCTCCTCTTTCCACATGCCAGCAGTCCCACCACTAAGCTATTGTCCCTTGCTCCATCCACACAAGGCACCAGGAACTGAATTGCAGTCTACCTGTAGCAAGCTTGGTCACCTGTGTCTGTGCAGGCCACCACACCATTGCCCAAGACCGCTGAACCCCTGCAGAAGCCATGTCTAGAGTTTCCAAGGAGCGCAGAGCCCACCGCTTTGCTGGCAGCATGGCTCAGCACTTGCCTAGCCCACAGGAGCAGCAGAGAGTACATCCTTGGTCTGGAAGGCATCTCTCCAAGACATCTAGCCTAGCTCCGGAACCCAGGGGATAAGCAACTCAGGTCCCCTCAACCCACACTAGCCACACTTCCGCAGACCCCACTGTAGCCACCACCTGCCGATTGGTTCCCCTCAGCCTTATCATTCCACCGGGGACTCCTTCCCTTCTGCCAACCACAAAAGCATTGGCCTGCCTCACGCCAGCATGGTGCTTCCCACCTGCAGAGGTGACAGCTTCCCCAATCAGTGCCTGGCACCGCCATCCTGTGGAGGCATTCCCACAGTATCAGTAGCAGCAGCAGTGGGGTTGTTCCCTCCTTCACTCAGCAACCCCTCCCATGGCAGCGAAGCTTCCCCCATCATTGTCTTCTATTAGGTGCCTTTAAAGGGAAATAAAGGCTGAAAATTGTGGTCCGACAACCCAGACCAATTCAGCCAAGGGGCATACCTACGGTCTCTAGCCTCACTCCAATCACTGAGGCTCCTCACCACTATTGGTCACTGAGTCTCCATGGATCCTTGTCTACACAGTAGTCTGACCCACCACCATAGTAGGCCACAGGAATCCCTCTAAAACACCCTTACCAGTAACACAGAGAAAGAGTTCAGGGCCCTCTGGTCTCCCAGAAACATAGTGCCCACCTCTACCAAAGTGTCACGTAAGCAGCAGCATACCACAACACTCTCAACAAAAAACAAGAAAGACAAAACACAGCAGAGGAACTAATGATTTTCACAGAAGAATCAGACGTGGATCTACCACAAAAAGAAATTTTCAGAAGGCTGCTTGGAGTAATACAGGAGTTGAGGGAAGCAATGAAGAATGAGGATGCAATGATAGAGGAGATAAAGTCCTTGATAGAGGGCATGAAGTCCATGCGCCAAACAGAAATACAGGAGCTAATGGGTGATGAAACAGAAGCTACATACAAGATCACGGATCTTACAAATGACTAGAGGAGGCAAAGAATCATACCAGCGATCTCTGAGACAATCAGGCAGACTTCAGCAAACGAGAGAGACAGACAAATAAGATAATTAAAAAGGCAGAAGAAAACTTGAGATCAATGACAGGTGCTATGAAGAGGAACAGTATTGGAATAATTGGTCTACCAGAACAGGACACAGTGAAGAAGTCGACAACTAAATTATCGAGGGAATTTCTGGAAGAAAACTTTCCAAAATTAGTTCATGAGAATCAGACACTCATACAGGAAGCAGAGAGGACACCAATTAGACTAAACCCCAGGAAGAACTCACCAAGGCATATAGTAATTAAATTACTGGTATACAACTTCAAGAAAAAAAGAGGAAAATCTTAAGAGAAATCAAGTGAAAGGATGACGGTCACATACAAGGGTGCTCAGGTAAGAATATGCTCAGACCTATCAGCAGAAGCCATGAGGAGGAGGAAAGAATGGATTAACATCTTCCCAAAGCTGAAAGAAAGAAACACCTGCCCAAGAATTCTCTACCCTGCCAAATTATCTAATTAAGATAGAAGGGGAGATAAGGGTCATCCAGGACAAGGAAGAACTCAAAGAATAAGCCATAAGACACCCAACCTTGCAGAAGATCCTCACCAGCTCACTATGGTCAGCAGACCAACATCCAAACACAAGCAGGAGACCAACATACAGCCCAACTCCATCCAGAAGCCAATGTGCTGAAAACAATTACCAAGATAACATGACCTCAATGGGAAAAGAAGGCAAGAATGAAGCCCCACACACAAACACAGCACCCTGATATGAAAGGAGATAGGAAAACAACAGAGACAAACAGCACGTGATGACAGCCATGAATCCACAGATCGTGATAATAACTCTGAAGTCCAATGGTCTCAATTCATATATTAAAAGAAAAATGCTAGCAGACTGGCTGAGAAAACATAACCCAGCAATCTGTTGCCTGAAATAACACATCCTAAATGCACAGATAAAATAGACTAAGAATAAAAGGCTGGCAGACAATATACCAAGCAAACAGCAACTTTTAAAAAGCAGGGGTTGTAATCCTCATGTCTGAAAAAATTGACCTGTAGGTTCAAACCATAAAAAGAGACAAGGAGGGGCACTGTATAATGCTCAAAGGATCAGTAAATCAGGAATCAGTGCGCATAATAAATATATACACACCTAATGAGAGACCCACAGATTCGTCAAAGTATTCAAAAGATGAAAAAAATACCAGATTCAGCAATCATAGTAGGTGACTAATACATTGCTATCACAGAATGTTAAATCACTAGGAAAGAAGCTCAGCAAGGAGGCAACCGAACTGAACACGATTAGGTAACTAGACCTGATAGACATATATAGAGTTATCCATCCAAATGCAAAATAATTACATTCTTTTCAAGTGCTCATGGCTTATTTTCAAAAATAGACTACATGCTGGGACACAAGTGGAGCCTAAGTAAATTCAAACATATAGAGGTTATGTGGGACAGAGAAGAACACTAAACCTATAGGTTGGTGAAAGGGGATGACATGTCACATTCTCACAAAAGCAAACCATAAAGGAAAAAGAAACAGGGACAGTAGGCCTGGGCCCCATATTGGCACACGAAGCCTGGTGGATGATGTCCCTGCACGGAGCTGCTAAGGCACAGAGAGGACGGTAGGGTTGACAAAGCTCACGACATGTTGCCTCTTTACTGGAGCATACTGTGACAGAAGACAATCCTGGGGGCACACGGTGGGGATGTAGTGCAGTCTGAACCCCCCACAGTGGGGCAAACCAAAAGGGAACATAACAGATCAGCAACTGGAGCAAAGCCAAGCCACAGAGCCCCTAGAGAGCCCTAAAGAGCCCCCAAATAGACTTCAGACCAGGGGTGGGGGTAGGGGAAAGCTCCTGGAATTCCCCCAAGACCAGGGGGTAGATAGTCATAAAGATCAGCGGACAGATCTGGGTTTTATTTCCTTTATTTTTCTTTCTCCTTTTCTGTTTTCAATCTTTTGTTTTCTTATAGCTTAGTCTATGCCATTGTTGGTTTGCCTACTTATATAAGTCAGGCATGGGAAGTAAGCTCAAGGAGAAAGCAACAAGACCAATGGAGGGTCTTGGGGGAAAAGGCAGAGGGGGAAGGGTGTGGTGAGTAGAAAACTCCATTGATCGGGGAACAACTCGGGGATTAAAATCAACAACAAGGAGGATGTAGAGATCCTGTGGGTGTTGGAGCAAAAGCAATCTAGCTGAGACTAAGTACTAAGAGGCAGAAGTAGGGGGCACGCGATGGTGGGGCAGGAGGAAGGCAAAAGGAAGAAGGAAGGATCTAGGGAGAAAAGTTATGAATAGAGGTATAAGCACAGGTGCATACTTATAAATACATTAATCCATAAAAATAGAGCTATTGGCCTATGTACATATATTTATATGACAATGAACTGAGGTAGTAGATGGACTTCGGGCCTCTGCTCATACCCACCCTCAATACAAGAACACTTTGTTCTAACCAACTGGCATTTTGTGATGCTCATCTTCCTGAAATGATCGCTGAAAACAAATGGGTGCATAAGCAAATGTGGTGAAGAAAACAGATTCTGCCCAGCTAGTAAAAGATATAGCATCTGGGGTCTTAGAGGCTTGAAGTGAAACAAGCAGCCATCCACCAGAGAAGCAACAAGCCCACGTGGAAGAGGCACACCAGCCGGTGTGATCATGAGGTATCATCAGGACCAGGTATTAGGCATCAGAAAACCCATAACAAACAAACAAAGAAACAAACACACCATATTGTTGACAATGGGAAGGTCGGAGGAGAGACTCAAAGCCCATCTGTAGACAATGGGACATCCTCCCACAGAGGGTTCACAATGAAGGGATGAGTCAACCAGAGTGAGTAAAGCACTAATGAAACACACAATATTCCTCTGGTTCTCTGAGGCTTCCTCATCCCCCCACTACTATGACCCCAGTGCTGCTTCTCACTTTGGGCTAGACCGGAGCATGCACACAGATATAGATAAGAGATAAACGCTCGTGACACGTGGAATCCAGGAACAGGAATTAGAATAGGGATCCAGTAGGGTAGGGGGAACGGGGGGAGAGGAAGGGAGATAGGAGAAACTAATCACAATAATTGACACATAACTGCATACACCTCCTCCAGGGGGAAGAACAACAGAAACCATGGGGGAAAGGAGACAACGGTCAATTTGAGATATAAAAATAATAATAATTTATAATCAATCAAGGGGGTAACAAGGGTGGGGGGGCGAGGAGGAAAAAAGAGGAGCTGATACCAAAGGCTCAATAGAAAGTAAATGTCTAGAAATTATGATGGCAACATATGTACAAATATGCCTGATACAATTGATGTATGAATTATAAGAGCCCACAATAAAATGATCGTTTAATGAAAAAAATGAATTAGTACTTCTCACCATCATAACATACAAAGAAATCATTAAGATTCAACAAAATATGTGTTTTTCATAACAAAATGGCAGTCTTAACATTTGAATATACAATTTAAAAACTGACTATCCTGGTTGTAGATACTCTTGTGAAAAGTATGTTTCAAGAAACTTCCAAAAGAAAAAAAAGGAAACTTCCATATATATTTTTTTAACAATTTATTGGGGCTGATACAATTCTTTTCACAGTTCATACATATACATACATCAATTGTATAAAGCACATCTGTACAGTCTTTGCCCTAATCATTTTTTTCTCTTTTCTTCTTTTACATTTTATTAGGGACTCCAACAACTCTTACCACAATCCATACATATACATACATCAATTGTATAAAGTACATCCATACATTCCCTGCCCCAATCATTCTCAAGGCATTTGCTCTCCACTTAAGCCCCTTGCATCAGGTCAGAGGCTGTGCACTGGTACATATGAGGGTTGGAGGTACAGGGAATCCAGGGTGGATGATACCTTCAGGACCAAGGGCGTGAGGGACGATGCTGGGAGAGTGGAGGGTGAGTGGGTTGGAAAGGGGGAACTGATTACAAGGATCCACATGTGACCTCTTCCCTGGGAGAGGGACAGCAGAGAAGGGGGGAAGGGAGACCCCGAATAGGGCAAGATATGACAAAATAACGAGGTATAAATTACCAAGGGCATATGAGGGAGGGGGGAAAGGGGAGGGAGGGGAAAAAAAACAAAAAGGAAACTTCCATATTTTAAAAAAGAAGTTTCTTATATGCCTATTTTGTAACTAGGAGTACTATGGTAGGAATGGCCCAGATCAGTCAGCACTGGCTTATTATACCCCTTGGGTATGAGGCACTAGACATGGGCCTGCAGAGGGTGGGTTTCCCAGAGGGGAGTGAACCATGGTGATGGCATTGGAGCAAAGCCTGTGGGAATGGAACCTTTGGAACTTGATTTGCTGATGGGACCCAACTCAAGGTAAGAAGAAAAAGCTGGAAAAAGTCTGCTAATGTTCAGGATTCTGTTTTTAAATCATTTTATCAGGGTCTCGTCCAACTCATCACAATCCATACATCCATCCATTATGTCAAGCAGATTTGTACATTTGTTGCCATCATCATTACAAAACATTTTCTTTCTACTTTCTACTATCAGCTTCTCATTTTTCCCCCTCCCTCACTCACCCTCCTTGAGGGGTTCATCTGTCCTGGATACCCTGTGTTTCCAGTTCCTATCTGTACCAGTGTATATCCTCTGGTCTAGCTGGATTTGTAAGGTAGAATTGGGATCATGATAGTGGGGGGGGGGGGGAAGCAATTAAGAACTAGAGGAAAGTTGTGTGTTTCATCATTCCTACACTGCACCCTGACTGGCTCGTCTCCTCCCCATGAACCTTCAGTAAGGGGATGTCCAGTTGTCTACAGATTGGCTTTGGTTCCCCACTCCACACTCCCCCTCATTCACAATGATACGATTTTTTTGTTCTTTGATGCTTGATACCTGATCCTATTGACACTTCATTCTCACACAGGCTGGTGTCCTTCTTCCATGTGGGCTTTGTTGCTTCTCAGCTAGATGTCCGCTTTTTTGTCTTCAAGCCTTTAGGACCCCAGATGCTATATTTTTTGATAGCCAGGCACCATCAGCTTTCTTAACCACATTTGCTTATGCCCCTGCATTGTCTTCAGCAATCATGTTGGGAAGGTGATCATCATGGAATGCCAGGTTAATAGAACAAAGTGGTATTGCGGTGAGGGAGTATTTGAGTAGAGGGCGGTGACCAGATTTTAACATTGGTAAAGTGGGACACCAGCGGGACACCATTGATAAAACTCATATCCTGGCGAAATAGCCACATGGCAGCTGAAAACCATATACCCTAGCTTGTCGTGCATTCTTTCCAAGAATTGGAACTTTTTAAAAACGATGCAGGACGCGGGAAAATTGTTAACAATCGGGACTATCCTGCCAAAAGTGGGAGGTCTGGTCACCTTAATAGGCCCAATGTCCATCTGCTATCTTAATACTAAAACTATCAATATATGTACATAGATCAATTTCCCCATTGTCATAAATATGTTTACATGTGTACATGCCTGTAGTTAGACCTCTATAGTTCTTTCCTCTATTTGCCTCCTAGTTCTTTCCTCTATTTCCTTTTACTTTCCTCTTGTCTCACTATCATGTTCAGCCTACAGTTGAGTTTCAGTAATTCCTCTCGGTTACATTGCCTACCAGGCCTCCTATACCCTCCTCACCATCGATTTTATGTCACATGCAGAGACAATAATATTCAGAGAGCAAGACAAAGCCACAAAAGAAAACAGAACAATAACAAAAACCAATGACAAAAAAAGAGAAAAGTCTATAAGTAGTTCCAAGATCTGTGTATTGACCTTTAGGAGAATTTTCTGGTTGAGTCAGATGGGGTGCCATGCCCTGGCCTCATGGTCTGTGTTTTATATTCCCCAGAGACTTCATTGCTGTTCTGTTGCACACCTTTAGTTCTCTTTCGCGTTGGTGTGGTGGAGTCAGAGCGGGCACAATTCCCACACTGTCTCCAGTGTTGTTCCCTGTAGTGCTATGGGTCAGTGAGGGACATCGTGTCTTCTGGTGGGGCCAGCTCCATGGTCCTTTCTGTGCATTGGCTTCTCTGAGCAAGAATATCAGTCTTGGGGCTTGGTGGGCCAGGATGTGTTCCACTCTCACTCCCTCCCCTTCGTTTTCTCCTGTGTTCCCTGATAATCAGAATTTTGAATATGCAAAGTATGAATCTAGAAAATGTGGAAGTGGTCAAAATGAAATGGAGATTGATATCTTAGGATTAGTGAGCTAAAATTGGCCGGGATTGGCTATTTTGAATCAGAAAATTGTATAATTTACTATGCCAGGGATAATATAATCAAGGGGAATGGAGTGTCATTCATTGTCAAAAGACATTTCAAAATCAGTCTTGAAGTACAATGCTGTCAGTGATAGGTTTATATCTATGGGTCTTCAAGGAAATCTAATGAATGTAACTACTATTCAAATGTATGCTCCAATCACAGACCCTAGTGATGGATAATTTGAAGAATTATACCAATGACTTCAGTAGAAAATTGATCAAACATGCAATCAAGATGCATCGATAATTATTGGTGACTGGATCTGAAACGTTGGAAACAAGAATGGTAATTCCAGAACACTTCATTGTGCTCATGGTGGATGTGTACATGTATCAAGAAGTCATTATGCAATTAGAATAAGGGAATACTGCATGTTATAAAATCAGGAAAGAGATGTGACAGGTTTGGATCCTTTCCCCATATTTCTTCAATCTGTATCTTGGAAAAATAATCAGAGATGCTGGTGTAGCTGAAGAAGAATGTGGCATCAAGATGGGAAGAAGCCTTATTAACAATCTGCACTATGCAGACGACACAGCCTTGTTTGCTGGAAGTGAGGAGCCTTTGAAGCACTTGCTCGTGGAGAGTGATGATTTTGGCCTTCAGTATGGGTTATGACTCAATGAAAAGAAGATGAGAATCCTGGACCAACTGGACCAACAGGTAACATCATGATAAATTCAGAAAATGTTGAAGTTGTGAAGGATATTGTCTTGCTTGGATCCACAATCCAAGATATTCGCAGTTGGTTTTCCATGGCCTTTATTGTGCTAAGAAATGTCCTTTATATCCCTATTCCATTGATTGATTAAAAAAAATCAGGAATGGGTTTTGGATCTTGTCTAATGCTTTTCCTGCATCCATTGAAATTTCAGTGATTAGTCAAACTCTTACTAATTGTGCAAGAGTAACTCATAGTCATAGATAGGCACCTAAGTGGTGGCAGAACTTGCACCCCTGGGGGGGAGGGGGGAAGCTAGTTTAGTAAGTCCTGGGTGGGCTTGCGGCGTTTCTTAAAGCTCTCCTGGTGATTCCAAAACAAAATCCACTGGATTCAAAAAGCCAGAGAAAACAGCTAAATTTTTCCTCAGACCATTTGGGTAACACTACAAGAAAGTCATATTGACTGCAAGTGAGGAGTTCTGCAATTGGTGAGCCTATCGGCTTTATATGTAAACGATCGTTTCACTCAGTGCCCACGAGGGCATGGTCAGGGAAAATGGCACTATGCCCACTTTATCTGGTACCACAACTTAGATCCAAGTATATTGCCTCTCATTAAAAGACAGACATCTTTCTAAGTGCATCCTAGGAAATATGTTTTAGTACAATGTTAAAATGGATTACTAAACATATTTTAAAAGATCCTATTTTGGAAAACATTTATAAAAAATTAGAAATTGGAAATATTATATTGGTGCATTTAGTGAAATCGTTAAAAAGCGGTTCTGCACAAAATTGATTGAGAGAAAGATGAAGTTTCTGCTCCTGTAAAAATTTACAGACTCAAAAATCCTATGTAGTGGTTTTACTCTGTCCAAAATGTGTCTCTTCATGTCAGAATTGACTCAAAGACTGTGGATTGGGTATCAAATTAGAGCCAAGACACATTAGAAAGAGTAAATTAAGCTCCAATGGCATCATGTGGATGTAGTTGGGAAAAGACAATGATTTTGTGACATTAAATAAGAATAAAGAAAATGTAAAATATTACATTAGAATTAGATCTTCATAGGAATTAATAAAGAAGAAAAACAGCAGTACTAATCTGAGTCAGTTATGAGCATAGGAGTCTCTCAGATTGAAACACATACTTCCAAAAATTGTTTAATGATCAAAGAATAAATGCAGTGAATAGAGGAAATCTGTCTTTAAAAATAAAAATTCTGGAAAATAAGTCAATTAGGATAAATTTAAATAATAAAAGAGAATTAAAAACTTTGTTTTACAGCAAAAAAATTCTAAATAAAAAATACATCTAAGTATGAAAACTTAATAGATTCATCCTTTTTCAGATAAAATTAATAAAAATATGTATATATTTATATATGTTCTAACAAAACTTTATAATTACAAAGCTAGGAGAGAAAAATAGTCAAACAACACCCAATGGGAGAACAATTTGTTGCAAAATAAGAAAGATCACACTAATTGGAGACCTCAATTCTCTATGTCAGAATGCCAAAGAACAAAAGAAAGTAAGAACTTGGAACCCCAACATGGCAAAAGAATCACATTTTCACCAGAATGGATTGCATAATAAAGACTGACAATATCAAGTGTTGGCAGGATATGGCATAAAAATCTCAAATACTTCTAAGATTAGTTTAAATTGATATAATGCTTCAGTAAAGTGTTTTGCATAACAATTCTGTTTTCAATATTATGTGTACCTACAATTCAGAATATGGTAATGTAGACATTAAAGATATACCAAAAATGTTCATAGAAGTACAATTTGAAGAGCCTAATGACCAATAAAAATATACTGGATGAAAAAATTGTGATACAGTGATTTAAAGAAGTATTACACAGTAATGAGAATGTATGAGCTACTGCTACGATGAACGGATCGATATCATCAAGTTAACACTGAATAAAATAAGACTAAAATTTTCTTTTGGATACAGCTTAGTAATAGACAAAATAAAGATTTTGGATCAAAAATCAAGATGATGTTCATCATGGAAAGCAGATATTGACTGTGCAGGGCTTGGGTTTTTTTCTGGAGTGAAATTGCACATAAATGCATATTACATGCTTATTATAGAAGACATTATGAGATATTATACTCCCAGGAAGTTAGTCTTGGAAACCCATAGAGGCAGTTCTGCCCTGTCCTATAGGGTCATATGAATTGGAAATTACTCAAGGTCATATGTTTGGGTTTTTTAATTTTGTTTTGTTTTTATTACACAAAAGTGTTCACTTATGAAAACTTACTGTAAGGTATCTTTGTGCACATATCTTTATTATGTGTGCACATTTCCTAGGTCTACTTCAGCAGTAATTTAAATTTCCTATAGATGTAAAAGGAATAAAAAACAACTATTATTGTTACATTGAGCATTGGCCACGATAGGGCAGAGTGGAAGCAAGGTGACTAGGAGGGAAACGATAGTAGCACGGAAGGTAAGGTTATTCTGGAGGCAAAAATCTATGTCACCCACAGGAGAAGGAGATCAAATATTTGGCCGCAACAAGCTGAGGATGCTGAACCGGAGACCAGCTGACGCTCTTCACAGAGAGCTTGCATGATCCCAAGTGAATAGCACCATTTGACTTACAGCCAAGGGCAAGGCAAACTGTATCTGGAAAACTCTATCCTTAAAGAACAAATCATTTCTTAAAACGTTCTTAAAGGAAATATTTGATACATGAAAGAAAGGAAAATTAAAGGATAAAGAGAGGCTGTCTACTCCTGCAAAGATTGAAACTCTCAGAACCCCAAAGAGGTAGGTCTGCCCAGTGCTAGCAGGTCGCCATGGGTTGGAATCGACTTGAGGACAGTGAATAAGCGATATGCAAGATTAAAGGGAAATGAGAACCTGGAAAAGGTCTGACATTTTATTATTATTATAACTAATTATTAGTTCATTGAATGCAAATTAAAACAAGTAAATATTGATTTATCAAATACTGATCACATTTTTAATGAAGAGACCCCAGACTCATAAAGATGTGGAAAATGGCCACTCTCTCTCACTGCAGATTAGCTTGTCATTTGGATTTATTATAGGCAACAGGAGAAGAAAAATCAATAATAACAACTAAGAAGACAACAAACAAAAAGAATCATAATAAAATATAATCAAATTTGTACATATGGAAGCATACAAATCATGAAATTGATGATAAACATGAATATTAAATGACATGGAGAATTATTTCCAGCATGTTGCTCATTTGAAAAATCAGAAATCATCTAATATAATGTGGTCTAATTTTAGTTTGTATTGATAGAGAGCTAAACTCAAGCATACACAGAAAAAGATTAAAATGCATAAGCACATGGTGATGACATCTGTGGCTAAAAGCATGGAAAAGATTCTATTTCCTCCTGGATGCTGTCCCTGCCCACCCGTTTTTGGTAAAATAATATTGTTCCAAACAAAAAAATATAGTCGTCCTCACTGCAACCGGGTCGGTGATCCAATAGGTGGTATGATTTGAAAGGGAGTCCTGGCAGCTCTAACCACAGGGTCAATGGGTCAAACCCGCAGCTGCAGCTGGAAGAAAAAGAAGCCGTGTGCTCCGGTAAAACTGTCCAGTCCGGGAACTCAGAAACCCTGTATAGAATGGCTGTGGGTCAAAATCAAGTCACTGGCAATGGGTTATTTTTCTTTTTCTTTCCTCCTTGTTCATAACGGCAGGAAAAAAATTAAAATGTACTCGAGACTTATCTTCTTCCCAGGTGTCTAAGGCTTAAAACACCAAGTTATCATTCTATTATGAAAAAATAAATCCATTCAGGATTTAGCCGTGCACAACATCCTTCAGAAATGTTTCCTGTCAGGGAGAGCCCATCACTGAAGGAATAAATTGTTAAGATGATGAACTGGCTATTCAAATACAAGATTAAACAAAGATCCTGGGACGTGTAAATGCCTTCTCTGAACATCAGTCATCCATTAATTCATCCCTTTTAATAATGCATTTCAGGTAGGGAAATCAGACTTCCGTTCAATTGCAGGTACTTAAGAACTGTAATGAGGATGATTTTATGTGATTTCACTTTGCTGGGCTATGTAATATGTTCTGTAACACTGAGGTAAACCTCCACATATTTCAAGCCAATTCTATGTTTCCTATTTTACATCCCTATCTTAGCTATTGTTGGAGATATTGGGTCTTAGAAATGCTCACACGCATGCTAAGGTTACAGTCTAAATGAATTGAATCACTTATCAGGGATCATATCTCAATTGTCCAAGAGTAAATTAGTTATAAATATGACACCATAAAATTCTAATAGCAACCAAAAGACAATGGACACCATATTAATCACATTTCTCCCTGGGCACCAGGACAGAAGCGGATCGTGGCGATCTTTGCAGACTCTGGCAGGTGTGCACAGGTGGTATGCAGACAAGGGCAGCAGGTATAGGACTAGAACGCATTTCTTCAAAAGGAATAACTGTCAGCAGGTCCCCCCTGTGATGCAGCCTGGACCTGATCTGGTTTCCAAATTTTTCCGTATTTTTGGTTTGGTTTTTGTTTGTACATATCAGAGGTGTTAGGTCATTGGGCATCACCCTCTTGAAATTGTGTTATACTATTTTTGTGTTTCATTATATGAAACCAAGCATAGATGAACCTATAGAGATAACAAGTAGAATAAGGGCTTCAGGGGGAAGGGGTACAGTGATGGTGGAAGGGTGAAGGGGAGACAATATTAAGAGCCCATGTAGAAAATGAATGGTTTGGAAACCGATTGTGGTAACAAACATACAATTCTGTTGGATGTGATTGAACAATGAAAAGATATGAGATATTTATTTATTCCCAATTAATAATATACTTTTAAAAACTAGCTCCTATCAAACATAAACATTCATTTATTTTACAAAAACAGTATTCATGGTAGATGAAAGAAATAGAACTTTCATAACTATCATAACTCTGAATGTCAGTCCCCTTCAAAGAATATGGAATGCTTTTTCTTATTGTGAAAAAGAAGTTAATGAATGCACAGTGGGCGAAGGAATGCTGCCAGATTGCTAAAAGAATGAGTCTTGATCATTATCCGCTTCCAGGCAGAATATTAAAGATGCTGAATGATCATGCAGAGCATACAAGTAAATATTAATGCAAAAGTTATAGAAGCAACATTTTATTTTTTAAAACACTTTATTAGGGACTCATACAACTCTTATCACAATCCATACATACATCAATTGTATAAAGCACATCTTTACATTCTTTGCCCTCACCATTTTCAAAGCATTTGCTCTTCACTTAAGCCCTTTGCATCAAGTCCTCTTTTTCCCCTCCCTCCCCACTCCCCTCTCCTTCCTTGATAATTTATAAATTATTATTTGTCATATCTTGCCCTGTCTGGCATCTCCCTTCACCCCCTTTTCTATTGTCCTTCCCCCAGGGAGGAGGTCACATGTAGATCATGTAATCGGTTCCCTCTTTTCAACCCACTCACCCTCCACCCTCCCAGCACTGCCCCTCAAACCCCTGGTCCTGAAGGTATCATCCGCCCTGGATTCCCTGTGCCTCCAGCTCCTATCTGTACCAGTGTACGTCCTCTGCTTTATCCAGACTTGTGAGGTAGAATTCGGATCATGATAGTTGGGGGGGGGGGAGGAAGCACCTAGGAACTGGAGGAAAGCTGTATTCTTCATTGGTGCTACATCGCACCCTGACTGACTCATCACCTCCTCTAGACACCTCTGGGAGGGGATCTCCAGCAGCCAACAAATGTGCTTTGGGTCTCCACTCTGCACTTCCCCCTTGATTCATTATGGTAAGATTTTTTTTCCCTGATAATGCCTTATACATGATCCCTTCGACACCTCTTGATTGCACAGGTTGGTGTGTTTCTTCCATGTGGCCTTTGTTGCTTCTGTGCTAGATGGCCGCTTGCTTACCTTCAAGCCTTTAAGACCCCAGACACTATCTCTTTTGATAGCTGGGCACCATCAGCTTTCGTCGCCACATTTTCTTGTTCACCCACTTTGGCTTCAGTGGTTGTGTCGGGAGGGTGAGCATCATAGAATGCCAATTTAATAGAAGAAAGTATTCATGCATTGAGGGAGTGCTTGAGTAGAGGCTGAAGGTGAGAAGCAACATTTTTTTCTCTCTTTTTTTTTTAATTTTAACAATTTATTAGGGGCACATACAATTCTTATCACAGTTCATACATATACATACATCAATTGTATAAAGCACATCTGTACAGTCCCTGCCCTAATCATTTTTTTCTCCTCTTTTCTTTTTTTTACATTTTATTAGGGACCCATACAACTCTTATCACCATCCATACATATACATACATCAATTGTATAAAGCACATCCATACATTCCCTGCCCCAATCATTCTCAAAGCATTTGCTCTCCACTTAAGCCCCTTGCATCAGGTCCTCTTTTTTTTTTTCCCTTCCCTCCCCTTTCCCCCCTCCCTCATGTGCCCTTGGTAATTTATACCTCGTTATTTTGTCATATCTTGCCCTATCCGGAGTCTCCCTTCCCCCCCTTCTCTGCTGTCCCTCTCCCAGGGAAGAGGTCACATGCGGATCCTTGTAATCAGTTCCCCCCTTCCAACCCACTCACCCTCCACTCTCCCAGCATCGCCCCTCACACCCTTGGTCGTGAAGGTATCATCCACCCTGGATTCCCTGTACCTCCAGCCCTCATATGTACCAGTGTACAGCCTCTGCCCTATCCAGTCCTGCAAGGTAGAATTCGGATCATGGTAGTTGAGGGGAGGAAGCATCCAGGATCTGGGGGAAAGCTGTGTTCTTCATTGGTACTAACTTGCACCCTAATTAACCCATCTCCTCTCCTAAACCCCTCTATGAGGGGATCTCCATTGGCCGACACTTGGGCCTTGGGTCTCCACTCTGCACTTCCCCCTTCATTCAATATGGTGTATATATAAATATATATATACACACACATATATATATCTTTTTTTATTTTTGCATGATGCCTTATACCTGGTCCCTTGGCACCTCGTGATCGCACTGGCCGGTGTGCTTCTTCCATGTGGGCTTTTTTGCTTCTGAGCTAGATGGCCGCTTGTTCACCTTCAAGCCTTTAAGACCCCAGACACTATCTCTTTTGATAGCCGGGCACCATCAGCTTTCTTCACCACATTTGCTTATGCACCCATTTGTCTTCAGCGATCCTATCATGGAGGTGTGCAGTCAATGATATGATTTTTTGTTCTTTGATGCCTGGTAATTGATCCCTTTGGGACCACTCGATCACACAGGCTGGTGTGTTCTTCCATGTGGACTTTGTTGCTCCTGAGCTAGATGGCCGCTTGTTTATCTTCAAGTCTTTAAGACCCCAGTCACTATCTCTTTTGATAGCCGGGCACCATCAGCTTTCTTCACCACATTTACTTGTTCACCCACTTTGGCTCCAGCCATTGTGTCGGGAGAGTGAGCATCATAGAGTTCCAATTTAATAAAAGAAGGTATTCATGCATTGAGGGAGTGTTTGAGTAGAGGCCCAAGGTCCTTCCGCCACCTTAATATTTGACCGATAAATATAGACACATAGATCTATTTCCCCATCTTCCTATATATATTTGCATGTACATGTCTTTGTCTAGACCTCCATGAATGCCCTTTGACTCCTAGCTCTTTCCTCCATCTCCCTTGACTTTCCTCCTGCCCTACTACCATGCTTCATCGCCACCTGGGCTAGAGTATACCTCTTCTCTAAGCAACCTTACCCTTGATCATTTCCCGCCATGCCTGCCACTCCCCCTTCTCAACCATTTGGGGTCCCATGTTTTTCCCTTGTCCCTGGGTTTGTTAACACCACTTCCTTACCCACCCTACCCCCCCCACCCCAAGTCCCCCCGGAACTGTCGGTCCCGTTGTTTTTCCTCCAGATAGTTCATCCAGCCTGTCCTATTCAGACAGACCTGTGGAGTCACTAACATGCATGAAAACAAGACAGAGGAAAACAAAGCAACAGTATACATTTTAAATAAGCTCACTCTCAACTATATAATTTTTAAAATGAAAACTTATTTTTCTGACCATGTAAACAATACGAAGACTAAAAATGTTATCCTTTGGTAAGATTTTCCTATTAATGCTGTATTGCTGATTTGCAAATTCTTTGCTGTTGTTTTGTACAATTGATTAAATTCTCACTTTTCATCAAGAAGCAAACAGGGAACAAGATTTTGTTGAACATGGCAGTTACCTGTAATGTCACAACTCTGCACTCTGACATGCAAGTGTATTTTATCACATCATGAATAAAACTATTTAAATAGGAGAAAATATGGTTTTTGCTTTTTATTTCATCCTTTAGTAAATACCTGATGCTTTTCCGTGTCTGACATGCAGGACCCACAGAATATAGTATGTGCATGCATGTGTGCATCTGTATATGTGTGTGTGTGCGTTTTACAGAAGCTCGTTCTGTGTAACTCTTGACATCAGTGTACAGTAACAATCCAGAAATCAGGAGTCCTTGCGTAGCAATATTGGCAGCTTGAACGCATCCGTCACTCTGCCTAAGGGAAGGTGAAGCAGCCTGTGTCGGTAAAGCTGTACAGCCTGGAACCTGGTCGGAGAAGTTCTACTCTGTCCTAGAGGGTCAGTATGCGTCAGAAGCAACCCAACAGTGTTGAGTAGTAATAAACTCAAAAATTCCAAACCCACTGCCATCAAGTCAATTCAAATTCATGGTGACCCTCCAGGACAGAGTCATTCTCCTCCTGTGGGTTTCCAAGACTAAATCTTTACTGGAAAAGGCAGCCTCATCTTTCTCCTGGGCAGCAGCTGGTGGTCTCAAACTGCTGATCTTATGGCCAACAGCCCAACTCATCACCCACCACACCAGCAGAGTTGTCCCTCTTCTTTTTCTGAGAGACCTTTTTTGATGATTTCGATACTCAAAAGGAAGCTTCCTCAACAACTCTTCCCAACTTCACCCATTAACCAAAATTTCACCATTATCGAATTCTAAATTCTGGCAGCACTTAGCCTAAAGTCTGAGAAGCTCGCTGACTATGGGTGACAGCGGGAGCCCACGATTCCTGGAACTAGCCAAGAAAGAAACCTCCGGTGAACTCCCTCTCTGCACAATTGAAGGAGAGGAGGAAAGTGGCTACTAAATGGGTGCATTAGTGAGTTGAGTACAGAAGGTCAAAACAAGAAGCCTGACTTGAACAGTTAAAACTTGTCAGCAGCTTCCCCCGATGATGCATGCTCGACCTGATCTAGTTCTCAAAATCTTATGTATTAGGGGGTTGTATTGCTTGGTTTGGTCTTTGATTGTACAGGGGGTATCTTGGGAGTGTTATGTCATTGGAAGTCACCCTCTTGAAGTTACGGTATATGTTTTTTCATTTTTCGGGGTATAAAAACCAGGACTGATGAACCTATAGATCGGCAAGTGGAATAAGGGTTTAGAGGGGAGTGAGCCATAGAGGGGGTGGCCAGGTGAAGGAGTGATGATGTCAAGGGGTCCATAGAGAAAAAGAATGTTTAGAAACTGAATGGACTAGCAAACATACAATTCTGCTGGACATGATTGAACTATGGATGATTTGATATATGTAGTAATCCCAAGTAATGAAAAAAAATTTAGTTCTTATTCCATTTGTTAACCCATTCTGCAAACACGCCTTAGGTTCTTTTATTTTTTAAAAAACATTTTATTAGGGACTCATACAACTCTTATCACAATCCATACATATACATACATCAATTGTATAAAGCACATCCATACATTCCCTGCCCCAATCATTCTCAAAGCATTTGCTCTCCACTTAAGCCCTTTGCATCAGGTCCTCTTTTTTTTCCCCTCCCTCCCAGTTCCCCCCTCCCTCATGTGCTCTTGGTAATTTATACATTGTTATTTTGTCGTATCTTGCCCTATCCGGAGTCTCCCTTCCCCCCCTTCTCTGCCCTCCATCTCCCAGGGAGAAGGTCACATGCGGATCCTTGTAATCAGTTCCCCCTTTCCAACCCACTCACCCTCCACTCTCCCAGCATCGCCCCTCACACCCTTGGTCCTGAAGGTATCATCCATCCTGGATTCCCTGTGCCTCCAGCCCCCATATGCACCAGTGTACAAACTCTGCCCTATCCAGTCCTACAAGGTAGAATTTGGATCATGGTAGTTGGGGGGAGGAAGTATCCAGGATCTGGGGGAAAGCTGTGTTCTTCATCGGTACTACCTCGCACCCTGACTAACCCATCTCCTCTCCTAAACCCCTCTATGATGGGATCTCCATTGGCCAACACTTGGGCCTTGGGTCTCCACTCTGCACTTCCCCCTTCATTCAATATGGTGTATATAAAAATATATATATATACACACACATATATACATATATATATCCTTTTTTATTTTTGTATGATGCCTTATACCTGGTCCCTTTGGCACCTCGTGATCACACTGGCTGGTGTGCTTCTTCCATGTGGCCTTTGTTGCTTCTGAGCTAGATGGCCGCTTGTTCACCTTCAAGCCTTTAAGACCCCAGACACTATCTCTCTTGATGGCCGGCACCATCAGCTTTCTTTGCCACATTTGCTTAGGCACCCATTTGTCTTCAGCGATCCTATCATGGAGGTGTGCAGCCAATGATATGATTTTTTGTTCTTTGATGCCAGATAACTGATCCTTCCAGGACCACTCGATCACACAGGCTGGTGTGTTCTTCCATGTGGGCTTCGTTGCTTCTGAGCTAGATGGCCGCTTGTTTATTTTCAAGCCTTTAAGACCCCAGTCACTATCTCTTTTTATAGCCGGGCACCATCAGCTTTCCTCACCACATTTACTTGTTCACCCACTTTGGCTTCAGCAGTTGTGTTGGGAGAGTGAGCATCAAAGAGTTCCAATTTAATAAAAGAAAATATTCATGGATTGAGGGAGTGCTTGAGTAGAGGCCCAATGTCCTTCCACCACCTTAATACTTAACCTATAAATATAGACACATAGATCTATTTCCCCATCCTCATATATATATTTGCATGTACATGTCTTTATCTAGATCTCCATAAATGCCCTTTGACTCCTAGCTCTTTCCTCCATCTCCCTTGACTTTCCTCCCACCTCACTACCATGCTCCGTCACCACCTGGCCTACAACTATACCTCTTCTCTACTCAACCTTACCCTTGATCATTCCCCACCAGGCATGCCACTCCCCCCTCTCTACCATTTTGGGTCCCATGTTGTTCCCTTGTCCCTGTGTTTGTTGACACCACTTCCTTATCCCCTTACCCCACCCCCACCCCAAATCTCCCTGGAACTAGTGTCCCATTGTTTTTCCTCCAGATAGTTCATCCAGCCTGCCCTATTCAGACAGACCTGTGGAGACACTAACATGCAGGAAAACAAGACAGAAGAAAACAAAGCAACAGTATACAACCAAAGCAACAAAAAAGCAACAAAAACAAAGCAACAAAGCAACAAAAACAAAGCAACAAAACAACAAAAACAAATCACTGACAAAGAACAAAACAAAATACTTCACAAGAGAAAAGCTTGTAGTTAGTTCAAGGATCATTTGTTGGCCTTTAGGAGTGTTTTCCAGTCCAGTCTGTTGGGTCACCATGCCCTGGCCCCAAAGTCCACTTTCAGCATTCCCTGGGACCTTGCCGCTCCATTCCCTTGCTGTTCCGCTGCACTCCCCCAGTGCTTTGCCTCTGTGTTGTGGGATCAGGTCAGGTGCAATTCCCACACTGTGTCTCCGGTGCTGTCCCCTGTATTGCCCTTAGTCACTGAGGGGCATCATTTCTCATAGCGGGGCCAGCCATGTTGCTCTCTCTGTGGACTGGCTGCTCTACTCAGGGATATCATCCTCACGGCCTGGTGGGCCAGGCTGTGTTCCACTCTCTCCTCCTGCCCCTTCATCTGTTCCCGTGTGCTCTGATCATATATGTCCATCTCCTGGAGCTGCAGAGTCAATGTCATCCATGCCTTAGGTTCTTACAGTGTGTCTAGGAGGCAGTAGGCATAGATATCTGTCTAGACTGTGGCTTCATTTTTCCTAGGCCTAGCTTTAATTCCTGACTCAGCCACATGGAGACTAGAAATTTTGGTTAAGTGACTCAGTTTCTCATCCTCATGCCTTTTCATTTGTAAAGCAGATGATGCGAAGTGTAACTCTATATGCAATAATTTTAAAAACTTAATGAGATAATAAATATAAAACACTTGGCTCATGAAACAAGAACTTAATGAGGGTTAGTATTGTTGCTGTTGTTACTATTATCTTGAACTTGGGTTACTGAAGAGAAAAATTAAAATGTGTGATAGCCAGTACAGTATCTACAGAACTGCCTAGTCTTAAGAAGGGGGAAAAAGTAGCATGCAGATGAAATGGTAAGCATTTCAGTACCAATGAGGGGTCCGTTGTTAGGAGGAGCGAGGCTCACAGGCAGCAGCACAGTGAATGGTTAAGACTTAGACTAGAGGAGTCAGTGGCTTCTGTTCACATTCTGGCTCTATCACTAACCAGGTGTCACTGGGGGCTGGTTATGATGCTCCGTGTGTTTCGGGTTCTGCAAGTGAAAATGAAATATTAACAGTTTACTTCTTACAAGGTAATTGAGGGGATCAAGTGCAATGATATTGCAAAGCAGTGATGGCACTGCTTGACACAAAGTGTCTAACAAATGCTAGTGGTTATTTCATATTTAATATATGCTAGTGACCATTACATGGTTTACTTTGTATCCAACTCACAACCTAACCTAGTGATGTGCAGCAAGCATCTGCTGATTTGTTAGAAGTAATAAATACTAGACCACAACCCTGGAACTATGTTGTCATTAATTTTAAATTGAAGGAGAAGTAATAAATATGGGCTGTAGAAATAAAATGAATGTGTATGAAAAATATCTAATTTTATTTTCTCAATAAAAAGAGGGAAGAAACTGATGTCTACATGATAGTATGTGGGGAAGTTTGAATCTTGTCGATCAAAAGCACATGGAGTAATCTGATTTTTTTAATGTAATCTAGAAATCTCTTAGGTTTCCCTGCCCCTGGGATAATGGGTTAAGTTTGACACTAACCCCAATTTCTTGACATGAAAAAGCTCATAGGATGCTTTGGAGCACTCCAGGCCTCCAGGTATCTTTAGTCAGTATTTCCCACACTGTGGTTCTTGCACTGAGACATGCTCATCACTGCTCCATATAAGAAAAAACAATTTGGGGTTCTCAGTGTCAAAAAACATTGGGAAATATTGATAAACAAAATTTAGCAGGTTTAACCCTAAGGGAATACATTACTAGATCAAGGGGCTCAGGACCATAGTCCCAAGGGAAACCAAGATCAATAGGCAAAACAGAGTCCACAAAGAAAACATTCTATAGCCCATGATGAGTAGCAACGTGGGTCTTAAACGTTTGTGAATAGTCATTTAAGGGGAAACTATTGGTTTCTCAGAGACTGGAGAGAAGTTGAGTGGAGAAAATAAAGTATTCATAAAAGCAACTAGTCCCGTGGACTAATGAACCACTGGTATCACTCTGCATGACTCTTAGACCAGAAAAACTAGACTCGGCTTCCACTACCAGCTGCTCTGAAAGGGGTCACTTTAAAAGGTCATAACAGAGTGGGAGAGAAGTGTAGGACAAAACTCAAAATCATTTTGTAAAATTGACCAGGCTTGTCAGTTGGATAGAGACTGGGAGAATCCCTTCTTCACCCTTCCTGTGTCACCCCCACGCTCAATTTTAGCCAAATAATGAACAGGTCTATAGGGAAACAGTAACACTAGAAAGATATACCCACTTCTTAGACTAAGCAGTCATATCAAGTCAAAAGGGCAGTATTCAGAAGGACAAAGTTCAGAAGGGTGAAGAAACGATACATGGAAGCAGGAAACAGAGAGGAAGTGAGGTAAGTGATGTACTATGGAGACTGCAATCAATGACAGGAAACAAAATACATATGAATTGTTGAATGGGAAATGGGTTTGCTTTGTAAACCTTCATCCAGTTTACAATTTAAAAAGTTCAAAAATTAACCAGCTTTCTCCCCCCACCCCACCCCGAGGATTCTTACGTATATCTCTAAGGAGGTACACACACAATATCACCCAATTGTATTTGGCTGGGAAACTCTTTTCTCATGGGAAACATATCAATAGTTTCTATTGCAGAGATGATAGCTTTGAATTCTAATGTCTTAATTGGAAGAAAAAATGTAAGGCAAAATAGCAGGATATTTGGATGATTATATTCACATGTTGGTAAAAAGTGGTTTGATGTATTGAGTATCCATGCCATGCCAGAAACAATACACATGTTTACATAATCCTGCAGCAACTGCATGAAGTACATTTTTATCAAGACTATTTTCAAGATTTTACAGGTGCAAATATTTAACTCAAATATTAAAACAAAGCTCCACAACTAGAATGAGATGGTGGGGGAGGGGGAAGCTAATTCCATTAATCAATAGATTTGCTAAGCATTTGGAATTGAAAAATGGGAGAAAGACTAGAAAATAAAGAGAAAGGTTATTTCAGCATGTGGATGCACAATTTTCATCTTTTTCTGTTCATCATCTCATCCTGAAAAATATATTAACCAAAATATGTTCACTACTGTGAGTAAAGGAGAGATTAAAGTTTGAATAATACAAAAAAGCACAGAGCAAGTGCAAATTACTCTAAGGAAAAGTGCAACATCCCACAGAAATGTTAACAGAGTTCATGCATTTCAGGATGACTGTTTATTTACTCTCCCCTGGATAAATTTCATAGCAGTAGGATACACAAATAATGAGTGTGTTTCCATAGATCTGGTTTCCTTTGATGGAGTCCTGGGGTAGTAGAACCAGTTACGTGCTGGAGTACTAGATGAAAGCTCGTGGTTCTAACTCACACAGAGGTGCCTAGGAAGACAGACATGTTCATCTGCTTTTGAAAGGTCACAGCCTTGTAAACGCTATGGGGCAGCTCTACTCTGCACAAATAAGGTCGCCATGGTTCACAAGTTCTCAGTGGCAACTAGTTTTTTTATTTTTGTTTTTCATTTTGTTTTAATGAAAGACCAGTAAGATTAAGGCAGATACATTTTAAAAACTACATGAGATTGAGTTCTCGAAATCTATAATGAATCACTGTCAAGATGCCATGGTACCCAGTAGAATGGAATATATAAAACTTGACACAGATGAGTAATTGGTACTGTTCACTGAATGAAAATACCTTCTGACTCTATTAATGGAACAATTTTTGTTTATAAAGAAGCTATAGTGTGGCTCTTGGATCAGAGTGACTGACACAGATAAAGCACACCTATGCACCATCTCTCCAGAGTCCAAGCGCCCAAAGACATTGATTGCCATTAGCAGGTATTGCACCAAGAGTTGAGTATATATTTGTTTGAATCTAAAGTCTATGCTCTTTCTACTACAACACACTGCCTCCTCTAAAAGATACTGAGAATCAAAAAGGTTATGAAATATTTGTCTTAGTTACATAGTGCTACCTTAACAACAACAGCAGCAACAAACCGAAAGGTTAACTTTGAAATAACAAAAATTTATTTTCTCACAGTTCAAGAAACTGTAAGTCAGAATTCAAGGCAAAACCAAAAATTCTAGACCTTATTTAGGACCTCATTTTCTGATAGGCATGACTCAAACTAAAAAGAAACGCCTGGAAATATCTGTTAATAATCAGAAAGTACAGAGTAGAAAGTATGAATCTAGGAAAATTGACAGTTAATCAAAAATGAAGTGGAACACACAACGATCGATATGCTAGGCATTAGAGAGCTGACAGATTGTTATTGGCCATTTTGAATCAATCATATGACTTACTATACCAGGAATGAAAAATTCAAGAGTAATACACATAGCACTCATCATCAAAAAGAACATTTGGAGATTATCTTGAAGTACAGTGCTGTCAGTGATAGGGTAAGATCTATCCAAATACAGAGAAATTCAGTCTATACAACTATTATTCAAATTTATGCACCAAACTCTACAGTGATGAAGACATGGAAGCATTCTACCAACTTCTTTATTTTGAAATTGATCAAACATGCGATTGAGATATATAAATAAATATTTTCAGTTCTAATACAAAAACTGCAAAGAGGAAAAGTAGCTGAAATGTGTGGCCTTGGTGATAGAAATGAAGATGGAGCTCGCACGATAGATTTTGCAAGACCAATGGTCTATTTGATGCAAATACCAGTTTCCAACAACATAAACTGTGACTGGACATATGTACTTCACCAGATGGAATCAACATGATGACAGGGAATCAAATGATGACAGCTAAGGGAAGGAAATGGAGAAGCTCAATAATAGCAGTCAAAACAAGGCGAAGGACTGACTGTGGAAGAAATCTTAAATTGCTCATAAGTGAGTGCAGGTTGAAGTTCAAGAAAATTACAACAAGTTTCCAAGAGAGCCAAAATGTGATCTGGATTTTATCCCACCTGAATTCTGAGAGCATCTCAAAAATAGATTTGACAGCTTGAATGTTAATGACCAAAGACTGGCCTAGCTGTGGGATGTGATCAAGAATGTCATACATGAAGAAAGAAAAAAAGTCCTTCAGAATAGAAAGAAGAAAACAAAGTGGATGTCAGAAGAGACTCTAAAACTTGGTCTTGAACATACAGTAGCTAAAGCAAAGGCAAAAGATTATGAACTAAAAGAATTAAACAAAAAAATGTCAAAGGGCAACTCAAGAAGACAAAGTAAATTATTACAATACAATGTGCAAACATTTATACTTAGAGAACCAGAAATGAAGAACATACTCAGTATATTCCAAGCTGGAAGAACTGAAGAAAATATCAAGCCACAAGTTTTAATATTAAAAGATTCTATGGACAAAATATCTCAATGATGCAGGATGAAACAAAGAAAGATGGAAGGAATACACAAATTCTCTCTACCAAAAAGAACATTCAACCATTTCAAAATCAAGGACCAATGATATTGAAGAAGGAAGGCCAAACTTCACAGAAGGAATAAGCAAAAATCCAGGCCCCAGGAACTGATGGAATACCAGTCGAAATGTTTCAATAAGCTGGAAGGATTCGCTCATCTATTTCAATAAATAAGATGGAACACTCTACATCACTAAAGCATAATGAACTGTCAAAGACTTCATGGCTTGATGGAATGTGGAAGACAGAGTGCTGAGTGGTTACTCAATCACAGAGAGACAAACATGGTGTGAGACTATTGTTAAAAAAGAAAAATTCCAGAAAAAAAAGAGTTTTCATACCATAAGAAACAGATTTTGATGGTTGAATGAGTTGGGGGTATTGTGGGAAGGAAAGGGGCGGGAGAAAAATAAACAGTTTTTTTTAAAAATCTGCCATTGCTAGAATCTTTATGATGACAGTGAACCACAAAGTTTGGGAATTTGTTCCATCTGAGGAAAATTTTGTATTTCACACACACATGCGACAAGGTAGGTGTATGTCATGATACTATCCTTTCAGCATGCATAATCAATTTTTATCCTGAGCAAAATAATCCAAGAAGTTGGCTTTTATGAAGAAGAATGTGGCGCCAGGATGGGAGGAAGCTTTATTAAGAACCGGAGATATTCAGATGACACAACCTTGCTTGCTCAAAGTGAGGAGGACTTGAAACACTTGCTGATGAAGATGAATAATTGCAGCCTTCAGAATGGATTACCACTCAATATAAAAGACCCAATTCCTCCCAACTGGATCAATAGACAGCATCATAACAGACAGACAAAGTAGCCAAGAATTTCATTGAGTTTGGAGCCACACTCGACTGTCATGGAAGTAGCAGCCAAGAGCTCAAATGACTTACTGCATTGTGCAAATCGCCTGCTCAAGACCTCTGTAGAGCGTTGAAGATCAGGGACATCCCTTTGAAGACTGGGATGCATCCGACACAAGCTATGGTATTTTCAGCAGCTTCAGATGCATAGGAAAGTTGGCCAGTGATTAAGGAAAAGCAATGAGGAATTGAATACAGTTGAATCATGGTGTTGAAGAGTCGTGAGGGTACTCTGAACTGCCAGTAGAACAGATGTGCAGCCAGAATGCCCATTAGAAGCCAGGATAGGGGGTTTGTCTCAAACACTTGGTGCATGTTATCAGGAAAGATTAGTCCCTGGAAAAGGACATAATGCCTGGCAAAGGACAAGGTCAGTAAAAATCTTGACCAGATTGACACAGTGGCTGCAACAATGGGCTCAAACATGACAACAATTGTGAGGATGGCACCATACTTGTCACAGTTGCTTTCTGTAGTACCCAGGGTCTCTATGAGTTGAGACCCACTTCACAGCACTGAGCGACAACACCACAGATCAGTCAATAAGTCCAAATAACCAGTCTTTTCCTGTTGCTCAAGCAGGCCCTGTTTTGTCTGTTTCTGCTCCTAGTAACGACCAGCTCTTCTTGTTGCTGCCCACTTAAATGCTCATCCCCTACAGTGATGTGTGTGAGATGGGGAACTCAACTGAATCACATTGCTTTTGCAGGTTTTGAAAACTTTCCACGGTTGACAGGATGTTGTCATACCAGTTTTTATTGCTTCTGGCTAGTGGGAGATATTTGTGTTTTCCTGGTGTCCAGCTTTAGTAGGCTGAGCAGGTTTTGCTGTGTATCTTCGTAAGACACCATTTACAGGTGATTAGGCTTAGATCACACCTACTCTGCGTTGCCTAATTAACTTCCAACAGAGTTTCCAAGTAGGGTCATGTTTACAAGCATAGGGATTAGGCTTCAACATATATTTTTGACACAATTCAACCCATAACAGTGTGAAATAACCTTTTTTTAAACCCCATCTCAGAACCATTTTCATCTTTTGTCTCCCAGATATCTTGGAAAAAAATGATTCAACCCAGTACAGTTTTCAGTTTGGGGGGCAGTTCCCAGGATACAGAACATTGTCTTGAGTTTTACAGTTCCCTGGTGAGTAAGCCAAAAAAAAAAAACCCTACTTTTGTTCCCATTTTTAAGATGTATAAATTGAGGCTGACATAGCTGCACTGAAGCCCTCTTGGCCTCAGAGGTTTCAAGACCCGTACTTTATGCAACAACTTTGAGGAGGGTGAAGCAAAGCGTAATTATCACTGAGAATCATACCTCGAGAAATATGCCAGCATTTTAGGGGTACTTTTGGGAAACAAATCTATCCTAAGCCAAATACACTCTTGCTTTGAACAATAAAATCATGTTTGTGTATCTAACATAGATAGGTAATCATATGAATGAAGTGGGTTTTTTTTGGGGGGGGGGGTGTTTTGCCTTCTTTTAAAATTAACCTGAAAACAGCTCCCCCTGGCTGTTCCTAGAAGCCTAGCCTGTATTCCCGCTTTGCGCCAACCTCCAAGGCTGGGCTCCCACCGACCAGAGTAGCTAAGTAATAGGCAGGTGATTATTTTTCCCCTCTTCCTTCCCAATACTCTTTCCAGTCCACAAAACTTCCTAATTATCAAATCTCCAGCGCAGAAGTCAGACCACTTCCCGCTCTGGTGTCCTCACCAGCGCTCCCAGAGTAGCCGCTGTCCGGACATTTTAGCTCCGTTTATATCAGATCCTTGCTCTTTAATAACCGGAGGACGCCGTTCTTGCCATCAAGTGGGAAGCAAGCTTTTCCTGGAGGGAAACGCCGAAATCTCGTTTGGAGAAAATTCCAAGTCTCTTGCC
This sequence comes from Tenrec ecaudatus, assembly GCF_050624435.1. Taxonomy (NCBI): domain Eukaryota; kingdom Metazoa; phylum Chordata; class Mammalia; order Afrosoricida; family Tenrecidae; genus Tenrec; species Tenrec ecaudatus. The sequence continues at coordinate 67,836,162 of NC_134535.1, forward strand.
TAATAGGGAACCTGGAAAGCCAGAAAGCGCTTTCTTCCCCAGCCGAGCATGCTCAGCAGTTCCAGCCAGCTGCTTCTCTGCTGGAGCAAAATGAGTTTCTCTGGTCCTGAATTTGAACCCACTAGGAGCAGGACTTCTGATGGCAGTGGGTTTGGCTCACTGGTTTGGGTGGTCTTATTGAGGACACAGTAGTAACGGGTCATTCCCCAGCAGAAAGGCGTGGCAATCTGCTTCTGTAAAGATGACAGGGTTGAAACCCCTTTGAGGCAGTTCCACTCTGTCCTACAGGGTCACTAAACCGAAACAGGAAAAAAGACGTACCAAAGCATGGCAGTGAGCCGATGCCAACTCACAAGGACCCTCAAGGGCGGTAGAGCTGCCCCAGGATTCTCAAGGCTGTAAGAGAATCTTCTTGAGGGAAGCAGACGGACTGCACATCCCTCTCCCTCCTGATCTGGTGGCAGGTGCCACAGCGCCCTTGGGTTAATCAGTAACAGGGCTCTTAAACACCGCATCACCCAGGGTCCCTGAGGCCCCTGTGAATCGGAATGGACTCCGTGGCCACAGATAGGGATTATTTTGTTGTTGATGTTGCTGCTGCTGCTGCTCTTCTTTTGCTGGGAAGAACGTGCCTTTGAAGTCCCTGGGGATTAACCTTCAAACAAGGGTGGGAGGCGAGGCAGGGAAGAAGGCGTGAGCAATTGGCCTCTAGAAAATGACCTGGGGACAAGAAAAGGAGAGCGAACTTGATCGCTTGGCGAGGAGCTGGCTGCCAGGAAACTCCAGTGCACAGGGCGAGTGGTCCACCCGGCTCCAGAGGTGGAGGGTGTGCGGGTCTGAGACGCAGAGCTTTCCAGGCGTCCTGAGTCCCCGGTGCGCACTAAAGTCCGGCCCAGGGAAAAGGAGGGAGCGCAAAATAGATGGGGCAATGCCAGGTCTCCGAGTTTCTGCCCAGGAAGAGCTGGAAAGCGTCAGGATTTCGCAGGCTTTTCAGAGGATTCGGAGAATCGCGCGCCCCACCCCTGCCACGGTGATGTAAAAGGGACAAATTGCTGCCCTGAAGGGAGGGGACCCGCCACCCACCGTGCAGGGGCGGAGGCGGGAGGCGGCGGCTCAGGCTCCAGCCACTGGGAAGCCAGGGAGCGCGTCCCCAGGAAACCAACCCCGCCTGAGTCATTGAGTTCGGAGTCCAGAGCTTGGAGCGGCTCCGAGCGCACCTCCAGGGCTTTGCCAGAGTTGGAAGCGCAGCGCCGGGGCCCAGAGCTGCTGCCCCCGGCACCCGCCACCCACAGCGGCTGGGTGGGCGGCGGGACTGGGAGACCCGCGAGCCGTGGGCGCCGGCAGCTGGGCGTGCGGGGCTGGGAGTGAGCAGGCGAGGGCCGCCGTGGGGGGTCGGAAGCGACTTCGTCGGGACAGCATGGGCTTCTCGGGGGACTCCAGCGAGGGCCCCGCGGACAACTCCAGCTCCTGGTGGCCCCTGGTCCCCGGGAGTACCAACTTGAGCCGGGAGACCGAGGCGCCTGGGCAAGGGAGTGCCCTGGAGCAGGACGTGCGGAACGAGGAGCTGGCCAAGCTGGAGATCGCTGTGCTGGCCGTGACCTTCGTGGTGGCCGTCCTGGGCAACAGCAGCGTGCTGCTGGCACTGCACCGTACGCCGCGCAAAACGTCCCGCATGCACCTCTTCATCCGCCACCTCAGCCTGGCCGACCTGGCCGTCGCCTTCTTCCAGGTGCTGCCGCAGCTCTGCTGGGACATCACCTACCGCTTCCGCGGCCCCGACGGGCTGTGCCGCGTGGTGAAGCACCTGCAGGTGCTGGGCATGTTCGCGTCGGCCTACATGTTAGTGGTCATGACTGCCGACCGCTACATCGCCGTGTGCCACCCGCTCAAGACGCTGCAGCAGCCGGCGCGCCGCTCGCGCCTCATGATCGCGACCGCCTGGGTGCTGAGCTTCGTGCTGAGCACGCCCCAGTACTTCATCTTCTCCATGATCGAGGTGAATAATGTCACCAAGGCGTACGACTGCTGGGCCACCTTCGTCCAGCCCTGGGGACCCCGCGCTTATGTGACCTGGATGACCGGCGGCATCTTCGTGGCGCCCGTGATCATCCTGGGCACCTGCTACGGCTTCATCTGCTACCACATCTGGCGCAATGTCCGCGGGAAGACCACGTCCCGCAAGGACAAGGGCGCGGAGGGCGCCACGGGCAGCGCCTTCCACAAGGGGCTCCTGCTGGAGCCCTGCGTCAGCAGTGTGAAGACCATTTCCCGCGCCAAGATCCGCACGGTGAAGATGACATTGGTGATCGTGACGTCTTACATCGTCTGCTGGGCGCCCTTCTTCATCATCCAGATGTGGTCCGTCTGGGATGAGACGTCGGTCTGGGTCGGTAGGTACTGGAACAGAGGTGGCAGGTGCGTGGGTGGAGCTGTGTAGGCTTGTGACCGATGGTGTCTTTCCGAAATCTCCTTCAGGGCAGGGCTTCTTCAACTTCGCCTGCCTATGAATCACTCCCGGAAATTGTTAAGGTGCAAATTCCTGGAGCCCACACCTTTTGATTCAGTAGATCTGAAGTGGGGCACAGGAAGCTGCCTTTGTAGCCTGAAAGCATCCTAAAACCTCAAATCCAGAAATTGCACCCTGGAGTCAGCCCCACGAGGACAATACAGAGTGATGCTTCTGCCACCACCGTGGTAACACCTGGCTTTCAAGTCTGTTGGGTACAGGAAAATGATTGAAAGATCACAGCTGGTTTTCAGAAAAATTGTGAAAGTATTACGCTTGATATAAAATTTTGAAGTTATGCTCCAAGGACCAGGGTCTAAAAAGATTTTTTTTCTGGAGAAAGATAAAAATCATGAGTTCTAATTTAGCATTTAAATAACATTCCATATCATCATAATCTCCGCCCCCCTACTTTAGCCTTTTGAATATTGTGTCAAAACAGACTTATGGATAAGCTCTACATTTGTTAATTAGCTGATTTGTCTCTCCTCACTAATTTGACCACACAGCCATGGCCACAACTATCTACACCAGTGTGTTCAGTGGTTTACTGAGAATGGTTTCTACATCTACTTAGATTGCTTGATTTTAATTCCTCAACAGGCGTGAGAAATTGTTTTTGAAAGTATCCCTTTACGATGCATCTTGTTATTTTCTTTTAGTAAGCAAATTAAACTTTTTTCCAGATCAAACATGATTATATTCTAGGAATGCTAAAGGTAACAATTGTAGCTGGATTTAGGTGTGTGAGGGGAGCTGATTCCTTTTGGTATTTGGAATTGCTGTAGGACAATATATTAATCCCACATGAGTGTGAATTTAATTTATAGAGATAAAAATTCTTGGATGGCAGGTTGTGAAAATACAAAAGGCACCCTTTTGTCAGCTGTATCTTGCTTTGCTTGAGTTTAATAACTTCTTCACATTATCAATCAAATCAGAAAGCCATACGGATTATAAATTTTATCAACCCAAACCCACAGATAAACCCAAACCCACTGCCATCCAGACAATTTTCTTGATGTGGGTGTTAGGTCCCATTGACTTAGTTCTGACCCACAGCGACACTAAGCACAACAGAACAAAACACTGCCCAGTCCTGCGTCATCCTCACAATTGTTCCTTTGCTGGAAGCCATTGTTGCAGCCACTATGCCAAAATCCATCTCGTGGAGGGACTTCTTTATTTGATGTCCCTCTACTTTCCCACAGGGGGCCTTGGTGACATAATGGTTTGCATGGGCTGCTGAGCATAAGGTCAATGGTTCGAAACAACCAGCTGTTCCACTGGAGAAAGAGGTACGGTCTCAGAAACTCGCAGGGCTGTTCTACCCTGTCCTGCAGGGTCACTGTGAGTCTGCATCGACTCGATGGCAGGGAGTTTGTTTTGGTTTGGGTTCTATTTACCATGCATTATGTCCTTCTCCAGGGACTGGTCTCTCCTGATGACATGTCCAAAGTATGTAAGATGAAGCTTTGCCATTCTTGACTCTAGTTCTGGGGAACACGCTGTTGATCTGGAAGATGACCCGTAACATAGAGTTTCGAGACTCTGACTGTTTGCAGAGCAGATAACCTCAGCTTTCTCTAGAGGGGGCGCTGATGGGTTCGGATGGCTTCCAACGGCTACGCCTGGGAGCCAAAGCGCAACCCCCTATGCCACGAAGACTCCTGAGATGTTGATACGATTGCTCAAATCTTCCTCATTCGTGCAAGGGTAGCTTGATGGTTTCCTTTTTATTTTTAAATATGGACTTAGTCAAGGATCGTGATTACGGGCAGTCTTAGCACAGACTGTGATTAAATAGCCTGTAATTTGTTGTGACATAAGTGTGAGAAGTCCCAGGCTGATAGCAATAAATTAATTTAAGTGATTAAAATTAGACAATTAAATATTGCTTTCTGTCAAAACCCAGACAAATGTTTAATTAATCAAATAAAAACAACTAAATTTTATACCTTTCAAGGACCTCTTTCAATAAGTCCTTTCTGTACAATTTTCATAAGAACATGATTAGTATATTGAAAAAAAAATTTAACTCTGGTCCACAATACCACACTGTTGTCTATGTTATTTTGATGAATACAATGTAGTAGATGTGGTTATAGAATCATGAAGTTTTGCTGAAATTGAAGTTATTCCTTAAATGCTGTGCCCAAGAAATTATGTTAGTGCTACTGTAAAGGATACAAGGATTTTTAAAACGAGTGATTTCATATTCTTAATCTGAGAATAACTTTCCTGTGGTTTGCCTACATTCTACTTCAAAATTCTAACAGCGATTTAAAATATTTTAATTAATGTCAAGACATCTCCCTTAGAATAAGGTGTTATGGCCAGGTTAGATTTCATACACCACCCATTTCTCTCATCAGCAAAATGATTCATTTTCTATAGTAACGCATATTTCTTTTTCCTAGTTCAAAAGTCAATAGAAAAATGAGCTTATTCAGTTACATGAATTTGACTACTGAAACAATATTCCCTTATGTTTTCACACAGATTCAGAAAACCCTGCCATCACCATCACCGCCTTACTGGCCTCCTTGAATAGCTGCTGCAATCCCTGGATCTACATGTTTTTCAGTGGACATCTCCTGCAAGACTGTATCCAAAGCTTCCCATGCTGCCTAAAAATGAAGCAACAATTCAACAAAGAAGATTCAGACAGCATGAGCAGGAGACAGACTTCTTACACCAACAACCGAAGCCCAACAAATAGTACCAATATCTGGAAAGACTCACCAAAATCTTCCAAGTCCATAAAATTCATTCCTGTTTCAACCTGAGCTCCTTATTTATGCAGATTCTTGAAACAGATACTTTGTTTTTTGGTCAATTTGCTGACTAGACTAGAAATCGTGACAACCAATGACCATAGAATAAGTACAAGTATAAATCTATTCGTTGGGGACAAGGCTGTGTTTCTAGTTGTATTTTCACATCACTATTACCAAGGACTATTTTATTTTATATGAACTGTTCATAAAAGACAATGGACTAAAATTTGTGCTTCTAATTCCCAGAAATGTAACAGGCATTCTGTGTTTAGTAGAAAAATCACAACCACCTGGCTTGATCTTTTTCTTGTTGGTTCCTTTTTTTAAAAAGAAAAGTTCCTGGCATAACTAAGGTTTGATGGATTTAAAGGGCTTTGAATGTTGGGCCAGGGTACTCTTTCTGAACAGAATGGATCTAGAAAGCACTTAGGAGAGACTTTAGAGAAATTATGCTTCCTTAGGGGAAGATCACTTTTTACATCAGAAAATTCAAGATCAGATTTTGCCTCAGGAAACTCAGCTTGCAGTAGTGGCCTGGAGATGAGATGAGTGCTCTGGGAAGGTCTGGGGGCTAGGACTCGTTGAAAAAGAAGCAAACCGTTCAGAATGAAAGGAGAAATTTCCATGAGAAGCTATAAATCATCCTAAATTTCAAAACAGTGAGTTTGGAACTGGCTGTGCTCTCCATGCTTCCTCGTGGTTTATTGGCTCGGAAAAGCATCCTCTCCTTGCTAGCCGCTAATGATTACAGAAAACGCTGTCAACCGGCCCATTAGCCTGTTGTTTTCCCTTCTACTGAGAGGTTGCTTTAAAGCTAACCTGGTCTAGGGAAGGCCCAATTTTACTAGAAAACTAGGAAAAGGATTGCTTCGAGGTGTTTAGACTTCCTCAATGCTGGCAGTACCTGCTGGCCAGTGTTGTGACGTATCCTGCCTAGGGATCCAGATTCCCAGATAAGAGAATCGGGATACAAAATGCACCGCCGCCCCCCCCCCCCGCCCCCATCAAAATGTTATCTCCTTTCTTTCTCATCTCTGGTGCATTTAGCACTTTCAGAATTGAGAAGTAGCATATGAGGAGTGTAAAGGGAACTCCCGTGTGCCTCGTCTGCCTTCAGTGCTAAAAACATATCATGTCTCTATTCCCTTGGTTGTTCGTTGGTTTCCTATCTCACTGGACTGTTGGGTGGGCTGAATTCAAACACAGGTGTGCTGTTCCAATGCTCACAGTTGCTTGTATGATACTCTTGGGAATCTTCAGAATTGCACAATGTCCGCCCCCCCACCCCTGTTTATTTCTCATCAGCTAAAATTGGTTGTTTCACATCTGAGATATAAAATCCTAAAATTTAAATATAGCTCTGCTGATTCACTGGAAAGCTTGGCCAGCCGCCACTAAGTCTAACTTGCAGCCCCGACGACATTTCCTGATTTCAAGAAAGAACTTGTTTCTCTTCAGAGCGCCTGCAGCAGCGGCACCTTGGTGCAAGATCTGCAGGCAGCCACCCCACAGCGCAGTCATCTGAGCGCAGGGGCAGGGCCTGTGGCAGAGGTGACAGCCTGGGAAACTGTCTGGGACGCTGTCCAGGAGAGTTGCTCCGAGTGGGAGCAGCCTCCATCGCAGTTGAGTTTGGTATTTCGGCAGGTTTCCTGGCAGTCAGGTAAATCAAAGTCAGCCAAGGGCATCCGTTGGGTTCATTCCTAGAGAGAGGTAAATTATTATACTACTCGGTGGTTGATATCGCATTGTTTTGTGAATGGAACTCAGGGTTTTGTTTTCTCCAAGCTATTTTATGTAGCTTCTCCTTTTGAGAGATGAGGCAATGGTTTCATGATACATATTTTGAATGCCTCAGAAGAAAACACTTGCTTTTAATAGTGTTATGCGCATGCCTGGGACATTCCTTTTGTTTTGTTTTTGCCCCCACCGCCCCTTTGTAGAGAGGATAAGGAGGAGCCGGCACTGAGAGAAGCTGGACGAACCACTTTACTCCTCTTCATTCTTCGCTTTCAAAAATCTCAGCTCTTTGACTCCCTGCATTGATATGCCCTTAAAAATGCTTGCAAATGCTTTCTGAAGATTAAGCCCTCAGGGTTTCCAATTCTTCTTTCCCAAAATAACAAACCTACCTCTTACAGGGTGTCCAATGGGAACCACCAATCAAAGATGAGTCACTGCATCTTGGTAAAGCTGCCATCCCTAACTCGGTCAAGCCTGATGACATGTTCTTTTTCATCCAGCAACTAAAGCCTTTCCCATAGGGCCAGGCATGGGCGCACTTTTTCTATGTCCAGTTCTAAAATAACCACCTTTTGGTTCTTACCTAGACTCTGGTTTACATCGTTGACGTGTGCCCCGAGTAAAGCGATGAGACTCGTTTCTGGAAATGTCTTGTCAAACAAGGTGCACCCCTACCTCTCCATCTGTATTGTCTGCTTTTAAATACATCAGGAGAGAGTTGGCAAAGGGTTGGAGAGAACATCCTCACAGGCTCTGCTTTAGGCATATGCTCAGCACTAGCAAGCATATAGTCGTAATCTCTGAAGTTTCGGCTTGTAAGTTTATCGTAACGAGTTGTTTATGTTATGCATCCAGAAATGACATTGCTATTTCCGAAAGCAAATGTGCAAAGGGGAAGAGTCTTATTTCATAAAGAGGGAAAGTATAGGTGGTAAGGAGGAAGAACATGTCTTGGGGGCAGACGGGGCGGGGATGGGGGGGATTTCCTTTTCCTGGCCTAAGAGAGGACTTGAGATACCATGTCAAATGCAGGCTTGTGGTCAAGTTCAGCCACGGGGCATCACTGATTTTGTTCGTCTGAGTTACTTTTGAGAAGTTCCTGCAAGTGTACATGTAAGTATAGGGAATATAAGTGGCAAGCAAGCCATTGGAAGGGGTAAATTGGTGTCACTGCCTGTAGGAGATTTGATTAATATGAGTTGATAAGGAAAAATGTTTATGCACATAAGAGGTTCCCAGTAAGGCCACTCTGAAAAGGAACCAAGTAACCACTCCTGACAACAGCAAATGCACAGGCTAAGGGCATGTCATCTTAAAGTGTCAACAATTAGCTTTTATATAGAAATTTCTTTTTTTTATAACTGCAAAGAAAATTAGTACAGTTCTTTATCAATTACGTGCACTTGTTCTAGATTGAGAATGTTCATCATCAACAAATAAGCTGCCAACTGTAATGGAGGGAAAGGATCTTTTTCAAAGTCATAATATGCAGTGTCCTCCCAGATTTATTACAGTTCCTTGAACAAACAACAATGGATGATTAAGAAGGAAACTTGAATACAGTTGTAGCCAAAAGTAAACTAACACAATTAGGTTCAAATTTTCATTAACCAGACTCCACAAAAACACTACTGTTTTGTAACTTAGTTGTGCATTCAACTTTACATCAAAGCCGCAGTGGTTTGCACTAGCACTGAAGCCCAGTTAGACACCATCTACTCTGTTGTTGACTGTCATAGTCAAAGAAAGAACTCTAGTTTAAGGTAAGTCCAGGCTGCACCATCTGGCATGCTGCTTCTGAGGACACAGAAGCTACCACCGCAGCCTTGTCCTCCTCTTCTCTGTGTGCCTGTGTCAGGGCCACTCCTGACACTGGCAACACTTAGAAAGCAGGATCAGTAGAGGGCAACTCAGTTGAGAGAATGAGTCTTGATTGTAATTTGACTGCTGCCAATTTGAACACAATTTTAAGGAATCTTTCAGAGAAGGGTTATTTCCTTTGAGCCCACAAACCAAATCCCACCACTACTGAGTCGGTTCCCACTCATAGTCAACTTATATAAGGTTTCCAACACTGTAGATCTAGCACAACAGCCAAAATGGACTAAATCATATTGTGTGATTCTATTGCACACAGAGGTATTTTAAGTGTGCTGTTTCAATGCAATTTTAGGGACATTAAATCATCATGGATGAATAAACTATGTATCTGATCTCTATATAGTATGTGAGTACCACAAAAATTGTACATAAAAATTAAATGTCATTATTTTCTTTCATTTTATCATATATATGTAATCAGATCTTTTTACATGAATAAGAACAAACATTATAAAGTGAGTTTTTTTAATGATCCAGGATCAAATTAGCAAATTCAGAAAGAACATTTGAGACTAAATATTATAATTATATGAAAATAAGGAGCAGCTACTATTAATATAAAAGTTAGCATTTGGATATGTGAAAGTATGTTCTATGATGTCTTGCTGCATTGTTGTGTCACATTTATGGAGAATTAATGTTATATAGTAAGTATTCTTTGATTTTTAGAACTATTTTCAACTGTGCTGTATATGCTATATAAAAGAAATTCAATGTGTTATTATGGACTAGCTATATGATTCTAATTTTGAATGGATGTTGAAATATTTTGTGATTGTTCATAATTGCCACTTTACAGACAGAAAAATTGGCTTGTGGTATAATATTCAAATAACTGGCACATGTATTCTTCAGTTTTACTTTACATTGACTGACTTGTTTCTATAAATAATAATAAAATTCAGATTTGTTTCAAGTAATCATTTTACAATCTAGCTTAAAATAATGGATGTTCAAGTTATGTTTTAAAATATAAGACTTATTTTATAGCTGGTACTGTTGATAGGCTTATATTTGGGGCGTGGGACTTTGTGCTTATACCATTACACTATAGCAAGAACAGGCGAAATTTTATAACTGCCTTTTCCACACATTACAATCCAGAAAGCCTATCAATTTTCTCTGGTCTAAATCATGACAAACAATCTCACTGAGGCCATGGCTATCATTCTAGTCTAAAATGCCATCTCTGTTCAATTATTTGTAGGGGTTGCTTCTGCAGAGCGGTTAGCAGAACTGACTTCAAGTGTCCAAAGTTCAAGCCCTTTGATTTAATAGCATTAAAATTAGAATTTCCCCCCGGTAGGCTAAGGCATGCCAAGAATATTCGATTTCATCATATGTTGCACTTCCCCCCTCATTTAAATGGAATCCTAGTAACATGGACTGAAAGACCGATTTGAGGCTTGGCTTAAACTCTAAGAGCAGCTAATGCCCAGAATGGAAGAAACAGAATTTGAAGTCATTTCAAAATACCACTGGTACTTTTTAAAACCACCATTATTTAAAAGAATTAGACATTGTCAAAAATAACCAACGGCTCTGACAAATATATTTTCACAAAATCCTAAGGATCCAGGAAAACCGTAATACTAATTCCACCATAAACCAGAAGAGAAACATAAAGAAACATGCTAGGGTAAATTTATTTAATTCATTCTCCATCTCTGAGCTTTCTTAAAATCTAGAGTTTAGCATTTCTTACATCCTGCTCCTCAAATGCGCTCCACACAATTGCTCTGCGACACGCGTCAAAATGGCGTGTGATGTTGGGTTATAAATCTGCCTACCCCAAGGTGAGGATATCATGCTTGTCTTAAAAATAGGGGCTAGAGTCCCTTCATTTTTCAAGGATATGCCTGTAATACTGCCTGGTGTATAGTAGGTAACTAATGTTATTAATATTTGTGTGTCCATACATTGGATTAGTTTAAAAGTAAGAATCTTTCATTAAAATTAAAAATATGGTATAGTGTAAAAAGAACAAAGCTGGGAAATCAGGTGTCCCAATGTAGCCATCATCTAGAGCTGATTATCTTTAAAAGTCACTTTGATGAACTTGGCTGCCTCAGTCATATCAAACTGGTTAAGGAGGGAAAAAAGAACTTACAGATTTAAGTCCAAACTTAACATGACCTTAATGAAAAGCTTTTATCACTGGCACAGTAAAGAACACCCATCGCCAGGCAAAACCTAGTGGAAATAAAACAGAACTTCAAATTCAAAGTGTATATTTATTGCTACCTCCTCCGAGCTAGCTTCCATAATTCACCAAAGCATTTGCTTGGGCCACAGTCACATAAGCTGCATCATCAAGTGTCTACAATCACTCCTGGGGTGCCCCAAACCTTTCAACATCCTTTGACAATTCCAAACAAACAATATAAACCCAGGTTGTTGGTGGTGATGTATTATTTATTTACCTATGTATATATTTACATCATTTCATGTACCATAGAAAGTCTTCCCTTACCTATAGATCTAAAAGAAATCTTAAGGAGTATTCTGACGGTCTTAGCTCACTCTTCCTGGCTCCTTTTTCTTCTTGGATCCTTATGCTTCCTTTCGTCCTAACAATTTTGTTTTGCACACACCTGGCTGCCTGCACAGTGGGATTTCCCTAAAGGTGAGGCAGCCATGAGTGATGCATCAGAAGACCCAATGATTCATACTCACTCTCCTCAAGAGCCATGACTATTTTTCTAAAGGAAATTGGTCTCTGGTCATCTTTTTTAGGACCTTGCTCAGCCTGCTCCTCTAGCAAGATCCCAGCTTCTACGTTCCTAATGGTCAGAAATGAATGTCTTCTTCTTGGTTAAGTAGAACCATTTAACTTTCATTTGTCTAAAATAATCTTACCTAGACTATGCCTTTCAAACCTTTGTTGTGTCCTTAAAGTGTTTTCCTAAACAAAAGAACCATTCTGACCCCCATAGAAAAATTATTTCTGTCCAACTAGGTCGGAGGATTCCAATTCTAATATACTTTCAAAATAAACTTTAAAAATTTTCATATCTTTTATACTTGCTGTAAAGCACATATCGGGAAAAAAAAATACCATGGCAGAGTTTATTCTGACAGGGGTCATCTTTCTAGTGGTTTCCAAACTGCTGAGCTTGCAGTTAGCATCCCAGTGTGTGGCTTAGTAATGGGTTATGCACTGGGCTGTTAACCCAAAGGTCGGCAGTTAGAAACCTCCAGGGGTTCCAAGGGAGAAAGATGAGGCTTTCAGCTCCTGTAAAGAGTTACAGCCTCAGAAACCCAAAGGGGAAGTTCTACCCTGTCACATAGGGTCACTATGGGTTCTAATGAATCAACCTGATGGCAGTGAAAGGATACCAAAACAATTCCAATTTTCTCCTTCATATATGCCTACATAATCCTTGAGCAACTGACATTAATTCATGTCTGAGTAGCTGATTTTCCCATGAAGGGTGCACATAAAGATTATATCAGAAAAAAAAAGATTGTATCAGATGCCCATCCTATAATACTCTTACATGATGCTAATCTGGGGTAAGTGAATTTTTCTACCTCTTTTGGATTATCGTATGCATTATTTTGATTGCAAATTATATAACAAGTACATAAGCTAAAGTCTTATATTTTAATATCCATTGTGTCCTTAAGGATCAGGCCTAGATTTTCGCTCTACCATGTTTACGTGTAATTATGTTGTATTGCAGCATCTTATAGGACAGGCTCAGCAACAACTCTAAGATATTTTCAAATAAATCAAAACAAAAATACCTTTCATGAAATATTCTTTCACCTGGATACTTGTCAAATACTCTCCTAAAGTAATACATATCCCTTTCTCCTTTCTTTACTCTTTACACCAATTTTAAATTTCCTTCATTTAGCAGGTCCCTCTTCTATCAGTGATTCAGTTTTTAGGCAAACATTAAATTGTTCCAAGTAAAAGTCTTCCTTTTCAATCAAAATGTGAACGTTATCTCTTGTTTCTTGGGTTGTGTAGTGTGTCAGAGAGAAACCCAGGGCCCAATCCAAGATCCAAAGCAATAAAATTTGTTTGCTACTAAAGAGCTCCTGAAAGGAACCTGCGGTGGAGTGAAATTTCATAATATGACCCTTGACTGAAGCTGCCATAACTTCCACAAAATCAGTAGGCAGGATTCTACAATGAGGGCATGTGTGACACGTATTGAAGAGATTTGTCAGTTGCTATTACTACCCTTCTGGCAATGACGAGCCATCTTTGAAGCAGCAGAGTTAGAGAAAGCCCAGGGCCATCAGAAGAGCATGTTTCAGATCTCTGTCTGAGATCAAGGCTAAAGGCACGTGGAACGGAGCAAGAGCAATAGTGCAGAGACATAACTAAGACTGAGGGAGAACAACAGGCTGGTGTCCTGGCCCATGGCAGCAAAAGCCATGGATGGAGAGGCTGAATACTGGATGGAGACATGGCTGCTGGCTAAGGAGAGGTCTTGCTGTGGCCAATCACTGTACACTTAGTGTTTGCTGATTCTGTTGTAAGCTGTCAACATCCTGAATAAGCCACCATAATTGTGAGTATTGTCTTTGGCCATTGTGACTACCTGTAGCACTCAGCAGAGAAGTGAAGTGCTGGGGGCAGGGGAGGTGACAGTTAGTGTCCAAATTAGATATAGAAAGATTTAGGATAGTGGCATGTCTGTCCTCTGTCTCTTGGAAATAGGGAAGCCAAAAGGGGTCAGATATGGCTCCTCCATGCCATTCATTACAGAAAGAAGAGCTTATGAGTAACAGAGAACCTTTAGAAACCTCAGAACCCAGTGACTGTAGTTGGCAATAATAAAGGTCTGGTTTAGATTTTTACCCAACTTTCTTTAAAAAATAATAATAAAAGGACCCTGACCAAAAATGTGAGCATTTGGGGAATATCTCAACAGGTAATTATGAAGTTCGGAACTTGTGCTGATGCCCATGGGGGAAGTACAGTAGTTAGCTCCAAACCCACTGAGTGGTTTGTTAGCATCCAGAGAAAAGTTGTGCTTATGTGTGTACACACACATACCCAGCAGTAAAGAGTTAAGCCATAGTTTATGTTAAGCCATAGTTTTATTAAAGCATAGAGTCACTTCAAAAGAAATGAAGCAGGACCCCCTCCCAAGGAGAGAAGGGACTCTTAGCATAGTGTGGCAGTTACATAATGTTCTGTCAACATGAGTGAAGGGGTGGAGTCTATCCTGTCAATACCTCTGTGTGGGCATGGTCTTCTCCTGAGGATTCTGGGAACTTCTTCTTCCCTGGAGCCAAGACACACACTCTCCCTGCGAGAAATTCCTGTTGGCAAGCCACATGGAGATTCACTGATGGAGCCAGAGTCCTGGAGCTGGATGAGCCATGTGGAGACCCACACCAGGGCTAAGATGCTTCCACCACCACTGGATCCACAAGACTTTCTACTCACTGACCCGTGATCTTCCTATAGTCTGCATATCTGAATATGTAGTGTGACTCTGAAGAGGAATTTATAGACTAGACATGTGGGCTAATATCGGACTTGTGGACTTGCTCTGGACTGGGCTGGGATGTTTTCTTAATATGCAATTACTCTTTTATAAAGCTCTTTCTTATACACCTATGACTGTCTATGAATTTGTTTTCTGAGTCAACCTAGATTAACACACATAGATAAGATACACTTCCCTTCAGAAGCAAAGAGGGTTCCCCCTTGAGACTTGAGAGAGGAACATTGTCCAGGGCAGCGTTCTCAACCTTCCTACTGCCGCAACCCTTTCATACAGTTCCTCATGTTGTAGTGACCCCCAACCATACAATTATTTTCATTGCTACTTCATAACTGTAATTTTGCTACTGTTATGAATCCTAATGTAAATATTTGATATGCAGGATATATTTTCATTGTAACAAACTGAACATAATTAAAGCATAGTGATTAATCACAAAACAATATGTAATTCTATATTGTGAAATATTTACTTCTAATTACAAATAAATGAAATTTTTTCTTGAAGCATGGGTAACAGTCTTAATAAAACAATATAAACTACATTGCTACATTTTGGGACAGTATGCATAAAAAGCCAACATCAGTGAGAAGGTTGAGATAGCTTCTTTCTCACCAGATCAGAAATTCGCGGGGTAGTCTTTGTAAGAGCACAACAAAGACCATCTTCCACAACAAGTATGCTTCTGTATTTAGACTCTATAACCAACACACTGGAAAACCCTGTTTCACAAAGATATGTTGTTGGAAATGGAAGAAGAAGGCGCAACACAGTCTTAGAACAGGATATGACTGCAAACACTTGATCCAGAATTTTGGAACTGGCATGGTAGAGAAATCACTTCTCACTGTATCACTATTAATACGTTCAATGAACTCCTCTTGTGCTGTCTCAGGAACATGCTCAACTTTGACTGTGAATGGGCTTCTAGCAAGTGCAAATGGGGTGTCGGGTAGATTTGGAAAGCACGATGACATTTCATCTACAACCATGTGCAAGTGTTCTTTCACAGAAATTATCATCGTAATCTTTTTGTCTGGTTCAATGTCATGTTCCTCAATGAAAGTAGATAAGGTAGGCAACATGTACATTTTATTTTCATCCAATTTTGGGGGGTCAAAACTGAAGTTTCATTTGGAATGATCAAATCTTTTCAGGAAAAATCGAGGCATGATGCATTTGGTCCTTACAGTGATAAATTTAACTCATTCAAGATGGCAAAGATATCGATCAAGATATCTGCAGTTCACTTTTATCACTGAAAAGTGCTTCTAACTTCGGTCTTGCTTTCTGATTAAAAAAGTTTTGAAGTCATCATGAAGCTCAAAAACATGTTTTAAAACGTTTCTTCTCAACCACCACCTCACTTCCGTGTGAAATAGCCGAGCATTATTTGGCGCATCCAACTCATTGCACAGTTGCAAAACCAGCCGACTGTTTAAAGTGCTTGCATTTACAAAATTGACAGAACTTATGACGCTCTTCATTACTTCTTGTAATTCTTTTGGTAGCGTCTCCATTGCTAATATTTGCCTATGAATTATACAGTGAATTCCAATAACTTTTGGTGACTCATTTAGTACCAAACGTTGAAATCCAGATCGATATTGAATCCAGAGCACCATCTGGGCAAACACCACAAACGTTTTCCCAAGAGATTTAATGCTCTTTCAGAAATGAACTATGTCAAATACATCATGTGCAGTAGTTGTCGTTTCAAGAGGTTTGCAAAAAAGAAACTCATCTTTAAAGTTGTCATCATTAATATACCTCACGTAAACCAGTAACTGTGAAAGTTTGCAACATCGGTAGATCCATCAAGCTGGATGCTAAATATTGGCAGTGGAGCAGATTTAATTCCCTGGATTACCTGATCAAGATTATCAGTAGACATGTCATCTATTCTTCTGTGGACAGTGCCATTCGATAAGGAAATTCCACTCAATATCCTAGCAAATTCATCTCCAATCATAACTCGAGCAGTCTTTGGCTGCTGGCAACAGTAAATCCTCAGCAATGGTGTGAAGTTTCATAGCTCTGGAGATTCTGAACGCCACCAAATATGAAGCTTTAACAGCTGTTACGTTTTGTTTGTGGTACTCGCCACCAGTGTCAAGTCTGACTTTCTTGCTTCCATCAGCTTTGCTTCTAAAATAGTTGGTGTCCTTGCCGGCAAAGCTCGGGTGCTTGCTATCAACCCAACATGTAGCCACTACCCCACTTGTGCTCCTTATGGCTCCATATCCTTCCAAAAATGTAATAGTCAGGATATAAGCTCCAATTTATGGATTTCTAATATACTAGTTTCCATGTAAATATGCATGGAAAAAAAGATTTCCTTTCCAAAATAGAAATAATGTCAAAGTAATAAAATGATATTCTGATTTTATCACTAAAATACATGTAAATCAATGGATTAAAACTAAAGATTAACTAAATTAAATTAAAATGTATAAGGTTAAAAAAAGGTGTTTTAGTTTGTTCGGTTTCCTAGATGGGCTGATAGAACTTCACAACAAATAACACATGGTGGCTTCTCAATTCCTGCTGTCACTATTGAGGTAAGACCATACTGTAAAGCATCCTCACTACATTTTCTTTTCTTAACGTTCTCCTCTACACGATCCATTGTCATGGAATGGTTTGCTAATGAAAATAATATAACAATAGTTTTAATAATACAAAAGATGGTATATGACATAGTTCAGTCAATATAATTCATTAAAGTTTCCTATGATTCACCATTCTGTTGTAGTTTTTTGCATACCTGTTACTATCACAAGGGGCAGTATTCACATCAACCACAGCTGAATATAAAAAGATGAATCAGCATCCAAATTAAGTTCCCATGGTACAGATACATATATTTTTTGTAGTAGTTGATTTTACAGTACCTGATTTTACATTTACCCAGTAATTATAATTCATGAAGTGTCATTTTACCCCCAATACTGCTGCTTTTGTTAATTCCCTAGCAGACAGGGCAGAGCCCCTTTTCTGTCCCTGTCATTGCCCACTGAAGAGAGCAGGACCCAAATTCTTTTGGGAGAGTGGATGAAAACCAATCTGGCTTCTCCCTGCTGATAATGGGGTGGTGTGGCCCTATGAGTCTGCTTTCTCCATGACCCTGTGCTTTATCTTTTTGCCTGCTGGAGAAAATGAATCACCTTTCCGTGAACCAGTCTCCTTGGAGGACGGGGGCTGCATCATAATAAGATGCTTCATAAAGGAATTGGCTGATATCTACTCAAAATTGTCTTCATATGGAACCGCTGAAGACACAAATTTTACCAGGGTATTAAATAGACCTGGACCAAAAATTAGTTGTAGGATTATCAAAAGCAAGGGCTCAAAAAGGTAAGAGTCAGTTCAGAAAATGAAACCAGAATGCACAGATTCATGGAGTCTTTGTCCACCAAGCTAAGGAGCAAGACAAGCGCTATTACAAGTGCTTTCGCTCTGATGTCAGGGATCTGAGAAAGTGGTAGGGAAGACTTCTAGGCCACGCGAACAGCTTATTTTAATCAGTCAAGTATAGAAGAGGGTGAGAAAGACTTGGGCTGAGGTCACCTTTGGTGTCTGAGCTGTCCTCTGAGGGTCTTGACGGTCCCGGTGTGTCTTCTTTGTGCTAACTTTGCTAACTAGAATTCAGATGCCATCTTGAAGGTCCAGATGGATTGGCTATACTTTGTTTCTGAGAGAGCAACCTCAGGCTTTTTATGAGTCAACTGAAGCTATATGGCTAGTTTTAAGAAAAGACACATTGTGGCAGTTAGTGAGGATACATTCTTACGGACTTGCCTAATTCTCACACTGGGATCCTTCTCATTGCCTACACTCCAAACAACTTACTGTATACTTTCAACTTGCACTTATCATCCCGCACAAGCTGGTACAACCAGACACTTTAGTGTGAGACAGTTCCATACGACCCTTGTTCTGAATAGCTGCAATTGCCTCTGACCTTCTGTGACTTACTGTGCCCATGTAAATTCTTTTATTTTGCTAACCCTCACATTAAAAATTAAGCAATCACTAAATGTGAAAATGCCATCTCTTTAAACTAAATTTTATCAAAGGATTAAGTTGTTCCAGAGGAAAATTCTTCTTATCTTTCTATCTCACTAGCACCAAGTTCCGAAGCTAAATCAGCCACTTGGGAAGGGGGTGTGGTGTGGTGTGGTGTGGTGTGTGTGTGTATGTGTATGTATGTGGGGGGGGGCAGAGAGGCCGGTTCCTCCTCCATACACTTTTTCAGCTTTTTTAGCTCAGGTTTCTGCCTCTTAAAGAAGAGCTTCAAAACTTCCAAGGGTCCACAGTAGCTTGGGTCTTTATCTTGGTTGAATGAGCTTGTGTCAGGGTTTTGAGATTCTTTAATTGGAAAGAGATGTATCCACGACGTGACTCCTTGAACTCTGACTGCTGCTGGGATAGATAGCAACACTTGTTTAGGTCTCTCCTATATTGGACTCAACTGCTTCAGTGACCTGGTGTTACTTACTGGCTGTAATCTAATAAGCCTTGCTGCGCTTTCCCAGGTTTATAAAATGTTTTAGAAAATAGCTTGCTTCAGTCAGGTCTTTTGGTGCTTGCACGGAGAAGGGCCTGGCATGCGTAGGCTCAAAGGGGGATACCTGGAGAAAGAATGAGGGGAGTCTTTAATCATCCTAAGAGCTAACAGAACAAGCATGGAAGACATCTGAACCCTTCACTTGACTTTTAAAATCTCTTCCTAAAAGTGAAGCAGGGGACTCAGGAACACATGGGGGAGACTGACTATGTGAGATAAAGAGTGTTCCCAGGTGCAGGGCAGAGATGAGGTAAGAAACCTCTTCACCGGTAGCCTGTTAATGCCAACAATTCAGAGAGGGGAGGAAGTCAAAAGACCACCAAAAGAATGTTAATACAAAACATGTGTCCAGTCAAAAGCTGATGCACGTACTGGCAACGTCCACACATACCCAGCTCCTCAGGCTTGATGCCAATGATGGTGCCAGAAGGAGTTAGGGAACCCGGGTCCCCTCAGTCAACAGGATCTGTTGTCACCAAGACCTGCTTGGGGCATTGATGAGCTGGGTATCCTGCAGTCCCACGCTGGACTCCCGCTCCCCTCCCCCACCGGTGGTGCTTGGAGGACCCTCCCCTATGGCCCGCACACTGGAAGCAGCCAGTGGTCCCCAACCATTCGGGATCAGGGCTGGGGAGGACAGGCAGAGCCCTCACCCTGTGGAGATTGAAGGCTGACCTTGGCCGCAATAGCAGCTCCAATAACTTGAGCTGTTCCAGAGGAAAATTGCTTGTTCTTTCTTTTCCTCTTCCAAATTCCAGTTGTTGTACACCGAGATTGCTGCAGTTAGAAGTTCATTTGGGTCGGTCCGGGGTCCCATAGCTTTCTACTTCAGTGTCTGCAGGAGACAGAGTAATAAAATGAGTATTTAGAAAGACACCCCCCCCCCCAATCAGGTGTCAATGGATCTGTATTGGAAACGCTCTGCATTGCCTCGACGAGGTAGTTTCTGACAATCCCCGCCCTGGGTCACTTCAGCAATTTTTGAATAATTCACTGGTTCGATCTGAGTGTCTTTCCTTTCTTCTAAGAGGCAGGTTTTCACACAATCCCAAGCTGCCCTCCCTCCTGCCCCTACCAGGCCCTCCTGAACATTTCCTTGTGGATTCTGCTCTGGGAAAACTGTGGCCCCCACCAGAATAAGGTGGCAGCGGTGGCTTGCGAGTGGCCAGCTCTGTG
Source organism: Tenrec ecaudatus (assembly GCF_050624435.1). Taxonomy (NCBI): domain Eukaryota; kingdom Metazoa; phylum Chordata; class Mammalia; order Afrosoricida; family Tenrecidae; genus Tenrec; species Tenrec ecaudatus. Next base: position 67,856,289 of record NC_134535.1, read on the forward strand.
CTCAGCAAGTTTGTCATGTGTTGTTCCTCATCATCGGTGCTGCAGCTATAAATAGGAGGCCCACGAGGTCCTTCGAGGTCAAGTTAAAAAGGGTTGCTATGTGCTGAAAATGTTAAATAAGTCCGTTAGGGCCCTTGGAAAAGCTCCCATTTAGCTTTACAAACTTCCAAATCTCTCACACTAAAGGGAACACATACTTTCATGATCTTTCCATCATTCATGCCACTTCCGGTAGGGGCATAGTGCAGGAGGCAGGGCGCCCCGATTCCTGGAACTAAAGTTAGGCTGGTTTCTGCCTTATCACCAGGGGGAGCTGTTGGCCTCTATGGAGATGCTGGGGGAGAAAGCGTCTCAGGAGACGCTCCCGGGCTGATTTCGCTGGTGCTAGGGCAGACTGTGCTCTCGGAGGATCACGCAGGCCTGCACATAAGGTCCTTTATTCTATTTGCCCTCCTTTCGACAAAGCAAATCTAATTGAAAGATGGTATTGTAACTCAGAGATCTGTTGGCTGGCCAGGCCTCGGAACTTCTAGACTGATGAGAGCCAAATGGTGCAACAAAAGAAAATCATTTTCTTCTGCTTCAGGCGATCTAAAAACAATTCCGGTCTTTCCCAGCGTTTCAACAGGTATCTCAAAGGGCTATCATCAGGCACTGATGCGGTCTGCCCAGTCCCTGGTAAAAATGACAGCAGGAGAGAGAGATGTCCACAAGCCTCAGGTGCCAGTGTTCTGAGAATAGAGGCTCTTTTATAAATTACAGCTTTTGAGGGTACTTAGGGGTATCCCCCTGGTAGCCTTCTTAGCTCTATCTGGAGAGGGGGTCCCGGTCTGGGGGTCCAGGAGGGAATTACTGGGTGCAGGTCAACGGATTCCTTCTATCTCCATCCGTTTCTCCCAGAGAAGTTCCATCTAATCAGGGCAAAACCTGCAGTCAGGTGTAAATGACATTTCTTAGCTTCTTCATAGCACCACAAGTGGAAAGGGTTAAGTCAATATGAACACATACCAGACTTAACAGAAGGCTTAACAGCCCCCTAACTGGGAGTTGCCTTCCCAGGAGCTCCATAATTGATTGTCTATTACTATGCATTTTGTAGTTGATGGGTGTAGGGTCATGCCCCAAGCCATAGAAAAATCAATCAGTCTCAGGCAGTTCCCAAGCCCAACTATGGGTTTATGGTCTCAATATCTTCGTAAAACTCAACATTTGCAGAGTACCCAGCCTCTCAGAGTAAGCTTTCTTTAAGGTTATAACTGTAGAAAATAACTTTTCAACAAGTCCCATCCCTGACAGTGTCCCAGAGGAACTAAAAAGTGGCAAAGACTTCTAAAGGCAAACGCCAGGAGTAATTTATTGTGAAACTCACAGAGCGATTGGCGCTCCCCCTCTAATGGCCTTTTGGTCTCATAAGGTATCTTCCAGACAGAAAGTGAGAAATCGAGGAGGGAGAAGTTTCAGCGTGAGAAAAACATGAACAGGCAAAGACCTCGCCTCTCCTCTCCGGAGATCCACGGCATGGGTCGCGAGTGTGCTGCTCTGGGCGCTGAAGGCTCCTGTGGACATTACTCAGAGGCAGCTTCACCCGTATTACATGTCTCAGAATTCATGCTCCCTGGTGGGATAGGGATGCAGGCCGACAGGAACCAGGTGAGTCAACCCCTGGACCCATGTCTACTAACAAGGTTTGGACCATAGGCGTGCGGACTCAAAAAAAGCTAAGTTGCCATCCTGTTCTTCAGCCCAGAGAGGGACTTGCCCCTCCTCTCAGGCCCCAGGAGGGACGTCGTCTAGGGAATTGCTTCTAGTTCTCCAACGGGAGGGGGGCTTGCCGCTCTGAGATGGTCAAGCTACTTTGGAATCCGTTGTTGCACTCATCCTTGGGTTTCTGTTCTCTCTCTCTCTCTCTCTCTCTCTCTCTCTCTCTCTCTCTCTCTCTCTCTGTGTGTGTGTGTGTGTGTGTGTGTGTGTGTTCCAGATGAGTTTTTATAAAGGACAGAAGAATATTCAAGTGTTACAGTCGCTGAACACAAGCAAACTTGTGAGACCGCATATCCACACACATGGTGGCCTGAGGCTAGAGCGACTGTGTCATAGCTACGTGGAAGGGTGAGACAAAAACAGAAGTGCCGGGCAATCTTGTGGTCCCTCTATTTGGGACCTTCAGCTGGGAGGCGTGGTCGAGGTATTAGTTGACCACATTGGCTGAATTAAGCCCACCTGAGCCTAGTTTGGGCTACCCAGGTGTGCCGCCCACCTGGCTCGGGCCTGAATTGGCGCATGCCCAGGAGTCTTTACGGCTGGCTGAGGTTCGCCTGGTTCTCCGCAGCAACCTCCTGTAGGGTCCTCCAGGCATGGAGCGGGACAACCCCCTGTCCCTGTTTCTCGCTACCTAACATTTCCCCACTGGAGAAGTATGGGCCCAAATTTTGGGGGGTACTGGGCGATGACATCTCTAGCTGCTTTCTGCTGGTAAAAAGGGGCACAGCGTGGGGATATGGGTCCCCACCCTTCCTACTCTGTTGGGAGGGGTTGTCCACTCAGGGCCCACGGTGGATGAGGTTGGGGTGACCCAGGAGCTGGTGGTCTTGGCACCCTTGGCTCAGAGACATTGGTATCCTGACGACTTCTGGAGGAAACACAACAGGTGGACAGTTGAGGTAAGGGAGGGGCAGAGCTGTGAGATGGCAGTGCCCTTGGAGGTGGGGGTCAGTGTCACAGGAAAATTAGAAAAGAAATCTGAGGACTGACAGGCATGGGGTCAGTTGGCTTTAAACACAGGAATGGTGTGAAAGCATGTGGTGGTCTGAGGAAGGCTTCCTGAGGAGTGCTTATCTGTCCTGGGGTGGGGGGAAATAACGGCTCCCAGGAGTGCTTGTCTGTGTGCTCTGCTTCCGAGGGGTCTGGGTGCAACCGTTTCCACGGTTCCACCTGTGAGTGGTGCCAGGGCCTGGGGAAGAAGGTAAGGACAGTACCAACTAAGAGAACGGGCATTGGCCCATCTTCCAACGTCCATGCACAACCAGGGTTCCAGACCAGGACCTGCAATCCTTTGCTGCTGGTGCTGTCCGGCTGGGCTGCTTTGTCCAGGTGGCAGGTGCAGACTGGCCAGCAGATGGCTCTCCTCTGGAGTCTCCCCATAGGACAGAACCCTGCCAGGGGCCAGTTGTACACTGATAGCATGGCCCGTGGGGAGGCCTGTTCCTCTTGGGGCAACCTTTGCCCTCTGGCACGAAATGCCAATACACACATGGGACGGGGCACCCAGGGCAGGGGTCTGGGGATCTGGGAGGCGGTGGACTGGCGTTGGTCAGCTGCGGTGGTCAGTGCCTGCATGGCCAACATCTTTCCTTGAGTCCTTCTCTTGAGCCCACAGCTTTTGCTCTTTGCCCCGGTTGTAAACGGTGTGTTAGCACTAGTGACCCGCTCTTCTAGGCTAACTCCTCAGGCTTCTGTTTCTCCAGCACCTCCTGGTCAAATCTATCCCCGTTAGACAGGACACAATGGGGGACAGATGCTCTATACCCTTCCAGAAAACAAAACAGAGTAGTTAGGAGAGCCTGGTGCCCAAAGCCATAACTGCAGCCCCACGTGCGCAGCGAGGGACTATAGAAGCAGGTGTCCCTGCCCAAGGGAGGGGTCGGGGACACAGTCTTTACAGGCAAACTAGGTCCTGACTGTTGTTTTCTAGACAGCAAGCAATGGCCACCAGCTTGGGGACCATCCAGGGCCTACAGAGGGAGCTACTGGGACGAGTAATTCACTGGACCTCCGAAGGCGAGACCACTGCTTGGATTGGGCTTCCAATACCTTTCCAAGGTGACCACTGACATGAGCAACCTTTCGGACCCTGTGAGTGGGAAGAGAGACCTGTCAATTGTCTCAGGGAGTATTCTAGGGACATTGGGATCCTTGGCTGTGCACACACTGTCCCAGAGGATCTGTACCAGGAACGTGCTGAAGACAGTATTGCTGAAAAGTTTTTGGAGGTGAAACTTAGCGGTGCCCCAAGGGCCTGGCTTTCGAACGCCTTTGGCCAAGGTTTTGGCAAAGGAAAACCAGCTGGAAGGGAAAACAGAACCAGCACATGGGCAAGATGCTAAACCAAGCACCAGATAGGACCAAGCAGCTTATTTGTGAAACCAGGAGAAAATAAAAGGCAAGGGAGGGAGTCGTTCGTGGGAAAGCCCCACAGTCCTACCACCAGGGACCAAGCAGGGTTAGTCCCCCTCGACTTGGGTTTCAAACATCATCCCTTCCCATTGCAGCTGGGCTGCGGCTTTGGGTCAGCACGTCTCGGGGTTTTCATGGAGGCCTGGCTTGAAGGTTAAAGAGTTTGTCAAGCCAATGTTCCGAGGCTTTGGTTCATAACTTGTTTCGTGGGGCTCTTTGTTCATTCCCTCAGCAGGAAGGGCACAAACCCCTGTTCTGTCCCTGTCAGTAAGTATCATCCACTACTTACTTTTTTTCCAAATCATTTTATCAGGACATAATCAAGACAGCAAACCATTCAGTAGTGCCGTCATATACAATTGCTAACAAGCATTTTCAAAATATTTTATTCTTTCTTGTTCCATTACTTTTTTTGTAGAAACATGATCCACTACTACATTCAAATAATGACTGACCCTCAACCCAAAACAGTGCAAGTAATTTTCTTTGGATGACAACAGTAATTTTAACAATAAGGATAAAATTCAAAACCCATTGCCATGAAGTCAATTCTAACTCATTTGTTGTGGTTACGCGCCACCGAGCCAGTCCTGACTCACATAGAGCCAATGTCTGGCAGAAAAAATGAGATGATCCTGGCTATCAGACGGAATAGCATCTGAGTCTAAAAGGCTGGTCTCCAAACAAGCAGCCATCTGAGTGAGGTGTCAACTAACCCCACACGGAGGAAGCACACCAACACATGTGATCCAAAGATTGTAAATTGTATAATCCAAAGCCGAAGGGGGGAATAGCTTCAGAGCTTACAGAAGGCTCTGGATGGCAGTGGAAGCTCAAGATACATTTTCAAGATCTACCCAGGAAATAAGCCTCAGGAGATTTTCCTCTGTCCATAACTGATGGATGGGAATAAACTGGTTATCGGAGTATTGGAGAGAAGACTGTAAGAGATCAAAATGATAAACGTGACTTGAAAGGTTAAAATCTTGTCAGCTGATCCCCCTTCCTATAAATTTGGCACTGATCTGGTTTTCAATATTCTCTCTCTCTCTCTCTCTCTCTCTCTCTCTCTCTCTCTCTCTCTCTCTCTGTGTGTGTGTGAGAGAGAGAGAGAGAGATTTCCCCCACCTCCCACCCCATATAGAGGTTTATCTCTGATGGATTTTGTAGCCTTCTGGAAACTGTGGTATGTGGTTTGCTGGTTTCCAGTATATAAAACTCAGGATTGGTGGAGCTATAGAGACAGCAAGTAGAATCAGGGTTCCAGATGGGGGCGGTCAAGGGGGTGGTGGGGTGGTGGTAAGGGAAGCTGGTATCACGGAGCTCAAAAAGGAAGGAAATTGTTTGAGACAGATTTTAGTAGCAATGGGACAATACTATTTGATGTGATTGAATTATGGAGTGATATAATAATATCATTATTAATATTATTCCACAGAGGAAATAAGCCTCAGAAGATTTCCCTCTATCAATGATAATAATAATAATTCCCAATAAAATGTTTCTGGAATAAAAAATATTGATTGGGGGAAATTATTATCATGTAATCAATGAATGATCACACATGTACAGTGGGAATGAATGCTAGAGTACCTAGGTAAGAATATTTGGATGCCAAACATGAGCAAAATAACTAGTCATTAATTTGTTCCAACACCATTTACCTTCTTTTTGTTTTTTTCATTTTAGGGATGCAAGCTTGTGCTTTTCAAGGTGTGCATGTTTCTACAGACATTTCAGCTAGATGGAAAAACTCAAACTCTTGGACAGCAAAATGCTAACACAATTTATATCTCCACTAGAATGGTAAGCACAAAAATTACTTTTACCCTTTCAAATCTTTTTGCTGTATGCATATCTCTGTGACCAGTTAATACCTGCTTAGTGATTCTATTGATAAATAAATGCTGACCTTTAGATTTCATTAATTTTAATTTTCCTCCTTAATATTCTAGCCTTAATTAGTTGTTATCTTCCTTCCTGATTCAAATGCAGAAAATGTGATTTCAAGTAACATTTCAGAAGAGGGGAGGAATGATTTGTCATCACCAGCACTTTCTTTGCCTTGGGAAGGCTCCATATTTCTAATGATCGTGTGCATGGTGTTCCCAATTGCCTGTCCAGTTTGGAGTTGAGTAGGAGGAAGTGTGGAGAAGCTACGTACAAAGCTCTGAACTAGAGCCCTTAATTTCTCATTCTGAAGATGGCTTTCTCGTTTCCAGTAATGGGCGTTAGATAGTGATGAGTCACCACCTCATGGCTGCGCATGTAGTCGTGTAATGCAGACCTCCTTGTGTTCATCAGCCTCTGATGCCCAACCTGGCTCTTGCTCACCTGTGCCTTTCAGCTTGACATGTTAACACCAGCTTATAAGTCGCATTTGCCCATCTGCCTCCACAACCTGGCTCCTTAGAGCTATAAATTCTGATTTACTAGGACTAACTGTGAGATTCTGAATTCGCAATAGCCTACTCAGTAATGGCAGTGTGTACCTGGCTTGTGTGCCTCATAATGAGAAGCAAAAGTCCTTAGAAGGTCTTGGAGTTTTTTCATAGAGGGGAATATGCTAGGCAGGGTTCTCTAGGAAAACAAAACCAGAACACTTATGATTTATATATACAGTTAGAAGGAATATAACAGCTAATTAGTCTGCTCAGTTCAACTCACTTCCATGGAACAGTTAATATACGGAAGTCCTTCAACTCACATGGGCAGATGGGTCCAAGGTCAAGGAAGCAGACAGCATAGTCCTCCCTCAGGCAAGGCAGGCAGAATCTGCCCCCAGGCAGCAAACAGCAGGGTAGGTCACAACAGTCAGTATCCCAGAAGCTTAGTGAAGCAGGCCTGGATAGGGTATCAAACTCAAGCAATGCAAGACGACAGGATCCACCAGCCTCAAGTTCAAGCAATGTATGCATCAGTAGTATGGCAAAGCATGTCTGGAAGGAGCCTCAAACTCTAGCAACCATGATCCAAGGGTTGTCTTGGCCCACAGGTAGTGTAGCTCACAGGTTGAGACAGAGAACTAGCTAAAGCAGCAGCAAGTTGGTCCGATCACCAGAGAATAAGAGAGAGGGGGTCGGACCTTGAAGAGCCATTTCTCTCTTTGCTCTCCAATCAAACTGCAACCTGACTAATCCCATATGTTCTTATTGGCCAGGTTGGCACAATAAACCTATCAGAGGGACCAAAGATATCACCTAAACATTTTTCCATTTTAAGGTTATGTGCCAAGTCTAAGAAACACAGGTGGCATAGTGAGTTACATCTTAGGCTGATAATCTCATGGTCAGTGGTTTGAATCCAGTGGTTTGAATGTAGGAGAAAGATGAGACTTTCTGTTCCTGTAAAGATTTACAGCCTCAGAATTCCAAAGGAGCAGTTCTTCTCTGTCCTATAAGGTCACTTTGGAGTTTTTGGTCTCAAATCAGCCCCATAAGGGGACACCAAAAAGTTCATAGAAAAAGTTGAAGGAAAAGATCATTGAAGGTTTCAATGAATATTTTGAAGTCCATTCATATATCTGGGCTATGTAGACTTTGAAATGGCAGGGCAAAATCAAATAGTCCAATCTAGTCACTCCCTGGGAAGTAGCTCTGCTTCCTGAACCAGACTATTGACTCTGGAGTGGCCAATTGCAGTTACCAAATCCCAGACCTGCGCAAAATTGGAGAACGGACTTGGGTACCCAAGGCAAAACTGAAAGTAGATTTAATAAAAATAGCTTATATTTCTGAGAATGTATAGGAAACTCCACCCTCTAGTACAGGAGATTCTCCTCACCAATCACAGACATCTCATGGCAGCTAACCTTCCTGTTTATAAGAGAGACATTTATTTGTCTGTTTCTGCCTTCATAGGCTTTTTCCTACTGGCAAAATGATGAAGCTATACCCCATAGCATTTATGCACGATCACCTCACAGCTACATCAGTGATCTATTGAAGATGTCTTTTTACTGGACAAGTTCATCTGTAGTATAGTTATATTGCTTATTCATGTCTACTTTAAATATTTTCTTTTTTTAAAACATTTTATTAGGGGCTCATACAACTCTTATCACAATCCATACATAGTAAAGCACATCTGTACATTCTTTGCCCTCATCATTCTCAAAGCATTTGCTCTCCACTTAAGCCCTTTGCATCAGGTCCTCTTTTTTCCCCTCCCTCCCCCCTCCCTCATGAGCCCTTGATAATTTATAAATCATTATTTTGTCATATCTTGCCCTGTCCGACGTCTGCCGTCACCCCTTTTCTGTTGTCCATCCCCCAGGGAGGAGGTCACTTGTAGATCCTTGTAATTGGTTCCCTTTTTCCAAGCCCCTCTCCCTCTACCCTCCCAGTATTGCCACTCACACCCCTGGTCCTGAAGGTATCATCTGCCCTGGATTTCCTATGCCTCCAGCTCCTATCTGCACCAGTGTACAACCTCTTCTCTATCCAGACTTGCAAGGTAGAATTTGGATCATGATAGTTGTGGGGGGGAGGAAGCATTTAGGAACTAGAGGAAAGCTGTATTCTTCATCGGTGTTACATCGCACCCTGACTCATCTCCCCTAGACCTAAATATTTTCTATTTTTAACAAAGTGATACTTGCATATGATTCAAAAGTCAGATGGTGTTAAAAGACTTTTGATGCCAAATAATTCAGCTCCCAGAAACAACTACATCCACACTTATAAATGATATAATTCTGCATGATTTGTAGATTTAAATAATTTTTCATTATCTTATTATACTTTTTTATACCTCGTGGAAGTAAAATTTTTGACTGAATTTCTCAATGTGAAAATTCAATATAATGCTAGTTTTAATGGTGCAAATTTGATTCCTCTGAAATTCCATAATGCTACCAGAAATTCCATAATGCTACTTTTTCCAAGCAATAAATAAATAGATACACAGCTGGACAAAGAAAGCACAATCTTCTAGCAGCATGGTAACTTACATTGAAGACCTAACTTCAAAAGCCTGCAACTTTTACACAAAAATGGCACAAGCGTAGCTGGTGACCAGAATGAGAAGTGAGGACTAAGATGGAAACACCGCAAAGAGCAATATATGGACTATAAGGACAAAGGAAAATCAGATACAACCTTAAGGATTTCAAAGAGCAATTACAGAAAAATGCACCAAATATTTTGCTCAAAATCTTTTGAGAGAGAGCTTCTCTATAGAGATCGGAATACAAATGTATATAATCACTTACCAAAAATACAGTTTATATAGATAAATATCATTCAACTAAAGGAGGGACCAAAGTTATAGTTATCATATAAAGCACTATCATGTATATGTTTATACATCTGAATTTTAAATTTCAGGTTAGTGCAGGTTGCTCTGGTAGTGTAGTGGTAATGCATCGGGCTGCTAACCTCAGGGTTCACAGCTTGAAGCCACCAGATTCTCCACAGGAGAAAGGAGAGACTTTCTGCTCTGGTAAAGCATTACAGACTCAAACTCACAGGGGCAGTTCTAGCCTGTCCTATAGGGTCGCTATGAGTCAGCATGGACTTCATGGCAATAAGTATCTTGAGTGGGAAGGTTAGTGCATTAAATGTTTTCCAAATATAATTACTTGATATTCTTTTTATAGCTGTATACTAAGTAGGCATTGTCTTTTAAAAGATTTTGTGCTTAAATGTTGTTGTAAGATGCTGTGCACATCACACTTATAACAAACCCTATTTAGAATCATTATTGTGACGCCTAACAAACAGGGCTATATAAGCCACATTTGCCTTTGTACAGCAAACTATTTTAAGTTTACAAGTGCTAAAAATGCACAAGACTCAACTTCTTCACAAGTACTTTGATGTTAGTGTAGCTTGATTCAATATATATAGCAATACATTTCCATATGTGGTAACCTAAGTCATTATTTGTTGATTCCCATATGTTGCAATTATCTGTTTATTTCCTACATGATATCATAGATTCAGCCCACTTTCCCTCATCTCTCCTCTTCTACTTTCCCCAAATAGTTATACCAATATTTTAGTCAATTAAGAATCAGTATTTGGTTTATCATGATAGAAAATAAGGTTGGACACTCAGGACTTGAAAATTATATGTGATTGTTTTCAAGAACCTCATTGGGGGAAGAAGAGACATGCACATAAACCAACATTTGCCACATTTTCAGACTTCACAGTGCATCAAACATCTGTGCTTTCTTCCTGACATGAGTACCAGGATTCATCTAAAGTCAGTAGGGTTAAGGGGCCTTAAGCTAGTCAGGTAGACAAAGGAACACCACCTCAAATTGGACCTTTTCCTATAATTAGTTTTTTCCTATAATTCGTGAGCATCAAAAAGTTTTCAAAGAGGAGTTGAAAGCACAGATTTGAATGAAGTCACAGCATTTTCCCAGTAAAACATTTACAAATTGTAAATGTGCCAGTGTTCCTCCAAGAAATTAAATATTCAGAATCTCTCTGCTGATTAAAATATTATTTTTGCTCTTTAGTTATTGGCATGCAGCATTCATTTCTTCACAAAAGTCTTTATGAAATAAAGCCCAGTCCTTAAGAAAAATAACAGTGTACATACACACGAATTCTCACACACAGTGCTACTACTTTATGGCTATTTTCTACATATGATTGAGACTGTACTAAATATTAACTTTATTGTTTTATCCTGAATATGCAGGGGAAACCTACTTTACCAGTTAGGAAACAGACTCAAAACAACTCACCTTGATCACACAAGCACCTTCAGAGAACACTTCAAAGCTAGACCTACATGATTTCTTTTGTCAATACCCATGAAGTTTTGTTAGAGAGTTTGCTATTATTGTCCTAAGCCCCTGTGGCTGAGTCCTTATGTGTCACTTCCTTGCTTTTCAACAAAATATTCTCAAATCATTATGAAATCAGCCATACTTCAATCCATGTCAGGCTTCCAATGGAATATGAGCATGTGAATTTTGTTTTCTCGTGGATAAAATACAGAACTTTCTCCTCACTTTAAATGGTCTAAAACTTTAGCCCTGGTGACATAATTGTGCTGCTAACCACAACGATCAGCAGTTCAAAACCACCAGTACCCTCACAGATGAGACTTTCTACTTCCGGAAAGAGTTATCATCTCAAGCTCACAGGGGCAGTTCCACCCTGTCCAATAGGGCAATGAGTGAAGTTCTTCGTGGAGGGAATGATTTATTTTACTTTTCTGATCATTTTGAAAATCAGAGCACCTATGTAGACATCAAATCTTTGAGTAGAGTTAAAAACTTTCAAAAAAGTAGTACCGATAGCAACTGGAAAAAGGGAATCCAGGACAGATGACTCCTCCAGGACCCGTGGTGAGAGTGGTGATACCTGGAGGGTGGAGGGAACATGGGATAGAAAGGGGGAACTGATTACAAGAATCTACTTACAGCCTCCTCCCTGGGGAGTGGACAGCAGAGAAGAGGGCAGGGGGAGACATTGGACACTGTAACATATGGAAAAATAATAACAATTTATGAATTATGAAGGGTTCATGAGGTAAGGGGAGTGGGGAGGGAGGGGGGAAATGAGCAGCTGATATTAAGGGCTCAAGTGGAAGGCAAATGTTTTGAGAATGGTGATAGCAACAAATGTATATATGCACTTGACCCAATGGATTGATGTATGGATAGTGATAAGAATGGTAAGAGCCCCCAATAAAATGATTTTTTGTTTAAGTGGGACTGTCACTGAACCCACTCCCTTGTTCTCAGGAGTGTTGTGTAAAATCTGCAGCACAGGTCTGGCACCCAAGAGACAGATGATTACTATAAGTTACAGTCCTTTTCAGACATTGATATGGTTAACTGGGCATAGATGAAGTATTATCAGCATTAGAATGGCAGTATGCATTTACTAATTAAACATTTATTCAATGCTTCTTGTTGTTGAAGAGTTTCTTGAGTAATAGAAGTATATTAGTGAACAAAACAAAGTCTCTACTCTCATTGAGATTTTCTGATAGAAGAGAAAGGCAGACAGTAAGTAAACAAACCAAATTTATTGTCAGAAAAAAAAGGGTGCAGTGAAGAAAAATGAACCTGAGAAAATGGACAGAGTGCAACTGAGGGTGATAGAGCAGAGGGACCCTTTTATGGGCCATGGGAGGGAAAGCTTGCCGGTAAAGGATTGCTCGAAGCTGAGGGGGTTGAAGACTGCAAGGGAGTCTTTGTGGACATCTGAAGGATGAGTGTTCCAGGTAGAGGAAGTCTCAAGGGTAAAGGCATGGAGGCAGGAGTATGATGGCCAGGAAGGTGGAGGGGCTGGAGTGGAAAGAGTGAGGCAGAGAAGAGTGTGTGATGATGTCACAGGTGGGGATCCAGAGGACATGATGAGAACTTCGGGTTCATCCATTTAAGATGAGCAACCATTGATTGGAACAACAAAAAAATCTAATTTGTGTTTAAGAGGATGAATCTAGCTGCTGTCTTGGGAACAGGCTGTACATAGGCAAAGAAAGTAATTAGGAGGCTTTTTCACAAAGTCCAAAACAGATGATGACAGCTCAGATTAAGATGCATCTAAGAGAGGCTGTGCCATGTAGTAGGATCCTAGGCCCCATTTTCAAAGTCAAGTTGATTTGTGTGCTAATGACTTGAATCAGGATGTGAGAGAAAGGGAGGAGTCATGAATGACTCCACGTTTTCAGACTTCACATTTTTGAACTTAGCAACAAAAATTGGGAACACATTAGAATATGTAAAAAACAACAACACAGTCACAGTTGAGTCACTTCCCGAATATCTGATACCATGTGTGTCAGAGCAGAACTGTGTTCCACTGGGTCTCCAATGGCCGTGACCTCTCAGAAGTAGACTGTAGGAAGTACCTCTGAGTGAATTTGAACTGCCAACCTGAGTGCAAACCATTTCTAACGACCCAAGACTCTATCATTAGCATGTAGAAGACATTTGTAGTTCAGATATTGGATGAGATTTCCCCAAGGGAATGAGAGTACCTAGGGACCAGAATTTTTCTGAGAGTGAAGAAAACAAACAAACACAAAACTCACTGCCATTGAGTTGATGCTGACACACAAGGAACCTATAGCCAGGGTAAGACTGCCCCTGTGAGTTTCTGAGACACTGGTTCTTTATGGGAGGAGAGACCCCCATCTGGAACTGAGATATACCCAAATCATCTTCTTGGAGCCCCATGACACATGTATTGATTCACACCTGTGCTGAGCAGGCAGAGCCAGATACAAGACAGATACTAAGAGCAGGCACCACCTTCTATAACTTCCAGTTCTTTAAAAATAGGGGCAAGATTGTTTTGGGATTGATAGCAAAAAGGCGGTGGAGGAGTCAGCTCAAGCAATAGAGGCTTCCAGCAGTTGGAACTACTGAAAACCACACTTCATTTCGAGCAGTCACACCAAGAGAAATACAGATGATACTAATTAGAAAGACTCTAAAGCATAAACAATATTCTTTGGAAAATTTTGGAATAAATACAGAACTAATTTCATATACCTCCCATTACAACCAAGAGAATGAGAGAAAAGGAAAACCTGGACTTACTACACATGAGCTGGCTGTTTTTAAACTAGTGCATTGATACTTTGGTTTACTAGTGCATCTGGAAGAACAAAAGCATCTGATGAAATAAAACACAATATCAGGAAGCTGGCAACTGTCCTCCAAATTTCCATCAGTAGAAGAATGGCTCGAGAAATTCTGGCGCACACACACACAATGGAATATTAGTCTTTCAAAAGTGATGAAACCATGCTGAGTGAATTAGCCCATCACTAAAGGACAAATAGTGCATGAGTACACTGCTATAAAAATAAAGTCTAAAGTAAATAAAGGCAAATAGATAAAACCCATGTCATCAAGTACTTACAGTCATGCTGAAACTCTGATGAGTGATGGTGAGATATTCATTCATTTCACTCTCGCCAATACTGTGTGAGGTGAATATATTATTACTCTATTTTATGGATGATGAAACTGAAGCATAGAAAGCAGAAGAAATGTGATTAAATGTATACCTCTAGAAGGTCAGAGCAAGGATTAGAAGCTAACCACGAGGCTCTAGGCTCTAGGCCAGTGACTCTCAACCTTCCTAATGCCACAACCCTTTAAGACAGTTTCTCATGTGTGGTGAACCCCCAACCATAAAATTATTTTTGTTGTTACTTCATAACTATAATTTTGCTACTGTTATGAATCCGGTGACCCCTATGAAAGGGTCATTCGACCCCAAAGAGGTTGCGACCCACAGGTTGAGAATTGCTGCTATAGAGTCTAGATCCTTCAATCAAATATTCTTCTCAGCAAATATTTTCAATAACTGGAGCTTCTATTAATATTGCAAGGAACCCTGGGCACACAATGTGTTAAGCATTGAGCTGCTAACTTAAAGATCAGCAGTTCAAACTCAATGGCTGCATCACACAAGAAAGATGAGGTGATTTGCTTCTATAAATATTTATAGTCTTAAAAACACATGGAAGAGTTTTACTCTGTCCAGAGGGTCACTTATGAGCGAGAACCAATTCAACAACAGTGGGCATCATTACCATTGTGATGAATGTTTTTCTAAAAATCTTCAAAGATCCTCAAATATGAACTAAAACAAAAGGTACAAACTCAGAGAATGAAGAGGGATTAAAATTTTCAAATGATGTGAATTTTTAGTGTACGAATATAATGACTTTCAGTAAAGACTACCAGCCAAAAATAAAAACACTTAGTTGTACAACTAGTCAGTTGGCTCACCCACCTATTAAAGTTAGGCATTGAATGAGGAAGACCAAAGAAGAATTCGTGCATTTGAATCGTGGTGCTGGAAAAGAGTATCGAAAAATACCATGGACTGCTCAAAGGACAGACAACTCTGTACTTGAAGACCAGAGTGCTCTTGAGGCACGAACGGCAAGACTTTATTTTACATATTTTAGACTTGTGGTCAAGAGAGACCAATCCCAAGATAAGAACATTACTTTTGGGAAAGCAGCGACCCGGTGAAGACGAAGAAGGGTTTACACAAGATGCATGGGCACAGTGGCTGCAACAATGGGCTCAAGCATGGGAACAATTGTGAGTGTGGTGGGGGGCTGGGCAGTGTTTTGTTCTGTTGCGCACAGAGTGGCTGCGAGTTGGAGCTGACTCAGCACAACAGTGGTCAGGAAGAGAATAAATTGGGGGGGAAAGTCCCTTGGCAAGATTCACAGAAACAAACTATCTAGAAATAAATAGTACAACACATTGGATTCTATACAAATAAAATTAGGAAGTGTCAATGAGAGTAGGTCAACAAAGGATTGTTACAAAGTCATAGAACCCTTCATTAAATATGCCAAGTGATACACTATTTTTCTCCGCATAGCTACGTACCTTCTTCCTACATCTATGCACTTCTGAAATCATTGTTTCAATCATTCTAAACCCCTTCTCAAAGAATTTTGTGCTCTTTGACTCTTCATCAAAATAGAACTTTCAAAAGATGCAAATTGTGTTGCTTTTGAATATTCTTTGGGTTTCAGAAACAAAAAGAAGCCCGAAGGGGCAAGATCAAGGCGGTAGGATGATGGAATAAGGTTTTTCAAGCAGAATTTTCATTGGACAGCCTTGTTACACTTGAAGAATGCTCAGGTGTATTGTCTCAAACGGAAAAAAAAATTCCTCGGGATAAATTTCCTGGCATTTTCCTCACCAATTTTCAATTTCCTTAAAACTTTTCATTGTAAGCCTGGTTCAGAATTCACCCTTAGGATCCACCCCTCTAAGCGTGCCTGCGTCCCTTGGAGTTAGCTGGCCCCATAGAGGCTCTGATTTGATTGTCCTTTGTTCTCTAGACCATATTAGTAAAGCCAAGATTCATTTCCAGTTACAATTTATTCCATAAAAATCATCTTTATTAGCTGGATTTTGCTTAAAGTCTGGTGGAGATATAGCTCTTTGAGCTAAGTGATCCTTACGCAATACTCTTGGTACTCATCAAGCCAAAAACTCCCTGAGACTAAGATGTTCACTTAAAGTTGAACAGCCAAGCCATGTGAGATGGCATTTTCAGTAGCTGTCACAGCAAGAGGAACGCTTTGGTGATTTTTCACTAGTGGTTGGACGTAAGCCACAGTTTCTTCATTCATCAAAGCTGTTGACTCATCTTTTGAATTCTTCCCAACCTTTTTCAAAACACTTGATCCATCTCAACGCTATTGTTTGGCGTGGGGGCAGCATTCCTAGAAATTAGTTTCAAACCATCAATGATTTGGGAAAACGTCCACTTGAAGTTTGTTAAAAATTTGCAAAACTCTAATCTCAATTTTTTTTCATCATACATAGAAATATCTTTTCTTCTTTCAGTGTAGGCAGTTAAAGCAGACTAAGATGGATGTATTTCTGAGAGAACTTGTCTGCATCAATTCGCTGATTACAGAAACATCTTTCAATATGTTCTTGTGGATAAGCCCATACATGCCAAAACTGGAATCCCAGTAAATTTTAATTTTACTTACCGTCATATGTAAAATGAGGGTTATATAAATGGATATATTATATTTCCAAATAGACTGAACATTTTAAAATGTCAAATTATCTTTCATGTATACCTTTAACATAATTTCAACAACAGCAAAAAGTTACTGATACTTTGATTTCCACCTTGTCAAATATTTGAGAATTCATCTGGGCACATGTGCATGACAGTGGCTACAGTTATGCCCTGGAAGATGCAAAAAGCAGGGGATTGCATTTCCTGCTTACACGTAATGAAAAAGTTGAACCTATCTGTTCCAGTAAAGATTGACAATCTAGCAAATCCTATATAGGGTTACTGTGCGTCAGTGTCAACTCAATGCAGTGAATCTGGGAAGTTATACTTTAAATGGAGTTACTCTTGGTGAATATGGTTAACATTTAATGGATAACCCAAAGGTAGTGGTTTAAGCCTATCTAGAGGCTTCACTGATGAATGGCCTGGCGACTTATTTAAAAACAAAAAGCCCAGCCACTGAAAATGCAGAGTTGAAGTTGCCATGAGTCAAATTTGATTTAACAATAACTCCTTTAGGATTTATTTATATTTAAGTCAAGTTTCATCTTTTTTCTATGACATTAATTATGCTTATAAATTAAAAATTAAGATGAAACAAAAGTTCATATAAAAATTATTTTGGCTAGAGGGAAGAAACACACTATAGCACTCAATTAACTGACATATTTCAGGGCTATGGGTACATAAAAAGAAATAGACATTGATTAAATATATAATAGCTTAATATACTCTACTTTATGTGGGTTTTATATGATGAAGAAGCCTTCACAAATCAATCGTGTTCCTTATTCAACAAATGGTGCTGATACAATTGGTTACTAACTCCCCCACAAAATGCCATTTCGTATCTCAATTTATATTAGGCTCTCATATTAAATTCAGAAAGATTGAAGCATTAAAGAATAGATTGAAAATTTTAATACTAACAAGAATTCTGTAATGAGAAGAATCTTCTAAGCCAAAAGGGTGATGAAAATCAGACAGATAAATAAAAGACTAATACATTTTAAAATGTACCTTAGAATTCATTTTAGACAACATTTCCAAAGTAACACATATTTAAGCATATGGCATCTACTGACACTGCCATCATTAGATTTTGACTCATGTTGGCCCATGTGTGTCATGACCTTTTCAACAACTGGGTTTTCAGAAGTAGATGACCAGACCTTTCTTCTGAGGTAATTGTGGGTGACTTGACCTCCAATTTTTCATTTAGGAACTGTTTGCTTTAAACATTTCACCACCCAGTGACCACGTAAACATGATGGTCATATCTAAAATTTACTTATAGCTCCTATTTCAAGAGAAACATTGAAAACAGTTGTATATGTAAGAATAAAAAATGAAAGATCATATAATGATATCTCTAAAATGAACCAGAAATATAATATATAAACCATAGATATATTAATGGATTGGGGGCTGAATTAGTTAGTTTATTGTGCCAACTGGCCAATAAACACAAGTGGGGTTAATTGATGGGCAGAGGGATAAATGGCTCAGTGAGCCTCGCCTTTCTAGTTCTCAGGTCTCTTGCTTTCTGATGGTCGCACCAGGGAGCAGCTGCCTTAGTAGTTCCCTGTTTCAGCTGACCAGGCTGACTTCTTGCAAGACATCCCCAAGGAGAAGCCACATGGACCTACCCAGATGCAGCCCTAGGTGCTGGAACAGCTATGTGGAGGCCCCTGCCAGCACTGAGTTGTTTACACGTTCACTGACTTAGCTTTCCTCCTGTAGTCCAAATCATTGCGTCTGCTTTGTGAGATGGAGGAGGACTTTGTGGATTGGTGTTGGACATATGGGTTAATGTTGAACTTGAGGACTTGGGCAGCACTGGGTTGGGATGTTCCCTTGATTCGCACTTAATCTTTATATAAAATTCTCTCATATATGAGTTTCTGTGGATTTGTTGCTCTAAAGTACCCAGACTAACACAGGGGTTCACATTTAAGTGTAGCCCTCATCTAAGAAAACTTATTTCTCATGACATGGTCCTACTCAATACGTGCCCTCCTGAAGGCGACACTGAAGATATTGGCGTATAGCAAAGTGTGGGGCAGAAATCCAGTGGTGCCCAGCTTTCAGAAAGAATAGCATCTGGGATCTTAAAGCTTGTCTTCAAACAAATAGCCATCTGTGTGAAGCATCAACTAACTCCACATGAAAGAAGCACACAGCTTGCATGATCCAAAGATTGTAAACAATAAAATACAAATCTGGTCGCAGGAATGGTATCAGATCTTAAATTGTGAACACTTGGTTTGCAATGGATGACGGTGGAAGCCCAAAGTCCAAATGCAGGGTCCCCACGTTGATTACCCCTCCAGGGAAGTGTCTCTGATGATAGTCATGTGAACAACCTTGCTATCAGACAGAAAGCACTGTCCTGTTGATTTGGGCAGATGTAGTTAGATTAAAATGGAATACCTTATCATTTGATCTCCTTTTAATCAATTGGTTCAGTTTTAAATATTTTCTGCATTCTTTTTGATTCAGCCTTTTCTGTTTTATTTTGTCATTATTTTGGGTTTTTGTTATTTTGTTTATTTCTAGGTTTTTATTGTGTGTGATTTTCTGAAATCTATGATAGGTAAATCATTAATCATTACCTGGGAGCATGGCAGGGGAGGGTGAGGGAAAGTGGCGAGCTAACAAGAATGAGTATGAGGAGGAAGAAAATGTTCTCAAATCAATTGTGGTGATGATTGTACAAATCTACTTAATAGGTTTGAACTATTAAATTGTATGATTTGTGAATTAGATGCCAAAAAAACTACTAAAAATGTAAGATAATATATGGATCACCTCAGAGCAACTATAAAACTAGAAACTGTGTAAACATACAAATATTTAAAAGCTTTCATCAGACTGTACAAAATTCCACAAGAAATGAAACCCAGGTCATTTGGATAAAAATGAAAACACCTTTCCATCCCACCAAGTGAATCTGACGGCATTTTGTTGGCCCTTGGACCAGATGGAAGTATCAATACTTTTTCCTGTGATCTCTTCTGGTTCTGTGATTAAGAGATGCAGATCATTTGAATGTCTAGGGAACAACTATATTACAAACAAAAAATAATAATAAATTAGTTTCTCTTTCTCACTCTCTTTTAAGTTTTCTTCAATTTGCAAGAGTTACAATAAATCATACCTTGTTTTTTTTTTTTAAAAAAAAAAACCTCTCTAAAATTGTATTTAATTGTTGTAATCTAAGGGGTAGTTTTCCATTAAAAGGTTTTAAAAGCATATTTGTAGAAGTAACAGGAAATGAGCTAGATCTAAGTTAAAACTAAGATCAAATTTTCTCCATTAAAAGTAGGTGTACTAACAAAAGGTCACTTTTCTTTCCACTTGTTTTTCACATGACAGCATATTGAGAAAAGATTTGAACATATCTTAAGTAGTAAGTACATGAAGGCAATATATGCAATAAGAATTCAAAATGCATTTTGAACATTTTGAAAATTGGAAAGTATTTGGATATAATACTGCAGGCATTTTATAAAATTTTTAAAACTTTTTATTGCTTCTGCTAAAACTCTAAATATAATATTTAGAGCCTCTTCAACATTTATAATTTTCTGAAAGAAAGTAAAGTCCTACAGGCTCTTGTCCATTAAATTTGTCATACACTCTGAGTTTTGGGGGTGTAGTTTCATTCATAGAAAATGGTCGATTTTCCTTTATTTGCACGGAGTCCTCAATCTGCTAGGTCTAGAGATCTTCACTGAACTTCAGTGTGCTGTTTCCCAGCCTAACTCCTAACATTCTCACTGAGCCCTGCTTTTCTACCCTACGCTGGGCCAGGGGTTGCTTCCAAGTCAATCCACCTGCACTCATGATCCAGAGAGTCACGTAATTTCTGGTAATGTCTGCCCACACTCTTCCTGAATCTCACTTGTCAGATCTGATTCCTTGACCACTGAGTTATCTCACATCAGATCACACATAAATTTGACATGTGCTCATTGATAGTGTGATTATCCCTCAATGAATGCCAGAGCTGCCTGTATCTAGGGTATTCAATTTTGTACTTTTATGGTGTTGTTTTGATATTTTTCTTACTCAGAAGCATGTTTAATAATTATGCCACTGGTTCTTAACACTGTGTGCACATTGGGATGACTTGGGAAACTTCTAAGGAGTAATGTGCCCACACCAAACCAGAAGAGCAGAGATAGAGTTAAGAATGGGTATGAATTATATATGTATAAAATTAATGTAAGCCAAAGTTGAAAACAATCACATCAGGCTCTAAGATCTTCAACCACTAACTCTTAGAGTTAACTGTTAGGCCACTGAGCTGGGAGCTTACATGCATGCTCTTACTCATTTCGCATAATAATCTTATTGACTAAATTTTAACTTCTATTTTACGAATAAGAAAAATAAAATTCAAATAGATGAATAAATTTTTCTTAATTTATACATATTATTGGTTTCAGAGTTAAATATTATTACAATAATTTGTAGATGCTGTTGTTTGGCCATGCGATCAGTTCATCCACAGAGGACAGCAGATAGCGTAGAAAGAAACACTGCCTGGTCCTATGTCCTGCTCACAATTATTGTTACGTTTGACATCATTGGTGAAACCTCGGTGTTAATACAGCTCATTGAGGATCTGTCTCTTTTTGTCAACACGCCTCTTTAATGAGCATGACATGTCCCTCCTGACATGTCCAATGCATTTGAGACAAAGTTTCTCCATCCTTCCTTCTTATGGCTTCATTTCTCCCAAGATAAATCCATTTGCTCTTCTGGAAGCCTGTGGGATTTTCAATATTCCTTGCCAATACCATGAGTCAAATACATCAATTATTGTGTAGTCTCCCTTATTCCTTCTGCAGCTTTCACATGCATTTAAGGTGATTGCAAGTACCATGGCATGGATCAGGCACACCTTCACCTTCAAAGAGACATATGTTGTTTTTTAGCATTTAAAAAAAATCACTTTGGGGGACTCTTACGGCTCTTATAATAATCCATATATTATTTTTTTGCTCTCAGAATATATTTGTTTTTTTACTTTTGTTTCTTTAAATCATTTTATTGGGGGCTCATACAATTCTTATCCCAATCCATACATACATCCATTGTGTCAAGTGCACAAGCACATATGTACATTTGTTGCCATCATCATTCTCAAAACATTTGCCTTCTACTCGAGCCCTTAATATTGGCTGCTCATTTTCCCCCTCCCTCCCCACTCCACACATTTGTACATATGTTGCCATCATCATTTTCAAAACATTTTCATTCTACTTGATCTCTTGGTACTCTTTTCTACCGCCCTCCCCCACCTTCTCAGCCTCATGAACCCCTATATAAATTATTTTCATATCTTACACTATCTACTGTCTTCCTTCACCCACATATCCATCATTCATTCACCTGGGTGGAGAAGGGTGTTACACATCGATCATTGAAATCAGTTTCCCGTTTCTCCCATTTCTCCCCCCACCTTCCCCTGACCCTCTTTACTGTTCCTGAGGGGTTTATCTGTCCTGGATTCCATGTGTCAAGAGATCTTATCTGTATCAGTGTATATACTCCAGTCTTGCTGGTTTTGTAAGGTAGAATATTTTTAAGGTGTCTTGTACCAGATTTCCCAATGCAATATGTTATTTGATTTTTTGAAGAAAAAAAGATTTCTATTGGTATATGTATACCTCATGAGGTAGTTAGTTTATTGTGCCAACCTGGCTGATAAACACATGTGGGGTTAATTAAAGAGCGGAGAGATAAATGGCTCAGTGAGCCTCACCTTTCTAGTTCTCGGGTCTCTTGCTTTCTCATAGTCGGAACAGGGTGCAGCTGCCTTAACCAGGTCCCTGCTTCAGCTAACAAAGCTCACTTCCTGCAAGACATCCCCAAGGAGAAGCCCCATGGACCTAACCCAATGCCCTGGGTGCTGGAGCAGCCTTGTAGAGACCCTTGCCAGGACTGAGATGCTTACACATTCATGGATTCCGCTTTCCTCCTGCAGTCAGCGTCATTGTGTGTGTTTTGTGAGATGGAGGAGAACTTTGTGGATTGGTGTTGGACAAATGAGTTAATGTTAGACTTGTGGGCTTGGGAAGCACTGGGTTGGGATATTTTCTTGATGTGCACTTAGCCTTTATAAAAAACTCTCTCTTATACATGAGTTTCTGTGAATTTTTTCCCTCTAAAGTGCCTAGACTAACACACCACATAATACAATTCAACCATTCAATCATTTTAAGAAGAGTCGTGAATCAATTTAAGAACATTTTCTTTTCATATTTATTGTTGTTAGCTCCCCATTTGTCCCTACCTTCCCCTGCCATGCCCCTGGTCAATTATTAATGCAGTTTCTCTATATATAGATCAACCTTTGCTGTATTTCACATACAAAAATCAACCAGAAGCAAACAAACAATAATGACTAAAAAAATTGAAAATCCTCAATCAAAAATAATGCAGAAAGTATTAAAAACTGAAACAACTGTTAAATGGGTCTAAAGAATGACCAAATGATAAGGTGGTATTGCATTTTAACCTAGCAATATATGCCACAATTGACATTACAATGCCCTCTCTCTGCTAGCAAGGCCATTCACAGCACTTGACCTTGGTCAGAGAGTCACTGGAGGCGCAATCCGTGTGGGTACCCTGCATATGGTTTGGGGGTTTCCATCATTATCTATCATTGTCTGCAAGCCAAGTGTTCACAATTTAAGCTCTGAGACCATTCCCACCATCAGATTTGGATTTTCTTGTTTACAATCCTTGGATCACCCAACCGGGTGTGTTTCTTCCATGTGGAGTTAGTTGTCATATCACTTAGATTGTTGCTTATTTAACAACAAGCTTTTTAGACCACAGATGCTATTCTTTCTGATAGCTTGACACCATTTGATTTCTTCTCCACACTTTGCTATGTACCCTATCTTCTGTTATGTCTTAATGAGGGTAAGTATCATGTAGGACCATGTCATGAGAAATCATTGTTCTTAGATGGGGCAAGGTTAAGTGTGAGCCCCACATCAATTAATATATCTATGATATATATGTACATATACATGGTTTCCTTTGAGACATTATTACCACTTTATGATAGAGAACATTATAAATTATGCATGAATGTTGTGATTACTTCAAATGAAATATTTCACAACTTTAATCTTTTCTCTTTTTAATCACAGTGCTGTTTATTGTTCCAGTTGTATTTTTGTTTCTTTGATATTGTGGTAATCCATACTGAAGACAGTAGTCTTTGCTTATAATAAGCATTTAATAAATACTTGTTTAAACAAATGAATACCTATAACCCCAGGCTTCTTTTGCTAAACCATACCTCCAGTACAACTTTTGTTTATTCCTGGAGCACTCATCTTTTGTGTGTGTGTGTGTGTGTGTGTGTGTCCTGATTTGTTTTATTCAACATGAAGTTATCAAGATTCCATCATTCTGTAACATGTATGAAGCTTTCATGACAGAGTTACCTTTTTTTCTTGTTTTTTGTTGTTTATTTAATCATTTTATTGGGGGCTCATACAACTTTTATCACAATCCATACATCCATCCATTGGGAGCACTCAACTTTTTTAAACCCTAAAACATATGCTCAATAATAATTGGTAAGTTAATGTATCAATCACAAATAGACTAATAACCAAGCTTAAAACTCACTGCCTCGAGTCAGTTCAACTCATAGTGACCTGTAGCAGCTCTGTAGGACAGGAGAGAACTGCTCCGGTAGCTCATCCAGAGTAGAGCGCTTCGTCTTTCTCCCAAGAGCACTTGGTGTTTCCAACTGCGGACCTTTCAGTCGACAGTCCAGGACATACCCCCTTGTGCCACCAGGGCTCCAGAAATATGAATAGATCATACATTGTCAGATGAGCATAAATTTTTCCCTAACCTGACGATCCATTTTAGATAAAAAATGTGTTACTGGGTTTTTTCTATCATATGACATAATTTGACTGAAAGGTAGCATACCGTAGAGTTGCTTTTCCTGTTCTACCTAGAGGCAGGATGGCAATTATTTGAGACAAGACTCGCTTATAATAAGGATGTAGCAATAAAAACCCCAAAAACCTAGATTTTTGATATTCTATATGACATGTTTTAGGATGGTATCTCTCCACAGCAAATACAATTGACCCTTAAACAACAAAGTTGAAAATCTAGGTAAAACTCTTGACTTCCCCCAAACTTAACTACTAATATTAGTCATAACGTAATAATAGATTCACACTTATGTGGTGTTATATGTACAATTCGATTTTTTAAAGCTTTGGCAAAATTTTATTATTTTCCATTCTATTTTTCATTGAACTTTTTGAAGAACTCTTGCACTTATATACTGTATCCATGTGAAATCATTTTAAAATAGAGATAAAGTTATTCTGCAAAAATAACGGCATGTTTTTCCTCTCTGCTAATGCAGCGGCAGCAAAGGTTTCACGAGATTCCTTTCCTTTTTAAAATGATCATTTTTGTGTGTCAGACCCACTGATCTTAAAATAGCGAGCAGCCACAGCTGCAGACCTCAATTCACAGTACATATCAAGTAATTCAATTTGTCCTTGTAATCCATGACTTCCTATGCTTCTTGGGAGCAGTTCCCACATTACAAGAGGTTCATGGAGTGAGTTTCTTGGTGTAGTCATGCTTTGTGGGAATTGCAAAAAGCACACTGGAAGATAGAATTTGCTAGAGATCAAAAAGTGCTCTTGTAGAAATAATTAGTGTCACGTGGTACCTTTTTAAAACAGCATCTCTTTGCAATTCAAACCCATATTGGTCAAGGATACAATGTATGGCTATCACATGATATAGCCAGTACCAAGATGCACCTGGGGAACTGCATTGAAAAATGCATGCCACATTGCCACCAGCCACCAGTTGCCGGTCAGTTCATGTACTGTGGCATTGGCATATTTCTGTGGTGCTGGGAACTCTGCCACTGGCATTCAAATAGCATCACAGTCACCTACAGTGGACAGGTTTCAGCACAGCTTCCAGATTAAAATATACTAAGAAGAAGGAAGAGGCAGTCCACTGTGGAGGGACTAGTCACTGGAAACCGCATGAATAGCAGCAGAACATTGTCTCATATACTGACAGCATGAGCCTTTTGGGTTAGAAGTCACTTAGAATACAATTGGGGAGGAGCTGCCTCCTCAAAATAAAGTCAGTCTTAATGACATCATGGAGCAAAGATAAGGGGGACCTTCTTTTGCTGGTGAGATACAACTCAAAATGAGAAATGTTTGCAAACACATTAATAATCATAACATGGAACGCACAAAGTAGGAAATGAAGAAAACTGGAATTCATAAAAATTGAAATGCATAAAGATCAGTCTCCTAGGCTTTGGTGAGTTAAAATGGACTAGTCTTGGTGACTTTGAATCAGGCAATTGCTTTGCCTGGAATACTAAATTGAAATGTTATGGTGTCACATTCATCATCAAAAAGAACATTTTAATATAAATGACTATAATTTGGAGTAGTTAATACAATGATTATTGAAATTCAGGCATCAACTAGCAAAGGCAACGATTAAGAAATTTTACCAAATTTATGCAGTCTGAAATTGATCAAACATACAATTAAGGTGCATTGATAATTACTTATGATTGAAATTCAAAAAAGGAAAACAAAGAGGAAGGACTGAGAGTTATAAAATATGATCTCGGTAATAGAAATGAAGCGATCTCATGATAGATTTTGCAAGAATTGCCTTATCTAATTGTGAAAATTAGACGTTGAGTCAGGAAGACCGAAGAAGAATCCATGCACTTGAATCATGGTGTTGAGGCAGACTACTGAAAGTACCATGAACTGCCAAAAACCAAATCTGTCCTGGAAATATACCAGAAGGCTCCGTGGAAGGAAAGATGGCAAGACTTTATTTCATGTACTTTGGCCATGTTTGTTGTCAGGAGAGACCAGTCCCTGGGGAAGGATATCAAGCTTGGTAAGGTGGAAGGGCAGTGAAAGAGGCTCTCAGTGAGATGGGTTGATTAGCGGGCTGCAACAACAGACTCAAGCAGAAGAATGATTATGAGGCTGGCAAGGACTGGGCAGTGTTTCATCTGTTGTACTTAAGGTCGTTATGAGTTGCACCGCTCAGTGGCATCTATAATAACAACATACACTGGACTTTGCAAGGTGGGACATACAGGGGTCTTGTTGACTATATCCATAGGAAGAGAAAGGGAAAGGCTCAATATCAACCACCCAAATCAGACCTGGGGTCAGATAGGAATCGCGCTATCAACTGATGGTATGCAAATACGGGTTGGAGGTAAAGAAAGAAACCAAGTCCATAGGAGCCAAGATAAGCTCTTGAGTAGGTTGTTGTTAGGTTCCTTCAGTTCTGTTCCTGCTCACAGGGACCCCAAGTACAACCGGGTGAATCTCCTGGATGTATTGACCCATTCAAAGACAGATTTCACCCACTGCACACTCCAGATCTTCGACCGTGTGAGTTGTGGAATGACATCAAGAAACTCACAGAAGAAGAAAGCAAATGGCCCTGTGAAAAAGGAGGAAAAGCAGAGAAGACAAGCGAGGACATCAGAGGGAGTCTAGGGGTTCCTTTTGAACATAGAGTAGCTGGAGCAAAAGGAAGAATGGTTAAGTAAAAGTACCGACCAGAGCATCCAACTGTGGGCTCAAGAAGACTAAGTATGTTAATGAAATATGCAAGGACTTGAGAGTAGAGAGTCAGAAGAGAGGAACGTGCTCAGCATTTTCCAGCTGAACGGACTAAAGAAAAGAGTTGAAGACTTCAGTTGAAATATCGGAGGATTCGATGGGCAAGCTATTTCCATCAAAAGAGGATGGAAGGCATACTGTACCCAAAAGAAATGGTCACTATTCATCCATTCCAAGAGATACCACATGAGCAAGAGCCCGTGTTGTTGAAAATAGAAGTGTCAGGTACACGGAAGGCACTGTCAAAACACAAGGGTCCAGGAATCGGCAAACTCCAGCTGCATGTTTCCATGGACTGTTGCTGCCCTGAAAACTCCTATGTCAAGTGAATTGGGAGACAGCTAGCCACCTGGCAAGCCAACTAGGAATGATCTAGTTTTGTGCTATTCCAAAGAGAGATGACCCAACAACGTGCATTAAATTATCAAATTATATCATTCATATTACACGCAAGTAAAATTTTGCTGGAAATAATTCCAAAATGGTTGGGGGATATCATTGCTGAGGTCATATAGATTCGGATGAAAGAGGAAAATAACAGAAAGATGTTTACTTGTGTTTACTGTCTGTGACAAAGCATTCGAGTGTATGGTCTTATGCCCCTCCTGTTGCCCCTAACATATAGTGGCCCTGTGTATATCAGAAAGAAACCTTACCACGTCCTGTGCCAACCTCACAACTGTTGTTATAATTGAGCCCATTGTCACCAGCACGGAGTCAGTCCAGCATCTTGATGATCTTCCGATTTTTCTACTGACACTTTCCTTTTTACAAGCATTTTGTTCTTTTCTAGAGATTGATTCATGCCTCTGATAACATGTTTAATGTAAGTCTTGCCCTAAAATGAAGTCTTGCCCTCCTTTCTCCTCAGGAACATGGCTGCTGTACTTCTTCCAAGATAGATTTGTTTGTTCTTCTGGAAGTAATTGATGCATTCAATGTTCTTCCCCAATGCTACAATTCGAGGATCCTAACCCTTCTATGGTGTATTTATTGCCAGATTTCACATGCAAATGAGGTGATTGAAAATACCATGGCTTGGGTCAGGTGCACCTTAATTGTTAAAGTGACATCTAGGCTCTTCAACACTTAAAAATCTTTTATAGCAGATTTGCCCAATGGAACACATCGTATTATTTCATGACTGTTGATTCTATGGGTGTTGATTTTTGATTCAAGAAAATGAAATTGGTTAACAACTTCAGTATTTTCTCTTTATTATATTATTGTCTGTTTATCTAGTTGTGATGGCTTGGGTTTCTTTAAATTGTGTTGTAATCCACATTGAAGGCTGTCATCTTTGATCTTTATCAGTAAATGCTCAAAGTCCTCTTGCTTTTCATCAAGCAAATTTATGTCATCTGTTAATGAGCCTTCCTCCAGTACGAGCCCCCAATAAAATGGTTTAAAAAAATAAGCCTTCCTCTAACCTTGAAACTTCAGTTTCCAGCTTCTCAGATTATTTGCACAGCAGCACATTGAATAAATATGAAGACAGGATGCAATCCTAGCACACATGTTTTCTGATATGAAGCCATGCGGTGTCTGATAGTGCCTTGTTCTGTTGGAAAGACTGCCTCGGGCCTGTGCAAGTTCCCACATGAGCACAATTAAGTGGCCAAGAATTCCAACTCTGCAATGTAATCCATAGTGTGCTATCATCCACCCAGTTGAATACCTTGGCATAGGCGATAAAACATAATGAAACATTTCTGATATTCTATTTTTCAGCTAAGATATATCTGACCTTAGCAATGGCATCCCTCATTTCATATCCTCTTCTGAATTCACTATATGAATCACTGCAAACTGAATCATATCACAAAGAATGGGAATTCCAGAATACCAGGGTCTGAGGAAGCTTTATTAACAGATGACAAAACTCTGCCTGCTAAAAGGGAAGAGAAGGTGAAGCTCTTGCTGATTAAAATAAAAGAATATAGCCTTCAATATTGTTTACAACTCAATGTAAATAAAACACGTACCTTCACGATTGGATTAGTCAACAACATCCTGGTAAATGGAGAAAAGATCAAAGTTGTCAAAGATTATATTTTATTAGCTCCACAGTCAATGCCCACATTCAAAGTATCAACCAAGAAATCAAATAATCAATTGCATTGGGTGAATCTGTTGGACACGATCTCTTGAAAGTGTTGAAGAGGAAAGCTGTCACTCTGAGGACCGATGTATTCCTGACATGGTATTTTCAATCACCTCGAATGCATGGATAATGATAAGGAAGACTGGAGACCAAAGAACGGATATCTTTGAATTATGGTGTTGGTGCTAAATGTTAAATATACCATGGGCTGCCAGAAGAATAAACAAATCCGAATTGAGAAGCACAGCTAGCCTGCCCCTTGGAAGTGAGGGTGGTGAGTCTTCTTCGCATTGCATACTTCTTGTTCCTTACTTTGCAAATGTTACCAGGAGGGACCCGTCCCTAGAGAAGGACCCCAAGTCAAGCAGCGAATCAGTGAATATGAGGAAGCTCCTCAAGGAAATGACTTCGCACAGTGATGACAGGATGGTCTCAAACATAACAATTGTGAAGATGATCCAAGACTGGCTAATATTTTGTTCTGTTGTAATTAAGGTCACTGTGAGTTTCAATCAACTGGATACCACCTAGCAATTACAACTAATGTGACCAGCAGGATTCCAGGTTATTTAGATCAATATTCTTTCTTCTTCATTTTATATTCTTTTTTCTATACTCGTCATGAACAACATTTAAAATAAATAATACACAAATAAGGTATCTATCAGTCTCTTTTCGAACAGATAACACTTATAATCCCTCTGGCTTTGACACGAAAAATAAACAAAAAAGCCAGTACCTTTTTGGTCAATGTGTCCTTGTCCACCCTCACTGCTGTCCCATCAATTGCCCTCCTTGGTCTTTCCTGCTCAGCAATTCAGAACCAAGTGTTTCATTCTGTGATTATACTGTTAAAGCTATGTTTTGAAACTTTCACTTTAGCCTTTTCTCAAGGGGCATATGCTGTTTGATGTTTGTTTCTAAAGGTACAATCTTACTGTAATATCTTATTTACAATATGCTGCCTTTAATCCTACTTTCTTATATATCAAAGTCAAACATATACCATGAAAAATGAACCCACCTACAAAGAGAATTTATTTCACTTATAAAATCCACCCATAGATAAATAAGTCAACACAGAGTTTAATGCATGATGCTGTCAAGGAATTAAGTTTAAGATGGAGAGGCTGTGTGGCAAAGTGGGAAAAAATCATACAGCTGATATTTACATTTATAATATTTGAAGTGTATTCCATTTTTATATTTCCTAAGTGTGTAGTACTGGAAAAATAATATTTTTCTCACAAATTAGTCACCATGGCATGTGATAATAATAATAGTTACTATTTATTAAATTTTTACTATGTATCTAGTGGCCTACTGCTCATTAGGCATGCTTCATGGATTATGTCATTTAATCTTAACCAAAATCCTATGACATATTTATCATCACAGTTATTATTATTAAGACAATGAACCACAAAGCAGTTTTGTATGTTAACCCAAGGTTGGAAAGTCATGTCAGATAAAATTTGAATTCTAATGACTTGGCCACACAGTCTCTGCTCTTAGTCAATAGTAATACGCACACAACAGGTGTTTTCTAAGAGCAAAATATACAATTCTTACTATTTTTGTTCAAATATTATTCTGCAACTCATGCAGATTTCCCACTATCTTCTTCTCAGGAGAGAAGACATGGCTATAAAGCTCTTCTATACCATTAACTATAAAAAATATTTTAACAGAAGACACTTAGACAAAACTATATTATGAAGAAGATCAACATGTACAAAAAATTACCGAGAGAGAGGTTATTTCTGTCCCAGTGGGTATGGAGAGGCGCAGTGAGGAGAGAGCATTGCTCTTTGCACCCATTCACCAGTGGCCCTGCAGGTTCCTCAGTCAGAGTTTTGTGAGGTGAAGTATAAAAACCTGTCTTCTGTTTTATGGTTTTCATATTGAGTCGAATCCCATGGTGTCAGAGATGTCAGGCATCAGGTTTATGACTAAATAGTTTATGACCTGGGTTATAATGAAAGACATGTATTATTCATTAGTTTGAACACAGAGTCCCTGATTAAATTCAAAGTAAAATTGAATTTGGAATTTATATAAAAATTTTTCATTATTAAAAATTCTATTTTTCTCTTTTTCCTTCCTTTCATTTGCTAGCTGGTTTTATGAAGTTTTACAGGTGGTCTCCAATTTAGAATGAATTAGAATTTAAACAAATTACACATAAAACCATCTAGATTTATTTGTGCATTTTAGAAAGAGCCCTCATAGCATAGTGGGTAAAGTGTTGGCTTGCTAACCACAGGTCAGCTGTTCAAAACCAGCAGGGCTTCTGCAGAAGAAAGATGAAGTGTTCTATTCATATAATGATTGACAGTCTCGGAAACCATTAGAACTAGATCTACTCAGTCCTAGCTGGTCCCTACAAGTTGGGATCAACTTAACGGCAGTGAGTGTAGTTTTGACTTCTTATCATTAGGAGTATAGACAGCATATTACACTTGATCTTAGCCAAAGGCCAAGAAATGAAGAATAGATGCATTTGAATTGTGGTGTTGATGAAGACTATTGAAAGTACCATGGATTGCCAAAACAAGAAAATCTGTCTTTCAAGAAGGACAACCAGAATGCTTCTTAGAAACAAGGATGGAAAGACTTTTTCTAATGTAGTTTGGACATTTTGTCAGGAGAGATCAGTTTCTAGACAAGGGCATCATGCTTGGCAAAGTGAAGGGACAGAGAAAAAGAGGAAGACTCTTTTTTTTTCCTTTAAGTTCATTTCAATGTATTTATTTATTTTAATCACTTTATTCAGGACTCATACAACTCTTCACAATACATACATACATCAATTGTGTAAAGCACATTTGTACATTCATTGACCTCATCATTCTCAAAACATTTGCTTTCCATTTAAGCCCCTGGCATCAGCTCCTCATTTATCCCCTCTTTCCCTCCCTCCCCCTCCCTCATGAACCTTTGATAATTTATAAATTATTATTTTGTCATATCTTGTCCTGTCTGACGTCTCCCTTCACCACCTTTTCTATTGTCCATCCCCCAGGGAGGAGGTCACATGTAGATCCTTGTAATTGATCATTTTATTGGGGCCTCTTACAGCTCTTATAACAATCCATATATCAATTGTATCAACCATATTTGTATACATGTTGCCATCTTTATTTTCTGAACAGTTACTTTCTATTTGAGTCCTTGGTATCAGCTCCTCTTTTTCCCTCCCCCTATTTTCACCCTTGTGACTTTTATAAATTATAAATTATAATTTTCATATTTTACATCAATCTCTCTACCCCTTCCCCCATGGTTTCTTCCTCCCTCCTCTCCCAGCCTTCCTCTTACCCTCCTGGTATCTCAACTCCCATGTCTGTTCCTGAGGGGTTTATCTGACCTGGATTCTATGTGCTGCGAGCTCTTATCTGTACCTGTGTATAGGCTCTGGTCTAGCTCACAGTGAAAGGTAGGACTGGGTCATGATAGTGGGGAGTAAGGAAGCAGAAGAATATTGTGTGTTTCATTGGTTGGATATACTATGCCCTGGTTGACTCATCTCTTCCTTGTGACCCTTCTGTAAGAGCATGTCCCATGCCCTACAGATGGGTTTTGAGTCTCTACTCTGACCTCCCTTATTCTCAACAATATGGTTTTTGGTTTGTTTGCTTTAAGTCTTCTGATACCTGTTACCTGATCCCATTTACATTTCACAGGCTGGTGTGCTTCTTCCATGTGGGTTTGTTGCTTCTCTGTTAGATGGCCTCTTCTTTAACTTCAAGCCTTGAAGACCCCAGAAGCTATATCTTTTGATAGCTGTGAATGGCACAGGAGCAGGAAATATTTCATTCAGTTGTACATACATTCACTATGAACCTGAATGACTGGATAATACCAAACAAAAACAATAGCAATATTTACTACATGCAGTGTTTAGGTATACATGTAAGTTTTACATTTGCTGATGTTATTCTCAGGTGTTTACTCACAGATATTGAAAGATTGGATTTATAACTGATAATAAAAGGCAATGCTAATGGAAAAGAAAAATACCTTTTGACTTATAACTAACTTGTGAGAGAATCATTAGAAAAGAACCTGTCATAAATTGGGATTACCTGTTGTATTAGGGCGGGATCACTGGAGAGACAAATCTAGTGACACTCATATATGTATAAGAATGAGCTTTGTATCAATAAGTAATTATATATCCTCACTGGGGACGGACAACAGAAAAATGGTGTAAGGAGACGTCAGACAGTGTAAGATATGAAAAAATAATAATTTATAAATTATCAAAGGTTAATGAGGGAGTGGGGAGCAAGGAGGGAGGCAGAAAACTGAGGACCTGATGCCAGAGGCTTAGGTGGAGAGCAAATGTTTTGAGAATGATGAGGCAATGAATGTACAAATGTGCTTTACACAATTGATGTATGTATTGATTGTGATGAGAGTTGTATGACCCCCCTAATAAAAAAAGAAGTAATTATATATCATGAAAGCATCCCAGCCCAATCCAACTCAGGCCCGGAAGTCCAACACTTGCCCATAAGTCCCTCTTCAGACTCACGCAGCCATATGCAATGATGTAGAATGCAGAAAGATCACAGGCCAGTGGGTCAAAGTAGTGTGGATCCAAGGTCAGTGGAAACATGGCAGAGCTCTAACAGCTCTGAGAGTCACTGGCAGAGAGGGGGTATGTTCCCAGGACCCTCTTTATGAGAAGGCCATACCCCCCAAGGAGGTACCAACAGACTGTGGCCTATTTCACAGATTGGATACTCTCCTTACATTAAAAAAAATCATTTTATTGGGGGCTCATCGAATTCTTATCACAATCCATACATCCATCCATTGTGTCAAGCACATTTTTACAATTGTTGCTATCATCATTCTCAAAACATTTGCTTTCCACTTGAGCCCCTACTATCAACTCCTCATTTTTCTCCTTCCCTATGCACTCCCCCCTCCATCATGAACTCTCCATAATTCATAAAATATTATTATTTTGTCATATCTTACATTGTCTGGTGTCTCCCTTCACCCATTTTTCTGTTGTCCATTCCCCAGGGAGGAGATTATATGTAGATCCTTGTAATCGGTTCCCCCTTTCTACCCCGCCCTCCCGGTATCGCTACTCTCACCACTGGTCCTGAAGGGATCATCTGTCCTGGATTCCCTGTGTTTCCAGTTCCTATCTGTACCAGTGTACATCCTCTGGTCTAGCCAGATTTTTAAGGTAGAATTGGGATCATAATAGTGGGGGAAGGAAGCATTTAAGAACTAAAAGAAGGTTGTATGTTTCATCAGTGCTTTACTGCACCCTGACTGGCTTGTCTCCTCCCTTCAGCAAGGGAGTATCTAGTTGCCTGCAGATGGTCTTTGGGTCTCCACTCTGTACTTATCCTCATTTACAATGATGTGATATTTTGTTCTTTGATACCTGATACCTGATCCCTTCGACACCTTGTGGTGGTCACACAGACTGGTGTACTTCCATGTGGACTTTGTTGCTTCTGAGCTAGTTGACTGCTTGTTTAAGACCCCAAATGCTATACCTTTTGATAGCCGGCCACCATCAGCTTTCTTCACCACATTTGCTTATGCACACATTTGTCTTCGGTGATCATATCAGGAAGGTGGGCACCCATTGATATGATTTTTTTGTTCTTTGATGTCTGATACCTGGTGCCTTCTACACCTCATGGTCACATAGGCTGATGTGCTTTTCTATGTGGGCTTTGATGCTTCTGAACTAGATGGCTGCTTGTTTACCTGCAAGCATTTAAGACCCCAGATGCTATATCTTTTGATAGCTGGGCACAATCAACTTTCTTCACCACATTTGCTTGTTGACATAAAATTACCTAACTATAACACTTGTATATCAACTTATATGGCCTGGACCCTTGTCCTATTCAGGCCCACTATGCTTTTTGACTCCGTTCCAAGAAATCTCTCCTATACTCTGTAATCTGTTCTTGTAGATTTGGTGTTCTGCAATTTATACTTCTGAGATTCCCTAACTAAACTGTTGCATATTCAGTACTTAAATATCTAATAGGAAGCACTGGCAGGATACTGAAAATTAGGAGTACCTTTAGCTATGAGCTGGAATGGACTTGATAGCCATGAATGAGTGAGCTCAGAATGAACTCAAAGGTTTCATCAATATGGTTGCAATCAATAAGAGAATAAACATCCCGTCAATGATTCTGTTCTTTCTACTCAACCACAAATTTAACAAATCCATATCGATTATTTTTTTTAATTTTAGTGAAGACTACCACCAGCTATAATGGTAGGCACTGGAATTAAAGATAAATTCTGGGGATAAGCTAGAGAGAGTGGGGGGAGAGAGAGAGAGATGGGGAGATTGCATTAACTTAATTCAATTTCCCAAGCTAATCATATGTGTTAGTCTGGGTAGACTAGAGAAGCAAATCCAGAAGACTCATATGTATAAAAGAAAGAGGTTTATATACAAGAACAATTGAATATTGAAAAAACATACCAGTCCAGAGCAAGTCCATAAGTCCAATATTAGCCCATATGTCCGATACAATCTATAAAGTCCTCTTCAAACTCACAAAATACATGCAATGATGCTGAATGCAGGAGAGTCACAGGCCAGTAGGTTGAAAGTCTTGTGGATCCAGTAGTGTAAGCATTTCAACACTGGCAGGAGTCTCTATGTGACTTCTCCAGCTCCAGAGGTCTGTTTTCTTTTGGGTAGACCATGTGGCTTCTCCAGCTCCCAGGGCACAGTGTCAGGTGTCTTGTCAGTTGAGAGTCTCTCAGGGAGTGAGCAGAGAAAGAGAAGTGTCTTCCACCTCCAAGGAGTCAATCCAGGAATTTCCAGAATTCTCAGAAGAAGGCCATGCCCACACAGAGGTTTCATTGGCTATGATCCTATTGACAGACTAGACTTCACCCTAATCACTCTTAATCCTCTCAAATTGACATCAGATTATGAAACTACCACACACACACACACAGACACACACACACACACACACACACACACACACATAAATGTGTTGCAGATGAAAGTCTTTTGAAGACAGGGTGAACATAACT
This sequence comes from Tenrec ecaudatus, assembly GCF_050624435.1. Taxonomy (NCBI): domain Eukaryota; kingdom Metazoa; phylum Chordata; class Mammalia; order Afrosoricida; family Tenrecidae; genus Tenrec; species Tenrec ecaudatus. Next base: position 67,892,822 of record NC_134535.1, read on the forward strand.
GCAGCTCTTCCAAAGTATCCACATTTCATCAAGCTTGGGATCTAGTGGAAGAAATCACTTTCCTTTTTATGTCTGAGCACTCAGATTGAATTTCTCATGCCCTCACCACAGGTATTTCAAAGTCCTCTTTTCCCTCTTTACTGACCGAGTTACAAAAGGATTGTGCTTTTATGTGTTTACCACCTTCCCTTCTTAATGCAAACTGTCAAGTGTTCAAATACTAATCTTTCAAAATTACTCTGAGTCAAGAATGGTGACTCCTTTTTTTTCCCCCCTCAAAAAGTATGATCTAACTAGTTCTATGAAATCCAGTACCTTTGAATTCAGGGGCCTGATATTAACATAAAATAATACGATATTATGACGTTAAAGGCAGTATCTCATAGAATCTAACATGGATAGTTTTTCACATCAACCTTTTGGGGAGGGATATTAGTAATACTCTCAAACACAAAGTGGAGAATCAACAATAGTTGCCTGCGCCATCAGAAAAACCTACATATCTATAACAGATGATAAAACTAGTTAAAACCCACCTTATTTGAAACATAATTTTGTGTTATAATTATGCTTTCTTCATACCCTGAAGACTTGTACTAAATAACAGCCAATTCTGATGTTCTTGTTACACACAAGCTCACATTGTCTTTTATGTTGTGATGCTCTTGGTTCTCCAGGTTTATTATCACTTCCAGGATCACACTCTTAGCAGTATCTTAGCCTTTTCTCCCTTCTATGTAGTGTGTCTGCAAGCAGTAACCAGGTCCTTCAGCATGACCATTCCATGTTCTTACAGTTGTTTCCTTTCTCTCTACATCAATGCTAATGCCTTGGACAAAGCCTGTGTCATCTCTCCACTATATAAGTATTATTGGACTATAAATTAATTCATTTGTAAGCCTGCTGTTAAGTCCACTTTGTCTTTAAGTCTTTAAATCAGAACAGTTAAGTATAGTTTGTATCTCACACCAGATAGGCAATATTTGTTTTAGTAAATAGTGTATCTTTCCATAAATAAAAGACCTTTGAGAAACACTTCCAAGTACTCTAAAAATATCTCTCACATAATAATACAATAATAATAATGTTGGTTTGTTATTACGGAGTGATTGCATATACATCTAGTGGTTTATATAATATGTTTTACAAGGCTTAGTTCATAACTATAATGTGTGCATACATCTGGTGTTTGTAGCCTGACGATATCTATACTTGTTATAGGAAAATTAGACCAGTTGATCTCAATAACAACTCACAGTAACCCTTCTTTAAGTAACTAAAGTTTATTTACTATACATATGGAGTATGTTGCTCTTTGGCAGAAAGCTGTTTTAACCAGCACACTAGTATACTAGATCTCTGAAGGTCAAGTCTGGTTTTTTTATAGAGAGCTTAACCATCAATGACATTCATACAGAAGTATCAATGAGTAATGATGTGTGTGTATCATTAAGTGTTGGGTCTGTCCTAGTCAAAATTTTGAAATAAATAAAGATGAAATTTCTGATCCTTTTTTTTCCTTCTGCTGGCTGGACTGCTACTCCCACCCTCCCTCATGTTGCCCCTCAGACGGCTCTGCCCCTGGCACTCCTACTGTGCTATGGTCCTGGGGGTGTCCACCCCAGACCGCCCATGGCGGTATTTACTCACTGACCTCTTTGCTCACTGAACCTCATGGCATATGTCAAACTGGTGTGGCATAAAGATGATATGAGTCATACTGATGTGTACTGAAAGTACCATGTGTCAAGGACCTTGCATGCATTCCCTCACTAATGATCTCAGCAGTCCTATGATTACGGATATGATGAACACAGTACATGAAAAAGCGAGGAGCCTGAAGAAAGAACTTCCCAAGATCTCACAACTAGCTTGCGGTACAGCACTGACGAAACACAGATCAGCTTCATCCGGAGTCCCTGCTCTTACCCAACATGCAGTGCGCTTCAGTTCCAAGCAGAAATGCGGAGCTGTCATGCAGGGCTTGGTCTAGAACTATTACTCTGCTATTGAATCAGTACAAATATTATCTATGGACTTGCCTCTAGGAACAAAATTATTTTCTCATCTGACTTTATTCACTGTCACACCCTTTTTTCACCATTAGAAATTTAAAGAGACAGTGGCTGGCAATGGGCTCAGACAGAACAACTGTGAGGTGGTGGGCAGTGTTTCATTCTGTCATGCATAGGGTCGGTGTGAGTCAGAATTGACTTGACAGCACCCACCGACACCATAAATTGGAGTTCAAGAAATAAAGAAAATATGCACTTATTCATCCTCTGTTTTATTCTCTTCACCACTATCAGTCTGTCATACTGTGGTGACTTGCATGTTGCTGTCATGCTGGAAGCTGTGTCGCTGGCATTTCAAATACTAACTGGGTCACCTGTGGTGTGCAAGTTTCAGCAGAGCTTCCAAACTAGGACATGTTAGGAAGAAGCAGTTCACTTCTGAAAAATTCAAATGGAAAATGTTGTGGAAGGCAGGGTGGCTTATCTAATATAACGCTGGAAGATTAGTCTCTCAGAACAAAAGGCACCCAAAATGTGACTAAGGAAGAGCTGCTTCCACAAAGTAGAGTCAACCTCAATGATGTGGATGGAGTAGAGCTTTCAGGACCGCATTTGCTGAGGTGGCACACCTCAAAATGAGAATAACTTTATACATTTATTAACAATTGGAACATTGACTGTCTAAAGTATTACTCCAGGAAAATTGGGAATATAAAATTAAATGTATTGTATAGATATCAACATCTTAGACATTATTAATTTAAAATTGATTGATGTTAGCCATTAGAATTGAGCAATTAGATGACTTGGCAAATTAAAGAGAAATGGTGGTGTATTCATTATCAGAAAAATTATTTCAAGATTTATCTTTATATGCAATGCTATCTGTGATGGGATAATACCATGAACTTTTGGAAGCTCTTTGGACTTCACCAAATGGAACACACAGAAATCAAATCAGCAACATCTGTAGAAATAGATGACAGGGAAACTCAATATCATTAGCCATAACAAGGCCAAGGATTGTCATTCCATTGCTTATGTGCACATTCTGTTTGAAGCTGGAGAAAATGAAAACAGGTCCATGAGAACCAAAACATGGCCTTGATTGAGTCTGTCCCTTGAATGGAAAGAATACCTCAAGAACAGACTTGATACAGAACACTAATGAATGTGGTTGTGGGTCAACGGTGGTAAACAGAGGGACTGCCTGAGAATGCAAGCAGCTAAATACTCTATGCTCATAATATAGGCCTGGAAAGCCTATTACAGTTGGGGAAGACCCTCAGGGTTAAAAAATATAAATAAATCCCCCAGGGAGGAGATCACCTATAGATCCTTGTAATCAGTTCCCTCTTTCCAACCCACTCTCCCACTACCCTCCCAGTATCACCACTCATACCACTGGTCTTGAAGGGATCATCTGCCCTGGATTCCTTGTGCCCCCAGCTCCTCTCTGTACCAGTGTACCTCCTCTGGTCTAGCCAGACATGCAAGGTAGAATTCAGATCATGATAGTGGTGGGGGGAAGAGGGGGGTAGGGAGGAGGGGGAAGTATTTAGGAACTACAGGAAAACTGTATTCTTCATTGGTGGGTGCTACATCGCACCCTGACTGACTCATCTCCTCCCCTAGCCCCCTCTGCAAGGGGATCTCCAGTGGCCGACAAATGGGCTTTGGGTCTCCACTCTTCTCTTCCCGTTCATTCACTATGGTAAGATTTTTTTTTTTGTTCTGATGGTGTCTTATACCTGATACCTTCAACACTTCATGATCACACAAGCTGGTGTGCTTCTTCCATGTGGGCTTTGTTGCTTCTGAGCTAGATGGCCGCTTGTTTACCTCAAGCCTTTAAGACCCCAGACGTTATACCTTTTGATAGCTGGGCACCATCAGCTTCCTTTGCCACATTTGCTTATGCACCCGTTTGCCCTCAGCGATCATATCATGGAGGTGTGCACCCAAAGATATGATTTTTTGTTCTTTGTTGCCTGATAACTGATACCTTCGGAACCTCGTGATCACACAGGCTGGTGTGTTCTTCTTTGTGGCTTTTGTTGCTTCTGAGCTAGATGGCCACTTGTTTATCTGCAAGCCTTTAAGGCCCCAGACGCTGTCTCTTTTGATAGCTGGGCACCATCAGCTTTCTTCACCACATTTGCTTATTCACCCGCTTTGTCTTCAGCTGTTGTGTTGGGAGGGTGAGCATCATAGAATGCCAATTTAATAGAAGAAAGTATTCTTGTATTGAGGGAGTACTTGAGTGGAGGCCCAAGGTCCTTCCACCACCTTAATACTAAACCTATAAATATAGGCACATAGATCTATTTCCCCATCCTCAGATATATATTTGCATATGTACATGTCTTTGTCTAGACCTCTATAAATGCCCTTTGCCTCCTAGCTCTTTCCTCTATTTCTCTTGAATTTCCTCCTGTCCCACTATCATGCTCCGTCCCCACATGGGTTTCAGCAATACCTCTTCGTTACATTACCCTTGATCATGCCCTACCGGGCCTCCCAAACCCATCTCACCACCAATTTGGATCACTTGCTGTTCCCTTATCCCTGGGTTTGTTAACACCACTTCCTTACCCCCCACCTTCCCCTATCTCATTTCCCCCCCGGAACTGTCAGTCCCGTTGTTTTTCCTCCAGATTGTTCATCCAGCTTATTTTATTTAGACAGACCTGCAGAGATAATAACATGCACAAAAACAAGACAGAATAAAACCAAGCAACAGTATACAGCAAAACAACAACAAACCACGGACAAAGAACAAATCAAAACACAACAAGAAAGAAAAGTTTGTAGTTAGTGTCAGGATTGTTGTTTGGCCTTTAGGAGTGTTTTCCAGTCCAGTCTGTTGGGAGCACCATGGCCTGGCCCCAAAGTCCACTTTCATTACATTACATTTTGACCTAACTATGTCTGCCTAATTGACTTTGTGATGCTCTCGCTCCATTACAGGGCTATTCCCATTTCAGCTATGATCAGAGGTGATTTGCTGGAGGCGTAATCCATGTGTGGACCCTACAAGTGGATTTTCAGCATCCACTGTCTCCCATAGCCGTCTACAAGTAAGGATGCACAATTTAAGCTCTGATATCATTCTTTCCTTTATATTTGGATTATATGATTTGCAATCTTTGGATCACCCAGGCTGGTGTGCTTCTTTCAGGTGGGCTAGGTTGATGTCTCACTGAGATGGCTTTTTGTTTGAAGACAAGCCTTTAAGACACCAGGTGCTTTTTTTTCTGACAGTTAGTGGCCATCTCTTTTCTTCACCACACTTTGCTATATCACCCATATCTTCAGTGATCTCCTCATGAGAGTGAACATCAACCAGGGTCATGTCCTAAGAACTGATTGTTCTTATGTTGGGGCTAGAATTAAGTGCAAGCCTCAAATCCATGCATGCACTTATGGATTAAATATTTCTGGTTCACCTTAGAGACAGCATTGTCATTGTATGTTAGAGACCATTATCAATCATCCCCTGGGCATCAATTCTACAGCCATCAAGTAAGTCAATGTTGACTCATTGTGACCCTTCCAGGGCAGGGTAAAACTGCATCTGTGAGTCTCTGAACCTGAAAATCTTCAAAGGAGTAGAAAGCTTCATCCTTCCCAGGTAGAGTTGGCTTTGTTTCAAACCACTAACTTCATAGTTGACAGCCCAATGTGTAACCACTACACATCAAAAGTGTCATTAGTTTATCCAGTGGTGTAGAATTTAAAACACTGATGAGAAAATGCAATTACAGGAGTATAATTTACTCCAATGAAATATTATGTATCCCATTGTATCTATAAACATCTCATTGGTTACCCACATGAAACACCTTCAAATGCCTAATGGCAAATCGAGTATGCCCTGAACCACAATATATGAATTGTTGATGTATACAGGTTGAACTCTTAAATAATTTGACAACATTTACATAAACAACAGGGATTGGTGATAGGGCAAATCTTCCAGTAATATTCATTCACAACACAGAACCATGCCTAGCAGATTAATACAGGTCATAATGAATCAAGAAGGGCGTTAAAATACTGGTAAGTGTATGGTAGTTACAGGAAATCATTCATTGGGAGTAATAAAGGCAAGAGATTAAAAACAAAGTCCATCGCCCATCAGTTCTATGGCCCTGGCCTAGAGGCCTTCTACTTTTTCTCACACTAGGGCATTTCGGCTTTAAGTCCAATGACTACAGATGGGTTTGAGGTAAAGCCTAGTTTGTTTAGTGGTGTTTCTACATCAAATCCTTCTGGTATGGCTAATGAAGAAAGTTTACACATTCTTGTTCATTTCATGCATTGCCATCTCCTCAATGTAACATCGCCTACCCTACCTCGGCCTGTGAGTTTTGTCTCCATTTCTCCTCTTTTCCTGGCCCTTCTGAACTTTTTCCTACTTTAAATGTTGCCCCTTTGATCACAAGTGGAGCAGCATACACCCTGACTCTTGCTTGTAAAAACTTGAAGTGAGTAAGTTCTGTCCACATTATGTAAAGTAACTTACTTTATTTAAATCCATGTGATTTAGTCACACGAGATTATTTCATAACAGCATCTAACTGGTATTTTACCACACACTGGACAAGATAGCCTATGCAAGATAACACATACAATTAACAATAACAATCTCCCTATAACTTTTACCCAAGATACTGTTATGCATTCCATTTTACCTACAAACATCTCATCTATTACCCACATGAAATGTCTTCAAATACCTAAAGGCAATTCTCATATGCCTGGAATTGTCTTTTCCCAACATTCAGTATATCTTCAACTCTCCCTCTCATGATGTGGTATTAAGTTTCTGAGATGACCGGTGACCCCTACTAAAGACTAGTAACCTATAAATCCTTGATTTGTTCAAACTATATATAAACAACAACAAAAACCTATATACTAACATTAGCATAAGACTGGACAAAACCATCATTCTGCTTCATATAAATAAGGTCTCCATGAATCCGGGTCAAATCAATGGTATCTATACACAATGACAACAACCGGTAAACCTAGGAAAGGTCTTCGCAGCAGCCAGAAGAGGATAACATGGTACTTTGTCACTGGGACTCAAGTAGCAAAACAGAATGCTGTTCTTTAAGTACACACTAAATGAGATGATTTGCCAAATACGGAACTGAGTTCTTAATGTATGTGATGTAAATCATGTATAACAAAGTTCCATCCATAGCAGTTTAATTCATTTTTGTCCTGTCTTAAAAAGTTATCTACTGGCAGACCTAATCTTTGAAGAGGTATGAAGTCTTGCTCAAATAACTGAATTTATTACATGAATTTCTTTTTCAGTAACAAGTTATGTTTAATTGATAACACCTGACAGTTTTCTCATAGGCATTTGTAGAAGTGGCGTTTCTATAAAAGCATTGCTGTGTTGTGTTGCTTGCTGTCCGAGGCAGCCTTTGAAACCACTCAGCCTATTTGTAGTCGCATTCCAGGTCCTGTCGTTAACACTCAGTGATTTAATTCTCCATTTGCATCACTATCCCAACCTTCTCTCCCCTGAGGTTCTCCCATGACTGAAGAGCAATTTTAAGTTACTACAGTCTGCCCCATTACAGTGAGCTGAGACAGATAATAGCATTTCTAACATAATGAGGTTTCTCTAATATGGTCTTTATTCTTAATCAATGTATCTTTTACAGCAGATGGTCCATTGGCAATACAATTAACCAAGACACACTGAAAAACACAAAATTAGGCAAACTTAGAAGATACTGCAGATTCAGCTCTAGACCATGACAATAAAAGGAATCATACACATTTTGGGTTATCGTAGTGCATATAAAAATTACACTTATAGATAATTGTAATCTTTTTTTATTTAGACATTTTATTATAGGCTCATACAACTCTTATCACAATCCATACATATGCATACATCAATTGTATAAAGCACATCTGTACATTCTTTGCCCTAATCATTTTCAAAGCATTTACTTTCCACCTAAGCCCTTTGCATCAGGTCCTCTTTTTTCCCCTCCCTCCCCATATTGTAACCTTTTAAATGTTTTAAGTTTTTCAAGCCTTATTGAAAAGTCTGAAATATTTTGAGAATTGCCAAAATATGAAACAGACATAAAGTGAGTGCATGCTGTGTGGAAAGTGGCCATAACCAACTTGTTCAATGAAGGATTGCCACAAACCTGCAAGTTGTAGAACTACAATATCTGTGAAGTACAATAAAGCAAAGTATGAAGCATGCATGTCTTACTCCCCCACCTGGAAGCTAAAATGGAGTTTCTAGAGACTATTAGAGTCCTTGGTGGTTAGTGGTTACCTATTCCACTGCTTACTGCAAGGTAAGAGTTGGAAACCACCAGCCTCTCTGTGGGAGAAAGATGCAGTTTTCTACTCCCATAGAGTGTTCCCATCTCAGAAACCCGCAGAGGCAGTTCTACACTGTCTCAAATGGTCTCAATAGAATGAGTTCCTATTTGAGTCTAATAGAACTCAAATTGGAGTCTTTGGGTCTCTTGCGAATGTAGTCTTTAATGTTAGTTTTGAATTGCATTCTACCCACATGGGACGGTTCTGCCCTACTACAGGGTAATTATGAGTTGAAATCAACTCAAGGCACACAACAACAACAACAGCGTAGAACACTTTGGTGTTGGCAAGGTCCTCAGCCTGTCCTGGGAAATAAGAAAGAAGGTCAACAGGGTTTCCTCCCAGGGCAGTCATATTCTGGGAAGCTTGCTAACCAGAACTCTATTACAGTAGACCTATTTTTCTACTTCCTACATTCATAAGCACTTTTCAAAGACCTTTGAAAGTCACACAACAATGTGAGATTTCAAGCGGTGGGGTGGGGGGGAAGGAATCAAGTCTGGTAGTTATAGAGGAGTAATGTAAAAGAAAGTAGAGATTTTAGATGGAGAGACAGCTGGGACTGAACTCCTACTCTTTGTTTTCTATGCGGAACTGGAAGTCTCTGCACTGCTAAGTTTCCGCATATTCATCTAGGGGGCCGCCTACTCTGTAAGATGACCGAACAAGTAAAAGACTGTGTAAACATCTAACACCTCTGCTCGATGCATAGCAAGCCCTCAACAGAGTTCCGTTCCCTTCATTGTCAACACGTGTGTAGTGGTCGCCTTCCTGAGTTCTACGGGGCATGAGACTCAAAGCAGGGAGTGTTTCCAAGGATGTAGGACTTTCAGTGCTAAAATTCTTGGCAAACCAGGACAAGTTGCTCAAAGAGCTACATTTAATAAAATATTCAAAGGTTTTTTTAATATTCAAAGTTTTAATGATTATTTTTTCCCATTATTCCTTAATGTCATGATAAGGAGCCCCGGTGGTGTTTGGGGTTAAGTCTTGGGTTACCAGTCTTGAGATCATTGGTTCAAACTCACCAGGTGACACTCGATAGAAAGGTCAGAATAGCTGGCTCCCATAAAGATTTACAGTCTCAGAAACGCTACACAGAGTCTCTCTGAGTTAGTCTTGACTCTATGTCACTGGGTTTACTTTTGGGGGTTTTCAATGTCCTTATTAATATTTTCTGTTGCTTGTAGAGTAGAATGGAAAAGCACATACTCATGAATGTTGATACTTTCTTTTTAATCACTTAATTCAAAACTATTGATTGCTTTTACAACCGTGATTCTCAATGAAGGACAATATTGTCTCCTAGGGGACATTGGGTAATCCCTGCAAGTATTTTTTTGCTGTCACAAGTGGAGGCCCAAGTCTCTAGAAGGTAAAAACCAGGGAGTTGCTGAAGATCCTGAAACCAGGGCAGCACTTCCCACTCTGAACACCGAAGACTTACCCAGCCCCCCACTCTGAGACTGCCGAACTCTGCTCCATAAACAGAACAATTCCTCTTCTCTTTACGCTGCTTCATTGCTTCATGGGAAAGGGAGCTTATAAGGGAAAAATAGTAATGGCATGCCTGGTTTCTTCCCTATCATAAGCATTTGACTTCTCTGTAGTTCACTGTTGACAATAATATTTGTATAGTGCTTTAGAATTCACAGGGTATTTATAATTTCTCATTGGATTCTGACAACAATCATATAAGAATGGCATTATTAAAAATACCCATTTTAGAGATGTGGAAATGAAATTTGGAGATCTTTGATCCAAAAGATTGAACTTAAGGGATAGAACTAAGACTCACACCAGCTTTATGACCCTAAGACTCATGTCATTGCCCTGCCTCCTGCTCCACTGAGCTCATTCTGCCCTGTGCTGTTTTCTACAGCCTGAGAAGCGAAATACTTTAGATACTGATTCAATCTATTACACTGGCATCTCCAAGGACAATGGAGAGGCATGTGTATTTGCAAGAGCACTTCACACTTGTCCATTTCTGGTGTGTTAGTTGGCTCAGGCCCCAGTTCAGGTAATAATGTGGATCTTTCCAGGGGCCTCTGCATGTTAGCATCCTTTATCCAAAGAAGTGCATGCCTGATGTTATCTTAGGCCTGGGGGAAGATTTACCCGGGGTTCAGGTAGCTCTCTGTTAGTAAACTCTCTCAATTACTTAAAAATAACTGTCTTTTGCTGCCTACTTTTAATACTTTTTAAAAATTCTGGGTCAAAATATTCAAAATAGTGTTTGCTTTGGCAGCACATATACTAAAATATTCAAAATAGGGTTTTATTTGTTATTTTTACCTTATCCTGCCTGTGTCCTTTATGCAAATTATGCATAATATGTCTAATTACAAGAAACAATATACATTATGGTGCAAGAAACTGACAAGAAAATTCCATTAAAGGACCAATTAATGTGGCAGATAGCAGAATCACTGTTTTACCCTTTTTGTATCCATTCATATCAGTACCATCTGTGTTTTTTAAATTTATATTTCTAGTTCATATGTGGCTCTCCGCCTGAACTGCTTTTCACAGTTCTCCTAATCACTGACTCTCAGCTTCTAATTATTTTTGCAGAAGATTTATTCAAATGTACAAGTATTACATATTTAGTCCACAGCAATCTCTCTGTGAACAAGCAGCCTGGGCTTCACCAGGGCACTTGAGAATCTAGAGCCTGCTCAGAGCATTCTAAACTGGAATCTACATTCTAACAAGTCTCCCAGTGATACACATTCAAGTTTAAGGAGCTGTTGTTTTCATGCATTTTCCCACAACCCACTTGTGGGACGTGGTTCCCTCACACACCTACTGTAAATAATAAATCAACACGACAGTGATTCCCTAAGACAGGACTCCCAAAGTGTGATCCCTCGATGAACAGCATCAATATCACTTAAAAACTTGCTATTGGTCTCATCAAGTTGATTTCTACTCACAGCAACCCCATTTAGAGAAAGTAATTCCACAAGGTTCTCTACATTTTAAAGCAATTAGTCTTGATGGCAGTGAGTCTGAATAACTGAAATTCTGACAATTCAAAAATAGTAGCAACTCCAGGGGGAAAAGACCTGGCAATTTGCTCATGTGAAAATCAGTTTTGGAAGCCCTGGGGGACAGTTCTACTGTTGTATATGGTCACCAGGAGTTGAAAAGGATTCTATGGCATACAACAACTCACACAGCAGTCTTTGTAGGAGCAGATGGCCACGTTTTTTGTTTGTTTGTTTGTTTTTCCCAAAGAGCAACTGGGTGGGTTTGAACTAACAACCTTTTGATTGGCTGCTGATCACTTAAGCATTGGGCCACCATTTGCATTACCTGGGGATATAGAAATGCAAATTTTCAGACCTGTCTCATTCATTTGACTAGAGAAAGCTAAGAGGTAGGGCCAAGCAATCTATGTTTTAAAAAGCTCTACGTGATTTCTGATGCACACAAATCTGATGTAGTTTAGAAACCATTTCCTTGAGGTGTGGAAGTTGTCAATCAAAACCCAATAGTAAAATAATCTAGGGAATTTTTTGGTAAATATCAATAACTCTGCCCCAACCCATGCCAACTAAGCCAATGTTTGAACAAGCATATCCTCAGACAATTCTAATGTTTGATCAAAGTTGACACCTAAAGCTCTAAGGATTATGAAGGTGGCTGGTAAATATCACAGGGCTGATCCAACCCTGACTCCTTGGAAATGGTGGGGATAATATAAATATATTTATAATATATATATTATATACATATACATAACAAATAGATACACTGAGCTATATGTGGTAAATCAAAGAGTATTGCTATTGAATTCCATATATCTTCTGGATTTATTCCAAACAAAACATGTCAAAACATGTCTCTATGATCAGTGGTTGGCTGTGGAAAACTTCTCTCTGTAATACATTTGTCTTAGTCTTGTTTGGATGCCTCCAACAAAAATAAGGATACTTCTTCTGCTATAGGAAAAAAATAAGTGTAAGATCAGGGCTAATAATGCTGCACTATATTAAAGAACTTTTAGATCAATCAACTGTTTCGAAGAAAATTAAGACCTCCAAAATGAGCCAAAAGAAGAAAGGTAGTCAACCTCTATGAATGAGGAATCTGAAGCCCAGAAACTGGTAGAAGAAGAATGCAGAATCGCCACTGGATAAACAAGCGGCCATCTAGCTCAGAAGCAACAAAGCCCACAAGAAAGAACACACCAGCCTGTGTGATCACGTGGTTCCGAAGGAATCAGTTATCAGGCATCAAAGAGCAAAAATCATATCATTGGGTGCACATCTCCATGATATGATCGCTGAGAACAAACAGGTGCGTAAGCAAATATGGTGAAGAAAGCTGATGGTGCCTGGCTATCAAAAGAGACAGCATCTGGGGTCATAAAGGCTTGAAGGTAAACAAGCAGCCATCTAGCTCAGAAGCAACAAAGCCCACATGGAAGAACACCAGCCTGTGCGATCATGAGGTGTTGAAGGGATCAGGTATAAGGCATCATCAGAACAACAACAACAACAAAAATCTTACCATAGTGAATGAAGGGGGAAGTGCAGAGTGGAGACCCAAAGTCCATTTTTTGGCTACTGGAGATCCCCTTGCAGAGGGGTCTAGAAAGGAGATGAGTCAGTCAGGGTGCGATGTAGCACCGATGAAGAATACAGCTTTCCTCCAGTTCCTAAATGTTTCCTCCCCACCAAACTGTCATGATCTGAATTCTACCTTGCAAGTCTGGATAGAGCAGAGGATGTACACTGGTGCAGCTAGTAGCTGGAGGCACAGGGAATCCAGGAGACGGATGATCCCTTCAGGACCAGGGGTGTGAGGGGCAATACTGGGAGGGTTGGGGGTGAATGGGTTGGAAAGAGGGAACAGATTACAAGGATCTATATGTGACCTCCTTCCTGGGGGATGGACAACAAAAAGGGGGTGAAGGGAGATATCGGACAGGGAAAGATATGACAAAATAATAATTTATAAATTATCAAGGACTCTTGATGGAGTGGCTAGTGGGGAGGGAGGGGAGAAAAAGAGGACCTGATGCAAAGGGCTTAAGTGGAGAGCAAATGCTTTGAAAATGATGAGGGCAAAGAATGTACAGATGTGCTTTACACAATTGATGTATGTATGGATTGTGATAAGAGTTGTATGAGCCCCTAATAAAACATTTTAAAACAAAAGAATCACCATTGATGTGATAGCTATAGAGGGGAGAAATTTCACATGGTTCAGCATTTCAGTTTTAATTGAACAAGTTGGTCTCAGCTCAGTAAGTGTCAAAAGTGTGTGTGAAGACCAGCCAACTCAAAGAGCAGTTCTTTCTATGAAACTTTTAAAGCAAGATTGAAGTTCCTGGTGGTGGAATGAATCATAACCAGGGACAGGTAAAAGTCCAATCAAACGAGAGGTTAGGCCAATTGAACTTAAATCAAAGAAGTCCACTCAGAAGGTATGACACTTGTTTAGGGAGATGCTAAGAGGCAATCACAATAGATTTTCTTGAAGAACATGGGGAAATTATAAGGATTTATTATAAAGAAATTTTTTAACCTGAAAACTACATTGTTTAGAAAAAGGCCAGGAAATTTACACCATGGACCTTTCCCTCATGAAGCAATGCACCTCTTCCTTTATTCTACAAAGATCAAAAGCTCTGGTCTATAAGATTTGTGTGTGTGTGTGTGTGTGTGTGTGTGTGTGTGTGTGTGTGTGTGAAGGGGGGACCTTATTTCATTCACCCTGCAGCCCCGATCTTGGCCCTTCAGACTTCTTGTAATTCCAGAAACCCAAAGCACATTTTAAAAGTACATGATTTGAATCCCTCAAAGATGCCAAACCTGCCACTTTGATGTGGTATCAATTAAAGAATACAGAATGCTTCTAGAAATGGTTAGAGAGATATAAACACTATGTTCGGAAGTATACAGATTTTAAATTGGGATATGTTGAGAAACAATAGGTTCACATTTTGATAATTTTACTTCAAAGTTTCTATGATTTGGTAGTAATGTATTTTACTTATGCTCATATTTATCAAATATATATATAAATTTATCAAAAACTATATGTGTTAGACCAGGTTGACTAGAAAAACATATCTGATAATATTCATGTGTAAGAGAGAGTTTTATAGCAAGAAGTAGTTCTATATCAAGAAAACATCCCAGGTCATTCCAGATAAAGTCCTTTGGTATTAGTCCATAAATTCCTGTTCAGATTCAAACAGCTACATGCAATGATGCAGAATGCAGGAAGCTCACAGATCACATACTAGTAGGTGAAAAGTCTTGTGGATCCAATGGCAGTGGAAGCCTGTCCAGGACTCCTGCAGTTCTCCAGCAGGTCGCTGACTGGCTTGCCTGTGGGAAAATGAAGCAGAGAGAGAGGGAAAGTTCCCAGGATCCTCCTTATGAGAAGACCACACCCACCAGGAGACACCATCAGGCTGTGACCTGATTGACAGGCTAGACTCCATGTTGGTACAACAAAACTATCACACTGTGTGTGTATGTGTATGTGTGTGGGTATATAATATAATGACATTACTACTTGTCTAGCGTTGTATATGAGATTTTGCATATATATTTAATGCTTGGCACATGATTCTGATGTGAAACTAGTGCAAAAAATCTCTGGTCAAATCAGACTCATAAATAAGAAGTTATGATACTTAGGGGGAAAGGTGTTTTATTTTATTAAAGGACTACATCAAATCCTAATCCTACCTCAGTGCTCTTTTCCCATATATGCAATTTAATTGTCCTTTGTGTAAACATAGTTCATCTACTTTAAACGGATTTTATTACCCCCAAAATGTCAAGTTCCCTGAGAAATACTATATTTACTCTCCAAGATATTACTTATACAGTATAAATATTGAATACAAATATATTTTGAGCATAATTCCCTTCCCACATATTCTTTTATAATATTGCCTTCTCATCCTCTTCCAAGAGATAGTGTCTAATTACCTTCTCTTCGAATCCAGGCTGGACTTTGTGACTTGTTTGACTCATAAACTGCGATGGAAGTAACATTCTGGAACTTCCAAGGCTAGTTCATGAAAGGCTCAACAGTTTCTGGGCTTCATGAAACCCTTGTTCTTGTGTATTTCAAGAACCTTCAACATTGAAGCCCATCACCCTTCTGGGAGAAGACCAAGCATTGTAATGTACAGACAGATCAGGTCCCAGGGTTCAGCCAGCACCAAACTGCTCAGTCATGTGAGTAAATCATCTGGAATCACCCAGTAGAGAGAGTCTTCAGATTGCAGCCCTGACAGCAGAATGCAATGGAATGAAAAAATCATCGCAAGAGCTTTCCTGCTGAGCCCTGTTAATCTACAAAAGGGAGAAAGATTATATTACACTGTTGTTTGAAGCCTGTAGATTACGAGCTGATTTTTTTTCAGTAGCAATATCTAACTGGCAAAAATTCCAAGTGAGAAAAGTTAAGTATCAGTGGTTATTAGTATACTTGAGTTGAGAGGAAAACCAGGAGAACAAAATAGGAAATAAAAAATCCTAATAAATGTCAGATGTACATTGCTCTCCTGAAGAATCAATGAGAAATCATCATTACACATTTCAAGGAGAACATGAAAAAGTACCCTCTAAAAAGAAAACAACAAACAAACATAAAATCAGTATGTAAATGTTTTTGTTGAGGATAAGTTGTCTGAAAATACCAAAAGCAAATTTTAAAACTTAAAGATTTAAATATGTTAAAAAATGATGTGGAAAAGAAAATTTTTTCTTCAATAAATTTTACATACACAAATGAATCCATTCTATTCCTACAGTTATATTTTCTTTGGAATCTTGAGGATAAATATTTATTGTGACCATAAATATGTAATCAAAAAATGGTATGGCCCTGTGACCAATGATGCCTAGGACAGTTTCCCAGGTGGACAGATAAACAAGAACATCTCCCAATGTCGGCTCTTGCTCTGCCAAGCACAGCCTTCAGTAGATCAGAAACTCAAGCTGTGGCCCTTCACTTTATATTTAGTATTCTTTCAACAAAAATAATGAATTTGAAATTGGATTTGGATGACAATTGCGTTTGCTTCAAAACACAGAAAAGAATACTGTACAGTTTATTTTTGTCCCAATTTTTATCACAATACATTGGTTCTGCAGTGGTTTAACCATGAAAAATGTGTTTGTATCGACATTAGAGGTGACTCAGGAGCATAGTGGGCAGTGAAGATGTTGTTCCCAGAGGTCATTCTGTAATCCGACTCCTCTCCTTTGCTTCTTGAATTCATTGTCTCTGCTGATTGCTGACTGCTGAATCTGCATGAGTAAAGTTCGGTCACAATGAAACTAAGGTAAAGAAAGAGTTAGTTCTCTGGATGTATCTGTTCACTGTGCTTTTTAATTTTTTTCCTTTTTTTCTGACAACTATGCTTGTTGAGCATTTTGTAGAATGACCCATTTGTCCAGCAAGGAGAAATAGAAAAGTCCACAAATGAGAGCAAGAAATAATGTAAGTGATTTCTACTACTAAAAAAAAAACACTTAACTGGAAGCACTGGTGTTTCAATGTAGCAATTGTTTAACACACATGCTGCCCTTCTCTCTTCTACTTCGGGGTTAGAAATCACAAGTCACTTATGATTTTCCTCCCTGGATGTCTGGACACAACCTCCAGATTTTCAACATAATACCCAGTCTACAATCACTTGATCAGATATAAATGTCTGTTACACTTGTGCTTACCATCTTGATGATGCACCAGAAAAATCATTTTTATATCCATCTAGCTTTATTATTATCACCAGAAACACCCAAAATTTTATACATTAGGCATTCTATAGGTGTTTTCAAATTCTGAATAAATACTAATTTTGCTTTTTAAAAATTGCAAGCATTCATACTATTATATCTGGACCCCAGGTAGCAGTTAAGAATAAATATCACTTCTCATAAGAAGCATCATAAATGTCCCTTGAATAATTTGTAAACTTTTCATAGGGAGAGAATAAAACACAAGTTGTATTTCTTGGGCTTTTTGTACTGATAGAAAAATTAATTCTAGAGGATTTTGTAGTCATTAAAAGATAATAATAAATGCTAGTTTTCAGATGCATCCATCCATTAGCTGGCACTACATTATCTAAAACTTCTGTGACGGTGATCTACTTCAGGCAGAACCCATCCAAGGGACTTTCTCAGGCAGACTGTAGTCATCATTAAGATTCACAATATGTTAAAAAAGTTAAACCTGCCAAGTGAAAGTGGAGTATGATCCTAGTTTTATACAGGCATACCTTGAGACTGCTACAGGTTTTGTTTCAGTTCCAAGTTATGTTAAAGCTAATATTGCATTAAAGTGGGTCACACACACAACAACAACAACTGGAAGGTAAAGATCAAAACAATCCAATATCAGGGTCACATCAGGTTGAGTAAACAAGTCTTTGAAGTATATCTGGAAAAAGAAATCATTACAGGACAAAACCAGCAAATATTTTTCCAGTAATCATTTTGAGTTTACCTTATCCTCATTTTGAGCCCTCATGGCATACTGAATTATGTGTTGAACTTCTAACTGCAATGTCCAAAGTTTGAATCCACCAGGCACTTTTTGGTAAAAAGATATGGCCTTTTGCTCCTGTAACAATTCACAACCTCAGAAACGCCAGGAAGGAATATTGTTCCTATAGGGTTATGATGATTCAGAATTGACTCAGTGGCAGTGGGTTTGGGTTATACTAATTATTGTAGAAAACAGCATGTACTAAAATAGGACTACTGGACTTTCTAATTAATTGTGGGAACTATGACTTGAGAATTTAAACACATTAGCCTAAGAAAGCATGGTACCAAATAAATGAGTGGTACTAATCAGGGCCCAAAATTCTTTTCTGCCAAGGAATAAAATTTTCCTTTCCAAGGTCTCAACAGAAGAAGAATTACCTATGAAATCAACTTCTGGTTTTCAAATCTAGAATCTGTTATTTGGCCATGTAACTTAGAAAAAAATGAGATCACTGAATTCTCACTACGCTTTGCTCTCTTCGCCTGTAAACTAGTGATCAGAACACTAAGAGCCACCTTGTGAAGGGCAAATAAGATAATGTACAGAAAGTGCTTTGCATAGTTGTAGGCGTGTAGTAGACACTCAATAAGTAGTCCATTACATCATATAATCAGTATATTGCTAGGCACCTCATCAAATTCTAGAAGTTGGAATGAGACCAGTGTGACAACTAGGTCAAATTTGAAGATTCCCCTAGCAATAACTTGTCTTCTGTCCAATAACACAGTATAGATAGTAAATTCATAAACTCAGACAAAAATTAATATGGGCTCAGGTATTATACTTTATACAAATAACAGATTTTATTTTTGATTCTTTCTTGTCAAATATCTCTGTTGGCTCCCCTTCTCTCTCCATAAGTATATACTAATGTTTTTACATCAGAACCTTGGGGGAGGTACCAGCCCCCATAATTGAATGGGTCCAAGGGGCGGTTGTGTAATTGAGGGATAAAATTAAAGAGACGTCAGACAAGATAAAGCATGCAAGCACTCACCTCCGGGTCAGCCATGATCTCAGCAGCCAGGTACACACACACACACACACACACACAGGGAATATATTTCCAATCACAGCATATAAACTCTTACAGGACATGCAAGCCCCCTGATTACAGGTAACCACACATAACAGGAAGGGACTATACAATAGGCATATGCATGACAGGAAGGGGACGAGCTAGGGGTATACACACAATAGGAAGGGGAAGCACAAGGGGTAAACATGCAACAAGACAGGCAGGCTCTAAAGTCAAGATGGCAGCCTAACCTTGATCCTCCTTGAGTTGGCTTGACCTTGTCTTTGGGCTCTCCTTCAGGGGAACAATCCACTATCCTTATCAGGGAGTTGGCCTGCCTGTGGTGGGACAGACAGTAAGGTCTGATTGCTCTAGATGGCTGATAACCCTCAGGCAGATAACCTTTAAGCAGTTGACCTCCAAGTGTATAGCCTTTGACCAGGTATTAGGAAGACACATCTTAGGTTTGACATATAATATGGGGGGCAACCACCATTCTGTATCCTATAGGGGTGAGGGAGCAGAGAAGGCACAGTGGGCCAAAAATATTCATATACTGTAATTTGGAAGGACTTTATGCTAGAAGTTGTATTTTGCCCTAAATAATTTGTAGACCTTAGATAAGTAGAGAAGGAGACATAAGTAAAAAATCCACAGTGTACCCTGTGTCTGGAAAAAGGGGGATAAAGAAATCCCTCAGAATGTTGGGGCTTGCTGTGCTGTAGAAAGCCATATAGCTAGGGAGCTGCAAGAAGCCATATTAAAATAAGTGTAAGATAAGCAACTCAACAAGGTGTCTATTGATCCAGCTACTCCCCATTATGTATGTTTCCCTTCTCCCCCTTGTAAAGGTGAAACTGAGGTACAGTGAGACGGGCAGATATAACTGAAAGGACAAGGGAAAGCAGAAACAGAAATAGCTTTATTAGGAGGAACTCTCCCAGAAGAGATTCCATGACCTAGGCCAACAGGTCAGGGAAGTCATACTCAGCAGCTGGGGGCTCAGATTTTTAAAGGGGTGGTGAGTAATGTATGGCAATTAGCATATGGGGTCTGGAAACTCCAAGAATTGCTTGTCGACTCCTTGTGGCTTCCTTTGAACCCAGAGCATCTGGTTTCACTGGTACGTTCAGGGTCGTATTTTGCAGGGCCAGGACCTGCTTCAGCTTAGTCCAGACAGGGCTGCCTAGTTTGGACCCGGTCCAAACATTCCAAACTTCTTAATAGTGGTAATGGGTGATGTGTTCTGTCTTACCTACTTCCTACTTCCTGCAAAGAAGGGGGTGATTAAGAGTTGGAAGGTTGGCGGTGGACCATAAGAGTGGAGAAGAAGCTAATTGAAGGTCAGGTTGGAGATACTTTTCATTCGTTCCTACAAAAATTTAAACACACATGGAGCTAAAAGTATTAGTACACAGATTATTATCAGAGGTCTTATAAGGCACATGATCCAGATCATGACAGAACTTTGAAACCATGAGGAAGGGCTAGTGGTGCCCCACTGGCTTTTAAATTTTTTTGGCCATGTCACGGCAGTTTTGTGGGGTTACCTGTGTCAGGGATGTAAGTTGTTGCTGCAAGGAGGTGAGAGACTTCGAGGTGAAGTTTATGACCAGCTGGAGTTGACTGTTAAAGTTCTGTGTTTGGAGTATGCTGTACCCTAGTGGGTCAGTGTGCAGACATGGGCATGTGGATGCCTGAACGCAAGTGAGTGACTTTGCACCAATGAGTGTGAGTGGGATTAACATTCTGCAAACTCCATGCAGAGAAAAGTCATCCTCATCCTGGTTTGTGAAGTAACAGATTAGCTGTGGTTTGGCACTGGGCAGTGACAAGGAGGGGATGGGAGAGGCTGATTTGAATTAGTTGGGCTGTGGGTAACCTTGTCTGCTCTGTAGCTTCCTTGGGTTCATGGGGAACTATCAGCTTGATGTCCTTCACATTTCTCACACTGTCATCTTTCTTACCAGGAACACATTCACTGCTTTCTCATCAACTTCTAGGCAAACAGCTTTTCATAACTTTCAAATTTCTTCACATTCTGGCACACAGCCAGGCATTCTATAATAAGTTATCCATCTCTTTTTCTGATTATTTGCAACTTTCTCTGACCTTCTGAAACTTACTGTTTCCGTCTAGACTTAAACATTCACTGAAATGAGAGTCGCTTCTGCTGCATTGCATAAAGGCTGCTGCGACCACTCTCAGGGAGTTTGATGGTTTAGTTATAAGGGAGAAATGAATTCACTCAAAGTCAGTGGTTGGAGGTTCTTTATGACTTAGCGTTTATTTAGAGTTAAACTCTGAGTGGTGGGGGTGGGGCACAGGCTTAAACAGATAGCAGGGGAACAAGATTAAGTGTGTCTTGGAGGGAAAGAGAAGTTAAGGGAGTTGGACTGTGTCTGCTTTAGACCTATTTTAGAAGGGGCTGCAGATAAAGGCAAAGGAATGCTGACAAGCTGGCTTAAGGGGGATGGTGAAAGGGTACAGTGAAGGGGGGAATGTGGGACAAAAGAGTATAGGGACTGGGAAATACTGGGTGCATGAGGATACCAGCTTTGTTAATGAGGCGCAAGTCCTGGACCAAGCTATAAGTCCCATTTGGTTTCGTACTGGTAAGATTGGAGTGTTACAGGGACAGTGGGTAGGAGTAATGAGGTTGCTACAAAGGAGGTATTGTATGATGGGTTATCATCGGGAAGCAATGGGGTCTGTCGGGCCAGTTCTTCCAGGTTGGGAGAAAGAAGGAGAAGGAGCAGAGGTCCTGTGAGACCAGAAGTATGGTATAAGGAGGTTCCTAACTTATCTAAAATTCCTCTTCACAACAGAGGGACCAGGCACAAAGGGATTATAAGGAAGGAATGAGTAAAGGGCTAATACACCTGGGGCAGGTAGGCTTGTCATCAATATCCATGACCGGGATTGAGGAAGGACTGCCTAGCCCTGAAAATGAGGGCCGGTCAGAAAAGATAGCTTCTGTGTAAGAAGGAAATTTACTCACCCAATACCTTGAGCAATACCCAAGGCTTGGTGAGGATAATGGGGGTCCAGTTAGGGTCTCCTCAGACTTTGGCCAATCCCAGCAGGGCCAACAGCAGGTCATGAATTGGAAGGGCAGTCCTCCCAAGTGGAGACGCAAAGGGTCTGTCATTTTTCCAAGGACAGTCGGACTTACAGTGTCCACTTGAACCACACGCTGGCAGTTTGGTTGGAGCTTAGACCTGGGGCACTTTTGTGTACTTAAAGCAGGCACCAGGTGGTGGTCATTGTTCCCATGCACCCTTGCCCCATGCTGCCCTTCTGGGGCCTCGGGGTGGCGGGCCGCAGGACTGCCGCTAAGGATGGGTTTAAAATTTTACTTTCTGCCAGAACCAGGCTTCACAGGCTGACTCTGCCTGCTCCTCATGGCTGTTAAAAACCTTAAATGTCATATTCATTAAATCTCGGACTGGGGTTTGAGGGCCTTTTGGGTTAAAACATTAGTTAAGTGGCTTAAAAGGCAGCTGGGTTCTTGTCAGGCTTTTGAGCGATTTTAAGTTTATTAAAATTAGCTCCTATTCGGGAAATGGCCTGAAACCAAGCCAGGACACACTGAAGCCTTTGGTCCCAGCAGGCATGTCTGTCCCTACCTGCTTGTCAATTTGATAACTCTAGCCAGGTTTCTGTCTGGGAACCACCTAGGTCAGGCTTGGTCAAATGAACCTGGTTGGGGTGCTGCTTAGCGAGAAAAATGTGTTTCCTCTTATCTGCAGTTAGGGGGGAGGAAAGGATGACAAAATATCCAGTCAGGACAAAGCATAAGCTTGAGTTGGATATTGAAACTCCTTAATATAGGTAGTGGGATCACTAAAAAGAAGTTTAGCGCTTTTCGATCTGAGATAAATCAGTGAGAGAGAAGGGAGCATGGACAGACCACTCTCTCAGTCCCGGCCACTTTCCGGAGCGGACAGAGGAGGAGGGCTTCAGCCATCGCAGGTGCTTGCTAACCAGCAAGGCGAGTGCAGACTTGGGTTCCTCCAGCGAGGCGGGTAGATCGGGAGAAGAGGTGAAGGGTGACGGACAGATATAGCTGACAGGATAAGGGAGAGCAAAAACAGAAATAGCTTTATTAGAGGGGGAAGCTCCCAGGAGAGGTTCTGTAACCCAGGCCAACAGGTCAGGGAAGTCATGCTCAGCAGCTGGGGGCTCGGGTTTTTAAAGGGGTGGTGAGGAACGTATGACAATTATGGCAATTAGCATATGGGGTCTGGAAACTCCGAGAATTGCTTGTAGACTCTTTGCAACTTTCTTTGAACCCAGAGCATCTGGTTTCACTGGTTGTCTTATCTAGCGCCGTCTGCTGCTGACCTTTGGGAACATGCAGGGAAGCACGTGCAGGGCCCGGACCTGCTTCAGCTCAGTCCAAACAGGGCTGCCTAGTTAGGACCTGGCCCAGTCACCACTGCCATTTAAAGTTTATCGCTTTTAATGATTTTGTAAAGAAATATATACATAGTTAACACACCTCATTTTTGTCTCTATAAAAAATGTCATGCACTTGGAACTACAGTAGCTTCTGTCAAATTATGTGGTAAGAAAATGTCTATATATTTTAAGTTTAATAAGTTATGCTCCCACATTTTGTGTTTACATGCACATAAAGAAAAATCAAATTCACATGTCATTCTGTATTGGTAGTCCATAACTAAGCTTCAAATAGAATCTTCTCTCCATCAAAGCCCCCCTCAGAGGATTTCACCTGTCTGACTCTAGTATCAGCTCCTTCAAGTCCAGGGCTAGTAAATAGGCAACTTCAAAGTAAATTAAACAAATAAATCACTGCAGGATAGCATGTGTCAAAGACTCTAACACTTTTCCAAGTGAAATAAAAATGAGAATGACGTATATAATTTGGGTGCCAAGCGTTGTACTAAGTACTTCTTATGAGTTAATTTAACTCATCCTCACATAGCCCCACATGCCAGCTCTGGGTAATCCAATGTGTGCAGGGAAGAATACATAATAGGATTTTCAAGGCTGTGACTTTGCAGAAGTGGACCACCAGGCCTATCTTCCAGAGTGCCTTTCTTCTAGCTGTTAAGTGCTGACTCATTTGTACCACCCAGGAATTTCTTCCCCAACACATCTACGAAGGCCCACTGGACAGCTGAAGTGGAAATCTCTTACACAATCCAAAATCCTTAAGGAGAAAAAAGCTTCAACGATAATAGTCAGTTGTTTATATTAGTGGAGAGAAGCAATAGTTAGTTATCTCAATCTGAATTTTGAAATTAATTTAACATTGCCATTTGTACTTCCTTACAACTCAAAATAAGGAAGACCAAAATCCTCACAACTGGATCAATAGATAATACCATGCTAAATGGAGAAGAGATTGATGTTGTGAAGGATTTTGTCTAACTTAGATCCAAAATCAATGCTCATGGAAGCAGCAGTCAATAGATCATGAGACATTTGTAAATCTGCTGCACAAGACCATTTTATCAAGTGTTGAAGAGCAAGGATGCTATTTTGAGGACTAGGTTGCACCTGACCCAAGCCATGACATTCTCCATGGCATCATATGCATGGAAAAGTAGGACATTAACAAAGGAAGATGGAAGAAGAATCAATACATTTGAATTGTGGTGCTGGTGAAGAAACAAGCAACTGAATTGATGGGAATGAGCATTGACAAAGTGGAGAACCAAAACCCACCTGTAAGATAATTGGACAGTCCCTCACGGAAGGACCACATGAAAGGGATGATAAATCCAGGATGCAGTACAGCACTGATTAAACATATCCTCTAGTTCAGGTGTCCTCAAACTATGGCCCACAGGCCACATGCAACTCGCCGAGGACATTTATCCGGCCCGCCGGGTGTTTTTGCCCCATTTGGTTTTTTACTTCAAAATAAGATATGTGCAGTGTGCATAGGAATTTGTTAGTAACTTTTTTTTTAGTAACTTTTTTTAAACTATAGTCCTCTCTAACGGGTCTGAGGGACAGTGAACTGGCCCCTGTTTTAAAAGTTTGAGGACCCCTGCTCTAGTTCTTTAATATTCCCCCTCCACTATTATGGCCTTAGTTTTGACTCACTATTCTTATTAGACCTGTGTATGTATACTTGTATAATCAAGCTCTTTCAATGCATGGAATCCAAGCTAGATAAACCCCTCAGAAACAATAATTAGAGTAATAGTTCCCTGAGGACATGGGAAAAGAGGGGGGAATGGGGAAAGGGTCAAATGATAGCAATGATGAATGTATAACATCACTCGAGGGGAATGAACAGCAGGATTGTAGGTGAACAGATACATCAGATGGTGTAGGATATGGAAATAACATATTAAGGGTCCATGGGGATGGTAGCGTGGGAGAGGGAGGGGACAAAGGAGCTGATATCAAAGAGTTCAAGAAATAAGAAAATATATTGAAAATGATGATGGCAGCAATTTTACAATTATGTTTGATGTAATGGAACTACGGATTATAGTAATGTCTATAAGAGCTCCTAATAAAACATTAAATGGAGAGAATGAAAGAACGAACTATGGACAAACTGCTAAAAGGACAAACTGGTCTATATTGGAAGTAGTGAGGCCAGAGTGCTCCTTAGAGGCAAGGATGACAGGACGTATCTTACATACTTTGGACATACTGTTAGGAGAAATGTGTGCCTGGAGAAAGGCATCAGGCTTGGTAAAGTGGAGTGGCAGTGAAAAAGAGTACGGCCCTTGACAAGATGGATTGACACAGGGGCTGCATCGATGGGTACAAGTACTGGAAACAGTGTGAGGACAGTGCAGGACCGTGCGGTGTTCGGGTCTGTTGTGCATAGGGTCACTAGAGATTGGAGCTTACTTGATGGCTTTTAACAACAACAAACTTGTGCTTCCAGCTGAAAAAACAAATGTTCTAAATGAGTAATATTTGCAGAAGAGACTTTAGAGTATGTAAAAAAAAGTTATTTTTAATATATTCCTTTAAAAAAAGTCAGCTCACCAATTTTACATTTGGCTATCTAAATTTTATTACACACCGTCCAACTGTATTTGTTTATACTCCTTGTGAAAATGAGAAAGAGAACTAGAAATAGTGGATCCTTCAAGGAAAATTCTTTATATAACATTCTCATATAAAGTTTGAGGGGCAGAAAGCAAAAAAGGAAGAGGATAAAATGTAATAGAAAAATTTCAGGAGGTAAGAAGAGTTACCACTTGCTCCAGCCAGATAGACACACACTCTTGACACCCTATACCCACCTCCTTTGGTGCTAAATAAAGGAGATTAACTTTCCCTTGAAAGCTGCTTTTCAGAAAGGACCAGTTCTGACAGTCATCCTGACTGGCAGTTTCACCTCCATTACATGGGGAAGACCCATTACATGGGGAAGACACATGTAATGTGTCCAGCGAACTGCAGCCAGAAGAAGCCTTTGCAGCAGAATACAGCTTAAAAGAATTGCTGCACACAGATGCTCTCCTCATGACGCCACTTGATTGAAGCCCCCACCCATCCTTATGAATAAACATGAGGCTATTTCCCTACATGAACCCTTTTAAACCCTGGCAATTTCTTTGCTCACAGAAGCAAGGGTTCGTTTTGCAGGAGGTCTTCTTAGCTGCATTAACAACACTAGCAAGCCCCACTCCCACCCCCAACTGTGTCAATGAGCTTTTGCTCCAGTGGAAAACTGTTGCCTCCCCTGACCATTCTTAGTAAGCCACACAAAAGGCTCTTTCTTTGTAGTCCTGACCGGTGGACAGTGACTCCTGCACCCCCACAGTGACAAAATGTTTTCACTAAAAGATGAAGCCCTCTTAATATATCTTTAAAAAACAAAAACCTAGATTGATTTTCCCTATAGAAGCACCACTATTTTCCCTATAGTTTTCATGTGCATGCTTTCTTTGAGCTATTCCTGAAGTATATTTCTTTTAGGGGAACACAGATCCATAGCTTTCTCTAAAAATGTCTCAGTTTTAATAAACACAATCTTATGGTTAAGAGAAAAAATCTGTAGTGTTTATGTGTTCTTTTGTTATTATTGTGGGTTGGTGTAATAGTTAGTTTATATGCCAGTTTGGATGGGTCAGGATTCTCCCACAATATGATCTCACATAGTGCGATCAACTCCCTGATGGAATCTTCTGTTAAGCAGCCAAGCAACTCTGGGGAGAATAGACCTCCTCAGACTGGTTACGGCCTTGATGTAATGCCGGGAGGTTTCGTTCAGGGTGTGGCCACACACAGTATAACTTGGCAGTGTGTGGAAACTCGCTCATGGCTACAGTTAGATTTGGATCCTGCACCTGCTTTATCAACCTCCTTTCCTATAGCCTGCCATTCCCAGGAGCCTTTAGTGTGCAGCCAATCTTGGATTAATTCAATTAATCTAGGATTCATTCAGCTTTGCATCCACCTGTCTATTGTCCTCCTGCTTCATCTTCATTCTCTCTGTCAGCCCCTGCATCTACAAAGTCTGGAGAAGCCTTCAGCTTACCTCTGACCCATGGACTTGAAAACAGACTGGACTTAACCACTTTGAAAATGATGTGAACCATTTCTTGATATAAATTTATATGTGTGTGTGTGTCACTAGTTTTTCCTCTCTAGAGAACCCCACCAAACATAGGAGACTTAAGAAAATACCATGTGAGTGATATTTTTAATCCTGTCTTCAGAGAAGTAAGTAAGGCCTTTTTGTTATCATTGTAAAGTCTTTTACGTGCACAAACATGTCTAATTGTACATGTTCCAAGTCTGGCCTTGTCCCCAAAGCAGCCTTATGTATGTATGTAGCAGTCAGAAGAAATATAGCTTTAAAGTTGTTCGTGGTAGGGCGTGGGGGTGGGGAGTCCAGGATGTGATTCTTGGCTGTACTACTTGCCAGTTGTGTAGCTTTGGATATTTAGAGGTTTGAGTCCCGGCCAACCCACTTCATGTGCACCCACTATCCACTACCTGTTTGTGAGTGTTGACTTTCATGTTGCCATGATGCAAAATGGGTTTCAGTAGAACTCCTAAACTAAAAATGGACTAAGAAGAAAAACCTGATGATCTATTTCCAAAAATCAGCCAATGAAACCAATCATGGGTCTTGTGCGTGGGGTCATCATGAGTAAAGAGAAAACTGGCTTATGGTTAATAACAACTCATGCCCGTTGAGCGGATTATGACTCATAGCAACTCAATACAGGATTCCCAAGACTATAAAACTTCATGGGAGTGGACAATCTTGTGTTTCTTCCAAGGAGTGGGTCGACTAGCACATTGAAACCTCCAACCTTGAATTCTGCGGATGTGTTTACTCAACAGTGCCACCAGGGCTCCAAGAAAATAACAAGCATGCAATAAATGGTAGCAGTTATCCATTACGCCCAAGAAGAGAAATTGCAGGATTTTGTTAAAGATTAGTTATTGGGGGGGGGGAATGAGAGTAAGAGATTATGCCAGGATTTCTCATTATTTCACTATTATTTATGGCTTACTTTACATCTGATAGTTCATATTATTCTCACTATAACATTGTGAGGTTAAAATTATTATTTAATTGTCAAATAGAAGGAAAGTGAGGCTCAGAGAAGTTAAGCAATTTGCAAAGGTCTTCAAAGCCAGCATTCAAACCCACTTCTGTTGGAGGCCATGAGGATGAACAATAACGCCCTTTCCTGGACAAAACTTGAAGAGACAATCAGAAAGAAGTGGAGTTGTTTAATTTGAGATGTGCTAAATTTAAGTTTCACAGACATGAGCTATGTAATGTATTTTGTATTAACTAACTGGCATAATAGTTTTACTAAATATAAGGTTCTCCTCTTGTTACCAGTCTGTACCTTTGTTGAGAACCGTGATTTGTTAACATTTCCTAAAATAAGCCTCAGTAGCCAAAACAAATGTGATGTCATTTGGATTCTCATGAAAGGAAGCTACAGAATGATTTTGCATATTACTCTTAAAAATTTATAAAGCTAGATTTCTTGGTTAAATGTTGTATGTAAATGGTCAAACTATTATTACTAAATTCAATAAACTCTATGATGTCTGACATTATTCATCTGAATTATATTGCATGGTGATACTGCAAGTTAAATGGCATGGCAGTCTCATTATTCATAAAACTAGGAGAGAAAAGAAAATGCTTTTATATATGGCATCTGACAAAATGAGCATTCTAATCATTTTTTAAAATCACTTTTTATTATAAGGTTTTATATTTATATTGATTTTAGTAGCATTCCCGGGTTCTCTCTGAGAGAAATCGCCTTCAGAAATTTACTTTATGTACTATTAGCTTTTCTGACAAAAACCTTTCTTTTTCTTTTGAAGTATGTTTGCTTTGGGATATGAGTTTTGATTTTGTAGATCTCAGAGCCTTTCTTTCCTTTGGAATATCCTAACAAAATGTCAATTTCCTCTTTTATTTAGCAAGAACGAAAACAATAATGTTCATGCCATTAAAAAATCCGAAAAATATAAAAATCAAAAGTAAACGTAAGGAAAGACTCCGTGCTAGTCAAGTTAACCAGGAAAGGTCCATTCTACCCCCTACACATGTTGCCCCAAGACTCTGTGGCACTAGACGAAGTGTTCCCAAGGACATTCGTCTTGACCCACAGAAGCTGGCTGCCATATTTATCTCTCAAACCACAACCAGGCAGTGCTTAAGCCCTGTGCCACCAGCATGCCTTCATCGAAGCCCCATTAGAGAGAGACAAAAACTCAAACCCATTGTCACCAAGTCAATTTTCACTTGTGCTGATATCATATGTTGTGGAGCAGAACTGTTTGATAAGCTTTCTTGATTATAATTTTTTTGGAAGCAGAACTCAAGGTGTTTCTTCCACAGCACGACCTTGTGCATTCTAACAGCCACCCTTTAGGTTAGCGGTCAAGTGCCAACACCTTCTGCAGGCCTGTCAAAGCCTTTCGTGGTCCAGAGGTGATGGACAGTGTGTCCTTGTCCAAAAGGAGCTGCACTCAACCATTATCACAGAAGACAAGACTTGCCCCCTTAACATTTTGACAACTCTGTTGCTTGTGTGTTTATACTGACTTTTTGAGATTCAAAAGCCTGTGAATGGTCTAAGTGTCTCCTTCTGGGTTTGAAAAATGCTACCCAGTCTTCTAAATCCAGAATCAATGTCATCTTTTCAGTGAAGCATTCCTTAACCAAGCACATGAGTCGTGGCATGGCTTATGAATCATAATGTTTGTTTAGGTGCCCAACTCCATCTTTCCCCATGCTATTTTAAGCAGAAGTTTTAATAATTTGCACCTTATTTGTATCCTCAGCATTCGACTTGTCAAATTGCTTATTACTGCAAACATTACTACCTTGTCTGGGGCAACTGAAATACTATTGGGGGGTGGGGAATCATGGGGGGGGGGATTGAACCAAAGGGGCAAAAATCTTGAAGAAATCAAAGGTTTAAAAAAAATAAAAACTTATCTATAGAGGAACTAGTGTGAAAATTGCATTGGAATTTTCATTAGAAACTATACAAGCAAGAAGAAAATGGAATAAGATATTTACCAAGTGAAGAAAAACCTTGCCAACTTAGAAGTTTGCATTTCATGAAGTTATCTTTCAAAAATAAGAAAGTAAGATTTATCAGGCAAATAAAAACTGAGGGAATTCATAATCAGCAAGTAATAAGGACATATTTGAGGCTTCTATTAAGGTGAAAGAAAATTATATTATTCAAAACTATGAAGCTACCTCAGGAAGAAAAAATAAACATAAATCTCTTATTTTTCTTATTCTTACCTGAAAGATAACTTTATTTAAAGTACAATGCTGAATTTTGACAAAAGTAACAGAGGCAATTTAGGACAAAAAAGAGAAATTTTCAGCAAATAACGATAGAACATATGGATATCCATTCACAAAAATAAATAAACAATAAACTGAGATATCACCCATATGTTTTCTGCAAAAAAAGAAAATCTCAATATAGATATTAGGTCTAAATGTAAAATGCAAAAACATAACATGTCTAGAAGATCACATAGGAAATCATTTCAATGACTGTCTTAGTTGCCTAGTGCTGCTCTAAAAGAAATAACACTTAGGGCAAAGAATGTGCGGATGTGCTTTATGCAATTGATGTATGTATATGTGTAGACTGTTATAAGAGTTGTATGAGCCCCTAATGAATTGTTTTTTTTAAAAAAAAAGAAATAACACAAGCAAGTGTCTTTAACAAACAAAAATGTTTTGTTTTTTTCTTCTTCATGATTTAGGAAACTGGGAGAGAGTCTTGAGTTTCTGCCCCTGGGTAATCTTCATGTGTCTTTTCTCTCTCTTTTCTTCTGGTCTGATCTCTTCTTTCTATGCCTTATAAGTGATAAATGCAACCAGTTGTCACTAAGTTTGTCATACTGTGGTGGGAAAGTGTTGAACAGCAAGCACGTTACTTGGAGGACTAAGGTACTCAAGCCATGGTATTTTCAATTGCCTCGTATGCATGTGAAAGTTGGACATTGAGTAAGGAAGAAGAATTTATGCATTTGAATTACCATGTTCTCAAACAATATTGAAAGCGCTATGGACTTCAAAAAGGACCAACAAATCTGTCTTGGAAGAAGTACAGCCAGAATGCTCCTAGAGCACGGAGCAGATGACCAACAAATCTGTCTCAGAAGAAGTACAACCAGAATGCTCCTAGAACATGGAGCGGATGGAGAGACTTCAACTCACATACTTTGGACATGCTATGGGGAGAGAGACCAGTCCCGAGAAAAGGATATCATGTTTGGGAAAGTAGAGGGTCAGTGAAAAAGAGGAAGACCTTTGGCAAGAAGGATGGCACAGTGGCCGCCACATGGGCTCACACTTAAGAACAAGGCAAGGGTGGTGCAAGAGCTCCTTCCTGTTGCATAAAGGGCTGCTGTGAGTTGAACCAACTCAATTGCCATCTCCAACAACCAGGAGACTAACCCAAGACAAACGCTCCACGAATCCTATCTCCTTAACCTAACAAAGACAAGCTGTTCTCAAATGGAATTAACCACTCACATAGTTTAGAATTTATAGCACAGGATTTTGGGGAACACAATTCAATCCATAACAGCTGCTTTAAGTTTAACATTGAGTTTTATATGTATAACACAATATAGCAAACTGCGAAATAAAGAAAATAAACTTCATTAAAAATTTTAAACCTTGTATGGATTATGATTCAGAGTTGTATGAGCCCCCAATAAGATGATAAAAAATAAATAAGAAAAATAATGTAACTTTGTAAGTTGGACTTCATTAAAATTAAAAACATCTGTTCCATGAAAGACAGCTAATGAAGTGAAAACATAAGAAACTGACTAGGAGAAAATATTTGCAAAGTACATATTTGATAATGGTAAGCAAACTACACAAAGAACACTTAGAACTCAGCAATCAGAAAACAATCTAATTAACAAAAGAGAAAAATATTTTAAAAGATACACCATTAAAAATATATATAAGTGGCAAATAACTATACAAAAAGATATTCAATAGTATTTGTCCTCAAGGAGTTGCAAATTAAAACAAAAATAAGATATCACTAAATTGGCACAAAGGCATTGAGTATGGTTTTGGTTAACACCAAATTAGCAAGTCAATTCTGACTCACGGTGACCCCAAGTATTAAAGAATACCTAAAATCCAAAAACAAGCATTTTCAAGTGCTGGTGAGGATATAAAGCAACATGAACTCTCATTCATTACTGGAGGGAATGTAAAATTCTACAACCATTTCGAAAAACAGTTGGGGCAGTTTCTTACGAAGCTAAATATAATGTTACCATATGATCCAGCAATCATGGTCCTTGGTAATTACCCAGTTGATTAAAAAACTCAAGGCATAGAAGAAACTACATATGGATGCTTTTCAGAGCTTAATTCACAGTACCCAAAAGTAGGAACAATCAAATAGCCCCTTAATAGGTGAGTGAATACATAACGTTTGATATGTCTATACAATGGAATAATATTAAGCATTAAGAAAATGTGTGAACAAACCAAAACAGATATGGATGATTACTAAATGTATATTGATAAGTGAAAGGAGACCGTATGAATAAGAAGTATACAAAGTCATTTCAGTGATATGACATTCTGGAAAGGCCAAACTATAAAGACAGTGAGAATATCAATGGCTGCCTCGAGTGTGGGCAAAATGAAAGAGGTGAAAGTCAGAGAAGTTTTAGGGTGGTTAGAGCATTGTGTGTCATGCTGCTAATGTAGATGGATGACATTGTGTATTCATCAAAATTCATAGAAGTGTACAGGAGAGGAGTGGATTTTAATGCATGAAAAATGTTTTATTAGATAGCAAGTTAGGAAAACCCAGACAAGAGTGAAGACTGCAACAAGACAATCTAAACGTATTAGCATATGGAACAACCTCAGTGAGGGCAGTACAGAGAAAAGATGCTCCCCTAGTGAACTGCGGGAATGCGTGGGGACTGTAAGACTAAAGTTAAAAACAACTACACACAAGCACTGTGCATTAATTGATAACAGTCTTTCCCTTGGAAGGGAATAATTCTGGTAATGCTATACATGAGGAAAAGTTTATGGAAAATGAAATTTATAATGGAGGTATTCTACAAACTGTTTGAAACCCTCTTGTACATGTATACTAACTAGTATTTAATAATTATGCAAATGGATGGTGCAAACCAGGTTTCTCACTTTGGACATGGGAATTTACATATAAGCAAAGGTAGAGACTAGACTAATAAATGTAATTTGAAGACATTAGTATGAAGTAATATTTTGATTATTATAGATACACTGGTTACATTTTGAGATAAAATTTATTGTGGTACCCTGGCCCATAAACACCTGTGGGGTTAATTGAAGGGTGGAGGGATAGATGGCTTGGTGAGCCTCGCCTTTCTTGTTCTTGGGTCTCTTGCTTTCTGAGGGTCAGATCAGAGTGCAGCTGCCTTAGCCAGTTTCCTGGTTCACTTCCTGTAAGACATCCCTGAGGAGAAGCAGCATGGACCTACCCCGATGCAGCCCTGGGTGCTGGAGCAGCCGTGTGGAGACCCTTGCCAATGCTGAGAGGCTTACACGTTCACTGATTCAGCTTTCCTCCTGCAGTCGGTGTCTTTGTGTGTGTTTTGGAGAAGGACTTTGTGGATTGATGTCAGACATATGGGCTAATAATGTTGGGCTTGTGGACTTGGGCAGAACTGGGTTGAGTTATTTTCTTAATGTGCACTTACCCTTTATATAAGACTCTGTCTTATACGTATGAGTTTCTGTGGATTTGTTTCTCTAATGTACCAAGACTAATACAGCTTTTAAATATTTGTAGATATTTCTATATCCATAAGCTATTATATGTCAATATGTTTTCCTGGTCTGTCAGCTTATGTGATCTAGAAGCAATGACACTCTTGTAGGAATGAATACATCTAATGCACATATGTTAGTTTCTAATGCCATCCTCCTATGAAAAGAACCAGAACTTCATGAAGAAATAGTTGGTCCTAGGATTGGATCAAAAAACATACAAGATGGCCCTGAGCATCTTATAGATCCTGAAGGTAAGGAAGTGCTTTCAAAACAAAACAAAAACACTCTGCTTCTTTCATGGGTACACATCAAAGGGACAGAGAACTGACTGAAAGAGTTCTCAATGGCCCATGCTAGAACTTGAGCAATAAATAAATAGTATTCAGTTGTAACTCAAAGTATATAAAATTATATCACATGTCAATGCTGATATTAGTAAATAATTAAGTAAATATGTAAGTGGGAATGAAGGGGCAAATATTCCTTGGAAAAGAATACAAATATTTTGTGAAGATTCCCTGACCCTCAAGGAAAGAGAGCATTAAGTCTCCATTCCTGAAGTATGGACTGAAGAGAGTAATTTCCTTCCAACGATCACAGCACAGAAAAAAAGTGAATAACAAGAAGCTTGCCATTGGAAAGCTCTGTCAAGCGTGACACTAACCAAATAAGATTAATACAAGGGAGGCTCAACATTTCATGGAAAAATGGGATGTACTGCAAATATACTGTTTTTTTCAATAAATTTTCTGAAGCCTCCTAGAATCAGTAGTTAGTTGGAAAATATGCCTTGAGTGACATAGATGAAGCTGGAGATCACATGATAGAATTTTGCCAGACCGATGATTTCTGCATTGCAAATACCTTTTTCAACATCCTCTATTTATGTGACTATTCACCTGGATCTCACCAGAAGTTATACACAGGAATCAAATTGATTACATCTGTGGGAAGAGATGGAGAAGCTCAATATCAGGAGCCAAAAGGAGGCGAGGGGATGATTGTGGAAAAGACAATCCATTGTTCATATGGAAGTTCAAGTTCAAGTTGAAGAAAATGAGAAGTTCACAAGAGACAAAATACTATCTTAAAAAATGTATTGGCATATACTTCACATATCATTCAATCATTTTAAGAAGATTTATGCAATCATCACCACAATTGCGTTAGTCTGGGTACTTTAGAAAAACAAATCACAGAAACTCATGTATAAGAGAGAGTTTATATAAAGGTTAAGTGCACATTAAGAAAACATCCCAACCCAGTGCTGCCCAAGCCCACAAGCCCAACATTATCAGCCCATATGTCTTACACTAATCCACAAAGTCCTCCTCCATCTCACAAAACATGTCTAATGACACCAACTTCAGGAGGAAAGCCGAATTAGTGACTGTGTAAGCACTAGCAGGGGTCTCCACACTGCTCCCGCATCCAAAATTGTATTGGAGTAGATCCATTGGCTTCTCCTCAGGGGAGTCTTGCAGGAAGTGAGCCTTGCTAGTTGAAGCAGGGAACTGGCTAGGGCTAGGGCTAGGGCTAGGGTAGGGCTAGGGCATCCTGGTCCTACCATCACACAGTAAGAGACCCGAGAACTAGAAAGGTGAGGCTCACGGAGCCATTTATTCCTCCGCCCTTCAATTAACCCCACATGTGTTTACCGGCCAGGCTGGCACAATAAACATTAACTGTCTTAACAATCAATTTCAGAAAATTTTCTTCTCATAGTCATTGTTGTCAGCTCACACGTAACCCCCTTCTCCTGCCTTACTCCTATCCAGTACTGTTACTCTCGCTATAGATCTCCCTATCCAGGATTTCAAATGCTGAAAAACATACAAAATACAAAAAGGAAGCAAACAAACTACCACTGACGACAAAACAAAACAGAGACAAAACTCGATCAAAAGGAAGCAGAAAATAATAAAAACTGAAACAAAAAAATGGGTCAAGCTGGGCAGTGGGAGATAAGATAAAATAATTATTTATAAACTATTAAGGGTGCAGGGGGCAGGGGGGGAGCGGGGAGGGAGGGGGAGGGAAAAAAGGAAACCGAGCTGATTCCAGGGACCCAAGTGGAAGGCGAATTTTGAGAATGACGAGGGCAACGAATGTATAAGGGTGCTTTACTCAATTGATGTATGTATGGATTGCGATAAGAGTTGTATGAGCTCCAATAAAAAGATTTATTTAAAAAATGGGTCAAAAGGGAGATCAAATGAAAAGGTGCTATATTTTAACTTAATTTGCCACACTTGAATTTCCAGAACATCTCAAACAGATTAGAAACATTGAACACTAATGACAGAAGACTTAATGAGCAGTGGGAAGACATCAAGACCATCATTTATGAAGAAAACAAAAGTCATTTAAAAGACAAGAAGGAAGGAAAAGATCAAGGGGGTGTCAGAGAGATTCTGAAACTTGCTATCAGCTAAAGCAAATGGAAGGAAGGATGAAGTCAAGGAACTGAATAGAAAATTTCAAAGAGCACCTCTAGAAAAAAAAGTCATATATTATAACAAAATGTACAAGGGCATAGAATTAGAAAAACAAAACGGAAGCATATACTCAGCATCTCTGAAACTGAAAGAACTCAAAGAAAAAAAATCCAAGCTTCAAAATGCTATTTTGAAAGATTCTATAGCCAAAATATTGAAGGATGCAAGAAGCATTAAAAGAAGATAGAAAAAATACAGTCGCTATACCAAAAAGAACTAGTTGACAGTCCGCCATTTCAGGGGATAGCATATGAGCAAGAGCCAATTGTGCTAAAGGAAGACATTCAAGTGACACTAAATGCGTTAGCCAAAATCAAGTCTCCAGGAAGACAGAAACCCCATTGAAGTGATTTAGAAATCTAAAGAAGCCCTGGAAGCACTCACTCACCTATGCCACAAAATTTGGAAGTCACCTACCTGGCCAATGGACTGGAAGAGATCCGTAATTTTGCAAATTCCAAAGAAAGATGACCCAACAGAATACTCAATCTATAGAACAATTTCATTGATATGGCATACAAGTAAAATTTTGCTTAATGTCATCCAACTCCAGTTGCAATAGCACATTAACCGGGAATTTCCAGAAGTTCAGGCTGGATTCAGAAGAGAACATGGAATAAGGGAAGTCATTGCTGATGTCAGATGCTCTTGACTCAAAGCAAATAATACAAGAAAGACATTTACTTGTGTTTCATTGACTATGCAAAGTTGTGTGGACCATAATCAACTGGGGATCACCTTTAAAAATTGGAATTCTAGAACACTTCATTGTGCTCATTCAGAACTTGGAAATTAATCAAGAGGCAGTTGTGTGAACAGAACCAGGGAAGACTGTGGTTTAACATCAGGAAAGGTGTGCTTTAGGGTTGTCTACTCTCACCATATTTGTTCAAACTCTATGCTGAGCAAATTATTAGAGAAGCTGGATTATATGAAGAAGAGTGTAGCCTGAGGATTGGAGGAACCCTTATATCAACCTGTGATATGCAGATGACACTACTTGCTGCTGAAAGTGAGGAGGAGTTATTGATGAAGATCATGGATTGCAGCCTTCAGTATGAACCACAACTCAATGTAAAGATGACCAAAATCTTCACAACTGTACCAACAGGTAACATCATCATAAATGGAGAAATGGTTGAAGTTATCAAGGATTTTGTCTCACTTGGATCTGCGATCAATGCTCACAGAGGCAGGAGTCAAGAGATCAAAAGATTTAGTTTATTGGTTAAATCTGCTGCACAAGACCTCTTTAGTGTGTTGAAAAGCAAGGGTGTTACTTTGAAGACTAAGGTGTGCCATGGTATTCTCTATTGCGTCATATGCATGGGAAAGTTGGACCTTGAATAAGGAAGCCTTAGAAGAATTGATACATTTGAATTGTGGTTCTGGAAAATAATATTGAAAAAAGGAAAGTTAGCATGGACTGCTAAAATGACAAGCCGATCTGTATTGAAGAGGTAAGACCAGCGTGCTTTAGAACATCTTGTCAGGAGAAACCAGTCCCTGGAGAAGGACATTGTGCTTGATAAAGTGGAGGAACAGCGAAAAAGAGGAAGGCCTCTTCATCAATAGGCTCAAGCATAGGAACAATTGTAAGGATGGCACAGCACCATACAATGCTTCATTCAGTTGTGCATACAGGGTCACTAAGCGTTGGAGCTGACTTGTTTGTACCTAACAACAATAACAACTGCCATAATTGACTTTACCATACTCTGTCTGATGGCATGTTTATTCACATCCTTCAATTATGGTCAGTGGGGATTCACCAGAGGCTTAATACATGTGGGAACCCTGCATATGGATTTGGGGATTTTACTCATCCATAGCCTTCTGTAAACTAGGTGCCCATCATTTAAGCTTTGCTACCCTTCCCGCCTTCAAATTTGGGTTATTTTATTTACAATCCTTGGGTCACACAGGCTTGTGTGCTTTTTCCATTTGGCCTTAGTTGATGGCTCCCTTAGATGACTGTTTGTTTTAAGACAATCCTATAAGACCCAGGTATTCTTTCTGATAGCTGGGCACCATCTGGTTTCTGCACTACACTTTGCGACAACACCCATATCTTCCGTGTATATGCCATCTAAATTTTGAAAATTTTCCAAGGATACATTTGACACCTTCAAAACTAACGACAGAAGACCCGACAAATCATTAGATGACAGAGCATCATACTTGAAGAAAACAAAAGGTCATTAAAAAGAAAGATCACAGTGGATGTCAAAAGAAACCCTGAAGCTTGCCAATGAACACAAAGTAGATAAACCTAATAGGAGAAAGGTTGAAGTAAAAGAGCTCAATAGAAAATTTCAAAGGGAAGCTGTAGAAGATAAAGAAAAGCGTAATTTTTAAATGTCCAAAAACACCCTGAGATTAGAAAGCCAAAAAAGGAAAAGGATGCTCACCAGACTGAAAAGCTGAGAAAAATTCAACCTCAGATTGAAAAATATTAAACAATTAGAAAGCATCAAAAGATAATGTAAGGAATACAGAGTCACTATACCAAAAAGAGCTGGTCAATATTCGAACATTTCAAGAGTTAGCATCTGCTCAGGAACCAATAGTGCTGAAGGAAGAAATCCAAGCTGCACTGTATGTACTAGTGCAAATGGAATTGGTGGAGCTGAAATATTTCAATAAAGATGAAACAGTCAAGACGATAGCTACCTGGCCAACAGACTGAAAGAAATACACCTTCTGTACCCTTTGCAAAGAAAGGTGACCCGACAAAGTGCACAAATTATTGAACCATATCATTCATATCACATCCAACAAAATGTTGCTAATTAAAAATGGTTGCAGCAATATATCGGCAGGGAGCTGGTGACAGAAGAGAATGTGACACGAAGAATAGCACTATTGATATCAGATAAATCTTATTTGAAACATAGTAAAGGTGTTAACTTGTGTTTCACTGATGAGGAAAAGCATTCAGTTGTGTGAATCATAACAAACACTGGATTACAGTGAAAAGAATGGAAATTTCAAAGCACTTCATTGTGCTCCTGCAAAACCAGTACATGAATAAGGAAACCTGGAGCACTGATGCATTTGAATTAGGGTGTAGGAGAAGAATATTGAAAATACCAAAGACTTCCAGAAGGACAAATGGATCTGCCTCAGCAGAAGTATAGCCATATGCTCCTTAGAAGCAAGGATGGTGAGACTTCATCTCATGCATTGTGGACATATTATCAGGAGAGGCGTGTCTGTGGGAAAGGGCATCTCTTGGTAAAGCAGGTCAGAGGACAAAGGAAGACCCTCAACTGGAGGGACTGACACAGTGGGTGCAGCAATGAGCCAAACATGACTACACTGCGAGAATGGTGCAGGATCAAGCAGTGTTGCGTTCTGCTGCACAGTCAGTCATTATTCAGCACCTAGCAACCAGAATATCAACAGGGATAAATGACGTTGATAATATGTATCACTGATAGATTGTTGCAAAAACAGAGCTGTTCCTCTATAGTCCCCTTCCAGAAACCATAACTCCAGTCTAATCATGAGAAAAACATCCAACAAATTCCAACAAACGGGCTTCCTACAAAATAGGAGGCCTGTAAGCTTCATAATCCTTAAATACCAAAGCAAAGAATGTGTGAGAAGCTTTTATAACCAAGAAGGGCCTATGGAAACCTGATGACTAAATAACGTGGCTATATATATGACGGGGTACCCACCCCACAAACAAATTTTTTCCAAAGCTATGTATTTAAGGTATTTTTTTTTTACAAAACAACCTTATCACTCTCCATTACACTTAATACATTTGTCCAATCTGCGATTCCATTTTTGGAAACATTTTTCAAACTCATCTGTTTGGATGACTGACAGTACCTCCTCGTTTTTTTCTTCACCTCTTCAACAGTCCTGAAATTGTTGTCCTTTCATGTCCCACTTCATTCATCGAAACAAAAAGAAGTTTCAGGGAGCAAGGTCAAGTGAGTAAGGTGCATGAAGCAAGAGACCAATATGTTGGGTCTTTTTGCCCCAAACTGGTGCACTGAGATGACTGTGTGAGCAGGTGCATTGTCATGGTGGCAAAACCAGTCCCCGGTCAGCCACAAATCAAACCTTTTTTGGCCCACACTGTTACGCAATCTTTTCAGAGCCTCTAAATAGAAAGCTTGATTAACAGTTGAATGGTGGGATGAACTCCAAATGCATCATCCCTTTCACATAAAAAAAACAAATGAGCATTTTTTTGGTGGGGGGTACCCCCTCCTACTTTATAGAATTCTGGAATAGAATAAGAACATTAAGCAAAAACTCTATATGACCCTACATGACCAAGTAGAACTG
Organism: Tenrec ecaudatus; assembly: GCF_050624435.1. Lineage (NCBI taxonomy): Eukaryota > Metazoa > Chordata > Mammalia > Afrosoricida > Tenrecidae > Tenrec > Tenrec ecaudatus. The sequence goes on from NC_134535.1 coordinate 67,933,850, forward strand.
TTATTTTAGGTTTATGAAACCTTAAATCTTCATAGAAGCAGGTAGCCTCATCTTTCTCATACAGAATAGCCGATAGGTTTGAACTGCCAACCTTTAGGTTAGAACCCCACTGCTTAACCCATTGCACCACCAGGACATCTAACACATCAATTAACTCATTAACTGTAGCAAATGTACCATGCTAACATGAAAATGCTAATAATAAGGGGAACAAGGGAAGAATATGTGTAGGAATACTTTGTGATATTTTAAAAACATTTTCTGTAAATCTATAGCTATTCTAAAAAGTAGCCTACCTAATTTTATTTTTATTATTTCTGCTGTCCAAAGCACAATCACTGTCCTGAGGGAAATGTGAGAACCTCTTTGTGTGTGTGTGTGTGTGTGTGTGTGTGTGTGTGTGTGTGTATGAATTTAACATTTGAATAAAAATAGCATTATGTTCCTATGAAGCAACATCAAAATCGACTCGACAGCACCTAACAATATGAGATCGCACTTGTTCATAGGAGAGAAGATAGCAGTCAGGAAATGCCCCGGTGAGACCCTTTTGCCTTCTCTGCTAGGTTGGCTGTTATCTTACTTTGAAGAACAATGCATGGTATTGTGGGCTGAGATTGTCTGAAGAAAATCTTTGATTTACCAATCTGTAAATAAGAGGCTAGAACATGTATCGTAGCCAGGAAATGTCATGTCATGAGAGTAGTTATTACAGGAACTATTGGTCTTGTGGGAAATTGCAGGATTTTTTGGATTTGACTTTCAGTATGAGCCAGAAATAGATACTAAGAAATATGGAATGGTGACTAGGAATGTAGACTAAGAAAGACTCACTGTTCTCTTAGAACACATCTACCAAAAATCCCTAGTGGTTTTGCCATTTTCTTGCTCTCACTGTTAATTTACTTTTCTGTTTCTATTTTTTTGTAGTCAGTTCAAGGATCGTTTGTTGGTCTTTAGGAGTGTTTCCAGTCCATTCTATTGGGGTACCATGCCCTGGCCCCAAAGTCCACCTTCAGCATTCCCTGGGGACCTTGCCGCTCCATTCCCTTGCAGTTCTGCTGCACTCCCCCAGTGCTTTGCCTTGGTGACTTTTCTGTTTCTTAAACATGTAGCAGAATACTATGCTTCTTGTGTCTGGTGCATTAATGAAAACAGGTCTGGAAGCTACTTTCCTCAGTGACATACTTTCAGGGTCAACTTTAACATGATGTGTCTGCTTACTCCTACCTCCATTCCTGAGCTACCACCCCGAGTTTCACCATAAACTCAAGTCCTTTTAAAAAACCTCCAATTATTGACAAGTACTAGGAAGAAGAAATGATATTGTAGTGATGGTTGCCCAACTCTTTTTTTTTGCCCCCCTCCTCCGGTTGCCCAACTCTTATGAATGTGCTTGAACTATTAAAATGTATAGTATGGGAATCGTATATTGGTGAATAAACAAATTAAAAACAAGTATATTTTTAAAATGAAATGTCATTTTGACATTTGAACTAGTCATTCCTGTTGCCTGGAGTGGCTGGTAGACCTCTAACTCCTTTGAGAGATTAATTTTTACTCATCATTGAAAATTCAGCTCAAACCCATAGCTCCAGACTGCCTCTGGCCTCCCCTGACTCCTGCAATGTCATTCCCTTCATATTCTGTGCGCCCTGTGCTCATCCCTCCCATAGTAATGATGCTGAATCACATTTCTCCCTTCCTGTGTACAGAACTACTATTACACCCTAGGGTTCAATGAGGCAAGGGCAACACCTATTGCTCTGGGAGCCACAGATGCAACATATATTTGGCACTTTAGGGTACAAGGACGAGTAAATGAATAAATATATTAGATACATTAAAGCAACAATCTGCTATTGAAAAGTTAATGCAACTCATGTTTACAAATGCTAATGATGTGTGTTATCTAAATAACAAATTTGATTGTATAACAAACTTCCCTGCTTGCAGTCTTGCTCCCATCACCCTTCTTCACTCTGCCAGAGTGTTCTTTCTGAACAAAAGCTGTTATGTTCAAAGCTCTTCATGATCTGCCCTGGATTAATGTTCCAGTTCTGTCCCTTCCCTGGACCTCCTCCTCCTTTGCATTATGACCATATTAACCCACTTGTGATTTCCAGAACATAGCGTGCTCCCTCACACTCAGTGCGTGACACACAGGAAACTCTGTCAATGGTGTTTACTAAGTGAAAGCTCGATCTTATTTTATGATATAAAAGTTGTATATTGCAACTTAAGAAGAATATCTTTTTTTAATGAGCTTATCTTTATTTTTTAAACATTTTATTAGGGACTCATACAACTCTTATCACAATCCATACATGCATCAATTTTGTAAAGCACATCTGTACATTCATTGCCCTTATCATTTTCAAAGCATTTGCTCTCCACTTAAGCCATTTGCATCAGACCACTTTTTCCCCCTCCCCCCCAGCTCCCCCCTCCCTCATGAGCTCTTGATAATTTATAAATCATTATTTTGTCATATCTTTCCCTGTCTGACGTCTCCCTTCACCCCCTTTTATGTTGTCCGTCCCCCAGGGAGGAGGTCACACGTAGATCCTTGTAATCAGTTCCCTCTTTCCAACCCACTTACCCTCTACCCTCCCAGTATCACCCCTCACACCCCTGGTCCTGAAGGGATCATCCACCCTGGATTCCCTGTACCTCCAGCTCCTATCTGCACCAGTGTACATCCTCTGCTCTATCCAGACTTGCAAGGTAGAATTCAGATCATGATAGTTGGGGGGGGGGGGGGGGAAGAGGGAGGAAGCATTTAGGAATTGGAGGAAAGCTGTATTCTTCATCGGTGCTACATCGCACCCTGACTGACTCATCTCCTCCCTTATACCCCTCTGCAAGGGGATTTCTAGTATCTTCATTGAAATTTGGCTTATTCGTTCGGGAAACATATGCCTAAGGTCTACCAAGCCCTGTTCGGGGTGAAGGTAACTAAGATAAGTAAAGTATAGATCCTGGCCTCACAGCATTTACTTTCTGATGAGGTACAGTGGTGCGGTGTCAGTGAATGGGTTTGAAAATGTACAGCAAAATGAGCCACGGCCAGGTTTGCACTGTCCTCAAGATTGTTCTAGCTTCGAGCCCATTATTGCAGCCATTGCGTCAAGCCGGGTCCAAAGAGTCTTCTCCTTTTCGCTGACCCGCTGCTTTACCAAGCATAATCCATCTCCAGGGTCTGGTTTCCCTGATAATGTGTCCTCTGTGCTCTAATCAAACCTTGTCATCTTTACTTCTTTTGATAGCCGGGCATCATCAGCTTTCTTCACCATATTTGCTTATGCACCCATTTTGTCTTCAGCGATCAAAGTGTTCTTGCATTAAGGGAGTACTTGAGTAGAGGTTCAATGTCCATCTGCTTCCTTAATACTTAACAAATAAATAGATATACGTAGATATAGTTCCCTATCCTTAGATATAAATATATTTGCATATGCACATACCTGTATTTTGACCTCTTTACGTGTCTTTTGTGTCCAGGTTTTTCCTCTATTTACTTTTACTTTTCTCTTGTCCCACTATCATGTTCAGCCTTCATTAGGATTTTGGTAATTCCTCTTGGCCACATTGCCCTTGATGAAGCTCCACCAGGCATCCTATACCCTCCTGCCATTGCTTTTATATCATTTTTTGTTCCCATGTCCCTGGGGTTGTTGGTGCCCCCTTCCTTTCTCCTGTCTCCCTCTCTCCCATGTCCCCCACAACCACACAGAGAAGACCACAGTGATGGCCCCACCAGGTGACACAATAGTGCTACGGGGAACAACATTGGAGACAGTGCAGGAATTGTGCCCATTCTGATCACACCACACCAGGTCAAAACACTAAGGGCATGCAACAGAGCAGCAAAGGGAGCAAACGATGAAGTCCAGGAGGAATACCAAAACTAGACTTTGGGGTTAGGGAATGGCACCCGATCAGAATGGACCAGAAATCCCTCATAAAAATCAATAAACAGACCTGGAACTATTTATAGGCTTTTGTTGTTGTTGTTGGGTTTTGTTGGTGTTATTGTTGTGTTCTTTGTATTTTCTTGTTGTTTTGTTTTGCTTTGTCATGTTTTTGTGCTCATTATTGTCTTTGTATGTCTATTTAGATAAGATAGGTAGGATAAACAATCCAGAAGAGAAAAATGCTCTATTTTTAATAAGTCTGATTCATCTATTTTATTTTACATGGAGTGTGTTTCTTCTATTAATTCTACTAACTCATGTGTTCCCTGAACTAGGGATCCTAGCTTTGTCCCAATTTTCTCACTGATAGTTTTGAGTTTTACATCTAGGTCTTTAATCCACCTTGATTTTTTTGGTTTGTTTTTAATGATCATTTTATTGGGGCTCTTACAACTCTTATAACAATCCATACATTAATTTTCTCAAGCATATTTGTACATATGTTGAGATCATAATTTTCTAAACATTTACTTTCTATTTGAGTCTTGGTATTGGCTCCTCTTTTTTCCCTTCTTCCCCACCTTCCCGCCCTTGTGATCCCTCGACAAATTATAAATTATTGGTTTCACCAACCGCTGTCTCCTTTCACCCACATTTCTGTTGTTCCTCCTCTTGGGGGGGGGGGATTATGTGTTGTCTCCCCCTTCTTATCCTCCTCCTCCCACTATTCCCCTGCTCTCCTGGTATCAATACTTCCATTTCGGAGCCTGAGGGGTTTATCTGAACTAGATCCTATGTGTCATGAGCTCTTATCTATGTCAGTGTTCAAGCTCTGGTCTAGCCAGAACTGAAAGGCAGGACTGGGGTCATGATAGTGGTGGGTAAGGAAACCTCAAAGAACCTGACAGATATTGTGCTATACTGTACGCTGGTTGACTCATCCTTTCCCTGTGACCCTTCTGTGAGGGGATGTCCTATTGTCTACAGATGGGTTTTGGGTCTCTGCTCTGACCCCCTCATTCTCAATGTGGTCATTACATAATCTGTTGTCAATTTGAGAGGATTAAGAGTGAAGGGGTGCAGTTTAGCCTCTCAATCATGTTGCAGCTTGGTGACCTCGTTTGGAGGTACCAAGAAGATAAATGTGTTGCTTGAGGCTGGACACAAGCTCACTCCCTTGGAGACATTGCAGCTGACGAGACACATGGAGACAGGCTGATGAAAGTCAGAGCCCCAGAGCTGGAAACGCTACGTGGAGGGCCCTGCTAGTGCTTAGATGCTTACACCACCACTGGATCCACATGACTTCCCACCAACTGGCCTGTCATCTTGCATTCTGCATTGTTGCATGTGTTTCGTGAGTCTAAAGAGGACTTTATAGATTGGTATCGGACGTATAGGTTAATATGGTACTTATGGACTTGATCTGGATCGGGCTGGGATGTTTTCTCAATAGTCAATTGCTCTTATATATAAACCTCTTTCTTCTGTTTCTTCTCTAATTTTAGATAGTGATGTCTGTTTATTCTTTTCCTTTGTAAAATTTGCTAGCAGTTTGTCGATTTTGTTGATCCTTTCAAAGAACCAACTTTTTGCTCTGTTGATTCTTTGCATTGTTCTTCTGCTTTCCAGTTCATTTATCTCTGCTCTGATTTTTATAATTTCTTTTCTTTTGTTATTAGAAGGATTATGTTGTTGGCTCTGTTCTAGCTGCTGAAGGTACTGAGTTAAGGTGCTGACCATACTTCATTCTTCTTTCTTCATCTAAGCATTTATTGCAATAAACTGACCTCTGAAAACTGCCTTTGCTGCGTCCCATAAGTTTGGACTTATTGTATTGCTCTCACTAGTATCTATGAATTTCTTAATTTCCTGACTGATTGGGGATAATGCCCATAGGTTTTTAAGTGTGTTATTAAGTCTCCAAGTGTTTTTGTTTTGTTCTTTCTATGTAAATTTCCAAGTTTATGGCACTGTGGTCAGAAAAGGGTGGTCTGAATGACCTCAATGTTTGAATTTTCTCAAGCTTGCTTTGTGTCCCAGCATGTGGTCTATTTTTGAGTATGAGCTGTGTGCATGAGAGAAGAATGTGTTTGTTTGTTTTTTAATGTTGGTTGGAGAGCTCTGAAAATATCTATTAGGTTGAGTTATTTAATTGTGTTGCTAAGGTATTCAGTTTATTGAGTTTCTTACTTGTTGATCTATCTTTCTTGAGAGCGATGTGTTAAAATCACCTACTATAATTCTTGATCCAGTGATTTCTCTTTTCATCAATTTGAGAATTTGCTTGATGAATTTCAAGGGTCTTTCATAGGGCGCATATATATTTATTATGTGTATGGGATCTTGATCTACTGATCCCTTGAGCATTATATAATACCCAATTTTATCTCTCATTATGTCATGCACCTTGAGGTTTATTTTGTCCGAGATTAGTATTGCCACTCTTGCTTTTTTTTTAAATTGCTATTTGCTGGGTCAATCTTCACTATCCTTTGCTTCTCAGTCAGTTTTTGGCTTTGAGTTTGAGATGTGTCTCTTGAAGGCAGCAGATGGCTGGATCTTGTTATTTAAACCAATCTACTACTCTTTGTCTTTTAATACATGTGTTCAAATAATTTACATTCAGTATAATTTCATCTAGATGTAGATTGGTTGCTGCCATCTTGTACTACTTGTGTTTTGTGCTTTCCTTTCGTCTCTTTTCTAGGATCATGTGTGTGTGAGTGTGTGTGAGTTTACTCTTGTTTTTGTATATCCATTGGATCTGTAATGTTTTGGGTACTGTTTTCAGTGTGTTAGTTTCTGGGTGGTGTTACACCCTTTGCTGTTCTTATGTTTGTAAGCTATGGTTGTTGTTGTTTTTCTGCCCATAAAGAACTGGAAAGTATTTTTTTAATTCTGGTTTTGTTTTTACCAATTCCTTAAATGCCTCCTTATAAGAGAAAATGTTAATACCACCTTCAAATTTGATGGAGAGCTTTGCTGGATAAAGGATTCTTTGATTCAGTGTTGTCCTTCAGCTTTCAGAGCACATTGCTCCAGTTTCTTCTTTCTTGCAGGGTCTCTGCGGAGAGGTCTGAGCTTATTCCTATCTGTTTACCTTTATATGTTACTGGTTTTTTCCTCTATAGCTGCTCTAATAATTCTCTCCTTTTTCTTGAAATTGGACAGTTTGACTGCCATATGTCTTTATTGGTTTTTTGAGGGGGACGGGGGAGTGTGGGGGCCTGGTACTAATCTAATTTGTGTTCTCTCTGCTTACTGAATGGTTATTGTCTCCTCCTTTGTAATACTGGGACAATTTTCTTCCAAGAATTCCCTTACTATTTTAACTGTAGGCTTATTTCTGTCTTCCTGTTCCAGCGCCCCAATAATTCAGATATTATTTCACTTCATGGAATCCCACATTCTCCTCAGGTTTTCTTCAGGTTCTTTTGTTTTTTTGTTGTTTTTTTTTTTGCTTAAGTCTCTCATTTGCTGAATTCTGCCTGGTTATCTTCAAGATCACTGATACGATTCCCATCTCTGTCATTCTCTTATCGATATCTGTCAATTTTCTATCTATTTCTGCTATTTTATTCCTTAACTCCTTGAATTCCCTTTGGTGTAAGGATTCTAGTATTTCTGTTTTTTTTTCATTTGTTTCCAAGATTGATCCCCGAATTTCCTGGACAGCACTAAACAATATTCTCAAGTATTCTTTCACTGGCAGTTCAAGGGCTGCTTCTTTTGTGTAAACTGTTGTGTTTGGGTTATCTCCAGTAATTGACTTTTTTCTCTAGATTTTTTACATCAGCTGCAGGTGTTGTCTGCTGCTTATGTGGCATCTTGTGTGAGCTGATGATAGAACATTATCTTCCGGGATGTGTGTGGGAGGGGGCTGGTTAGGGGAGGATCAGGTATATGCTGGAAATGCATTGTGTGTAGATGAGGTGGGAGTGTTAACTGAGTGAAAGGGACTATTAGAGTTTAGGTCTCTGGAGTAGGCGTTAAGTGGTGGTATTAATCATAGGAAGCCTTCCCTTAGGGTTGATAATTTTTAATGAGTTGGAGAAGAGGGTTGTGGAAGATGCCATTTTACTTGGTAAATTAAAGGAGGTTGTGTGTTGCTGAGGTGGAGGGAAAAGTTTACAGAGGCTATTGTGGTTAGGGTAAGGCAGAGGAATAATGAGTCTACCAGAGTCTTTTATCCCCTCTGTGTCTTATGTAGGAAGAGTGCACTTTTTCTGTTATGTTTATTACAGATGGTTCCTATGCAGCTCAAACCTATCTGCTCCTTTTGTGTAGTCCTAAGGTGTGAATGGGCTATTTTAGTGGATGCCCCAGGGAGTAGGGGCTTCCATTCAGAGGGAATTCAGGCTAGAGCCTGGGCACTAGTTCTGGAAACTACCTGGCCTTTGGAGGGAAAGCTGCTAGGAAACCCAGAAATGCCCATTCCATTTCTACTGGTAGTGGGAGGAGTTCTGTGATTCCTCTCTCAAAACAAACTAGAAACACCTCCACCGACCTCCTAGAACCACTCATGGTGGACTCCAAGTGCTCCTGTTTCCCCAGAGCCTAGACTCTCTCCAATTGGCTGTATCTATGTATCTGCAGGAGGGAGCTGGGCCTTGGCAATTGGGATTAACACCAATGGGCTCTCTCCTCCCTCTGAAGACTGACATGGTTTCCATTGTACACCTCCAGGTGTCTTCCAGGGAGACCTGGAATTCCCCTGAGATATGAACCACCCCAGAAACTTCCCCATGCTTCCAAGCCGCCAATGGGTAGGCATGGGGCACTGCACAAGGAAGGAGGAAAGACAGTGAAAGGAAAGAGAGAGAGAATCAGGGAATTGCCGCTGCACCAGCAAGGGAAGCAAAGCGCAGGGACCACACGAATGATGACACAGCTGCACTCTCTGTAGGATAACCAACAAAAGAGAAGCCTTGGGTGGTGGGAGACCTGGTCTCACGTCCCACTCCCCCAACTCAGCTACCTTACCCACAAGTCTGGTGATCCCATGGAAAGCTGTTCTCACAGGCAATCCTACCTCAGCACCATCTTCTGGGAACCACATACCACTGAATTTTATAGTGTGTGAATGATGTGCCAATAAACTAACTTAATGAATGTTCAGAGAACATAAGCAGCCATTTGATGAAAGAAAACATTCAAAAAGCCAAGAAATATGAAGGCATGCTCACCGTCATTCACCATTTGGAATATGAAAATCAAAACAATGATGTATTCTCTGACACCAGCATTTTAGCAAAGTTCAACAAGATAGACAGCAAGAGCCAGTGAGGGTGCAGACAGGTTAAAACCCTCATGAAATTCTGGTGTGGAAATTGATATGGTGCCTCCTCCAAAGATAAGGAAAAGAAAACCTATATGACCCAGAAATTCTTCTTCACAGAAAAATAAGAGACATGACATGAATAGATATATGCTCACCCACATTCATCACAGCACTATTCACAACAGCTAAAAAAAGGGGGGGGGGAGCAGCCTAACTAAACACCCAACAGTGAACAAATGAATAACTACTTTGATTAATATGTACAAAGGAATGCTGGGCAACATCAAGGAATTGCAAGAAATTTACAAAGCAACTCATAGCATGAATGAGCTTGAAAAACAGTATGCTGTGGGAAAAGTCAATTGCAAATAGATAAAATATTATATATACTACTATTGTAAAAAGTCAAAAAACGATTTTCACACTAAATGAAATATTCTCGAATAGCTACCAAAGGTGGGAGGGGAAGGAAGTAAAAGCAAATCACTGGCTAAATGTTAGCTAAGTGTTAACTTGAGTCAACGGTAAGGCAACATACAATAAAAGGGGTGTTGGCAAATCATGATGGAAGGAGGGCAAAACACTGGGAGATTTGTAAGAGCTACAGGCAGCACAGGTAAATACTGTTAAATACACAATCCTGTAGTAGTGGTGATCTATGAGTAGATGTTTGGATAGATATATAGGCCAAACAAATGTGGGAGTATACTCAAGAATATATACAGATTTGACAGAAAATAGTTTTGCCTGTTTTTGCCTTTGTTGCCAATATATCCATGGATATAGTGGAGCATAGATGGGGCAAACTTATGAAAACGTCTTAGACACTGAGGGAATGTGTTGCTAGTCCTGGGAGATCAGGCCCCTCATCCAGGTGCACACCAGTGTACTGAGTATAATGGACTTCTCAAGGACTGATGTTCCGCATCATACACTGACTGGGGTCTTAGAAGCTCAATAATAGCCATCTCAGGGGAAAATATTGGTCTCTCTCTGTCTAGAGGAAATACAGTGATGAAAATCAAAGGACCTATTTAAACATGTATTCCAATGTGTTAATGGACTACACAAACATGTCTCCACAACCTGAGGACCAGAAGAATTAGATGGTGATCAGCTATCTCTACCAACTACCCTGAAAAGAAGTACATTATAAATTCCTGGGTAAGGTGGGAAGAAAATGTGGAACAGTCTCAAAATTATTCAAGAGACCAGACTTACTGGTCAGATAGAAACACTTGGGCCATCCAAGTCTATGGCCCTTCATCACCCTTCAGGTCTGACACCAAACCTGCCTACATGTTAGCGCAATCAGCCATTTAAGAGAAAAGGGGCATCATTTACACAAGGACAAAGTTTAAAGTGTCAGGAAAGGAAGAGGGGTGGAAATAGGAAATGGGGGAAGTGGGCTAAGTGACCGAGAGTATTGCAATGGATGAATTGAAGCGCAATGTGTACACATTGTTGAATGTACAATTTCGTGTCTGCTCTATAATCTGTCACCTAATTCACAACAAGTTTAAAGTGGGAGCAGTGAACTGAAACATTGTCATTCTTAGACTCTGGTTTTTCTTCTTTTAAGAATTTTTTTGTTCTGGCAGTCCACAGTATTTTCAAAATGCCCCACCAACTCTAGAGGTCATGTTTATCTGTTCTTCCGGATTCCTTTCTTATCATCCAGCTGCTGCATGTGTATGAGGCAACAGGAAAAAAAGAAGCAAAAAACATGACGTGGCTCCTGTGCTCCTTAATCATAAAAGTGATGTCTTTGTGTTTTGCTTAAGCTACGGAAACAACAAGACCCTGGTGGTGCAAACAGTTAAGTCCTTGGCTTCCAAAGCAAATGTCGGCAGTTCAAACCTACCCAATGCCTCTGTGGAGAAAGTTCTGATACTATGCTTCCCTAAAGATTACAGTCAAGAAAATATTTCCACTCTAGCACACCAAGTTTCTATCAGTCAGAATTGACTCTACTGTACCAAAAAACCACTATAAATCAATAATAATCTAAATGATTGGGGAGGAGATCAGTTCAAGAAATAGATAGATATGGGATCAATATGACTTGGTGAATGTGATGAGAAGGGTGAGTGAGAGAATGTAACTTAGAATGATTCTTGATTAAAGCTTGAGTAAATGAGATGGTGACAAATAAAGAGGTTTTAGATGGTGTTGGGAAAATAATAAAATTCTATTTCAATATGTAGGAATGAGATCTCTTGGGGACACCCAATTGATATAAGCAGTAGGCAATTTGATTTATCCAGCAGATAATTTAATGTAAAATCCATGCTTATATAATTAGTGTGAGAAATCTAAAACCATATGAGAGACTTCTTGAGGAGAGCAAGCAATGAGGTTGTAATGGAAATTGCTTCAGGAAAATTCTTGCACAGAACGGAGAAAAAGAACTGAGAACAGAACTCAGTGTAGAGAGGCAAAGGAGTAGCAGCTTATGAAGACAAACAAAAGAAGCAGGAAGAAGCTGAACAGCCAGAGGGATTTGTCCATAAAGCCAAGAGCATGCACCTAAAAAAGAATGAAATAGGGAGTGAAAATACAGCAGAGGAATCCAGAAAGATAAAGACACAAAAAATAACCATTGAATTTCCCAACGTGAATGCCACTGGGGCTGAGATTGGCAGAGAAGAATCAGTGGGATGATGGGGGCTGGAGACAAATTGCCAAGAGGTGATAAGTGAAAGGCAAGTGAAGGAGAGGCAATGAAAATAGGATGACCTTTAAAATATGTGAATGAGAAGGAAAGAAACAAAGGAGCATCATATTAGTTGTGATCAGGGAGGAGAAGCCACGGTCCCGTGGCCACAGGAAATATTATTCTAAGATGTGAAAGCTGTGCGCACGTTTATGACAGGGGAGAAACCACTGAAGACAAAAAGTAGAAGATACAGGAAAGACAAATTGTTGTTGTTGTCCTTGAGCCTATGGTCTCCTTGTTGGCTGCGATTGTCTTCTACTCTCTTTTTGCTCCAGCCACACCACAGAGTTTGGCCTGTGGCTATCACCTGCTAGTGAACAAGGGGGAGACTAACGTAGCATCCCTGAAGAAACTAGCAGACAAGAAGACAATAAAGAAACAAAAAGAACACAACGTGAAAAAAATTATCATGAGAATGGAAACCAGTAATTCCATAAAAAACAAACAAAATCATATTCATCAAGAAAACCAAAAATATAAATGGATTGAATCCACCAGTTAACAGAATTGGGGTGGCGGATCCAAACCTGAACCTTTAATATGCTGCTTACAAGAAATATACCTTAGGTATAAGGATGAACATAAAATAAAATGAAAGGATATAAAAATTTATCAAGCTAACAACAGTCTAAAGAAAGCTGGAGTAGCAGTATTAATCTCAGACAAAATAGACATCAAAGTTAATGACACAATGAGAGACAAAGAAGGTCACAATATAACTATGAAACCTTTAATTGAACAAGAAACTATAACCATAATTACTATGTATCCTCCAAATGAAAGATAACGACCAAATTTTATAGAAATGAAGACAAATAGATCATAATACAATAATACTAGGAGACTTCAATACATCACTTTCAACTAAAGATCAATCAACTAGAAATAAAATAAAATTAAATGCACAAAATTAAATAACACAATCAATCAAGTTGATCTCACAGATATGTATAGAACACTTCACCCATCAAAATTTCATTTCACTTTCTTCTGTAGTGACCACAATAACTTTTCTGGAACAGATCCTATTTTAGGTCATAAAGCAAGCATCAACAAATTCAAAAATATTGAGGTAATACAAATCAAATCTTCTCAGATTATAATTCTATAAAATTATAAATCAACTATAGAAAGGGCACTGGATTTCCATGTAGAAACTGTGGAATTGGAGAATGTTTTGTTGTGTATTTTTTTGTCAAAATTGAAAAAAACCTTAAAAACTGAGCACAGGGAAGCAGAACATGTTCTATATTGCATTATAATAAAGAATGCACAACTCATCTGGATATGATTGAACTACTAGATTGTATGATATGTGGATGAAGTGCCAATAAACTAGTTAAAAAAGACATCAACCAATTTAATAAAAGAAAGTATTCATGCATTGAGGGAGTGTTTGAGTAGAGGCCCAAGGTCCTTCCGCCACCTTAATACTAAACCTATAAATATAGACACATAGATCTATTTCCCCATCCTCCTATATATATTTGCATGTACATGTTTTTGTCTAGACCTCCATAAATGCCCTTTGACTCCTAGCTCTTTCCTCCATCTCCCTTGACTTTCCTCCTGCCCTACTACCATGCTTCGTCGCCACCTGGGCTAGAGTATACCTCTTCTCTAAGCAACCTTATCCTTGATCATTTCCCACCAGGCCTGCCACTCCCCCCTCTCTACCATTTGGGGTCCCATGTTTTTCCCTTGTCCCTGTGTTTGTTAACACCACTTCCTTACCCCCCCCTACCCCCCCACCCCAAATCCCCCCGGAACTGTCAGTCCCGTTGTTTTCACTCCAGATAGTTCATCCAGCCTGTCCTATTCAGACAGACCTGTGGAGACACTAACATGCACGAAAACAAGACAGAGGAAAACAAAGCAACAGTATAAATTGGAACTCTATTATGCTCACTATCCCGACACAACTGCTGGAGCCAAAGTGGGTGAACAAGTAAATGTGGTGAAGAAAGCTGATGGTGCCCGGCTATCAAAAGAGATAGTGACTGGGGTCTTAAAGGCTTGAAGATAAACAAGCGGCCATCTAACTCAGAAGCAACAAAGTCCACATGGAAGAACACACCAGCCTGTGTGATCGAGTGGTCCCGAAGGGATCAGTTACCAGGCATCAAAGAACAAAAAATCATATCATTGACTGCACACCTCCATGATAGGATCGCTGAAAACAAATGGGTGCATAAGCAAATGTGGTGAAGAAAGCTGACGGTGCCCGGCTATCAAAAGAGATAGTGTCTGGGGTCTTAAAGGCTTGAAGGTGAACAAGCGGCCATCTAGCTCAGAAGCAATAAAGCCCACATGGAAGAAGCACACTGGCCAGTGCGATCACGAGGTTCCAAGGAACCAGGTATAAGGCATCATGCAAAAAAAAAAAAGATATATGTGTGTGTATGTATATGTGTGTGTATATGTATGTGTATATTTGTGTATATGTATATATATGTATGTATGTGTATATATATATATATATATATATATACCATATTAAATGAAGGGGGAAGTGCAGAGTGGAGACCCAAGGCCCAAGTGTCGGCCAATGGAGATCCCCTCATAGAGGGGTTTAGGAGAGGAGATGGGTCAATCAGGGTGCGAGGTAGTACCGATGAAGAACACAGCTTTCCCCCAGATCCTGGATGCTTCCTTCCCCCAACTACCATGATCTGAATTCTACCTTGCAGGGCTGGATAGGGCAGAGGCTGTACACTGGTACATATGAGGGCTGGAGGTACACGGAATCCAGGGTGGATGATACCTTCAGGACCAAGGGTGTGAGTGGCGTTGCTGGGAGAGTGGAGGGTGAGTGGGTTGGAAAGGGGGAACTGATTACAAGGATCCACATGTGACCTCTTCCCAGGGAGAGGGACAGCAGAGAAGGGGGGGGGGGGGAGGGAGACTCCGGATAGGGCAAGATATGACAAAATAATGATGTATAAATTACCAAGGGCACATGAGGGAGGGGGGAAAGGGGAGGGAGGGGGAAAAAAAGAGGACCTGATGCAATGGGCTTAAGTGGAGAGCAAATGCCTTGAGAATGATTGGGGCAGGGAATGTATGGATGTGCTTTATACAATTGATGTATGTATATGTATGGATTGTGATAAGAGTTGTATGAGTCCCTAATAAAATGTAAAAAAAGAAAAGATGAGAAAAAATGATTAGGGCAAAGACTGTACAGATGTGCTTTATACAATTGATGTATGTATATGTATGAACTGTGATAAGAATTGTATGAGCCCCAATAAATTGTTTAAAAAAAAAAAGACATCTACCATAGAACGCAGAGCTCCAAAAAATCAAATACCAATACATGGAAATTGAACAATACTTTACTTAAGAACCACTGGCTAATTGAAGAAATGAAGAACACAATCAAAGTTTCCTTGAAATAAGCGAGAATGAAAATGCAACATAACAAGACCTTTTTGAGGCAGCAAACGCAGTACTCAGAGGGCAGTTCATGGCACTAACTGCGCGCATCAGTAGGCAGAAAGAAGGAAACACTTCTGCACATAAATTACAAGTCAGAAAAGTGCAGCAAAACAAACCATCAGACACTAGGAGAAAAGAAATAATAAAGAATAGGGCAGAAATAAATGAATCAGAAAAATGTTTAAAACTATGGAAAAATCAATAAGACAAGTTAGATCTTTAAAATGATTCACAAAATTAATAAATCACTGGCAAACCTAACAAAGGAAAAGAAAGAGAAAAATTCTATGAATAAGAAATGAATTGGATAATATTACAACAGAACAAACAAGACCAAAAATAATGATATAATTTGAAAATGTGTACTGCAACAAATTTGAAAATCTAGAAGAAATGGATAAATTTCCAGAAATACATTATTTACCAAAATTACCACTAATATAAAAAATCTCAACAAAGACTATAACACAAGAAGATTTTATCTAGTCTTAAATTAATACCAACATCAAAATGTCTGGATCCAGACAGTTTCCCTGAGGAAGTCTATAAAGCATGTAGAAAAAACTAAATACCAAATTTAAATAAAATATTCCATAATTTACAAATGGACAATGTCCTACCAAACTTATTTTCTGAAGCAACTATAACTCTGATACCTAAAACAGGCAAAGACATCACCATAATTGAAAACTGCAGACCATTACAGACCAAATGACAATTCATTATATCTCTAATGAATATAGATGCCAAGATCTTCAATAAAATCTTAGCCAACATAATTCAGCAGTGTATAAAAAAAATAATACATCATGCTCAATTAGGATCATACCAAATATGCAAGGCTGGTTTAATATTAGAAAAACAATAAGATAATTCACTATATAAACAAAAGAATGGAGAACAATGTGATCATATTAATCAATGCAGAAAAAGCATTTGGAAAATTCAGCATCAATTCCTGATAAAACCACTCAATAAAATAGGTATAGAAGGTAAATTTCTCAACATAAGCAAAATCATATATGCAAAATCAATAGTCTGCATTTCACTTAATGGAGAGGAATATAAATCTTTTCTTTTGAACCAGAACTAGAAAAGGTTGCCCTTAATCACCACTTTTATTTAATATGATCCTGGAAGTTTAGGCTAGAGACATAAGACATCAAAAAGAAATGAAAGCCACAGAAGAGATAAAAATCTCTTTATTTGCAGATGACAAAATCTTACATATAGAAAACACTCAATGATTCAATTGAAGAATTGCTCGAACTAATTGAAAAGTTTGGCAGCATAGCAGGCTATAAATCAAAATAAAGAAACCATTAGGATTCTTATATATTCAGGATGAGGATAGTGAAAAAGATATTAAAAGAACAATATCATTTATAATAATTACATGAAAGATAAAATATTTAAGACCCATAGAAATAATAGACTTATACAAGGAAAATTATAAAGCACTCTGTTAAGAAATTTACACAAATGGAACAAGTTACTATGTTCCTGGATAAACAGACTAAACATTGTGAAATGGTCAATATTACTAAAAAACACTGTATAAATTCAATGCAATTCCAATCTGTGTTACACAGGGTTCTCTAGAGAGACAAAGCCAGATTGCTAGTGTATATATATAACACCAAAAATGAACCATTAAATTATATATAGATAGGTAATACAAGAAATTAACGGTTAAATTATAAAGCATTGAGACACTAGCAGTCCTTTAAGTCTTGATGGCCGCCAGTTCCTCTTCTGTAGAGAGAGCTGGGCTATATATACCCAGGCAGCAAACAGCAGCAAGGCAGGTCACCAACTGTCACCAACTGTTGATCCCCAGCTCCAGAGACAAACATTCCAATCATGTGGGCTTAAAGGAACCTTAACTTACTGCGACACAGTCCACAGGCTAGGCGTTCCACAGGTAGTGTACCCTTTAATTGAGGCACAGAACAAGCAAGGCAGCGCATGGTGGTCCAATGATTAAAGAGCGAGAGACAAGAAAGACGAGGCTCACTGAGCCATTTATCTCTCCTCCCTGATATTAATCCTACTTGCGTTTATCTGCCAGGCTGGCCCAATAAACTTTTTCACAGCCCAAATCCCACCACAGTTCTTCAAAAAAATGAAAAAACTAATCACTAACTTGGTATGGAAAGGAAAGAAACCCAGGATAAATAAAACATTATCAAAAAACAGAGTAGGAATCCAGTTTACTTCTAGACTTTAAAACCCATTGTGTAGCCACGGCAATCAAAACAGCCTGGTACTGGTCCAAAGACAGATATGAAGACCAATGGATTAGAACTGAGAATTTTTTTTATAAAGGACTAAAATATTTTAAATGAGCAAGAAATATGCTTTTCAACAAATGGTGCTGGGGAAACTGAATCCTCACCTGCATAAGAATGAAACAGGAACCATACCTCACACCATATATAAAAATGAACTCAAGATGGATCAAAGACCTAAATAATCTGAAAATCATCATTCAAAAAGTAGGGACAAACTTAAGTACCCTATTACAAGGCATAAATATAATTCTAGACATAATGAAAAATGTCCACACTATGGAAAACAAAATAAAGAACTAGGACCTACTAAAAATACGTTTATTCACATCAAAAGAATCAACAGAGAACCCACAGATTGTAGAAAATAGTCAGCAATAATACATCACAAAAGGTTTATTCTCCAAAATCTATAGAAAAATGCAACATCTTAACAAGAAAAATGTAAATAATCCGTGTTAGTCCAGCTAGACTAGAGAAAAAAATCTGGAGAGACTCATAAGTGTGTAAGAAAGAACTTTATATCAAAGAGTACTTGTATATTAAGAAAACATTCCAGCCCAGATCAAGTCCATAAGTCCAATATTAGGCCATATGTCTGATACCAGTCTATAAAGTCCTCTTTAGACTCATGCAACACGTGCAATGACACCGAAGGCAGGAAGATTACAGGCCAGTGGGGGGAGTCTTGTGGATCCAATGGTGGTGGAAGCATCTCAGCACTGGGGAGGGTCTCCATGTGGGTCCTCCAGCTCCGGGCTCTGGCTCCATCAGCCTCTCTCCATGTGGCTTGTCAACAGGAATGTCAAGCAAAGAGAGTGTGTTCTACCTCCAGGGAGGAAGACAGGAGTTCCCAGAATCCTCAGAAGAAGGCCGTACCTACACAGAGTCATCATTGGCTATGACCTGATTGACAGGCTGGACTCCACTCCTCACTCGAGCTGACAGGAAATTACATAACTGCCACATAACCCAATTTTAGACAAAGACGCCAACAACCATATAAAGAAATGTCCAAGATCATTAGCAAGGAGAGAAATACAGCTTAAAATGCCAATGAGATATCCCATCCCACTGACAATTAGAGCAAAATTCAATAAAACAGATGTGGAGAGATAGGAGCACCTTTACATTGTTTGTGGAACTGTAGAACTGTACAGCCACTATGGAAACCCGTATAGCGCTTCCCTAAACACATGCCAATACAAGTATCTTATGATCCAGCAATCTCTCTCTTCTGGGTATATGTCCATAAGAAAGAAAGAATGCATCAAGATTAGACATATGCACACCTATGTTTATGATAATAATTT
The DNA here is from genome assembly GCF_050624435.1 of Tenrec ecaudatus. NCBI lineage: Eukaryota > Metazoa > Chordata > Mammalia > Afrosoricida > Tenrecidae > Tenrec > Tenrec ecaudatus. The sequence goes on from NC_134535.1 coordinate 67,952,815, forward strand.
CCGCAATAGCAAAAATAACAGGAACAGCCCAAATCCCCTATTATAGAAGTCTGGATAAACAAACACTGGTAAACTCATACTATGGAATAATATGCATCAGTAAAACAATGACAACTTTCTACAACACCACAAAACATGGACAAAGCTAGAGAATGTTATGTTTAGCAACCTCAGTCAATCTAACAAAGATAAATACTTAACAGTATGATTATTTTAAGGAAAATAAAGTTAGAAATCCTGGTTTTTACACCGATAGACAAGACTTTGATGACTGCGGAGGCCGGAGATGGGGGCAGGAAAAGGGACATGAGAGAGAGAGATTGTTGAGAAGAGAGGGATGAAGGATGGGGCCAGTGAAAGAACCACGTATATGAAGGATTTAACAGGATATGGTTGATTTCATTTCTTGAGATGGGCTGTGTAAAGATATATGGTATATTTCTTTTGAAGAAAAAAAGGAGGAGGATGAGGAAGAAGAAGAAACTAGCAGAATATGATCAAACCCATTAGCTTGCCACCTCCTTATTAGAATAAAATTACTTAGTGCCCCACTAGAAATTAAAAGTGTTTCTACTGTAGCCCACGATCCCGGATCAAGTGTAAAGTAGAGGGGCAGCGAAGAGGGGAAGGTTCTCACAGAGGTTGATTGACCCTGGGATCAGGACTAGCAACAGTCGCGAGGGTGGTTCAGAACCAGGCAATGATTCATTCTGCTGTGCAGAGGGTCGATTACACATCACCACCACATGCTTTTCTAGCATCCCTGGATCATTCCAGAACTCCCCAAGGGGCAGTATTGCCCACTTTGGGAAACACTGATCAAGGCCCTAGGGTAGGAGTTCACCCCTGAAGAAGAAAAGAGCTGCTTCATACTCTTAAACTGTGAGAAAAGCAGAATTTCTGTGTCAGATCTGCTTGACACCGATTTTGTGGACTTGAGACTTCAATCATTCAGGAACTTGAAAATTAAGTATAATGCACTATTTTTAAAAATTCATTATTCATTGGGAATTAATACATCTATCATATCACTCCATAGTTCAATCACATCAAGCAGGATTGTACAATTGCCACCACAATCCGTTTCCAAACATTCTTTCCCTTCCTGGTCTCCTTGGCATCGTCTCCCTTTTATACCCTCTACCCCCACCCCACTACTGTACACCCCACCTCACCCTGAAATCCTTATTCTAATTGCTGTTCCTACGGGTTCTTCCATCCTGGGTTTCCTATAGCAAAAAAGAACAACGCCCTTCAAGAGGGTAACCCCCAATAACGTAACACACTTGAGATCAACCCTAATATGAACAATCAAAATAGAAATACAGAAAATGTTGAAAGCCAGGTCAGAGACAGCATTCGTCAGAGGGATCAACTGACAAGGTTTTAACTGTTCAAGTCAGGTTTGCCCCTTTGACCTTCTGTACTCATCTCTCCAACGCACCCTATTTAGCAACCGCGTTCCTCCACTCCCCAATTATGGATAGAGAGTTCACTGGAGGCTGATGTCCTATGTGGTTCCCACACGTGTATCTTGGGCTCCCACTGTCCTCCATAGCCTTCTGCAAACCAGATCCTCACACTTTAGGCTCCGATACTAGTCCCTCCTTCAACTTTGAATTATATGATTTATAAACCTTTGGTGACTGATAATGGTGTGTTTCTTCCATGTGGACTTAGTTGACATCTCACTTAGATGGCTGCTTGTTTGGAGACCAGATGCTATTTCATATCATAGTTGGGCATCATCTAATGTCTTCACCACATTTTGCTTTGGCACCCATATCTTCTGTGTTCCCTTCCTGAGGGCAAGGGTTGAGCGGGGCCATGGTGAAGAACTAATTTTCTTAAGTTGGAGCTAGGCTTTAGTGCAAGCTCAGGGTTCCTGGATCTCTGGATTTGGGGATTTTGTTTTGTTTGTTTGGTTGGTTGTTTTTATTTGGCTTTGGCTCCCTTTCAAAACCCCTGTTAATTTATAATCAGCTTCTAGATTAGTCCCTGAGGGCACAACACTCTTCTGTTAATATTTTCTTTGATGAACCCCTGATACTAACTTTTAAAGCCTTGTTGAGAGAAAAATATTGGGCCCATGTGGGCTAACTCCCTATCACAGTACCTGAAGTATTCACCTGTACAGATCAGTCCTTTCATGGCCAGATGCTATTTACACAAACAACAGGGGTTAATTGTCAGGGAAATTTACAATAATGTTCACAGAACATCCAGCACAGGTTTGCTGGAAAAATCATATGAGAGATACCCCTCAAAAACTGAATTGTTTCAAAGCCATATATTTAGTTTTTTTTTACAAACAACCTTATCACTCTCAAAGTACTCTCCATTACACTTAATCCATTTGTCAAATTTGTGATTCTGTTCTTGAAAACATTTTTCAAACTCATTATTTGAATAGCTGACAACACCTCCCTCATTTTTCTCACTTCTTGTATGTCCTCAAATTGTTGTCCTTTCATGTGCCTTTTCATTTGTGGAAACAAAAAGAAGTCACTTGGAGCAAGGTCAGATGAGTAAGGTGCATGGGGCAAGAGAAGCATGCTGGGTTTCCCCCCCCCCCAAAATTGGTGCACCAAGATGGCATTGTGAGCAGGTGCATTGTCTTGGTGGCAAAACCAGTCCCCTGTCTTCCACAAACAGGCCTATTTTTGTCACATACTGTTATGTAATCTTTTCAGAACTTCTGAATAGAAAGTTTGATTAACAGTCTGATCTGGTGGAATGAACTCCAAATGTACTTCAACATTTTTAACTGTTTGGGAAGTTGATGGACGTCCAGAATGAGGTTTGTCATCAATTGACATTTCACCTTTTGTGAAAAGAGAAAGCCACTTGTGCACTTCAGTTTTTCCCATAGAGCTGTCCTTGTAAGCAGTGTTCGACATCACAACAGCTTCTGCAGCATGTTTTTCCTGAGCAGGAAACAAAATTTCACAGCTACACGGTCTTCTTTTAAATTGGCCATCCCCCAAAAAATGAGGTTGGAGAGAAACTGCTTTTTACAAAACAGTTCACTGTGACTGGAGGAAACTTTCCAGGCGATGCCCCTGGGTGCACTAACTCAGAGCAAGTTGTTTGATGGTCACATCGCAGGGAAAATGTGCATTACTACAAAAGGTCCACCCAGTGGAGATTTTTTCCTGGTTTTGTTTGGGGGGGGATGCCCCCTCATATCTTAATATAGGGTATAGGGCATTGATGTAGCAAGACCATATTTGTCCACCTACCAACACTTAATGGCTCAGGATACACCAAAAAATACAAACCAAAATTCACTGCCATTGAGTCAAGGTGAACTCATAGTTAGAATTTATTTTTTTCTGGTCAATTTCTCTACTATACCATTCCTGTAAAAACCATGTGCCTTGACATCGTTTTATCTCTCAGGCAGTATCTAGATTTTGCAAATGATCAATGAACACTTTATGAATTTATTAAGAGAAAAGTACCAGAGTTGGGGGCAATATGCTTGTACTCCAGTCTCTGGGTAGAATGGACTGAGTTTTTAAAACCTCAAAGATCAAGACTATTCATAGGTTTGACTGAGCCAGGAAGTCACGTTACCAGGCTATCTTAAATATGACTATACAAGTATGCCACATTTGACACACATTTGTCATCCAAATGGCCATTGCATAAATCATGTACGCTTCGTGAAAGCATCCCTCAAATTGCCCACTGTTAGTATTTAGGGCATGGACAACTTCTTTGAGGTTACGGACCTGAAGGAGAGCCCAGGATGTTAAAAAGAGCATCTGTGTGGAGACTAAACTAACGGAACATCTGGACAGGGAGCTAGGCGCCAAGGACACTGCACCGAGAAGGTGAGACTGGGAGCCGTAGATGAGTGCGGCTTGGGAGGATGGTGACACGTAGTCGGAAGCAGGGATTTAAAGCTGAGGCTTTAGGAAGGACTAGAAGAAGCTGCACCCCCAGGCGCAGTGGTAGAGGGGTGGAGGCGCAGTGGTCGAGGGGTGGAGGCGCAGTGGTAGAGGGGTGGAGGCGCAGTGGTAGAGGGGTGGAGGCGCAGTGGTAGAGGGGTGGAGGCGCAGTGGTAGAGGGGTGGAGGCGCAGTGGTAGAGGGGTGGAGGCGCAGTGGTAGAGGGTGGAGGCGCAGTGGTAGAGGGGTGGAGGCGCAGTGGTAGAGGGGTGGAGGCGCAGTGGTAGAGGGTGGAGGCGCAGTGGTCGAGGGGTGGAGGCGCAGTGGTCGAGGGGTGGAGGCGCAGTGGTAGAGGGGTGGAGGCGCAGTGGTAGAGGGTGGAGGCGCAGTGGTCGAGGGGTGGAGGCGCAGTGGTAGAGGGGTGGAGGCGCAGTGGTAGAGGGGTGGAGGCGCAGTGGTAGAGGGTGGAGGCGCAGTGGTAGAGGGGTGGAGGCGCAGTGGTAGAGGGGTGGAGGCGCAGTGGTAGAGGGTGGAGGCGCAGTGGTCGAGGGGTGGAGGCGCAGTGGTCGAGGGGTGGAGGCGCAGTGGTAGAGGGTGGAGGCGCAGTGGTAGAGGGTGGAGGCGCAGTGGTAGAGGGTGGAGGCGCAGTGGTCGAGGGGTGGAGGCGCAGTGGTCGAGGGGTGGAGGCGCAGTGGTCGAGGGGTGGAGGCGCAGTGGTAGAGGGTGGAGGCGCAGTGGTAGAGGGGTGGAGGCGCAGTGGTAGAGGGGTGGAGGCGCAGTGGTAGAGGGGTGGAGGCGCAGTGGTAGAGGGGTGGAGGCGCAGTGGTAGAGGGTGGAGGCGCAGTGGTCGAGGGGTGGAGGCGCAGTGGTAGAGGGTGGAGGCGCCGTGGTAGAGGGTGGAGGCGCAGTGGTCGAGGGGTGGAGGCGCAGTGGTCGAGGGGTGGAGGCGCAGTGGTCGAGGGGTGGAGGCGCAGTGGTAGAGGGGTGGAGGCGCAGTGGTCGAGGGGTGGAGGCGCAGTGGTCGAGGGGTGGAGGCGCAGTGGTCGAGGGGTGGAGGCGCAGTGGTCGAGGGGTGGAGGCGCAGTGGTCGAGGGTGGAGGCGCAGTGGTCGAGGGGTGGAGGCGCAGTGGTAGAGGGGTGGAGGCGCAGTGGTAGAGGGGTGGAGGCGCAGTGGTAGAGGGGTGGAGGCGCAGTGGTAGAGGGGTGGAGGCGCAGTGGTAGAGGGGTGGAGGCGCAGTGGTAGAGGGGTGGAGGCGCAGTGGTAGAGGGGTGGAGGCGCAGTGGTAGAGGGTGGAGGCGCCGTGGTAGAGGGTGGAGGCGCCGTGGTAGAGGGTGGAGGCGCAGTGGTAGAGGGTGGAGGCGCAGTGGTCGAGGGGTGGAGGCGCAGTGGTCGAGGGGTGGAGGCGCAGTGGTCGAGGGGTGGAGGCGCAGTGGTCGAGGGGTGGAGGCGCAGTGGTCGAGGGGTGGAGGCGCAGTGGTCGAGGGGTGGAGGCGCAGTGGTAGAGGGGTGGAGGCGCAGTGGTAGAGGGGTGGAGGCGCAGTGGTAGAGGGTGGAGGCGCAGTGGTAGAGGGGTGGAGGCGCAGTGGTATAGGGGTGGAGGCGCAGTGGTAGAGGGGTGGAGGCGCAGTGGTAGAGGGGTGGAGGCGCAGTGGTAGAGGGTGGAGGCGCAGTGGTAGAGCGGTGGAGGCGCAGTGGTCGAGGGGTGGAGGCGCAGTGGTCGAGGGGTGGAGGCGCAGTGGTAGAGGGTGGAGGCGCCGTGGTAGAGGGTGGAGGCGCCGTGGTAGAGGGGTGGAGGCGCAGTGGTAGAGGGGTGGAGGCGCAGTGGTAGAGGGTGGAGGCGCCGTGGTAGAGGGTGGAGGCGCAGTGGTAGAGGGGTGGAGGCGCAGTGGTAGAGGGGTGGAGGCGCAGTGGTAGAGGGGTGAAGCGCAGTGGTAGAGGGGTGGAGGCGCAGTGGTAGAGGGGTGGAGGGTGATTCGCAGGGTCCTCCACAAGAGCCAGGTTTCCACTAGAGCACAGGATAAGGAGAAGTTTCCCTCAACAGGTAGAGGACTTGGCAGTTTCCGCAGAGGACAGAGCGTGAGTTTCAGAGGGCCCCGTGGAAGTGTTCAGAGTAGGCACAGAGCGTGAAAGATGGGACAGGTTAGCAGATTAGCCGCTGGGATGCTTAGACTTCTCTCTAAATGACTCAAGAAAGAAAACCAAATGGCATAACTTGTGTCCAATCTGCTGCATTTACATAGATCCCTGCGCTTTGTAATTCATTGATATGGACAATTGCGTTTCTTTTTCCTTTGGAAGGGAGACGTCAACTCAGTGGGCTTTCCTGCTCACTCTTTGCCTCCTGTTTACGCATTCTGCTTTAAATGGTACCCTTCTCATGTTATTGCTCTTACTCTTTTACTCAAAAATAAATGCAATAAATGTCTTCTCTATAGCTTCAAAAGGCATAGAACCAAATGATTTAATTTCCTGTTAGAAACTTGTTCACCAAGCACGAATAAATACAAAACTAAAAGGATTGTAATTGGGTATCAATCGACGCACTCTAGAGAAAATCCAGAAGTGTCAGCGTTCACATCTATCTGTCTAAAATCGATCCAAGGATTTGAAACCGCTTATATCACATTGTTTTCATCTCTTCTGCTCACACTGCTGAAAAAATGTGATACGGGCGCCACCCACTGGGCAGGTCATGTTACTGCATGTCACCTTTTAATATAGGGATTTTTTTTCATTTAATATTTATATTATGTATGACTAAATATGATAAATAAATATTAACTTATCATTGCATTTTATTGAGTTATACTTTGTAGAGGCCCGATTTCAATCACAACAGTTAATTCAACAGATAAAAAGTCATGTATTCACAGAGCTTAAAGTGTGGAGCATAAATACAATTTTTCTGTCAAAACTGTTTAATAGGTACCATGGATAACGCTGGCACCTAGACTTTAAAACCTGATTAGTGGAGAGGAATCAAAGCCTGTCAATTAAAAGTTCATGTTCATTTTCTACAGATGTTGTTAGTTGTCTTCAAGTCAGCTCTGACCCATAGCTGCCGCAGGTGCAGCAGAGCTAAACGCAAAGTCATTTTCATAATTGTTATGTTTGAGCCCATTGTTGCAGCCACGATGTCAGGCCACATCATTAAAGTTTCTGTCAATCCATCTCATTGTCTTTCTCTTTCCTTTAGTTACTGACCCCCTACTTTATCAAGCATGATGTCCCTTTATCAAGCATGATAACCCTTACAGTCTCTCCTGGAACAGACCCAAAGTACATGAGGCCAACTCTTGCCCTCCTGTCGTTTAAGGAGCAGGCTGGCTGCACTACCTCCAGGACAGTTTCATTTGTTCTTTCGTCCGTGCATGGTACTTTCAATATGCTTGACCAATGCCATAATTCAAATGCATCAATACTTACATGGTCTTCTTCATTTTCCTATGCACTTGAGGCAATTGAAAATACCATGGCTTGTATCAAACACCCTTTAATTCTCAAAATGAGATCTTTGCTTCTTAATATTTTAAAGAGGTCTTGTGCCACAGAAATGCACACTGCAACACGTGAGTTGATTTTTTTGACTTCTGCTTCTATGAATTTTGATTGTGGGTCAAAGGAAAATAAAATCTTTGGCTGTCATCTTTTCTTCATTTATCAGGATTGTCCATCTATAAGGATTTTTGTTTTTCTACCTTGACCTGCAATGCATGCCACCTTTGATCTTCATCAATCAGTGCTTCAAGTCCTCTTCGCTATTGGCAATCAAGGTGGCTGATGATCCTTCCTCCAATCCCAATGCTGAGTCCTTCTTCACATAGTCCAGCTTCTGGGATTATTTGCTCAACAGACCTCTAGACATCTCAGTTCCCCTTTAACACAGGTTATTCCATATGGTTAGTCTCGGTGGCAGTAGTTCTCAACTGAGGAGGGATTTGACCTCCCCCCCCCAAAGACAGTTGGCAATGTCTGCTGACGTTTTGATTACCACAACTTGGATGGAGGGGTGCTTCTGGCTTTAATAGGTAGCATCTAGGCATGCTGCTAAACATCGTACAATCACACCATGCAACCTAGTAACAAAAAATAAGCAAACAAATATCTGGATCAAAATGTCAAAGAGCCAGAGCTGAGGAACCGTGTTCTACAGCAGAGCTGCAAAGGCAGGAAGCGTACAAAGCACTCTTGATTCGTGTGATTGCTCCTTTTCTGCTCATGGGGGCGGGGGTGAAAGACTGCGATCATCATTAACATGAATACAGAAGGTATATATTCTGTTTGGTGGTATGAACCGAGTGAAAGTTTCAACACACCCAGGCCTCATCACTTTTGTGTGCAGGATATTGATTACCTTCTGCTGCGTGCGGTGAATGCTGTTGATCGTTGCCATACAGTTGGCTGTGGGTGTGTTTTTGCAGCGGCTTGGTGTCCAGAACTGGAGTGTTCAATGCCTTTGTTCTCACCAACAGTCTAAGTGTGTTCCTATGAAGGTCTTTGTGAAAAAAATTTGTTTCATTTCAAATATCTGAATTTAGGAGATGTAAACCTAGATTTGGGACAGAAAGAAGGGTATGAATATATAGTGTTTTATTCAGATTAGAAGAGACCCTGGATTGGACTGGGTCTACTCTGGCTGAAGTGAATATTGAATATTGAAGTCTGGCCTATATTCATTGATCACTGATGACCAATGTTGAGATATGTCTGCCTTTTGACACTTCAAATGGAATCAAAGCACCTATGTCCTTCTCCTTTCTGGACCTGTGGTTGCTGTTCCGTTTCCTCTGAGAAGCCAGTCAAAGTTAGCATAAACAGAGAGTGGTGGGAATGAGGCTTCGAAAAGACAAAAGAAGGTCCTGGAATTGAAATTATATTGTCCTCAAATGGTAGTTCAAACCCACCAGTCACTCTGCAGTGAAAAGATGAGGTTGCCTACTTCCATAATGATTTATAGCCTCAGAAACAGTACACAGGGCCTCTATGAGTCAAAATCCGCAAGATGGCAGTGGGTTTTAGGAGGGGGGTGGAAATGGGGATGGAGGAGTGTTGTTATTTAGGTGAAAGATTTTTGTTCTGATGGCAGCAACAATGAGCTTGGGGTATCATGGAGGAGAAACTTTGGAAACAAAGTAAGGTCACATCAGAGAGGAAGGACTTCTGAGTAGGTATTCAGAAGGTAATGGGCTGCTGACCCACCAACATGTTTTTGTCACCAACCCACCCATTGTAAATAGCCGGTCAGCATTTGACTATCAGCAAGTGACAACGCAGCTCAAGAACCCCACCCCCAAGTCAAAGGATTCTTGGATTCTACACTGCCACTGATCCCCGCCAAAACCAGGGTGGCAAGACACGTTACATGCACCGTGGAAGAGAGGAACCCTGCTAGTCAGCTAGACATTTGACAATGGCTCTTTCATTGCCAAGCAAGGTGCCAGAGCACAGCGTTCCAATTGGGTTCAGAAAGTACAATCCCTGATAGCCAGCACAATGTGGTCCCTCAGGGTTTGGTAGGCTCCAGAATAGACTATCAAGTAGAATATTGGCTTCACGTCCCCATAGTACTCCTTTGGTTTTCATGAAGAACTTGAAGTTTTGCTTTTTAGGCAGACTAGTTCAGTAATACTTGACTAGCAACCGAGTAAAATATTACAAGTGTGTTTTCGTAGGAAAATTAAGACAGCTTACTAGGATTTAAGTCTTGATAGAGAACCAAGGCACTGTACCATGGACATGGGCCAAAGAAGTCCCCAGACAGGGCCTTCTGGGTCTCTTAAAATAGTTCTGATGGGGCTCCTCCCCACAAGCAAGTAAACAAGAAAAGCGCAAAATGTACTCTTTCCATCTGAACAGATTTGAAAGGAGCAGTTGGCTGTTTTCTACGGTAACAATTGATGCTCAATAACCCATAGCTTCAAATGTCAGTGGTTGGATAATGCCACTTAATGACGAGCTCTCCAACACAATTTCACTTACAAAATGCACTCTGAGGTCGCTAAGAGCATTTGGTCAATTACACGTGCGCTTGAAAGGCTGCTGCCTAGGATGACCGCTCTGCGGTAACGTGATAGGGCAGGCTGTCCTCGCTGGCAGCAATTGGAGGCAGAAACTGTTTCTACGGAGACCTATTCAGAGAAGTGCTCCGCCACTTCCCCACCTCAGTCATAAATAACCCCGTTCCGTCCATCACTCCGTTTGTGGCCCACGGAAGAACGCGACTACGTAAGGCTAGAAACCGTCAGACCGAGTGATCTTCACTTCCAGTTTGTCAAAAACAGTGGCAGGATGGAGATGTCAACGCCAGCAACTCTCACAGGCGTCAGACATTAAAGTAAGGTAATGCCATCAGCAGGCCGCAAATGCCCTTCTAGGCCAGAATGGAAAGGGTTAAAAAGAACTCCCAGTGAGTTCAATTTGACCAGAGTGACCATTGTTATTCCTAATCGATGATTCTGCCTTTACCTCTGGTCATGTTTAATGACTTGTAAAAAGTATGAAAACGATGTTTTATGAAACATGATGTCCATAAATTATCTCTATTACAGAACTCAGAAGAGTACACTCTGTGCATGGCTGAACGGTCTTATCTCCTTAGGCTTAGACCATGGAGTCTAAGTAAGAGAGCACAGAATATAGACGAATCGTAATCTGATTTCACACCTTTGTCCTTTGCTTCATGAGTCTCACTACTTGAAAGCTCTCGAGGCACTTTAAAGATTTCAGGATTTAGAGACTTGACTGATCTGCACTGGGCACTCAAAGATTCTCAGTGTCTTCCTAGCACGCATCCAAAGCTGCTTTCCTGGTCATTCTGATGGCACAGCTTCCATTTTCAAGGGCGTCTGTTTGCTTTTCTGCTCGCAGCGTCCCTTCCTTTTGATGGCCCATCTGTGCAGGGCACTGCCGTAGAAAGGGCATCGTGGACTGGGATGAGCTGGGATCAAAACCCAGCCTCACGGCTTCTTCACAAATCGATTTAGAGCAGATTACTAATCAGCCTCACTAGCCCCTGAGAAATGCCCATCTTTCAGAATGATTGTACAGATTAGAAGTAACACTCGAATCTGGTTCAAAGTAATTCATGAAAGTGTCGTGTTGTCTTCATCATGGAAGAGTCGTCCCTACAAATGTCACATCCCCTTGCTCCAGGTACCTTTTTTTGTTTATCCTTCACTGACTAAGCAATTTGGTCATTCCATCTGGCAAATGACTTTCACAACCCATTTGTATCCACTACCTGACCAAAGGTGCCAGGCTTTCTCTGCTCTGTATTTTGAATTACGGTGACTGTACTTGTCATCAAGTATGCGCCAGCTCATGGTGACCCTGAGCACAACAGAAGGAAAGGGTGCTCAGTCCAGAAGCATCTTCACAACCCTTGCTCTGACTGAGAACCTTGCTGCGCTCACCATGTGTCTTGAGTGCCTTCCAACCTGGAGAGGCTCACCCTTCAGGGTGATATTGGACCAGATTCTATTGCAATCCACAAGGTTTCTTTTGATTTTTAGAAGTAGATGCCAGGCCTTTCTTCCGTGTCTGTTTTAGTCTGGAAGATGTTCAGATACTTGTCCACCCTGGGTGTCCTTTCTGGGATATAGCTTCCACTGCCATAGACTCATCTATCTTCCTGAACTGCATCTGACCATATCCTGCTACTTTCAACAATGTCTTCCCTGGCTAAGTCTTCAGAGACAAACATTTTGCTGAGGGCTCGACAGCAGAAGGTGACAGCAGTAGCAGTCGTGGTTATCCTTGACTTCAACGATGGGAGACTTTGCCTTCTATTCTCCATGGGGCCACGATGAGTAAGGGGTCAACTTGACAGCTACTGGTGACAACACCTCATTTCCGTTTCTTTTGCTTAGTTCTTCCATTGAACCGCAAAAGGTGCTGAGAACAGTGAGATTCTCACCGAGACAGGTAACATTTACCTTCTGTAATACATGTCTGTGGTATGAATCGAGAATGCTCAGTTCTGCTATAGCAGACAACAAAAAAATGCGTGGAAAGAATAAGTGATATGATATCCTTAGTGATATGATACGGGGAAATAGGTTAGACTCAGAACTCAATGGGCCTTCTTTGGTTTTCCAGCGTTCACAAATTTTCCACCTTTGGCAGGATGTAGTTTTACCACTTTCCTATCGAAACTATTTTAGTAGGAACTATTTTAGTTTCCTTTCTCTGACAGGTTTCCACCTTACCCAGGTTCTGGCTTTTACAGGTTCCGTGATATTGAAAAAGCAAGTTATTTGTGAGACATCGCAGAATTCAGAAAATATTTGGCCTTTTTGAAAGGTGTTAAAGAAAGATAGAATGAGTACAATATGTAATTTTCCTTTAGATGAATAAAAAGATCGAGCAAACAGGAGGGTTTGCTTCTCAAGAGGCAACGATGAAAGAAACCAATGCAGCCACCGTCAGACGGAAAGGTCTCTAAATGGACCAACGGTGTTGGCCCTGTTTCTGCTTTGCCCTGAGATGAAACCCGCAGCTCTTCTGTCAACTAATTGGTGAGCTACAGCTGTGGCACCTGAAAAGAACTACTTGGGATTCTTCTACAAAACCGCTTTTTGGAACCCTTGTGCACTTTCCGCCATATTGTTTCTGATGAGAGCAGTTGATAACTGTTTGAAGAGCTAGTAACTCCCGGTGACATTGCAGTCTTTTGTTCTGGGTGTGTCTGGTCCTGTTTCCTGTGGCTCGCTGGCCTCCTTTCATCATCACGGAGTTTTGTTTTGTTTTCTTCTTAACAAATGGTCAGCACTCCGTGGTCACCATTACCCTGGCTGGGTCAGAGTCACAATCAGAACAGGTAAAGACCTGAAACCGCGGTTCATACAGAGTGACAATGCCTGGAGGTCGCACCCACCCAGCCTTGTTCCCTTTCCTTCTCTCTCTTCCTTCTGCCTCGTCCTCCCTTGGCTTCTTTCGTGTCTTACGGCCTCTCCCATCTCAGGAACTGTGCAAGGCTGTATTATGAACCATTTCTTTGATCTAAAATGTAAGGTGTGTTACGATCCAACTTTTTGTTTTAAGGACTTCCCTGAGAATGAGATCTCCCCTAGAAAATCCTCAGTCCTTTGTGCACATAACCCTTTGGCAGACTGTTGTTAGATGCCACCGAGTCAGCTCTGACCCACAACGAGGACACTGTGCCCAGCAGAAGGAAACGCTGCCTGTTCCTGCACCCTATCCCTGCTGTGCCTGTGCCCGAGGCCATGGTGGAGTCATGTTGGCAATCCTTCTCCTTGAGGGATTTTCTCTTTGGTGCCGCCCCTCCACTTTACCGTGCACGATGTCCTTCTCCGGGTCTGCTCTCTCCTGACAGCATGTCCAACGTATGTAAGATAAAGTCTCTCCATGCTTACCTCTAAGGCAGGGGTTCCCAACCTTCCGAATGCCGTGACCCTTTAATAGCGTTCCTTATATTGTGGGGGCCCCCAACCATAAATTATTTTCGTTGCTACTTCATAACTATAATTTTGCTACTGTTATGAGTCATCATGTAAATATCTGATATGCAGGATGTATTTTCATTGTTACAAATCAAACAATTAGAGAAGGGTGATTAATCACTAAAACTATATGTAATTCTATATTATGACATATTCATTTCTAATTTCAAATAAAAGAAAATATGTCTTGAAGCATGGTGTAGCATGGGTAACAATCTTCACACCAGGTCCTCGTATGGGGCGTATCTGCATGTGGACGGACCCACCTGGAGACAGAGGAGCGGTGCCTTGGTTCTTAAGACCATCAGAAGTATGTTTTTTCTGATGGTCTTAGGCGACCCTTGTGAAAGGGTCGTTTGATCCCCCCAAAGGGGTCGGGACCCACAGGTTGAGAATCACTACTCTAAGGCGCACCACTGGCTGCATTTCTTCCCCACCACGTTTGTCCTTTTGTCAGTCCCCGATGCTTTCAGTACTCTTTGCCAGCACCCAACTGCAAGCTAAGCCTTTCATGTCCTCTCGCAGGACTTCCTCGTGCAGCTTAATGCGGAAGCCCTGCTGACCCTTGTTCAGCATCATCCAGCAGTCCGCCACCGAGAGCAGGAAGCTGCTGTGCATGAGGCGGATTGGCCAGCAGTCGAACCAGTCTCCGGCATGGAAGGTGATGAGTCCACCACTGAACCACACATGCCTCATTGCATTTTGCTAAAGAAGGGCAATTTAAGGAGAATTCTATCACAATTCTTTCATTCAAAAAGACTGTGGGGGACCAGCCTCCCCCAAATGAATGGGTCCAAAGGGTGGTTGTGTAACTGAGGGGTAAATTAAAGAGACACGAGACAAGGCATGCAAGGGTTCTCCTCTTCCATGACAACCAGAACCAAAATGAGGTAGTAATGTATTCTCTGATGAGCTAATATAATCTCAGGCATGCAAGCCCCCCGGTAAGCACATACATAACAGGAAGGGGTTATATTAGAGGCATACATGTAATATGAAGGGGGTGAGCTAGCGGTGTACACACCATCGGAAGGGGATGCTCTAGAGGCATGCATGTGACAGGAAGATACATTCATAACAAGATGGGTGGGCTACAGAGTTAAGCTGGCAGCCAAACCTTGCTCACCCCTGATCTGGCTTGACTTTAAGTGCCCCTGAACTTCTCCAGGGCAACAATCTATGATCCTTATCAGAAGGAAGTGGGCCCTATTAGGGTGGGACAGACAATAGGATCTGGTTGCTCTGAATGGCAGACAACCTTCAGCAAGGTAGGCTTCAGGCAGTTGGCCTTTAGGCATATACAGTAGCAACCATGTGCTTATAACCACCTTGAGATTGACATTATTATGGGGGGTGTTGTAGGGCATAACTTTTATTTAGGAGAATGTGACCAGAACGTACCTCCAACCTATGAAAGTGAAGGTCTCCCTCCAGGGGACCCCTGGCTTCCCAGACTCCTTAACACATGAGCACAGAGAATTTGACTGCATACACTCTTTTCCCCTTCTGATTCCCACAAAAGATCATTTAAAACTATACACAGACACACACTCAACATAATCTCAGAAAATAGAACAGTTTCTTCTATTAAATAAGTTTAACTTTCTGGAAAGCTCTCTAGAATTCTGGTTGGCTGAATCTAGCACCATATCAAAGGCCTCCCATGGGCTCCCCTTGGGCTAGCACTTAGCCTTGTCTTCCCAGACTACATTCCAGCAACTCTCCATGGTTCATTGTTCAATTCCCTACTCAGGTGTTTTTCACCGGGCTGTTTTGCTCAGCCTGTCTCCATGTACTGCAATGCCTACTGCTAGCAATGCCCTTGACACTCTTTCCCTTAGCTAAATGCATGTGTCCTAGAATACTCGGAGCAGATGTGGTGACATTGTGCTTATGCTTTGGACTGTTAACCTCAAGGACAGAAGTCACTCCTTGAGAGAAAGATGAGGTTTTCTATTACTGTAACACATTACAGTTTTGGAAACCAACAGAGCCAAATATACCCTGTCGTTAAAAAAATTTGTTTTAATATACCCTGTCTTATAGGGTCACTATGCATCAGAACTGACTTGCTGACAGTGAGTTTTGGTTTTAGTTTTACGATGCTCAGAAAGGAGTCCCATCCTCCAGAACCATTTTCTCAATCCTAATAAACCTTTGGTCACTTCTCCATGAGTTAAGTAATTCAATCATGTTCAACAAATCGATAGCCTGGTACCCAGCATATTTGTCTGGTATTGTTTTCTGTATTGTACCTAGCACATTTGTCTAGCATAATTATCTGCAACGCAACTAGGATAATTGTCTTTTCTTTCACCTCTAGCTTTCATTTAGACAAAAGCTCCAGGAGCTATTGAACTGTACTGCTCTTTCATTTTTATGCCAACAGTACACACGGTGCTTTTCAATACACCATGGGCATCCAACAATTTTGACTAAGTAAAAAAAAAAGGAAATAAATGAGTTTTATGTACAAATGAGTACAGCATATAAGGAATCTAGACATGAAAACCAAACCCACTGCCATCAAGTCAGTTCTAACTCATCGCCACCCCTACATCCCAGACTGCCAAAGCTTCTGCGGATTGGGGAGACTGGTGAGGGGGACAGCCTCATCTTTCCTCGCTGGATGGTGGGTGGCTTCCAATCACGGACTGGATTCGCAGCTCAGTGTGTACCCCACCATGCCACCAGAGGGCCTGCATCTAATTCTGAAAACATTTTCAGTTTGGGGGGAGGGGGGTAATATTTAAGTGGGATTTTATTGGGTATTTTTGCTTGCACCATTGGGAAGTAGGTGGCACCTATTTCAAGAACTAGAATGGTCACCTTATTTATTTATATGTTTGTTTATTCTCACATCTCATTGGAACAACTTAGCAGGGCCTAGTCAATCCCCTGCCTATTTTTTCACATAAAAATCTGTTGCCGCCTGGAAACATTTGAGGCTGTAAAACTTGTGCTTACTTGCCCAAGATTATCTTAGTCACAAAAACCAGCACATGCTAAGCCTGTTTTCTGTTGCATTAATATATGCCTCTGTGTGATGCTTAGTCCCTGAGGGAGATGTCTTTTAAAAGGATGAACTGGCCAGGGTTTAACTACAATACTCTTGGTGATGCTTATTGTGAACCCACGCAAAGAAGGTTGTTGATTCTAACTCAGAGCTCCAAATGTGACCCCGGGGACTTGCAGCCCTGTGAACCGTGTCAGAGCAGACAGACGGCACCTAGAAGCTTTTCACAGTCACTTTCCCAGCGCTCACCAACAGGCCAGCCTGCCTGCTGGAAAAGGCGCCTCTCCAATCGGATAGCTGGAGCTGTCCACCTGGCTCCTGCCCTTGCTGGCCGATCGACCATGGACAATGAACTCACATGGCTCCGGCCTCCAATGGTTTCCCAGGAAACAGGAACAATGCTCACATTAGTGTGTATTTCATGAGGGTGTTGTGAGCATTAAATCATGTAATGGATCAGAACAGCTTGACTTCTTTTAAAAATATTTTTATTGTTTTGAATTGTTATGTTTTCCTCAGCTTCCTGAATTAGTCCCAAGCCCTCCTCAGAAGGCATGCCACTGGGCTCAAAAGGGAAATGAGCCAGCCCTCTGGCTGCCCAGAGGTATCCCCAGTGTCCTCCCTTTGCTCCAGCCCCTCACCTCATGGGTCTTCCGGGCCCCACAGTCCTCACCACATACCACCGTGGTCCTAAGAGCTCCAGGCCCGGCCACCCACCACAATTCCTCTGGCGCCCCTTCCGTGTCAAAGGTGGTAGGGAGAGCGATAGGAAGTACCACGCCGTAGCTCCTGCTACCATGAAGTCCGACAGAGTTCCTAGTCCAAGAGCTATTTTAGATTTTACTAGTGGTGATTCCCAACGCCACTCCACCCTCACGGGATCCCATGCCGTTCCTAAGGATTGGGCTAAGGAGCCCTGGTGGCAGAAGGGCGAAGCACGTGGCTGCTAACAGAGAGATTGATGGTTTATACTGGCTGAAATTGTTCCGCGGGAGAAAGAGCTGGCAATTTGATCCCATAAATAACACCGCTAAGCAAAGCTCACAGGGAAGTTCTACTCTGTCACAAGGGGGCCAATTGTGAGTTGAAAAGTGACTGATGGCCCCTAACAACAACAACAACAACAGCAACAGCAACAACAACTGTTCTCTTCATCCTATTTGCCAATCCCTGCACAAAAATCACACTCCGCTGCTAAGGACACAGCAAGCATGGGCGTAAGGATGGAGTGAAGGAACCGACAACATATGAGGAACCAACAACACAAGGTGATTGGAATTGTAGTGTTGTGGGAGAAGCATTAGGTTGTTCACGGCAAAGTCAGCAGTTCAAACCTCTCAGTCACTCTCCAGGAGAAAGATGAGGCTCTCTGCTCCCACATAAAGATTTACAGTCTCAGAAACCCTTGGACCCAAGTGCTAGAGAATGTAGTTTCTCTCATTGGGGTGGGGCACTTTCCATCTGATGTAAGCACCACTTCTAGTTCTTTCTTGGTCATTTCAGGGTAAGTTCTTCCTTGGTCATTTCCGCTACCTCTAAAGAACTGGGCAGCTCACTGGTTTTGAAGAATTGTAGTAAAGGGCAAAAAAAGGCAGCTTCTAAGTCAGTGGCTTAGAAACCAAATTCATAATCAAAAGATATAGTGTCTGGGATCTTAAAGGCTCAAAGATAAACAAGTGGCCATCTAGCTCAGAAGCAACAAAGCCCCCATGGAAGAAACACACCAGCCTGTGTGACCACGGGCTGTCGAAGGGATCAGGTATCAAGCATCAAGGAACATAAAATCATATCATTGAAAAGGTGGGTGAGTGCAGAGTGGAGATCCAAAGCCCAATGGTAGCCAACCGGACACCCCTTGCTGAGGGGCTGTGGGGAGGAGATGAACCAGGCAGGGTGCAGGGTAGCAACGATGAAACATATAAATTTCCTCTAGTTTTAAAATACTTCCTCCCCACTACTATCATGATTCCAATTCTACCTTGCAAATCTGGCTAGCCCAGAGGATGTACATTGGTACAAATCGCAACCGGAAACATAGGGAATCCAGGACAGATGACTCCTCCAGAACCAGTGATAAGAGTGGCGATGCCTGGAGGGTGGAGAGAATGTGGGGTGGAAACGGGGA
This sequence comes from Tenrec ecaudatus, assembly GCF_050624435.1. Lineage (NCBI taxonomy): Eukaryota > Metazoa > Chordata > Mammalia > Afrosoricida > Tenrecidae > Tenrec > Tenrec ecaudatus. The sequence goes on from NC_134535.1 coordinate 67,971,313, forward strand.
ACTGATTACAGGAATCTACATATAGCCTCCTCCCTGGGGGAGGGACAGCAGAGAAGAGGGCGGGGGGAGATGTCAGACAGTGTAATATATGACAAAATAATAATAATATATGAATGATAAAGGGTTCCTGAGGTAGGGGGGAGTGGGGAGGGAGGGGAAAATGAGCAGCAGATATTAAGGGCTCAAGTAGAAGGCAAATGTTTTGAGAATGATGATGGCAACAAATGTACATATATTCTTGACACAATGGATGTATGTATGGATTGTGATAAGAATTGTATGAGCCCCCAATTAAATGATTTTTTAAAAAAAGAAACAAATTCATTTTCCCCATATGCCATGTTGAGGGCAATGTGCCCTTCCTTGCCATTGTCTCTTATTCTTCTCTTCCTCTAGCCCGTCAGGGGTCCTCAAACTCACATGGGCCCGCCAAGGACATTTATCCCACCCACCGGGTGTTTGTGCCACCACTGCCTGTCCTGCTTAGCAGCCAACTTGTCCAGTGCGCTTAAGAATTTGTTCATAGCTTTTCTTAAAAAGTAGAGTCCGGCCCTCCAACAGTCTGAGGGACAATGAACTGGCCTCTGTTGACAAAGTTTGAGGACCCTGCTACATGTCCTCCCATTGTCCAGGTGTCAGTCAGGATTGTTAACTGATAGCTGCCTCGGGCCTTTCTCTCGACAGAACTCAAAAACCTCACTGCCACAGAGTCAATGCCAACGCTTACTGACCCTAAAGACACAGGAGAGCTGCCCCCCTGAGTTTCCCAGAGTGTAGCTTTACAGGAGGAGAACGTTCGGTATCAAACTTCTAACTGCAACATTACCAGCCCAGTGGATAACCACTACATCACCAAGCCTCCTATTCTCTCTCTCATATATATATATATATAATTATTTTATAAATTATTTCTAAATATAATTATATTTATGTACCCAATTAAACACTTCAAAACTCAGTGGCTTAAAACTGAAGTGACATATTCTCGTGCGTACGTGTGCTGGTTAGCCAATGTCAGATGACCTAATCTGTATTTGACTAGGCTGATCTCCAAGAGCTGGCTGAGTCAAGGTCAGCCCCACTCATCCTCCTCAAACCAGAGGACTAGCTGTCAAGTGGTCTTCTCATGGCATTGGTAGGAATGGATATGAACTAGCCTCACTGCACATGAATGTGTCGAACCATGTACATCACATCTGCTGAAATCTCAATGGACAAAGCAAGTCTCAGGGTCAAGCAGTAAGGTCAAATTGATTTCCCATGAAGCCATAACAAGGAATGCATAATACCAATAGAAGGTAAGAATTGTAGGCAACAGGTTTTTTAAAAAACATTGTATTGGGGGCTCATACAACTCTTATCACAATCCATACATACATCCATTGTGTCAAGCACATTTATATATTTGTTGCCATCTTCATTCTCAAAACATTTGCTTTCACTTGAGCCCTTGGCATCAGCTCATTTCCCCCCTCCATCCCCACCACCTGTTCCCTCAAGAACCCTTGATCATTTATAAATTATTATTATTTTGTCATGTCTTACGCTGGTCAATGTCTCCCTTCACCCACTTTTCTGTTGTCCGTATCCAGGGAGAAGGTTATATGTAGATCCTTGTAATCGGTTCCCCCTTTCTACCCCACCTTCCCTCCACCCTCCCAGTTTACCACACTCACCACATCTTAGACAAAGAAGCAAAGTTAAAAAAAATAAAAACAGCTCAAAGCTATGGAACGTGGAGTTAAGAAAAGGAAGCTCTGTAAGAGTAAAGGGTTACACAGGAGTAACCCTGAAAAAATGAACTATAAAATCCAAGGACAGGTCTTAAGATCTCTTGAGTATCCATCTAAGGTACAACTATTGTCTTCTCAGTTTAAAGGAAAGAAGAGTGATGAAAATTTAAAAATATATATGGAATCAATTAGTCTAATGGACTCTTGGCCTGTGCAACCATGCATAGTACCTGTTTTAGATACAATGTAGAAACTTATGTTAGACAAATGTGCTAGGCATGATGTGACTGATTTATACATTATTAGTGAATTATTTAAAACGAATTTCAGCAGAGCTTCCAGGTTAACACAGACTAGAAAGGAAAGCCTAGAGATTACTTGTAAAAATGAACCAGAGAAAATCTTATGGCTCCCAGGGAGGAGGTCACATGTAGATCCTTGTAATCGGTTCCCTCTTTCCAACCCACTCACCAGGGAGGACAACAGAAAAGGGGGTGAAGGGAGACACTGGACAGGGCGAGATATGACAAAATAATAATTTATAAATTATCAAGGGCTCATGAGGGAGGGGGGAAAAGAGGACCTGATGCAAAGGGCTTAAGTGGAGAGCAAATGCTTTGAAAATGATGAGGGCAAAGAATGTACAGATGTGCTTTACACAATTGATGTATGTATGGATTGTGATAACAGTTGTATGAGTCCCTAATAAAATGTTAAAAAAAATTTCAATACCAAAAAAAAAGAAATCTAATGGATCAAAACTGAATGTCGTCCAACTCACTTGCTGCAGATATGTCATCTTGAGGTACTAGTTGCTAGAAGAAGGCATTATGCCTGGTGAAGTAGACGACCAACGAGGGTGAAGGGGAGTCGCAGTGAGAGGTATTAGCTCAATAGCCGCAACGATGAACTTGAGCATCTTCATGCTGGCCTTCGTGAAGACAATGCAGAGCCACATTTCCTTCTATTGTACATAAGATTGCCATGAATCAGAGTCAGATTGGTGGCAGATTATCTATCACCTATCTATTACCTTTTATCTATTGTGACATAGTGAGTTATACTCTGGAGGAGAAAGATGAGGGTTTCTACTCCTGTAAAGGGTTACAGTCTGGTAAACCCACAGGGGCAGTTCTACCTTGTCCTTATAGGGTCAGTGTGAGTCAGAATCTATGAGATGGCAGTGGGTTTGTTTGTTTGTTTGACTACCCATCCATCTACCAACGCACCTACCTACCTATCTACCTTTGTTTTCTTCTCATACACAAAACTAAAAGCACCCTAGTGGTGCTCTGGGTTAGATATTGAGCTACTAACTGCAAGGTCAGCAGTTCAAACCTACCAGTTGTGATGGCAGTGAAAGTGACTTGTTAGGTTGTTTTGTTTTGTTTCAAATAAAGTCAACTGAATAATATTTGTGGCATTTATTAATTCAAAAAGATAACAATAATTTTAAGAAATTAGATTCTTTTTATCACACCAAACATAATCACAGCAAAACACCAAACATAATCATAATTATTTTGTTTTTTTCTTGAAATGTTTCTAATGATACTATAGTTCCTGGTTTATTTTATAGTGAGACTTATCTGAAACTTAATTGTAAACTACTTTCTATGTAGCACAAATATGTTTAATTGATGGCAATGAGTTTGCTTTGGGGGCTTGGGTTTTGAGCAACCATTTATGAGAAATTGAAACTTTTAAACCATCTGGCACCAGTCAAACTCTACCAAGAATGTTTCAAATCCCATTTTCACTTAGTCCTGTCCCTACCCCCTTGTCATCCTGTCATCTCACTGCCTTTGCGCCTGGTTATTTTGCCACGTACTGTATCCTCTTCTTTGCAGACTAACCTACCCCCTTGTCATTCTGTCATCTCACTGCCTTTGCGCCTGGTTATTTTGCCGCGTACTGTATCCTCTTCTTTGCAGACTAACCTACCCTCTTGTCATCCTGTCATCTCACTGCCTTTTCGCCTGGTTATTTTGCCATGTACTGTATCTTCTTCTTTGCAGACTAAGCTCACAATTCTCTAAGGAGCCTCTCTGGCATTTCCCAAGTAAAGTGACATCTTTTCTGATATACATTTGCCACTCTGCTGCTATATCACACTCTCTATTTTTAATAGAGTGTCACTTTTTTTTCTTACCCCATAGCCATGCAAACATTGGATAATGGATACAGAAGAGTGAAGAAAAATTGGTGCTATTTGATTTGTGTGGCATGGTGAAGAATAGTATCTATAGCATGGATTACCAGAAGAATGAGCAAATCTATCTTGGAAGGAACACGGCCAGAATGCTTCTTAGGAGCAAGGATAATGGCAAGACTTTGGACAGGGTATCAGAAGGGACCAGTCTCAAGGGTGGGGGGAGAAGATCCTCAACAAGATAGATTGGCGTAGTAATGGCAACAATGCCTCCAACAAGGGAATGACTGTAAAGAGGGTGTAGGGCTAGTCAGTGTTTTTCACTCGGTTACACACAGGTTTGCCACAAGTCAAAACCAATTTGATGATACCTAAGAATAACACAGGCAATTTCATAATAATAGGCTCTCATTAAACGTATTAGAAAATAAAACATAATTATTGTTTATATACTTACCCTGTTTTGAACACACTTTGATTAAGCACTCTGCAATGAATTCTATGCCATCTGTTCCAGTGTTGGCTGCAAATGCAGCGCTTCTTCTGACTGAAATCACCTGGTGCCAGGCCAGATCATACAGGGAAAACAGGGGGCAGCCCTCCAGACCAAGTCTGCCCAAGACTTCAGATGCCAGCTGCAAGCCTGGGGGCTCCAGAACACTTCTGACCCCCTAGCTTCAGTAGTACTGGAAGAGATCAACCACACCACTTTATTAATATTAAAGGCTTTATTACTCAGCGGTTCCAAGAAGGTGGACTATCACCTGGGAAAACATTTTCAACCCCCAACAAAGAAAGCGTGGGGTCTTTATAGTTAAGGCAGAGGGATGGCTTTCAGGGGAGGGGAAGCCTGTGGGCAGTCACATGCTTACTTATCAGGCAGGCATGAAACCAGGAGAAGTGCACAGACACCTAGAGTCAAGGTCTGTTGGGGGAGGAGAAGGAGGTGGATGGGTAGCTGGCTTATAGATAGGAGGTGAAGGACGTTTAAAACAAATTGGAGTTCCTCATGCTAAGCTGATGACTACAGCTTCCAACTCAGGGTTCGCTATGGTCCCCTCAGGACACCAGCCCAAGGGTAGAGGCTTCTCAGAATATTGACATTCTGAGCAACCGTCTATAAACCCAGAGGTTCTCTCTAAGGCTTTGGGTTCAGTTCTATCAGTTTTATTGTAATAGACACGGACTGGCACAAGCATAAAGAGAGACACATACAAGGTCTGGGAAGGCAGGTCCTCAGTACAGAGCTTGTTGGGCCCAAGTCCTCTAAATACAGTGATGTCGGTCACCCACCAGAAAGCTTAGCAAATCTCATTTTCTACAGATCTTGTCGGGGTTTCATTACACAGCCATGGCCCATTAGCTCATTGTTCATGAGGTTAGGCTCAATTTCCTGTCTCCTACCTCTCCCTGGAGGTTGGATTGATTTGTGCTGTTTCCTGAGTCTCAAGAGCTAAGCCACTTCGTTAGCATAAGATATCAGGTGTGGTCTAAATTCTCTATGAGTAGCAAAGACATTTTAATCACATGAAAAGTTTCAAACATTAAGCAGTTGTGATAGGTAGGTTTATGGTGTCAACCTGGCCAATAAGAACATGTGGGATTAATAAGGTCACAGTTCAATTGAAGGGCAAAGAGGTAAATGGATTGGCAAGCCTCACCTCTCTCTCTCTCTCTCTCTCTCTCTCTCTCTCTCTCTCTCTCTCTCTCTCTCTCTCTCTCTCTCTCTCTCTCTCTTGCTCTCTGGTGATCGGACCAGCATATGGCTGCTAGTTCTCTGCCTCAACGTGTGAGCTACACTACCTGTGGGACACCCAACCTGTGGATTGTGTCACTAGAGCTTGAGGTTCCTTTGAGACCTGCTGCACCATGATGCTGATGCTTGTCACTGTCGTATCCTGTCTTCTGGTTGACTATTGGTAACCCACCCTGCTGTTTGCTGTCTGTGGCCGGACTGCCTATATTGCTCTATGGAAGATTCCGCTGTCTACTTCCTTGAACTTGGACCCAGCAACCCTCGTGAGTTGAAGGACTTCCAGTATATTAACTGTTTCCATAGAAGTGAGTTGAACTGAGCCCTCTGTACTGCTGTATGGACTAATTAGCACTTATATTCCTTCATGCTGTATATATCTATACCATCTATATCTATATCATCATCTATATAATCATCTATAATCATAAGTGTCTGGTTTTGTTTCTCTAGAGAACCCTATCTAACACAGAGGTTATCAGAGGGAGGGAAGAAGATGGGAAAAATATGAGGAGCTGATACCAAGGGCTCAAGTAGAAAGAAAATGTTCTGAAAATGATGATGGCGACATATGTACAAATGTGCTTGACACATGGATGGATGTATATAAGAGCTATATGAGCCCCATTAAAATGATTTTTTAAATGATTATCACCAAGGAACCAGAGAAAATGATCAAACACTTAGAATAAAATAATTCTTCATCCCCCCACAAACAATTTTTTTATGGTTTCACTTTGCCCTTACTGTTAGTGTTTTTAATTGGTACCATGGCGATTCTAACTTGGGAAGACTCCATCCCGTGTGCAGAGTAGAAGCGACCCACAAGGGTTTCAGAGCTGCAGTCTTTGGAAGAAGACTGCTAGGTCTGTCGTTGAGATGCCTCTGGGTGGGTAGGGGTTTGCCATCCTTTTGTTCAGTAATCAAGCACATAGCTATTTGTAACAGGAGCTATGAGTTCAGAGAGTTAAATAACCCATCCAAGGCCACTTTTAAATAGTAATGTTGGGATTTAAACACACATCAACTGACTTTCCCATCTATGAAGAAAAGTAGGCTGAACCACATCATCTCTGAGCTTCCTTTGAGATCCGAAACTCGGTCATCCTCTGACTAGTCTGAATTGTTTGCTGTCAACTCAGCAACATTAATTCTTTGCAATCCAAAGGAAAATCCTGGAGGGATATTTCCCAAAATTATGTTCCCATGTGATTCTGACTGCTTGCCAATCAGTCACTCTCATGGGATTTGGAAGTCGGAAGAGGAGAAACTCTTATTTGCCAGAGGCAGTTCTACTCAGATGCATACACAGAGATCATTTGAGGTTTTGTTCCCCACTATAAGAAACCAGATACTGAATATTTTAGGCTTTGCCAGTCATGCAAACTGTCACAACTTCTCATCTCTGCCTAAGGCTGTGGAAGCCGACACAGAACAACAGACGTATATGAACAAATGGGGTTACACACAGGTAGCTGTGCCCCAAGAAAACATGATTTATGGATCTTGAGTCTTGAACTACATATAATTCTCACAAAACACAAAATATTCTTCTCCTTCCCCCCCCCCCCCAGCCATTTTAAAAGTAAAAATGCATCCTCAGTCCATAGGTTGCATAACAAGGCAGTGGGCCAGATGTGCCCCTGGGTTGACGTTTGCCTGCCCTCAGCACAGACACTGATGAAGAGAAGACCCACGGTGGCTTTTCATGAGCTTTTGAAAGATGAGACTGTCAGGGATCATTTCTCTGATCCCTTCCCCCATCCCAGGTAGTGTTTGTGTAGATCAGGGGTCATCAAACTGGCCCGCGGGCCACATGCGACCCTCCGAGATTTATCCAGCCTGCTGGGTGTTTTTGCCCCGTTTTGTTTCTTTTTTACTTCAAAATAAGATATATGCAGTGTGCATGGGAATTTATTCATAGTCTTTTTAAAGCTAGAGTCCAGTCCTCCAACGGGTCTGAGGGACAGTGAACTGGCCCCCTGTTTAAAAAGTTTGAGGACCCCTGGCATAGACCTTTAATTTGATATTTTAAACCTTTTCAGGCTTAGGTTGTACAATCACTTCTGCTTTCATGGCTGTATTCTGATTCTTAAAGTATTCAGTATTGGCAACAATTTCCAGAAAACAGACTCTCAAAGAAGAGAAATTGAAATTGGCTCTCATCTCTGAATAACATTGTATAGGTGTTAACTGCACTGTGTGTATATTTTTTATGATGAATTTTGCTGGATTTTAACATTTAAGGGCAAAACAAGTTCTTAAATTTCCATTTCTAGGTGCCTAGCCTCAAGTGCTCATGTGCATTTTGTTAGATCAATATTGAGGAAAGAAAGCCTACTCTGAATTTCTGGGTCCTTTTTATCTCTGTAGACCAGGTCAGTGTCCCAATTCCTAGTATATCTCAGTTCTCTGTAAATGTTTACTGAGCACTTGGGTTTGCCTGGACAGGATGAACGACCTCTCATCCAGTTGTCACTGACAATGTAGCAGCATGCAGTTAATGCTCTCCGCAGTGACTGCTGCTGTCGTCAGGCACCTTCCAGTTGATTCCGACTCAGAGCAGCCCCCTGGTCAGCAAGGTGAGCCATCGCCCATCCTGCCCCCGCTCCAACATTGTGGCTGTGCATCCATTACTTCCACCATCTCATCGCAGTAGTCAACAATTGACAACGATCACATGGACGACCACCAATTTTCCTGCCTCACAAAGTCCTTCAGGTAGGGTCATGGATTCATTTACTTTGTTTTTGCCCTGTTTCCCAAAGTGAGCCTCCAGGGAAGGCACTCGGATCATCCAGGGGCTGCAAGAGCAGATACTAACGTAATAACTGCATGATGGACTCTAGTCCCAAAGTGTTTCATTGCCAAGGGGCACTGCGTCTTCTTCTTTTTCTTTTCTGAAAAGGGAGCGGTAAACCAAATAAGCTTTGGAACCTATGAAAGCAATTTAACTTTCATCTCTGCTTGGTAAATTTCTTCTTTAAAGGTGCTTTAAACCTTAAATATATATAATTAAATTACAGTTTGTTTCCCAAAATTTCTATGAATGCATTTTGACATAAGTAACCCTGTTCCTACTGTTAAGATTATGTTCCTGGTTTAAAATAATCCTGGCTGAGATTTCAACATTAGTACATCTAAAGGGAGACATGATTCTCTATAGAATTTAGCACTACATACCCAAATCTTTGAATAAAATGCTGTTGAATATATATTTTAATTACATTTGTGAAACTGTTATAAGGATCATCTTTCAACAACATGTCTTGTGTTATAAAGTTATTTCACACAGGAAAAATGAAAGGCCTTTTCTGGTGGCATTTTTCTTCATTTAGTAGGATTTCCACCAGTCAACTCACTGCCTTCAGGACAGAGTACAACTGCCCCGGTGTGTTTCTGAGACTATAAATCTCTTTCTTAAATCATTTTATTGGGGGCTCATACAACTTATCATAATCCATACATCCATCCATTGTATCAAGCACATTTTTACATTTGTTACCATCATCATTCTCAAAACATTTGCTTTCTGCTTGAGTGAGACTATAAATCTTAATGGGAATAGAAAGCCCCATATTTCTCTTGAGCAGCTGATGGTTTCAAACTGCTAACCTTGGAGTTCAGAGCTAAATGCATAATCACTTTGCCACCAGAGCTCCACTCTAAGTATAGTAACTAGGAATGAAGCATTCTGTTGCAAACCTTTTTGCTTAGCAGCATTTACATTGAGGCATAGCTCTTCCAGGATGGGCAGAGAAGCATTCTGGTTAAGAGCACAGTGTACTTTGGATGCAGATCTGAACTTGCGTTTGGTTTCTATCGATTCCTAGTTGCATGTCTCTCATGCCTCCTTTTTCTCTGTGCATTGACAAGCACGTTCATACCTACCTGACATGGTTGGTATAAGAAAGACACCTGTTTTTAAAGTAAATGTCTGAAGGAGTTCCTGTAGTGCAGCAAGAGTGCACTAACTCCCGGGTACGCAGGCTCCGAGGAGGATTCATTCATATTTAAGGGACTGTGGCTGCTAACGACATTCAAGAAAACACATTTTTTTAAAGGTAAGACTATTCCAATCAACATTTCTGGTTATAGAAAAATAAATACCTAAAGTAAATTAATTAGCAAAATCTTATGGACTATTAGCAAATACTAGACTTTCAGTAGTCCTACAAAATTAGGGGGAACAAAACAAGTGTGGCATTTTAAAACCAAGAAATAGAGCCAAATTTGACCTGTGTGGTCCTTGTGAGTAGTAGTGCTGACCATGTCATCTCCGCAATCTGCATTTATTTCCACTGAAGTGGGGACTGGGAGAGAGGGGCTTCGTCTACTTCACCAGTTTACTCGGCACCCGAAAGAATGAGTGACGTAAGAAAGACTCTGGATGGACATGTTTCTAATGGATGTAGGCAAGGATACATGAATGGATAGCTTTATCTTTTAGTTTGCTTTTTTTCCCTCTCTCTCTCTCTCTCTCACTGTACACTCCCTCATGGACTGTATTTTTCTTTAGTCAGGTCTCCATCTCTGCTCCAGTTACCATTAGCAACCTCTTCTTCTTCCTTGCTCCTAGCTCCAGTCACACCATATCTTATGAATTTCATCTCCCAAAATCCTTCTCAAATCCATCCACATCTGCTCCCACTGCCACTACTCAAACCCAAGCCACTTTTATCCCTGTCAGGACCTGACAATATATCTTTAATTCATGCCCCGGCCTTAATGCTCAACCCCTATAATCCACACTTTATACTTCTCAGCCCAGGAGATTTTAAAAACAAAACAAAAAAACTCAGGCTACATAAAATGTGCTTCAAGTTTCAAGCCTTTTAAAGACTCACCATTTCTCTATGACTGGTCTCTGCCCTCCTCTTTAAGCCACCATCTTCCCAGTCGCTATCACTCTCGTATTGTGTCCCTGGAGACAGTGAGAGAAACACTGAATTTCATTTGAAGACATTTAGATAGCTTTAGGACTAGGGGCTGGCTAGACAGGGGCAGGCAATAACTCGATTTGTTTAATTCAATCAGGGGAGAAAGTAGCCTGGGTTGAAATGTTCAGACTCAGACAGAAGAATTCTATCATGTTTAAATGTTGAATCTAGGGAATGTGTATTGAGAGACCACACCATTTGGAAAACATGGAATTTTAAGGAAAAAAGAGACAGAGAGGGAGGGAGGGATGAAGGAAGAGAGAAAAGCTCATTATATTTATTAGTGGTAAAGACTGAATCAGACCAAAAACTGAGTTAAAAATTCTGGTCAATAGGAACCTCAATTTGCTGGGATTCCACTTTGGTTTGCTTGAGAGAATGACCTCAATAATGTCAGAAGAGTAGAAATATTTCTTTGATAATGTTTTAGGGTATAAAAGGGACCCCAAATATCAAAGAAAATTTAAGGAGAACATTTATTAAGTCCTAAACAGGACAAAGAGCCAAGACAAAAACGCATCATCTGAATGACGGAGACCATTAGCAAGAGGTCAGAATGCCACCCAACGGTTTTGCTGAGATTCATGTACTTAAAAAGGACTTGGGAGACAGGAGCCGTAGTAGCACAATGGATTAAGCATTGGACCATGAAAGGTCAGCTGTTCTAACCCACCAGCTACTCCTTGGGAAAAAAGATGAGGCAGTCTACTTCTGTAAAGAGTACTTTCCTCTAAAAGGGACTTGGGAAGGTAAAGGAAGCTGTCACCCAAGTGTGATTGGCAGCAGATTAATGCATCATATGTGGGATTACATGTATAGGTAGAGGATCATGATTGGAACACAAACATTATGTTAGACAAAGGAGCTTACAAGATTGGCCCAGGGCCTTCCATCTGACCAAGGCAGTCAGAAAAAGACTCAAGACTATTCAAGGACACACTGAGGCAAGTTCCTAAAGAAGACTGTCTAAGAGACAATGGGGTTGCTGGTAAAGAGAAAGGAGAAAGGTGGTAATGCTCTGTTCGATGCGCTCTGCTTGAGGGCCATGGTATTCCCAGCCTGGGTTGGTGGTCAGAGGAACTCAGTGGAGCTTTAATCTAAGCAGGAACACTGCAATGCATTTTGGGTTTATGTTGTGGTCCATAGCCTTCAGCACCCCTGGTGAATAAGTATCTCCTCGCTGAAGAAAGAGCATTAATACTTTTGCATTAAATTCAAGAATTAATATTTGTAATCATCAGTTTGATCTTGGTATTGTTATGATTTAAGGCCTTTGTAGTATTGGAGTGAAATTGGCATGTTGGAATATCTAAAAGATGAGACTTGATCATAGGAAACAGCCGGGAAACTGGGAAACTTTGTAGACATTTTAAAAAGAGATCATTTAAAAGATTCATTAAGATTGAAGTTCTGCTTCACTCTGTCTGGTAATGAAACTTATTTAGCCCAGATGTGACTTTATCACATTGACCTGAACGACTGCATTCCACAGTACTCCGTCCCACCACGGTGTCGCAGAAATACAATTCCCTCGGCTAATTGGTTTCCAGAGGCCCGGTGTGCCAGGCACAAAGTTAACATGCTCAAATGTTGACCAAAAGGTTAGCAATCCAAGCTCACCCCTCAGTGACTCAAAAGAGAGTGTTAGGAGCTACTTCTGACCAAGCAGCAGTGAAGACGTTCTAGAGCACAGATCTCCTCTGACATACGTGGGGTCAACGTGAGACACCGAGGACATGGCATCAGCTGGTAGAAAGGGCCTTCAGAAAGTTATGGGGAAATGCCATTATCTTTTCATTCCAGTTTCCCCCACACCCCGTAGGCTATTTGTGTGTTGTAATGAAATATTGCTGTACGAGCAATATTGCTCGTATTAATATTATGATTTTGAATCACTTGTTGGAAAGTCTTAGGAGTCCTGTGCGCTATCCATTGCACCAGAGTCCAGCTAACATTATGATTTTGTTGAACACATGCCACCTAGTTTTCAGGAGCAGCTCCACTTCTGCAGTGGCTTCATATCTCATGGTCAGATGTCAGAGTCTCGCCAAAGTCCAAGAAGTCCTGGTGATGTCGTGGTTACAAATTGGGCTGCTTGCTGCCAGGTTTTCAGGTGGAAACCACCCGCTGCGAGGTGGGAGACAGACAGAGCTCTCTGTGTGCATCCTGGGTCACCGTTTCGGACAGGGGAAGTTCCGCCCTGTCCTATCGGGTCCCTGGGAGGAAAATGGACTCGTTGGCAGTGAGTCAAGTTTAGTCAAGGTCCATAGAAAGGCAGGAGCTGCTTTTCACAGAGTCAGCCATGGACAACATTGTCCTATTGGCTGATTAAATTCATTATGTAATATATAAAAGGATCCCTGGTGGTTTTCTGGGTAAGGCTAACCAACTGCAAGATCAGCCGCTCAAGTCTGACAGCCACTCTGTGGCAAAAAGATGAGGCTCTCTGCTCCCATAAAGATCTATAGTCTCAGAAACCCTATATAAGTGCCCTATGAAACCAAATCAACTCAAGGGCAGTGGGTTTCACTTGGGGTAATAATCGCCTGGTCCTGCACAGTCCTCATAGTTATTATGCTTCAGCCCATAATTGCAGCCACTGTCAATCAATCTCGTGGTCAATCAATCTTGTTGCAGTTCTTCCTCCTTTTTGCTGCCCTCGACTTTACCAAGCATGAAGTACTAGTCAGAGCCTGGGCTCTCCAGACACCATATCCAAAGTAAGTCTCACCAGCCTTGCTTGTAGGGAGTGTTCTGGTTGTGCTTCCTCTTAGATTTATTTCTACATGTTCTGACAGTCCGTCTCAGTGCCATTGAGTCAATGCTGACTCATAGCATTGGGTTTCCTAGACTGTAACTGTTTATGGGAGTAGAAACCCAGTCTTTCTCCCCAGGAGCTGCTGGTGGTTTCAAACTGCCAACCATTCAGATCGCAGCCCAATGCATAACCGCTACTCCACCAGGGCTCCCCTGACTGTCCACTTCAATGTTTGACAACATTCTCATTCCAACATGTCAATTATTCTCTATTCTTCCTTATCCAGTGTGTGAGGTCATGGAAATACTAAATCTTGGATCAGGCGCAGGTTAATCCTCAAAGTGATGTCTTTGCTCTGTAACTTTTTAAAGAGGTCTTGTGCAGCAAATTTGCCAAAGGCAAATGTGTTTGATTTAGCAATATGTATTATATTATTATATTGGCTAGCTGGTTATAGTATATTAGATGACTAACCTGCTAGAAGCTTGATAAGACAGCCTGGGGTGTAGTGGGCTAATCAGGGGCTGCTAATTTCAAGGCTAGAAACTCCAATTCATCATCCTTTCTGTGGGAGAGAGGTACGACTGTCTGGTCCCATAAATATTTATGTTCACAGAAGCTCTAGAACAGTTCTGCTCTGTCCTATAGGGTCCTATGAATAGGAATCAACCCTGAGGCAGTTGGTTTGGGTTGGGTTAGAGGCTTTATGCAACATCTCTGTCTAACATACACACATCTAATACCATTAGATTGGTTACATCGTAAGGCTCAAAGAGAAGAGCCGGTTTTAAAGCAGTATTGCTGACCTATACACACGTTTCTTTGTTTAGAGGCAAACTCAGAATTGTCAAGCTAATGGGTAAATGGGCCAGAGCATCATGTTCAAATATGGCTAACATGCCTCTAAAATCCAAAGAGGTTTGATTACAATGTCGTCTCTATTTGTCATGGGCAATGTTGTTTCATCTTAAAGAAAATATTCCATTGTACACCAGCACTCTAGAAATTCATGATGTGGTAGCCTTTGAACTTTCCCAAGGTTTACTTTCCATCCTCATACAAATATGTCTTACTAGGAATGTTTGCAACTTCCGACTCACTGGGTCCTAGTAACGTAATGCCATCGATGTAATAGACCAGAAGGATATGCCCTGGGCTATCACGACAATCAAGATCCACCACGATCAGATTATTTCAGAGAAGAGAAATGATAACTTCTGTCACTGCACATCAAAGCAAACTGCTTCTGACTTCCTTTGCTGCTGTAGTGAAATGATTCAAAGCATTTGCTGGGTCCAAGAGCCAAATGTTTGCTGATTTGGGATGGAGCTATCCCGTCCCAGAGTACAGCTATGATTGGCATCACCCTTTGGCTAGATTTAAAATAATCACCCAATATTTTCCACAATCCATTTGGTTTCTGCCAAACAGATGAGCTAAATGGGAGTATGGTAGGAATCAGCTCCCCTGTGTCTGTTAATTTTTTCAGTGATGGCAAAGGTATCTATAATTGCTCCAAAGATGTGCTATTTACTTCCTATTTTTGTGGGAATAGGGCAATGTCAAGACTTCTACTTGACCCTTCTTAACCATAATAACTCTTGCTCCACTGGTTAAAAAAAAGTTTTTTAACAATGTTGGCATATTACCAAATTTAACTATTACTTATTCTAGATAAGCTAGTGTCAGATGGATTCCTAGTCCCACTAGACCCACTGTGAAGTGGATTCCAATCAAAGCTCCATTTATTACCTCGCCTTCATAGGCTTACAGAGCTCTTTTCATTAGAACAAGTGGCCTTTGGGATCCAAGGATTATGATCAGTTCAAAGCCAATATATAATAACCCTTCAGGGAACAGTTACTATGGTAAATGGCTGCAGGTCCCACTGGTGGCATCTTGGGGGAAGGTTTACTGTGTACACTGGTAGTCATGCCATAGCATCTTACCTCCAGAGGACTGTCCTGCCCTTCTGTCAAGGGGCTTTGAGTTTCTAAGCTACTTTAGACATGGAAACTCAGAAATATCCCATGGACTCATCACTATTGTAACTTGCTTTCATTTCTCTCAGACAGAATTGTTCTATCTGTGAGTATTTGTGTGAAAGTATATCTTAGCAGCAGCCCGTTTATTTCACTTCTGTTATTGTTGTGTGACATCAAGTTTCTTCTAACTCAGAGTGAGCCCTGGATGCTGCTTGGGCACACTTTAGGCTCCAATCTGTCTGTGCTACAGTTAGACATCACCAGAAGTTCTGCGGGAGAAAGATCGGGCTTTCTACTCCCGTAAACAGTTACAGTCTCGCAATCCCACTGGGGGTCACTATGAGTTAGCACTGACTCGATAGCAGAAAGTTTGGTTTGGGGAGGTAATTGGGTCTATATGACAGACTAGAATGGCCCTATATAGTTTCTTAGGGTGTAACTTTACTAGAGCAGATCTTCAAGTGTGGTGGTTACAACTGCCAATCTTTTGTTTAGGATCAAAGCATTTAGCTATTTTACCACCAAACCACTGCCTTCAAGTTGATTCCAACTCTAAGCAACCCTATAAGACATGGTAGAACTATTCCATATTATTTCCAAGACTATAAACCTATATGGAAACCAAAAGCTTCCTCTTTTCTTCCACCAAGGGGCTGATTGACCTTGAGATTGGTTAGATGCCCAGAGCACCAGTAAGACTCCTTATTTCCATTTCGCCAAACCAAGCTCACTGTCATATGGTCAAAGCTGACTCATTTGGGCTACGCTATGAGAATCTACTTCTCCTTATCGTCCTAGGTAGAGGTGAAACAGCATCAGCTTGCTAGGCAATCATTCCCACACTTGAATGCAGGGGGTAGCTAGTTCCCTCAAACAAGAGTTAGGAGAAGCCGCATCTGCATGCAAGGGCGCTCGAGGGCAGGAGAGTTCTCAGCCTCGTGAATGGACACACAGACCTCTCTCCACCTCTCTTCGCTCAAGGTAAGAAGCCTGTCAAGGGGAAGCACTTAGTGCACTGCAAACCAGAAACCTTGATGAGCAGATCCTGTCCTTGGTCCTCGGCCATGAGGAACGAGAGGGACTGAGGGACTGCTTCAGAGATTTCCCTGTGGTTTTCTGAGTTTCCATAGATGTTCTCAATAAAATATTCATAATCTTCCATTCCCCGCCCCTTAGGTTTACTCTCTAAAGTCATCAGAAGCCAATTGGTTCTCCGTGTCACATAAACGCCACAACTGCTTAATACTTCAACACATTATCTTCCACTTGCATTTTACTCCATGCCCCAAGCTATCATTGCGCTGTCCCACTACTTAGCTCCTCTCAGGTCTTCCAAAGCTCCAGGTTTGGCTTGTTTCTGAGTCCCACCTATGTTTGAAGCACTGTCCACACACCTTCTCGGGGGCCAATGAGAGTTCAGCAGATCTCGGGATAAATGGCACTTCCTAGAGAAGACCCAGGACCAGGTTAAAGTGCTCAATACCAAGACCCAAACCAAAAACCACTGCCATTGAATCAACTCTGACTCACAGAGACCAACTATAGGGTCTCAGGGGCTGTAAATCTTTATGGAGCAGGGAGCCTCTCTTCCCCTAAGAAGTAGCTGGTGGTTGGTTTGAATCACTGACCTTGAGTCTAGCAGTCCAGTGCCTACTCCGACGGTTACATCAGGGCTTCTTCTGAAGCTGGAAATCTTTATGGAAATGTTTATTGCCTCATTTTTCTCCTTCGGAGGGGCTGGTGGGTTTGAACAGCTGGCCTTGAAGTTTGCAGTGCAAGCACCATCAATAGCACCCTCTAATTTTCTTTCAAACAACTCATCAGCATTGTCATTAACTAGTAACTTGAATAACTATCTAAAGTCTATTTTTCTCATTAGACTGTAAGCTTCAGGGTGGCAGAAAATTCACCTTGTTTTTAGCAAAGTGTCTAAAAAAAGTAACACATGCTTAAAAATATTTTTAAATGCATGAATCATATTGATACTTAGTGGAAAAAATAAAGTATATTGAAACTGAAGCAGCGTGTTCAATCTATTAAAATAGTCAAAATTCGATGTACAAATTACCATTTGAAGCCAGGGTTATAATTTGGAGTCTAACCTTCAAATATAATAAACTATATTTTGTTTATTAATGATGGACTACCCAAAATTATTAAGATATTGAATATTTTTTCATAAACTCACATTGAGACTTCCTTTAACTTCTTCCAGATTTTAATAACATGTGCTAAACAGGATCCATAAAGCATCACAGTTACACTGAAATATTTGTTAAGCATTTACTGAGGTCTAACAAAATTAACCACTTGTAGTCCTCAGTCTTACAAACTCAAACATTGTTTATCCATTAAAAAAAGTTTTTCTTTGTCAATAGCCATTGTAAAATATTGGTACCAAGCAAATGGTGGAAACCACATGAATTTGACAATGTTAAGAGCAAACCTATAATTCATTAAAGTGTAAAAACAAATAGCATGTAGTAGTTGTGCTCCTGAAAGAAAACAATGGGCTAAATATCACAGAGTAATTAAGCGTGGTGTCGTTGCTGCTGTTGTTAGGTGCGATTGCAGAGGCTGTGACTCACAGGGCCCCTATCTACAGTCCGGCATCATCCTCTGATTTCTTCTCTGTGGCTTGCTTGGAAATTGACTGTGGATTCAAGTAAAAAGGACTCCTCAACAGCTAACATGTTTCCTCCATTTTTCATGATGTGGCTTATCATTCCAGTAATGAAGATTTTTTTTCTTGATATTGAAACACAATCATACTGATCTTCATCAGTTAAGTGCTTCTCATCTTCCTCCCTTTCAGCAAAGATGCTTGTGGCATCTGCCCACCTCAAATTTTTAATGCACTTTCCTCCAATTTTTGTGCCATATTCATATTTATATAGTCTGGCTTCTTGGATTATTTGCTTAGCATCATGACCACCTTATGGTTAAAGGATATGACTCTTTCCTTTCCTGATTTAAAACTACGCACATTCCCCTGTTCTAGTTGAAGGCCGGCCCCTTGGTCTGTGGAGCACAGTGAAGTGTTTTGCAGTTTCCATTCTTCACCATGTTATTCAAGTTTTACTATGATCCACACAGTTGAATACTCCCTGTGCATTATCAATAAGACATTGCTAGACCTCTTGCTAATATTCTCCACTTTCTGCCGAGATTCCGCTGACATCAGCAGTGGTATTCTTTGCTCTATGTCCTTCTGTAGCCAGCTTGAATTTCTGGCAATTCCTTGTTGATGTGCTGCTTGAATCATTTTTCAACTATCTTCATCAAAATTTTACTTGCAGGTAATCTGAATGATAAGCATTCAATAAGTTTTGCATGCTGTTAGCTCACTTTTCTTTGGAATGGGCTCAATTACAGAGCTCAGGCACTCAGATGGCCTGGTAGCTGTCTTTCCCATTGCCTGTCATAGACTAGAGAGCGCAGCCAGCATTGCACCCACTTGTGGAAACTGAGGATATGACATCGGCTCAGCTTGGACTTCTTTCTGATCTCAATCCTGTTTCTTGATCACGTGCTACCTCCTACAATAGTTGAGCATCAACCAATTCTTTTTGGTACTAACTGTGTTCCTTCCATCTTTTGATGCTTCCTGCATGTTTCCTTTTTTTTTTTTTTTTTTGGTCTATAGAATCGTTCAGTATTGCAAGTGAAAGTTTAAAGTTTTTCTTCAGTTTTTTTTCCACTCACCTTCTTGTAGTTGTGTTAAAGGCTTTTCTGTTTCCTGGTATGAAATGGACAATGGATGAAGATTTAGGGACAGCAAGTCGAATAACGGTTCTGGGGGGGCGGGACAGTGGGGGAGACGGGAGCGCATAAAAGGTAGACGATGTCAAGGAGTCCAGGAAGAAACAGAATATTTGTAAACTGATTGCGGTAGCTATTGTATAATGCTGCTGGACGTGATTGGAATATGGAATGATCTGATATATGTATTAACTCCCAACTAATAATAATATTTTTTAAAAGAATGAAATGGCAAGTGTGCTCTTCCTTTTAGGTTTTCTAACTCGAAGTCATTACTTATTTCAATATAATACTTTATTTCATCTTCTCAAACCACTCTTTGAAAACTGAGAAAAATTAACCTACTGTTAAAACCACATTTTACTGTGGCTTTCTTTCACTTACATCCAAATCTACTACACTAAACTAATAATAAATTGTGATAAATTGCCACAGGCTCCTACATGCAGAAAATAATTTAAATTAAATTGCCAAAGGTGATCAAAAGAGTTACTTATTGTAAAATGTATTGTATTTGTGGAATAGGAGAATAATCTATAATGTAATGAAATATAGTAATATAAAATTAAAACCTAAAAACTATGATCATATTTGGCATTATATTTATGCATTTTTTCTTACTAGTTTATGCATGGTTTCCTCTCACAATATAATCTCCCTGGTATGACACACTTTTCAAATCTTATTCATAGATAGATTCCTAAAGCCTTCACCAGTAGCTGTCAAGTTGATGCCAACTCAAGACAAATCCATGTTTCAGTTCAGAAAACTGCATTCCGGTTTTCTGGAGTTCTCAATGGCAGTGCCCTTGCGTAAGCAGATTGCTAGAGCTTTCCTCAGAGGCGCCTATGAGTCACTGGGAACTGCCAACTTTGGGAGTTAGTGACCCAGCACTCAACAGCTCACTCCGGAGACTTACTCGCCTTTTTATAAACACTCAATCAGCACATGTTGAATAAATAAATTAATACATTTAGGCAATACATAATTTATGCTTTCCCTTTGGTTATTGACTATTATCCAATATTTCACATTTGTGACAATAGTAAAAAACAATCTACCATCCGACCATTTGGAGCATTAATGGCTTCCAACAGGGAGATGTGGTAGTTACATCATTTCATGTTAACTTGATAAATAGGTCTGTGGTAGAGTCTAGCCTGTCAATACCACAGCCTGATGATGCCTCTTTGTGGGTATGGCCTTCTCATGAGGATGCTTGAACTTCCTCTCGTTCAACCTCGAGGTGGCCCACACTCTATCTGCTTCACTTTCCAGCTGCTGCTCGGAGTTCTGGAGGAGCCACTTGGAGACCCATGCCAGCACTAAGATACTATTACTGAAACTGGATCCACAAGACTTTTCACCCACCACCCTGTGATCTTCCTGCAGTTGGCATCATTGCATGTACTGTGTGAGTCTAAAGAGGAATTTATGGGCTAGTATGGGACGTATGGGCTAAAATAGGACTTATAAAGTTGATCTGGACCTAACTGTGATGTTTTCTTAATATACAATGACTCTGATATAAATAAGGCTCTTTCTTGTACAAATATAAGTAAATATCTCTGGATTTGTTTCTCTAGTCTAACCCAGACTAACACAGAAGACCAAAGAAAAGTGTATGCCTTTTAATTATGATGTTGGTAAGGGATACTGGGAAATCTATCATGGATTGTCAGAATGCTGAACAAATCTGTCTCAGAAGAGGTACATTCAGAGTGATTCTTAGAAGTGAGGCTGGAAAGACTCCATCTTGCAAATTTTCGCTGTGGTGTGAGACAAGACTAACACTGGCTGTGACTATTAAGGTTATATGTGGGAGGGATATAATTCTTGGTGGTTTAGCAATTGTGTAACAATGTAGTCGTCCTCCTTTTTGTGACCTAATGTGGTCATTCTCTATTTTTGCACAATGTTGATTTTCACATGATAAACTGGTCTTTAGGGGTTGGCTTTACTTTCTGAAACCCTCTACCAAGCTCTCTCGTCTATGTGGATGGCAGATTTTGTATACTGCCTTGCTAAGCAGCCATGGGATCGCTAGTGAAGTTTTCCACATGTTGTTGTTGTGCCATGCAGTCAGTTCCGACTCACAGTTACCCCATGAAAACAGAGCAAAACATGGCCTGGGCCTGGGCCAGCCTCACAATTGTTCTTATGTTTGATCCTATTGTTGCAGCCTCTGTCAGTCCATCTGGTCTAGGGCCTTCCTCTTTCCACTGCCTCTCTACTTTACCAAGCATGTTGCCCGTCTTTTAGTAACTGGAAAACCATAAAGTGTATTTTCCAATATCCTTTGAAGATAAAGTTCTACGTGTGAATTAGATTTTACCAATTAGATAAAATTTGGAAGGCAGAATTGAATAAGATACCATATTTCTACTGGTATCTATATTGGCCATCAAAATCATGGCCGTCAGGGTACCAAGAGTCAGAAGTCATGGTCGGGCATATTGTTTAGATTCTAGCATCCTCTCCAGGGATTTTATAAACAGATATGCCAGTGTCAGCATTAGATGCAAGAGTCTGGTTTCCTCGTTTTGGGTTCAGAGTTATGGTTTGTACAATGTAAATGCAATCGTTCAGTGGGATTTTGTAAGCACCGTAGTTTCTGTGTCAAGTCTCTTTCTGCTTCAAATAATTAGAGTGCTTATTGTGTCTGGTACCAACCCCTAACTGGCCCGATGCCAGAAGTAGGTGCAAGGAATATGCCAGCGAGTACTTAAATGTGGGACTGAGTCATAGACCGGGGTGGATTTGAAGACAGGGATCATCTGGTTCTTGTGCATGGCAAAGTTAGACAGTGACTGAGGAAGCCCAAAGAATTGTTGCCTTTGAGTTGTGGTGTTGGTAAAGAATCCAACTCAAAACCAAACTCACTGCCACTGGGTCCATTCTGACTCGCGGTAACCATAAGGAGAAGGTAGAACTGCCTACTCCTGGGAGTTTCTGAGACTGTAGCTCTTCAGAAGTAGAAAGCCTCATTTTCCCCCTTGGAGCAGTTGGTGATTTCATAATGTTAACCTTGTAGTTAGCAGCCCAAGACATAACCACTACAACCCCAGAGCTCCTTTGATAAAGAATATCCCATGGACTGCCAGATGAATAAACAAGTCTGTATTGTACATTTGGAATCTCCTTAGAAGCAAGTACAGTGTGGTATTTAGAGTTTGTATCAACTTGGCTGGGCCAGAATTCTCCCATGATGTGATCTAACATAATCTCATCAACTTTATGATTAGATCATCCTTCTATGAGCAGTTCTGGGCAGATTAAGGTGGAGTGCTATCACTTAATCAGGTCACAGCATTGAAGATACAATTGAAAGGACGGTTCTTAGGGGGTGTGGCCTATTCCTATTTAAACAGGCTCTATGGAAAGTCTTCTCATTTCTGCCTGGCCTGGATCCTGTATCTAGATCACCAACTCGCCAACCCTGGGAGCTATCAACAACCTTCCATATTACTTGCCAACCTCAGATTAATTCAACTCTGCAGCCACAAGCCTGACTTGCTGTACTTGGATTCATCCACCTCTACCTCCACCAGCCTGTGGTCTCCCTGCTTCCTGCTTCATCAGCCTCAGCAGCTAAGTAAGTAAGGAAGACTTCAGCTTAACATCTGACCCACAGACTTGAACTAGCCTAGACTTAGCCACTTCTACAACTGTTATAACAAATCACTTTCTTGATGTAAATTTTTTTTCTTTATATGTACAAGTGATGAGGCTTCATTTCACTTATTTGAGACATGCTATCCATCGGGACCAGTCCCTGCAGAAAGATATCATGCTTGTTAAACTATGGTGTCAACAAAAAAGAGAGAGAAAACCGTCAACAAGATGAATCCGCACAGTGTCTGCACAGTGGGGTCAGACACAGCAATGATTCTGAGGATGGTGCGGGACTCAAACTCACCAGCTGCTCCAGAAGAAAAGGGCATGGCAGTGTGCCTCAATGAAGATGTCAGCCTTTGAAACCTGTGGGCTGCTTTTTATTCTGCTCTGTCTAAAGTAGTTCTGAGTTGGAACCATCTCAATGGAACCTGCCAACAAGAAGAACATCAGCAATGGGCTCTGGTGCCTCAGTAGTGAAGCATTTGGCTGCTAATCCAAAGGTTGGTGGTTCAAACTCACCAGCTACTCCACAGGAAAAAGATGTGTCAATATGCATCAGTAGAAATGACAGGTGTAGAAACCTAATGGGCAGTTTTTACTCTGTCCTATAGGGTGCCTGTGAGTCAACAGGTACTCAACAGTAATAGATTTTTATATATTAAAAAAACATAAATATATAGGGCTACTGAAACAAAGTACTACAACGTGGGTAGCTTAAAAGAACAGCAGTCAACCCCAACACATCAGCCAGGGCCTGCCTCCTCAGAAGTCTCTAAAGGAACATGATCACCATTTTCTACCTCCGCTGCTCTCAGGTGTCCCTGGTGTGTGGATGTGTCCTTCCGTGATCTTTCCTTGGTCTCTCTGTAGCTCTTCTCTTTCATAAGGACGCCGTTCTGATTGCAGTAGGGCCCACCCTACTCGGGCATGATCTCACAGGAACTTAATGAGATTTTCAAATGCCTTGTCCCCATGTAAAGTCAAATCCATAGTCCACCTGGGGTTACAACATCAACACATCGATACAAAAACACAACTCAGTCCATAATAGTGCACGCTGTGGGCAGAACTTTAACATATTGCGTGGTGATTAAAGCAGGAATCGAAAGCAAAGAATGCCCTGAGAGCTTAGTAATAAAATGACAAATGAAGGACTTGTTGGGTTTTTGCTTTTTCAATTCTCATTCTTAAATATGGCCAGAAAACCAGGGTCTCCTCTGACCGGTATAAATAGGGCTCAGGAACCTGAAAATCAATAACAAAACGATTCTGAAGAGGACAGAATTATAATTTCGGTTTAACTCGGGGGCTCAGCAGGCTCTATTTGTGAAAGGTAGGATATCAATTGGAAAAAAATGGGGCTTGAGGCTTGGAGTCGAATTGCTGGCTGGATTTAGATGGCTTTGCACACTCTACACTCCCAGACCCGTTCAATCTCCTCAGGTAGTTGTATTAGATCTGCCTGCTATATAAATGAGTCCAACTTGGTCTCCGTGTAATTGACCCAGTTAGTCCAAACATCTGGCACCAAACTCAAACTTGTACACATCCAATTATTTTTTCAAATAGCCCATATCACTAGATTTCTACCCACTTAGAGCCTACATGGTTTGCATACCCATAGATCTACAACCAGCATCTGCTGGCCCTAGATAAGACACAAACCCATGGTTACATGGACTCTAAGAGACTGTTGTCTTTGAAGTTCTCTGACCCACATATGCCCCTGCTCGCTGTAAGATGACATCATGGAAGTGTCACAAAAACTTTTCCTCCTTCCAGGGATTTTTCAGGCCTCCTCCACTGCTGATAACCCTGCAGTATCTTAGACTGGCATTGGGCCATGAGCGCAGACAAATAGCTTGTGGGGCAATGCTATCCTTAGGGTTCCATCTTTTCACCCTGACAAAGTTCTCTCAAACTCGCCCCATGACTGTGCAGAACAAATCGTTAGTGCCTTCAACAACAAGCACAACTTATCTCGGTTTCTGAGAGTCAAGAATGTGGGCTTCGCCTAGTGGGTTGCTCCATCTCAGGCCTCTCACAAATGCAGTGCAGTCGTCTCATGGTCCAGCTGCAAGGGATCTGTTTCCCAGCTCACTCAAGTGGCTCCTGCAGGCACGTTGGCAGGTTGAACTTTCAGGAGGCTCATTCTGCTCGCCCTTCTCTCCTTTTACCATTTTATTCCCTCCAGAGCACCATGAATTCGAACTGGTTCACACCAATTTTTGAGAGCCCACAGAAGTCTTTAGGAGACTTCAAAATATTCATGAAATTAAAAGATAATGAAATTTTTCTATGAACTTTGTGAAACCTTCTCTTATCTTTCCCCGACTCTGTGTTTCAGACCTGGGTGGTGACTTGGAACTGGTCCTGGATGGAGTATATACACCCCAGGTTCAACAAGTGCTACAAATCAGGCCTTTCAGAGAACCGATTTACTTGCACACCACTGCCCCCCTCAGCCGGGTCTCTTTATGATTTGGGGTTTGGATTCACATTTTTCTCCCACTCTATCAAGGACCTGCTTTCTTTCAACAAATTAATTTTTCATTGTGAATTATGTGGGAGATTCACATTGCAGGCCATCAATTCTACATTCAACAGTTTATACCACGCATCAACCACCCTCCTGATTTCCCTTCTTCCTCTTAGGCATTGCTAACCACCCTTTCACCCAAGTGAAGGCCTGCCAACCATCCATTCATCTACGGGTGGGCATTTGGGCTCTTTCCAATGTCTTGCTCCTGTGGACAGTGCTGTGAACATGGGTGTGCACATGTCTGTTCGTGTGATGGCTCTTACTTTGTTAGGGTGTGTACGCAGAGGTATTGCTGTGTCATATGGAATTTCTAGTCTCAGTTAAGTAGCACCACATCACTTTCCACAATGCTTGTCCATATGTACAGACCCACCAGCAGTGTGTGGAAGTTACAGCCTCTCTACACCCGCTCCAGTGCTTGCTGTTTTCTATGGTTAATTTTTACTTGAGCTAAGACCGTCTTGTCTGTGTAGGGTGATATCTTATCATCATTTAGATTTGCGTCTCCTGGATGGCTAATGATCATGACTGCTTTTTCATGTGTGTCAACCATGTGAATGTCATTATTTGATGAACAATCTGCTCATGTCCTTGGCCCACTTTTTAACTGGAATTTTTTTCTTATTGAGGTGTTGCAGTTTTCTATAGATTTTAAAGATTAGGCCCATGTTTGTTATTCTGGTGCTAAATATGCTTCCCAGCTATGGATTCTCTTTTTACCCTTTTGATAAGTCTTCTGATGCACAAAAATGTCTTTTTTTTAAGTAGGTTCTAGTCATCTATTTTGTTTTCTATTCTGTGTGTTCATTTCTTTATGTTTGCTGTGTGCCTCTATATGCCCTGTAATAGGGACCTTAAGTTTGTCCCTATTTTCTCACTGGTGATCTGTGTAGCTTTGGAATTTACATTTAGGTCTTTGATCCATCCTGAATACATTTTTGTACATGGGGTGAGGTATGGGTCCTGTTTCATTCTTCTGCAAATGGAGATCCAATTTTGCCAGCGCCATTTATTAAAGAGAGTGTGCCCATCCCATTTCTTGGTTTGGTTGTTGTTGTTGTTTGGGGTGGGGGGACGCCTTTGTCAAAGAGCAATTACTTGTAGATGAATTTATTTCTGGTTTTTCTTTTCTGTTCCAATGGTCTAAATACTTATCATTTTAAATTTTGACTCATTTATTGCCAGATCCTTATGCCTAGTTCACAAAAGAGCTCCAATTTTCTGTTCCTGTAAAGATTCACAGCCTCAGAAACGCAAAGGAACAGTGCTACTCGGTCCTACAGGGTCAGTCCGATACACGTTGACGTAGTTTTATGTCTGCACACTAGAGGTCAGTATATCCCTATATTTGTCCACTAATTTTCCATTGGTTTTTGCTGGGGAAAGCAGAGACAAGTTAATCTATCTTTAAAGGAATAAATAAATTAACAATTCCCAGAGAAACCTAAAGAATGCTTCCAGGGATTCGCTCACACACACACACCAGATAGAATGTCGGTTCATTTCCCATTTCTTTTCTCTTTGATGCATATGCTGAATAAAATTTTGTTTGCACCCCTGCTCCGCCCACCTTAAAGAATGCTTCTAAAACCCCAACTCCCTGCCATCTCGTCAATTCCTACCCATTGTGACCTAGTGGGCACAATTGGGCTGCTAACTTCAAGGTCAGGAGTTACAAACCACGCAAGAAAGAGGTGGCTTTCTACTCCCATGAAGATTTAGTTTAGGAAACCCACAGGGACAGAGCTACTCTGCCCTATATGGTCACTATGAAAGACCCCCATGGTGACATCCATTTGACACAGAGTTTAAAATGAAACTTCTGCCGAGGTTCCAATCTAGTAAGCCAATTGCAAACCACCTGGAAGGGAAAAAAATCAGATGAAAGCTCTTGTTAAATGTAGATGCCTAGGATAACTTTAATTGCATTAGTTTCACAATTTTCCATGACTTTCCCTTCACAAAGGTGTTTGAGGTGAGAGGGAGGTATTGCTTGCAACACAAAGCAGCGTGTAACCACCGTGGGGCCCAAAGGCCGGTTTCCAGCTCCCGATGTTGTTCTGAGTAGTTGCCTCAGTAGATTCTGACCTCAGAGACTCGGTGTGCACACAGTAAGTGCTGCGAAGGTTCCCACGGCTGTGAATCGCCAGGCTACCTCCTGGGTGTCTTTGAACCCCCTTCGTCCAGCAAGTAGTTGAGCACTAAGCCATTAACTTCCCTGTAGCCCACAGCTCCTATTCCATTCACTTGAGATTTCATCGCAGACTACTGTATGCCTTTATTACAACTTACATGTGCTTGTTTTTGTCATCCTCCCCAGGGACAATGACATTTTAGACTCCTTTAGGGTAACATTTCCATCTCTTCCTTTATTAGCCCCCCAAATCTTAAGTCTCCGGTGAATCCCATCTGACGGGAGCCAAGGAAGGCATGTAAGTATCTTTGTTATCAGAGGCACTGTAAAGCTGGTTCTGGTAGGCGTGGTTAGGTTAAAATGCAATTATCTTATTTGATCTCTCTTTTGACCCATTTGAAAGTTGTTTCCGGTTAAGTTTAAAAACAAGGTGAGGAAGAAATGCAGATGGATGACGCCGCCATTAAATCCCCTCTAAACGCAGAGCAGGGATTGGAATAGCTTTGGTGTGTGTGCAGAGGACGTTGGGGGTGGACGACTGCAGACGCAGTCAGGTTAAAACTTAACACTTATCCTTTTGACCCGTTTTAAAGTTGTTCTAGTTTGGGGGGGTGGGGCTTTTAAAATCATTTTATTGGGGGCTCATACAACTTTTGTCACAATCCATACATACATCAATTGTGTCAAGTACATTTCTACATTCGTTGCCCTCATCATTCTCAAAACATTTGCTCTCCACTTAAGCCCCTGGCATCAGCTCCTCATTTTCTCCCTCCCTCCCCCCTCCCCCTTCCCTCATGAACCCTTGATAATTTATAAATTATTATTTTGTCATATCTTGCCCTGTCCGACGTCTCCCTTCACCCTCTTTTCTGTTGTCTGTCCCCCAGGGAGGAGGTCACATGTAGATCCTTGTAATCAGTTCCCCCTTTCCATCCCACACTCCCTCCACCCCCCCAGTGTTGTTCTAGTTTTTCGTTCTTTCTGCTTTCTTTTCAGTTGAGGTTTTCTCTGTTTTATTTTAGTGTTGATGTTAGTTTTTATGCTGCTGGTTTTGCTTTGTTTTTTGGTATATGAAATCCAGGATAGGTAAAAATATAGAGACAGTAACTGGATTACAGGTTTCTGGGGGCGCATGGCCAGGGAGATGTGGGGTGGGGAGCTAATAGCAATGAGAACAGGGGAGAAGAAATGTTGTAAAATTGATCGTGGTGATGATTAGACAAGTCTTCTTGATACGACTGACCTATTGAATGGTATGAGATGTGGATATGTGCCAATAAAATTGGGTTTTTTTAAAACCCCTTTGGGTAAAAAAATTAATTTCATTGAAAAAATGAAATATGTGTTAACTAAATGTACCTGGTCACCTTATGTTTCATACACTCTGAAGGGCACACAGGAAAGCAAGGCCAAGTATCAACTCCAACCCGGGGAAACCTTGGCTGCATCCTAAGGCAGAGCAACACATGAGAATTCTATTTCCTCGGTTCTAGACACACCACGTAGTTTAGCTCACCAGAGAGGGGTCCTCAAGTAGACTGGCTTTATACCCAGCAGCAGAAATATACAATTGCTCACCCCAGTGCATAGACATTTATGTACAAATAGCTCAATATCTTGATTTTTGTTTACATTTGAAAGCATTCTCAAAAATAGACCATTTAGCACAAGGAAATGAAGATGTAATAAAATTCATAAGTAATGACATTTTTCCATTTGTTAATGATAAAAAACCTTCTATTTTAATCTTCCTAAAGTATTATTATTCCAATTGTCTGTTATCAATGTAATAAATATTGAAAATCTGCAAATACTTCCCTGTTTATGATTTATTTATAAATTACAATTTTTACATACATTTAAAATACAAGAGTATTTAAATCAAATAAAAATTTAAAAATATCTTTATAGGTGCATGACTTCTTTTTTTTTACCTCTTAATGCTACAAAACCAGCTTTGAATGGATCCATCATTTTATATCTTCAAGGAACCTGGTGGTGTCGAGGTTACAAATTGGGCTGCAACCGCATGGTCCATAGTTCGAAGTCATCACGAGCTCTGTAGGAGAAAGACTGGGTTTTCTACTCCCGTAAACAGGCTCAGAAACCCACCGGGGTCACTATGAGTCAGCATTGACTCCGTTGCAGTGAGATAATGTTTTATCTTGGTGTCTGTAATGCAAAAGTCTGATTCTCAGTTGAGTTGCTTTAGATATGTGGCTTTGATTGCTACAATGACTAGAAAAGTAACCCCGCAAAAGCATGTGTTCCTTTACAGGGACTGCCATTGAGAAGATGCCACCTGACAGTGGCCCTATCGAGCAGGGTAGAACTGCCCCTAGTGAGATTCTGAGACCAGAACTCTTTATGGGGGCGTGAAGCCCTGCCTTCTCCCAGGGAGCAGCTGGGGATTTCTGTTGCTGATCTTATGTTGTGTAGCCCAGTGCATAACCACTAGGCCACCAGGGCTCCTTCTTTTAAGGTAAGATTCATTATTAAAGATTAAAAAGTAAGAAGGAATGAGAGAGAAAGAAAAATGTCATCCCTTCAGTCAATAGACTCTCAGCACCCCTGTGGCGGGTTTCCCAGACTAAATCTGTAAGGGAGTAGACAAGCTCCTCTTTCTCCTGCGGAGCAGCTGATGGGTTGGACCACTGACGTTGAGGTTAGGAGTTCAATGCTACCTCACAGGGCCACCAGGGCTCCATTTTTTAAGAAATTGGATGCAAATTCTAATTATGTTAATAACTGCATTTTGTTGCATAAGATTGCGTTGTTCTTTGCACTCTTACAACATGAGCAACAAAACAGCTTGTACTGGCGAAGAGAGGGATGTCGTTGCAACTATTTTCTATAGGCTACTTAGATGATTAGAATTGCCTTTTAGTTTCTTCCTTTCTTTATTTTTATCGTTTTATTCGGGCTCATACAACTCATCACAATCTATACATACATCAATTGTGTAAAGCACACTTACACAATTCGTTGCCCTCATCATTCTCAAAACTCGTTTTCCGCTTGGGCTCCTGGAATCAGCTCCTCATTTATCTTTTTATCCCCCCCCCCACCCCGCCTCCCTGCTTTCCCCTTGCTCATGAACCCTTGATAATGCATAAAGTATTATTTTGTCATGTCATACACTGCCTGGCATCTTCCTTCACCCAATTTTCTGTTGCCCATCGCCCAGGGAGGATGGTACATGTAGATCCTTGTAATTGGTTCCTCCTTTCTAATCCCTTTCCCTCCTGGTATCTCCACTCTCACCACTGGTCCTGAGAGGTTCACCTGTCCTGGATTCCCTGTGTTTCCAGTTGCCATCTGCACCTCTGTGCATCCTCTGGTCTAACCAGGTTTGCAAGGTAGAATTGAGATCATCATAGTGGTGGGAGAGGAAGCATTTAAGAACTAGAGGAAGGTTGTGAGTTTCATCAATGCTACACTGTACCCTGAATGACTAATTTCTTCCCCACTACCCCTCTGCAAGGTATGTCCAGTTGTCTACAGATGAGCATTGGGTCCCCATAATGCACTCCCCTCATTCACGATGATATGAATTTCCCCCCCTTTGGTACTTGATGCCTGGTCCTCTCGACCCTTCATGATCACACATGCTGGTGTGCTTCATCCATGTGGGCTTTGTTGCTTCTGGGCTAGATGACTGCTTGTTTACTTTCAAGTCTTTAAGACCCCAGATGCTATATCTCTCGATAGCCAGGCACCATCAGCCTTCTTCACCACACTTACTTATGCACACATTCATCTTCAGTGTTTATATGGGGGAGGTGATCACACAATGATGGTTTTTGTTCTATGGTATCTACTACCTGATCCCTTCAGCACCTCATGATCACACAGACTTGTGTGCTTCTTCCCTGTGGGCTTTGTTGCTTCCGAGCTAGATGGCCACTTGTTTGCCTTCAAGCTTTTAGGACCCCAAGTGCTATATCTTTTGATAGGCGGGCACCATCAGCTTTCTTCACCATGTTTGCTTATGCACACATTTGTCTTTGGCAATCATGTCAGGAAGGTGAGTATCATGGAATGACCATTTAGCTGAGCAAAGTGCTCTTGTATT
This sequence comes from Tenrec ecaudatus, assembly GCF_050624435.1. NCBI lineage: Eukaryota > Metazoa > Chordata > Mammalia > Afrosoricida > Tenrecidae > Tenrec > Tenrec ecaudatus. Next base: position 68,002,768 of record NC_134535.1, read on the forward strand.
GAGGGAATGTGCGCGAGGAGGCCCAACGTCCACCTGCTACCCTACTACTAAACCTATAAATATATGCACATAGATCTATTTCCCCCATAATCATAAATATATCTACATATGTACATGTCTGTATTTAGACCTCTATGTATGCCCTTTGCCTCTTACTCCTTTCCTCTATTTCCTTATGCTTTCCTCCTATCCCACTACCATGTTCAGCCTTCATTCTGGTTTCAGCAATTCCTCTCAGTTACATTGCCCTTGGTCATTCCCTATTAGTCCTCTTATCCCCTCCCTCCCACTAGTTTTGAACCACTCATTGTTCCCTTGTCCCTGGATTGGTCAACACCTCCACCGTTCCCTCACTTCCCACACTTCCATGTCCCCCCGGGTCCATTGGTCCCGTTGTTTTCTTCTCCACATTGTTTATCGAGCCTAACTTATCTAGATAGACCTGCAGAGATAATAATATGCAAATAAAATTGCGATGTCCTCGACAGTGGCACATAAGAACATGCCAACAGTGGCATCAACACTGACAAACTAACAAACAAAAAAGCCACTGACATACAAATCTAAAAGAAGAGAAAAATGGGGAAAAAAGAAAGAAAGAAACACCTGTTAATAGTTCAAGGTCTGTTTGTCTGTTTGTTGACCTGTAGGAGTGTTTTCCGGATGAGTCAGATGGGGTGCCACACCCTGGTCCCAAAGTCCATCCTTGATACTCCCTCGGGACCTCCTTGCTCTTCTTCCCCCACAGCTCTATTGCACGCACCCCCAGTGTTTGCCTTAGTGTGGTGGGGTCAGCTCGATCACACATCCCACACTGTGTCTCTGGTGCTGTCCCATGTAGGGCCATGGGTCAGTGCAGGATGTTGCATCTCGCAGTAGGGCTGGCCATATGGTCTTCTCTATGCATTGGCCGCTCCGAGCTGGGCTATCGTCCTCTGAGCTTGGTGGGCCCTGATGTGCTCCACTCCCTTCCTCTCCCTTCATTTGCTTCAGCTTCCTTCTAGGTATGGTAGGTCAGTTCCTTTCCCTCAGCAGGTGATCTATGTTCATTTTCTGTGGCACTCCCTTCCATGGTGGGGGTTGGGCTGATTCAGGTTGGGGCCAGGAGTATGGTCCAGTCTTGTTGTGGATTCCTCTGAGCGTTACGTTGCCCCCCTGGTTTGGCACGTCATGGTGAGGTCTGTATGCACGTTCCAGTTCTGTGGCGACCCAACCAATACTCTCCCCCTGGGTGGATTAGTGCCCTGTCCACCCCCGCCCCCACCGCCCCTCAGTGTCAACTCAGTTTCTCCCCACCCTGATTCTCTCTCCTCCTGGATGGTGGTCTGAGAAAGATGTCTGGATAATATCTATGTGTTTGAATTTACTCAGGCTGCATTATGTCCCAGCATGTGGTCTATTCCTGAAAAAGATTCATGTGGACTTGAGAAGAATGTGAAATCCTTTGCCTTTGGATGGGAAAGCTCTATGAATGTCTATCAGGCCCTGTTGCCTAATTACATTGTTTAGCTCTATGTCCTCTTTACTGAGCTTCTTTCCCAGTGATCTGACTTTCTCTGATAGTGAAGTGTTAAAGTCACCTACTGATTGTTGAGTCTGTGATTTCTTTTTTGATCTTTTTAATAGTTTGTTAGATGAAATTCACCGTACCTTTATTAGGAGCATAAGTATAAAATATGCTAAGTGCTTCTCGGTTTACTGAACCTTTGAGCATTATGTAATGTCCCTCTTTGGCTTATTTTTTGGATCTTGAGGTCCATTTTGTCGGAGATTAAGATAGCCACCCCTGCCTTTTTACTATTCGATTGGTAAACATTCTGCCAACCCTTTATTCTTAGCATATTCTTGTTTTTTATTATTATCTTAGCATATTCTTATCTGTGTGCTTAAGATGTGTCTCTTGCAGGCAACAGATTGATGGATTACGTTTTCTGAGCCAGTCCTCAAGCCTTTTTCTTTTAATGTACGAATTGAGTCCATTGGAATTCAGAGTTATTATCACTATCTGTGGATTCATAGTTGTCATACCCTGTTTTGTGTTTTGCGTCTTTATATATCTCACTTCATATCAGTGTGCTGTGTTTGAGTGGAGAGTTTCTATCTTGTCTTTTCCATCTGAGACCCTGTTGTCCTGGTAATTGTTGCTGGTAGGTTGGCTTCTAGATGGAGATGGGCTATATGGTGGTCTCCTGTTTGTTCTTGGTGGAGGTTGATCCTCTGGCCGTAGTGAGTCAGCCAGTATCTTCCACAGGTCTGGTGCCTTGTAGCATATTCTTTGAGCCTTTCTTTGTCCTGGAAGACCCTTATCTCACCATCTATATTAATGGATAACTTGGCAGGGTACAGGATTCTGGGGGAGGTCTTTTTTTCTTTCAGCTTTTGGAAGATGTTGCTCCATTCTCTCCTCCTCTTCATGGTGTCTGCTGATAGGACTGAGCATATCCTTACCTGAGCTCCTTTGAATATGACTGTCTTCCTTTCACTTGCTGCTCATAAATTTTTCTCTTTTTCCTCTAAGTTGGATATTTTTACTATTATATGTCTTGGCATGTTCTTCTTGGGGTCTAGTCTAGCTGGTGTCCTTTCTGCTTCCTGTATGAATGCCTGGTTCTCCCTTGTTAGGGAGGGAAAGTTTTCTTCCAGAAATTCCTTTGCTATCTTGGCTGTCAACTTGTGTGTTGTGTTGTGCTCCGGTAGACCGATTATTCGAATATTATTCCTCTTCATAGAATCTACCATTGATCTCAGGCTTCTGTTTCTTTAATCTTCCTGTATGTCTGTCTTTCCTGCTTGCCTAGGTCTGTTTGAGTGTCCTCAAGATCGCTAATATGGTTCTCTGCCTCCTAAAGCCTAATCATAAATTCTGTGACCTTGTGTGTGGCTTCTGCTACCTACTCTGTTAGCGCCTGTAGTTCCCTTTGGTAGGTGGACTTCATCCCCCTCTATTGTGGACTTCAACCCCTCTATTGTGGACTTAATCTCCTCTATCATTGCATCCTTGTTCTGGGTTGCTTCCCTCAATTCCTGTATTACTGCAAGCAAACTTCTGGAGACTTCCTTCTGTGGTAGATCTGTATGTGATTCTTCTATGAGAGACGTCAGCTCTGATATTGTGTTTTGTCTCTCTGTTTTTTTGTTGTTGGGAGTGATGTGGTCTGTTGATTTTTTCTTTCATCCTTTTGTAGGCCCCATGTTTCTGGGAGACCAGGGGAGCCTTATTTGTGTTACTGTTATGGATGCTTTCAGGAGGCTGCCTGTGACCTACTATAGAGATGGGTCAGACTGTCACGTAGGCAGAGTTCCCCAATGACTTAGTAGCCAGCAGTGGTGAGATGTTTCAGTGACTGGAGTGGGGGCTGGAGCCTCAGTGAGTGACCCACGGCTGCTTTGATTTGGTCTGTCAGGGCACCCTTAGTAGCCCTTTTTTTGTTTAATAAAGTAAAATTAAAATTTTTTAAAATTGGGGGGAGGAAAAAGAAAAAAATGGAGAGAAAGAAAGAAGGAGAAGCTATAAAGGAGGAGAGAAAAGAAGTGATGATAATTGTGAAAGAGGAAAAAGAAAAAGAGAGAGAGAAGGAAACCTATAAAAGAGGGGCAGAAAAGAAGTACTAGTGCTACTGGGAAAGGAGGACCAAAGAAGAAAGAAATAAGAAAACGCAGAAATTTTTTTTAAAGAAAGAAAAACCAGCACAAGGGAAAAAAAAAAATATATATATATATATATATATATATATATATTTCCCCCCTCTTTTCCCTCCAAATTCTAGAGATGCTTAATAGAAGGCAGAGGTGTTCGAGGCCTCCCTGGCTCAGGAGCCAGGCTCTGTGAGGGGAAGATGCTCTTCAGATCAGCATGCACTCTCAGGTCCCTGCAGTCCTGTAGAGTAAAGCTGGTGGGCAGAGGCTACTCCAGCCAGCGGGAGAAGCACCACAGCAGGGAGCTTCCTGCACTGGCTGGAAAGGGCTGGGGCAGGCTGACTTAAAAGCTGGAGCTGGGGACCCTGAAGGGCACCGCAGTGGTGAGAGCTGGCCGGAGCGGATAGAGACGGCTCCAGCGGGGACTGCAAAGCCGTGTCCTAGGCTCCCTAGCAGGTGAGACGCTTATTCCCTGGGCCTCTGGCCCTGTGAATGGGGCAGGCTCCACAGTACGTGGGCCGAGCCAGAACGGACAGCAGCAGCTGCGTCGGGAAACAGAGGGATGCGCAGTGGCAGGCAGGCTTAGCGCTCTGGGCCACGGGAACAGGGCTCTGTGGTGACACAGGCCACCCCAAAGTGGCTCCAGTGGAGTGGGTAGAAGCAGGATGGGCTTTGGGTGAGGGCTTGTCCCTGCAAGAAGTGTGCAGTGCAGCTTTCCAGGCTAGGAGTGAAGCAGAGGCTAAGCTGACGGGGGTGGGGAGGGGTCGGGCAGGCAAACGGGGGGCCGGTGAAGAGGTCCCAGGCAGCAATGTAAGTGGATCATCCCCCGTGGAGGTCGCCCAGGTAGCACCGGTAGATTGCAGGTTAGTTATACAGGCCCTGGGTGAATGGAGGGAGGGATGAGGGCCCAAGGGCAGATTGCTGCCAGGTGGGGAGAAGGGCACTGCGGGGGAAGGGAAACTTCTCTCCTAGTGGGGTCCCATGAGTGGACAGCGGCTGTAGGGGTCCCACCACCGCTGCACACTTCTTGGCAGGGCAGCCCAGCGACTCTGGGTGACATCCCAGTCTGGGGTGGAGTGGGGCTACAGCCAGTTGTGGCCACAATGGAAGTGGCCTGATGATCTGAGATGTCCCAAGGATCAGATCCTGGATCACTGAGGCCCCAGATGAGGACAAATGCATGGGGTGTGGGTGGGGTGCTGTTCCAGGGGGATCTTTCACTCACCATACTCCTTCCACTCGGCTCCCTGGACACCAAACCCGCCTTGCTCTAAAGAGCTCTCAGAGTATGCGGCTCCCCTGCTCCACGATCTTTTACTGGATTCTGTTCATTCTTTACTTTCTTAATAGCAATGTCTTTAAGCCACTAATCCCCCTGAGGAAATTTATTTTATTTAGGAGTCTCAGACTGGCTCACACAGTTAAGCACTTAATGACTAACCAAAATGCTGGTGGTTTTAATCTACTCCATGGCATTTCCAAAGAAAGCCTTGGTGCTCTGCTTCTGAGAAAAACCAGCCTTGGAAACTCTGCGGGGTGTGTGCCGAAGATGGTGTTCACTGGCAGAAAAATCAGCTGCTTGGGTACAATCAAACACCTGTGGGCTAGGGCCTTAGTTTCCTGGGCCATCCAGTTAACTGCCTGACAACATGCTTAGTGTCTCTGTTCTATTTCCGAGTGGTCTCCATAGCTGACCGGGGGTCATCCAAGGCACAGCAACAGCCTTCTCTTCCCCTGCAGCAGCAGTAGCTGGAGAGGGAGAGTCGGGCTTAGGGGGGGCTATGGACTGTATTATGAACTGTCTTCTCAGCTACGTCCTTTATCACCACAGGGCCCCAAACTTACTTGGCCTCCTGCCCCCATTACAGGGGGAAAACTGACTCAGTTTCCCCCCTTGAAACTGAACCCTTTCTTCCTATAGCCGATCATCCAGGATAATGTCTAGGTGTCAGCTTCTTCAGCCCTCACCCACCCCCGGATTGGCTACGGGCCCCTCAGAGGGCAGGATCAGCCAGTTTTGACACTTCCCAGAAAAGATAGGAACTGGAGAGTCCCCAGCTACAATCAGAGAACTTTTATCAAAGATTTGATAGAAGAATTCTGATCAAAGGGGGGAAATATAAAATAAAAGAATATCAAATTTTCATGAACAGTCATGGAGGATGGATAAGCCCATGAAACTATCACTCTGAGTTTATCTTTAAACCCAAAACAAAACATGTCCCCAGTCTTCTTAAAACTGAATCGTAGATGAGCTTAAACCATAAAAGATGGTCCTATGAAGTCATATTGACAACTGTAACTTGAAAGATTAGATAGGGCCATAGGGGTGGGGGAGGCAATGAGTTATGTTCATGAGGGAGGAGCAACTCAGAAGAGAAGGGTGGAAACAATTTGACAAGGAACGCAGTGTCCTTGAATTGTACATGTGGAAACTGTGCATGGGTGTAGGTTTTGCCGTGCATCTTCACAACAGTGATCATTAAGTAGGTAAAATTTAGCTAGGAAAATTTACCTGAATCCTTTGTAGCACAGGATCCGTGAGTTGGAACGGATTCACAGCATCTGATACTTTAGGTAAACTACATAATTTCATACATAAATGCACTTGTTACAGATCAGTGGCCATCTGTTATGTGCAGTGCACGTGAAGGAAGGAGGTCAGAGGTGGCCAGAGGTGGCTATCTGTTAAGTGCAGTGCACGTGAAGGAAGGAGGACAGAGGTGGCCACTCCTCCTGTGGACTCCCACTCTAACAGGGACACATGTACTTTCATGCTCTGTGACCTTGCAACACGTGAGCTAAGTAAGTTAACATCTACAGATGGAATATTTAAAATATGAAATCTCTTCTTATAATTTAAGGCAAAATAAAGAAATTAAAATCCAAATGTTAAGTAAATACACATAAGCCAATATAAATAAATGTCTAAACAAACAAGGAAGTAGAAGTTAAGACATAAATCTCCCAGGCAGAAAAATTTCAAACAATTCAGGTCCATGTTCCACTCTCAAGGAAGGATAGTAAGTTTCCCACTTCTTAAATGTGCATATACTATGGCCATCAAGTCAATCTGACTCATTTAATATATTAATCATAAGTGACGTCTTTGTTCTCCTGTGGTTCATTGGACAAATCTGTTGTAAAAAGACCCTTTAATGTGTTAGAGCAAAGATGTCATTTCAAGGACCAAAGTGCCCCCAACCCAAGAGGTGGTCTTTTCCGTTGCTTCATGTGCATGAGAAAACTGGACAAGGAATCCCCTCGTGTTGATGGGAATGTGGATGAGGATGACCAAACAAGAATGGATGAATTAAGTGAGGGTCACCACCGAAGGCAGTGAAGCCGCCTGGGGCTACTAGAACAGGCACATCTGCTTCAGAAGTGCACAGCCGCATTTCCTTCACAGTCATGTCCAAAATACATCCCTCTTCCAAAACACAGTGTCTAAAATACATCAGTTAGGGACTAATGTTGACTGCTTTTAATCTGCACAGATCATATATCACCTTGACTTATATCACCCTTATAACACAGTAAACAAACTCAGGCTTTGATGTTAATTACTTGCTCGGGTTGCGCAATACTGAGGGAGTGGAAATTTGAACTCATATCTGTCTGATTTCATAGACTGTGGTTAAAGACAACTGTGTTATAATGTTATAAAATTAAGATAGTTATAAATACAGATTTAATAAAATATCTGGGTACCTCATGTATATGATCTCTCTGATTCCTTATGATAAATTCTAAAGAGCATGATGTATTCAAAGTGATTGTGGGAGCAGTTGTACAGCACTGCTTGACGTGATTGCACTAGGGAATGACATATCTGTATCAGCTCCTAATAAAATGGCTTTGAAAAAAGAAGTGAGAGAGAGAGAGAGGATTGAGGTACAACGGGAGCAAGAAACAATGCTGAGCCTCTTTCTTCCTATACCTAGACGTGTTTTCTCAGAATCCTTCTCCTTTCTGCCTCTCCTCCAATTGCTCCTCCAACTCACACTGCGTCGCCCTCACATCAGCACAGAATGGAATGCCCTGATCCCATAAAGCTGTACTGTTTTCCTGCTCACGTGACTAAGGCCTGTCTTTCACTGGAAACCTCTTCAAATTAAATGTACCCAAAGACAAGCCATGGAAACAAGCCAAAGGCTCTATAGATTCAAAATATTCTCTTTTTATTCTTTAGTTTTCTGGCCCGACACGTCAGTGAGCCCGCCCTCCTTGGGCCAGTTATTTTTTCCTAGGATAACAGTGTAGGGTTAATGAGATATCTGCATAGGCTTCCTTTGTCCAGCCCAAACCAGTGGCTAATCCTATCTCCAGGTTGAGCAAATATACATAGAAATGTTTATACACAGAATTTGATTAAATGGCCTCTAACAACACTATATGCAGAAGTGAATACACACAAGAGCGCCTATATAGACAAGTATTCCATGGCCAGAATATACACAGAATGGTCTATACTCAGAAATGAATATACTCAGAAGTAAATACACACAGAAATGTCTACAGACAAAAATGCATACATACAGAAGTGACTATCTACAGGTGGAGTTAATATACATAGAGGAGTATGTGCAGTGGAGCTTAGAGAGAGAGAAATGTATATGCAGGTTGGGCAAATATACACAGAATTATTGCTACACAGGCACACACATAAGATGGAGTGAATCTGTGAACAGATTTCGCCAATTCTGGGAACAGATCCTTTCTCTGTAAACTTGCCTTTGTGCACTGTCTCTGTGTGTTCTGGTTTTGCTTGCTCGACTGAAGCCCTTGCCCTGGCCTGCTAATGCGGCATTTGAGTTCTTTGACCAGTTGGCTAAGACATGGAAAACCAGCATAGCTCTCTACTAGTAACCAAAAAGTTGGCGATTCAAACTCACCCATCAGTTCCATGAGAAACAAGACCTGACAATCTGTACCTGTAGAGATAAGAGCCTTAGAAATGTTATGGGGGAATTCTGCTGTGTCCTGTCCACTCTGTGTGTTGGAATCGACTTGACAGGAGCAGGCATGGTTTTGGTTTGGTTATGAGTCAGAATCCTCTCTGCGGCACCTGGCAAGACACCAACAACAACCAGTGAGTTGTTGACTTAGGACCAAATACTGCTTCGCCCCCTGCCCCATACTTAGTGGCTACAAATACCAACCATTTTTAATTTTTTCATTCAAGGGTTGCAGTTTAAACTAGGGTCACGTTCTAGACTGTGGTCAATGTACACGTGTGTCTGTGGTCAGATAATGGGTTGATTGAATGATGGTTACTCTAGGATGGCCTCAGCTAGCCCATCCTTGGTTCTGCAAGGACTCTCGCTTCCCATTGGGCTAGTTCAATCTGGCTCACGCGGAGAGGTAAGGGTTCCCAAAGAGTAGAAGCATGCCAAGCCTGTGACACCTCTGCTTGGAATTGGAGCAATGTCACAAGCTGCTCCAGACCAAACTCACACCCACGCTCAGGGTAAACAAGGTGGCCTCTTGAATGGATCTTCTGCACAATTGCACAGAGTGGGGCTGCAAGAAAGGCAACAATTGCAGGTTTCTTTAAACAAATAATTATCTGTAGTTTCTTCCCAATGTGTCTGGTATTTGTTAGAAAGTGTCTTAATGAGACCACCTGCTATCCTGTCAATGCCCGACACATAGAATGTGGTAAATGATTATATTCTTTCTTCCCAAACTCCTTGACCATGGCTATAAGAGAAATTCTAGTTGACATAACTAGAGGATATTATCGTTGATAATTCAGTCCATTATCCCGGCATTATAATTCAAAATCTCAGAAAGGCGGAATAGAAAAAAATCAATCTGCTTACACGCTTCACTCTAAAGGATCACTGACAACATCCTAAGAAGACGCTACTCTCCTTGCTTAAGAACATGTGGTTGCTGCTGTGGAGTCAATACCAACTCATAGCCACCTTCTGTACCCGTGACAAAGACTTGCCTATTCCTGTGCCAGCTTCATGATCGCTGGCATGTGTCAGGTCGTTATTCCTACCACCGTGTTCTGAGAGCCTTCAACCCTAGGGAACTCAGCTGTCAGCACTGCACTGGGCAGTGATTCTGTTTTGAACCACTGACGTTTTGTTGGCTAGTTTGCAAAAGTGGACAGCCAGGTCTTTCTTCTAGTCTGTCTGAGTCTCGAAGCTCCAGGGGTGATCCTGCTAGTATTTGAAAGAACCATGGCATAGTTTCCAGCTTCATAGCAACAGACAAGCCACCACAGTGCAACAAACCTGTGGGATATAGAACATGATGAGGACATGAAAGAACATATGAAGACTGTAAGAACAATGCCTTGTAAAAAGAAACTGTGTCCTTCTCTAAGTCGGTATTTTCCATTTTTAATGATTGCTCCCTCCACCAGAGTCTTTTTTCAAGGTTTTTTTCTGGTCACCGCCCCCACAGATATACTGTGTATGTTTATAGACTGTACGTATGGTGGTGCTTTAAACATTAAAAAGGTAAGATACTTTTTGCATCTATGTTCTTCCCAGCTTGGGGATCAGTTTGCCCTCACTGGGGATGCATGAACAAAGTTTGTGCATGACGCTGTTCCTTCTCCACCCCCAGTAGCCTCCCTACTGTGCCCAGAATCAAGCCAGAGTTTGCCCATTTCAGCTTTAATCACAAGACAAGAGATGTGGGCACCAGTGCATCTGTCTCCACATGACAAGCAATAGAAAGAGGAAGCTAGGAGAAAAGTCAAGTGGAAATTCATGTACAAGGTTATGCTGACCACTACAAGCCAAAGGGAAAGAAATCATCAGCTCTGACTAAAGACTGAATCACTGTCCAGAACTATCAAACCTCAAAGCAAAACCCACACCAGTTCTTAACAGAAGCTCGTAGTGTGAAATGGCAAGGTGCCCTGAATACTCCCAACTAGGACTGCCCAGCATTTTACTGCTCCTTCTTCTTTTGGTTGAGGTATGTGTGCGTGGCACACATAATGTGGCATGTTCACATTATGAAACAATTAAGTATGATTTGAATATCAGTTGGTATTTCCCCCTAACAAGTATTTAGAACCTTCTGTGATCCTTATGGTCAGCAGGTTGAAACCACCTCCTGTAGCTCCCCAGGAGAAAGACTGGGCTTTAGACTCTGATGAAGAGTTACAGTCTTGGAAAATCACAGGGCAGCTGAGTCCATCACAGAGGGTCCCTATGAATCAGCATTGACTCACGACAGTGAGTTTGTTTGTTTGTTTGTTTGTTTGAAGTCTCTTTCACAGAGGAGTCCTGGTGGCATAATGGTTAAGCTATCAATCACAAGGTCAGCAGTTTGAAACCACCAGCCACTTCATGGAGAGAAAAGTGTGCTTTCTTAAAAGGAAACAAACAAAATCCCGCTCTGAGTCGGCATCCATAAGAAGGTTTGACCGTCATCAGCCAGTGAGCGCTTCAAGTTCTCTTCCCCATCAGCAAGCAAAATTCTGTCATCTGCACATGTTAACTTGCCAATGAGACTTCTTCCAATTCCAATGCTGTGTTCTTTCTCACTTAGTCCCGGTTCTTGGATTGTTGGGGTAGCATACCTATAGAGTAGGTATAGTGAGAGGTTACCACTGTGACCGCAGTGCAGTGAAATGCCTGCATACTACTCAAGTCTCTGTAGCTCCCACCACATGATTGGGTGGGAGTATTCAAACCAGGAGTGTGTAACACGGAATGAGTTTTGACTACACCCTCCCCTCCCACCTCCCCACCCTACTCCCCTGCTGTAAAGGTGAGCCATCAGAGAAGAGGGCTGGACCACACAGGCCTTGAGCAATTGCATTTCAAGATCTCTGTATGAAATGTCGGAGGCTGTTTATACCAGAAGCATAACAGACTGTAGGACAGAGACTCAGAGGAGCAGTCCTGGGACCAAGGGCTACCTTCTCATCTGGCCCAAGACTATGACCTGTGGGGCAAAATGACCAGCAGATCGGCTGGCCTTGGGAGGCAAAAATGCCAAGGGACCAGGTATTTGAGAGACTAAGAACTGCAGAGAAACTTGGCTACCACATGGCCGAGAGGCTGAGAAGTGGAGGTAAAGAGTTGGCTGCTGGCCGGGAAGATTGCATCCTTACTCTTTGCAGAATCTCACTTGTGATAACCGATTGACTTCCATGATAATCCCCCGTAGCTGTGAGTATGGTCTGTGTGTGGCCACTGTCATGAATGATGGAACCCAGCATATTGATTTGAACGCAGTGGATTGATGTGAGTGGAGTGATGGGTGTCAGAAGAGGTACAGAGAGAGATGAGGTGTGGCATCTTGTCTGACCCCTGCCTTGTAGCAATGGGGAAGCCAGAGGAGGTCAAATAATGGCTCTCCATTGGTGTTTATTGCACTGACACATGGCTTTCCTGATTCTTAATCCCCTGTTCTGTCTCTGGTCTATGTACAGGTTTCCCATGATCACACGTGGTCTACAAGTCAAAATATTTCATGATAAACACAGCCAAATGCCTTTACACAGTCAATAAAACACAGGCAAGCACCTTTCAGGTATTCTCTGCTTTCAATGAGACCCATTTCATATCAGCACACCATTACAAGCCCGCTTCGGAATCTGGTTTAAATTTCTGACAGCGACATGTCAATGAGCTGCTGCGACCATTTTTATATGAGAGTCCACAAAACTTCATTTGTGTGCGGTATTAGTGATATAGTTCAATAATTTCTATATTCTATTGGATGGCCTTTGATTTCAATGGTCACAATTATGAATCTCTTACTGTCATCCACATTCCTTGGCACAAACCAGAGAGTCATCCAGTATTGCAGCGTCTTTTTTTTTTTTTGCAGCGTCTTAATAAAATGTCTCAACTGGTATTTCTTCTATTCCTGGTATCTTGTTTTTGCTCCAATCAGTGGTTCTCAACCTTCCTAATGCCGCAACCCTTTAATACAGTTCCTCATGTTGTGGTGACACCCCCATACATAAAATTATTTCCGTTGCTACTTCATCTCTGTAATTTTGCTACTGTTATGAATTGGGCGGCCCCTGTGAAAGGGTCATTCAACCCACACACAGGTTGAGAACTGCTGTCACCAGTGCTTTCAGTGCAGCTTGGACCTCTTCCACAAACTCATTGGTTCTTGATCATATGCTTCCTCCTGAGATGGTCACATGGTTCTAGAGATCTTTTTGGTATGAAGACTCTGTGAATTTCTTTCATAGTCCCCCATTTCTTCATATGTCATTCAATAGTTTGTCCCTGTTATTGTTGCTAGGTACCACTGAGTCAATTCTAAGGCACAGGGACCCTATGTACGGCATAAGGAAACATCACCCAGTCCTTCACCAGCCTCACAATTGTTCAGTTCTGAACCCATTGCTGTAGTCACTGGATCAATCCATCTCATCAAAGGAGGGGCTTTCCCCTTCTTCATTGCTCCTTCATGTGATGTCCCTCTCCAGGGACTGGTCTCCACTGGCAAAATGTCTAAAGCACATAAGACAAAGTCTTTCTGTCCTTATGGCTAAGGGACATTCTGGCTGTGCTTCTTCCAAGGCAGGCATGTCTGTTCCTTCAGCAGTCCATGTACTTTCTATAGTCTTTGGCAACACTATAGTTCAAATTCTTGGATTTTTCTTTAGTCTTTGTTATTCAATGTGTAATACTCACATGCATATAAGGAAATGAAAGATATGGCTTGGGTCAGGAGCACCTTAGTCCTCAAAAAGCTTCCTTGCTTTTCAACACTTTAAAATGGTCTTATGCAGCAGATTTACCCAATGCAATGCATCATTTTCTCTCTTGACTGCTGTTTCCATGAACATTGATTATGGATTCAAGATGAAATCCTTGACAACTTCAATCTCTTCTCCATTTGTCATGATGCTACCTATTGGTCCAGTTGTCAGGATGTTGGTCTTCTTCACACTAGGTTGTAATTCATGCTGCAGGCTGCAGTCCTTGATCTTTATCAGCAAGTGCTTCAAGTCCTCCTCACATTCTGCAGGAAAAGTTGGATCTTCTGCATATTGTAGTTTGTTAATTAGCCTTCCTCCCATCCTGATGCTGCATTTTTCTTCATATTGTCTAGCTACTTGGATCATTTGTTCAGCATACAGATGAAATAAGTATAGTTGAAGGATACAACCCCGATGCACAACTTTCTTGATTTGAAAGCATGCATTATTCCCTTGTTCTGTTTGAACAACTGCCTCTTGATCCATGTACGGGTTCTGCATGAGCACAATGAAGTCTTCTGGAATTCCAATTATTCGCCACCTTATCTATAGTCAGTTTTTATGCACACAATAGAATACATTTGCGTAATCAGTAAAATGGAGGTAAACATTTTTCTGGTATTCCCGACTTCGAGCCAAGATGCATGTGATTGATGTCTGCAATGATATCCCTTGTTCCATATCCTCTTCTCAATTTGGCCTGATGTCTTGCAGCTCCCTGTCGATGTACTGCTGCAACCATTGTTGAATGATCTGAATAATATTCAGTTGTATGTATAATCTACATTTTATATTTCCATTAGTCTGTTGAAGGGCACTTGAGTTGTTTTCACCTTATCCATATTGTGAATATTACTGTGTATACATGTATTAATAAAACTCACTGCCACTGAGTTGATGTCGACTCATAGTGACCCAACAGGGCAGGGTAGAATTGCCCCCTGTGAGTTTTTGAAACTGCATCTCTTTCGGGGAATAGAAAGTTCTGTCTCTCTCTTAGTGACTGGTAGCTTCAAATTGCTGACCTTGCAGTTAGCAGCCCAACATGTAACCAGTACACCACCTAGACTCCTTATATTTATCCATATACATATTTTTAGAATATTTAACGTAATGTATGGTATTTGTTGTTTAACTGCCATCAAGTTGCCCTTAGACTCATGGTGACCTCATGCACTGTGGGGTTGGACCGTCGTGAGAAGTACTTAATCAATACCAGTCTAATAAACATATCTGCCCAGGAAGTTAAAAGTACCAAACAAAGATAGAAAGCTTGTATCTACCAGGACAGAGCAGAAGAGTCCCAGGTGAAGAAATGCCATATTCTTTGTGGTATTTCTAACCAAGCTCAAAGAGGGCAGCATTGAAAGGAGGGCAGAATTCGGAACTGCAGCTGGAATGATAAAGCCGAGGGTCAAAGGACTGCAGGACAAACCCTCACATTGTACATATTGTGAAACATTTTCTCCTTTTATGAAAATCTCGAAGAACACTAACAACATTGCATTGAATGGGACCGGAGAGAGAGAGAGCTTAAACTGAGTGTGTACAATTCTAATAGCTTCACATAGAATTACCATATCCAAACTTCACTGTTAATAAACCCTTCAGCATCAGCATTCTCAAAGAGATAGAGCTAGGAGACAAACCCAGGCAATTACGTTCATGGAGCTCACATGCCTCACTTTGTGTTAGGAGGTTGCCTGCCCCAGAGGTTTCCTTGGAGTTTGTAGCACCTTGGAAACTACTCAACTTCATGTGCCCATTCAACCAGCAGTAGGAATACCACGGGGAGAATCCCCCTCCCCATCATACAAATGCAGGAGACACCCACCACCCAGCCACGCCATGCAGCCAGCCCTTGTTGCTTTTGTTGTGGAGGGTAATGGCATCATGCACTGGGCCTGCAGCACGGCCTGGGAAAACCCCAGTCACAAAGCCAAGGTCACAGTCCCTCTCGAGAAGAAGCTCCGAGTCCCCACTCACATTTTATCAGCTGGCAGAGCGACATTCATTTTCTACAATGGGAGAGAGAAGAGGCTATTGAATGCCAGCTCTTGTGTCTTTTATATGGAAATGATTGAGATGCTCTGCTTTCTTTGAAGCGTTTTCTGTTGCAGTACCTTGAATGTCTTCTCTGTCAGTTACTGAATAGGTGATGTCTAGCTTGTCTTTTTTCTCTAAACCAAGTCCTGCAGGCTTCCATTTATGCGCAACATATATCAATCCTCCAACATCAGTTGGGGAAACAGATGATAGAAACAACCCTTCCTTAAACAAAGGCATTTTCATTTTGTCTTAAGCATGCATCCTGGCATGATGTTGGTAACAGCAATTATCTCTGTGAAAGAAAAAAAATCATCTTATTACAAGAATAAACGACAGACTCTTAGTTGGCTTGGTTCCAGGTCATTAGAGTAGATTCTTCCTTGAGAGAGCAGGAACTAGAGTCAAACTCCAGTTCCACCTCTTATGCAAATAGCAGGCTATTGAATGGGATTCAGTTGTTAACTTCCAGTTTCCTCATCTAAACTAGGATCTTGATAAGAATGCTTCTCTGTGAATAAAGTTCAAATGAGGATTCAATGAGAGTGTCTGGAACATAGACGGATCAATACACATTAGCTATTCTGATCGCTCTTTTTTTAAAAGTTATACAAAACTTCACCTTTATCTTTCTTTCAGTTATGTGTTGTACTTTCTTTCAGTTATGTATTGTACAGTGATGTGAGGTACTTTGTGATGCTTAATTTATATTTGCCTTATTCAGCCATTGCTTTTGTTGAAAAAGTGTCCCAACTATAAAATCATGGCCTCACTCCTTACTGAAGGTATGGGTCTGTTTGTGGGGTTTGTGCTGTGGCTCTGTCTGTGGGGTTTGTGCTGTGGCTCTGTCTGTGGGGTTTGTGCTATTCACAATGAAGTAGGAACCTTAGGAGGTACCATCATATGGCAAAACTTCTAATTATCTGGAGAAATGGTTTTGATTTCTAACTATGTAACTAAAATGTTTCCAAGATATATCAGTTTATTTATAGTCCTTAATATGTATAGTATCCTCGAGCTGGTTGAAAACACACACACACACACACACAGCTGAATTTAAACCCAGTGCCTACAATGTATCAGTTGTGTGACTTCAGGCTGCAGCCTCTGTGCATTAGTCTCCTTGCCTACCAAGCGAGAAATCAAAAGTTTATTCTGGTTTTAAATGGCATCATGATGAGCTGTTTAGTATTCTGTAGTACCAACGTTCAAACATCAGCTCTCGCTGCAAAATATTAAGAGATAAATTTAGAAAGTATTGGGGATTATATCCATGACTAAAAATGTATACACAACAAAACAATGTTGCTTTTGCATGAATTTTTGGTAGCAATTCTGAGAATCCAGACGCTTTTAATATAAAATGATAATGATGGGGAAACCATACGCCTTTTTTCAATGACAGTCAAGTCTTTCTAATAATGAAATTAGCGAACCAGGACACTGGCCACGAGAAAAGGCCCGCACGTCAGAACCGTGGCAGCTCTGAGAACGGCGTCCGCCTTCATCCTCTGTTTGAATGGAAGGAGCGTCTCTTCGCTCTGGCCTCCCTCCCATCTCCTGGGCTGGAGTCAGTCCTGAAGGAGCAGCCCACCACCCCTCTTTGTTCTAGGCAGGCTCCCCGGCACAGCACTGACGTGCTGGAAGGCAGAAAACCAGAGCTCTTCTCTCTGATCCTTGTCACCAGGAACGCACGCAGAGGAGCACGCTTCACTCAGAAAGGCTTGGTTCCTAAGAGCTGTGTTCTCTCAATTCTGAAGAATTCAGTTCCTCATCAAACACCTTCCGTTTCAAGGGGACCTGAGTTCCAGCACCACTAGCAAGCATGGAGAGGACCTTAAATTGAGAATTCAGAAGTGAGGACAGCAAACTCACTCTCCTGGGTTGGAGACAAGCTAGATCGCGGTAAAATGCGGCCCACATGACAGTCACTCCTGTCATCCAGAGCAAAGGGGTGGGCCTTAAAAACACCCCTGAATCTGCCCTATCATAAGGATAACGTTTGGTTCTCAGGGAGCTTCGCTTAGAGAGTATCCCTGAAATGAGAATGACGCTGGAAGAACCCCCGTCCTTAGGACGGAGGCCAGCTGGAGGTGGAGGGCCCAGCAGTGTTCAGATACCTGGACTGCTCCAGAACCCTAAGGCGAGGTGGCGCAGATGGCGAAGCTCGGACTACAAGTCACAAGTTGACAGTTGAAATCCCCCCAGAATTGCCTCAAAAACAAGCCAGCCCTCTCTCTTCCCACCTCTGAAGCAGTGACGACCGGCACCCAAGACCCTGCAGCTGTTTCTCGTCCTCTTCATCTAGTTGAAGTGAACTTGTAAGCCACTGAAGACCCCAGGTCTGGTTCCCTTCCACCTTTCCGCCCTTTCTTCAGCCACTCAGACCAATATTTAAGGAGTAAGGAACCTGGAGGGGCTCTTCGTTTATTTGTTTGTTTGTTTGTTTGAGGCTGTGAGCCCTTACACTCTATTCTAGATAGCTCCACAACCCTTCTCAACAAGTAAAATCAGTAACACCATCCCTGTTAAATGCCCCATAAATCAGTAACACCATCCCCGTTAAATGCCCTATGTGGTTCTCTTTCTTTTCTTTGCCCTCCCATCCTTTCTCCAACTTTCTATAATTTCCTACTCCTCCCCTTCCCTGCCCCTGGCCTCTGGGTAGTCTTCAAAGTCTTTTTGGTGTAAAAACCATATTTCTTTTTCTTTCCATCATAGTAGTGTCATTAAATACTTATCTTTACAAGATTGACTGAATTTGTTAAGCATAATGTTCTCTAGTTTTATGAATGTCTTATCCGTGTACGAAAGTTGTCATTGTTTTTTATTGATGCACAAAATATTCTGTTGTAGGAATGTACCGGAGTTTGTTTAATACATTCCTCTATAGTAGGAGTTCTGGGTTGTGTCGATGCTTTAGCTATTATGGGAATTGCTGCAATAAGTGTAAGTGTGCATATGTCTGTGTTTGCATTGTCTTCTTTGTTTCTTTGGGGGAAATACCCCCAGGAGAGAGATGATTGCTGCATCACAAGGTACTTGTATTAACACTTGTTTAAGGAAGTGCCACACTCATTGCCATGGTGGCTGGACAATTCTACAGTCCCCCCAGTAATGAAAGAGTGTTCCAATCTCTCCGCATCCTCTCCAGAATGTATTAGATTTTGTTTCATTGAATTTTCTTAAAAGTGTCAGTGTGTGGTGGTATTTCATTGTTCCTTTGATTTGTATTTCTCTTATTGTTAATGAATGCTAACATTTCTTCATATGGCTGTTAGCCACCTGGATTTTATCTTTGGTAAATCTTCTATTCATGTCTTGTGCCCATTTTTTAATTGGGTTATTTGTAATTTTCTTGTTAAGATGTTGTGGTTTCCTATAGATTTTGGAGATTAGCCCTTCATTCATGTCGTTATGAAGTACATGTTCTCACTCTGTACATTCGCTCTTAATTCGTTTGTCAAAGTCGATTGAGTTGCGTGTCATTTTTTTTTAGAAGGTTCCCGGTCCTTTATTTTGTCTCCGAGAGTATGAATATTTTTTCATAGTGTTTGGTAGTGTGTGTATGTCTTGTATCAGGACCCTTAAGTTTGTCCCTATTTTTTCATTGATGGTCTTTATGGTTATGTGGCTTATATTTGGATCTTTGATCCATCTGGACTTTGGTTTTGGACATTATGTGAGGTGCGGGTCCTGTTTCACTCTTTTACAGGTGAAGATACAGTTTATCCAGCATCATTTGTTGAAAAGGCCATTTCTTCCCCCCACTTAATGTGTTCTTTATCAAACATTCAGTGTCTTTGAGTACTTGGTTGTATTTCTGGTTCTCAATTCTAATCTGCTGGCCTTCACATCGTCTCTATCATTGTGGCAGCTTCGGGCTGCCGTGATTACCGTGGCTCCTGCAGCCTTGCACATATTGACTTACAGAGGTTTTCTGAGCTTAACTATCTGAGTCATGGAGTTTGGGGAGTATTTGCAGAGAGAAAATCCTAATTTTAGTAAAATGCTAAACTGTCTAGTTGGAGGCCACAAGTCACTGTCATTTGGATGTTAAAGGAGATTTAACTTTATTTTGTGCCCTAAAATTGGCAAAGGAAGACATACCAATTATATTCTTAGTGCTTGGACTTTGTTTTCTGACAATAATGCATAACCCTGCTTTCCACCTTTACTGTGTCCATTCGGAAACTGAATCACATAATGAGTATTTTCCAAGCAGCCCCGAAGTACAACACACTGCTCCAAGGAATCTCTCCCTCTGCTCATTCAGAAGCCGGCAATTTGCTGACAATTTTTCTCTTTTTTGTTTTATTGTTGCTGTAACCCATGTACAACAAAATAAAGCACTTCTAGGCCTATACCCTCTCCTTGAGATCATAAAATTTTTATTTGTTGCATTTTGGAAGTAGATAGCTAGGCCCTTCTCCAGGGTCAGTTTTAGTCTACAGCCTCTGCTGGAATTTGTTCAGCATCAAAGCAACATGCATAACTCAACTGGTAGACAGGTGGTTGCGGCACATGAAGTACTTGGCTGGTTGTCCCACCATCACCAGTTGCCTAAAAACTTACATCTGTTTATATATTAAGTATTAAGGTAGCAGACAGGCATTGGCCTCTGCTCAAGTCCTCCCTCAATGCAAGAACATTTGTTCTAATAATATGGCGTTCTGTGGTGCTCACCTTCCCAACACGATTGCTGAAGACAAAATAAATGCATAAGCGAAGAAAGCTGATGGTGCCAATCTATCAAAAGATATAGCGTCTGAGGTCTAAAAGGCTTGAAGTTAAACAAACACCCATCTAGCAGGGAAGCAACAAAGTTCACATGGAAGAAGCACATGTGATCGTAAGGTGTCGATGAGAACAGGTGTCAGGCATCAGAAGACCCCAAAGAAGCAATCAAACCCATGCAAACAATGAAACAAGGGGGTCAGAATGGAGACCCAACTTCCATCTGCAGACAATTGGACATTCCCTCACAGAAGGGTCACAAGAAAGGGATGAGTCAACAGGGTGCAGTATAGCACCCATGAAACACAGCATTCCTCTAGTTCTTTAATGCTTCTTGGCCGCTGTTATCATGACCCCAGTTCTACCTTACAAATCCGGCTACACAGGCGCATGTACACTAGTACAGATAAGAGTTCTCAACACACGAATCCAGGACAGATGAACCCCTCAGGAACAATAATGGGAGTAGTGATACCATGAGACTAGGGGGCAGTTGGGAGGGAGAAAGGAAGAACCGATCATAATGATCGATGTATACACACACACACACACACACACACACACACACACACACACATACACACACACACATACACACACACACACACACACCAGGGGGACAAGCAACAGAAATGTGGGTGAAGGGAGACGGTGCAAGATATTATAATAATGTATAATTTATCAAGGGTTCCAAGCGTGGGAGTGGGGAGGAGGGAAGGATACCAAGGGCTCAAGTAGAAAGAAAATGTTTTAGAAATGATGGCAACGTATGCACAAATGTGCTTGATACAATTGATGTATGGATTGTTACAAGAACTGTAAGAGCCCCCAATAAAAGGATCTATCAAAAAACAAACAAGCTTATGGGCATGGAATCCGTTTCAACCCATACTCCCCTTATAGCAAAGGATCGAACTGCCTCTGTGGATTTCTGAGACTGCAACTCTTAGTAAGTGTAGAAAGCCTCTTTTTTATCCTAAGGAGAGCCTGGTGGTTTTAAACTACCAATGTTGTTAGCATCCCAACACACAACCTACTATGCTACCACAGCTCCTAGGTGTCACAAGATACAAATCTCCAGGGAAGGACCAGGCAGGCCAATGGATATTTTAATAGGGAGTAACAAGTGTGAGAGATAAAATTAAACTACAAAGGAGGAACTGATGAACCCTAGCTGTAGAGGTCTGGCAGAGCGTCTCAGGGCTGAAACTACAGAAAGACCAAAAAACTCAAACTCACTAACAAGTCCTTTCCAACTCATAGTGACCCTTAGGGCAGAATGGAACTTCCCTGGTGAGTTTCTAAGACTGTCAAGCTTTATGGGGCCAGAAAGCCTCATCTTCCTCACTAGGGATTTGTGGTTTCAATAACTAACCTTTGGCTAACAACGCACCTTAGAACCCACTATGCACCAGGGGCCCTTTGCACGAAAGCAGGATGAGCGCTAACCATACTGAAGGCGGAGGACGCACTGAGGCAGGGTAATAGCACACGCACAGGCAGCGTGTTCGAGCTGTGTTAGCGTGTTCTCACATACATGTGAGTAAAATGATATAGGGGCAAGGGGGTGGGAGAACAGGCATGCTGGTGCTTTTAAAAGTGATCCCTTCTTCATTATCTCGAAAGATTTGTGCATGACATGATTGTTGTTAACAATCATAATGAAAAAAGCAGTAGGCAGCATAAACATCAATGGTCAGGTAGACAAAATCAGCGAGGAGTCGCAGGATCATGCTCTGCAATCCCCTCATTTCCCTTCCCCTGGCTTCTTCCCCTCACTCCAGCCTGCTTCTGGCGCAGGGAGGTTGCTAATGAGGAGTCCTTGCTGGTGGAGTGGAGCACATGGAGACCCATCCTGACACCTACGTGTTCCACGGGTTTTTGAGTTCACTGAAAGAAGTTCCTATTTGTAGCGTTGTTCTACAATCTGGAGGCAAAACCAACACTTACATGTAGATGAAGCCTCTGGTAAATTCCCCTCTGTCTATAGTGACGGGTTGTGTGGAGCCTTGTTATCAGACAGAGATTATTGTAGAGAAGAGTATAGTAGATAGAGTCAGATTAAAATGTAACATCTCATTTGATTCCCCGTCTGACCCATTTAAATGTTGCATCAGTTAAAAACAATGAATGAAAATCCACATGATTAAGCTTCCAGTGAATCCCCTCTGAGCATGGACCAGGGTTGTGAATATCTTTGCCGTCGGGCGTAATGCTTTGGAAAGGGGAGGATGGCAGAGGTAGTAGCTAGGTTAAAATTTAACACCTCACCATTTGATCTTCTTTGTGAGTTATTTTAAAGTTGCTGTCATTGTTTATATTTTCTGCTTCCTTTCCTTTGAGGGTTTTCTATATTTTGTTTTGTTATTGTTGTTAGCTCTTTTATTAATCTTGTTTTTGTAAGTTTCTCAGTATATTAAATTTAGGATGGGTGAATCTGTAGACCCAGTCCATAGATTAATAGTTTCTTGGGGTCTGGCAAAGGAGGTTGGGGGACACAGGGCACTAATAACAAAAAGGATAAGGAAGAGGAAAATATTCTAAAATTGATTGTGATAATGATGGTATAACTCTTCTTGATATGATTGAACCATTGAATTGTATGATCTGTGGATCATATCCCAATACACATTTTAAAAAATATATCTTTTCAAAGACTGAGTAATCATTTCATTTGGGATGGTTGGAGAAAGTAGTGTTCCACAAGGTACAGCGGAGAGAGGGACCGGGACAGGAACAGAGCAGGTCCAAGCTCTGGATGAGTCCAGAACAGAGGGGAAGAATTGAGATAGGCCACCGCCTTCCCTGGACTTGAGTCTCCTCAGGTGTACATAATCTAGAATTTAGGATGCACCTGTGATGTCCTTCAAATGAGGGGGATAAGGACAAAAGAAATATCTTAATTTTAGGTTGTTTTATTTTGCAGTTACTTCCATTCCAGAAATGATTATAAATACAGATCTGGTTATAAATACAAATAGGGCAGAATGTTTTAATGGCAAAGATGTAAATCGATTAACACATAGCTATCCCTCGTCCTTCTAGTAGAAAGGGAGTACGCCCAACCCTTTTTTTCACGTCCCTTCTTCAGCAGAGAACTGTAAGGTCTAGTTCTATTGGAACATTGATTTCAGTGAGCAAATGATACAAAATGTTGGATTATCTCACACCAACATGCTTTAAAAAATGTTTATGTATGTAATAAAATATATAAAGCAACAGAAATGTTCACCATCCCTTATCCTATTAAGGGTGTGTCTATAGAGAAACACAGATAAAATGAGCAATCTTAATGTAATGTTCCTTTTGCAATGACAAAATTAATATTTACTGACTAAAACATCAGCACACATCGTTCGATTGTTCCATGCAAACAGAACATCTGGTAGTTAAAAGCAGGCAAAAATCCAAGTGGATTTTTTTTCTCTTAGAAGTTATGCATATTTTGGGTAGGGGGACAGATTTATTGTGATAAGGTATATATAATCTAATCAAGTCATCTTCAGGGTTGAGTTTAGTGAACTTTGACAAACACATACCCACACGTATTCAGCATGACAATCAAGACGTGAAATATTTCTAGTATCGCAGAAATATTTCCTTGTCTCTTACCATTCAATCTACAATCCCACTATCAGCCATAAAAATCCAGATATGCTTTCATCACTATCTTTGTACCTTGGTAAAAATTTCATATAAACAGAACCGTACCAAACGGAACCTTCCTATTAAGCTTCCTTCTTTGAGCACGCTGTTTTTAAATGCTACAGGTTGTTTGCCCGTGCCCCTGTTTTTCTTCATTTTGATTGTTGAGCAGTATTTCACTGGGCAGCCATACCAATTTTGTTGATCTATTCACCAGATATACTACCAGTTTAGAGCTATTATGAATAATTCTTCTACAGACATTTATGTACAAATCTATGTATGGACATAAGCTTTCATTTCTCTTGGGTAGATATCTTGGAGTAGAAAGTATGATTGGTGTCTGTTTAACTTTTTCTAAAAATATGTGATATTTCCAAGTGGCTGGTGGTGTAGTGGTTACACATTGCACTGCTAACCACCAGGCCAACAGTTTGAAGCAACCAGCTGCTCCCTGGGAAAACAATGAGGCTTTCTACTCCTGCAAAGAGATCCATTCTTGGAAACTCACAGGGGCAGTTCTACCCTATCCTACTCTGTCATAGATAGGGTCACTATGAGTTGGAATTTTCTCAATGGCAGTAAGGATATTTTACATTCCTGAATTGACTGTCAGTTCAGTACATCATTTTAATTGCATAGATTATTTCTGTGTTGCCACAAATAAAATTCCATATTTGAAGGTATGCTCTGCATTGTGAAATTACACACACACACACACACACACGCACACACACACACACTGCAGAGAAGCCAATAATATAATGGATTTAGTAAATGAGTATAAAAGATGATTTTTACTCACGTGACTAACATCCTTTTCAGCGTGAGCCCTAGAGCACAGAGGACAACCTCCTGGACAAACAAATCAGTCAATAGATCTGCATGAAAATGGAAGATTACCTGGAGCAGTATGATCCCAAGTGACCCATAAAATGGAGCCGGAGAAGGAGCTATCTTTTCAAGACGAGAGAAGCAAAAGCAAGTTCCAAAGACTCTTCCCTCAGGAGAAAACACATACTAAAAACACATTTCACAATTTCTGGAAATGCATGACTAACTCATTTCAGCCTGAAATAAACCTTGCTCGCAGACTTTGGGAGATGTAGAAAAAGAATGTTGCTCTGACAAGCAATCCCCTCAAAGCATTAACCAGAGAATGCAGTCCGTCTGTTGTCTAATAATCATAGTGGTTTCAACCACAATTCTTCATACCACTTTTGTTCCTTAGCCTCGGACAAGGTTTCAAAATGGGGAGCCTCAAGTCAAGCCCCTGTAAGTTTGTAAGAGATTTCCAAAGCTCTGCATCTTCTAAATCAATCTGCGTGATTGATTTTACACAAGACACAATAAAGAGCTAGACGGGACTAGTAAACAAGGGTGAAATAGACACTTTTTAAAAACGAATTCACAAATCTAACACCCTATCTCATTCCTTTACCCCACCCCAATCCTGGCCAGTCAGTCTGTTAAAATGCACATCTGCTTGTGAAGCTTTGAAAAGCAGTCTTTCCTAGACTAATAGTAATATGTGCTAATAAAAATTACTTTTACTAATAAGGGGGGGATTAGGATTATCCAAATATACCCATTTTATTCAGGAGCAAAGAGATATTTGTTTGTTTTAGTATCATTTAAAGGGTGATTTAAGAACTATCAGGACATACAATAAATCACAATCATTAGAATATGCCATCAGCACAGAAACTGAGAGACTACTGGCACTATTTACGATACATTTCCCAGTCTCCCTTGCAGTTAGGTATGACCATAATCTGAGCCCTGACATATCCTGGATCATGGAAATATTGTGTGCCACCTCCAGGTTTGTCCCATAAAATCCTCCCATGCCAGGCCCTCCGTGCTCGTTGCCACTCCTGGCTCCCTGGCTCCCTTGGTAGTGATGATGGCTTCAAGGCCACTTAGAAGCATCGTATTTGAAGATGAAAAAGCGGCAAGCTGGATCCTGTATCTCTGCGTCACTTGTTTGTGGCAGACAACTCCGGAAGTCACTCCCCCAGAAAACCCCCGCCCTGTCTGTCAGTTGAAAAGGAAGGGTCTTTGATTGTGTTACGTCATGGAAATTGGGGGCCGGGACAACTTTGGCGTCCCAGAGAGTGCAATGGTTGACATGCTCCATTGCTAACCAAAAGGCTGGAGCTACATTTTCACCAGCGGTGTCTTGGAAGAAAGGCCTATCAGTCTACTTCTAACATATCAGTTAGCGACAACCCTTTGGAGCGCAGTTATATTCTGGAAAACAGGAGATCACCATGTGATTCAACATGCGTCTTTCAGCAGCCACTTTTCCTTAGAGTGGTGAGTGCTGTCGCAGCTATAAAGGTGAAAATTCCACTTATCGTAGGTTAGTACATTAATTTTGATTATGAAATTCTCCAGCCATTCAGGAGAAGTAAAATTAGACCTTTTCCTTATATCACATAGGGAGCCCCGTGGCCTAGTGGGTTATGGATTAAGAAACTCTATCCTTAGCATTTGGCCACCGATGGACCTGACTGAGCTCCATAGTCATGAAGATTGTCTGTGGGTTCTGCAAGGCCATTGCTACACATGGTTGAACCCGGCAGAGAAGCAGAGTGCCCTGGGAGGCATGGCTGGTGTCGGAAAGATGGAGGGTGGAGTTATGGCGGGACTTTCCCTTGTGGTAATCCGTCTTGGGCTGATGTGGCAATGGGTTACACATCGGGCTGCTGGCCACGCCGTCAGCAGATTGAAACCACTAGACACTGACCAGGAGAAAGATGGGGCTTTCCACTCCCATAAAGTTTACAGTCTAAGACACTCACGAGGCACTTCTAATCTGTCTTACAAGGTCACTGGGATGGAAAAATGGCAATGAGTTTAGCGTGGGGGTTGAAAAGCCCACCAAATGATTAGGTGGGATCGTGCAAAGAGGGGGTGTGAGACACTACTAGAAGGGATTGGCCAGGCTTTACAATTCTCTGCATGTGAGTGAGCCAGGAAGCAGGGAATCCCTCAAGTATCATGGAAGAAAAGCCACCAATGGAGCAAGTGGTGGCCCCTCCCTGAAGTGTTGGAGCCAGCAGAGGCCACGACACCAAGACCACGAGACAGCGCAGAGGAGCCACAAGAAACCACGAGGCAAAGCAGATGATGGGATGTCTGACCCATGGGATGAGGCTGAAGCCAAGGGACCATGGCTGAGAGGCTAATGAACAACAGAGAGAGATGGAAGCCAGCCTGGCTGAAGAAAAAAACACGGTGGACAGAAAAACTGTATCCTTAGCATTTTGTAACCTATTCCCTAATCAACCCCCATAGTCATGAGTATTGTCTGTGAGTTCTGTGTGGCCATTGCACCAAATGATTGAAGCCAGCAGAGAAGCCGAGAGCCGGGGAGGAGGGGCTGGTGTCAGGATGGGGTAACGACGGGTGGAGGGGGAGGCATGTCTGACCGCTGCCGCGTGGTGCTAGGTGTTAGGCTGGTGTGGAGTTGGATTCTCCTCCCTACGGAAGCAGTTGGAGGTCTGATGTTACCCCTCCGCTTTTCTTCACATAAAAAAAGTATCACACACACACACACACACACACACACACACACACACACATACACCGCAGCTGGTAAGCAGTGATAGGGAATGAGAGCAAACAGCTTCCTCTCCAATCCATGCTCTTAGAAACCCACATTTCCAGTTTATCTACTTGAGGTGGACATGGGGACAGAGGGCTGGAGGGCAGAGTGAGGGGAGTGAAGGAAGATAAGTAAAAACATTTGCATGATTGTCCATATAACAAAAAGTATAATAACAATCAAGGCCCCATCTGGAGAGGAACGGACAAACTCTGGTGTATACCCACCATGGAATATATTACATCTTTAAAAACCAATGGCGAATCTGTCAATCACCTCATGGTATGGACAACCTTGGAGGGCAGCATGCTCTGCAAAGTTCATCCATCTTGTAAAGGTAAATGTTTCAGGACATGATCAAGAAAGAGAAGAAATGGTCTTCACACCAAAGGAAAGGCTTGGAAGAGCACAGCGGGCCAGGGAGTGTTGGGAGGGAGGGGCAAAGAGGGGGGGATAAGAAGGTAATATCAGGTAAAGACAAAGGAAGCAGAATCAAGAAGCGCAGACACGGGGGTGCCTGGGACACTGTCACTGTTTTGATGAGATGACGTGTGCGACTCCATATAGTGTGTTTTCCTTTCTATGTGTGATCCTCAACAAATAAAAAGGAAAAGTTATAATGAAGGTTTTTGTTTGTTTGTTTGTTTGTCTGGTTTTTTAAGAGACAAGGGTAGTAGCCTTAGAGGCCCTCTGGGTTTCTTGTCCATCAGATCTACACACTGGTCTGCATGGTTCTAAAAGGAGGAAACGCAAAATTGAAACTTGCTATATTTATTGGTGACACACAGCTAGATTCAATAATAACAACAGAAAGAAGAAAGGAGTGATATACATTTCATTATATGACATTGTACATTGATAAAATTATAATGTGTGTAAAACCATTTGAAAGCTAAAAATACATATAAAGCATTATAACAAAATAAATTTGAAATTTTTATTAATTGGCTTACCCAACACAAAAACAAAGTTGTTTTACTTCTAACTAACTCAGAATATTTTCTACTCATATTGCTATTTTATTAATTTAGCAAATATTTAATGAGCATCTACTATTTACCGGGCTACCAACCAGATGCTGCTGAGACAGCAGTGAGTAAGTAGGACATGACCTCCCTCTTCAGAGTGTTAAAAGTAGTGGGAAGTAAATATCAACAAATTTGCCACATGATGAAGGTGCATGGCCCTCTTCATACTTATATAATTCCAGTAAAAGAGCCACAATTTGCTTTCAAGATGGAATTTAAAAATAATAAAATACACAGTGATACGTGCAAATCAACTATGCCAATCAGTCACATTAACCTTTTTCAATGCCTTCTAGTGAACTTTATAATGTGTCTGGGTATAGGGGATTCTTGACATATGGATTCAAAACCAAACCACACTCACTTCCATTGAGTAGATTCTAAATCCATAGTGACCCGATATAGGAGTTCTGAGCCCGGAAGCACACATCCCACCCAAGGTGTGGCTGGCTGGATTGAACTGCCAACCTTGTGGTTAACTATCCAATACCTGCCTAACAG
Source organism: Tenrec ecaudatus (assembly GCF_050624435.1). NCBI lineage: Eukaryota > Metazoa > Chordata > Mammalia > Afrosoricida > Tenrecidae > Tenrec > Tenrec ecaudatus. Next base: position 68,031,677 of record NC_134535.1, read on the forward strand.
TGCCACCATGGCTCCTTATATAGATTGAAAACCCAAACCCCTTTGCCATCAAGTCCATTCTAACTCATAGCAATGCGATAGGACAGAGTAGATGGTCTCTGTGGGGTTTCCGAGGATGCAACCCGGTACAAGAGTGGAGGGCCTCCTCTTTCTGCAGTGGAACAGCTGATGAGTCCCAGCTGCTGGCCTGGGGGCCGGTCCCCCGCGCTTCACTTCTCCTCCAAGACTTCTCTTACACAGGCTCGCGTGATCATATAATCTGAGCCACAGGGAATTAAAAGGAGAAGCAGCCAATGTTTGCTTTGCAGGCCTGTTTGTGAGGGCTACGATTCAATGCATGGTCAGGGTTTTGACTATAGCAGAAGAAAGAAATCATATGCATCCTTTCATCCAGGACTTAAGTTGCCAAGGTTTGGATTTGTACACCGGTTCTAAATTCCCCAGTGGACGAGCCCATGCTGATTCCATTTGGAGAGTGACTTCGTTCCATTCATTCTTCAGTATTCACCCGGAGATGGGCGGAGACTTTTCTCAGAATTACGCTTCAAATTACTTTGTACATGAAAGCCTACGATATTAACAAGGGCCTCAGAATATTAAATGCTGGGCTCACAAAAATTGCCTCAATTAGAGAATCCCTTTGTAGAAGACAAAATGTGCCAAGAAAGGAAGCGCTTGATTATCGGTGACTCGCTGGAACAAACTGTGCTGCTGTTTGTCCCCATTTCACAAATTACCTTAGAAATAGGCATGGAACAATGTGCTCGAGTTGTTTTTGCTGTGAAAGTGCATGAGGCAAAAATCAGGTCTGTAAGCGGCTCCCTACAAACCAGTCAGCGCTGAGGCAGGCGGCTGAGACCCAGCGGCCGAGCACAGTCCCCCTCAGGCTCACAGTGGCCCAAGCACAGGGACTGACGGGGAGGACTCAGTATTTCTTGAAGGGAAGGACGAAGGAAGGAAAGTAGAAAACACAAACACCACTGCCACGGAGTCTACTCTGAGCCACAGTGACCTTATACAGGGGTCCCGGGGCCGTACGTCTTTACAGGAGCAGGCATGTCCTCTTTCTCCCATCTTTTCAGTCGGCAGCCCAACGGTTACCCAAGAGCACCGCCAGGAAGGTGGAAAGTGGAAGGACTTGCTCCCCATCTCGGCTCAAGCCAGTCACACTGATTGCTAACGTTTGGTTCCTATCTCAGGACTTTGAGTTTACTGAACTCCCCCCCTCCCCCCAGGTGTTCACCCATGTTTTACTTTGTACAAAGATGTATTCCTGGTCGTCCTACCCACAGGATCCAAGCCTCTTTCTCTTGTACCTTGTTCTTTTTCCTTCAGCATGCACCACTGGCTGACGGTCTCTTCTTCATTTGTTTCCTTTGTTTCCTGCATATCTCCCTCTGGAGCTCGGTCGCGCACTTGTCTGCTGGACTCGGTCACGCAGGGCACTTGTCTGCTGGGATGCACAGGCATATCCCCAATGTCTAGTACCATGGCCTAGCACAGCGGGTCTCAACCTGTGGGTCACAACCCCTTTGGTTAACAACTAGGAAGTAGCGATGAAAATAATTTTATGGTTGGGGGTCCCGACAACATGAGGAACTATGTGAAAGATGGAGAACAACTGCCTTAGAAGATTATTAGATGAATAGATCACTCTGGCTCCTCCTACTTGCTCTGTACATTTTAACTCCAGCTGCTAATTATTTTTTTTGCTCCAATGCATTATTTTTTATTTAGCACCCAATTTGCATCCAGGTTTAGACACCAAAGGAACATTAAGAGGAAATTCTTCCTCAAAAGAGTCACCCTGGCTTTCTTTGCCTGGCAGTGGCTGCTGCATTACCACTGTGGTCAAGCCACTTACAGGCCTCAGTGCATCCATTTCCTCGCCTCACATTTGGGAGTAATGGCTATTATGAGGATTCATGTGATAATGTTTCGGTAATGCTGCCAGGTGCCATATAATTTGTTTTAATAAATAAAATACTATTTTCTTGCCTTCCTCTTGCCATCTGTCTCAAACTCCACGTCCAGGGTTTCATCTTCTTCCTCTGACAAGTTGCAGAAAATCTCTCCCACCATGTAATTGCTGTTTGATGGACCCTGGAAAGCCATCTCTGTTTTGTAAGCATAGCTTCCCCCTTGTAGGCCTGAATCTGATGGCAGCGATGATGTTGGTACACAGGATGACCATGGCTCTGACATCCTGTTCCTTCAGGTGCCATTAACCGTGAGAATCATCAGGTACCAGCCACACCTTGGTCATGGAAGCTAATTGGATTCTAACCATTAAAACAAGCAATTATGCAAACACTCTTTATGACTTCGCTGTTCTCAATATTTTTTACCATTTAGGGAATATTTTATGGGAGCATAGAAATATTTCTAAGTGTGTTTACTGAAGCAATGCCCCCACAGATTTTACACCCTAGACTCTCTGTCACCCGCACATCATTTGCTTATTTAAGAGCAGAAAGGTTTACAGTTGCTAGAAATTCCAATAACCTCTTAGTCACTGTACTCACAGTAACTGCAGGCAGAGACTGTCAATGAGAATGCAAAAGCTGATTTGTCATGTGCAATAGCCTAAGATTTCTCAGGCCGTTTACAGAATAATAACAAGCTTATCACCATCTTCTACAAGGAGAAGGGTGAAGTTGTCATCTGTCAGCTGATATGTCCTAGAACCGATATCCAGAATGCTGTACACCTTTTTTGGTTTCCAGCAAATATACTTTGGACCCTTTGTTTCTCCAATATGCCTGACTCAGAATCCCTCAAATACGTTATTTTTCCTGCCTAGAATTCTTTTCATCCAAATCTTTGAAAGTTTAATTCCTGCTCACCTATAAATATGACTACTAAGGCTCCTGGAATATCAAGACCACATCAATCAGTTAAGAAGTCTTGGCTACAAAAAAAAACAAAAACAACCAGATTAAATACCCAATGAAATGTCTCTTTCCACCACTTGTCAGTGAGTTTGTCCTACTGTGGTGGTTTGTGTGTTGCTATGAGGCTGGGAGCTGTGTCACTGGTATTTCAGATGCCAACAGGGTGGCTCAAAGAGAGCAGGTTTCCGTGGAGCTTCCAGATGAAGAACAGACAATGAAGATGGACGAGGCTGTCCACTTCAGAAGAATTCGTCACTGAAATCCTTCTGGATAGCATCGAAACACTGGCAGGTCCTGAAAGCCTCAGCCGGGGTAGGGCCCAGTATAGCTTCCTTCTATTGCTCCGAGCTCTGCTAGAAGTTGGAACCGACTCCACAGACCCTGGCAAGCAAATGGATTCTTGACAATAAAAATTCTTTTTCCGCACTCAAACAAGAATCCCTTAGGTGTGTCCTTCTGGATTGACTCAGAAGCGCAACACTGTATTAGAGCTCTGAGTAGGATTTGCCATTTTCGTGACTTCCCTTCGTGATCACAGGATGACTGCCATGACACTAGCGTCATGTCCTCCCGTGCCCTATTGAAAGAAGGAACATGGGGGTCAGGGAAGGAAAGAGTTCCCCAAAGTGTCCCTGTATCCACAGACAGCCTCTCAGAGACCACTGAACAGAACATAGTCATATGTCCCTACCCTACCTGTTGGGAGAGTGGGACAATTGGGACAGTTTCATTTGAGGATTTTGTTGGGATAAAAGCAATTGAATAGGCAATCAACAGTGATTACCGCATTCTTATGTGTTCTTGCTATTCATACTTTTTATAATGTGCTCACATTCACTGCCATTAAGTCGATTCTGACTCACAGTGATCTTGGAGGACAGGGTAGGAAGTACCCCTGTGGGTTTCCAGGACTGCTACTCTTTATGGGATAGAAAGCCTCATCTTTCTTCCACAGATGTTGTGGTTAACAGCCCAACAGGTAACTTGTGTTAGGAGGGGTTGACAAGAGAAGCAAATCCAATGACACTCATAGGTGTAATAAAGAGCTTTATATCAAGAAGCAATTGTATATCAAAAAATATCCCAGCCCAGTCCAACTCCAGACCATAAGTCCAATACTAGTCCATAAGTCCCTCCTCAGATTTATGCAGTTATATGCAATGATGCAGAATACAAGAAGCTCACAGGCCAGTAGGTGCAAAGTCTGGGGGATCTAAGGGCAGCAAAGACATCTCCAAGACTCTGGCAGCAACCAGGGTCAGAAGGTGAACACAGAGAGAGAGGGAGAAGTTCCAGGGCCTGCCTTGTGAGAAAACCACGCCCACAAGGAGGCTTCATCAGGCTTTGATCTGATTGACAGGTTGTATATCACCCCTACATGTTTATATATCTCCATATTGATGTGAAATTATGTAACTACCTTGTCAACTTGACACTTTTAAACAACTCTAGCCATACATAGTTTTAAAACAAAGACTATAATAAAATCGTATTTGTGCCAAACAGGATAAAACCAAAGTGTATACAACTGAAAATGTACACAACTAAAATTGTGCCAGCCCAATTTAAACATAACATTCTGTAAGTGAACAAAACAAAAATATTCTATGCCTTACAATTGAAGCTATGTGAACACCTACACCATAATCCTATAACCCTATCAGCATATTCTCCTACCCATGAAAGTTTATAAGCCATCCACTTTATGCCTTTATCCCCTCCCCCACTCCATTTCTACACTGCCCATTTATATCAAACCAGTGCTCTAAAGAAGTAAAATATGTTCGTGGATATGAAGAATCTTCATTCCAGTTGGAACCTTTTGAGTCTGCAACCATAAGCAAAGTCAAATCAGGAGAGGCTGTCCCTAAAGTCAGCAACAGTATAGACCAATTCACAGGCTCAGAAATCTTGTCTTCATCTGGTCAGTTCTGGTCAACTCAATGTGGGCAGCCTTTCTTAGCCGTCCACTATCTGCCTGGCCTTTCGACCATGAGCCCCTTAACAAATTCTCAACGACCCTAGCCCCTTAGGTTAGGTCATGCCATAGGCTTGGGTTTTGCACAGCTCTTTAAAGTTCAGACCCGCCAACCCTTTCTCATCTATCCTGTAGTCCCTGTGAACCAGGTCCACAGGTGGCAGTGGCCAGACTCAACCCATCCCCCTATTGCTGCATTTCCCCTACTTCTACTCAACAGGTGGATTCAACTGGTCACCTTGTGAGCATTTCAAGCCTCCCTTAAGCGTTTAGTCCTAGAGAGGGGAGTTCCTTCCTAGCTCCCAAGTTTTCCAGCTTCAGGCACAAACCACTAGCTCAAAATTCAAAAATGGCCAAATGGCTCCTTTTGCCTTTCTCCTTCAGTCTCCTAACAGCTCTTTCCACAAGGTTTTTTTTCCAATGCAAATGTCCTGAGCACTCAAGGCACTGGGTCACACTTACCTTATCTAAGCATTCTTTGCAGGCATTTCCTCCACCCATTTAAAAGAATCAATTCAATGTCTAAAGGTAGTGGGCTTACAAACTCTACTCATGCATCCCAGTAATGATTTCTATCACACAGTATATAAATAACAATAGATAGAAGAAATCAGTATAGCCCTAGTATAGTCAAATCTTAAGCATGATTCTTAAAACAGTCAAATATAATCCTTTCTTATCTAAACTATCCCATTCATATGCAATATGTCCTTAGGCCTCTAGCTGCATCAAGCCGGAGCCAAACCTTTGGTCAGCCATTTTGATTAAGCAGTATGGGATCAGAGAAGTTCAAGAGGCGATTTCACACCCTGAGCTCAAAATTTATCTTTATGACATTCATTTTCACAATTTCTTTTTTTTTTCATTTTCACAATTTCAAACAGATATAACCAAAGACAACTTTTAGGAATCAAAACCTTCACTTCCATGTCCTTTCCAGAGAATAGCCCAGTAAACTGCTTGGCCATATCTGACCTCTGGCTAGCCAAGGAAGAAAAACTACCCTAAGGCAGAGATTCGACAAGCCTCCAATTTCCATCCCCAGGATTTGTTTCTCTAGTACACCACTCCCCAAGTACCATAATGTGTTAGTCAGGGTTGACTAGAAAGACAAATCCAGTGACACTCATATATGTGTAAGAAAGAGCTTTGTATCAAGAAAATATCCCATCCCAAACCAAATCAAGTCCGTAAGTCCAACACTGGTCCATGAGTCCCTCTTGAGACTCGCACAGCCACATGCAGTGAAGTAGAATGCACTAAGATCATAGACTGGTGGTGCCAAGTCTTGTGGGTCTAATAGTGGTGAAGGCATCTCCAGGGCTCTGGCAGCAACCTGGGTCAGCCAGCCAGAAGGTAAAGGCAGGGAGAGAAAGAGGAAGTTCCCAGGACCCTCCTTGTGAGAAGACCACACCCACAAAGAGGCACCATCAGGCAGGGATGGTTTACATCACCCATACACTTTTATATATCTTCAAGTCGATGTGAAACTACCACACCACTACATTACGCAGGCTCCTCTTAAAATTAAGGTGTTATGTAATTATGCTGTTTGTAAGGTAGACTCCCTGTGAGCAGAGACTATGTTTCTAAATGTTAGGCAGCATTCTGTTATGTACTATAATGACTTGTGGTACCTTGAGCAAAACACAAGGTTCCTTGCTCATAAAGCAGGAATGAAGTGCTGCTAAGGGTTTCAACATAAAGTTTCTTCCTTTCTTCTACAAGGGCAAGCATTGCTGCAAAATCAAAGAAACTTTCATTCAACAAACTTATCAAAATGTGAAGCTACAATTTCTCAACATATCTTCCATCTAGGTCTATGCACTTTGGGAAGTGGTGTTTTCCTTGTTGTAACCCTTCTCTGCAAAATGTGGTCTCTTCCACTGACACCACGTGACAATGGCAGCTTTGGCGTCATCAGGGGAATCAGTCGTGTTCTTTTACTATCTTTTTTAAATTCGGGGGTCAGAGTAAATCTGAAGGGTTGTAGGATAGATGAGGTAAGATTTTCTAATAAAATCCTCACAGAACAATGATTAAACTATCCATACTCCTGAAGAATTCATCCCCTGGAAGAATGACAGGTGTATTGTCATGATGGGAGGGGGGGGGGGGATCCTTCAAAGCAATTGTCCGAGTTTTTTTTTTCTTACCAATTCAGTTTTTAATTTTATTAAAACTTTCTCATAATAAGGTCATGTGATCTTCTATTTCCTTTAAGGAAATCTAGGAGACATGGTGGTGTAGTCATTATGGATTTGGCTGCTAACTTCAAGGTTGACAGTTTGGAACCACTAGCTGTTCCCAAAAAGAAAGGCTTGCCTGTCTTCTAGTATCAGAGAGTTACAGTCTCAGCAACTCACAGGGGCAGTCCTACCCTGTCCTATAGGGTCCCTATGAAGCCTCACCAATTCCATGGCAGCGAGTTTGGTGTGGGATTTTATAAAGATGACACCTCTGAATGCCAAAACTCAGTGGCCATAATCTTCTGAACTGACCTCGGGGCCACAAATTGAACGGGGCCACAAATTGAACTGGCCCAGCAGATCCCCTTGGAAGCTACTGTTTGGATTGGACTTTTTTTGGAAGGTACTGGAATGAGCCCAAGACATGTATGAGAGAACTTGTCTTCTGCCATCCACTGATTGCAAACATATTTACACATTTTGTCAGGAATAAACTCATGTATGTATGAACTAGAACTTTAAGAGCACTATTTTTCACTTATCCTTGTACAGTTATTGGGTCTTTTGATACTTAACATTCTAAGAAATTTTCATTTTGTAAATGAGTGATAAAAATTGAACCCTTCGATCAGGTTTCAGGCATCAAAGAAGGAAAAAAAATCATATCATTGTGTGCTCACCTTCCAGATACAATCGCTGAAGACAAATGGCTGCATAAGCAAGTGTAGTGGAGAGAGCTGATGGTTCCCAGCTATCAATGGATATCGCATCTGGGGTCTTAAAGGCTTGAAGGTAAACAAACAGCCATCTAGCTCAGAAGCAACAAAACCCACATGGAAGAAGCACACCAGCCTGTGTGATCACGAGGTGTGGAAGGGATCAGGTATCAGGCATCAAGGAACAAAATATCATATCATTGTAAATGTGGGTGAGTGCAGAGTGGAGACCCAAAGTCAATCTGGAGGCAACTGGACACCCCCTTACAGAAGGGTCGCATGGAGGAGATGAGCCAGTCAGGGTGCAGTGTAGCAACGATGAACCATACAACTTTCCTCTAGTTCTTAAATGCCTCCTCCTCTGCACTATCATGATCCCAATTCTACCTTACAAATCCGTCTAGACCAGAGGATGTACACCGGTACAGATAGGAACTGGAAACACAGGGAATCCAGGACAGATGAACCCTTTAGGACAAGTGGTGAGAGTGGTGATACCAGGATGGTAGAGGGAGGGTGGGATAGAAAGGGGAACCGATTACAAGAATCTACATATAACCTCCTCTCTGGGGGACAGACAACAGAAAAATGGGTGAAGGTAGACGTCGGATAGTATAAGATGTGACAAGATAATAATAATTTATAAGTTATCAAGGGTTCATGAGAGAGGGAGGAGCAGGGAGGGAGGGGTAAAAAGTAGGACTCAAGTAGAAAGCAACTGTTTTGAGAATGATGAGGGCAACAAATGTAAAAATGTGCCTGACACAATGGATGTCTGGATGGATTGTGATAAGAGCTGTACGAGCCCCCAATAAAGTGATTTTAAACCAAAACAAAAAAGACAACTTAAAAAAACAACTAATAGCTAATATCATACTTAACGTTAAAGACAGATAGTTTCCTCTCTAAGTTTAAGAACAACAGTAAAGTCCATTCTTGTTAAGAAAAAAATTTAACCCTTGATCTTTATATTATGCACTTCCATGTTGAAACACAAATACACACATTGCAGTCCATTTTATTCTGATTTAGACAACCCTATAGGATAGAGTGGAACCACCTGGAGGTTTTTGAAGCAAAAAATATGTAGAGCAATAGATTGCCACACATTTCTCCTGTGCAGTGGCTGGTGGGTTCCATCTGCAGATCTTTTAGTTTGTGGCAAAATGCTGAGCGATGGTGGCGACCCCCAGCTGCCGTCGCTTCCCGAGCTGCCTGAGGGCTCCTCAAGTGCATTTCCTTCCTACGTGAAACCATCACAGTTATGCAGCTTGCACTTCCAAGCCTATGGAGGCATATGTCTTTAGCTTGATTCACTAGAGAAGCGCAGCACGTGATATCTATATGGAAAGAGAAAGTTATATCAAGAAAATGGTTCACAGAGCTGTTGTTTGTTGTTGATGTCCATTTGGTTCCAACTCATAGCAACCCTATGTACAAAAGAACAAAACACTACCTGGTCCTGCATCATCCTCACAATGACTGTTATCTTCAAGGCCATGGTTGCAGCCACTGTGACGATCTGCCCCATCAAGGTCTTCCTCTTTTATGCTGCCCTCCCCTTTACCCAGCATGTTGTCTTTTTCCAGGGACGGTCTCTCCTGCTAGCACATCCAAAGAAGGTGAGAAGTCTCAGCATCTTCCCTTCTAAGGAACATCTGGCTGCACTATTTCCAAGACAAACCTATTTGTTCTTTTGGCCAGCCCTGTTCTTTCAGTATTCTTCACCAGCGTCATGGTTCAAATGCAGCAAATCTTTACCTGCCTTTCTTATTCAACGCGCAACTTTCCCATGCATATGAGGCCATTGAAAATATCATGGCTTGAGTCAGGTGCACGTTAGGTCTCAAGTGACATCCTTGCCCTTCAACACTTTAAAGAGTTCTTACCCAGCAGGTTTGCCCAATGCGATACACCATTTGATTTATTGACTGCTGCTTTCATGGGCGCTGATTGTGAATCCAAGCAAGAGGAAACCCTTGGTGGTGGTAGAAGTGGGAAATTCCAGTCCAGGCAGAACAAGTCTGAATTCAAATATTATCCCGGAGGCTTCTCCTGATTCCAGGACCTGCGGGGGCCGATGGTTGGCAGGAGAGCACTCACTGGGGCTTACAGAGGAGAATGAATCCAAGGTCAGCAAGTCAGCTATGGCTGCAGAGTCGAATGAATCCAAGATGGGCAAGTCAGATGACAGATCACATATGACTACCCAGATTGGCAGGGAATATGGCATTGGCTCAAGTTCAAAGAGCAGAGGTCAATGAACTATGTGCATGATCCAGAACCCCCAAAACACAATTTCCCCCCAGCACCCACGTATCTGCAGAGCCAGCCACACACCTGAAGTAATTAAACACATCAGAGCTGGGACTTGAGTAAGGGTATTTAGTGCTTTCCACTCTAATCTTTTTTACATATAGTTTTATTAGGGTTTCGTGAAACTTTTATCACAATCCATCCATAATCAATTGTGTAAAGCACATTTGTACATTCATTGCCTTCATCATTCTCAAAATATTTGCTCTCCACCTAAGCCCCTGGTATCAGCTCCTCAATTTCCTCCTCCCTCCCTGCTCCCCCTCCTTCATGAACCCTTGATAATTTATAAATTATTATTTTGTCATATCTTACACTGTCCGACGTCTCCCTTCACTCACTTTTCTGTTGTCCATCTCCCAGGGAGGAGGTATCATGTAGATCCTTTTAATAGGTTCCACCTTTCCAACCCACCCTCCTTCTACCCTCCAAGTATCACCACTCACACCACTGGTCCTGAAGGGATCATCCACCCTGGATTCCCTGTGTTTCCAGTTCCTATCTGTACCGGTGTACATTCTCTGGTCTAGCCAGATTTGTAAGGTAGAATTGGGATCATGATAGTGGGCGGGACAGGGGAGGAAGCATTTAGGAACTAGAGGAAAATTGTATGTTTCATCGTTGCTACATCACACCCTGACTGGCTTGTCTCCTCCCTGAGACCCTTCTGCACGGGGTTGTCTTGTGGCCTACAAATGGGCTTTGGGTCTCCACTCCGCACTCCACACTTCATTCACTATGATAAGATTTTTTTTCTGTAATATTTGATCCCTTTGACACCTCGTGATCACACAGGCTGGGATGCTTCTTCCATGTGGGCTTTGTTGCTTCTGAACTAGGTGGTCGCTTGTTTACCTTCAAGCCTTTAAGACCCGGACGCTATATCTTTTGATAGCCGGGCACCTCCAGCTTTCTTCACTAAATTTGCTTATGAACTCATTTGTCTTCAGCAATACTATCAGAGAGGTGAGCACACAATGCTATGATTTTTTGTTCTTTGATGCCTGATAACTGATCCCTTTGACACCTCATGATCACACAGACTGGTGTGCTTCTTCCATGTGGGCTTTGTTGCTTCTGAGCTAGATGGCTGCTTGTTTACCTTCAAGCCTTTAAGACTCCATATGCTATATCTTTTGATAGCCGGGCACTATCAGCTTTCTTCACCACATTTGCTTATTCACCCATTTTGTCTTCATGGTTGGTTATGTTGGGAAGGTGAAAATCATAGAATGCTATTTTAATAGAAGAAAATATTCTTGTATCAAGGAAGTACTTGAGTGGAGACCCAATGTCCATCTGCTACCTTAATACTAAACCTATAAATATAGGCACATAGATCTATTTCCCCATCCTCATATATAAATATATTTGCATATGTACATGCCTTTATTTAGACCTCTGTAAATGCCCTTTGCCTCCTAGCTCTTTCCTCTATTTCCTTTGACTTTCCTCTTGTCCCAGTATCATGCTCAGCCTTCATTTTGGTTTCAGTAGTTCCTCTTGGTTACATTACCCTTGATCACGCCCTACCAGACCTCCTACACCCTCCTCACCACCTATTTGGATTACTTGTTCCCTTGTCCCTGGGCTTGTTAACATCACTACCTTTACCCCCACCTCTCCCTCTACCATGTCCCCCCAGAACGGTTGGTCCCGTTGTTTTCTGCTCCAGATTGTTCATCCAGCCTATCTTATTTAGACAGACCTGCGGAGATAATAACATGCACAAAAACAAGACAGACAGAGCAAAACCAAGCTACAATATACAACAACAACAAACCAATGACAAAAAACCCCACACACACAAGAAAGAAAAGTTTGTAGTTAGTTCAAGGATAGTTTTTTGGCCTTTAGGAGTGAAGGCCAGTCTGTTGGGGCACCACGCCCTGGCCCCAAAGTACACTTTCAGCATTCCCTGGGGACCTCACCGCTCCATTCTCTTGCTGTGCTGTTGCACCCCCTTATTGTTTTGCCTCAGTGTGGCGGGATCAGATCGGGTGCAATTCACACACTGTCTCCGATGTTGTCCCTTGTAGGGCTATGGGTTATTGAGGGATGTCATGTCTTATAGTGGGGCCGGCCATGTGGTCCTCTCTGTGGACTGGCTGCTCTAATCGGGAACAACATCCTCAAGGCCTGGTGGGCCAGGATGTGCTACACTCTCTCTTCCTCACCCTTCATCTCTTCCCATGTGCTCCAATCACATATGTCTCTCTCCCAGAGGTGCAGATTCAATGCTGTCCTTTGAAATAAATTCTTCTGGTGGGAGGGGCAGGTGTCCACATAGTAGTTGGGATTGGGTCCGGCCCCTCAAACCTCTCCACTGGTTCCCTACTCCACATCGGCATGTTGCATTCACATCTTGGAGCACTGGGTTGAAGTCTGGTCCCTCTTTCCCTGTGGTGATATAAACAGGGCACTAACCCACCCAAGGGGAAGGTATTGTTTATATCTCCACTTGAGTTAGTTAGTTAGTTTATTTTGCCAATCTGGCTGATAAACACATGTGGGGTTAACTGAAGGGTGGAGAAATAAATGGCTTGGTGAGTCTCGCCTTTCGAGTTCTCAGGTCTCTTGCTTTGTGATGGTCAGACCAAGGTGTAGCTGCCTTAGCAGTTCCCAGCTTCAGCTTGCAAGGCTGACTTCCTGCAAGACATCCCCAAGGAGAAGCCACATGGACCTACCCCGATGCAGTCCTGGATGCTGGAGCAGCTGTTTGGGGACCCCTTCCAGTGCTGAGATGCTTACACATTCACTGACTCGGCTTTCCTCCTGCAGTCGGCATCATTGCATCTGCTTTGTGAGATGGAGAAAGACTTTCTAGATTGGTGTTGGACATATGGGTGGGTTTTGGCAGCACTGGGTTGGGATGGTTTCTTGATGCACACATAACCTATATATGAAACTCTCTCTTATATATGAGTTTCTGTGGATTTGTTTCTCCAAAGTACCCAGACTAATACAGCATTCTAATCTTATCCCATTATGGAGACTAACAACTGATTTCCGTCACTACAATGTCAGGTAAAAGGGGGTGACTAGATGTTAACTGCCAAACCACTGAGGATACGAGCCCAGCCAGGGTGACACAAAGTCTTAAGGATCACACGTCATATATTTCATTCTTACCAGACGAGTAGACATTTTGCACATGTACTAAATTAACATTTTTTAACTTCTTGATACCACACATTCTATCAACACTGCTTACCATTTGGATTCTTAATACTTAGGGGCATAACTAAAAGGAAAATGAATTATGATGTTTCCTTTCTTTCTCTTTCTATATCATAATTTTCAGCCTTAGTTAAAAACAACAAGAAATGACGTGTTCTCAGAACGCCTTTGCCTTCTCCCTACATTTGAAGCAAGCTCTGGTTTGGATAGAAAGCCGAACCTCTCCAAGCTGTCGGCGCCACATGTATTCAGGTGTTGATATAACCTATTCACCTTGTACATGTTTCATGAAGGAATCATGGATTCACTGGAATTCAATGCTCATGGGTCTTCACACATGCTATATGTGGCTGAGGTGCCAAGGAATGGAGCAGACACACATATTGGGGGTTTCTTCCCTATTCACCACACGCTCCATTGTCCCATCTGTCTTCACTCACAAGATGCAAATCCAATGATGAAATCATTGAGAATGTCAAGATGGCAAAGCAAAGTACAGATCAAACCTGGGGCCCTGACTGACTGCACAGTTCACACACCTAGAAGCCGGCCAAAGTAGAGGCTCAATAAATATGGGGCGCTAAGTGAATTAAATAGTACATGTGGGCCTTGTGTTGCCTGGGTAGACTACAGAGACAAATTCATAGATACTCATATGTGTATAAGAAAGAACTTTATATAAAAGAGCAATTGTATATTGAGAAACATCCCATCCTAGTCCAGATCAAGGCCATAAGTCTGATATTAGCCCACATGTCCAATACCAATCTATAAATTCTACTTCAGACTCACATAAAACATGCAATGACGCTGAATACAGGAAGATGGGTGGAGTCAGTGGAGGCATCTTCTTAGTGTTGGCAAGGGTCTCCATGTGGCTCCTTCAGCTCTAGCACTCTAGCACAGCTACCTGTGTCTTGTCAACAGGAATGTCTCGCTGGGAGTGTTTCTGTCCCTCTCCCAGAGAGCTATTTAGCTCCATAGCACCTCCAAGTGAAGCCATCGAGCAACGACCGGATTGACAGGCTAAACTCCACCCCTTCACTCTTAATACTTTCTAATCGACAACAGATTATGTAACTGCCCAGGCCCGTTTTCTAGTAATTCTTCCATCTGTTTCTGACATTCTGACTAAGTCGCTTAGCTTTCCTTTTCCTGATCCTTACACTGAGTTCAGGCGAAAGGACACTAGGCTCTTAGTAGTTCAAGCAGATAGGACCAGTGGAAGGCTGGTATGTTGAAGACACCTGTGGCCCAGATGCAATCAGAAGTCCAAAACCCATTGTCCACAGGACCATAGGCTACTAGGGTTGGAACATCAGGCCCTCGGTGTTTGTGAGAATGCCGTTTTAGGAAAGTAGGCAATCTGAAGCAAGGTCAATCACTGTGGAACTTGGTGCCAATTGCATTCACCACGGAGGGGCATGGTGCTCTTTGAAGCTGTGCAATAGCGTCTTGGGATGGATATTTTGGTTCCTGGTGATCAGAACCTTAGGAGGGTCCCCAGTCAACAACTGAGTTGATAATGAACAAGAAGGATCTGACAAGCACTGGACAGGCTATTTATGCCTTAGTCATGTGGCCGATGCTAAAGTTAAAAACTGGATTTCTAAGGCTACATAGAAACTAGAGTGTTGAACTGTAACTTAAGGACACAATCTAAGTAGAAGGGCCTGGGGTGATTGCATGGTTTTGACTCAGTGTGGATAAGGGTAGTACCTACTAAATTTCATACAAATACCCGTGGGGACCCAGGCCAAATGCCGTAGAATACTGGGGCATTGAATCCTAGATCTTCAGGAGGCACAGGAGGCTCTGAAGGCCATACTGATGGATCCATTATGGAGACTTCACTATGTGAACTAGACTATAACTCAAACACACCTGTCACGTGAACACTAAAGACTGAAGTTACATGGTGTGTGAAGAAGCAGAAGACTGCTTTGCCAAGAATATTGACCTGTCAGTAGGCAGAACAACATTGACTTACTGCTTCAATGCCTTACTTGCTGTATTAAGATATCCATTATTCTGGCAGACCTGTGATTGACATTGTCAACCTACATTATTATTGTAAGTTTTTCCTGACAACTTCAATTGGTTGGGTAAATAGTGTCCAGTCATATAAGGATTTATTCTGTACAGGTGAATAATCCAAGTATTGTGACATGTAGTTAGCCACACTTTTTCAATCCCTCTCTCTCACTAGTGTTTTAAAATTAGTACCCTGGGATAATGACTGACACTATAAACGGAGGGTCCTTATGTTCCAAGGAGATGGTCAATAAGATTCTCTACCATAAATTAAAAAGGATGAGCCAGAAGCAGATAAAAAAACATGGAGTCAGGAAAAGATTTGGGGCTTGAACTTAAGCCTAGCTTCAATCTAAGAAGAATTGGTTTTTACTCCATGGCCCTGCTCAATACTCACCCTCAAGAAAACACAGAAGACATTGGTGCTATAGCAAAGTGTGTCGAAGAAAGTAAATGGTGCCCGGCTATCAAAAAAAGAGCAGCTGGGGTCTTAAAGCCTTGTTTCCAAAGCAGCAGCCATCTAAGTGAGATGTCAACTAAATCCACACGGAAGAAGCATACTGACTTCCATGGTCCAAGGATTGTAAATCAAATAATCCAAATCTGATAGAGGGAATAATATCATAGTTTAAATTGTGTGATTCTGGGGTGCAGTAGGCTATGGATGACCATAGAAACCCGAAATGCATTTGCAGAATCTAGACAGGGAGTAAGCCTCTGGTGATTTCCCTCTAACCATAGCCAAGGGATGAGAAGGACCCGGTGATCAGACAGAGCATCAGAGGGACGACTACAGTAGATTAAAAGGATAAATCTGACTTGAGCAGTTAAAACATTGTCACTTGATCTCCCCTGTGATATACTTTGGGCTTTATCTGGATTTTAAATATTTTCTGGGGTTTTTTTTTTTTCATATTGGGGTTATCTCTGTTATATTTTGCCATTGTGGGTAGCCTTCTTGAATCTTTGTTATGTTTTATCTCTATTTTTCATTATTTCAAACCCAGGATGGGTGAACTTATAGAGACAACTAAAATAAAGGTCCCTGACAGCTACTGTGGGGGAGGGTTGCAGTAAGGAGGAGCTGATATCAAGGAGTTTAAGAAGGAAGAAAGATGTTGAAACCGATTTTGTTAGCAGTTGTACACTAGCGCTTGTGATTGAACTATGGAATGGTAAGCTGTCTGGATTAGCTCCCAATAAAATGGTTTGGAAAATATAAAATAAAATAAGTTGCATACACATGCATACATACATGTATGCATGCATACATACATGTATACATACACTAAGTATTTCTCAAGGTTAAGTGCTATGCAGGCAGAGAAAACGATACTTCTCGGCATAGAGTTGCTCTGCTGCATAGCGGTTAAGCAGTGGGCTGCTAACCACACATCAGTCGGTAGAAAGCACCAGCCACTCTGTTGGAGAAAGATGGCATTTTCTACTCTGATAAAGACTTACAGCCTCAGAAATTCACAGGACCAGTCCAGGGTCACTGTGCGTCAGCATCTACTCTATGGCCATGAGAGAGAATCCATGTCCTATAACTCCCAAATCATTGCGTGGAGCCATGCAAATAGGATGTGTGAAACAGTTAGAGGAGATTCCTCCGTTTTGCCATGTTACTGGACATGTAAGTGAGCCACCTCAGAAGCAGGAAGAAAAGAATCGCATGGATCTTTCAAAATGATCTTTCAATCCATCAAAAAGGATGAGCCACCAGTGGAATGAGTGCATGATACCTGCCTGAAGTGGTGGAGGCAGCAGAGGAACCAGAGCCCCAAGTACTTAGACCATGAAACAGAACAGAGGAGCAGCACTGAGACCATGAGGTAGAGTGGCAGGTGGGCTTCCTGGCCCATGGATTGAGACAGCGGCCAAGGAACCACGTGGCTAAGAGACCAAGGGCCAGAGGGAGACAAGCCTGCCAGCATGGCCGAGAGGAGGTGCTGTGAACAAAGAAACTGCATAGCTAATATTTTATAGCCTCTTTGCTTCCCTAGTCGCCCCATAATTGTGAGTTTTGTTTGTGAGTTCTGGGTAACCATTGCAATGTATTCTTGGAGTGCCCAGGATGGACAGAATGTGATCTATAAAGACAGAGAGTGGATGCATGTCTGAACTTTGCCTTTGGGGAGTCAGCCTGGGATGGTGTGGAGTTAGATTCTCTTCCTGACTGGAGCCAGAGGAGATCAGAGGTGACTCCAAGGTCATTTCCTCACATGCTTTTCTTCTAATAATCTCTATACTATCTCTTGGTCTTAACTATCTGTTGTGCCTCTAATTATTATCCATCTTTCCTACACTTGAGAAAGCCTCCTAGATACTTGAACTTCCTTTATATACCATGCCCGGGGTTTTCCATAGAGTTGCTATTGACTGCCTACACCTGCCTACAGGCTGTATCTGTAGAGCCTCAGAGTATGGCATATCATTTGTGTTCCACCATTCACCACTCATAAGTCAGTTTATTGTACTGTGGCGGCGATGACCCTGGAATCCATGCCACTGATGTTTCAAATGCCAGCTGGGTCATCCACGGCGAGCAGGTCCCACTGGAGTTTCCAGATTATAGCACACTCATGCAGAGAGGTGTGGCAATCTGCCAATGAAAACTGTATGGACCATAAAAACACTGCCTGACGGTTTTTGTGTTGGATGCAACACTAGGCAGGATCAATCACTAGGGCTGTGGGTCTCAATCTGTGGGTTGCAACCCCTTTGGGGGTCAAATGACCCTTTCTCAGGGGTCACCCAATTCATAACAGTAGCAAAGTTAAGTGATGAAGTAGCAACAAAAATAATTTTATGTTTGGGGGTCACCATGACATGAAGAACTGTATTAAAGTGTCACGGCATTAGGAATGCAGAGAACCACTGCTCTAGAGGCTCTAGAGGAAGACATCCTGTTTAGTGAAGCAGAGGGCCAGTGAGGCTCAGCGAGACTCTCTGTGAGATGTATGGACATAATACTAGATGTACTAGATGATGTACTAGAACATACCCCAAGGTTTGAGTTAGATATCTTCCTAAACGCCTGTAAATGTACTACTGCAACCATTGTTGGATGGTCTGCAGTAAAATATTACTTGTGTAGGATATCACTGCTATCGTTCTATAGTTTGAGCATTCTGATGGGTCACCTTTCTTTGGAATGGGAGCAAATATGGATCTCTTCCAGTCTGATGACCAAGTAGCTGTCTTACAAATCTTCTGGCATAAACAAGTGAGTGCTTTCAGTACTTCTTCGGCTTTCTGAGACATTTAGATGGGCATTCCATAAATTCCCGGAGTCTTGTTTTTATGGAATGGGCATTCCATAAATTCCCGGAGTCATGCATTCAGTGCAGCTTGAACATGTTCTTTCAACGTCAAGAACGTCATACGCTACCTCCTGAAATGGAGGAATGGTACAGTGACTGTGTATTCTTTCCATCTTTTCTTGATTCATCCTGCATTATTCAATATTTTGCCTATGGAATCTTTCGCTACTTGTCTGTCAGTCTGTCATACTGCGGTGGCTTGCATGTTGCAGTGATGCTGGAAGCTGTGTCACTGGTGTTTCAAATGCCAGCCGGGTCACCCACAGGGAGCAGGTTTCAGCAGAGCTTACAGACTAAAGGCCGACAACAAAGAATGACTCAGCTTCCACCGTCAGAGGAAGAAGCCACTGAGAACTTTATTCCCTCTTTCTAGTTTTACCTCAATCCCAAGTCAGAAGGTGAGCCTCCCAAGTGAGCAGCATCCTGGTTTGTCTTTGCTCACCCCTACATATAGACCAAAAAAACAAACAAACAACTAATCATTGCCATTGCATTGATTCTGAATGAAGGCTCCCTGTGTTCAGAACAGAACAAATCCATAGGATGTTCAAGGCGGTGGCCTTTCTGAAGGAAGAAAGATCACCGTTCACTTCTTTCGGGGACCCTCTGCGTGTATTGGAGCCTTTAGTCGTCCAGTGTTTAGACAAGTCTGGTTTTGAGCCACTCGTGTCTTTCACGACTGTAGATGTGACCACCAAACTGTCCCTGACACATAGTTGAAGCTCAGAATTCGTATGTTTATGCCCCCGCCCACACATCCCATCACTGGAATCTCAGCAGACCCATGTGTGTGCCCCAGAGCAGAGCTAAATGTAGGCATGCAAGTTTGTAGTTATCAGCCTGCTGGACAGCCAGCCCCCTTGAGCCCAGAAAAGCCTAAGAGAAACCTAACCAGGCAAGGGGACACATGAGCACTGTTCTCAGGAATGTAGTAAGAGGTTGCTTCTTCCCCTAATAGGCCGAGGGGCTGCCTTCCAAAGAAAACAGGAAATGCCCATAGGTGAAACCACCATCATAACAGAGACATTCCACTCCCTAGGTGGTCAGGCAAGTATTGGAGTTTTTCCCACAGCCTGCTCCAACCAACCTGAAGCCTAGGCTGGTTCTTGTGTTAAAGACAGCTTCCTCCTGCCTTTTTTCCCCCAACAAAACTTCAAGAAAGTTGCATAAAATAAGAAGAGTTTATTCCCAGTTATGCTTGGAACCCTGGTTAGGTCATATTTTATTTTATTCCCAGTAGCTTGGGGGTGGGGTTGGTGGTGTTCTTAAATGTTCCACTTTCATCACCATGTTGGATACTCTAGAGCAGCGGTTCTCAACCTGTGGATTGCAACCCCTTTGGGGGTCCAACGACCCTTCCATAAGGGTTGCCTGATTCATAACAGTAGCAAAATTATAGTTATGAAGTAGCAACACAAATAATTTTATGAGAAACTGCCTTTGCTAGGTGCCGTCGAATCAGTTTCGACTCATAATGACCCGATGTACAACACAAGGAAACATTACCTGGTGCTACACCACCCTGACAATTTCAATTGTGTTTTGCCCATTGTTGTAGCCACTGTGACAATCCATCTCATTGAGGGTCTTTTTTCCCAATAACCCTCTATTTTAAGATGCATGATGTCTCTCTCCAGGAACTGATCTCTCCTGATAACACATCTAAAGTCTTGTCATTCTCAATTCTTTTTTTTTAAATCATTTTATTGGGGGCTTGTACAACTCTTATCACAATCCATACATACATCCATTGTGTCAAGCACACTTGTATATTTGTTGACCTCCTCATTCTCAAAACATTTGCTTTCTACTTGAGCCCTTGATATCAGCTCCTCACTTCCCCCCTCCCTCCCCATTGCCCCCTCCCTCATGAACCCTTGATAATTTACAAATTATAATTATTTTTTCATATCTTACACTTTGCAATGTCTACAGATGGGTCTTGGGTCCCCACTCTGCACTCCCCCTCATTCACAAAGATTTGATTGTTTTGTTCTTTGATGCCTGATACCTGATCCCATCAATACCTCGTGGTCACACAGGCTGGTGTGCTACTTTCATGTGGATGTTGTTGCTTCTGCGTTAGATGGCCACTTGTTTACCTTCATGCCTTTAGACCCCAGACACTATATCTTTTGATAGCCGGGCATCATCAGCTTTCTTTACCACATTTGCTTATGAACCCATTTGTCTTCAGTGATCGTGTGGGGAAGGTGAACATCATGGAATGCCAGTTTAATAGAACAAAATATGCTTGCATTGAGGGAGTACTTGAGTGGAGGCCCAATGTCCATCTGCTACCTTAATACTAAATGTATAAATATATGCACATAGAGCTATGTCCCCATCCTCATATGTAATTATATTTACATATGTACATGGTTTTTATTTAGACCTCTATAAATGCCCTTTGCCTCCTAGCTCTTTACTCTATTTCCTTTTACTTTCCTCTTGTCCCACTATCATGCTCAGTCTTCATTTGGGTTTCAGTAATTCCTCTCAGTTACATTACCCTTGATCACGCCCTACCAGGTCTCCTACACCCTCCTCACCACCCATTTGGATCACGTGTTGTTCCCTTATCCCTGGGTTTTTTAATACCCACTTCCTTTCCCCCACCTCCTCTTCTCCCATGTCCCCCTTCCCCGGACCCATCGATCCTGTTGTTTTCTTCTCCAGGTTATTCATCCAGCCTATTTTATTTAGACAGACCTGTGGAGAAAATAACATGCACAAAAACAAGATAGAGCAAAACAAAGCAACAAAAGAAAACAACACAAAATAACAAAAAGCTAATGACAAAAAAATACAAGAACAACAAAAAAGAAAAGCCTGTGGTTAGATCAAGGACTGTTTGTTAGCCTTTGGGTGTGTTTTCTGGTCTAGTCTGATGGGGCGCCAAGGCCTGGCCCCAAAGTCTGTTTTTGGTATTCCCCGGGGACTTCATTGCTCTGTTCCCCTTGCTGTTCTGTTGCACGCCCTTAGTGTTTTGCCTCAGTGTGGTGGGATCAGATCGGGCGCAATTCCCACACTGTCTCTAGTGTTGGTAGTATGGGTCAGTGAGGGACGTCATGTCTCATAGTGGGGCCGGCCATATGGTCATTCCCAATTCTGAGGAGCATTCTTGGTGTACTTCCTCCAAGTGTTAGTTTTCCCTGCAGCCACAGTAGGCTGTAATACAAATGCATCAATTCTTCTTTAGGTTTCCTTACTCATTTTCCAGCTTTCCGCACCAGGCTATAGAAATGCTGTGACTCAGGTCTGGGGCACCTTACTCCTCACCGTGATATCTTTTGTTTTTCAACACTTTAACGAGGTCTTTGGCAGCAGATTTGCCTGATTCAATACAGTGTTGCATTTCGTGATGCTGCTTACAGGGACATTGATTGTGGAGCCAAGTAAAATGACATCCTTGACAACTTTAATCTTTTCTTTGTTTCATGATGGTTTATTGGTCAATTGGTTTGTTGGTCCAGTTGTGAGGATCTTTGTTTTCATGATATTGAGGTATAATCCATTCCAAAGTCTGTAGACGTTTATCTCCATCAGTAGATGCTGCAAGTCTTCCTCGCCTTCAGCAAGCAAGGTGGTGTAATCTGCACACCACTAGCTGTTAATGAGTCTTCCACCAAACCTAACGCGATGTTCTCCTTCATATAATCCACCTTCCCAGATTATTTGCTTAGCATACTGATAGTAAGAAAGGTGAAAAGATGCATATAACCCTAACACACACTTTTCCTGGTTTTAAACACAGCCTACCTTCTTCTTTTGTTTGGACTACCTCTTAGTCCAAGTACAGGATCCCCCATGAGCATAATGAATTGTTCCATTATTCTCACTCTTTGCCATGTTGCCTGTAATTTGTTATTATCCACACAGTGAAATGTCTTTGCATAGGCAATCAAACACAAGTAAACACCTTTCAACAAAGATATCTGTCATGGCATCCCTTTTTCCACACCTCCTAATCCAGTTTGAATTTCTGGCAGTTCCCTGTTGATATACTACTGCAACCACTTCTAAATTATATTTGGCAAAATTTTACTTGAATTTTTGCTAATTTCTGAATTTTCAGGACCATTTTACTTTACTATGAGCACAACCAGTCACTTGGTGAGGTAGTTATCTCCCAAATTTCTTAGCGTAGACTGGCAATCACTTCCAACAGCACATCAATTGGTTGAAATATCTCATTTAGAAATCCATCCATTAAAAAAAATAAACCCATCCATTGTACAATATTAAATATTTGGAAGTAAATTAAGTAAGTTACCAATTTTATAATAGGATTTTAAAATAACTTTGGTAAGTAATAAATAAGGGCAACCAATGTATGCATAAAATATTATTTTTTTACCAATTTGTTATTGTTTTCTACAAAATACAAGTACTCTAATATTAGTTCTTATTGTACCCCACACATTTGTACTTTAAAATATGCTTCTGGAGAGACAGAGCATTTTAGAAAGACAGAATGTAGTGCATTCATGAATGGATTTGTCAGTTGTCATCATTTTAATCTCAAGACTCATTAAACATCCTAATTATAAAAAATAGTATTGGATTGTTTTATGAAGGAATCACCATATAGGTTATTAAAGAGTTACTTTGAGAACAAGATATTTAAGCACCTCCTTCTTGTGTTTACTAATACTTCTATTTAGCTATATTATTTAACTATATTTACATTATCTCTAGTTAGATCATTGAACTTATTCTGGAAATACAGGCCAGGATATTTAAGCAGTTATATTATGATAACTTATTATTTTGGCCACAATTTCAAATTCTAGGTGGTAATTAACATATTTTTATTAACCAAGGGAAGGAATAAATAGTTGAGTTTGATAAATTCTTTTAACCTCTTTTGGTTTGTTCTTTTTGTTATGACAGATGGTTCTAGTACAGATGGAACGGAAACAAAATTGTTGTTTATTTAAGAATGATCTCTTTCTGGTGCTTGGATCTTATCTTTAAAGTGTGATCTAGGGTTGCATCATTACAGATTAGTATTCGAGAAAGAATACGAAAAATAAAACGAGTCATTATGTAGTCTCCACCAAGATAACACCCAACCGTGTGCTGCATGGATTATAGTTTAAATCTCTATGTTAAGGCTCAGTTATGTTTTTTGTCCTCTTGAAAGATCTGTAATCTTGTTAGGTGGTAGCCGACCATGTTAGGGTCAGGTAACAGTGCAGTGGATATAAATGGATTAAATATTCTAGTCAAGAAGCGCCGGTAGAGGTGATCTCCCTCTAGCCACAATAGAGGGATGAGAGGGAAGTGGCTATGAAACAGAGTGCATTGGAGAGATGACAACAGAAGATCAAAAGGTTAAACCCTTGTCAGTTGATCCCTCCTCTGATGCACACTGGTCCTGATCTGGTTTTCAACATCATCTGTATTTTTTTTGTTTATTTGTTTGTTCATATTGGGGTTTATCTCAGTTGTGTTATGTCATTGGGGGTTTTCACCCTCTTTAAATTATGTTATACATTTCTCTATTTTTCGGTATATGAAACCCAGAATTGATGAACCTATGGGGACAGCAAATAGAATAAGGATTTCTGGCCATGGGGAGGAGAGGGTACAGTGATGGTGGGGGGCAGGGTTAAAATGGAGCTGATGTCAAGGAGTCCAGGAAGGAAAATAATGTTTCGAAACTATTGTGGGAACAGTTGTACAATACTGCTTGATGTGATTGAACTATGGATTGATATATGTATTGACTCCCAATTTGTTTTTTTTTAAAGAGTGCTATCTAAATAAAGAGATAGAAAGAAATAGTGGCAGCCTAGGCTAAAAAGATGACATGTCCATATGTTGTCTACAAGGCGCACATCTTAGCACAGGTGCATAAATAGATTAATGTGCAGGGGTGAGGAGTGGCACTTGACATACAGGTAAGTGGTAATACAAAGTGAACAGGAATGGCAATATTAACATATGACAATGAATTTTAAATCAAAATTTATTATGAGATAGAGAAAGACATTACATGCACCATTTTTGATGATGGATGGAACCATTTTAAAAGTGAGTACACAAACAGAAGACCTGCATAATATTAACCATTTGGACCTAAAAGACATAGAGCACACCGCTCAACAGTAGCATGGTACACACTCGACATCGTTGCATATGTGTTTGATGTAGACTGTTTTCGGACACAAAGTAAATTTCAGGAAGTTTAATAAGATTGAACCCATATAAATAATCTAACCTGACTGTAATAGAATGGAGTTACAAGTCAATAATAAAAGAATAAGAAAAGCTAAGTAAATTTATGGTAACTTAAAACAGTATTAAAGTTCCAAATCCAATGGGTTATCAAAGAAATCAAAAGGATACTTACAGACTTAAGAATGTAATTGAACAGGTAAAAATCATTAATTTTATTGAGTCTCAGTCCTAGAGTACACGTCATGTTAGCAGCCTGTATGACAAAATGGGAAGGAAATTTGATCTGCTTTGCTGTCGACCCAAATATGATGGTTCAATTGCAGAAAAGCACGTGTGAGATTGAGTGGAGAGTTGGCCTACTCGCTTTTGTCACAGACTTTGTTTTTTGGAAAGAATAACTGACAGACAGGTGATGGCCGTTTTTTCAATCATAGGCATTTGGCAGATATTTTCTCAAATAAATTGTGCCTGTCACTTCAACCAAATAACTGGCAGTGTTCATTACCATGACAAAATGCAAATTACTCTGCAGAAATTAGGATTATGGAGAACAGTTGAGATGTTACCAGTGGAGATGGATGGCGACATTAACATATATAAACTTTTTGAATAATGCCATATGCTAACACTTAAAAGTAATGCATAATGCATTGCTTGGTGAATCAACGTCTTCCAAAGGGTGTTAATAAAAATCCACTATAATTGAAAGAGCCTTATTGATTATTATGTAATAGTATTAAAATGTATTGATGAAACTACCATTTATCAAGTTGGTTATTGTAGCAAAGATGTATACTCAGCTATCTAGAATTATATTAAAATCTCCTTAATCCCAAAACATTCCCTGAATTCCTCTTAAAATCAGCCCGCGTGCCTGAGAGTGGGTGCACCTGGTTGTACACCTGAAACAACGTCATCAGTGTCACTGAATAAAACACGTAGAACACATTTGACTATGTGTACTCTCAACAACATAAGATTAGAAAACTCTTCCCCAAGGTCACATCTAAAATTCCCAGCCAGTGTTTTTCCAGGATGTTTTAGCTGATATGTTTTATATGAATAATATAGTTGGAAATGTCTTCATTCTGTTGGATCACCTTTCTTTGAAATAGGCACAAATATGCATCTCTTTCAGGAGGTTGGCCAGGCTGTCTTCCAAATTTCCTAGCTTAGTCAAGCGAGCCCTTCTAGCATACATCCATTTGTGAGACATCCTGGTATCTCGTATGCCTTCAGTATAGCTTAGATTTCTTTCTTCAACACCATTCATTCTTGATCATACGCTACTTCCTAAAATGGTTAAATGTGAAACGAACCTTTTTGGTACCGTGACTGTATGTGTCCCTCCCACCTTCTTTTTATGCTTCCTGCATCATTCAATTTTTTGTCTCTCTTTCAAATGGAACTATCTGCCACGAGTTGATTCTGACACAGAGGCCAGCTAGGACAGATGAGAACTGCCCTGGGAATTTCAGCAATTGTCCTTAGGAGTCTGCAATATTTCAACTCAAGGCTTAATTCTTGTTTCCCTTTGATTCTTCCAGCTTGAGAAATGCAGAATAGTTGTTGCCTAACCGTTTCCTAATCAGATCTTGGCACATTTCGTTGTAATGCCGCCGTCTCAAGCCACCTTAGAAACTTTCTGTTCGGCTCTTTTAGTTCATCACTTCTTCCTTGGGCTTTAGCTACTCTACGTTCAACAACAAGTTTCAGACTCTCTTCTGACAGCCATCTGCTCTTTGTAGCCTTCCTGTCTTTTTAATGACCTTTTTGCTCTCTTCATATATGAAGTTGTTGAACTCATCCCGCAATCCACGTGCTCTTCAGTCGGGAGCGTTTAATACACCAAATCTATCCTCGAGTTGCTTCCTAAATTCCGGTGAAATGTACTTTACTTTTACTTTGGCTCTCGTCAATTTACTTGAACTTTATTGAGCTTCAACCTAAACTTGCCTATCATCCATTGACAATCTGTTCTGCAGTCTGTCCCTGAGCTTCATCTAAATGATGAGATTCAGCTGCTTCATCATCTTTCCACAGACGCAGTTGATTTGGACCCTGTCTGTTCCATCTAGGGATGTTCAGGAGTATAGTCGCCACTTATTTTCCTGAGAATAAGGATTCACAATGAATAAGTGGTTGGTCTTACAAAATTCTATCAT
This sequence comes from Tenrec ecaudatus, assembly GCF_050624435.1. Classification (NCBI taxonomy): domain Eukaryota; kingdom Metazoa; phylum Chordata; class Mammalia; order Afrosoricida; family Tenrecidae; genus Tenrec; species Tenrec ecaudatus. The sequence goes on from NC_134535.1 coordinate 68,058,664, forward strand.
GACATCTCTGATTGCCATTTATATACCAAGGCCATACTTTCCAACTACTGATCCTTCTTTGTTTCCAGTTTTCATATTCTAATCACCATAATTATCCATGCATCTTAATTACATGGCTGATCAATTTCAGACTGCAAAAAAATGATGAAAACCTTCAGTTTCTTAATCTTTTGCATTAGTGATTGGTACACAAATTTGAATAATAGTTATATTATCTAGTCTCTCTTGAAGGCATATGGAAATAATTCTGTTGTTGACTAATGTATTTCATGATAGATTTTGAAATATTCTTTTTTTTTAAATGAAGGGCTCAAGTAGAAAACAAATGTTTTGAGAATGATGATAGCAGCAAATGTACAAATGTGCTTGACACAATGGATGGATGGATGGATTGTGATAAGGATTGTATGAGCCCCCAATAAAATTATTTAAACATTTTTTAATTAAAAAAGAACTGTAAGAAGTTAAAAAAATGGATCTGCTGATCTTCAACTTGTTATGCCTAGCACTGTAGTCCATATGCGAGGGGCTTCAAAATTTTTCTGGAAAAATAGAATAAAAATATAAATTTAATTTTTCCACAAATGTTTTTAAGCCCCCTCATGATTATTCAACTCAAAATGGCCATTGGTAGGCCATTTCATCCCTTTAATGCTTAGGATATAGCTTTATGTGTTCCATTTCATATTAGAGATTTTCCGCTTTTTCCTAGATGCATACTTTGTGCATTCCAGTTATTGATGGATGCAACTGTTCTCATTTTCAGTCTCGCCACATCAGTAGACGATGGTCCTGAGACTTTACTGCACCCACATTACTTATGACTAACTCTAGTTTGAAGAGGCAGCGTTTTCTTAGTCATATCTCCAGTGCCTCTCTACTTGAGGCATTTGTCTTGCATCAGCACTATGTCAGACAATGTCCTGCTACTGTTCATAAAGTTTGCAGTGTCCAGTTGTTGTTGTTTTGTTTTGTTTTCCCCATCTGTCTTAGTATGAAAGTTGCACTGAAACCTGACTGCCAGGGTTGAGCCAGCTGGCAGAGTTTACAGCACGACAGCAGCAGGCGAGCTAACACAGATGAATGGGGAGCAAATGCACAGGTGCATCTGTAAGCAGATTGGACACCAAATAAGAAAGCGCAAAGAAGAATGGATGTATCTGAATTGGGGTGCTGGCAAACAATATGGAAAACCCATGAACCCCTGAAAGCACAAATATACTTGCAACAAGTACTCCCAGAATGCTCTTTGGAGGCCAGGACATGTTATCTAGAGAGACCAATACCAGGAGAAGGACACTATGCTCGGTAAAATAATGTGTCGGTGTGTATTAGTCTGGTAGACTAGAGAAACAAATCCATGGACATACATATGTGTATAAGAAAGAGATTTATATACAAGAGCAATTGAACATTGAGAAAGCATCCCAATCCAGTCCAGTCCATAAGATGATACTAGGCCATGTGTCCGATACCAACCTATGAAGTCCTCTTGAGACTCACGAAATGCATGCAATGATGCCGAATGCAGGCCGATCACAGGTCAGTGGGTAGAAAATCTTTGGATCCAGTGGCGTTGTAATCATCTCAGCACCCGCAGGGGTCTGTACGTGGCTTCTCCGGCTTCAGAGGTCTGGTTGCATCAGGATAGGTCCATGTGACTTCTCCAACTTAGGGCACAAGCATAATTCCATCTTGTCAGCTGCAATGTCTCCCAGGGAGTGGCAGAGAGAGAAGTGTCTTCTGCCTCCAAGGAGGAAGTACCGATTTCCCAGAATTCTCAGGAAAAGGCCATGTCCACACAGAGGGCTCATTGGCTGTGATCTGATTGACAAGCTAGACTCCACCCCTACATTCTTAAACCTCAAATTGACAATTATATATCTACCACATAATGAAAATGAAGAAGACCTTTGACAAGCTAGATTGACCCAGTGGCTGCATCAATGGGCTCAAACATAAGAACCATTGTGAGGATGGCACAGGAACAGACAAGTGTTTTGTTCTGTTGTGCTCTGGGTTGCTATGAGTCGGAGCTGACTCCACAGCACCTAACAACAACAGCAACAATATCTGTAGGCATGTGTAATTACCTCTTTGGGTGTGTTGCGTATATATCCATATATGTAGTAAGTCACAAAGTGGACATAGTCACAAAAACTTTAGAGACTTATCCAAACAATTCACGTGTTTGGTTTACTGGTTAAAGGCCTTATGACCATATTTTAATGAAATACATATTCAAGTGCTAAAATAGAGTGCATGATGTTAATGTTCTGCACTCTGGTTTTGTGAGTAGTAGCTTGAGTCTTAAGAGCTTGCAAATGGTCATCTAAGATACAACTATGGATCTCCACGTGTTTGAAGCAAAAAGGAATGAATGAAATGAAATTGTCAAAAGATAAGTCCAACCTTCATACCCTTCTGGGGGGACTTGTAAAACAGTACAACCACTTAAAAGCAGTGCTGTACTTCCTCAAACTATTGGGAATAGAAACACCATATAACCCAACAATGGAGCTACTTATTTGATACCCAACAGAAATAACAGACATATCATGAATAGATGTAAACACATCCATATTCTTCACAGCATCCCCAGGTTATTCACAGCACACACAATAGCAAAAAGATGGAGATAAACTAAATGCCCATCAGTGGAAGAATAGATAAATACACAATGACACCTATACAAATGGAGTACTTTGCTTCATGAACACGTAATGAAGAAACTGTGAAATGCCTCATGACATGGATGGACTTAAAGGACATTATGTTGATTGAATTTAATCAAACACAGAAGGACAATATTATATGAGACTACTGTTATTTTAAAAATCAATAAATGCTTTTCATACCAAAAGAAGCGAAGGAAGGGGAAGCAATAGGCTAGTGGGACATAGGTGTTCATTTCGGCGAAAGGAAAGATAGTATACTACAAGAGGGAGATGGAAGAAAAGGAAGGAGCAACAGGGAAGCCATTGGGAAGTCTGATAAGTGGCTGAGTGAAAAACTATCCAATACATAAACCCTCACCTAATTCATAATTCAAGATATGGGAGGTAAAAAAAATAAACTAGTCAACAGATGTAATGGCCCATAAAAACCATAGGCTCTTATAACATGAGACCAGACAGACTAGATGGCGCCCAGCTCCCACTTTTCACCTTGTGACCAGGGACATAATAGAAGGTTTCAATTATGATAAAGGAAAATGTAGAACAAAACTCAAATTCCTAAAAAGAAAAGTTCAGACCTACTGGACCAATAAACATTAGAGAAGAGGCCCCCAAAACTATTACCATAAGATAATCTTTGAACTTGGCACTAGTGTCACTGGTAAGGTGAAGATCGGGAGTCCCCTTTCACTCAAATAATACATTGGCTTATAAAATCAATGATATCACCCGTGAGTAATGTGTCCCTTAAGCAGTCAACCACATGAAGCCAAACAGTCAATATTTAACCAAAAGCAAACACTAGAAGGCAAGGAGGGGATGGGAAAATAGATAAATAGAACAAACATAAATGAAATAAGGAAAATGATAATACATTGTGAAAATTATAACCAATATCATGGAACAATGTGTATGAAAAATGTGAAAAGTAAAGGTAATTTTCAATGTAAACTCATACCCAAAACAATTTCTTAAATTTTGTAATTAAAAATAAGAAGCACATGTTTTAGGTTATTGAGGAAACGGATTCTGAACAATTTTAATCACTGAAATGTGACAATGAATAAACTATATAGGTGGTTTTCATTGTAAGGTTTTTCTAGTTTTAATTTACTTTTAGAATTTAATGTTGACTATCACTTATAATATTTATCTGTATGTGGAGAAAACCACCAGTTTAAGGAGTTAGTAGCATTCAAAGGTAATCTCTAAATGATTATATTGCTCTTATTTTCAAACACAATATTTAGATAATTACAATGTGTGTGTTGACAGTACTTCCTACTTTGAAGAAAATCCTAAGTCAAATTATTACACCAGAGTTTAGGCTTAGTGAAGACACAAAAGATTCTGCTTCTTTTTTGTGTCCTTCCACCTCCATCACAGTCACTTTCAGATTAATGCTAACTGAATTAAACTGAAATTTAATTCAATGAAATTTTAAACCATTTCTCGTTCCTTTTTTTTTAATCCACTGAAGCCCATTCCCTTTCTTTTCAGTAGACAGCAGTTGCTGAGGTACCTCCTGAAAATGGAGCTTCCTAGCAGAACAGCCAGCAGTTTTGCACTTTTTGTGAGCTCACCTGAGTGCCTTCAGATTATCCAAATTCCGAGAACGTATACATTGTCTCCCCTTCACTAGCTCTGTCACGTTAAGTAGGAAGAAGACACTGAGCATCCGTAGTTCCACTAATTTCAACCTTTCCAGACTCTTCTACCATCAAAACAAGGTTTCCACTAAGTGGACAAATTCACATAGGTTAATCTCATGGGAGTGCTAGGTGGTAGAAATAGTTATCACGCTCAGGTACTAACCCAAAAGTTGGAGATTGGGGTCCATTCAGAGGTGCCTTGGAAGAAAGGCCTGCTAATCAACTTTTATCAATGAGCCATTGAATACCCTATAGAGCACAGTTCTATTTTGACACACTTCGGTTGCCATGAGTCAGACTTAATTAGACATCAATTGGTTAAACCCTCTCATGGCTTATCCCTTCAAGGTAATATTTGTATTGAATGCCAGGGGCTGAAACAAGCAAGTCAGAGAGATGGGCAGAGAGGAAATGGTTATGAGTGTGAAGGTGTGGCTGAAGGGTCCTAGGAAATGTAGGTGGCATGTCTCCTATAGTGAAACCAACATTTCAATGGCTCTAACAACAACAAAAGTTCACGAGCCCTTTTATATGTATTATTGCATTTATTATTTCATAACAACGCGTTGAAGTAGAGAACATCTTACTGCCAGAAATGAGAAAAAGGGGTCAGAAATTGGATAAATGCCCAAGGCCATGCAGTAAATAAGTGACAGAGTAAATAAGTGGCATGAACCTCAGGAATCATCGTCATGCCAGATCACTATTTGTGTCCTTTGGGATATAACCAGTCCCTGAACATTCATTTGTCTACTAAGTACTTAAGTACACAACAATTAAGCAAACATCTTCAAACACTGTGCAATAAAGAATGAATATATTCATATGGAACGGGAAGAAAAATTTTCTAGATGTCAAACAATTCACCACTATTTTAAACTATAAATTACATATATGCACAATAATCTCCAATAGATTGATAGGTAAATCATTCACATTGGAGATTTCTCACAGTGTACATTTAGATTGCTTGAAAGATAAAATCATAAAAACAACAATGCTGACAAGTACTTACATGCTCTCACTGAGAGCCAAGGCCTCTTCTATGTAGTTCAAACCACATGAGCGGAAACAACTCTGATGATGCTTGTTTTCCATATGAGCAAACTGAGACACAGAAAGCTCATTGATTCAGTGACTTTCCCAGGGTCACTCATGCCCCGGTACAGCATCTTGGAACATCCAGATTTGAGTATGCTCTAGTACACTGTATACCTTTATTTACCACTATCAAAATAAAATAAGTCTAAGTAATCACTTTATTTCTCTATATTTTATATACACTCATTTGAATATATGTATATTATGTTTTAAAGCTTCTGTTCATTGGTAAACTTTTGAAATGATTTAAGGCCATCATTTCTCCATGCTACTTAAAATTATTGTTTGGATAACTTTTCTTTTAATTACCAAAGTACCGTAAATACTCGAGAATAAGCGGACCCGAATATCAGTCAAGGCACTTAATTTTACCACAAAACTGCATAAAAATGTGCTGAAAATGGTTTATACACGAGTATATACAGTAATATATCCCTATTGTTTATAAAAAAGACACAATTATAGAATATATGAAACAATACAGTCATCTATAAACCTAGCCTCTCCAATAAATTGCCATAGAATCACTTCCTACAAATTGCAAACTTAAAGGACAAGCTAAAACTGCTCATGTAGGCTTCTGAAACTGCTCATATAACTCTTCACAGGAATATAAAGCCACCTTTTTATCCCTCAGCAAATAATTACTGTAAACACATCAATTCGCTTTAAGCCATAATCTCATAGCCCTCATAATTAGCGCTCTTAAAAGTTGAATCCCACATTTACAAAAATGCAGATTTACATTGCTTGCCTAATGACACTCACCATTTAAGACAGAGAAATGGGTGTGTTCGAACTATGGTTCTAGCAGAGAATATTGAATATATCATAGACTGCCAGATTATTGAAGATGTCTAAGAAGTCTTAGAACACACACAACCAGAATGCTCCTTAGCAATAAGAACAGCAAGACATGGGCACACCTAGGTACTTGGGATATGTCATCAGGAAAATCCAATTGCGCGTAAACAGCATCAGGAGCACGTAGTCAGCACTAGACTGTTTTACCAAAGGCTCTATTTACCTTCGTCCCCCAGCCTGGCCCTAGAGCCCCTGATGGTCTTAGAGTTGGTCAGGTGAGGTCGCTTATGTTGCTTGTTTCATTGATGGGGGAAGAAACAGAGGCCAACTGTTGGTGGTGTTTGTTAGAGGCGGTGGAGTGGGTTGGTGCTCAGAGCGGCCCTATGTTCAGTGTGATGAAACACACCTGTGCCATCCTCAGAACTGTTCTTACGCTTGAGCCTATCCTCGCAGCCATTCTGCCACTGGATCTTGTCGAAAGGTTCTCTTTTACGCTGTCCCTCGACTTTACCAAGCAGGATGTTCTTTTCCAGGGACTGGACTCTCCTGACAGCCTGTCCAAAGTATGGGAGACAAAATCTCACCATCCTTGTTTGTAAGGAGCATTCTGACAAGACAGATTTGTTTATTCTGTTGGCAATTCATGGAACTTTCAATATTCCTTGCTAACATCAGAGTTCAAATGCATCGGTTTTACTTCGGGCTCCCTTATTCAACGGCCATATTTCCCATGCATGTCATGCACGTGGAACCACCAGGGCTCGGGTCGAGCACACCTTAGCCCTCAGAGTACTTTCCAACCATTTACAGAGAACTTGAGCATCGATTTACCAAATGCAACACATCATTGGATCTCTTCATTACTGCTTCTTCGAGCATTGATTGTGGATCCAAGCAAGATGAAATCCTTGACATCAATCTTTTTTCCATTTCTCATGATGCCACTTGCCTGTCAGTTTGCCACACGGTGACCTGGGTATGACTGTGATGCTGAAATCTATGTCACTGATCCTTCAAACACCAGCAGAGTCACCCACAGTGACAAGGTTTCAGTACAGTTTACAGACTAAGAACAGACTATGGAGAAGGAATAGGCTCTCCACTTCCAAGGAATTAGCCACTGAAAACCCAATGGCTCGAATGGAAACATTGTCAGTTCCAGAAAACCTAATGAACAGAAGCAGGATGTGTCAGCAGCTGAACCAGATGACGAGCCCCTCAGGTTGGAAGGCGCCCAGAATATGACCGAGAAAGAGTTGCCTTCTCAGGACAGAGGCGACCGTGAGGGTGTGGAGCAAGGAAAGCCTGCCTGCAAGAGGAAAGCCTTCGGGACCTTCAGTTGCTCAATGGAATGAGAAGAAACAGCTGCAAATACCCATTAGGAATTGGAACTTGGAATGTGGGAAGGAACTTTGGAAGTCATTAAACATGAAACCAAGAGGGAGGGCTAATTGACGCGAAGAAAACCCAGAGAGAGGAAGAACAGGGGTGATCGACCAGAAGAGAGGCGCGCCCCGATGCTCTTCAAAGACAACCAAGCAAGCCACTCTTCTAGTTCCTAGGAAACTGGTTTGAAGGCAATTTCAAAGGAGAAACTTCCAAAATATTTGAGGAGTTCATTCAACATGTATCAATTGTCACCTACTTGCCAGCCACCATGCTGGATGCTCGGGATGTAAAGATGCGCAAACTAGTCAGGCTTCTGGGCTCATGCAGCTTCCAACATTAACTACTCACACAGACATAACGTAAAAGTAAACCCGGTCATTGTTAGGAAGGAAAGTTATATAATAGTGTTTTGGGAAGTGTCTCATAAGTGACTAAGTTAAATATCTAAAATTAATGGGGAAAGAAACTTTAGAGATCAACCTCACCTTCCATTTTCAGCCTGGCTCAGTAAATAAAGAGGAAAGCGGGCTCGTGTGATGCACGCAGACAGTGAGAGGACGTATGCTAGGCGTGTGACGAACTTGATTTGATGGCTCTGGGGCCCAAAACTATGTTGGGAACCGCTGAATTTGACCAGCCTTCAGCTAACGTTTTGCTGCTGATCAGTAGAAAGTCAGAGAAGGATCAAGGGCTGGGAGACTCGTGGCAAGTTCAGGTTGGCTCAGGCAGTTTAAAGAGGACGTGGATGACGTAACACCAAGAACAAGAAGAAACTACTGGCGCCGACGTGACCGTTCGAGATGTGGCCTCCCTTGTCCACAATGGAAGACTGAACCGTTCCGGGGCTTAGACGTCATATGGGGAAAATGATGATAGGGGCCCACAAAAGAATCAGCAGTGCATCAGTGATGCTATGTCTCCCCTCAAGAGAAAAGGATCTTTACAGCAATAACTGTCTGAGTCTGCCACGACTGCTCATTTGATGAGCTGCAAGGGAAAACCAATTTTACATGTGTTAAGGATAAGAGTATATAAAAGATTATGAACTTATATTTAAACACACCTGTAAATGATGGATTCGTTGTGTTGTTTACATTCATTTGTGTAAACAGCAATGTTTATGTTGGAGCTCTCAATTGTGCAAAGTATAAGGTATGGTTGCTGGTATTTGTAGGCATTTTATTTTTCAACCCTAGCATCAGCTGTTGGACAGGACTACACACTGCAATTATAAATGTGTCTAAAATTCATGATTAGCTCTGTACATTTTCACCTACATCACAATTTTAAAATTTTTATTTAGTTTTGTTTTGATTAATTTCCTGAAGGAAATTCTGCTTATGCCACTGTGTGAGGTGTTTTTAACCTATAGCAGAAAGATGAAATTCAAAGAGTTCAAATATCTAAAATTTCATAAGGCACTTTCTTCAAAGAAGGATCATATCATTCATCAGCTCTTCTAAGAAGATAATAACCCATAATATGTGGAATCACTGATAAGATCATTGTTAACTTTCAGAATTTTTTTCAGAGGTACGGTTGTTCAAAAGCATACAAATTTCCTTTTTGTGTTCTTGTTAGGTACCATCCAGTCCGTTCCAGCCCTATATGCAAAAGAACAAAACATAGCCTGGTTGTCCACAAACCTCACAATTGTTGTTACATTTGACACTATTATTACAACCACTACGTAACCCCATCACTTAGAGAGTCTTCCTCTTTTTCTTTAACTGTGGAAGGAGCAGTCAAGGAATTGAATGATACAGCGCCCTGGTAGAATCTGCTGCCCGACTTCTTGAATGGCAGGTGCATCCACAGGATGGCAGGTGCGCCTCACCCATGCTAGGATATTTTCCATCAGCTCCTATGCATGTGAAAATTGGACAGTGAATAAGGAAGACCACGGAAGAATCAATGCACTTAAATTACGATGCTAACAAAAAAAATAGTGCAAGTACCATGGATGGCCACACAAACAAATGTGTCTTGGAAGAGGTACAAGCAGAGTGCTCCTTAGAAGTGACTCTGATGATGCTTTGTCTCATGTACTTTGGACACCTTATCAGAAGAGTCCACCTTATCACCTTATCTGGAGAAGAACATCATACTTGGTAAAGTAGGAGGGCAGCAAAAAAGAAAGGTTTTCCAAAGAGATGGATTGACACCGGGGCTGCCATGATGGGCTCAACCCTAAAAAGGATTGTGAGGCGTGTTCGTTCTGTTGTACATAAGGTTGCTAGGTTTTGAAATGAACTCGGCGGCTTTACCTAACACCGACTTTCCCAAGCATACTGCCATTTTCCAAGTACTGGCGTCTCCTGACAAGGCATTTCCAGGAGAGAATGAAGTGACATGAAGTGGTTGGCTTGCAAACTTTCTCAGGTGGGGGAATATAGTCATAGGGTTATGATGTAGGTATTTCCTTAACTGCAATGGTTAGGCAAAGAATATTTTTGTTTTTTCCACTTATAGACTATGATGTTTAAATGAGGCCGGCACATATTGAATTGCATGCATTTTAGCGGTATCCTATTAGGTACAGATATGATTTTATTGTTGTTTTATTTTAAAATTATATATGGCTAAAAAGTTGTGTAAATATGTCAAGTTGACAAGGGGTGGTCTGCGGCAGTTACATAATCTCCAGTCAACTTGAGCAAAAGGGTAGAATGTAGCCTGTCAATCAGTTCATAGCAAATAATGTGGGCATGGCCTTCTCCTGAGGATTCTGGGAACTCTTGTCTTCCTCCCTGGAGGCAGGGCACACACACTCTGCTTCATCTTTCTGCTGACAAAACCCATGGAGCCACACTGTTCCCAGTCAGAGCCCTGGAGCTGGAGGAACCACATGGAAACCCCTGCCAGCACTGAGATGCTTCCACCGCCACTGGATCCACAAGACTTTCCACCCACAGGCCTGTGATCTCCCTGCATTCAGGATCATGGCAAGTGTTGCATGAGTCTGAAGAGGGACTTACAGACTGGCATCAGGTATACGGGCTAATGTCGGACTTATGGACTTGATCTGGACTGGGCTGGGATGTTTTCTTAATGTACAGCTACTCTTTGGTATAAAGTTCTCTCCTATACACACATGAGTGTCTCTGGACTTGTTTCTCTACTCAACCCAAACTAACACAGATGTCCAAATTAAGTAAGACAAAGTAGCATCTTGGGAGTACTTCTACCAAAATGAGTAAGTAAGGTGACAGGATATGTCCCTGACACACATCTTTCCTGCTTATAACCACTCAGTATTCTCTGATGTTCAAACGACTCCCTTTGTTCTATCTACACATTCCACACGAGCACCTAGGAAGTGCTCTGGAACTCCCAGTCGTCTCTAGGCTGTCCAGAGCTTGTTAGGATCTGCCGAGCCTAATGGCTTTGCATAATCAATAAGACACAAGTAAATATCTTTTTGGTATTCTTTGCCTTGAAATGTTGGGTGTGGACTAGTTCCGTGTGGTCCAGTGACTCTGTGTAGTCATTCTTTCCACCTTCTTTGGATGTTTCTTCACTGTTCAATGTTTTTCCCAGGAAATTTTTAAGTACTGCAATTCCAGGCTTAAATTTTTCTTCAATTCTTTCAGTTTGTGATAGACTGAGTTTGTCCTTTCTTTTTGGCTAACTCCAGGTTTTGCACATTTCATTATAATACTCTACTTTGTCTTCTTGAGTTGGCCTTTGACATTTTCTGTTCATCTGTCATACTTTATCATTTATTCCTACATTCAGGAGTTTCCACCTTTCTAATTCTAATTGCCAATTATCGTCAATGCATCTTGATTGGATGTTTGTTCAAAAGAGTTGCTAGACTTCTTCAGTTTCTTTATCACTTGTGTTAGTGTAGATGCATAAATTTGAATAATAGTTTTATTAACTGAACTTCCTTGTAGGTATATATATATTATCCTATTACAGACTGCATTGTACTTTAAAATAGATCTTGAAATGTCTTAGCTGGAATGGTGCAAATGGGTATGGCAAGAAGGAACCTATGAATGTGAAAGGTATTGTGTATAACCCCAAATGCAGGCTGGAATGCCCAGCATGCTTTAAACAGAGATGCACACTAACAGTCTATTTCTATTGATCTTCTCTCAGCTACTATCTGCGCCATAGAAACATCCCTAGTCACTTTGAATTCAAAACACTCTTAGCTCTTACATTTCACTGTCTAGCCCAGAGGTCCTCAAACTTTTAAAACAAGGGCCCAGTTCACTGCCTCTCAGACCATTGGAGGGCAGGACTATAGTTTTCTTAAAAAAAACTATTGACAAATTCCTATGCACACTGGACAAGTCGTCTGCTAAGCAGGACAGGCAGCGGTGGCAAAAACACCCGGCGGGCCGGATAAATGTCCTTGGCGGGCTGCATGTGGCCCGTGGCTGTAGTTTGAGGACCCCTGGTCTAGGCCTTTTACTTTCTATAGTAGTGTTACTTAGTGCATACTTACACTATGTTCCATCATGTCTTTGACATTGGACAAGTGAACCAAAATTGGACTCGGAGGGAAAGAGGAAAGAATCCAGCTACTTAGTCGGGTAATCTCCATTGATTCTGTCAACAGTATCAACAGAAAATGACAAATCAGGTCAACAGACCTTGTTTCCGAGTGAAAAACAGACTGTTCCAGCATTAACTCATATTTAAATGTTATGTGTAAGTAAAGAATGCTATTTTAAGACAGTAAATAGGTACAAATCACAAACATCTCACTTGTTTTTGAAGGGCCTTAAGTGGAGTAGGTGTTTAAGGATCTAAATAATAACTTCTTTGCTCTTGAACAAAAAGTTGTTACATAGACTCAACAGCCAACCAAATCTAAACACACGTGCCAACGTTTAGGGAGCATCAATAGTATCAAACCATCACTTTTGCTTCACGGGCATTCTGTGTTCCAATGTCGGAATGCTCTTAGTAAGTCTAGTCTTATCAATACTAAAAATAAAGATTTTTCTAGAAAATCCATCCACTAGTTAGCCATGGACTAAGCTAAGCATGTTAACTTTCTATGACTCTCAGAATAAGCATTGTTAAAGCAAGCGCGATTGTCTTTGTAAAGCAAGCATCCATACCCTCCTGTCACAGGTTGAGGAGAGGTCAGCTCACCAATGTCCAGTGGCTCGCCTGAGTCACACAACTGAAAGAAGAAGCATAACAGTGAGAAAGGATATTGTACTTTGAATTCAAAACTCTGAATTGGAATGGTGGCTCCATTCGTGAAAAGCTATGGGTTCCTGCATGATTCACTTAATTCCTCTGAGTCCTAATGTCTTCATTGAAAACTGAAAGACAGTGTACATAACAGTTAGGCACATGGGCTCCAGAGCCAAACAACCTGGGTCTGAATCAAGTGATAGCACTACTGACTGCAATCGTAAGCAAACAGACTTTAATTTCCTCCCCTGTAAAATTGAGTACTGATGATATTAATAAGAACTAGAGTGTGGTAGGAAGTAGATGAGCTAATAAAATGCTGGAAACTGCAATTGGCACATATTGTTTGTTCTTAGGACCCAATACTGACTCATAATGACCCCAGGTAACAGGTAGAACTTCCTGTATACATTTTCTAGGTTGTAATCTTTATAGGAGCAGATCAAGACGTATATAATCATAGTTATATAGCTTTGTAATAGGCCAATAGTATATATACCCATTGTTATAAAGTTTATTCCAACTTGAAGCTGTGAATCTTTATAGGAGCTCATTCAAATTCACTGCCATCAAGTAGATACTGACGTACAGCAATGTTGTATGACAGAGCAGGACTGCCCCTGTGAGTTTCCAAAACTGTACATCTCTACAGGACTAGAAAGCCTTCTCTTTCTCCTACAGAGCAGCTGCTGACTTTGAATGACTGATTTTGAGATTAGCCATGAAGTGCATATCCCGCTGTAACACCAGGGCTCATTACAGGAACAGATAGCCACAATTCTCTCCAGAAGGGTTGCTGATCGGTGTGAACTTCTGACCTTGAAGTTAGCAGTCCAACACTGGGCTGAAGCACCACTAATAAAGTAATTATGATACACTCTTGTCATATCATTACAGAATAAAGAACCAGGTAAAAGCACCCATTATATAGCGATAGGAATTGAATATTAATTATAAACTGTTCATTTAAAATACAATAAGTAAAAGCCTCTGGTTCTCCATTGTTCATACAAATTGTTAGTGAGCACCTGGAGAAGGCATATCTGCTGCTTTCAGGCCTTGGTCCAGAACTAGTGTGTAGCGCTTTCACTCACAGTACTTGACACGATCTGATCTCATGGCCATCCCCAAACACACGGGAGCAGGGAGATGTAGTCTAGCAATGTGTATCAGTCTCAGCAGCATGAGCCCAAAGCTATGGCTGGGGGAAGGTAGAAGAGGTTACATCCAATCTATGTATTATGACTTTGCCCACAGGGATAAAGAAGAATTCTGGTATCAGGAAGAGAAGAAGAGAAGCTGTGATGGTTAGTCATTATGTCAACTTGGGTGGACCAGGATTTTCTCATGATATCATCTATTATAATGTGATCAACGCCATGCTTCAATGAAGCAGCCAAGCAGATAATCTGGTTGCAGTTTTGACACAATTGAGGGAGGTTTCTTTCAAAATCTGTCCTCCTCAGTCAAAACTGAGAGTGTGTGAAAACTAGCTCACTTATACTGGATTCGGATCCTGCATCTCACTCATCATCAACCTTCCGTTATCTTACCAGTCAATCCCAAGAGTCATCAGTGGACTGCCAACCTTGGATTCATTCAGTCCAACACCTACCAGTCTATGCTCTTCCGGCTTCGTCTTCCTGCCTCCTGTCTATCAGCCCATGAAGCAACAGGAATCAGGAGAAGCATTCCATTTACATCTGACCCACAGACTTGTAACATATTGGGTTTATCCACTTCTCAAACTGGGTGGGCCACTTCTTGAGATAAATCTTTCTATATACATACTTGTACAAGCATCACTGGTTTGGCTTCTCCAGAGAACCCAGCCTAATCCACATGCTGTTCAGGCGGAAACAGCAGATGCCCTCTATTGATGGGTATCGGAATGATGCAGTCAAGGACAGGCTGAAAGCAGTCATGGTCAAATGAGCAGGTCAGAAAACCAGGGGATGTACAACCAGCTAGGACAATACTTTCTAAAGGAGTGTGCTGCAAACACATACATGCAACTTAACCTGTTTTTTAAGAAACCTGTGGTCAACTATGGTTGGAACATACTGCACTAAGCAAAGTAAAAGCAAGTTTCTTTGCTGCAGGCAACATTAGCCAAGATCATTGAAGGTCATGGGGGATGTCACAGGGCTAGCACTACGTGAAACAAACTGCATGGAAATCTGCACCAGAGAAATCAGTGAGTGGCGGGCTGCAGAGGCGCAGGCCGGCCACTTCTACAGGGTCCATCTGAGAAGCCACTGTCAGGAACCACTAGCGACGTGGTGTCAGTCAGAGCAGCTAGACCATTGTCAACAGTGAGGCTCCAGAGACAGAGTTCTAAGTGACATTTGAGCAGGGACAGAGTGGAAGACTATTCATAATAAAATTCCCCTTTAGATTAAGCTCCACTAGCGGAAAATTAGCTCAGGTCACAAGTCGCATTAATCCCACTTTCTAACTCTGCACTCTCCCATCCAATGGACACCAGCCACAGATGGTCACTGAGAACTTGTGATTGAGCTAGTGCAGGTTAAAATATTACTTTGTTTTTCATTTAAAATTTAAAAATCAAAGTAGCATAAAGCATTTCTCCACTAAACACAAATTTGTTGTTTTGGTAGGATTGTATTTCACTTTAATGGCTGATCATTTGAATTGAGTTGTGCTGTAAAAATAAACACACAGTTAAGTTCTAAAACAGTATAAACATCCTGTCAAGGACATCATTAATCATTTTTAAATGTATTACATGTTATTAAATGATCATCCGCCATCTGTCTGTATGTCACAATCTGATGGCTTGCATGATGCATGTTGCTATGATGCTGGAAGCCGTGTCATTAATATTTCAATTACTAATAGGACCACCCAGGCTGGACAGGTTTTACTGGATTTTTCAGACTGAGATAGTCTAGGAATAAAGGATTGAAAATATACTTCTGAAAATTAGTCAATGAAAGTCTTATAGGTCACATTTGGACATGTCCAGAGGAATATAGACCATCCACCATGTTTAGAAAAGTGGTGGGCCAACCAGGGTGAGGGAGACGTTCAGTGAGATGGACTGACACAGAGACCACATGATGATAGACCACAGTGACACACAAGCAGTGATGAGGAAATGAAGGGCCAGGAAGTATGGCATTCTGTTGTACATGGGTTCACCAGGAGCCAAAGTTAATTCAATGGCACCTAATAAAAAACAACAAAAGTATACTATTTGGGATACATCAGATTAAATAAAATTCTTTAAATTGATTTTATCCATTTATCTTTAATTTTTGATGAGGTTACTTAAACTATTTAAATTATGTATACATATGGTTTCTTTAATATTTCTAATAGATAGTACTGCTCTAGAGTCTTGTCAGATTCAATTTCCATTAACAGACTCTGCTTTCCCAGGGCAGTGCTCATGTGCTCAGACACGCTCCAAATTCATATAACAAAGCAATCATGATTAACACCAGACTCTGGGCAAAAGTGAAAAAAAAAATAAGGAAAATCAATTTAAAACTCCATTAATGAGCATACTTCTGAATTTAAATGATTTCATTCAGCCCAGTTCTCCTTTTCCCTCTCTCACACAAATGAGTACCTGTCAAACAAAAGCTAATATACTTGAACTTTATAAGAATACCGACAATGCACATGCTGTACCTTTTCAAATGGTAAGACTAGACCAAACCAACTCTCACCCCCAAATAAGACAGCTAAATCATGATCTAAGACATATATTAAGATTTTTAAAAAGTTATTTATTCAGCAATCGTGTCAGGAAGGTGAACAGCACAGAATGCCAGATTGTTAGAACAGTGTTCTTTTGTAAGGGAGCAGCTGAGTTGAAGCCCAATGTCCATCTGCAGCCTTAATTCTTAACATATAGATAGGAGTGCATAGTTCTATTCCCTTCTCATGCATAAGCAAATGTGATGAAGAAAGCTGATGTTGCCTGGCTATCAAAAGATATAGCATCTGAAATCTTAAAAGCTTGAAAATAAATAAACGGCCATCTAGCTCAGAAGCAACAAAACCCATATGGAAGAAGCATACCAGCCTGTGTGGTCATTAGGTGTCGGTGGAATTAGGTATCAGGCATCAAGACCCAGAACAAAAAATTATATCAATGTGAATGGGGGGGGGCATGGGGTGGAGACCCAATGCCCAATTGGACATCTCCTCACAGAGGGGTCACAGGAACTAGATGAGGCAGTCAGGGTGCAGTATAGCACTGATGAAACACACAGCTTTCCTCTAGTCCTTTGGTGCTTCCTTCATCCCACTATCATCACCTCAATTCTACCTTACAAATTGGATTAGACCAGAGCATGCACACTGCTACAGATAGGAGCCAGCAACACAGGGACTCCAGGATAGATAAACTCTCAGGGCCAACAAGATTAGAGATACCAGAATGATTAGGGGAGAGAAGGGGGAGAAAGGGGGAATCGATCACAAGGATCAACCTAGAATCCCCTCCCAGAGGGATGAATAATGGAAAAGTGGGTGTGGAACTATAAAGGATGCTATAAGATATGGAAAAAAATCTATAACTTATCAAAGTTCATGTGGGAGGGCGGACAGGGGAAGTAGGAGGAAGAAATAGGGAGCTGATATCAGAGGCTCAAGTGGGAAGAGAATGCTTTGAAAATGATGATGGCAGCATATGTGTAAATGTACTTGACATTGAAGGAATGTGTGGACTGTGATAAGAGATGTAAGATCCCCCAGTAGAAGTATTTTTTTAAAAAGGGGGAGCGGGAAGGGAGGGGAAAAAAAGAGGACTTGATGCAAAGGGCTTAAGTGGAGAGCAAATGCTTTGAAAATGATGAGGCAAAGAGTGTACGGATGTGCTTTATACAATTGATGTATGTATGGATTGTGATAGTTGTATGAGTCCCTAATAAAATGTTTAAAATAAATAGATAAATAAATATATAAGACATCAAGTCAAAAAGTAAAAAAATAAACTTAAAAAACTAAAAAGAAATAGGAAATTGATAGAAAGGTTAAAAAGAAGTTATTCATCAAACTAATTCTCCAAATAGCACTTCAGTTATTTTATTTGTATATTCAATCATCAACCATATCTCCTCTTTAACCTTAATTATTGCAAATACAATTCAATAAAGAAGTCAAGAAGACAGGAAGGTCTAGTTTATGAAAACCAGATTGGTGAGCATGGCACATGATATGTAGTGAGACATCTCTGTAATCAGTACACTATAGTAGCTTGGGTTATGTTGCTGCTGTTGTTGTTGTTGTCTGCTCTCATTGAGCTCACCTTGACTCGTGGTGACCTCAGGTACACAGGAATAAAATGCTGCCCGATTCTACACCGTGTGTATGGCTGTAGATCAGATCATTGTGGCCCTAGAGCGTTCAACGATGGGTTTCATAAAGTAGATTGCCATACCGCTTCCAAACCATCTGACTCTGGAAGCTTGTTCCTTGTCATAGCAACACGCAGCTATGCGTCCAACCCGTACCAGGAATAGAACCCTGGTCTCCAACATAGAAAGCTAGAGTTTTACCATTGAACTAACACTCCTCCCTGCAATACAGCTAGCCATTCAATAAATGTCTCTTTTGTTTTTGTTTCTGGCTTAAGCTGGTTTGAGTAGAGTTTTGTTTTTGACAGCAAATGGTATTAATGGATGAAATAGTTCAAATGATTAAATAGACTAATAACATATGGTGCTCTGAATATTTTTATTCAACTCAAACCAAAATATGCCATAACCATACAACAGTACAGCACCTATAAATATATTAAAAGCAGTAAAGGGAAAAAATAAAGCAGGAAGAAGAAATGTAAAGGAAGAAGAGATAAGCCAGTTTTAGACTTAGAAAACTTTCCTTCATTAATGTCAACCATTCTTCTTTCTGTTTTTGTGAGACCCTCTAACAAAAGATAAACCGAGGAGCTGAAAAGTATAGAATGCATGAGCTAGCAAATATTAGAATAAACTTCCCAGCATTGAGTGGATGTGGCTCATAGCGGCCCTGTGGAACAGGGTAGAGCTGCCCCTGTGAGTTTCCAAGACTGTCACTCTATGGGAGTAGCCTCATCATTGTCCTGAGTATTGACTGGTTGTATCAAAATGCTGACCTTACAGTTAACATCCTATCTCATAACCACTGTGCCACCAGGGTTTCTTAAGTATTAGACTCGTGCCTAAATATAGGATTTCAATATTAATGGATGATATCACACAATATAATACTATATTTTATAAACTGAGATACAAAACAAAATTGAAGTAACCCCAGTTAGATGCTGTGGCATGGACTTAAGCCCGTGTCCTGACTTTTTCCATCATGAGATTGGGAACTAGTGTTCTACAAAATTATCTCTCCACAATAGGAAGCACAATTTGCAACAAGAAAATGAAAATGAACAGCCCCATGTGTAAACCACTACATAACCAGGGCTCCCTTATTATGAGTCAAACCATCTTGATGTCAGCTGGTTCTTCGTTTCATTCTTGGTTTAATCTTTATGGAAGCAGATCACACGGTCTTTCTCCCACGGAGCCACAGAAGGAACTCGAACTCCCAACTTCCCATTAGCAGTCAATTTTTTAACCAAGGCACTGCAAGGGCTCCTTTCTAGTGACCGCTGCTTAACTCAGTGTGCCACCAGGGCTCCTATAGGGTCCCTAAGTTGCTCTCTATTTCTTCACTGATGATCTTTATAGGGTTTCCACTTAGGCTTGAAGCCCCCTTGAGATCATTTTGGTATATGGAGCGAAGTATGGGGCCTGGTTCACTCTTCTGCAAATGGGAGTCTAATTCTGCCAGCATGATTTATTGAAGAGACTATACCTTCCCCATTTAATAATATGTTTTGTCTATTTTTCAAGCATTAACTGTCTAAAGGTGGATGGATTTGTTTCTTGGTTGTCTATTCTGTTCCTTAGTCTCTCTATATCCATCAATGTCCTAGTTCAGCTCAGAAGTTTATGATGACTCTCTGGAATTCCAAAACAGTAATCTTGATATATTTTCTCAAAGACACAGACAATCACAGGATCTTATATCGAAGATATTTTAAGAAAATTGAAAACTGTCTTTGTCAGAAGAGAAAACAGAAAAGTTTTACCAAGGAATATTTTTGTTCCATTATGACAATATACCTGCTCATTCTTCTTAGCTATCAAGGGCTGTCCTGTGAAAATAGTGTTGAAAAACCTCCACCCAGCCTACAACATTGATCTTGCCCCTTCAAACCTCATTTTGTTCCCTAAACTCAAAGAACACAGACAAGACACCTTCGTGGAGTTCCTCAAGGGTGCCCAGACTGCCATTTTGCTGTGGTGCCCAATGAAAGATGTGGAATTGCTTGGAATAAGGTTAGAGAGATGGAAACACTATCTTCAGAAGTTTATAGATGTGGATGGATGATTAGTCAAGAAGTAATAATTTCTACATTGGATCTTTCTGTTTATAAAGTTTCTATGGTTTTGTACTGTAAATTTTCAGTAACCCTCATATTATATATGTATAAATTCACATATGTATAATGAAGAAAATATTAACAGTGGTTATTTTTAAGAAATAAAACTCAAGAAAAAGCCAGGTCATCTCCTGTGGCCTCAGCTGCTGCAGGAAGGAGTTGATGGGTCTTTTCTGTGGTCCTGACACAAGGTGGCTCAGCTGCATCCAATTGCCTTGCGTACCTGTGTGCCTCAAGTCAGGACTAGATGCCCTAGAAATTGGGGACAATTAGCCCATCTTCAGGCACGTGCCCTGTGGGTGAGTCGCTGGGTGGTGTAAATGAGTCATACATTTGACGACTTAGCAAAAGGTTGGCAGTTTCAGCCTACTCAGCTTTAATGCAAAAGAAAACCCTCGTGATTTACCTGTGAAAACTGTGGAACATAGTTCTACTTTCAAATACACAAGTGATTTCTAGAAGCTCCCATTGATTTGCTGGCAATTGGTGGCTCTTTCAACAGGAGTATTTCCCTGAAGGAGGCAATGCTGAGGTTGCTTTAGAAGGGAAGGGGGTGACCCTGGGAGACTGAGAAAATCAACAGATGCCCCCAACAATGGGACAGATACCTGATCTAATTTGAGTCTGATTCTTGATCTGCCGCTAAATACCTCCCCACTCTTAACTGGGATATCTCTTAGCCTCTTTGGGCCTTGCTTTCCACTTGAGGAGAGGGAGGGGCCTCTTTGTCTGCTCAGCTCCAACTAGAAGCACTGCCCCTTAGGCTTGGAAGCTCATAACAAGAGCCTAAGGATTCAGTAAATCCGGGGTGGCTTGCACACGCTTCCAGGTGATTCGGATGCTACTGTTCAAGCAGCCTGTGCTTCAACAGGAAAGGCCCCAAGCACTGTGCTGTAGCTTCAATGTGATGAAATGCTAGCACACAGCAAAAAATTGAGCTCTGAATAGTTTACCTAATACCCCCCCAAAAAAATCCCTCCAAACTCAGTGCCATCGGGTCAATGCAGACTCTTGCACCCCTTTGTTGGTGCCAAGACTGTAACTGTTTATGGGAGTAGAAAACCCAGTCTTTCTCCTGAGGAGCTGTTGGTGGTTTCAAACTGCTGGCCATTCAGATCACAGCCCAACATGTGACCACCACACCACCAGTTTATCTCATAGCAGTGACAAATTGTTAGAAATTTGCTTATTGAGAAAGTTTATAAATAAATAGCACACAAGTATAAAAATGGCTATTGATGGAGTTTGTCCTTTGTCTCCAAACACTAATGATTAAATCCCAAAAGTGATATTGATTTGATCATTAATTTAGTAATTAATCAGCAAGTAAAATGAGCTTTTCCATATAGTCGTACTCTGAAGCATAACCTAAGATAATTGCTATTCACTGAGACTTAAGAAACAAATTTATGCTAATACTTGCCGAGCTAGTATATGGATTATCACTTTTCAAGGTTTTCATGATTAATGTAAACTTCAGAGAAAACATGTTTTTAACCTTAGATCAATCCATTGTCCAAGAATACCAAAACATTAACCTTCCTTAGGGAAGGTCTAGGTTTACATTTAAGGCTGTTCAGAGTCAAGTGCACAGATGGTTTCAATAAATAATTAATCATAATGGGACTGAGGGACGTAAAGGGAAGTGAGCACTGGACTAAAAGTACCACAATGAACTTGTTTATCTAAGGCTTTGCTGACATTAACACGTTGAATACCTGCCTCTCTGATAGGATTTCTGATGTTTAGTCTATATTAGGTATAATTTTCGAAGTCAAGTATTTTCACACAGGACATTTTCCAAATTACAATTCCCAGGCTTGAAACCACATCAGAAACCTGAGTTGACTACAGCATTCCTGACTCCCAATCAAACAGTCCCTTCCTCTCTCTGTTCTTCTCTTTGTGCAGCATCCCAGCACTACATGGGGAAACTGGGAACACACAAGGTTGGGTAAACCAAGTAAAACGATTATCCACTTGTTATTGAATTAGACAATGTTCTAGACAATTTCAGTTGTATTTCACCTGAAAGGCATGCATCAATTGAAATCCTAAAAACCGTCAAAGGGCAATAGTTTCTCTCATGCGGGCAACTTGAAATCTCAGATAGAGAGTCTTAAGAAAAGGGTTTCTATGGATCGTTGTTGTGTCCCATAATATTTTCTAGATCGAAATCCTTATGGGTGCAAATCACCAAGAGCCTGGTATTACAACCTCCAGCCTTCGCAATCATTAACAGTTGAGTGCTTTAACCATCATTCGTTCCACCAGTAGAAAACAACAAGTGAGCAAATAGTTAAGTAAAGTTTAATAGGAGTCACAGATGGTAATAAGGAAATCTGGACGCTTCAAGCTTTCCTTTGAATCTAGGTATAGTCGCCATGCCCAGAAGGCTGTCAAAGGCACCTCAGAGTTGATAAGGATCTGGCCCCAGGCCTGCAGCAGTTCCCGTACTGCATAGAGGTCATGTCTCCAGTTGGGATCCACCAAGCAGTGAGAAGTCCTCTTGAAACTTTCCCATGTCGTCAGTAAAGACGTTTGATGCTGTATATTCTGAGTTGCTTCAAGCCCCAAACGATGAAGGCCAAAATGCTGGATTTTGAGATATCCCTGTCCATCTTACAGTACATCTCTCCTACAAGTGTGATAGTTAACATTTATTGTGCCAACATGGCCAATGAACATATGTGGGATTAATGGAAGGCCGGAGAGATAAATGGCTCAGCAAGCCTCGCCTTTCTTGTCTCTTGCTCTTTGATGATCGGACCAGTATGTGGCTGCCTTAGCTTGTTCTCTGCCTCAATTTGAAAGCTACACTACCTGTGGGACACCTAACCCGTGGACGGTGTCACTGTAATTTGAGGTTCCTTCAAGACCTGCTTTGCCACACTATTGGAATGTACATTTCTTTAGCTGGGGACTGTCGGACCCTGTCATCTGGCTGACTGTTGGTGACCTATCTGCCTTGCTGTTTGCTGCCTGTGGTCAGATAGCCTGAACTGCTCTACAGAGGACTACCTGGCGGCCCTGAAGACTTGAAGGACTGCCAGTGTCTCAATGCTGTCTCATGGGAGTGAGTTGTACTGAGGCATTTGTACTGCTTTATAGATTAATTGACTGTTTATTTTTTATGTTATATAGCTCTCTATTTAGCTATATAAATATATATAATTATTAGTGTTAAGGTTTAGTTTCTCTAGAGGACCCTGTCTCACATAACAAGACACAGGGCAGTTATAAGAATTTCGTGGAGGGGCTGCATACTTTTTAAAAGGGGACCAATGGCATGGGCACGGGGACTGAGTTCCAGGCCATACTGGCCACCCTGAGAAGAAGAGGTGACCAAGGATGAAGTGGAGCAGCTGCTGGCTGGGGAGAAAGATACAAACTTCGCATCAGTTCCGAAGACTTTGCCAAGCACACTGTGCCTGGAAGAAGCAGACTCCTCCCAGGTGGCTGGCCTTTGGCTTTAGCCATCTGAGGTTGCGTCAGCAAAAGGGCCAGAGTCACAAGGGCAAGAGTTGAAAAGGCATCTTCAGGCAGCACAGTAGCGGAAGAAATGTACCCCTGCAAGTAGGTAAGGGTGCAGAAGTGACCTTTTAAGGGGAGAAATGCTTACAGTATGTTCAGCACAAAAAGCACACAGCAATGTGAACCTTTTCAAACACCCCTTTTCAAAATACTCCATCCAGAGCATGCGTTCCCCTCCCAGACCAGTTACTAATTTTATTTGGATCTTGATTTGAATGGACTGTTGTTTTGGCTGTTGGTCGGTGCTATTGAGATGCTTTTGACTCATAGCAACCCTGTGCGACAGGGTACAACTGCCTCCCGTGGTTTCCAAGGCTACAAAAAGTGCAGAAGCACGTTGCCAGGGCTTCTTCCACAGACCTACTAGAGGGGTTGGAACGGCCAGCCTTTCTGCAAGCAGCCAAACCATTGCACCATGAGAGCTCATTCAATCAACTCTAAAGAAGAGACATTTAAAACCGATTCAGGAAAGTGCCTAAGAACATGTAAGATAAAGTCAAATTATTGCCAATCTTGACAGCTGTTGTAATGGTACTATAATTGAAGAAACTGTCCAGACGCTCATATTCTGGAGATGCACATGGAAGAGTGTCGGAGGAAGTGTCATGAGGACTGTGGTTTGTTTGGAAGAGCTCAGCAATAAAAACAACACAACGGAACAGCTGAGATGAATGTGGTAAGACTCGGTAAGTGTTGCTTCTATGTGGTAGACACGTGGGTGGTTTTGTTGCACTGTTCTCTCTTTTTCTGTGCGTGAAACTTTCTGCAGGATGAAAATCCATTTAAAAATGGCTTCCCACTTCTGTTACTGTGAAAGCATCGCCTCTCTCCTGAAAAGAGGACAAATTAAGTGCATGACTGGGGAAGAGTTCTTATTAAAAAAAAAGAAATATATCTGCTTAGTCTTTACAAGTGATTGTATTATTAGATTATCTTCTGTGCTTGATTTCTTTTCAAGTTGTTTGTTTAGTACTGTGAGAACTCATGTGGTGGAAACGAAAAGATGAAATCCACTAAACTAGACATTTTTAAAGTACAATAATCACTCTTGACAGTAAATGAAGTCCCTCGAGTGCCCTGAGCGATGAAATTTGGATGATCAACTCCTTCACTGTTGAGAAATGTGTGAAAAATTGATATCGAAAAGATGTTCTCTCTCCAATAATATGCATCTCATCTTGCTTTTTTCTTAGCATCCTGATATACTGTAACTAAAACCCTTTAAATGATCTCACACAAAATATTTCCTCTTTGAATGCTCCCCACTAAACAAACAAACAAAAAAAACCCAACTCACTGCCAGTGAGTCAATTCCAACTCATAACAACCCGGGAGGACAGGATTGAACTTCCCCTGTAGATTTCTGAGACTGTCACTCTTTATAGGAATAGAGCAACTAATGGTTTCAAACGACTGACCTTGCAGTTAGCAGCCCAACATGTAACCACCAGGGTCCCCTCTTCCTTCTTGAAGTGACACGTAAATTGCACCTGGTGAGCAACCATCATTGTCTTTATACTGTTTATTTTCCAAACAGCAAAATATACTGAATACAAAATATACAAAATCCCAACCATCAATTTACACTGAAAAAAAGGGCCCAACAACAAATGATGTGTTGATGTGAAACTTGAACTATTGCTTAGTTATTGAAATTTTGAAATTCTAAGAGTGATCCTTACTGATATCAAAAATAAATTTATAACATAAGTTTCATTGTTTCAATTAAATAACCTGAAATGTAAGTTTTCAGAGTTTGGAAAAATACTCCAAAATAAAGAAAAAACTTATCCCTAATGTCTGGTAATATCATTAAAAATTATTCCACAGTCTTCTTTAGATTAATAATTGATCTGAAGTTGTGTAAAATTCAAATTTCAATCCATTCCTTCCATACATCTTTATTAATCCTAACAATTTTCCAAGCACAATTCTGATCACTAAAATGCAGGAGTGAACAAATAGTCCTGCCCTCGTGGGACTTATCTTCCAGTTAGGAGAGACAGACAGTAAGTTAATAACTATAAATATAGCAGAAGATATAGACTATGAAGACGAATCGACCTCTAATAAGGATAAAAAATAAGGACACAGAGGCTTGGATGCTCATTAACAAATAAAAAGGCTCGCCTGATAAGAGGACCTATGGGCAGGAGTCAGAGTCTGAGCAATCTATAAAAGATCCCAGCGAAAAATAGAGGATAACTACAAAGAGCATGAGAGATGGCCACGGAACAGCACAGAGGCCAGGGCCTAGAGCCGAAGGTGCGAGTAGCAGGGAGAAAAATAGATGAAATCAAGTAGGTTCCCAGGGTGAGGTCATGTAGAATCTTATACATAAGAGAAGGGTTGTGTCTCTTCTTGAGTGACACAAGAAGCCATTAGAGATTTCTGAGCAGTAATTGACTTAAAGAGATCATTTCTTCCTGATTTCTTAAGACTAGTCTATAGGGATCTAAAGTTAGAAACTGAAAAAAAAAATTTTAAGTTAGAAACTGAGATTTGCAATATGTAAAAAAAAAAAAATTCCTAAAGCAGAGCAACCAACTTTAAAATGTACAAAGGGCTTGCACAGGCATTTCCCAAAGATATACAAATAGCCAACTAGCACATGCAAAGAGAGAGAGAGAGAGATTAACATCCTTAAAGAAACGCAAATCCAATCCAAAATGTAGCAATCATTACCCCCTAAACTGGCTATTAGGAGGAAAGAGTATTGAAGAGGAAGTAGAGAAATTGAAACTCTTATTCAGTCTTGTGGAAATGTAGTATGGTGCAGTCTCTATGGAAAACAGTCAGTTCCTCAAAAAAGTCAAACATAAAATTAACACTTTAAAAAAACATTAAGTTGCCATCATCTTGATTCCTACTCACTGTGGTCTGGTGTATTTCAGAATAGAGTTGCCTTCCAAATGGTTTTCAATAGGCTGCCAGACCTTTCAAATCTGAGTGGATTCAAACTGCCAGCTTTTCAGTTAGGAGCCAAGTACTTAACCATTTGCACAGTCCAACCCCATAGTCACCAGGTGACCAGGAGCTCATTCCCAGGTATATATAACCAAAATAACTGAAAGTAGGGACTCATTTCAGGGTTACTTATAAGAGTCAAAAGGTGAAACAGCCGAAACATCCATCAACAGATAAATGGACAAACAAAATGTGGTACGTGCATTGTGATAGGTTTATTGTGTCAGCTGGGCCAATAGGAATATGTAGGCTGGGCTTGATCGGGTCACAGCCTGTTGGAGGACAACTGAAATAAATAAACACAGTCAGCATCCCATCTTCCTCTTGCTCCCTGGTGATCAGACCAGCATGCTGCTACTTTAGCTAGTTCTCTGCCTCAACCTGTGGGCTACACTACTGTGGGCCAAGCCAACCCATAGATTGTGTCACTAGAGCTTGAGGTTCCTTTGAAACCTCTTCACTACCCTGCCGGTGCATTGCTTGAGCTTGAGGCTGGTAGATCCTGTCACGGTGTTTAAGTTCGAGATACCATGGGGGCCTGCTTCTTTAAGCTCCTGACTATTGCTGACCCACCCTGCTGTCTGCTGCCTTCTGGCAGACTCTGCCTGTCTTGCCTGAGGGAAAACTCCGCTGTCTGCTTCCTTGACCTTGGACTCAGCAGCCCACAATAGTTAGACTTCCAGAATATTAACTATTCCATGAAAGTGAATTGAACTGAGCCCTCTTTGCTTCTGTGAGGACTAATTGACTGTTATATTCCTTCTTGCTGTACGAATATATCCTCTTATATATATAAAATCTTAAGTGTCCTGATTTTGTTTCTCTAGAGAACCCTGCCTAATACATGCAATAAGTGGGATATTATTCCACCATTAAGAGAAATTGAGTTCTGATACAAGTTACCATGTGGATCAGGGGTCCTCAAACTTTTTAAACAGGGGGCCAGTTCACTGTCCCTCAGACCCATTGGAGGGCCAGACTAAAAAAAAACTATGAACAAATTCCTATGCATACTGCACATCTCTTATTTTGAAGTTAAAAAAAAAAAGTGGGGGAAAAAACCCGTTGGCTAGATAAATGTCCTTGGCGGGTTGCATGTGGCCCATGGGCCATAGTTTGAGGACCCCTGATGAACCTTGAAAACATTATGCCAAGTACAAGTCAGACACAAAAATATGCAATATATGATTCCACTTATATAAAATATCTAAAATCTGCAAATATAGAGAGACAAAAGTTTATCATTAAGGGACAATGAGGAGTTACAGCTTAGGGATCTTAGTTTCTATTTACAATGATGAAAACTTTTGAAACGGATATGATAACAATCACGAAGCATGGTGAGTGTAATTAATGTCACTGAATTGCATACTTCAGGGTGGTTGCAAAAGAAAATTATTATGCTATACTGCATATTTTATCACATTTTTAAGTGAAGGACACCCCCAGAATGAGAATAAATGTGTATAAATTACACATCAAACAAAGGTCTAGCATCCACAATATATGAGGAGCTCCTATGAATCACCAAAAAAGATGACCCAATTTTTTAAATGGGCAAAAGAATTCAATAAATGTTTGTCTAACAAAGATATGTTTTAGTTATTCTAGAACCATGTTATTGTATTTGTTATCTGCAGAACCATGAACTGGGTTCTGACTCATAACAATTCTATGTATAGCAGAATAAACTAACCAAACATTGTATGGTCCTGCATCATCATCACAATCATTGTTTGAGCCCATTGTTACGAGAGCAAAATAGATATACAAATGGCCAACAAACTCATAAAAAGATACTCAACATTAGCCATCAGGAATTGTATGTTAAAACCATAATGAGATACCACTTACATCAATCAAGATGACTATAGTTTTTAAAAAGCTGAAAATAACAAGTATTAGCAAGAAAATGGACAAATTGGAAATTGCCTACAAAATTGATGGCGCGCTGATGACGAACTGGGTTATGAGTTGGGTGGCTAACCTGGGAGTCAGCAGTTCCAAGTCACCATGCTCTCCAGCGAGAAAGAGGAGGCTTTCTAGTCCCGTAAAGAGTCCAGTCTCAGAAACCCACAGGGTTGCTATGAGTCAGAATTGACTCGATGGCAGTGAGCGTGGGTGATGTTTTTTGAATACGTAGCTGATTAGTTTGTAAAAGTGTGTGTTTTCCTGGAAAGCAGTTTGGCGGTTCCTTAAAAAGTTCAACAGAATTATGATTAAAAAACAAAACCAAACCCAACTTGCTGCCATCCAGTCATTTGCTAATAGTGGACAGAGCAGAACTTCCCCTTTGGCTTTCCAAGACTAAACCTTTCCAGTCGACGGTCTGTGGTTAGCAGTTCGGTGCCTATGACCCATCGTGCATAACCCAGATGTCGCACTCTTAGTTATACACCCAAAGAGTTGACAGCAGAAATTCAAACAGATATTTGTATGCCAGGCTCTTGGTGCTGTTGGTAGGCACCTTTGAGTGAGTGAACTGCCTGGTCTTACACCATTCTACCAATCGTTGCTGTGTTTGAGCCCATTGTTACACTGTTGTCGCCATCTAATTGAAGGTCTTCCTCTTCTCTTCCACTGACCCTTTACCTACCAAACAGGCTGTCCTTCTCTAGGGACGGGTCCCTTAGACAAAGTCTGGCCATTCTCACTTCTAAGGAGTATCTGACTGCCTTCTTCAAAGACAGAATTGTTCATTCTTTGGCAGTTGGTGGTATAGTTAATACTTGTTGCCAATACCATAATTCAAAGGCATAAATTATTCTCTGGTCTTCATTGTCCATTGTCCAACCTTCATGTACATATGAGACCATTGAAAATGCCGTGTCTTGAGTCAGGTGCACATGAGTCCTCAAAGAAGGCTTTTGCAATAGATTTGCCCACTGCAATCTACCACTAGATTTCCTGGTTGCTACTTCATCGGCATTGATTATGGATCCAAGTAAGATGTAATCTTTGACAACTTCAATCTCTTCTTCACTCATCACAATGTTGCCTATTGGTACAGTTGCTAGAAATGTTGTTTTCTTCATATTCAAGTATAATCTACACCTAAGGCTATATATAGCCTTTGATCTTCATCAGCAAAGGCTTCAGGCCATCTTCACTTTCCGCAGATCTGAATATTGCACATTGTTAGTGAATCTTCCTCTAAATGTGATATTAAGTTCTTCATATAGTCCAGCTTCTCCGATATTTGATCAACATAGAGATTGGATAAATCTGGTGAAAGGGCACAACCCCGATGCTCCTCTTTCCGATGCTCATCTTTTTCCTGATTTTACATCGCACAGTATCCCTTTGTTCTGGTTCAGCCACTGCATTTACACTGTGTAGAGGTTTCATATGAACACGATTACATGTTCTGGAATCCCCACTCTTTGTAATATTATCCACAATATGCTTTAAGCCACACAATGTTTTTGAACAGTTAATAAAGCACAAATAGACACCTTTCTGTGCTTTTAAGCAATACCCATCCAACATCCAGGGTTCCATGGCTTCCTTTGAATCCAGCTGGAATTTCTGGCAGGCCCCTGGCACTGTTGGCAGGTCCCTGTTGTACTGCTGCAGCCATTTCCCCCATTATCTTAAGCACAATTCTACATGTGTGTGATATTCAGAAAATCATTTCATGATTCCTTCATTCTGTTAGATCACCTTCATTTGGAATGGGACAGTATATGGGTCTCTTCCAACCAGCTGGCCAGGTAACTGTCTTCCAAGTCTCTTGGCATAGACAAGTAAGTGCAAGTACGTTCAGTGTGGCATCTGTTTGTTAAAACAACTCTATTCGAATTGCATCCGCTCTCAGAGACTTGTTTATCACCACTGTCTTCAGTGAACCTCAGGCATCTCCAGCAGTACTACTAATTCTTGATCATACGTCACCTCCAGAAATGGGTGAATGTCAGCCAGTTTTTGGACACCGTGATTCTGTGTATGTTGTCTATCTTCTTGTGATGCTTCCTGCATTGCTCAAGTTTGGGCCTATGGAAGTCTTCAATGTTGCAACTTGAAGTTCGAATTTCTTTCCTCGCTTTTTGTTTTGTTTTATTTTGGGGTTTTCAGGTATGGTGTCCTTGCTATCAGCCTACAACTTGTGTGGACTTTGAACATTAGTTGTTATGCATTAAATTTATTCTTGAGCTGGTCTGTGAATTCAGCTGGGATATACTCAAGGCCATCCCTTGGCTCTCATAGGCTTGTCTTAATTTTGTCAGCTTCATCTTGAACTTTCATATGACCAGTTAATGGTCTGCCCTTTCGCCAGCCACTGACCTTGCTCTGACTGATAAGATTGAGCATCTTGGCCATCTCTTTCTACAAATATCATCAATTTGATCCCTGTGTATGGCATCTAGTGAGGGTCATGTGTGACCATCAATTACACTGTTGGGAAAAAAAGTATTTGTTTCAGGGTTGGTCTTGCAAAATTCTATCATTGCTTCTACCGCCAAGAGCATCTTTTCCAACTTCCTTCTTTTTTCAAATGTTCTTATGTAAAAATTATAAATAATGCTCAGAGATACAGAGAATTACAGCATTAAGGAAATGAGCAAGCAAAAATTACATTTAACACAGCATTTCACAGATATTTCTGACAATGAAACTATTTTACAAAGCACTATGTACTAATTTGCAATAGAACCTATTTTGGAAAACACTGTCCTAAGACATGCTACTTATTATGTCAATGCACATCTCAAACACCTTCACTGGATTCCTGTTGATTAAAGGCCAAACTCTTTGACCCAATTTGTCTAAGGCCTTCTATAGACTGTTCCATAAACTATCTTTTAAATCTTCTTATGTAACTAATATGCCTACTTTCATTACAATTGGACTCTAGGTTCTGAATAGCTAATATTTCACTAAATTGACATCCATGTTCCAGGCAGACATACCATTGTAATCATGAGAGGAAAACGAGGTTGCAAAAAGTAAAGTTTTGAAGAAAGCAAAATATGCTTCGTACAGGCATTCTTTCACCTGAGACCCA
Organism: Tenrec ecaudatus; assembly: GCF_050624435.1. Taxonomy (NCBI): domain Eukaryota; kingdom Metazoa; phylum Chordata; class Mammalia; order Afrosoricida; family Tenrecidae; genus Tenrec; species Tenrec ecaudatus. The sequence continues at coordinate 68,090,416 of NC_134535.1, forward strand.
TCTTTTGGTAATAACGTCATATGTGTAGCTTTTAAAAGAATATGTCACAGAGTAAGTGTTAAGTAAGTATTTGTTAAATCTTAACAACAAAAACAAACAAGCAAAATTAGCCCAAACACACTGCCATTGAGTTCAAGCTAACTCAGTGATCCTAGGAGACTGGGTAGAACTGCACCTTGGAGTTTCTGAGATTCTAGAATTTTCATGAGTAGACAGTCACCCCTTTGTCCTGAGTAGCACCTGGTGGTTCCAATCACCGACTTCATGGTTAGATAGGATGTAGCCCACCACAACTGCTCCTATGACAATTTAAAATCTAGCGTTTATTTGATTCTTACAACTGATACATGAATTTACAATATTTCTAAATGAAAAGGAGTCCTGGTGCTGTAGTAATTACACATCAGGCTGCTAACCACGAGGTCAGTAGTTTGAAACCACCAGCTACTCAGTGGGAGAGAGACAAGGCATTTTTCATGCAAAGAATTACGGTCTCGAAAACCCACAGACACAATTCTACCCTGTCCTCTAGGGTTGCTATGAGTTGGAATGGACTAATTGGCGGTGATATTTTTTAGTTAGCTCTTAATAAGCATATATATATATATATATATATATATATATATATATATATATATATATATATTACTACCTGAAATCCCAAAGATACAAAATGAGATTTTAAGCCCTTCAGTTCTAAAGTATATTTCTCATTACTTAAGAAAGAACTCATTCAGGGCAATGCATGGACAAATGTGCTTTACACAATTGATGTATGTATGGATTGTGATAACAGTTGAATGAGCCCCTAATAAAATGATTTTTAAAAAAGAAAGAATTCATTCCACTCACTAATAATAGGAAGATTAAATAACTTGCAGATTTCTAACAGAAAATATTTAATGATTCATTTTTCTATAGAAATAAGTATTCAATGGGTATTCAAAAGTACACTATATGTGTTAGTCCAGGTTGACTAGAGAAAGAAATCCAGAGAGACTCATATTTATGTAAGAGAGAGCTCTATATCAAAATGCAACTTATATTGAGAAAACATCCAAGCCCAGTCCAGATCAAGTTCATAAGTCTGATATGAGCCCATAGATCTGACATTAGCCTATGAATTCCTCTTCAGACTCATGCAGCACATACAACGATGCCAAATGCAAGAAGATCACAGGTCAGTGGGTACAACGTCTTATGGATCCAGTGGCAGTGGAAGCATGTCAGCACTGGACCGGGTTTCCACATGGCTCCTCCAGCTCTCAGAGTGTGGCTCCTCAACAGCAAGGCAAAGCAGAGAGAGTGTGTGACCCCCTCCAGGGAGAAAGAGCAGAAGTTCCCAGAATCCTCAGGAGAAGGCCATGGCCACCAGGAGGCATCATCAGGCTGTGACCTGGTTGAAAGACTAGATTCCACCCCTTCGCTCTTAATACCCTCAAGTTGACATGAGGTTATGTAACTACCGCCTATACAACAGCCCAAGTCATGATGAAGTGTCACATGATCACTCCAGGTGGCCTTAGGTTATCAAGAATATAGTATTAGTAAAATATATAGCATAATAGGATGAAAAATAGGCCTAAATAGTACTGAAAGGGCTGAAAATAAGGGACGTTAAACTTAGAATCTTATTGTGGATTTTTACTTCTACTTTGGCTACTGCATTAATGATTACACTTGAATCATGTTAAATTACTAAGGGTTGAAATTCAGTTCACATCACAATGATTATTAATATACTCATAAATTCATTGTGGAAGTAGAAAATCACTTCCTGTTTGGCTTAGTTTTCTCTTATGTAAAATAAGGTCTCATTCACTTTAGAAAATGTTTCATCAAGACGTATTATGTCTCAGCCATTAAGGACCTCTCACTCATGGGTAACAATTATTCTATCAGTTCACTGGATATAACAAGTTATTATATTAGGCCCACATTTAAGTAGCTTAAAAGAGAGGCCTCAGTCTGCCCCGTCTCCCCACAAGGTTTCAAAGAGAACTAGAAATACACGCTGAGCAGCTGAGCATTTTGTTAACTCCTTGGTTCCTTTATCATATCACTTTCTAGGTACAAGTCCTCCAAGAACAATAAACCCTGCCATCTTCTTCATATCCTGAAAATCACCCTGCATATTAACTTACACATAATACAAGCTCAATGAAATATCCAAATCTCTTTCTTTTGTAGAGCCACGCTCTCCTGCTGTCCCTCTCATGAATCTTCTCTCCACACAGTCAACCAGAGAGAAATGTCTCATTCCTAAGCATGTGTAGGAGCCCTGGTGGGGGAGTGGTTACGTTGGCCTGCAGTCCACGTGGCTGCCAGTTGGAACCACTAGCAGCTCTGCAGGAGAGGGCCTGGGCTTTCTCCGCCCATGAGCAGTGGTTTTGTTTTTTCCTGGTTCTTTATTTTATTTATGTATTTTAAACATTTTGTTAGGGGCTCATACAACTCTTATCACAATCCATACATATACATACATCAATTGTATAAAGCACATCCGCACATTCCCTGCCCCAATCATTCTCAAAGCATTTGCTCTCCACTTAAGCCCTTTGCATCAGGTCCTCTTTTTTTCCCCCTCCCTCCCAGCCTCCCCCCTCCCTCATGTGCCCTTGGTAATTTATACATTGTTATTTTGTCATATCTTGCGCTATCCGGAGTCTCCCTTTCCCTCCTTCCCTGCCGTCCCTCTACCAGGAAGGAGGTCACTTGTGGATCCTTGTAATCAGTTCCCCATTTCCAACCCACTCACCCTCCACTCTCCCAGCATCGCCCCTCACACCCTTGGTCCTGAAGGTATCATCCACCCTGGATTCCCTGTGAACAGTGGTTTTGTTGTTGCTGTTTTGGAAGCATGTGTAGTATTTAGTGTACGGTGCTCAGTCATAGGCGGTCTTTCATTAGTTTGTGTGTTTGTGTTCTTGCTCCTCCGACTCAGGGCGATGATTTTCCAGGACAAGATAGCATTTGTTCTTCTATGACATCTCTGCAACAAATGTCTGCCTCTGAGCTTTGCTTTTCACGGTGTGGGTCTGTGTTGAGTTTCTGGTACACCCAGGTGGTAGATCCAAATGAATGTCTCCATGCCCACGTTTGATGAAGAAGGCATCTTACGCTACCCTCGAAGTAAAATGAACATTGGCTACCAATATGACTAGCAAGCAAAAGTTTTACAAAATGATGATTAAACAAAACCAACTCTCATCCAAGTTTTTAATTTTCAAAACAGGTCTTCCCCAGAGTTGTTCTTGAAGCTAGTAAGTTTTCAAACTTTTAGAGATCAAAGTAAAGTATTTTCACACAAATGTTTGCTCTTTTTATCAATAAGATTTCTAGACTCCGGCCTCATTTGTGTCTCTCTGTTCTGCCAGACAGTAAGACCTGCTGCAGCTACAAAGGAGACCACTATTAGAGCTCTGAGCACCCACTTGTGCTGATCATACCTGCAGAAGCTGCAGGTCTTTGCACCGTTTTTTCACCTGGCTGTGAAAATGGAAAGTCACTGCAGGGAAGTAGAAGAGAAAGAGTGGGAAGAAGTCAGAGAATGAAAACTGAGAAACGCCACATAACCGGAACTTTCCGTAGAATTAGGCCAGATGCCACTATTTGGTTAGGGAAGAAATTTCCAGATCACACCGAAAATATCCAAACCTACTGAAATCTTACGTAAGAACTAGTAAAAGCAGATAAGCCTTGGTTAGCAATAAAGCCCCCCCCCAAAAAAAAACAAAGAACCAGTACAAGGTACAGCAATCCAGCATGCTTTATTTAGTCATCTAAGCCCTGATGGTGGTGGTATAGTGGTTACGCTTGATGCTGTGATCTTTATGGTTGGCAGTTCGAAATTACCAGCAGCTTTGAGGAAGACAGACGGCTGATTACTAGTCTAGGAAATCCACAGAAAATCAGGCCAGTGAGTCTGTATTGACAAGAGTTTGTTTGGTTTGGGCAAAAAAAAAAGTATGGGAGATAAAAAATAAAATACAAAATGCCTGGAAGGAAAGAAGTTATTTAAATGCTAAAGAATTCTAATCATAGCATTGCATATGTATTAGTAGCTTCTAGCTTTCTTATGAATAAACAGTATTCCTTTTAATATATATTTTTTAATTTCCCATATCTATTCAAAAATTTTGTGAATTTACATTTTGGTTTAACCCAACTTTATTGTCAAGTTGATGACATTCTTTGAAAGGTCAATCCAAGAGATTTGGGAAGTATAAAAGAAGGAAATTCTTTGAAGCCATACAGAATCGGATTCAAATATCAGCCCAATTCCTTACTGGTTTTATGAACTTCATAGAACCATTCATCTCTCTGAGTTTTAGTTTAGAATAATATTAAATTAGCTAGTTATTTCCTATAATGTTGTTGTAGGGTTGAGTAAATTAATTATGTAAAGAGTTTAGTGCATGGAATATGCAAAACACCAAACTCCTACCATCAAGTCGACATTGACATAGCAACCTAGAGGAACAGGGTGGAATTGACTGGCCCTCTGAGTTTCTGAGACGTTAACTGTCTATGGGAGTGGAAAGCCCCATCGTTCTCCTGAGGAGTGGCTGGTGGTTTCAAACTGCTAACCTTGCAGTTAACAGCCCAATGCATAATCACTAGTCACTAAGACTTCTCGGATGAAGAACGGTCCATACTTAAATGATAGTCAATACTTTTGTTAATATCAACAAAGAACAAAGGTGAAATTCTGCCTGATTTATCATACATTATTACAATTACCCAAACGCCCAAAAGCAATCAGATGTTTTATTTGTATGATGCAAAACTATTCTGACTACATTTTCTTACTGAATTGTTTAATTTTTATAGAATTTACTAAATTTTGTTTTCTTGGACTGAAATAGAAAGCACCTATGTCCCTGAGTTATTGTTAAAATTGTCCTAATTACAAAGTTATCCAAAGCACATCTCCTATTTTATTATTTCAGAAGATCAATTCAAATATTAGTCAATCTTAATTGTTCTCCCTGCAGGAAAATACTTCAAATTAATAGTTCGGTAGGAAAATGCTGAAGTGAAATTGAGTAAAAATTTTGCAATAAATGTTCACTTAGTCCTCAGTGTGACATTTTCCTAGACTTTTCAGAGAGTTTATAGTTTCAGCATACAAGTGTCTTAAAATTCATTCAACTTCCGTTTGGAGGTATAATTATTGTACAGTAGGCTGCACATTTTTATGTTCTCAGACATGTCCTTTCCATGAAATCACCATCAAAATTAAGGTAATGAGCGTATCCACCACCACTAAGAGTTTTTCCTACAACCCCTTTGTAATTTTGGTTTTCTTCTCTCCTCCTCCTTCAGCAAGCATTGTTTTATTTTTTGTCATGAGAGATTAGTTTACATTTTCTGAGGTTATGTATTAGTGGAACTTACAACACATATTCTTTTCTGTTGAGTTTGTTTCATCACAAAAATTATTTATAGGCATTCACTTTGTTGTATGCACCAAAAGTTATTCCTCTTTATTCCTAATAATTTTCCACTGTTTGACTACACCATAATTGCTTATTCATTCACCTGTTAATGAACTTTTAGCTTGTATCTGCTTTGGGGTTATTCTGGCTACAGTTGCTGTGAACTTCTGTGTTTAAGTTTTTTATGAACATCTGCTTTCATTTATGTTGGGTAAATACCTTGAAGTGGAATGGACTCATGGTAACGTAGGTGTGTGCTAAAGAAACTGCCAAAGTGATTGCACTCTGTAAGCTATTTTTCTAGGGGCAAATTATGAGAGTTCTAATTTGTCCACATTCCCATCAACAGTTAGATTGATTGGTCTTTAATTTGTGGTGGTGACTCACTTTTATTTTAATTATCATCCTTATGGGCTTTAATTTTAATAACCAAGTAGAAGTGTGTTATAAACATGTATATTGAAAACACATGAGCTAATTCTGAGTGCGCAGTAAGGAGGTGGACTCAGACACATTTTAGAGTACAGGACATCCCTGAAGGAAAACCTGCTGAGGAAGAGAAAACTGCTAAAAAAACAAAATAAAAGAAAGAAGAAATCAGCATGCAGGACAAGAATAAAGAAGTTATTGATTTAATAAACTAACCCTATGCCTGTGCCTGAGAGGTTAACTGACAGACGGGTACGTGTCCAGTACCTCCTAGAGCTGCTACACCACAGTGCTAAAAACAGTGTGGTGTGAAGCACTTAAAAAGGGTTCTCTGATGGTCCTGGAGGGTAAACATGGATTCAGAGTATCATCAGAGCCATGTGCTCCTTGGTTTGTGAGCACATACTTCAATCTCTGCCTCAGTCTTCATCTGACCATCTTCCCTCTGTCTCTGTTTCTGTCTCCAATGGTCTTTTACAAAGGCATCAGTCTTTGGAGTTTGGACCTACCCCATGTCCGCAAGACCTTGTGTTAACTAATGGAATCCGCAACAGACGCTGTTTCCACATCAGGTCCTATTCGCTATTACTAGGAATTGTCATGTAAACGTGTCTTTGGGGTGCTATTCATACCTTGGGAACAAACCGATACGTGCAAACTTGTGTATATAACTCAATCTTTGCTTAGATTAAATTAGTTTAATTTGTATGACATTTAAAAATAGTGATACCTGTTACAACTCACTGCCATCTAGTCAGTTACAACTCAGAACGCCCTTGCAGGACAGAGTAAGAAACACTGTGGGTTTGTGAGGCTACAAATCTTTGCAGGTCCAGAAAAGCTCATGCTTCTGCCAAGGGGTGACTGGTGGCTTTGAACCTTGTGGTTAGCAGCCCAACTCCTAAGCCAGCATGTCCCAGGGCTCCTTGATGCCACCTAGTGAGGTTACTTAGTTATTTCAAACCACCAAACGTACTTGGTAGTACAGTCTCGGTTCTCGATGTTTTAAACCAAACTGAAGAAGAGGGGACATACAGAAACAAACTTAATGTAAGTCTATTTATGATACATGTTCTATTAGAAATAGATGAAAAAGAAAAGACATTTCATTCTGGGATGAACAACGTTTCCAGAAAGATGGGGTTTGCATTGAGTAAGATTTCAGTGTGTAGAGTCTGGCACAGAGAAAAATAAGGGCATACAAATACAGATGGGAAAAGGTTCAACTCAGCTGGTGTACTGCAGGGTCACGCCAGACATCAACTGGGATCTCTGCCAGTGAGGTCTAGGTAAACTTAACTAGAACCACCTTTGTTTCAGGGCCCGTGGCACTGTGTCTGCTTCACACGATGTGAAATCTCTCATCGAAAACTGAGCCTCCTCTTTAGATCACTCACAGCAAACCTTTTGGGGGAGAAACAATTTTTCTACACGTTGGACAGGAAAAGGGTAGAGAATATCACACTGTGTTCTGAGTAGCTTTCCTCCAGTTTGACTTATTTGTTTCTCTCGTTTTTCAATCTCTGCCCTTCTCGGCTTCATCCCGCCCTCTTTCCTATCAAACTACAGCATTATTGGTTTGTGTCTGTTGACATTGGTACCTCACCTTCTTCTGTAGCTTGAACAGTTGACAGCTAGTCATCAGATACATCACGTTCTGCTCTGAGCGTGTGCCAAACATTTTTCCCAATGACAGTACGCTCTGTAGAAGGAACTGTGGAGTTCGTTGTAAGGATACTAGTGACGGCGCATTACAGGTTTTCGTGTTGCTGTAAAGACACGAGGGAGTAAGAGAGCACGGTTGAAGAAGGTGATGCACTTGAGAGGTTTCCTTGAGAACAGGAGTCTCATCAACACTTCAGAATCAATGCCAACCGGAAGGCCCAAGTGGCTTGCTACCTGTATGCCTTTCTTTCAAACATGGACTGGAAAAGGGTAAAGGCCTTCTTTCGACAATCTCTGTCAGTACAGTTCTCTTTATCACACGCTCTCCTCCTCCTTCTGGAAAATCGTAAGGTTTTAGCTTTTTAAAAATGGTCAGGAATCAATGAATCTGAGGCGGGGCTTGTCCATAGGAAAGGGAAAGCAGTTGGCAGACATTTAAACTGAGTCCAAGGTACAGGGGAAAGTCAAGCCAGCCATGTGTGTATAGGTGGTCAAAGAGATTTATATTTATATATATTAAACTGGGCAGCAGGCTTTATAAATACAAATTTCTGAGGGAAAAAATGAATTGAGGGACAGAAATTTAGTCACTAATTTAGGTATGGAAAGGAGTTCATAGGAGGTTAATGTTTAAGGGAGATACCAAGTCACCAAAGGCCGCCTGTGGGACCAGTTCAAGTGTCATATAATGTGATAGTTAAAAGGCCAAGTCACTGCAGTCAGAGATCTCTGGGTCAAACTCCCACTTACTAACTTAAAGTTAAATATCCCTCCAAACCTCAGTGACTCATCTGCAAAGTGCAATTACTAAGATAACCTACCTCGATGCAGGATTAGTTGAGGCTAATAAATCTTAGTGACATCCTTGACCCCCTTTCTCTCTCACACTGTCCACTAGCCCTGTTGCTCTGGATTCAGAATATATGAGTATATCTGGAACTTGTTCAGCTCTCATCAGCTCCGCTGTTACTGCTTGGTCCGAGCCGGACTCTTTGCTCACCTGCAATTTCATACTCCTGTCCCTTCACCAGAACGCGATCCTTTTCAGCCTTCAGTCAGACATGACAGGCCTCCAGTCAAAATATCCAGTGGCTTCCTGTTTCTCTCAAAGTAAAAACCAAAGTCCTTCCCTACAGGATCAGCCTCTTTGTTTCTCCTTGAATTCCACAGACACACACTTGACTGGGCTTTCACAATGATTGTTCCCTCTAAACAGAAGTTACTCAAATATTTACTCAAGGATTTCAAATATAACCTTGTCTTTGAAATCCACTCTAAACACCTCATTTACATTATGCCTGCCCACTTCCCTACTCCCGGCCACAGTCCCAAGACCCTTCTCCCGACTCCCATAACCCACATAACACTTATTACCTATATAGCATATCACTTACTTTATTTGCTGGGTTTATTGTCTGTTTCCAGCAACTAGTTTACAAATTCCATGAGACAGGACTTAAAGAATGCTTGTTGAATTCACAGACGTCTCCCAAGCATGTAAGCCAGGGCCTTACTAAGTGAATGAATACAATACTTATCATACTGTTGTATGGTGCTTAATACATGCTGGTGCTAGATGCTGTTGAATCCGTTCCCACCCCTACCATCCCATGGTCAACAAAACAGAACATTGCCTTGTCCTGCACTATCCTCAGAATTACTGTGATGTTTAAACCCATTCTTGCTGCTACTGCCAATCGACTTGTAGAGGACCTTTCTCTTTTTCACTGCCCCTCTACTTGACCGTTTCTGGTAGCATGTTCAAAGTCTGTGTGGCAACGTCTCACTATCCTTGCTTCTAAGGCTATACTTCTTCCAACATTGATGTGTTTGTTTATTTTGTCACTCTTTGGTACTTTCAGCATTCTTCACCATTGATTCTTCTTTGGTCTACCTTAGGCAATGTCTAAGACATGTAGACGAGGCTATGGAAAAAACACCATGACTTGAGTCAGAATATCAACTGGATGGCAGTGGGTTTGGCTTTGGTTATCCTTCACATCCTTTATGTGGAAATTTTACAACTAACAGGTGGTCAAATCAAAAAGTAAAAAAGCAAAACACCATGACTTGGGTTAGGTGCACCTTAGTCCTCAGAGCGACCTTCTTACTTTACGACACTTTGAAGAGATCTTGTGCAGCAGATCTGCCTAATACAATACTTAGCACACTGCACGCACTTCTTAAATGTTAGCTTTCAAATATGGATGAGTGTGGCTTTGATGCTGATGCTGAGCTGACAATGACTGTCGGTTCTGGCATCGGAGATTCTGCTAAACCTGAAGGCAAGCATTAAACAGGCCCAGGTTCTGAGCATATAGGCTTGCCATGACTATTTAATATTTTTTCTTTCATTTAAAAAAAAACTAACACAGTCCTTGAACTAACTACAGGCTTTTCTTTACTTTTTTAAAAATCATTTTATTCTTTTCTTTTTAAAATAATTTTATTAGGGGCTCTTACAACTCTTATCACAATCCATCCATCCATCCATCCATCCATCCATCCATCCATCCATCCATCCATTGTGTCAAGCACATTTGTACATTTGTTGCCATCATCCTTCTCAAAACATTTGCTTTCTACTTGAACCCTTGGTATGATCTCCTTATTTTTCCCCCCTCCCCACTCTTGTCTCCTCCATGAACCCTTGATAATTTATAAATTATTATTTTGTCATATCTTACAGTCTTACACCCTCCGATGTCTCCCTTCACCCACCTCTCCACAGTCTGTCCCCCAAAGAGGAGGTTATATGTAGATCCTTGTAATCTGTTCCCCCTTTCTCCCTCACCTTCCTTCCACCCTCCCCATATCACTATTATCACCACTGGTCCTGAGGGGTTCATCTGTCCTGGATTCCCTGTGTTTCCAGTTCCTATCTGTACCAGTATACAGCCTCCGCTCCAGCCAGAATTGTAAGGTAGAATTGGGATCATGATAGTGGGAGGGAGGAAGCTTTCAAGAACTACAGGAAAATTGTATATTTCATCATTGCTACATTGCTGACTGGCTTGTCTCCTCCCCGCAGCCTTTTTGCAAGGGGATGTCCAGTTTCCTTCTGATGGGCCCTGGGCCCTCCCCACCGCACTCCCCCTCATTCACAATGCTATGCTTTTTTTTTTTTTTTTTGTCTTTGATGCCTGATACTTGATCCCTTCCATGCCTTGTGATCTCACAGGCTGGTGTGCTTCTTCCATGTGGGCTTTGTTGTTTCTCAGTTAGATGACCCCTTATTTATCTTCCAGCCTATAGGACCCCAGTTTTTGGTGGTTTTGTTTTCTTTTATTGCTTTGTTTTGCTCTTGTCTTGTTTTTGTGCATGTTATTACCTCTTCAGGTCTGTCTAAATAAGATAGGCTCAATAAATAATCTGGAGGAGAAAACAATGGGACCGGCAGTTCCAGGGGGACATGGGAGAGGGGGTGGTGGGGGGAAAAGAAGTGGTGTTAACAAACCCAGGGACAAGGGAACAGGAAGTGATCCAAACTGGTGGTGAGGAGGGTTTGGAGGCCGGGTAGGACGTGATCAAGGGTGATATAACCAAGAGGAATTACTGAAATCCAAATGAAGGCTGAGCATGTTAGTGGGACAAGAGGAAAGTCAAAGGAAATAGAGAAAAGAACGAGGAGGCAAAGAGCATGTATAGAGGTCTAAATAAAGGCATGTACATATGTCAATATATTTATATATGAGGATGTGGAAATAGATCTATGTGCATATATTTATAGGTTTGGTATTAAGGTAGCATATGGATATTGGGATTCCACTTAAGTACTCCCTCAATCCAAGAATATTTTGTTCTATTAAACTGGCATTCCATGATGCTCACCTTCCCAACACAATCACTGAAGATAAAGCGGGTGCACAAGCAAATGTGGTGAAGAAAGCTGATGGTACCTGGCTATCAAAAGATATGGCATCTGGGGTGTTAAAGGCTTGAAGGTAAACAAGTGGCCATCTAGCTGAGAAACAACAAAGCCTACATGGAAGAAGCACACCAGCCTGTGTGATCACCAGGTGTTGATGGGGTCAGGTATCAGGCATCGAAGAACAAAAAATCAAATCATTGTGCATGAAGGGGAGTGCAAATTGGGGACTCAAGATCCATCTGTAGGCAACTGGACATCCCCTTACAAGAAGGGTCACAGGGAGGAGAAGAGCCAGTCAGGGTGCAATGTAGCCATGATGAAACATACAACGTTCCTCTAGTTTCTAAATGTTTCCTCCCTCCCACCCCCTCAAGATCATGATACAAATTTTACCTTACAAATCTGGCTAGACCAGAAGCTGTACACTGGTAAAGATAGGAACTGGAAATACAGGGAATCCAGGACAGATGATCCCTTCAGGACCAGTGCAGAGTGGTGATACCAGGAGGGTGGGGTGGAAAGGGGAAGCTTATTACAAGGCTCTACATATAACCCCCTCCCTGGGGAATGGACAACAGAAAAGTGGGTGAAGGGAGATGTCAGACAGTGTAAGATATGACAAAATAATAATAATTTATAAAGTACCAATGGTTCATGGGCCTGGTAAGAGCAGTGAGGGAGGGGGAAAATGAGGAGCTGATACCAAGGCCTCAAATGGAAGGCAAGTGTTTTGAGAATGATAATGACAACAAGTGTACAAATGTGCTTGACACAATGGATGGATCGATGGATGGATGGATGGATGGATGGATGGATGGATGGATGGATGGATTCTGTTAAGAGTTGTATGAGCACCCAATAAAATGATTTTTTAAAAAGATTACTCTTAAACATGATCCATAGATTTCACACACCGCCCACCCCAAAAAATCCCAACACAATTAACCTGCACATATACCTATGTGCAAAGCATGCTGAAATTTATTTCATGAGATCTTCCGTTCCTTAGTGTTTATGTTCTCTTTAGATAAAATTACTTCAGCTCACTTAATCTTTCCTCATAGACAGTCTTTCACCCTTATTATTATACTTCTTTGAGCCTTATGAAGCTCATTCTCCCACAGCTCTTATGAATGAATGTGAGGCTCCTAGGTGAGCATGGAAACAAACTAACTATACTCAGTCAGGCAGGCTGCTATGAAGCAGAGCCCTCAATGGTCCAAACCAAGCTAACTGCCACCACTAGATGTTGACTCATAGTGACCCTATAAGACAAAATGGAACCGCCTTTGTGGGCTTCAGGGGCTATAAATCTTTACCATATCATGAGGTTAGGGTAAAGGTGGGGGGTGGGGGGAAGGGGATAAAGGGAGAACCCATCACAAGGTCAGATATATAGCCCAACACCCCCAGGGGCATGAATAACAGAAGTGTGGGTGAAGGGAGACAACGGACAGTATAAGACATGAAATAACAGCAATAATATATAATTGATCAAGGATTCATGAGGAGGGGGAGGATGGAAGAGGGAGGGGGAGGAAGAGAAGCTGCTACCAAGGGTTCAAGTAGAAAGAAAATGTTTTGGAAATGTTGATGGCAACATATGTACAAGTGTGCTTAATACAACGGAATGATGGATTGTCATAAGATTTGTAAGAGCCCCCAATAAAAAGATTAATAAAAATAACAATCTTTACCAGAACAGAAGGCCTCGTCTTTGTCCTGAGTAGTGGCGTGTGGGTTCAAACTACTGACCTTGCAATTAGGAGCTTAACACATAACCCACTAAACCACCAGGGTTTTGAATGGTCTAAGCCTGATAAATCAGAGCACAGCACAGTCTCCTTCCTGCAGGCTGTCTCAGCATGACATTATCCTGTTTTTCATCTTTTAGAACTTGAGTTCCTTCAGTAATAAAAGTTCAAGAAGAGGTTCCATTTCTTGAGTTCTACAGTTGTAAAGGCTGTATACTAAAAAAAAAAAATTCTCCACTGAAAAAAAAATTATATTCCCGGGAGTGTGTGCTCCACATTCCATCAACTGATAACAGATGTTTTCACAGGGTGGGGGTAGTGATTCTTTGGTCAATTTAACTTGAGTAACAGTATAGGCAACTTTAAACAGAATTCTTTACTGCAAGATTATTGGAGGTGACATCTGTTGTAATTACCACTATCCAAGAGGCTGGGAAAATATGCAACTTTTCCTAAACTGACTAGAACAAGGAAGCCCTTTTTGAAGGAGGAAGTGAGGCATATTTTATTCCTTCAGCAAATATTTATTAAACATTTGCCAAGTACAAACCTATGCATGCACCAGGAGGACATCCAACCCTTCTCATTCTCTTGTGACTTAACAGCCTGTAGAAACGATGAACAGGAAACAAGTATTTAGAAGGTTGATAAGTGTTACCAAAGGTAAACACAGCTTTCATAAAACATTCAAGAAAGAATGAGTTTTGAGGAGAGAAAATTCAAATACAGACTAATATCCCTTATGAGCATAGACAGGAAAATTCTCAACAAAAGCCTATCCAATAGAATCCAATAAAATATCAAAATAATAATAATACACCATAATCAAGTGGGATTCATTACAAGTGTGCAAGGGAGGTTCAACATCAGAAAAACAATAATGTAACCCACAATTTAAAAAAAACCAAAGTACAATAATTATATCATGTATCAGTGGATGCAGAAAAGGTATTTGACAAAATCCAATACCCATTCCTGATAACAACACAGCAAAATAGGTATACAATGGAAATTTTCAACATGATAAAGGTCATATGCCCAAAGTGCTGGCCAGCATCACACTCAACAGGCAGAAACTGAAAGCATTTTTCTTGCAAAGAGGCTAAACTAGACTCTACTAGGTAAAAGGAACAAGACTAACCTGTCACTACTCTTAGTCAATCTTGGGCAGCACGTCCTTATCATAGTTGTTATACAATGAAGAGAAATTTAAAGCATCCAAGTAGATAAAAACTAAAGAAACCTCTATTTGTAGATGATATAATTCTATATATAGAAACCCCCAAAGACTTAACAAGAAAATTGTTAGAAATGATTGAAAGATTCATCAGTGTGGATAGGGTACATTCATCACACAAAAAGCAGTTGAATTCATGTATACTAAGGAAGAGAGCTCTGAAAGGTAAATCAAGAAAACAATACCATAAATAACCACACAAAAGATGAAATGGTTAGAAATAAATTTAACCAGAGAAACAAAGGACTTGTACCAAGAAGACTATAAAACATGACTTCAAAAAGCCTAAAAGAGGCCTATATAAATGGAAGAGTGCTGCGTAGTCATAGATCCAAACTCAACTCACTTCCATCAAGTCAGTCTGACTCAGGGACCCCATAAAACAGAGTATAATTAGCTCTGTGGGTTTGGAAAATTGTAACATTTTTACAGGAATAGAAAGCCTTTCACCTGTGGGACTGCTGGTAGTTTCAAACTACTGACCGTGTGGTTACCAGTCCAATTCGTAACCCACTACTACACTACCAGGGCTACTATGCTCATAGGTAGGAAGGTTTAACATTGTGAAAAATGTCAATACTACACAAGGCAGTCTATAAACATAATGCTGATCTCAGTAGTATTCTTTAAAGAAATGGAAAAACTAACCAACAAGTTTATATGGACAGGAATGAGACCCAGGATACGCAACGCAATGGTTAAGAAGAACATAGTAGAAGACGTCTCACTTCTTGACCTCAAAACCAATTACACAGCCACAGTAGTCAAAGCCGCCTGGTACTGGCACAATGATAAATAAACCAATAAAACAGAATAGAGAACCCCCAAATAAATCTATCCACCTACAGACAACTCATCTTTGACAAAAGGACAATATACATCAAACAGGAAAGAGATATTGCTAATAAAATTGGATATCTGTGGTGGTAGTTGCATAATTTCATGTCAAATTGAAGATATATAAAAGTGTAGTGGTAGTACTAACCTGTCAATCAGATTACAGACTGATGGCACTTCCTTATGAGCGTGGCCTTCTCAGAGGGAGGGCCCTGGGAACTTCCCTTCCTCTCTCTCTCTCTCTGCCTTCACCTTCCTGCCGGCTGACTCTGGCTGTTGCCAGAGCCCTGGATGTTAGCATTGCCATTGAATCCACACGACATTGCACCCAATGACCTGTGATCTCCCTGCATTCTGCATCATTGCATGTGACTGTATGAGTCTGAGGAGCAGCTTATGGACTAGTATGAAACTTATAGACTTGAGTTGGACTGGGAGATATATAAAATTTTGATATAAAGCTCTTTCTTACATATATATGTCACTGGATTATTTCTCTAGCCAACCCAGCCTAACACAATACCTATCTGCAGATTAAAAAAAAAACAGGACCCACACCTCACCACATATACAAAAGCAAACTCAAGATGGACTGAAGACTTAAATGTGTAAATCCTAGAACTTCAAAGATAATCAATGCGAAAATAGGGACAAACTTTAGAGCCCTAAAACATGGAATAACCATACTAACAAGCATATTTAAAAATATACACACAGCAGAAAACAAAATAGGGGCCTTGTAAAAACAAAGTTCGAAATCTCCTAAAAATAAGATACTTAAGTGCATTAAGAGACTTCCTCAAAACAGTATCAAAAGAACCCACAGAGTGGGTATAAACACTAAAAGAAAACTACAACACCTTAACAAGGAAAAGATGAATAATCCAATTTAAAAATGAGAAAAGGACATGACAGATAAGTTCACTGAAGAAGACATCCAGGTAGCCAACAAACATATAAAGAAAAGATGCAAAGCAAAACAACAGTTAGATGCAGTATTGACAGCAATGTAATTTTTTTAAGACAGAAAATATAAACTGCTGGAGAAGGTCCAAAGAGATTGGAACCCTTACACCCTGCTAGCGGGACCGTAAACACGTGCAACCACAGTGGAAAGCAGTGTGGCGCAACCTCAAACAAGTAGGAAGAGAAATGCCATATGAATAGCAATCCTTTCGCTGGGTTCATACCCTAAAGAATGAAGAGCTATAACACGAACAGATGCATGCACGCTTATGTGCATCACATCGCTGTTCACAATAGCAAGAAGATGGAAACATCCTAAATGCCCATCGGTGGAAAAATGGGTAAACTTTGGTACATGCACATCCTGGAATCATATGCAGCATGAAAGAATAATGATGAACCGATGATGCATTCAGGGCATCAATGGACCTGAGAATGTGTGCTGAGCGAAGTGACTCAAACACAAAAGGACAAATATTGAATGAGATCACTATTATAAAAGCAAAACCAAGACAGAGGTTTTTATAACAAAAGACAAAGACTTTGATGGCTACCAGGAATAAGAGAACAAGGAGGGGAAGGTGAAAATGTGCTCCCAAGCAGATAGATGTTAGCCTGGCGGGAGTAGGGACAGTATTCCATGAGAGAGAGAAAGAAAATAAAAAAGGACAGGGCAATCTATTCTCAGAGTGGATAAGGAGTTTCCATTGTTAAATACAAAATTACTTGCCTTACATGTAAGTCTCCACCTAATTGATAATAAAAGGTTAAAAGCGGGAGAGGGAGTGAGAGTGAGAGAAGGATTTTTAGTCAAATAAACGTTGACAAAACTCTAATTGTTTTCATGAATAGATTTTATTGTTCAGTGATTTGACCATCTATTGTTTATCATTTGCTTTCTCTGTATTTAACACTGAGTGATATAGAAAATACAGATACATGAGATGTGACCTTTAAGATAAAATGAAACACATATGACCAGCCAGAATAAAATTATGTGTAAGTTTGAATGGTTCAGTTAACTACTCAAATGTTGTCTAATTTTTTGAAGACAAGACAATGTATGATAGTTTCTGAGAATGTGGCTTCCTTCTGTAACACCAATTGCACATTATGCCATTTTTTTAGTACTTATTCCACACTGCATTATATGAACATTATTTGTGTTCACCTTGGATTTACCAAACTAAGGAGTTAACCATTGTGATGCAGACCAGATCTCTTATAATCCTGCATTCCCCATGGCTCATGGTTATTTATAGAAGACAACAAGGCGTAATGTCTTAAGGTCAAAGGATCTGGAATCACACAACTGGTTTAATCCTGATTGTCATATTGACTTACTGTATGTCCTTGGGACAATTTCATAACGCTTTTAATCTCAGCTTTTTTGTTTGTAAAATAGAGATAATAATGCAAATCCAAATGTGTGGTTGTCTTAGAGAGATGATACATGCTCCAGATCAGCAGTTCTCAACCTGTGAATTAGACTCCTTTGGGGGTCGAACAATCCTTTCACAGGGGTCGCCTAATTAATAACAGTAGCAAAATTATAGTTTTAAGTAGCAACAAAAATAATTTTATGATTGGGGGTCACAGCATTAGGAAGGTTTAGAACCACTGTTGTAAATTGAATGCATCCTCCAAAAAATATATTGAAGCCCTAACACTTACCCAGCCCTCCTTAACCTTCCCCTCCCCTCAACCCAGGATCCATGAATGTGACTTTATTTGGAAATCAGACTGTGAAAGATGCTATCAGTTGACATCTCATTATAAAGGAGTAGGATGTATTCTAACCCAATGAGTGGTGTCCTTACAAAAGAAAATAAAACGTGACAGAGTGAGACAGTTTAGGGATTCTTCCACCCTATATTTGACATTCAGAGGGCTTTGAGGATGTTCCCTAAGCCCAAACACATGGACCTCACCACACCTGCACCAAATTAACTTTGAGCGTGTGGCATATTGCAGGAGCCTAGGTAATTCAATTCCAAATTCCACGTGTAAGGACGGAATTTTAAATTCCACTCCCTTTCCCTGCAACAGTCAGCATTTGGCCAATGTACTTTGGACAAAGGAGGAAGAAAATATCATTAATATCATAGGCAAGTAAAATTTTCCTGAAGATAAAAAAAAACAGTTGTAATAGTACATTTTTAGGGAACTACAATAAAGCCAAACTGGATTCAGAAGGGTTTTCATTGCTGACCTCAGGTGGATCTTCAATGAAAGTAAAGAATATCAGAACGACATTCACTTGCATTTCATTAACTATGCAAAGATGTATGAGAATAACAAATCATAGAGATAAGATTGCAAAGGATGGAAATCTCTGAACACTTGATTTTGCTAATGTGGAGCATAACCTTTGTTAAACCAAGAGGCAGTCATCTGAATAGAACAAGGGGCATATGGAAGAGTTTAAGACCAGGAAGGATGTGGGTCCGGGTTGTATTCTTTCACACTACTTATTCAATCAGAATTCCTAGCAAATAACGAACTATATGAAGAAAAACACAACATTTGGATCGGAGCACGATTCACTCACATGCTGCAGTATATCAATGACACCACTTGCTTGCTCAAAGTAAAGAGGAATTGCACTTATTGACGAAGACCCACACGTACAGCCTTAAATAGAGAGGACAACTCAACATAAAGGGGAAGAAATCATCACAGCTTAACCACTAAGCAATATCATGATAATGGAGGAAAGGGTGAAAATTTTCAGAGTTTCATTTTACTTGGATTCATAATGAGTGCCCATGAAAGCAGCAGTCAAGAACTCAAATAGCTAATTGTCCTGGACAAATCTTCTGCAAAAGATATCTTTAAAGTGCTAAAAACAACAACAACCAAAACACAAAGATGCCACTTTTGAGGCTAAGGAGTGCCTGGCCCAAGCCACATCTAATAATATACATGTGAAATCTGAACAATGAATAAGGAAGTCCAAAGAAGAAGTGAGACCTTTTAATTTTGGCAAAGACCTTTTAGTTTTGGTAAAGATTATTAAACATGCCACTGACTGCTAAAAAATGAATAAATCCAGGGATGTGGGGGGTGAGGGACAAGGAAAGAAGTGGGGCAGAGGAATGGGAGGGACTATTTAAAAATCCACATATAGGGCAGGGATCAGGGTTCAGCAACATTGTGACTTTTGTTTCCAACTCTGCTCTCTGTCCCCCCACAGTCCTGGAGGTCTGTGCAGGGACTTTTTCTTGGCACAGCCACAGCTTGCCACCGCCACCTCAGAGTGGGGACTAAACCCTCACAGCTACGAGAGCAGGGTTCAGGGTTCAGCTACATTGCTCCTTTTGTTTCCATCTGTTTTCTATATCCCGCCCCCCCACAGTCTAAAGCCTTACTTAATTTTTTTTATTTTGTCTCTTTTCTGTTCTCTCACACTCCCCTGCTGACCTCCAGACCACTCGCCTGAACCTAGGGCATTTACGCCTGCACCACACTGAGCAAGGTGAGCTCCACCCTGTGTAGATAGGCTAGGGAAATCCCTGCTTTCCTTCCAGGGGATACTCTGCCCAACTTCTTACCAGGGAATTCCTGCCTCTGTACCTGGGGGCATAAGGCAGCTCTGCCAAAACTTGTCAACATTCCAAGCTGCTGTGGAAACCTCTGCCCAACCTCCGCAATACCAAAGCAGGCAACCCACCAGCCTTCTGGGACACTCCTCTGAGAAGGAATCCACAGAAGGATAAAGTAATAGGTTAATTCCATAATGAAATTAGCTGTAGGCAGTTCAAAGAAGCATTCCTACAAGTCTCCCAGAGAGACAGTGCACTTCAACTCCCTGGAAAATGGCACTTGGCTCCTCTAAAACAACGCAATGCAAACAGTCATCAGCCCCAACGACCTCAATGAAAAAAACAGGAGAAACAAAAGGCAATGGCAGAAGATTCCCTGAACATAATGATATTCACAGAAGAAGCAGACACTGAGCTGCCACAGAAAGAAATTTTCAGAAAGCTGTTTGGAGTCATAAGGATATAAGGGAAAACAATACAGGAAAAGGATGAAATGATACAAGAGATAAAGTCCATACACCAAAGGGAAATACAGGAGCTTAGGGAGGAGATAATAAAAACCAGTAGCAGAAACATGGACCTTGAGAATCGACTGGAGGAATCAGAGAACTTCATCAGTGACTTGGAGGACAGCCAAGCAGAGTTTAACAAACGTGAACAAGAATCTAATAAAATCATCAGAGAAGCTGAAGAAAACCTAAGAGTTATGTCTGATGCTATGAAGTGGAACAACATTAGAATTATTGGCTTACCAGAGGAAGACACAATGAAGAAGTCATTCGCAACAATAGTGAGAGAATTCTTGGAGGTAAACTTCCCCAGCTTCATGAATGAAAACCAGGCAACCATTCAGGAGGCTGAAAGAACACCAGCTAGACTGAATACCAAGAAGAAGTCACCAAGGCACATAATAGTTAAACTATCCAAGTTTGAGGAAAAGGAGAAAATCATTAGAGCAGCTAGGGAAAAACAAGCAATCACATATAAAGGTTCCCAATTAAGAATTTGCTCAGACATATCAGCACAAACTATGAAGAAAAGGAGAGAGTGGAGTAGCATATTCCAAAAATCGAAGGAAAACAACGCAAACCCAAGAATACTCTACCCAGTCAAATGATCGATCAAGATAGATGGAGAAGCAAGAGTCTTCCCAGACTTAGAAGTAAGAGTTTTCCCAGGAAAAACTCAAAGAATATGTTAGAAGAAACCCAGCCCTACAAAAGATCCTTGTCGACCAAGTGTGGGCAAAAGAACAGCACTCACTAAGCATAATAAGAGACCGCCACATTGAACAACCTCACACAGAGGACAACAAAGAAAAAACAGACCCCCAAGATAGCATTGGCTTAAGGATGGAAAGAACTCAAGAATGATACACACACATGCACAACAGGCTAATGATAAAGGAAAGTAAGAAAACACCTAACACAAAAGGTATAAGATGGCATCACACAGTCCGCAGATAGAGATAATAACCCTGAGTATCAATGGCCTGAATTCAGGCATTAAAAGACTGAGGCTAGGAGACTGGCTTAGAACACACAACCTATCAATCTGCTGCCTACAGAAGAAACATCTCAAGGCTACAGACAAAAATAGACTGAGAATCAAAGGCTGGATAAAGTCATAGTAAACAAACAACAATTCAAAACAAGCAGGGGTTGCAATCCTAATCTCAGATAAAATCGACCTCAATGTGCAAACCATAAAAAGAGATAAGGAGGGACACTATATAATACTCAAGGGAATGGTAGACAAAGAACCACTAAGCATTCTAAACATATATTCCCCGAATGAGAGACCCGCTAATACGTCAACCAAACACTCCAAAAGATTAAAAAAGAAATCACAGCCTCAACAATTATAGTGGGTGACTTCAACACACCGCTCTCTGAAAAAGATAGATCACTGGGAAACACTACAATTAGACAATTTGACCTGATAGATATTTACAGAGCTTTTCATCCAAATTCAAAAAATTTCACATTCTTTTCAAGTCCCCACAGCATATATTCAAAGATAGACCCCATGCTAGGGCCTAAGATAAATCTACATAAACTTAAGCACATTGGTATCATACAGAACTCTTTCTCTGACCACTGTGTCATAAGGCTGGAAATCAACAAAAGGAAGATGAAGAAAACAAGAGCAAACAATTGGAGGATGAATAACTCTCTACTACAAAAGGAATGCGTACTGGCACAGATCAGAGATGAAATTAAGAAATTTATAGAAACCAATGAGAATGAGCACACAACGTACCAAAACTTATGGGACACAGCAAAGGCAGTTATCACAGGAAGTTTCATAGCAATACATGCACAGCTGAGAAAGGAAGAGAGACTCATTATTGATATGCTGGCACAAAATTTACAACAACTAGAGCAGAGTCAGCAGGACAATCCTACTAATAATAAAAGAAAAGAAATTATAAAAATCATGGCTGAGATTCAGGAGAGGGAAAATAAGAAAACTATGGAAAAAATTAATGATGCTAAAAGTTGGTTCTTTGAAAGGATAAACAGAATTGACAGACCACTGGCAAACCTAACTAAAGAAAGAAGGGAACAAATTTCAATAACAAGAAAAAGGCATGAAAGAGGGGACATTATAACAGACCCTAATGAAATCAAAAGGATAATTACACAGTACTATGAAGGATTGTACGCCAATGAATTCAACAATTTGGAAGACATGGACAAATTCTCGGAAAAACCATCCCTCCCTACACTATCCTCGGTGGACGTCAAGAACCTCAACAGACCCATAGCAATAGAAGAAATAGAAAAGGTTGTCAAGGGATTACCAACAAAAAAATCCTCTGGACCAGGTGGCTTCACTGGAGAATTCTACCAAGCATTTAGGGAAGAACTAACACTAAACCTACACAAACTCTTCCAGAACATAGAAAAAGACAGCAAACTCCCGAACTCCTTATATGAAGTTAGTAAAACTCGGATACCCAAACCAGGCAAGGATCCCACAAGAATTGAGAACAATATCCCTAATGATCATCGATGCAAAACTCCTTAATAAAATACTAGCCAACAGAATACAAAAGTATATAAAACAAGTAATTCACCATGACCAAGTGGGATGCAGGGATGGTTCAACATATGAAAGACCATTAGTATTATTCATCAAATTGACATGGAAAACTATAAGAACCACATGATAATATCAATAGATGCAGAAATAGCATTCGAAAACATCCAACACCAATTCCTGTTTAAGACACTTAAAAAGATAGGAATGGAAGGAAAATGCTCAAGACAATACAAGCTATATATGAAAAACCAACAGTCAACCTGGTAGTCAATGGAGAAAAGACTAACACAATCCCAAGGAAAAAGGGGACCAGACAAGGATGCCCCTTGTCCTACCCTTATTTAATATCATGCTGGAGGCTTTAGCTAACGGTATAAGTCAAAGAAAATACATCAAAGGTATTCGTCTGGGGAAGGAAGAGGTGAAACTATCATTATTTGCAGATGATATGATTTTTTTTTATATGGAAAATCCCAAAAGTTCCACAAGGGGAGAACTGGAAGCAATAGAGGAGTTTGGCAGAGTGGCAGGATACAAGATCAACAAACAGAAGTCCTTCGGACTGTTATACACATTGGATAAGACCACAGAGGAGAAGATCAAAAAGGTGGTCCCCTTCACAATTGGCAAACACAAATTGAAATATCTAGGGATATACCTGACGAAAAGAACAAAAGATCTGTACAGGGAAAACTACAGAACACTATTACAAGAAACCAAGAGCGACTTCAACAAATGGAAGGATATCCCATGCTTATGGATTGGAAGACTCAATATAGTCAAGAAGTCAGTTCTGCCAAAGGCACTATAAGTTTAATGCAATCCTGATACAATTACACTCATCTTTCTTCCAAGAAATGGAAAAACTGATTACCAACTTCATCTAGAGAGGGAAGAAGCCCAGAATTAGCAGAGAACTCTTCAAGAATAAGGGCATGGTGGGAGGGCTTGCTTTACCTGACTTTAGCACATACCATACAGCCACAGTTGTCAAAACTGCATGGTATTGGTATAATGACATATACTCAGACCAATGGAAAAGAACTGAAAACCCAGAAATAAAATCATTAACATACAGACAACTGATCTTTGATAAGGGCCCCCAAAATATCAAATGGAAAGCAGATGCCCTTTTTAACAAGAGGTGCTGGAAAAAATGGATGTTTACCTACAGAAAAATGAAACAAGACCCTTATCTCCTCCATGAACAAGAATAAACTAGGATCACAAACCTTGAAGTTAAACCCCAAACTACTAGGGCCATCAATGAGGGAATTGGGACCAACTTGAGAACTTTGGCAGAGGGAATACATAGGCTATCATAAATAGGGAAGGACACAAACACAAAGGAAGCACAAATTGATAAATGGAATATACTGAAGATAAAACACCTGTGTACATTTGTGTACATTAAAGAATTCACCAAGAGAGTAATAAGAGAGTCCATGGACTGGGAAAACATCTTTAGCAATGACACATCAGACAAAGGCCTTATTACTAAAATCTACAATATTCTGCTAGCTTCCAAAAAGAAAAATAACTAATCGCCCACTTGAGAGGTGGGCAAAGGACCTGAACAGAATTTTCACAGGGGCAAAAATCTGAATTGCCAAATCTTGAGAAAATGTTCCTGATCGTTAGCCATAAGAGAAATACAAATTAAAACAACAATGAGGTACCACCTAATACTCTCAAAGGTAGCCCAGTTCAAAGAATCAGAAAGCAACAAGTGTTGGAGGGGCTGTGGGGAGACAGGAACTCTTATCCACTGTTGGTGGACTTGTAAGTATGTACAACCACTATGGAAACCCATCTGGCGATATCTAAAACAGATGGAAATTTAGTTACCATACGACCCAGCAATTCCCCTACTGGGCATATCCCCAGAAGAGGTAAAAAACAAACCAAGGTCAGACATCTGTGCTCCAATGTTCATTGAGGCACAGTTCACAATTGCAAGGTATTGCAAGCAACCTAAATTTCCATCAACTGACAATTGGATTAAAAAATTGTGGTAAATACATACGATGGAGTACTACGCATCGCTAAAAAGCAGTGATGGACGTATGAAGCACACCGCTGCATGGGAAAAACTAGAGGAAATCATGCTATGTGAAGTAAGTCAGGCACAAAAGGACAAGTACAGCATGAGTCCTCTGAGGTAAGCTTTTTTAAAAA
This sequence comes from Tenrec ecaudatus, assembly GCF_050624435.1. Taxonomy (NCBI): domain Eukaryota; kingdom Metazoa; phylum Chordata; class Mammalia; order Afrosoricida; family Tenrecidae; genus Tenrec; species Tenrec ecaudatus. Next base: position 68,115,387 of record NC_134535.1, read on the forward strand.
ATGCAAAAGGGGCATAGGGAAAAAACTACTATATACAAACATTCTTGTGGTGAGGACCAGGTTATATGGCAGGGACCAAAGATGAAATACAGGGATACACATGTAGACAACTAAAAAGTAGGTGGGGAAAGGAAAATAATAAAAAAGAAATGGGTAGTGGGCCACAGGGTACTAACCCACCCAAGTGGAGGATTTTGTTTATATCTCCACAGGGAAAGAGGGACCAGACTTCAACCCAGACTTCAACTCAATGCTCCAAGTTGTGAATGCAACATGCTTATGTGGAGTAGGGAACTAATGGAGAGGTCTGGGGAGCCAGCCCCAATCCCAACTACTAAGTGGACACCTGCCGCTCGCCCCAGAAGAATTTATTTCAAAAGACGGCATTGAATCTGCAGCTTTGGGAGCTGATCGGAGCACATGGGTGCTGATGAAGGGGGAGGAGGAGAGAGTGGAGCACATCCTGGCCCACCAGGCCCTAAGGATAATGACCCCAATTAGAGCAGCCAGTCCACAGAGAGGACCACATAGCCAGCCTCACTATGAGACATAACTTCCATCACTGACCGATAGCTCTACAGAGGACAACACCGGAGACACAGTGTGGGAACTGCACCTGATGTGATCCCGCCACACCGAGGCAAAACACTAAGAGGGTGCAACAGAACAGCAAGGAAATGGAGCGATGAGGTTCCCAGGGAATGCTGAAGGTGTACTTTGGGGCCAGGGCATGGTGCCCCAAAAGACTGGACTGGAAAACACTCCTGAAGGCCAACAAATAATCCCTGAACTAACTGCAAGCTTTTTTTTTTTCTTATTGTGTTTTGTTTTTTGTCATTGGTTTGTTCTTGTTTTGTTGCTTGGTTTTGCTTTGTCTTGTTTTTGTGTATGTTATAATCTCCGCAGGTCTGTCTAAATAAGATAGACTGGATGAACAATCTGGAGGAGAAAACAACGGGACTGACAGTTCGGGGGGCAACATGGGAGAGGGAAAGGTGGGGGGAAAGGAAGTGGTGTCAACAAACACAGGGACAAGGGAACAGCAAGTGATCCAAATTGGCGATGAGGAGGGTGTGGGAGGCCTGGTAGGGCATGATCAAGGGTAATGTAACAAACAGGAATTGCTGAAACCCTGGTGGGGACTGAGCGTGATAGTGGGATGGGGGTAAAGTCAAGGGAATAGAGGAAAGAGCTGGGAGGTAAAGGGCATTTTTAGAGGTCTAGATAAAGACATGTATATATGCAAATATATTCATATATTAGGATGGGGAAATAGATCAATACGCATATGTTTATAGGTTTAGTATTAAGGGAGCAGAAGGACATTGGACCTCCACTCAAGTAGTCCCTCAATACAAGAATACTTTCTTCTATTAAATTGTCATTCTATGATGCTCGCCTTCCCGACACAACCGCTGAAGACAAAGCAGGTGAATAAACAAATGTGGTGAAGAAAGTTAATAGTGCCTGGCAATCAAAAGATATAGCGTCTGGGGTCTTAAAGGCCTGAAGGTAAACAAACAGCCATCTAGCTCAGAAGCAACAAAGCCCACATGAAAGAAGCACACAAGCCTGTGTGATCACGAGGTGCCAAAGGAATCAAATATCAGGCATCAAAGAACAAAAATTCCTAAAGCAACAAAGCCCACATGGAAGAAGCACACTAGCCTGTGCGATCACAAGGTGTTGAAGGGATCAGGTATCAAGCATCATTAGAACAAAAAATCTTACCATAATGAATTAGGGACGGGAGTGCAGAGTGGAGACCCAAAGCCCATTTGTAGGCCACTAGAGATCCCCTTGCAGAGGGGTCTCGGGGAAGAGATGAGCCGTCAGGGTGCAATGTAGCAATGATGAAAAATACGACTTTCCTCTAGTTCCTAAATGCTTCCTTCCCTACTCCCCCCACTATCATGATTCCAATTCTACCTTGCAAGTCTGGCTAGACCAGAGGATGTACACTGGTACAGATAGGAACTGGAAACACAGGGAATCCAGGGCAGATGATCCTTTCAGAACCAGTGGTGTGAATGGCAATACTGGGAGGGTGGAAGGAGGGTGGGTTGGAAAGAGGGAACCAAATACAAGGGTCTACATGATACCTCCTCCCTGAGCGATGAACAACAGAAAAGTGGGTGAAGGGAGACGTTAGACAGGGCAAGTTTTGTCAAAATAATAATTTATAAATTATCAAGGGTTCATGAGGGTAGGAGGAGAGGGGAGGGAGGGGAAAAAATGAGAACCTGATGCCAGGGGCTTAAGTGGAGAGCAAATGTTTTGAGAATGATAAGGGCAATGAATGTACAAATGTGCTCTGCATAATTGATGTATGTATGGATTGTGATAAGAGTTGTATGAGCCCCTAATAAAACTATTTTTAAAATCCACATATATAGAGGGTTTAATAGTATATTGTTGTTAATTTCATTTATTGAGATGGACTGTATATATATGTATGTATACAAATATAATGTATCCTTTTTTATTATAAAGCAAGTTTATTTCTTCAAAGTGGGGGTGTCTGATGTTTCCCCTGGCAGGAGTAGACCCACAGGTCCACAGTAGCAGCATGGCACAGGCTCCAGCTTCTTGCTTCAGCATCTTTACTGGGGACCAAAGATGTTGGGATCGTGAAGGGTCAGACTGGTCACAAGCTGTTCAAAGTCGCCCAGGCTCCAGGGCAGGGATGATACATTTTCAGGACCATGACAAGATCCATTCTCGGGGCGCGCAGCCTCCTTGCCCTGCACGTGAGCCTGCAGCTCCAGCAGTTCCACAATGAGGCTCTGATTGGTCGTGCGGTGGCAGAAAACTTCCTGATTATACAGGACCGGCCCGAGGTCACTTACATCAATGGTCCTGGGCGGAAGGATGGTGGAGAAAGCGCCCCCGCACAGTGGGTAGTCTCGGGCCGGCTCCATGGGCTTGAGAGTAGGGGTGGTCACTAGAGAGGCTTAAAAAGAAGCCCACATGGGGCGTGGGTGATAGCCCCTGGGGCCAGGTGGCATCAGTGCCCGCCGCAGCCCGCCGCCCGCTCCTATACTGTATCTTTAAAAGCAAAAAAATGCTCCCTGATTCCTTTTCCCTCAAACCTAAATATTGGTTTGATTTTTTTTTTAAATGAAGAAAAGTGAAATGGAAATGGACTTGGAGTCTTAAGTGACAAATAGATGTACAGCCCAAGTGCTCCTTGGAAACCAGGATGGTGAGTCTTCATCTCAGACTTTGGAGATGCTGTAAGGAGAAAGCAGTGGCTGGAGAAGGCCATCATGCCTGGTGACGTAGAGCACCAGTGAAAACAAGGGGGACCCTGAACAAGATGGATCCAACTGGTGGCTACAACAGTGAGTTCAAACATAACCTTAATTGTGAGCATAATGTGTGATTAGGTGGTGCTCCGTTTGGTTGGATGTAGGGTCGCTATGAATCAGCACAAACTTGACAGCACCTAACAAGAGTCTCCAGAACTGTGAGATAATCCATTACACTCTTACAAGCCTTCCTATTTATGGTAACCTGGGAGCAGCAGCCCTGAGAAAGGAACACAATACATACAAAGTCCCTCTACCAGGTACTGAGTGAAGTGAAATTACTGGGTGTGGTTCTTCTGTACAGAGTCTTTTAATCCCCACCATGCACATAACGTGCGTTGTTATTGCCTGGCGCCATCATATGGATTCTGACTGACAGGGACCCTGTGCACAACAGAACGGAACACTGCCCGGTCCGGTGCCAGCTTCACAGTGTCGTTATGTTAGAGCCCAGTGCTGCAGCCACGGTACCAATCCATTTTGCTAAGGTCTTTCCTGTTGCTTCCTGGCCCTCTACTTTCCCACGCATGCTAGCCTTCTCCAGAGACTGGTTTCTTCTGATAACATGCCCAAAGGTCTTGATATTTGTCCTTAAGGAGACTATACTTCTTCAAAGACAGATTCATTTTTTCTTTGGGTAGCCTGTGATAACTTCACGAATCTTTGCCAGCACCTTATGCATCATCAGTTCTTCTCTGCTCTTCCGTATTCGAGGTCCAACTTTCACATGCATGCACGATCATTGAAAATACCATGACTGTGTCAGGCACACTGCAGTCCTCCACGTTACATTCCTGCTTTCCAGCACTTTCTAAAGATAGAGGGATTTGTAAGTGCTGTTTGGTTGCTGGTGCCACCGTCGGCTCTGAGTCCCACAGCGACCTTCTGCACAACAGAACAAGACATTGCCCAGTCTTGCGGCACCCTCACAACGGTTCCTGTGCCTGATCCCATTGATGCAGCCATGCAGCCAAGGTGTCAAGCCATCGCCTGGAGCAGTGGTTCTCAACCTGTGGGTCATGACCCCTTTGGGGTCGAATGACCCTTTCACAGGAGGCGCCTGATTCATAATAGTAGCAAAATGACTGTGATGAAGTAGCAACGAAAATAATTTTATGTTTGGGGATCACCACAACATGAGGAACTGTATTAAGGGGTTGTGGTGTTCGGAAAGTTGAGAACCACTGGCCTAGAGCCTTCCTCTTTTTCTCTGCACTTCCATTTTATCAAACATGATCTTCTTCAGAGATCGGTCTCTTCTGACAACATGTCCAAAGTATGTAAGACAAAGTCATGCCTTCCTTGCCTCTAAGATGCACTCTGGTCTTACTTCTTCAAATACAGACGTGTTTGTCCTTTGAGCAGCCCACGGCACTTTTCATGTTCCTCCCCGGCACCACCATTCAAATGCTTCGATTCTTCTACGGCCTTCCTTCTTCAAAGTTTCACTTTCACATGCACCTGATGCAATGGAGAGAATCATGGCTTGTCTCAGGTGTACGTTAGTCTTCAAAATAATGGTCTTGTGCAGCAGATTTACTTAAGGCAATGTGTTGTTTGATCTCTACTGGTCCAGTTGTGAGAACTTGAGTCTTCTTTACATTGAGTTGTAATCCATAATGAAGGTTACAATTCTCTATCTTCATCCACAAGTTCTTCAATTCTGCTTCGCTTTCAGCAAGCACGGTTGCGTCATGTGCATATCCCAAGTTGTTAATAAGCCTATCTCTGATTCTGATACTGCAGTCTTCTTCATATAATTCAGCTTCTCTGATTATTTGCTTAGAAAACAGATTGAACAAGTGTGGTGAGAGGATACAACCCAGATGTTCACTTTCCTGATGCTAAACCATGTAGTATCTATCCCCTTGTTCTGCTCACACAGCTGCCTCTTGACTCGTGTATGGGTCCTGAATGAGCACAATGCAGTGTTCTGGGATCCCCATTCTTCTCAAGGTCATCCACAGTTTATTCTGGTCCACACAATCAAATGCTTTTGCGTAGCCAATGAAACACAAGTAAACTCCTTTCTGCTATTTTCTGTTTGAACCAAATTCCATCTAACATCAGCAATGATATTCCTTATCCCATGTCCTCTTCTGAATTTGGCCTGAACTTCTGGCTTATCCTTGTCAATGTACGGCTGCAGTCATTGTTGTATGAGCTACAGTAAAATATTACTTGCGTGTGATATCAGTACTATTTTTCTATAGTTTGGGCGTCCTGCTGGGTCACCTTTCTTTGGAATGGATACAAATATTGGTATCTTCCAGTCGGTTGACCAAGTAGCTATCTACAAATTTCCTGGCGTAGACAGATGAGTGAATGCTTCCAGTGCTTCTCCGGGTTGCCGAAATATTTCAGTGGGCATTCCATCAATTACTGGAACCTTGTTTCTGGCTAATGCATTCAGTGCAGTTTGAACTTCTTCCTTCAGCACCATTGGTTCTTGTTTATATGCTACCTCCTGAATGTATAAGGTAGAGAACTCTAATGTGGAGTGATCAGTTTTGAAATTCTGGTGGACATAAAGTAAGCTATCTCAGAATCAGCAAAGAGAAAACCTACCAGCCACCAAGAAAAATGTGCCACGAAACCAGATTGTGTCCGAAATCCCTGCATGGAGAAGCCGCAGAGGCACCGACGCCACGGCACCAAGGCCATTAGGTAACGTGGTGGACTTTTTGACACCTAGTAAGCAAGCACAGAGGGGTGTCCTGTGGGCGTGTGTCATTGCTTAAGGCCCTCTGTAAAGTTTACCCAAACAGCAAAGGCCAACGGGCCCCGTAGCAAGGCTGAGGACCAGCATGAAATGCGGCTCCATCATGGCTGAGAAGAAGAGCCGGGGGCAAAAGAATTGTATTTTTAACATTTCTGATCCTTACTTTTAACCTGCTACCTTCCTTAAGAAACTGCATAAATGTATTGCCTGTGAGGTCTGTGTTGCTATCCCACTGTTTTCAAACCGAACAGGGAAGTCGAGTGTATGAGGAGGGACAATGGGAGTCAAAATAAGATAAGGAAGGTTAGAGACTAGAGGGATGTCTGACCTCTGCCTCGTAGACATCACCCATGGGCACGTGTGGAGCTGGATTCTCCTTGCCCCTGATGAAGCTGGAGGATATCGGGCATGACCCCCACACTATTTTCTCGGGTGCTCATTGTTAATGTGGCCTCTATTAGTGCACACTATCCTGTAGTTAGTGTTAACACAGCATAGGCATTTAGAGGAAAGAAAATCCGGAATTAGACATATGATTCACGCCTTCACTCTTCTCTCACAAATATCAGTGCAAGTAAAGCTAAAAGAAGCTTCAAAAGACCCCCAAACCAGACTATCTATTCTAAATTGAGGCAAAGGAAGTAAGAAAGTAAATGATGTGGAACAGACATGGAAAACTTAATGGTGGGGCGGACTCGAAAAATAGGCTGCAATGTTCAGATTTTAACTTGCAGACAGTGGCTAAAAGGAGAAACTAAGAAAAGGAGGAAACCGTTTTCAAAAAAGATTCCTTGGACAACTATGATCACCAGAAACTAAATAGAATAAAATAGAGCCAGGGCATTCAGGAAGTGACAGCCACAAACCATAACGAAGTTGGCAAATCTAACACAGGGCTTTGAAGCTTTTGCTATACTACGTAATAACGTAGACGTAAGGGAGTGCCTCGATAAATGGGGAATTTGAGGGAAATTGTAACATTATGTTATGTGCAGCTTGGATTGCTGTGCGCTATTGGGTCTGTGTTAACTCATAGTAACCCCATGGCAGAGTTAATATGAGTAGAACTAACTTATAGTTCTTCCTAGGCAGTGATCTTTATGGGAGCCAATGTCTAGGTCATTTTCCCCCTGCACAGTTTGTCACTGGTGAGACTGAAGCACTGACCTTTTGATTAACAGCTGAGTGCTTATCCATTGGGTTTAGACACCTTTCAATATTGGTGAGTTGTAATTAAATGGGAAACTTAGACCATAACTCTGAAAGATGAATTTTCGATGCTGTGGGCCCTACCATAAATCCTCCAAATACTACCTCATCGTGCTATGCTTCTCATGAAGAACATCACAGTTCTGTCAGACGGATAATCTAGTCACTGCGCATGACCATCACTTGCATGGGAATCTACACGGGTTTTTAACAATAAAATATATTCCATTAAATAGATTGTGGCATAGTCAGGTGAGAAAAGAGTAAAATCTTTCTCTAGGAGCCTCTTGGAATGTTATTTAGATAATCTCTAAAGAATTTTCAATAAGCCATTTTTAGTCTGACATTGATTTGGCAGAAGAATAAGTAAATACTGGAAATAGCTAGATCAGGACATACTGATATAACTGACTCTTTAAAAAAGAAGTGTTGAATCTTCTAGAAATAATTTTTAAATGTATTGACCTTATTAGATGCTAATAAATTCTGAGTCAAGATGAAACATTTTTCAGGGTGCCACTTTCCTTCCCCCCCCCCCAAGTACTGGGGTTAAAACCACGGGAACATTCCATTCACCTCGTATTTGCCTTCGCCAAGCACTGATCTGGGAGATTAGTTTTGAAGATCCTAGTTAGAGTATTGAATTCATTTTCTCATGATGAATATGTGTATTTTAGATGAATAGGTGTACTTCAAATATTATTATTAGTTTTATAATCAAAACCACCTCAATTGCCATCAAATTGTTCCTTAGATGGCTACACAGTATACATTGGAGTTGGATTTTATTGGATGTGAGCTTTTGTCACTCAGTCACCAGACCTTTCTTTTGAGGCATTTCTAGGTGGGTTAAAGCCATTAACCTTTTGATTATTAGCTGAGCATATAATCATTTGATACCCAGGGACTACTTAGTACAATAAATATTTAATTTCCAGACTAAAATCTATAATCTAATTTAAGCACTCTATAAGAAAAAAGTCCTAGTAAATTAAAAATTCATGTTTATCATCTAATCTGTTCACAATTTCAGGATGATCTGAATGCTAAAAATTGGACAATTGATTGCGTTTAGCTAATTCTTTAAAAAAATGAACAAATAGATTCATAGTGGCAAAATGTATGCCTGAACTCATGTTAACTCTTCCGTGACAGATTTTTGAATGTATAGATTAATAGGCTAACAAAACTGAGAGCACCTTTAGAATTATCCCGGATACCACTTTTCATATGAAGAAATTGAAACATTGAGATATAAAATGATCTACACAAAATCACTCACCTAGTTAGTGGGCAAACTAAGACTAGAAAATTATCATCAAATTCAATGCCCTTCAGATAAGAAGCATGACATTCACGCATTCATTCTTCGTTCATATGCTGCAGAGCCGTCTCCCGACTGCCTTCCAGGTGCACACTCCTCTGGTAGCTGCTGAGAGGATTCAAAGACTAATTGGCTCCTGCTCTTATCCAACTAAATCCTTGTGGTCAGAAAGACAGAGACTTAAATTGTCGTGCAAGGGTCACTGAACCATACATTATGTCAAATCCGGTACACATTTCAATGCATTTCATTTTGATTTTTCAGACAACGCTGTATGACTTCAAAGGATAGAGAGATCTTTGTAGATGGGAGGGATATGAAAGTCTATATAAGAGACAGAAGTTAGATATCCATGTCTCCATATCAACAGATATTGATGAATAATTTATTATTTTTGACACACTCTACCAAACTCAAAGGTGGTGCTGTTGAGTAAGTGCTGGACTGCTATCTGCAACATAGGCTGTTCAAATCCACCAGCCGCTCTGCAGGAGAAAGATGAGGCTGCCTGCTACTGTAAAGACTTACAATCTAAGAAAGGCTGTATACTGTCACTTTGAGTCAAAATCCACATGACTGCAGTGGGTCTGATTTTTGTATTTTACCAAACCTGGTGGCATAGTGGGTTAAAATAGCCTCAAAATAACCAAACCAAAACAAACTCACTGCCATCCAGGTGATGGGGACTCACAGTGACTGTACACGATGGGGCAGAATGGCCCCTGTGTTTCCTAGGTTGTAACTCCTACCAAGAATAAGAAATTCAGTTTTTCTCACTCAGACTAGATGGTTTCGACGGCCACTGTTGCTGGTAGCAGCCCATCGCAAAACTACTACTCAAGATGATTGGCTCAAACCCACTAGCCGTTACGTAAAAATAGATGAGACGGTCTGTTCCCATAAACAGTTATAGTTTGAGAAACCCTAAGGAGCAGTTCTATTCTGCCCTATTAGGGGTAGCTATTATTTGGATTCTATATGATAGAAGAATGTTGAGTTTTATACCAAACCCTGGGAATATATAGATAAAAGCCATCCATCATCCTTGATCTCGAAGATTCAGTCTAATGAGGAAGACAAGAGAAGAGAGCGAGAAATAGCATGAGGTAGGAGAACCCTGGCAGCGCAATGGTTAAGTATTCACCTGCTAAGGGAAAGGTCAGTGGTTTGAAACCACAAGCTGTGCTAGATGAGGAAGATGTGGCAGTCAGCTTCTGTAAACCCAGTGGGTCAGCTCTATTCTGTCCTGAAGGGTCACTGTGAGATGAAATTAACTCTACGTCAATACGTAGAAGGTACTCATAGCATGTTCACAAGTGACACTATGTAAAATATACATAGGTACAGGATCAGAATAAGAGTGAGGCAAACGAGACAACTTGAAAAAGGGCAGTGTTAATTTCTGTAAGTGGAGATTCAGTACTTATACAAATCTAAGAGTATCTCCCTAAATTGTGTACCCAAGGCACCGAATTTGCCGTACCTTATTTTAATAGTCAATTTCATGTCAACTTGAAGATATATCAAAGTGTAAGGGTGGTATCCAACCTGTCAATCAGGTCACAGCCTGATGGCACCTCCTTGGGGAGGGTGGGGGGTGGCCTTTTTCTAAGAAGGGCCCTGGAAACCACCTCCTCTCTCTCCTTTCCCTTCCTGCTTGCTGGCAACCCTGGGAGCTGCTGAAGCCCTGCAATGCTTACACCCACCTTGGATCCATGCAACTTTGCCCCCACTGGCCTGTGATCGGAATCCCTGCCTTCTGCATTATTGCATGCGCCGGCATGAGTCTGAAGAGGGACTTATGGACTAGTACCAGACTTATGGCCTTGAGCTGGCCTGGGACGCTTTCTTGATAAATAATGACTCCTTAATAAAAACTCTTTCTTACACATATGAGTTTCACTGGGTTTGTTGCTCTGGTCAACACGGCCTAACTCACCTGTCCACTCCCAGTGCCTTGCTATTTAGACATCAGGCAGAGAGGCAGGATGCTGTCGACAACTATAAAAACTGCGCAGAGTCTGACTGATACTCTGCCATATATCACTGGGCGATCTTGAGTCCGTCTTTCCAGGCTCCTCCTTTGTCAAGTGAATGAGTGGTCTAGATCAGTGCTTCCAGGTTGCACTGCAGAGCTCACTGCATCTTGAGAAATAAACCAGATAAAAACCTGAGTGGGTAGATCCCTAGATCCCTGCATTTGATTTACCCATAATAGCTTTTATTAGTTTTATCTAAGATCGAAGGTTTCTGTGATTCAAAATAACCACAGAAAATCATTGGTCAGGTTGACCCGAGGTGACCTCTAAGTCCCTTGATAGCTCTTGGCAGGTCTTGTTTTTAACCTTAGAAGGCAGTCATATTTAGTCCAAGCCTGTTATATATTCCAGTTCCACATGGAATAAAAACTGCAGATAAACCAGGTCACAACAATATCCCATACATGTATTAAGGCTAGTGACTCCTAAAGTTCCTTGGATAGCTACCAACAGAGCAACCCCACAAATACTGGGACTGAAGAATATCATCTTTCTTCATTATCAAGATCCTGCTCTTAATTTTTCTTTGATAATACAGATAACAACAGTAACTCTGGAAAACTGAAAATGTTATTTAACAATATATATGTACAATAAGGAATAAAATCTTCTAGAACTGATTGTAGTGATTATACAACTCTTTTTAATATGACTGAACTATTGGAGTGTATGTTATGTGAATTATGTCATTAAAATTACTAAAACTATATAATGTGATAAAGCTTAAAAGGTAATAGATAAGTTAAAATCTATGTTCATTAATTGGAAAACTTAACACAATAAAGATGTCAATATTCCTGGGGGTGGTGTTGTATATACTACGACACAGTTTCAAAGATAGGACTCCTAAATAATGGTTGGCTGCATGAATTAATTTTATAACAATTACTGCAATTCCAAGGTGATGTAGTAGTGACTTATACTCAATAGTAGGCACTAGAACTATCCTTCAGACTTAAAACAGTTTGATGTTAGCTGGATTGTAGATATGTCCTTTAAAACGTATGCAGCTATACAAACTGTGTATATTATGAAAAGAGGCTCAGAAATGTACACATCCTTGTTCTACAATATACAGCATTGTTGTACACAGTGTGATAAAGTTTTAGTGCAGCAAATGCATTGCATTTCATGTGTGCAAACTGACTCAAAATTAGCCAAGTCTTAAATTATCTTTCTAGTGGGTTACAGTGGGTTCAAATGTCCCATTTGCAAATTTTAATTTTCCAGAATTATTTGTTTTAACCTAATCTCTTTTCTCCAGGCACTAATCTGCACATGTGTCTGATCTGTGCAGAATAGCAACAAATATAATGGGCTTGTGTGATGACGAATGAGGTTTTGGCCAAGAGTGGAAAGGTAACTACAGTGTAGGTCACTAGTGGCACTAAAGGGTAGTATCATTTGCCAGCCGTCTGGTGAGTAGATGAGTCAGGTAGCTCACCACACGAAGGGCTGAACGAATCTCAGTGAGCCAGGTGGAGAATCAGGCTGGAAAACTAGATCAAGTTTATATTAGTCTAGGGGTGTGGTGGGAGTAACCACATGTGAACCTGATAATGCTTTGGCGTTGAAATAAAAAAATATTGATGCAATCAAGCTTTGTGCCCACAAAATGATGCCACGTAGCTGCCGTGGTGCTTCCTTTTCTCCCATGATGCACTTGGTGCTGGGTCACACGTTGGCCCCACGCAGGGATCGATGGACAAATCTTGGGCCAACTGCGTGATTAACAGCTAAGGATGTTACTTCTTCCATTCCAATCTAAGGACCAAGTTAATGATCTCTACAGACCCGTGAGCGTTCCCAAGCCTCCTAAGAAACTGATCAGAGCGGGTGGAGTAGAAGATAGAGAAGAAAGAGTTCAGTAGTTCTGCACACTTCTGGGTGTCAGCAGAGTTAGTGAAGCAGATCTCTTAAATATGAGTAAAGTGCTTAGTCCTAATCTCACGGTATAAAATAAGAGCTGATAATCACCTGCTCTAAACTACTGTTCCCCAAAGTGGGTGAGACTGGCCCTTGGGGACTGCTGGAATGTGAAGTCCAGCCCCACATCAGGATGGGTCCTAGGGGACGGTTGACCTTCAAGAGTATAGCAAGCGACCATGTGCTTGCAAACAGCACTTCAAACTTGGCATTATTACGGGGGGACCTCGTGGGCCAGAACTTTTACTTAGGAAAATGTGAGTGGGGTGTATCTCCCACCTGCGAATGGGAAGGTTCCTTCCACAGGAACCCGGGCCTCCCAGGCTCCTTAACATAAGAATGTTGAGAGTTTGTCCACATCCACTGTCCTCCAGACACAGAAACAAAGTCCTGATACATACCACAGTGTAGACGAACCTTAACGGCCTTCTGCTGAGCCAAGCAAGCCAAGCACAGCAAATGTTGTGAGAGCCCGCTTCTATGAAACATCTGGAAGAAGCAAGTGCACAGAGGCCAAGGTTCATTAGTGTTTCCAGGGACCGGCAAGAGGGAGGGGACACGGAGGCGTTGCTTTGAGGACACTGAGCTTCTGGTGAGGCTGAAAGGAAGACGGGCCTGGATTGTGGTGATGCTAGAATGGCACGGTTGATGACATTAATATCATTGAATTGTCAGGCAGGACACGTTGAAATAGCAAGTGATGTATTGCCTATGGCTTTGCCACGGTTTAAAGAAGGAGGAAAACTAGATTTTAGGATCCACAGGTGCTTTGATAATGCACCTCAGCCCTGTACCCTACCTGGGAAAGATGCCGAACGAACAAGACAAGAACAAAGAAGCTCCCGTGGGAGGTGATATAGGGGTTATCTACAGAAAATCCCCGTTTGTACAATTTAAGTTGAACAGTTTAGTCTTTCCTGTAGATGACGAAACGGAGGAAAGAGAGAACTTTGGGTAACACAGAATCCTGTCCCAAATTAAAGAGACCCATGCAGAAGAGCTGTTGCCTGCATTTGGAGAAACAAAAGATCAGCAACCTGGTGCACACACATGAAGCTTCTTAAAGCTTTGGACGGCATCCCATTTCCAGCTGGTAGATGTAGACAGTGAGAGAAAGGCTAACCCCCTAGCAGTGGAGAAACGAGAAAGCTGCTCTGCTGGCACGCCACACCTCCCCAGAGTTTTGTGCATTCCCAAGGTCAATGGTGTAGGTCGGGTCAGTTGGCTTTTGCCTAATAGAGCTGTCGGGAGGGGATTGAGCTCTTTTGCCTAAAGTAACAGTGAACTCCTAGGGGCTGATGAAGGAACCTAGAATGTTTTCATCTGTTCATATTAAAAAGAAGCTGCAGGAGAAAAGGACCCAGCAGCAATGCTGTCATTGTTCACCGTCTGCTAAGTGTAGATACTACAAAGTATTGAGCCAAGTGAGCCTTGGGCCATTGGCTTACCCTGCTTCAGGCATCCCACTTCCCTCTGCTCTGTAGGTCCCAAAACGACAAGCATATCATGAGCATAAAGAGAACAGAGCAGAACTATACTATTTTCTGTTGTAGATTTCCGTCCGGAGGCAGGTCCAGGCTGGAGGGGACGAGATCAGAGTTAGATAATTAAACAAGGGTAAGTATTCTAATCACAACACTGAAGCCGTTTTGACCAACAATGAATCGTTTTCATTTTTTTTTGAAATATAATTTTCAAAAGATTAAAACATAACACTCACAATTCCTCCAGGAACCTCAGTGGTACAGTGGGCTGCCTTGGACTGCTAACAACAAGGTTGGTAGTTCCAAACCACTAGCCTCTCTGAGGGAGAAAGATGAGACTTTTAACCTTTCTAGTACAGTTGTACAGTTTCAGAGACCCATAGGATCAGTTCCACTCGGTCCCATAGCTTCACTATGAGTCAGCATCCATTTGATGGCAGTGAATTTGCGTTCTGTTTTGTTTTGGGCCTGTTAGACAGTGCTCCGCTATGACACAGAAACCATATAGTCATCCTTCTAGATCCAAATTTTTAGTAATTTGCCTTAACAAGAACAGGGAGAAATGACCCCTTACCGTCCCCAAACACCTGAAAGATCTGTGGGAAGCAAAAACTGAGATTGCATTTCATCATAGTCTATATCATTGGACCACCACTCCTCTGTCAACAACGTGTCATACTGTGGTGGTTTGTGGGTCACTGTCAGGCTGAAAGCCATGTCAGTAATGTTTTAAATACCAGCAGGGTCGCCCAAAATGAGCAGGCCTCAGCAGAACTTTCAGATTAAAAACAAACTAAATAAGAAGGAATCGGCTGTCCACTTCTGAAGAATTAGCTCTGAAATATCTAGAAGACGGCTAGTATTGAAATAGTGTTAGATACTGAACATTGCCGGAGGTAGTACTAGATGAGTCCCCTCAGGGCAGAAGGCATGCAAAATAGAACCGAGGAAGGGCTGTCTTCTCACAGCAGAGTGAGCCATCATGTCACCTGGGAGTCATCTGTGGGAGTAAGTTTAGAAACCTCCACTCGTTCACATGGCACGACTCGAGGGAGAAGAAACAACTGCAGAAATCACTTCATAATTGGAACTTGGAATGTAAGAAGAGTGAACCCAGGAACACTGGAAGTTATAAAGAATGAACTGGAATGCATAAAAATTGATATTCTAGGTGTTAGTGAGCTGAAATAGTTTGGTGTCGGCCATTTTGAATCAGAAAACCATATGATTTACTACACCAGGAATGACATAATCCAGAGAAATGGCCTTACATTCATCATCAAAAAAGATACTCCAAGATCTATCTTGAAGTACAGTGCTGTCTGGGAGAGGATGTCTTCCCCCTTAAAAGGAAGTCCAGTCAATATAACAATTATTCAAATTTATGCACCAGCCACTATAGCTGCTGAGGAAAACATTGAAGGATTCTACCAACATCTTCAGTCTGAAATCGCTCAAACATGCAATCGAGATATATTCATAACTGTTAGTGATTGCAATGTAAAAGTTGGAAGTGAAGCGGAAGGAAGAGTAGGTGGAAAATGTGGTCTTGGTGATAGAAATGAAGCTCGAGATTAAATGATAGAATTTTGTAAGACAAATGACGTGTTCATAGCAATATATTTTTTCAACAACACAAGAGACAATTAAACCTATGGACTTCTTCAGATGGAATACACAGAAATCAAATTGACTACATCTCTGGGTAGAGATGATGGAGAAGTTCAATATAGCAGCTAAAACTAGGTCAAAGGCTGCCTGGAATAGACCCTCGATTGCTCACATACAAGTGCAAGTATAAGCTGAAAAAATGAAAACAAGTCCATAAGAGCCAAAATATGACTTTGAGTATGTCCCACCTGAATTTCAAACTATCTCAAGAACAGATTTTATGTATCAAATGCTAATGACAGAAGACCTGAGGAGTGTGTAGGAGGAGATCAAGCACATCACATTATGAAGAAAGCAAAGGGTCATCAAAAAGACAAGAAAGAAAAGATCAAAGTTGATGTCAGTTTCAGAGACTCCAAGACTCGCTCTTGATCGGAGACTAGCTAAGGCACATGGAAAAAATGAAGTCAAAGAGCTGAACAGAAAGTTTCAAAGGGCAGCTCAAGAAGACAAAGTAAATATTATAATGAAAAGTGCAAAGACCTAGAGTAACAGAACCACAAAGAAAGAGCACACTAAGTAAGTACATCTTAAACTGAAAGAACTCAAGAAAAACATCAAGCCTCAATTTGCAATCTTGAAAGATTCTAAGGGCAAAATGTTGAGTCATGCAGGGAGCATAAAAGAAGGTTGAAAGAATGCACAGGGTATCACCGAACCACAAAGCACTGGTTGACATTCCCCATTTCAGGAGGTAGCAATGGTGTTGAAGGAAGAAGTTCAAGTGGCACTGAAAGCATTCACCAAAACCAAGGCTCCAGGAATTGAAATGTTTCGGGAAGCTGGTGTAGCACTGGAAGCATTTATTCTTCAATGCCCGGACATTTGGAAGACAGCTACTTGGTCAACTGACTGCAAGAGGTCCATCATATTTGTACCCATCTAAAGAAAGGTGACTCAGCAGAAGGCTCCAATTAGAGAACAGTATCATTGATAGCACATGCAAGTCAAATGTTGTTGAAGACCATCCAACAAGGATCACAGCTATGGTTGACAGGGAGCTGCCAGAGGTTCAGGCTGGATGCAGAAGAGGACATGAAACAAGGGATATCATGGCAGATGTCAGAGGGATCTTGGCTCAAAGCAGAGAATGCCAGAAAGATGTTTACTCGTAATTCATTGACTGTGCCAAGGCATTGGACTCTGTGGGTCATAACTGACTATGGATAGTCTTGAGAAGAATGGGAATTCACAGCCCTTCACTGTGCTCTTGAGGGACGTGCACAGGGACCAAGAGGTCATTGTACACACAGAACAAGAGAATACTACATTGGTTCAAAATCAGGAAAGATGTGAGTCAGGGTTGTATCCTCTCACCACACTTATTCAATCTGCATACCGAGCAAATCAGCAGAGAAGCCAGATTCTATGAAAAATACTGCAACATCAGGATTGGAGGAAGGCTTATTATCCTGGGATATGCAGATGACACAACCTTGCTTGCTGAAAGTGAAGAGATCCTGAACGCTTGAAGATCAAGACTCCGCACCTTCAGTATAGATTGCCAATCAATGTAAAGAAAACAAAAGCCCTCAGAACAGAACCAATAGGTAACATTGTGATAAACTGAGAAAAAGAGTGAAGTTGATGAGGATTTTATTTTGGTTGACTCCAGAATCAAGGCGTTGAATGCATTTGATTCATTTGAACAATTTTGAGGACGGAGCAGGACCAGGCCATGCTTTGTTCTGTTGTACGTAGGGTTGCTTTGGATTAGAACCGACTTGGCAGCACCGAACAACAGGAATATCCTTTGACTGGTCATGCTACTAAATATACAAAGAGCTCACGGAAATTTTAAATGAAAACATAATGAAAAGTTTCAAACTTTTTGAGGGCCCTTTGATATTTTTAGGCACCATCCATCCAACTTACCCAGAAGAATTCCCTTGGCCAGCTCTCCTGATCAGAGTAGCAACGATGTGGGGTTCCACTTCATTGTGATGAGGCATGATACAGGTGGCTTGGCTGGAAGCTGTGAGGACCATTTGGGGAGAGTGTGAGAAGGAGCTGAGACAAGGTCTGTACAATCAGGGAACCAAGGAAGGGCAATAGCCAAGGAGGGTTTGCTCTCAAAGGTAGCAGTTCAGGATGGTCTCTGGGCATACAAGTGGGTACAATTAGAGAGGAAGTGTGGAGGGCAAATTTGGCCCATTGCACAACTTTTGTTGCTGGCATTCTCCAAAGAAAATATGGAAACTTGCTTGTTTTCAACACTGTCTTATATTAAGGTTCTATATTTTCCCAAGTCACCTAAATAATTTTTCTCAAAAAAGAATAAGAGGTGTACTAGCTACTGGATCAAAACATTAATGCCGATTCTGTTGAATATGATTATTGTCAAGAAAATCATGAAACACACCAAGAAGCCCGATGTCGTCATGTTTCTCTGCAATTTAAGAAGCCAAATGCCTGCAACAATTCAGAATATTTTGTTCCTTGTCCTCCAATAGAGGCTACACATACTGGCAATTCCTCTACAGAGTGTTCTGACATTGTGTGAGTTTCTGGGGTACCATTTAAAGGAACACAGAGGTTGTTTAAGAGAGTGATCATATCTCCCTTTGGCAAGCATAATACCTTTTCCTCCTAACAAGTAAAAAAGCACACCAGCATCACAAGCGTCTTTGTCTGTGGAAACATTGAGACATTGTGCATAATTTCCCATAGGCAGTCACATCTCTTGGGCTTCCCCTGAGCACGCATAGCCAAGAAGGTTTAGCTTGCTCCATAGGGCCTCCTGGCCTCCCATCATCTAACCCTGAAATGGACAGCTGACTAAGCAGTGTAGTCGTTCTTACTGAACCCCCAAACCAGAACAAACAAACAGATCGGAGTTCTGAAGAAAAACACTTTTTCTGAGAAACTAGTGGGACTGCAGTTGAAATGACAGAAAAACTAAGAGGAGCCAGAAGACAGCACTATCCCACATGACAAAAAAAGAATGGACTGAAAAGCCACAGAAAAAAGTAGGGCAGGAGATAACTTAGAATGGTGTTCTTTTGTAACACAGAGCACGATCCGCACATCATTTTTAAGACTGAGCCCTTGTTTGTTTGTTTTGCTCCATACTGCTTGGGAATGGGGCCAGTCTGTTTCAGCAAACTGGAAAATGTAAACTAAGTTGTAAAGAAGACATAGCACTAATTATAAATGGAATTCCTTAAAAATCACAGATCAAAGGGTTCTTGAAAAGTCCAGAGGGCATTCATTCTCCCTTTTTTAAAAAATCTAGTTGATTTTAAAATAAGTGAATATTTACATAAATGCAACCCCCCCCCTCAAATCCCATCTTCCCACAGGGTGTTTAATAAGACTAGAGACTTTTAAGTACAGCAATCAAGTCTTCAATTTCCTGATATTTCATTACCAGAGAAGTCTTTTGGTGAATAACATCTTGTGGTTGCTGGACGCTATTGAGTTGATTCTAACTCATAGCAACCTCCAGAGACAGAGCAACACAAGAGCAGAACTGCCCCGTGGGGCTTTCTGAACCGTCATCTTGACGATCCAGCTGCCCGACCTCAACCTTTTACATGCCATTCCACCATCGTCACAACAGGACTCTGTGAATGATATCCTTGATCTTTCACAATACAGCCAGGTACAGATCTAGCATTCATGATGAGAATATTTTTTACATGTTAAAACTAGGGGGGTTGTTCTTTGATTATCAATTACATATTCTAATAGAATTAGAGATATTTATAAACCCAATGTTGCCCGTCCAAGGAGGACAGGGTTTGCTCAGAAAAATGGGGTTCATGGGAGTCAAAATGAATGCAATGGCCCCTGATAACAGCTACACATCCTGGGACAGAGCACGACTAATCGTTTGAAAAAATAAAACTTAATTTGCTGTTTATGGTTCTCAGCTAAAAATGTTGCCTGATTTCTGACCTTTTGGAAATCCCACTTAGTTCTGTGAGCAAGCCTATTTTTCTGTTCAGTGAACAATCTTCCTTGGCTACGTTACTGAAGCCACCGTGATCGTTAGGTTTTGGGTCTTTTTAAAATCATTTTATTGGGGGCTCTTATTACAATCCATACATAATCAATTGTGTCAAGCACTTTTGCACATTTGATCATCAGGTTTGAGGTCAATTTGGCTGGGTCCACATTCTCAATCATAATGTTAAATAACTCAATATAGTCAATTTCATAATGATATTTGCTGTGAGCAGCCAATGAGTTGTAAGAAGATTAGGGTGAAGCGCAACCCTTTGGGTCAAATCACAGCTCTGATGTGATTGTAAAGAAGTTTCCTTGGAGCCCAATTCCTACATAAGCCAATGTTGTGGGGAAGCTTTGGGAGAGGATGTGGGTCCTGCATCTGGTTCATAAACCTCTGCCTCTTTGACCTTGAACCAACCGCCTTCCATGTTGCTTGCCAATCCCAGGAGCCATCAGCAGCCTGTCCCCTGATCTGCTGGCCTTGCATATTTTCACCTTTGCAGTTATAAACCTGGCCTGATGATCTTGGATTCAAGCTCCTTTACAGCTTGTGGTGTTCCTGAATTGGCCAATGACACTGGGTTCAACGGTTCCCAAGCTACACCACTCAGAAGAGTCCAGACTTGACACCAGAATGGATTTATCCCCTTCTAAAACTGTATGAGCCATGTTAAAATTAGATAGATAGAGATATCATCCATTTCTATATCATTTATACCCATATCTATCTGATTTCCCTTCTCTAGAACACAGTCTAACACACCCATTATTAGATTGGGAAAATAATCCTGGTAGTAGGGAATTTTAAATAGCAGGACAGAGGAGGAAATAAATTACAAAAAGTAATAATCATGGGAAGGTTTGTAATATTATAATAGGAATAGATATTTTGAGTTGGCAAAGATATATTTCAGTAGGCAAAATTTTAGACTAGCCATATAATTTGAGTATAAGTCGACCCTAAAAACAAGTTTTACATAAAAATCTCACTGCTAAGTAAACTATTTGGAACAATTTCCACATAATATAAACTATTGGAAATTTAGAAAATTTCCACGATATTATTGCATCATATTTGTTTAATATATGATATTACTGTATCATAGTTGTTCAGGAATTTTTTTTCCAGATCCATAAAGGGATTACAAACTACTCAAAATTAGGGAGATATCCAAACTTTGCTCTAAAAAATAAAAAAAAAATATTTGGGGATGTAACACAAGTATTAAAGAAAACACCCAATTGGTGTTGCTTCATTACTTGCAGTGTGGTATTAGACAAGTCATTTACCTTCCCCCAACTTTATTTTCTTTAAGGTAAAGTGATGCTGCTGAAAATATTTTAATTGTAGTGCTGTTAAAAGCCTCTATGTGGCACAAATTGTCTGTCCTTGACTACTAATCAAAAGGTTAGTAGTTCAAATCCATCAAAAGAAAACCCTATAGACCAGGATTTCTCAACCTTCCTAATGCTGCGACTCTTTAATACAGCTCCTCATGTTGTGGTGACTCCTCCAATCATAAAATTATGTTCGTTGCTACTTCATCACTGTCTTTTTGTTACTGTTATGACTCGGGCGCCCCTGTGAAAGGGTTGTTGGACACCCCCCCAAGGGGTCACGACCCACAGGTTGAGAACAGCTGCTGTAGATGTATTTCCATTTGTAGACTGCAGCCATTGTAAATTTTATGTAGTGCTACGTTACCACACAAGGGTTGCCATGAATTCAAAAGGGGTCATACGGTGCAGAAAAGTACTTGATGGGGTTCTTCTAGCTATCGTTTCTAGTCTTTGTCATGCCTGCTAACTTGCTGCGCCAGATCGCACGAGTAGAGGGCAAGGAGCTCTCCTGTGGGGATGGGTCCGTGTAGCCATCTCTCTGGGTAAGGCAAAGAGGAAGCCATTTGCAGGTGGAGGAACTAAGGAAGAGCCAGGAGTGGAGGGTGTCACCTGGACCCTGAAATTCCTGCCTGCTACACCTCTTTGATCCAGGAGACACAGGGTGACACCGGAGGAGCAGCAAAGAAGTGGGTGCCTCCATACACTTAATCAGGGGAGCTGATTTGTTTGCCTAATCACAAACTTAGACCCGAGTGCCTACAGGCAGAAGCTTATGGCAGAGTGCAGAAGGGCATTGATCACCAGAGCTAGGGGAGCTCTGTGATGCTTGCTAGAACCGGACAAAGGCCACGGGACCGAGAGAAAAGCGAGCCTGCAGGCATGGCTGAGCACATGTGCTCCTGACCAGCAGAACTGTACCTGAGTGTAGCGGATAGATTTCATGTCAACTTGATGGTACCTGTCAATCATGCGGTTGTCTGATGATACCTCCTGGGGGTGTGGCTTTTTGTGTAAGAGTGAGAGGCCCTGGGAACTGCTCCTCTCTTCCCCTTCACCTTCATCTGTACTGAAACTCTGTGTCTGCCTGAAGGGTGTTCACCTAGCATCAGACCCACGGACTTGAGTTGAACTGGGCAGGGGCACCGTCTTGATATAAAGTCCTTTCTTATACATGTATGAATGCTGCTGGTTTTGTTTCCCTAGATGAACACAGTACTCAACTGTTGTTATTTTTGTTGAGTCGTTGAGTTGATTCTGACTCCTCCTGATCCCATGCACAACGGATGAAACGCTGCCTGGTCCTGGACCATCCTTAAAATCATCCTTATGTGTGGGCTCATTACTGCCACCTTTGGGTGACGCCATTTCTTTGAGGGGCTTCTTCTTCACCGACCCTCTACGTTACCAAGCACGGCATCCTTTTCCAAGATTGTTCCCTCCCAGTGATGTGTCCCAAGTAAATGAGATGAAGTCTAGCCAGCTCCCCTGCTAAGGAGTAGTCAGACTGTAACCCCATGACAATTTTGTTTGTTTCTCTGGCCGTCCCTGGTATAGTCAGTGTACTTCACACACACCATGATTCTAATGCATCAACTCGTCTCTGTTTTTCTTATTCGCTGTGCTTTTATTTTTATGTAGTGGAGATGGAAAAAATAAAGTGTTGCCATCGCCACACCAAAATCCTAAACCAGAATCAAACCAGAACAAGGCCCCCTTCCTGAGGCTGATCTCCGTGGTCATAAGGACTTGCGGGGACCAGGATGGTTCCACCCCATTGTGTCCCTGTTACCGAGCCAAAAGTCATAAGGGAAGACAGGGAGGGGGGGAGGAGGGGAGAGGGGGAGAGAGAGAAAGAAGAAAAAGAAGAAGGAGGAGGAGGAGGAGGAGGAGGAGGAGGAGGGGGAGAAGGAGGGGGAGAAGGAGAAGGAGGAGGAGGAGGAGGAGGAGGAGGAAAGACAATCCACAAGGAGGTGTGGGTTGGGCAACCTGCCTTTTCCATGCATATGAAGAAATTGAAAATACCGTCTCTTGGGTCAAGAGCACCTTAGTCTTCAAAGTGACATCGTTGCTTCTCAACATTTTAAAACGGTCACTGGCAGTAGCTTTGAACAAAGCGAAATGTTGGTTGATTTCTTGCCTGCTGTCCTCACGGATGCTGATTGTGGATACAAGTGAAGTAAGATCCATCAAAGTATAACACTTAAAGTGTTCTAGATACGGAAGAAAACGGATCAGTAAGATTGACTCAGCCTCCCCTTAAGAGTAAGAATTCCTCTTCAGCCAATTATCTTCTCACCCAACACCTCGTACGTTCTCCTGGTCTTTTCATGGAAAATAAGAAGGGCGTGTCTCCAGAAAGCCGGAACAGAACTGCAGAGTAACACAAAAGTCTGGTCGATTAAAGGGTGGGTAAATATAGACACTAGAGCCCTGGTGGTGCGGAGGCTAAGCACTGGCTGATTGCTAAAATGTCACCAGTGTGACCGCACCACTCCCTTGTCTCTGGGGAAATGTGACAACCTGCTTCCGCAAGATTTACACCTTTGGGAAATCCTGTGGGACAATTGTACGTCATCCTATAGTGTTGCTATGAGTCAGAAGCAGTGGGGAACCTAAGAACAGGATACAAAATAAATAAATACCAGCAGATTACATGTTTCTGTGTCTTACAAGGTCAGCAAAACACCAATAGTTAGCAATGTTCACAGAAGATGGAAGAAATAAACAGTGTGACTATCCCGTAAAAACTTGGTTGAAATTCAGTCCTTTCAGGTGGTAGCCTAAGATCAACCACTGATGGCAGGCACTGAAAAAGGACACGCAAGTTACACTTGCTAAAACCAACCTCCAGGAATTGATAGCATACCAACAGGAGTGTTCCAACAAAGGAACTCAATGCTGGAAGTGCTCACTCTTCTATGCTAAGAAATTTGGAACGTAGCTTACCTGAGCAGCAGACCGGAAATGATCAATAGTTGTGCCCATTCCAAAGAAAGTTGATGCAACGAAAGTGCCTAAATTATCAACCAATATCACTACTACCATATGCAAGTAACATTTTGTTGATGATCATTCAACATGACTATACATTAACAGGGAGCTGCAAGAATGCTGAGGAGAATTCAGAAGAGGTTGTGGAGTGAGGCACAGCATGCCTGATGTTAAATGGATCTCCATGGTACACGATTATTAACGATGCAAAAGAATGTGACTCTAACGTGGCTCATAATAAGATTTGGTTAACATTTTGAGGACTGATAATTCCAGAAGACAATATTGCACTCTTACAGAACTTTGTTCCCAAGACATTGCACTGTTTGTTATTTTTGTTGATCGGTGGTAATGGAGCGATGAATTATCACTACCCCCCAGTTGTAGCTACTGGAAGTCTGGGAGTGGCTGGGACAGTTGACTCTGTCAGGTGGGATGGAAAAGGGATAATAACCAACAAACCAAACAGAAACAAAGACACACACACACCCCTATATCAAGACCAAGCTAACAACCACAACCCCCACCCACCCCCACTCCCCGTCTCATCCCCTTACCCCAAAACACATGCCCCTAAGCTGGAATCAATAGCAGCTTCTCTTCCTCAGATATCAGCGCATACTTTTCAAGGGTCCTTCTGGGTACCCACAGTGGGCCTTCTGCTACAACGGCACCAGGGTGAGAATTTGCGACCTGTCTGGTCGAGGTTTGTGGTGAGTTAGGGATGCCTCTGCCCCTTTTGTCCTGTCCCTATCTCTCTACTTGTGATTTATCCAAACAACAAAAGAATAGGGGGACTGAAGGGCAAACCCAAAAATCCCAAACCAGAACCAGCTGCTGTTACCTCTCTGAGGTAATGGTAATGGGGGCTTGTGGACACCAGGGATGGTTCCCCCTTGTGTCTGTGTGACCAAGCCAAAAGTCTGGAGAACAGAAGAGTGGCAGTGAGAAAGGGAGAAAAAGAGGGAGAGAGAGGGAGAGAAGAAGGAGGAGGAGGAGGAGGAAGAGCAAACCCACAAAAGGGTGGAGGTAGGGCAGTCTACCGTCCCACGGCTTAGTTGCTGTAGTCTCAGCTTACTGCTGCCCTTTGGAGCCATGGCTAGTACTGTGCTGAAGCTGAGGCCAAGAGTTAGATTTCAGCCTCAGCCTCTAGGATTCTAAGTGTGAGCCCATGGGCTGTATCCCCTCTGGGTCCCAGGGTACTGTGGAGAAAATCCTGGTGTGATCCAGCCTCCTTTGCTCTCATGGCCATACTGGGCAGAGGCCCCTTGGTCCACCTCACTTTCAGAGCACATCCACTACTCCAGGCGTGTGGAGGGGCAATCATCCTCTGGTTGGAGTGGACAGTCCTCCATTCACCTGGTGGGTGTGGGGAGCACGGGGGTTGGCCCACCTCTCTCTAGAAGCTGCTCCTTGCAGGGAGAGGGGCTGATGGGTCATTATTGGCCAGCTGAGAGCTCACTAAGCCTCTTAATTTCCTTATGTGGGTTCCATCCTCTTTATTTTGGGTCCCCGGCAGTGTTCAGCTCATTTATTGTGCATTCCTCAGAGATTCAAATCTCTAGGCCTTTTCCTCCATATATAATGTCTCTACATTTTTGTTGAAGAGGGGTCGGTAGCAGTTTGTCTTTAATGTCACCATTAACTGGGCTACTTTTCCTCTTTTAAAATGTAACATCACCAGAAATATTTGTATCGAAAGCATTTGCTCACGTTGACTTTACATCTTAATTTAGTTGCTGTATTGTATGTAATGTTCTCTAGTTTTGTGGTACCTGGCTGGGGGCCATCTGCTCCAGGAAAGATTCATAGTCTTGGAAGTCTATGACATGATCTCGATGAGTTGGAGATGACTTGCTGGAGTGTGGGGTTTAATTTCATTTTTAAAGATTATTTTTAATAGTGCTAGAGATTAAGAAAATAAAAATTTCACCAACTTACTCAGTATGGACAGCTTTAAAAAGATACACTTGCTATATTGATATGTTGAAAGGGCAAATGCCATTACATGGAGGTAAATTAAAAAACATATGGCTACAAAACCTAGAAAAAATATAAAAATATTGAACTATCCTCCACATAGGTCTCTGTATTTCTAAAGGTAGCTCATTTCCATCTCTGGAATCCTTTCCCAGATAATTGAGTTCAAAGGAATTCAAATTGTGTTTTTTTAAAACGTTCTTTGACGGTGGGAACAAAAAGAAGTCTGAAGGGGCAAGATGAGGGCTGTATGGTGGAAAGGGTAAGTCTCCCAAGAAATTTTTCGCAGAATCGTCCTTGCTACCCTCAGAAAATGAGCAGGGTATTGTCATGATGAGCGCTAAAATTCCGAGGCCCATTCTTTCGTGGCCCCGTTTCTCACCAGTGCTATCTTCAATTGTCTGAAAATGTCCTCATAATGAGCCCCCGTGTTCATCCCAGAGGGGCCTTGGGGAGGTAGAGGTTACACATTGGACTGCTAGCTGCCAGAGCAGCGGTGTGAAACACTAGAGGAGAGTTACAGTCTTAGAAACTCACAGGGGCAGTTCGACTCTGTCCTACAGGGTCGCTGTGAGTCAGCTCAATGGCAGTGAGTATAGTTTGGTTTTGGGGTCATCCTTGGATCATCAAGATAATCTGCGAAGATTATTCCTTGGGAATTGCAGAATACAGTCTCCTTACTTTCTGAGCTGAAGTCTCCTTACTTTCTGAGCTGATCATTCTGCCTTGAATTGAACTGGGCCCACACATCTCCTGGGAAGTGTGTTTTTTTTTTTGATGGGACCATTTCTTTGAAGGCACCCTAGCCAGACTAGTGTGCTCTTGAGAGAACTTGTCTGCAGCCATGCAATGATCGCAGAGACCTCATCGAACACATCCTGTTGGGAATAAACCTGTGCATGTAGCATCGGGACCTCTAGTTGTAATACGTTTTGATTTACCCTCACATTTCTCGAGCAATTAATTCTAGGTAAACTTGTGCTTCATGTGGTTTCTTAGGGCTCTTTTGTCTGTACTGAGCTTACACTAGGTTGAAACAGGGTTGGCTCTGCAGATAATGATGTGCAAGGTAATAATGAGAGAAAATAATAATTCTCGGGATATGCCGAGGGAAATGCTTTTAAGGAGGCGTGCACAGCAGTGTGTCGCGTTTTCTTCTGAAGCTCTTAAAAGGGGTGCCTCACTCCCACAGCAGAACTTGCAGGTGTTCCACCAAGGTGCCACCTGCCCTTCCAAGGGGCAAGGGCAGTGCTGCTCCAGAAGTGGATGGATTTCCTGCTGTCACCTCTGTTTGAAGTGAGGATGGAGAGACTTCATTTCAGGTAAAAATGATCATTTGTCCCTGAAGAAGGCTACTGTACCATAAAGTACAGGCCCAGGGAAAACGGAGAAAGACCTCAAGACGCTGGGTTGGCACAGTGGCTGCAATTATGGCCTGGCAAACCGCACCCACTGTGGGGATGTCACAGGGCCAAGCAGTGCTTTCTTCTGTTGGAATGATGTCACTAGGTGGCTGGCGTTTCCTGGTGTTGTCACCCAACCCCCGTGCCAGAACATATAGAATCTTAGTGAAGCTGACTATCCATTGTCATCATGGCAAACATGTCAACTGCTTAGGTGTCATATATCTCACATACTAACAATAAAATTGCTTTGTAATGTTTCGACATTGAATTATTAGCAATTGAGAAGAAGCCTTTTTTCCTGGTATTTATTTATTTTATTTTTTTTACATTTTATTAGGGGCTCGTACAACTCTTATCACAATCCATACATATACATACATCAATTGTATAAAGCACATCCGTACATTCTTTGCCCTAATCATTTTTGAAGCACTTGCTCTCCACTTAAGCCCTTTGCATCAGGTTCTCTTATCGGGAGTCTCCCTCCCCCCTCCCCCCTTCTCTGCCGTCTGCCTCCCAGGGAGGAGGTCACATGTGGATCCTTGTAATCAGTTTCCCCTTTCCATCCCACTCTCCCAGCATCCCCCCTCACACCCCTGGTCCTGAAGGTATCGTCCACCCTGGATTCCCTGTGCCTCTAGCTCCCATATGCACCAGTGTACAGCCTCTGCCCTATCCAGTCCTGCAAGGTAGAATTCGGATCGTGGTAGTTGGGGGAGGAAACATCCAGGATCTGCGGGGAAGCTGTGTTTTTCATCGGTACTACATCGCACCCTGACTGACCCATCTCCTCTCCTAAACCCCTCTATGAGGGGATCTCCAGTGGCCGACACTTGGGCCTTGGGTCTCCACTCTGCACTTCCCCCTTCACTCACTATGGTATATATATATATATATATATACACACACACATATATATATACACACATATATATATACACATATATATATATTGCATGATGCCTTATACCTGGTCCCTTTGGCACCTCGTGATCGCACAGGCTGGTGTGTTTCTCCCATGTGGGCTTTATTGCTTCTGAGCTAGATGGCCGCTTGTTCACCTTCAAGCCTTTAAGACCCCAGACACCATCTCTTTCGATAGCCGGGCACCATCAGCTTGCTTTGCCACATTTGCTTATGCACCCGTTTGTCTTCGGCAATCGTATCATGGAGGTGTGCCACCAATGATATGATTTTTTGTTCTTTGATGCCTGATAACGGATCCCTTCAGAACCACGGGATCACACAGGCTGGTGTGTTCTTCCATGTGGGCTTTGTTGCTTCTGAGCTAGATGGCGGCTTGTTTATCAGGAAGCCTTTTTAAATTAACTTTTCTTATTCTTTTCCTTTAATTGCTACTTCTTTCTCAACAAAGTTATTTATATCAGCTCACAAATACTCATTACCAGGACATTGTAACTAAAAATAGCAGAAAATTTGACAAATTTGGTGAAACAACAACATCGACACCAGGGCACACTTGTCATTGGAACGGAGTAATCACTGACCAGAGAGCATTAGAAGATGCCAAGAGTTGGCCTAAAGATCACATTAGCATAGTTTGAGCCGCCTTGGAGAGCCATGTAAGCTACGCTTAAGAATTGTTTTCTGTTTTTATAACTACAGGGGAATTTTTATTTCAAAAAAATAATAAACGGCACAACATGTTATCCATGGTCATGTTGGCCGTCCCCCCACCGTCAGAGGTCACCCCAGTGGGGTCCACCCCCTCCCTACCCCCCGTCGTGACGCTACAGGTACAAACTGGGTGCTGTGAGTGAGACCCACTCCAGGGCCTCTCACACCCGTCCAGCCGCCGGCTCGCTGCGCCCCCGCCTCCGGGCCAGGGACCCTACCTCGCGGCCGGCGCTGCCCCCTCCCCCACCCGCGAAGGTCCCGCTCCCGGGGCGAGCCCGCTCGGCCGGCAGGGGAGGGGCTGAGCACCGGCCGCAGCGGCGGCCCGAGCCGCGGGATCATCACATGACACCGCGGCGGCCGTAGCCGTGGCAGCAGCCTCGGAGGTTCAGCGCGCTCGGCTGGTGGGCTCAGCTCCGCGCGCTCCGGGGCCGGCGCGGCGGACGGGAGAGGGACCTGCTGCCGCCGCCGCCACCTCGCCGATAGCCAAGCGCCCGGCGTCCCCCCGGCCCGGCCGGCCGGTGCACGCCTCTCGGTTGCGGAAGTCTCGCGGGGGAGGCGGCGGCCCGAGCGCACGGAGCGCGGGAGCGCGGGCTCTGCCCTCCGAAGCCTGGAGCTCCGGGAGCGGCCCGGCTGCCCGTGGCGCCCGCCGCCCGCCGCTGCCTGCATGCCCTGCGCTGCGCCTCGCCCGGCCCCCGCCGCCGCCGCCCGCTCGCTCGGCCGCCGGGCGCCGGAGTAATATGCTCACTCGGGTGAAATCTGCCGTGGCCAATTTCATGGGCGGCATCATGGCTGGCGGCTCCGGCTCCGAGCACGGCGGCGGCGGCAGCGGCTCCGACCTGCCCTTGCGCTTCCCCTACGGGCGGCCCGAGTTCCTGGGGCTGTCGCAGGACGAGGTGGAGTGCAGCGCCGACCACATCGCGCGCCCCATCCTCATCCTCAAGGAGACCCAGCGGCTGCCCTGGGCCACCGGCTACGCAGAGTGAGTGCAGCGACGCCCGCGGCCCTTCCCCGCCCCCTCCCCTCCCCCCTGCTTCTCGGCCCCGGGGCTTTTCCTGGGGGGCCAGCGCCAGGCCTCAGTGGGGTCCCTTTTCCTTGCACAGGCCGTACCCCTTGCTCCCCACTTCGTCCCCGCACCATCCCCGCGCCCGCACCCGAGCGCGCGGGGACTCCAGCCCCCCGGGGTAGGTGGTGGCGGGTGGCCCACCGCCCGACCGTGGGAAAGGTACGGTTGGAGGGCTCTGTGGTTCCGGCGCTGCGAGTCTCGGAGGAGAGTGGGTCCAACAGCTCTGCTGAAGTTTGAAACCGGGGAAGCTGGTGTCCGTCGCCCCCCCCCCGCCCCGGAATCCCCGCGTCCCCACCCCCCACCCCGTAGGGTTTCTGGGGGTAAAGGCTTGGGGCGGGGGATGGGTGTCCAAGCCCGGGGTGGCAGCGATCGCGTGCGCGGTTCTGTGTTTGGGGAGGTCTGCCGTCCGATCCCCGAGTTCCTGCGCTGCTGCTTTAGCAGGTGGCGAAGCCCACCCTCCGCGTCCGGTAAAATTGCAGACCCTGTTGGTCCGTGGGGAGGGGAGAACTTACTCCCGTGGCCATCAGCTTCGGCGATTAGGCCTGCGTTTACGTGAGTGACTATTTCGGGAAGCGATTGAGTTCGATGGAGGACCTGGAGGGGAACCTGGAGGGGAGCAGGAAAAGGAGAAGGGGGTGTGTGTTAATGTCCCCTCCCCCCTTCCTCTCCCCCCAGTCCGTGACCACTTTTCCACTGATTGTTCCTGGCCATCTTATGAATGGTAGAATAAGTAGTGTTTGCAGCCTGTTCCCTATTATTTCAGCTTTCGGAACCTGGGAAACTCGGAGGATGGGATTCCGGTCAGCTGGGGTTAAACGGGTGGGTGCAAAAGTGCGTGCGAAAGCCGCGGTGCCCCAGCACCTGCTCCCTGGATTGAACTCAGCCGCCCTGGGAACCCGGCGCTCCCGGAGCCGCGCACCGTCTCCTTCGCAGATTGGTTCCTTCGGGAGCCTATCCGCTCTGCCGACGCCGGGACGCGTGGATGCTGACCCTGTTCTGGGCGCCCGATACCCGGGCGGGCGGGCGAGGTTTCCGGCGCTCTGGTTCCGGTGCGGGGAGGACGGTTTGGGAGACCCGTTGCCCAGACAAGCCCCGGAATCGTTTTTTATCTTTATTTCACCCCGCCTCATTTCACCCCCACCCTTGAAGGGCTGAGACGGAAATCAGGTAGAGATGAAGGGTGAGCCACGGGAATGTGACACCTCGCAGGGAAAGGAGAGAGCGCGAAGGCCCCAAAGCAGCCCAAATTCACGGAATAAAAACTAGCCCAGGAAGAGCACGCGGGCGTTGTAACTGCCAAGAGAAAGCCCGACCAAAAATAAACACCCGGGTAAGGACAGGCCTGAAGGAGGAGAAGGTGTCTGCCCAAACATACAGGACGCCTTTCTTGACTGAAATAAAACTTTGTTCAAGCAGCCCCTTTGGACCTTTGGCAAACCAAAAAGCAAGTTGGAGCCGCGCTTCCTCCCACAGTTGGGGAAGGCTGGGGCCTGGCTTCCTGAAGCCCTCAATCTGTAGGGGGTGTTGTCAGGGAGCAAGACCCCACCCCCGCGCGCAGGTAAATGGTGACAATTTTGGGTGAGAGGGAGTAAGGAAGATACACAGTGGGGATATAGAACGACGAGTGGGAAGGGATTGGGGGCGGGGAGGGACAGGCGCACACAGTGTTCAGATGCTTCTAGAAGGCACTCCAGGCAACAAGGGCTGGGAAGTATGTAAGGGAATTGAGACATGTAGAAGGGGTGGTGGGTGCTTAATGGCCCTACCTCATTCTCTCTGGGTCTTTGTTTTGAATTCTCTAAGACCTTTCTTTCTAGACTAGGATGGGAGAAATGTTCACTTGCAGTCTAGTAAGGTCACTGCAAAATACTCTTAACTGGTCAATTAGAGCTCAAAATTAATTGTTCTTTAATTTTGGCAAAACCTCTGCGTGCACTGTTGTCAAGTCCATTCCAATTCATAAAGACCCTGAAGGTGAAAATAAAATTACGGGAACAGATTGGCCTGTCTCCTGTAGACCACTGGTGGGTTCATCTCACCGACCTTTTCGTTAGCAGCTAAACTTCTTAACCTCTGCTCCCCAAGGCCCCTTAATGTAAGCAAATGTGTGTTTAAAGGTATATAAGTACCCAACAATTGATGTATGTATGGTTTTCAAGAAGAGTTGTATGAGCCCCCAATAAAATGATTTAAAAAAACCAAGTGTAAATAGCCTCCCTACTCTAGGGTAAGTATGGGTCCATGTTTGGGTGCTGGATACTATTGTACATATCTGAAAGCATCTATATATGTGCTTCATGTGGGATTTTTCTTTTTCCCCAACTAAGCGCACACTCAGCATATTATTCAACATCCTCACACTATATCATGTGGTGAACATCATTCTAAGTCGGTATACCTAAAATTACCTCATGCTTGTCAAATATCTGCACAGTACTAGAAATGTCTGCGTACTACTAATAATAGCTAATGTGTTTAGTGCTTACACATTCTGAAGCACTTTGTGTCATATAATTTGATTCCTTAGAAATTGACACTATCATTTCCATTCTATAGACAAGGACACAGAGCCAGCAGACAGCTAAGCAATCTGCCCAGAGTCTACAATCTTGGCAGAGCCTATGTTTAAGTCAGGCAGCCTGACACCACCACCAAACAACCTCCTTTCCTTCAGTGTGTTAAGTGATGGTGCATTCGTCTGTATGCAGGGTTAAGTTCTAATGTTGCCTTTCACCTCCCTCTCCTCATTCCATGGCTGTTACCTGTTGTCCTGTACCACTTCCTAAGAACTTGAGCGGTTGTTTATCTTCCGGCAAAAACCCATCCTGAATGGTCAAAATATGACAAGAATAAGGAAGGAAAAAGATAAGTAGAAACTTGCCATGATCAGAAGCTACCACTAGTAATACTTTTTCTCTACAAAGCAACAGTATTAGTTATCTGTTATTTGTAACAAAGTACCACCAAATGAATAGCTTTAAGTAGTAAACAACTATTTCCCAGTTTCTCAAGCTGTGACTCCAAAAGAGCCTCTGCTGGGTGTTTCCAACTCGGGGTCTTGCATGCAGTCAAAACCAGTGTCCTCGTGGCTACATCATCTAAAGCAGCGGTTCTCAACCTGTGGGCCTCGACCCCTTTGGGGGTTGAACAGCCCTTTCACAGGGGTCCCCCAATTCATAAAAGTAGCAAAATTACAGTTATGAAGTAGCAAGAGAGATAATGTTATGGTTGGGGAGGGTCACAGCGTTAGGAAGGTTGAGAACCACTGACTTAAAGGGTTGTGTGGACCTTAGACAATTCCTTTTCAGGAAAGCTCACCCACATGGCTGTTGGCAGGAGCCTCAGAAATAGGAGGGAGAAGACAGGAGTGGCAAGTTCCTTACTACACGGACCTTTCCACAGGCCTAGTTGAGTGTCCACACAACATGGGAGCCAGCATCCCCCTGGTTGAGCAATGAGAGAGAGAGAAAACGAGGAGGAAGTCATAAAGTGCCTTTAATGATCTAGACTCAGAAGTTAGTTACACAAGGTCGCCCTCAACATATTCCGCTTGTTAGAAGCAAGCCACTAAGAATAGGAGAATATAGTTTGCCTTTTAAATTTGAGTCATTTGTGGGCATCTTTCAAAACTATGACAATGATTGTTTGGTACCAGAGGGGACCAAGAACGGGATATTTTATAGAGGTCCTTATTTCTATGGGCTATGAGAAGAACGACTTATCAAGAAGTTGTTTTTCTCTCGCTAACCCTTGGTTGGAAACATTAATGTGGAGTGCTTCTGCACTCGCTGCTAACCCAGAGGCTGCCAGCTCAAATGCACCAGCTGCTCCTTGGGAGAAAGATGTGGCAGTCTTTCCCCCTGAAGATTACAGCTTAGATTGTGGTGATGATGATACAACTCTTTTTTTAAAAAAAATCATTTTATTGGGGGCTCATACAACTCTTAGCACAATCCATACATACATCAATTGTGTCAAGCACATTTGTACATTCGCTGCCCTCATCATTCTCAAAATATTTGCTCTCCACTTAAAGCCCTTGGTATCAGCTCCTCATTCCCCTTTTGTCCCCTCCCCCTCCCTCATGAACCCTTGATAATTAATAAATTATTATTTTATCGTGTCTTACACTGTCCGACATCTCAACTTCACCCACTTTTCTGTTGTCCGTCCCCCAGGGAGGAGGCTACATGTAGACCTTTGTGACTTGTTCCTCCTTTTACCCCACCTGCCCTCCACCCTCCGCTATCGCCGCTCTCACCACTGGCCCTGAAGGGATCATCTGTCCTGGATTCCCTGTGTTTCCAGTTCCTATCTGAACCAATGTACATCCTCCGATCTAGCCGGATTTGTAAAGTGGAATTGGGATCATGAGAGTGGGGGGAGGAAGCATTTAAGAAATTAGAGGAAAATTGTGTATTTCATTGTTGCTACACTGCACCCTGACTGGCTCATCTCCTCCCCACAAGCCTTCTGGTAAGGGGGTGTCACACAACTCTTCTTAATATGATTGAACTAATGAATTGATGATATGTGAACTATACATATTGCCAGTAAAATGCTAAAAAAAATACAGCCTTGGAAACTATATGAGGCAATTCTACCCTGCCATACAGGATCACTCTGAGTCAGTATTTAATTGACAACGATTGATAATGGTTCTTTGATTATTTGATCAAAAGACATTGAATAAATGTTGCAAATTAACACACGTCTTCATTTTAATTATGCAGTACCCCCTTGATCTATCTCAGTGACTGCCTCTTTGTCTACAGACAGGCTCCACATGGGCACAATTAAGTATTCTGAACTCCTCATGTGGCATAGCGTTTACCCTTTGGGCAATGATCCACACGCTCCGAAGTTCAAAACTACCTTTTGGGAGAAAGGTGGGGCTTTCTACGATTATAAACAGTTACAGCCTTGGAAACTCAGAGGGACAGTTCTACCTTGTCTTAAGACAGCGGTTCCCAACCTGTGGGCCGTGACCCCTTTGGGGGTTTAACAACCCTTTCACAGGGGTTGCCCAATTCATAACTAGCAAAATTAGAGTTATGAAGTAGCAACAAAAATAAAGTTATGGTTGGGGGTCACCACAACTTGAGGAACTGTATTAAAGCATCGCAGCATCAGGAAGGTGGAGAACCACATGAGTTGGCATTGACCGGATGGAAGTTTTGGGGATTTTTTTGCTTTTTGTTCAGTTGTGATCTGTACTGTCAAAATTCATCTGTCATCAACAATGATCTCCCTCAGTCAGCTTCTGAATCTGGCTTGAACGTCTGGCAGCTCCTTGTTGCTGTACTGCTGCAGCTATCTTTAAGTTACCTTCATCACAATGGTCCTTACATATCGGATTAATGATGGTGTTTGATAACTTCGACATTATGTTCAATCACCTTTCTTTGGAATGGGCAAAAGTGTGGCTCTCTTTCAGTCTGTTGGTCAAGTAGCTGCCTTTCGAATCTCTCGACCCAGAGGAGTGAGTACGCCCAGGGCTGAATCCATTTGGTGAAGCCTCTCTCTGGGTATGTTGTCCTTGAGATTTGGTTTGTGGCCAGTGCCTTCAGCACAGCATGTCCTTTTTCCCTCAGTGCCGTCAGGTCATATGCTACCTCCTGAAACAGTGGAATGCCAACCCATTCTTTTTGATCCAGTGGCTCTGGGTATTGATTTTATTTTCTTTGGATGATTTCTGTATCATTCAATATTTGCCCCCCAGATCCTTGAATCTTGAAAAGCGGTACTTGCATTTTTTTTCTTCAATGTTTTTAGGGTGCCCCTTGGGTAGAGAGCTCAAAAAGTTGTTATCTCTCTCCATGGAAGTGGCTGCTAAAAGGGAAACAGGTTTACACAACAAAGAAGGCTAAAAGCATGTCTGCCAAGTGTTCTTCCCTGTTTTCTTGTTTCAGGTCTTCGCACATCCTATAATACTTTCTCTTCTCGAGACACCTTTTGAAATCTCTCCATCTTTGATGTCATCGTGTCTGCCTTTCGCTTTAGCTCTTTGTGTTCAGGAACATGTTCCAGAGTCTCTTCTGATACCCATTTTAATCTTTGATACCTTTCCTGATTTTCCATTGCCCCTCTGCTGTCTTCCTGTGTGAAGTTCTGAATGTCGGCTCGCAGCGCGTCTTCCGTCATCGCTGGTAGAGCTGTTCTGGGGGTAGTCTCCGCAGCCAGGTGGCATGTACGGACACAGGGCCCTGCTTTGGCTTTCCTGGCCTTCTTTGACTTGTCTTCAGCTTCAACTTGAGCTCAAATAGAAGCAGTTGATGGTCTTTTCCTCATTCAGCCCCTGGCCTTGTTCTGACTGATGATAGTGAACTTCGTTATCATCTCTCTCCACAGATTTAGTTGGTGAGGTCCACATGTGTAGTCACCATGTATGTTGCTGAAAAAATAAAGAAGCTATTAACAAAAGTCTACAGTGCGATCTCCACCATTGTTTCTAACCTCAAGGCCATCTTCTACAACTGCTGATCTTTCTTCTTTGTTTCTAACTTTCATATTCCAATAACCGGTGATTGTTAATGCATGATGATTGCAGTCTTGATCGATTTCAGACTGCATCAATTGGTAAATATGTTCATTTTCTTCATCACTGGCTTTAGTGGTTGGTATGTCAATGTGAATAATAGTTGTATTAGCCAGTCTTCCTTGTAGGCATATGTTTATTACCCTATTGCCAACAGTGTTGTACTTCAGGTTCGATCTTGAAGTGTCCTTTCTGACAACAAAGGTGATACCTCCTTTCCACTTCACGTTGTCGTTCTCTGCAGGGGGAGCCTGTACAACTGTCTGATGTAAATGGTCAGTATCAGTCCATTTCAGTTCATTAATATCGAGTCTTTCTATCTTCAAGGGTTCTATTTTATTTTTGACAGTTTCCCATGTTCTGAGCGACATACTTGGTGCATCCATGTTTCAATTAGTAACGGATGTGTGTAGCTGCTGCTTCTCAGCTCAGCATGTGATGGCCTGGAAAGCGTTACCACATTCGCATCATCGAGTTTGAGGCAGCTCTTGGTGGGTCGTATTTGGAGCGCTTCCTCTTGTGGTGTGATATCAGACAATGTTCTGCTGCTAGCTGTGGTTTTGATGGCGAATCTTTCTAGAAGTAGATCCAGCTCCAGGCAAACCGCATGCCATCGAGTCTGTTCCAACTCCTAATGACTCGCAGGGCAAGGGAGCGAAGCTCTGTGGGGTTCCGAGAGCGTAACTCTTCATGGGAGTAAAAAACCTTGTCTATCTTCCACGAAGCAGCTGGTGATTTCGAACTGCTGACTTTGCAGTTAGCAGCCAGGGCTCCCCTGTCTTAGTCTGGAAGCTCCACTGAAACCTGTCCACCATGGACAACCACTGCTGATATTTGAAACCCCTGTGGCATAGCTTCTTGCATCGTAGCAGCTTGCAAGCCACCAAGCATGACAGTCTGACATCTCCAGTAGCTGAGTCATAGTTCCAACCTCTTGAGGAGGAAGAATTGACATCACTTGGTGACTGAGAGATTGAGGAGAAGACAGTTAAGTTTTGTTGTTAACTTTCTTGGTTGTTTGGGGTTTTTTTTTGTTGGTATTTTCTGTTAATCCCATCCAAGAAGGAAGACAATCTGAATAAGTTATAAAAACAGAGAATTCGTTTAAATAATCCCTACAAAGGCATCACTTCTCTGTAACTGAAGACATATATTCATGCATTTATTTGGGATTTATTATGCCCCTCATTTGGCATTGTGAGGGATGCAATTTTAAGGTTTTCCAGAAAATTTCCTCATATGGTCTCTTGAAGTTATTTGCTGTATTGTAAAACATTCCAGCGCCAGTTAATTTGAGCCCAAAATCTCTTTAAAACATGTACTAGCAAGCCTTATTTTTACGTTTGTCTTTGAAATGCGTCTCTTCAAAGAGAATCCCTGAGAAACAAGGGATGTTGACCTAAAACCACCACCACTTAAATCGCACCCAAATTGTCCATTGTATGGAAGAGACCTGGAGATGGGTTTAATTTTCATGGCGATGGAGGACAGTGTAACTTTTCTTTTTCTTCTGGTTTCCCTGGTCGGGAGAGAAGCCTGACTTAGAGATGCAGGGGAGAGGACATTTGTACCTGAACGCACAGGAGTAGAAAATACCAGAGAAGATCCTCTTATTTGGAGCGGCAGTATCTATTGACCCTTCACGTCAAGTGTTCATCTATAACGGTTCCTCGTTTGTGGTAAAGAATAACAATTGTAACTTAATTGTACCTGGGTTATAGTTCGAAACAAACCGTAACATCCTGTTTCCTGCCTTTTTGAAGGGCCTTCCTTCTTAGGCCCCTGGGGATGTGTACCAAGGAAAGGATACTCTTACAGAGTTTCTGTTCATGACAGGTTACATCTGTCCTTTGTGCCTCACTTTTGTGATATTTTTAACGATGTAAAGACTTAATATTTAAATAGTAGATCCAGGAAACAGCCTTACGAGTATTTTGATTTGTGTGGGAACCATTTGACTATAGGCTACTCTGCCCTTGACAGTCGTTAGCATTCATTCACAGTCACGAATAAGTAGCAGGCGAGGGCTGTACAGCAGTGATGACAAACCATCATTTCTGTCTTGCTCCATGGCTTGCAGTGGCCTGGGCGCCGTGGGGTTTGGAGTCTTTGGGATAACCTCCTTTAGCAGCATGGCCAACCCTCTTATGGACTCTTCTTTGTAGAACTCCAGTCTGGGAAATTCCTGTTTGAAGAGCCTTGAGCTTCCCCACTTCTGTAAGATTAAAAGGAAAGAGGTGGGGCTCGCTTAAAAGCACTCTGCAAAGCACACACTTGCAGATAAGTTCCAAATAACCTAAGATATTTCTCCATCATTCCCATGACCTGCAGAAGTTACTCATTTCCCATCTTACAGCGGTGGGCTAAGTTTTCCTCCACTTTCAGATTTTAAACATAGTGCAGTTGTCTAGGTAGAACACTTGGATTATCTGTTTTCTTAGGAACATGGAACTTTCCCTAAGAATTCATGTATGTTTTAGAGTATTTAACTACCCAGAGGGGGGAGTTTACCTTGTGTTTCCGTTCTGGTTTAGGTCAACATCATCTGTGGAATTTCTACCCCCTTCTCCCACGTGGGAGAAAGACGGGTTTTCTACTCCCATAAAAAGGTACAGTCATGATTACAATGATCTACATATAACCCCCTCCCTGGGGGACGGACAACAGAAAAGTGGGTGAAGGGAGACACTGGACAGGGTAACTCAGGGAAAAATAATTGTAATTTATAAATTATCAAGGGTTCGTGAGGGAGGGCAAAAAATGAAGAGCTGATGCCAAGGGCTGAAGTAGAAAGAAAATGTGTTGAAAATAATGAGGGCAACAAATGTACAAATGTGCTTCACACAACAGGTATATGTATAGATTCTGATAAAAGTTGTATGAGCCCCAATAAAATGATATGTGTATATATATATACACACACACAGTCAGTATGTGAATGTGTCAGTCTCAGAAGCTCAAAGGGACTATTCTACCCTTGAGGGTCCCTATGAGTCAGTATCAACTCAATGACAGTGAGTTTCTTCCATGTTTCCTAATAGTGACTCCAATAATACCAATTGATAATGTAAAATTGCATATTGTTTTCTAAAAATCTGTTACTCAAACTCACTGCCATCGAGTCAATGCTGACTCATAAAGACCCGCAGAGGACAGGGTAGAACTGTCCCTGTGGGATGCTGCGACTCTCATTGCCTCTGGGAGTAGAAAGCCCGTCTTCCTCCTACGCTGCGGCTGGTGGTTTCCAATTGTTGATCTTGCTACTCGCTGCCAAACTCGTAACCAGTACACCACCATGGCTCCTCTCCTATTGCTCAAGGCAATTTATTTCTAGAAGAATATAGCATTTCATCCTGGATATTTGATAGAAAAAAACCTTTTAAATCAAGTACTTTTATGATTTCCTCAGATTTGCCTGATTTGAACAAATGCTTGATAATTTTCTCCCTTGAATTTATGCCATCCTCTGTCAGGAAACAGACATCTGCTCCTGTTACTTCCTCATTCAATCAGTGAAGTCATTGTCTTCCCGCATGTGTCAGGCTTTGGCCCCATCCTGGGTTTATAACATAATAAAACAAAGTCATTGTCCTCAAGAAAATTACATAGCACAGTCTTCTTCCCTTTGGTGTCCTTTTTTTTAAAAATTAAATTATCTTAATTAGAAGTATAATTCAATTCAATAAAATGAAAGCTTGAACTCTTAAGGATACATGGACCCAGCGTTGAAGATTTTTCTTTGGTTTTTAAAGCCATCGTGCTTCTGGGAAATGAAAGTTCAGTCGTTAAGTCTCACTGAGGGAGAACATTCAACACCCTTTCCAGTCAGCTGGATCCTTTATTCCCCAGTTATCTGTTCTTGAATAGCCAGAGACCTTCCGGTGTTCCTCGTGAGTCGCCATCATGTCCGACCCTGACTAGGTGATCCATGGGGTTTTCATGAGCTAACTGTTCAGAAGTCTGTTGCCAGCCCTTTCTTCCTAGTCTCTATCCATGTGGAAGCTCCAGTGAGACCTGTTCAAGCATCCTAGCAACATGCCAACCCCCATGGTTGACAGATGGTGGCTGCACTGGACACGCCGAGGCTGGGAACCCAACCCGGACCTCCCTCATGGAAATTGAGAATTCTACCATGGACCTACCAATGTCCTGCCTTGAGAACTTGAGATGGGGCCAAGGCACAAAGTTGAAATAGATGGCCTGCCTCTTTGTCACGTTCCTGTTTCATTAAATCAGTGGGTGGTTTGTTTAAAACATGCACTTTGCCGCATCTCAGTTTGCAGTCCTATCAGGTGAGTGATATCCGAGGAGCATTCAATCGGTTTAGTAGGGACTGTAAGATATGTTCCCTGAAGAGAGCTTATGATAAATGAAGGCGTCACAGCACTGGTTTTCATATGAGTAGATACTGTCCACGAGGAGGCTTCTCGGAAATCTCTGTGCCGTCAAGTCAGTGCCCGTTCATAGGACCCGGATGGAACTGCCCCCTGTGAGTTTCCAAGACTAACTCTTGACAGAAGTGGAGAGCCCGTCTTTCCCCCGTGGAGCGGTTGGTGGGGTAGAACTGTAGATGTGTGGGTGGCAGCCCAACACATGACCACTGTGCTGCCAGGCCTCTAGAAGGCCGAGGAAATCAAAGTACCTGCTCCATTGCTGGGTTTATGGTATGGTCACATCATGTGAGTCTTCTGAGCTGGCAATCCATAGCACTTCCTTTGTTGCACTGTTTCTGAGATTCTCTAGCTGTAAAATGCAGATGCTTAGAGATGTTTTCTTTTTTCTTTCTGTGTGGGCATTGTGCTTTCTTATTTATGATAGAGTAATGACATCATCAACTTACACCTGTATCACTTGTGGTGATTACTCAGGTTCCCACAAAGGCTGAGGCTCTGTTCCCACAAACACTTAGAGCCTCAGAAACCCTGGATTGGCTTTCCTGGGTCGGAATTGGCTCCACGGCAGTGGGCTCAGGATTTTGGTTTGGGTCCTGTGGACTTGAGCATGTGTATCTGTTATCCATCTTTTATCAGAGGAAAGTCAGACCCAGAGGGCTCTTATGGTATTTTAAATCTCCCAATGTCCCAGGGTCCTGGTGACCTTCACGGAATCACTGTCCCTCACCATTTGTTGTGTGATATTACTCATTAATAAAAAGACTTTGGGTCCTTAATGCCACATCAGGGAGTTGAATGCATTTTATTACTCAAAGGAAATATTTCAAGACTTAATCTCCAGTTACTGGATACAGGTTTATTAAACATCAAGTTTTCTATAAATGGATGCTTTTCATATATGTATTCGAGCTTAAATTGTGAGTACTTGGTTTGTGCAAGGCTACATTTTACTTTGGGAGCCAACGCCATTTTGAGTCTTAACAGAAATTCAGCATCCATTGACTTATTTCTGCCTATTAGCTCCGCTGTGTGAACAGCTTTGCCCTCGGCAGAGTGTGTTTAAAAGTGGGCGACCATGGCCATCACTCCCCCAGCCAAGTTGGGGAGTGGCAGTCTTCCCCTAAGACTTGCCTTGAGCAAGTGGGCAAGTCCTTCTTGGAGATTAAGGTTTGGATCTGTGACCTTGACTCCACCCCCCACTATCACCACCACCAGATGGTCACAGGGCTTCAGAACCAATCCTGTAAGCTTTTCCATTTCTATTCACTCAGTGACATCCGGTTGATGCCAATTCATAGTGACCACAAAGGGTAGGGTACAACTGCCCCTGTGGGTTTCTGGGACAATATATCTTTGCTGGAGTAGAAAGCCCGGTCTTTCTCCCTCTGAGTGATCTGGGAGGTTTGAACTGCTGACTTTGCTGATCAGCGTTCAATGTGTAACCACTCTGCCAACTGGGCTCCTTTCCAGTCTACCGCAATGCACACCATCTTAATTATGGCCCCTTCCCCCTTCCGTAATCCTGTCTGTGAATGTGATGAATTGATCTGCTGCCAATCATTATTTTGTTATTAATTTCATATGCTTTCCATAGTCTCTATTTGCCAACGGGGCCATGAAGCCTTCGGACATCATTATGACTTTATTTAGATGGATTTGGTCCTGTTTAAGAATTAATAAATCGGTCTCTGCAAAATATTTTCAAAGTTGGAGTCTTCATCACCACCTCTGACACAAAGAACCTTAAAATAGTCTATTAAGTGAATATTGTCCCTTTCTGCATTCTGCTTAATTTCCTTAGTGTATGTGCATTGCCAAGTATAACGGTAGAAACCTTGCCCAAATTATCATATTCTCATGCCTCCAAAGTACTTCCCCACCCCCTACTTTTTAAAAAAGTATTTGAAAACTCAGTAAGTTTTAGAACCAAATTGTATACATTCTGCAGCGGTATTTCTTTTTCCCAAAATGATTAAATGCCTTTTTTTGTTTTGTTTTTAACAAAAGCCTCTTATAAATGAGGAAATATGCTTAAGAATTCTCAACAGTAGGTGCTTAGGCCATGAGCCTGGCTTAGAACTTAAACTAAGAGATGTTACCTAAGTTCAGAACTTCAGCAGACTCCAATTTTAGGGGAGTTTTTCCAGATAGTGAACTTGGGGGTCAAAGCCAGGTAGTACCCCAGTGCACTGTGTGCCTCCTCTGCTGGCCTAGGCGTCCCAGAGTACTGGCATTGAAGAGTGGCACCAGTCAGGCATAGTGGAGCCCTGGTGGCTGGCCAGTTGAATTGATTGT
The DNA here is from genome assembly GCF_050624435.1 of Tenrec ecaudatus. Classification (NCBI taxonomy): domain Eukaryota; kingdom Metazoa; phylum Chordata; class Mammalia; order Afrosoricida; family Tenrecidae; genus Tenrec; species Tenrec ecaudatus. The sequence continues at coordinate 68,158,673 of NC_134535.1, forward strand.
CACTCGACTGTGGGGTGGACGGTGAGATCGATGTTTTGCCAAGCTGAGAAGGTCTGAGCGGCTTGAGTCCTCTACTATCCTTTCAGGACGTTGACAAGTAGAAACTTGTGCTGTTGAAAAATGGTGCCTCTTTACCACATGACCTTTTTCATATAAATGTAGGGAGGAGAAAAAACTCTCAAAGGATGAATTGATTTTTTAAAAATAAGAATGCTGTGGGTTATTGAATTCCTGTGTGTCAGTGGTCAGCTGTGGAACACTGATAGTCATTACGTGCTCTTTTGAAAAGGTGAGTTATGTTTAGAGCACGCAGCTGGCAAACATGTAAGATGGGAAATGAATGTTTAGTAGGAAGCACATTTTTTAAGGTACAGTGGCTAGGAATAGCTCATAATAATTGAGATGTGGGGGAGTAGGCAACCAGGCTGGTCTTGCTAAAGGAAAATAATTTGTTAGAGTTTTTAATTTAAAAGAGGAAATTGCTTGTATATCTTGTTGCACACCAAGAGATTGCGAGGATGGCAACATACAGATGTGATTGAGGAAAGCAGAACCATGCTGTTAGTTTTTCAGGACAGGACAGCCTTTTCTCCATAAGGGCTACAGCTCTCCAAGTCTGTAGTTCAAATCCAGCAGCCGCTCCTTGGAGAAAGACAGGACTTTCTATTACAGTCGCTGGAAACACATTGGGGCAATTCTACCCTGTCCTGTAGGGTCGCTGTGAGTCAGCATTGACTTGATGGCAGTGAGTTTTCCTCTGTGAGGTAGGGTTTAAAGTAATGTCCAAAAATCAGATGAGGTGTCCCATTGGCTCCCTCTCACTGTGATGATTAACAATCAGACCGTACCTCCTGGGGCGAGGCCATTGAGAGCTGTGTGGCCCATTGTCCAAGCCAGGTGTGCAGAGCCGGCCTGGCGATTGAGCACAGCAGCAAATAGGAGGAAGAGATGGGTTGGCAGCAGGGACTGGAACAGCTGGTGTTTATGAAAAAAAAAAAATCCTGGTGCTTGGATGCAAATCACATAGGACTGTGTATAAAACCATGCCTCTTATCAGGCCTAGGTCATCAGGTCAGTGCTGACAGGACATCTGGTACCAGCCCTTTCCCATTGGCATGCCCTTAGCGGCACCAGGATTTCCCTGGTCTCCGGTTCTGGGCTCCACTGGGGCTTGTGCTGTGCAGACCCTGCAAGTCCTGACTCCCAACCTGATCGCACTCATGGACCTTTTTCATTTGTGCATTTATTTATTTTGAATGGCTTCCTTGTGAAAGATTTTGTTCAGCAAGCTGAGTAGCAAATGCGTTTTTTAAAAAAATATATCAATTTATTGGGGGTTCTTATAACAATCCATGTATCAGTTGTAGCAAGCATATTTGTACATTTGCCATCATTATTCTCTACATTTACTTTCTATTTGAGCTCTTGATATCAGCTCTTCCCTCCCCAGCCCCGTGACCCCTTAATAAAGTATAAGTGATTATTATCTTCATGGACTCTGCCTCATGGATCATTGTCCAGTCCACTGTCATTGGGATGCTCAGCTCTTTTGGGGTGGCCACTGTGTGCTGTCAGTGTCTTCTGCATTGTCAGCTCCTGGTGAATTGATTCTGAGATACGTTGACGTCCTGTGTGCAGAATAGAACTGCTCAGTAAGGTCTTTAAGGCTCTCTTGGATGCTCTACCAAGCCCTGGTTCAGACAACACTCTGTTCTGATGCTCAGGGTTCATTGGCTTATTTTCGGAAGTAAAAGTGCCAACCTTTTCTTCCTAGTTTTCCTTTCTCTGGAGACCCCACTGACTCCTGTCCACTGTGAGTGACCCAACTGGCATTTGAAATCTGGTAGCATTCCTTTCAGCATCACAGCAACGCATGAGACGCCACAAGCCACAGAGGATGGAGGAAATAGTGATAAATTTTCATTTATAATTTTTTAAGCCAGATATCTTTCAGTCATCTCCAAGAGCTTTGCATTGATCTAATAACACATCAGCCAAAAGCAAAGATCCCCTCTTTGTTTCAGTTTAAATGTGGAATCTTACTGCACGCAACCTGCTTGACGTTTGCTTGGACTGTTATTTTTCTTCCTCCAATACATAACACAGCTTATGCCGCCTGTTACTGCCTTCCCGGAGCTAACGCTCCTGTGCCACGAGCTCCGAGATGCTGTCAACAGGTGTGGCTTTGTACCACCCCCGAGTTCTCAGCCAGGTGTGCTCACAGTAATGTCAAGATCATTTTGTTCCGGATACAGATGTGGCGCACTTTCCTGGAGCACATTCCTGCAAATCCCCCAATGTCCTTTTCCTAACCGAAAAGCTTGTCGCTCAATCATTTTTCTTTCCTTGCCTTCCAAGGTGCCACGCATTTCCCAACAGGCCCGACGCTTGTCAGCTGCAAGTTTAATTAAACTCCTGTTGAGAGTATTATTTTTCTTCATAGAGTTTGACCCTTTGAGCAAAAGTTTATCTTGTAAGAACTGCTGTCATCTGCGGACTAGAGGTGAGAATAATTTAAAACATCTTTAGAGGTCTACTAACCTGTCAAATTGGAAGACAGCTTTGAACGGTTAGGACTTTAGCTCACAGGTCATGGTGTTTTTTTGTTCTGTTTTGTTTTAATAGCATATTTTTCATCTCTAGTATGTATTCATTGTAAGTATTTTTACAAATTTCTACAAGCACCGTGAAGACCACAAAAATCATTTATAAATCCCATAATGCACAATTAGCTTCAATCAACAATACCTATATATCTCCAAGTACATATGCGTTTACTTACAAAAGGGGATCATTTTATATATTGATTGGTGGTTTCTTTTTCCACTGCACACAGAGTAACTCTTCCCATGTAAGTAGTATGCGATGTCATTTTTAACAGGTGTATGTTAGTCCACCTTTGCTGTAGTGCACTGTTTAAAAGACGGTTATTGTTTTTGTTGGGAGCCATCAAGTCATTCCAACCCATAGTGACCCCATGCACACTGCCCGGTCCTGTCCCAGCCGCACAATTGGTCCTGTGCTTGATCCCATTGTTGCCGCCACTGTGTCCATCCATCTCCTTGAAGGCCTTCCTCTTTTTTGCTGCTTCTCTGCCTTACCAGGCACAATGTCTTTCTGCAGGGCCGGGTCTCTCCTGACAACATACCCAAAGTTTGTAAGTAGGCCTCTAAGGCGCATTCTGGCCACACTTTTCCAAGACAGATGGCTTTGTCTTTAAGCAGCCAGTGGTGCTTTCAATATTCTTCTCCAGCAACACAGTTCAAATACATTGATAATGCATTGGTCTTCATCCATTCCGTGTCCTACTTTCACATGCATAGGAGGCAATTGAAAATACCAAGGCTTGGGTCAGGCACACCGTAGTCCTTAAAGTAACATCCTTGCTCTTCAGTGCTCTGACGAGGGCTTGTGTAGCAGATTTACCTAATGCAGTATGCCTTTTGATCTCTTGACTGCTGCTTCCATGAACATTGGTTGTGGATCCAAGTCAGACAAAATCCTTAATGACTTCAACCTTTTCTCCATTGTTCATGGCCTGTTGTGAGGACTTTGGTCTCTTTACATTGAGTTGTCATCCACACTGAAGGCTGAAGCCCTTGGCCTCCAAGTACTTCAAATCCTCGTCCATTTCAGCAAACATATCGCAGCTTGCAGACTTCCTCCAGTCCTGATGCCACCGTTTGCTTCCTGTAGTCCAGCTTCTCTGATTATTTATTCAGTAGCCCATAGTTTACTATTAAACAACAGTTCTGTGATGGATATTCTTGTAGATTAATCCTTGTAATTCATAGATTGAAAAGTAATATTTATCTGGGGGAAAGATTCAAATTGAAGTTTTCTAACATTTCTTGTGGGATTATTTAATAGTTAGAAAACATCCATGTTTTGATTGAACATTATTTTGAGAAATGCCGGTTACATACTTTATCAGATTTTAAAATATCTTACTAAAATAATGTTTACTAGGTATACTGATTTAAGAACCATTATTGCTTCTTGAAATTAGAGAAGGGTGCCTGGGAAACACAGTAGTTAAAACACTCAGATGCTAAACAAAAGCTTGATGATTTAAATCCACCAGCTACCGGGTGGGAAGAGATGTGATTATCTGTTTCCGTAATAACTTAGAGCCTTTGGAATGCTATGGGCAGTTCTTCCTTGATCCTTTGGGCTTGCAGTGAGGCAGTATCAACTTGATGGCAGTGGGTTTTGGTTGGGTTTGATTTTAAATAAAGAACTCTCTTTTAAAATACCCCCTGAAGGCCAGTTTAAGACCTTACTCTTAGTGATTTTCTGTTGTTGTTTTTTAACTTTTCATGAGTAATCTTAAGGATGTGGGCAGGATCATGACATTTGAATTACTCCAATATAGAGCCTGACGCACTAATACTTAAATATAAAACCAAAAGCCCAGTGCTATTGAGTCGATAGCAACCCAGACTGACCCTGCCACGGAAGCTTTAGGGAGCAGGCAGTCTTACAATTCTCCCTTGGACCTGCTGGTGGGCTTTCATTCACCGAGTTTAGGGTTAGCAACCCAGTGCTTAACTCACAGAACCACCAGGCCCCTTCATGCTTAAAAAAATATGGATCTGAAATAACCGCATAAACTCACTGACTTGAAGTTGATTCTACCTCATAATTGTATAACTATATAGAATCCCGTAGAGCCGCTCCTCAGATTCCCAAGGCTGTGTAAATCGTTAGAGAAGCAGGCTGACCCATCGTTCTGCACCAGAGCTGCCGATGGGCTGGAACCTTTTGGTTAGCAGCTGAACACAGCCACTGGAGCACGGGGCTCCTTCCCTGACATAGTGGATGCACGCTCATTAAGTACTTTCAATTACAGATGACGTGGAGATTACCTTTGTCCCACAGGCTGATTTCAAATTGTGTGCTCAGCTCCTGGGGTCTCAGCAGTTATCACAGGACTGACAAATTGCAGCCATCCATCTGCTTGTTGCTGGCTGGGGGCAGTTCGTGGTATGTGCTGCACCTGGACTGCTCTGGGGGAGAAGGGGGTAGGCAAGCCTCCTTTCCAACACTTCCACTGGAGATAACTAGATAAGGACGGCTGTGAATGAAAGGTGCTTGGTGATTGAACTAAGAAAACCCTTTGCTGATCCTGAATTTTGTCTAGTCTTTCCTGCCTTCTTACCGATGCTGTTCTTTACTCTGCCTCATTTTGTCTTTCATTTTTTGTTTTCTTTTTTCTGTATAATCATAAGCTGTCTGCTTGTTAATCCTTTCTCTGTATTGGACAGACTTGGTTCATCTGTGGATTGTATTATTTAGACAAGCTTACAGTTTGCTTTTAATACAAAAGGTCAAAGTCATCCAGAGTAATTGTTCTGCTTTCAGGGTTTGAGAGGTCCTGGAGAGCCTGCCATGCTGAGATCTTCAGACCCCAGAATCCCTGTCCCACCCCCACCCCCCAAAACCAAACAACTATCCGGATAACTGGTTTGATCTAAAAAAAAAAAGTCTCATTTCCCTCTCTGTTAAAACCAAAGCCAATATACTCTTTTCAAAAATCATGTGCATGTAACTACGAACCAAGGTAGTACAAGGAAATTCTAGCCTGAAATTAATTTTCACGATTAGCTTCTACTTCTGTATTCAAACCTATGTTTCCATCAAATCGATCCCCATGGAAGTGATGGAGAGATTTCACCAAGTCGATCCCCATGGAAGTGAGGATGGAGAGATTTCATCAACGATCCCCATGGAAGTGAGGATAGAGAGATTTCATCAAGTTGATCCCCACGGAAGTGAGGATGGAGAGATTTCGTCAAGTCGATCCCCGTGGAAGTGAGGATGGAGAGATTTCATCAGGTCGATCCCCATGGAAGTGAGGATGGAGAGATTTCGTCAACGATCCCCACGGAAGTGAGGATGGAGAGATTTCATCGCTCTAGGTCTGGACACGTTATCAGGACGGGCATTATGTCAGGCTTGGTAGAAGAAGTCAGTGAAAAAGAGGAAGGCCCTCAATGAGCTGGGTTGACAGACACGGCGGCTGCAACAGTTGGTTCACATGTAGGAACCAGTATGGAGATGGTGCAGGACCGGGCAGGGTTTTGTTCTGTTGTGCACAGGACTGCTTTGGGTCAGAACAGACTTTAGAGCACCTAGCAACAACAATCCCTTTATTAGTTTTTTGGGTTTTTTTTTTTCAAATTGACCTTGAAGGGCTTTTGTTATTGTGGGTTATACCTTGTGATATTTAGTATATTAGAAATTAAAGCAGAGGAACCATTTAAGTTCACTCAAACATACATACACACATATGTCCTGAAAAATATTTTAAATGAAAGTAATATTTTCTATAATTAAAGAACACTTTGCTTGGAAGAGTGGCATTGTCCCCACTTGCAATTCTCTTTATTGTCTGGTTTACTATAAGATTGATGGATTCTTTTTCCATATTTTGGACTTTATTCATTTTTAGAGAGGACCAGTCTATCTATGTAACCTATTCTATTCCTATTATCTGGCACATGGTGTGTGCTTAATGAAATGTTTGCTTGAATGGATTAATGGATGTGGGGTAACTGGTGGGTTCTTATAACTACCTCTGCATTTAACCTATTGTATTACCACCACTGACAAGACAGCCCCACTGTATACTTTAAAAAGAATGAGTGAGAGAGAAAACAATCTTCCCATTTTGGTAAAAATGGGCTTGACCTCCGGGGGACCTTGAAGAGAGTCAGGGAGACGCCCAGGTTACTCAGGCAGCACTTTGAAAACTTCTGGTTTAGAATATGAAGAGCCTTTAAAAGTTCATGGAAAATTTCATTGTCTTCTAATTCCATTTCCTCTGAACTTTCTGAACACCCCACCCCCCACCATAAATTTATTTATGCCTTGTTTTTTGGTTTGTTTGGTTGGTTGGTTTTTGGTGTTTTAGCTGTTTTTTTATGGGTAGAAAAGCTTAGAGCACTTGGAGGGAAATTACCCCAAATAACTTTTTTTTTAATGTGCCTTCCCACTTCCCACGTGGGTGTTTATAGTCATTCCTGAGTTCACTTTTGCACACGGCCTGTGGTCCCACAGATCTATAGTCCTTGGCCTTCCCCTGTGCTCTGTGCCTTGTATGCTTGGGCAGTGAAGGACTATTGGACGATTGAGGGAGTGCGCTGTTCCAGGAGAGACCCGTCCCTGGGAAAGGACAGAGTCAGTGAAAATCACGAAGAGCCTCCCAAAGAGGAATGGCTACAGTGGCTGCAACCGTGTGTTCAACACAACAGTTGTGCAGACGGGGCTGTGCTTCCTTTTGCTGTGCACAGTGGACTCGGCAGCACCTAACACAGTGGGGCCCTAGTGCCCTTCTTTACATACTTTTTAGTGATTATTTAACGTGGTTATGGCTACTTGCCCACCGAGTTAGCTATGACTCCTGGCGACCCCAGGCACAACAACCCAGTGCTCAAGTTCATCTTTGCAGCCACTGTGTAGTTTGAGAGCTTCCCACCTAGGGGGCTCGTCTTCGAGCAGTACGTCAGACAAGATTCTGTTGTGACCCTGACTTTGCTCTGGCTAATCTTTGGAAGTAGACCTCTAGGCCTTTCTTCCTCGCCGTAGCTAGGAACTCTGAATGAATGTCCCCCCTGAATGAATGACTGCTGTCGTTTGGAATCCTGGTGGGGCAGCTTTCAGTCGGAGTCCCTGGATGATGCGAAGAAAGAACTTGGGGCTGCTAACCAAAAAGTTCTAGTCTTCCCAGAAGAGCTGTAGAAGAAAACCTTGGCAGTCTACTTCCGAGCAGGCAGCTATGAGAAGCCTGTGCAGCAGAGTTCTGCACATGGGCTTCCCATGAGCCAGGATCAGCTAGGAAAGTCTGCAGCGTGATGACCAGCCCCTGGCTGCCATTGCACCGCAGACGGCGGGACTGACCGGGGTGGCGTTTTAGTGGAAGGAGGAGCTATGCTCCGATTTTCTTTGTGTCATTATTTACACACACTCACTCTCTAGGTCACATGAACGAAGAAGCCAAAGAGAGAGGTCTCAGCCTTAGGCGGCTTACGTTCTTTGAGGGAAGATAAATTCATGGACAGATTAACTAACTCTGCTGTGCTCGTCAAGGGAGCGGGAAGTACTGCTGACTCTTTTCCTAACTGGCCTGTGGCTTGAACAAATTGCGTCACTTCTTTGGTTCTCATTTGACTGGTTTTTTAAAGCCAGGTCATTTAATGAGCCCCTTATCCAGCTAAAAGGTGCTGCGTATGTGTGTGTCATTGCAGAATCTGTGTACTGATTAGTGAGTTTGACTGACTTTGAAAAACAGATACGTGTGTGCAATTCAGGGTAATGGTTCCATGCTCGGCTGCTAACTGGGGGGTTTGCAGTTGGAACCTGCAGCTGCTGAGTAGGAGCAAGATGCGACTCTCAATCCCCAGAATGAGTGACAGTCTTAGAAACAAATGCCCAGGGGCAGTTCTACCCTAGGATCACTATGAGTCGGAATTGACTCAATGCAGTGAGACGGGTTTTGAGTTTGGCCAGTTACTGGCTTTATCATAAATAGAATCTCTGAAGGATGCTTGGCCTGAACATGCACTTTAGCAAATGGGGGATTTCAAATGAGAATCGTAATTACACGTGATTTAATAAGAGGAGGGTAACTCAAGAAGTACTGCTGCAAAAGCATAGGAGACTTGATAAACAAAAGAAATCAAAAGGTGGGCAAAATACCAATATGTTTCTCGCCATATCCTCTATCTAGATCTGTACACTTTTGACGGCAGGGTTCCTGTCTCTCTGACACTGGAGAATGCTGTACTCTTTGATTTGCATCACATTGAACTGTTCAGTTGTATGAGATTTGAATTATGTGTCAATCAAACTGTTGAGAAAAAAAGGGTAGTTTTGGCATTCTTGAGGCACTGAAATCATACATCTTTTTAAATGTTCTTTGAGTGTAGGAAACAAAAATAAGCCTGAAGCGGTAAGATCAGAGCTGTAGGTTAAATGGGATGAGATTTCTCAACAAAATTCTCATGGGACGATGGCCTTTGCTGCAATTGCATTATCATGATGAGAAGGAATTCCTTGGCCCAATTCTTCTGGCCTTTTTCTAACCAATGCAGTTTTTAATTCCCCGAAAACATCTTCCTAATAAACTCCTGTGCTCATCCTGCGTCGTTTGAGAAAATGTATCATGATTAAAACTCATAGCGACTCTATAGGGCAGGGTAGACACGTCGCTGTGAGTTTCCAAGGCTGTAACTTTCTATGGTGCAGAACGCGCACTTGGGAATCCCCAAAATGCCACCATAACCTTCTGAGTGGATCTCTTTGCCTTGAATGATATTTGACATCTTCCCAACTTTCCTTCACCAGCATCAGCTATCCAAAAACATGTGTGTTGAAATGATGTGGAACGGCTTCTTACAAAAACGTTCATGATTTGGGAAGATATCCACTTGAATTTTGATGAAAATTTGATATTAGCTATAACCTTTAAAAAAAGTGTCTCTCATGACACAGAAAGTATCTTTATGTTTGAAGGCACGCCAGTGGGACTGAGACAAAGGAATTGCTGTGAGCACTCGTCTGCAAGCAGCCACGTGGAAGCATGTGCCCATTGCAATCATAAGCCCAGACATGCATGAGCTGGAAAGACGGTAGCAGTGTTTTCAGTCTTGCCCTCACGCATACTTTAGAACTTAACATTTTACTACCGCAGAATCATTTTTCTAAAATGCAAACACAAGCAAAACATGGCAGAGTGGAACCATCAGCTTGTTCTCACCATCCTAATTTTACCAGCTTCACTGATACAATTTGGAAACAGATTTCCTTCTAGATGGCGGTGGTGGTGGGGGCGGTTCTGCCAGGGGTTTTTGGATATTTATAACATCATTTATCATTCGAGGGCCATACTGATCAAACATTTCAATACCTCACCCCTAATACGATCATTGGAATGATGTCATTTTGGTGAGCATGTGACACTAGCTGGTATTGATCATTTTGTGGGCCTTATACAGCCTGCAGGCCAGACAGTGTCTACTTCTGTTCTAGACAAATATTTGGGAAAAAAATTTTATGCACAACTTAGTAACTGCAGGAAAGCCCAAGATTATAGTGTCTTTTAACTCAGGATGGGCTGATACTTTTTCTTGACTTATTCTAGGAAATGTCAGTCTGTTGTAGTCTGTGTTTGATATTCGTTCCTGCAATACTGTAATTTGGATGAGGAAGGTGGGCTGTCCCCTACAAGGAACCCAAGCCAAATCCCCTGTCATCAGTTCCGATTCATCATGACCCTGCAGGACAGAGCAGAGCTGCCCCACGGGGAGAGGGGGGCAGCTATTTGAAGACAGTATTTTACTGAATCAAGCTGCTATGTCGTTTTTCCCCTGGGGAGCACCTGGTGGGTGCCAACGACAACCTTTCTGTCAGCAGCCAAGGGCTTTAATCGATGTGCCACCAAGGTTCCAGGGGCAGTGGATTCATCAGGATGGCACAGTACTTGGCTTACCAGACTGCCAAGCTTGAGAGGCGTGTCTGAGTAGGGTTTGGGCACGGAAAATGGGGAACAATGTGAAATTGCTGGAAACCTTGTACTGACCCTGCAGGTGCAGGGAGAGGGTGAGGACTAAAGATCAGAACTCATTATAAGGCCAGCTCATTCTGTACGCCCCACGGCATCTGCAGGTGGGTGACCTGAGGACACGGCCATGGCTCTTGGATTGTGCTGTCGCTTGGTGCAGAGCTAATGTCCTCCCCACTTTGGCAGTTAAATTGCTGTGGGGAGCAGCTGTGCTGGATGTAATTCTAATCCATGCCTTGTACTTACATGTGGTCCTGCAGTCACTGCATCGCTGTACTGTACAAAGGACACAGCGTCTTCCTTGAAATTCCATTTTGAAATTCACATAAATCAAATCATATTTGAAAAGCACTGAGAAGCATGTTACTTGAAATAGGTCAGTGTGGGATACCATTTTGCAATGTTGAGAAGCATTCTAATGTTAACCAGTGTTGGCTCTTTGTGATTTCAAAATGGAGAATAACTAACTAACTAACTAACTAACTAACTCACTCACTGACTAGCTACTGGTGGGTTCATTTCAAATGATTGTCCGGCACAAATGATTGTCCGGCACAAATGATTGTCCAGCATGACTAGCTTCTTGAAGGTGACTCGGGATTAGTGGCTAAGGATGAGTGGCTGGGACTCTGCCGACATTGGCTTCCTCCTTCGTGGACTTCTTGATACCCTCTGACTCATCTGCAGAATTGATGTGTTGTACTTCTCAGTGCCTCTCTTCCTACCAGACCTGCATCTGCTTCCATCTAGCGTTGAGTGGAATCTATTTACAACAGAGCTCCATTAGCCTTTTGGCACAACACCATGCTCTCAGTGTTTGAACTTAAATCGACAACCTTCCCTGGGATGAAGGCGCTCTGGTAGCACAATGGTTAAAGCAGTCTGCTGCTAGCTACAAGGTCAGCTGGAGCGATCAGCCCCTCCATGGGAGAAGGTAACAATTACAGCCTCAGCAACTTCCCCCTAGGGCTGTTCTGCCCTGTCCTGTAGAGCTGCTATGAGCCAGAACCGGTTCCACAGCAGTGGGTGGCCCACCCAGCCCCTCCCGTAAGTAAAATTTTTATCATATTTCAAAACAGTGATTTTCCTAGTTATTTTATTAAATAATTATATTGTACTAGGGATTTGCCAATTGAAATATGAACCATCTCCACCTCATTCCATGTGGTATTTAAGTTATGTTAACAGAATAACAATTAAAATTATGTTCACTAAAGAAAATAATATATGATCAACAATAAGCCAGTAAAGCAGTTACTGTTGAGTTTATTCCAATTCCTGGTGATCCGTGGATGGTGCATGTAGTTTAACATGCTCGGCTACTAACTGAAAGGTTGGAGGTTCTATTCCAACCAGAGGTGTCAGTGAAAATCTGCTGAAAAACCAGCCAGTGAGGACCCTATGCATACCAGTTTTCACTCTTGGACACATGAGGTCACCGTAATCAGTAGTGTATTTCAATCCTACGAAGAGCTAGACTATTTCAGCTAGTTTGAAATAGAATTAATCTTTTTTCCTTATCAAGAAAACAAAAGTCCTCAAACTCAAACGAAAACTTCAAACTCACTGCCACTGAGTTAATGCTGGCTCCTAGTGACCCTGTAGGACAAAGAAACCCCTGTAGGTTTCTGAGACGTTAGCTCTTGACAGGACTAGAAAGCCTCGTCTTTCCCCCTTCACGGTGGCTGGACATTTCAAACTGCTGCCCTTGAGAAACCACAGTTCCTCAAGCAGGAACCGCAGTTGTTGGTGCTGGAGGAGGCTCTAGCCCCGAGTGACTGCACAACAGAATGAAACACTTCCTGACCGAGTACCATCCTCACCACCGTGGTCCCTGTGTCGAGCCCATTGTCATTCCCTGAGCAGCCAGGGTGTCAGATGGCCTCCTCAACGGCCTTCCTCTTCCTCGCTGCCCCTCCACTTTCCCAAACACGATGGCCTTCTCCAGGGACTGCTCTCTCCTGACAACATGGCCAAAGTAAGCGAGACAAAGTAACCACGCCACCACCATTTATTAAGCCTCAATTAAAAATAAGGCTCTGGGGGGAAAAAAGAAAACAAAGGAAATTACATTTTGGTTCCCCCTCTCCTCTCCCATCCTCGCCCCACCCTGTTCCCTTTTCCCCCCCGTCCTCCTTTCTCTCCCCTTCTCTCCACATGGACCACCAAGAGGGGCTGAGCATGCTACCATGAAATGTGTCAGACTCCATTATTTTGATCTCTCTTTTATCTCTCATGCCCTCTATGACTTTACTATAATCTTTATATATATATTACTGTACAATTGTGCCTTTTGAACCCGTGATTAGTGGTGGGGGGCTGGCCTCTTCCCTACGCTTGAGTCCTTGGTATCAGCTCATTTCCCCACTCCCCTCCCCATCATGAACCCTTGATAATTAAAAAATTTTTTTTTCATGTCTCACACTGACCACTGTCTCTCTTCACCCACTTTTCTTTTGTCTGTCCCCCTAGGAGGGGGTTATATGTCAATCATTGGGATTAGTTCCCCATTGCTCTCCCTACCTTCCCCTTCCCCTTCCCCTCCTTATATCGCTACTCTCATTATTGGTCCTGAAGGTTTATCTGTCTTGGGTTCCCTGTGTTGTGAGCTCTCGTATCTGTACCAGTGTATATGCTCTGGTCTAGCCAGACTTGTGAGGTAGAACTGGGGTCATTATGATAGGGGGTGGGGGAGCATTAAAGAACTAGAGGAAAGTTGTATGCTTTGTTGGTGCTGTACTGTACCTGGACTGGCTCGTCTCTTCTTTGGGACGCTTCTGTAAGGGGCCATCCTCACAATTCTTATGGGAACAGTGAACGGTAATAACATTTTGTAACAATATTCATTAGGTCTTCTAAGCATGGCTTCTGAAAATTCCCTGTAAGGGCTGTGCCCATGTATTGTGGTGGAAAGAAGCATGTCTGAATGACACCTTTGTATCTAGGAGTCCCGGTGGGCCGCTCCTGGAATGTGCCCCTCTGGATTGTGAGTGGTGATGGAGAGGCAGTGGGCCTTGCTCCTCAGGTAAAGCCTGGTGGATTTTGTCTGGTGCCAGCCCTAGGAGAATGCTCTGTGGACCACAGTATTTGCTCCGGGGAAGGTAGTAATGAGGACACAAACACCCTCTCATTTCTGTCAGGTTTGTCTGGAGTTTCCCTGCAGAAGAGCTCCTATCATCTGTGTCTAAACCCCTCTGAGTCCTCCCCACCCCACCCCACTCCTGATTGACTCACCTGGAGAGCAGGACGGGACTCCCAAAGGGGAAGCATTATCTTAATTAGTGATCTCCAGTTTACTCCTCTGGGTTCTCCATTGCAGTGACTACTCAAAGACCAAATCTATGATGAAAGGGTTTATGAAGGAAGTTAATAGGTTATAACGCCTGTGAGAAATGTTCAGGATGGTTGTTAACAGGACATGTTACACAGTTCTTCCAGGTCTGCTAAGGAATGCCCAAAGGGGCATGCCACTCCTCTAAAAGTCGCAACTCAAAGGCATTTAACTCCAGCTCTGTGGGTCAGCAAACCCAGCTCCCTGCATTAAGTGCCAACAGGCCAGCCACTCTAGTCAGCCTCAGCCAAAGGCACTCAGCTCCACTTGTGTGGGTCAGCAAGCCCACCATCCAGTTCAGGTGCCCAGAGGCACCCACTCCACAAGCCGGCTCCTACACAAAAGTGCTCCGCTTTACTTGTTCTGTGGGCTGGGAAGCCCCCCACTCTGTTCCATGCGCTGACTCCTGGTGCTGCCCCTGCTGCTCCTCTGATGTGTTATCGCTGTCTTCTGGGTCCACGTGGTTCGCCGTGGAGGGAACTCAGGTCCAGAAGATAGGCTCCACTCCTGGCTCTTGCTGGTAATGAGACTCCTCCTCTTGCTTCTCAGGAGGCTTATTTTATACGGGAGGACGGCATTCCAGGGAATCCTCTTCACAATTACTCACAGGTAACTCCTATAGGTATCTTCTCCCACTTTCTTAGGAGACTTTGGCTAGAAAAGCCACATTGAATAATTCACTGTCTCTGCAGGCCCCACATTGGGTGGCAGACATTACTGGTACTGTCTACTTAGGGGCACTGCCTTTGATTAGTATGGACATGAAAATGCTAAGCTAATTTTCCTTTTGTCACCAAGTTCCTGACCCATTGCAGTTAAAATCACCCAAATGAGTGCTCCTGCAGAGAGTGTCAGACCCTTTGAACTTGGTGCATGGAGCCAAGACCCAGGCTGTCAAGTGCACCGGGATGGAGAGTACACTGCAGCGGCCTTTCTCTCATGCCACGGGTGTTTGTACCACAAGCACCTGAGCTTTTTCTTTTTTCTTCCAGTAGGCAGTGTTGGGAATGACATAATGAGATTTGTGTTTGGGAAGCAGAACTGGCAGGTCCAGGAAAGAAGCACAGCCATGAAGGTGTGGTGGTGAGATGGACTAAGAGGGAACTGCGGGAGATATGCTAGACACAAAACTGACACATCAAAGAGAGATGTGTGTGATGTGGCAGACTTCTAGTGCTGAACTTGAGATTCTCTTCTGGCGCCTGAGAGACTTAGTCTGGTCATTTTTCAGCTAGATGAGCAATGTGATTAGTTTTGGACCATGTGCTCTGAGTGGAAGTGAAGCATCATCTTCAGACTTAAGTATGTACCTGTCCATGGAAGGCTTCTTGTCTAATAGCAGAGGAAGTCATGAGTTTCTGCCGTTACAGTTACAGACTGGTAGCGCCTCATTCAGCTGAATTAGCTATTGGGGGAACAGTTGCCCTGTGTAATTGTTCAGAGCTACAGATCTATACTACACGTGTGGTGTTAAGTCTCTAAGATTTGTGGGATTCTTGTTACCACAGCACATCCTAACCTGTTCTGACAAATACGTGGTGGACGTGGTGTTCGTGTGTAACCGTTGAAGTGGAACAAACAGGATTTCCTATGTCTTAGGTACTACTTGGGACTAAAAAGACTCTTGTAACTTTTCTGGGCTCGAGGTAAGTAGGTTTTGTGGTAGTTTCATGTTCCTGCCGTTGTGGGGAGCCTTTCTGAGGGTTCTGAGTCACAGTGACCCTGTGCACAGCAGAATGAAGCACTGCCTAGTTCTGTGTCATCCTCAAAGTTGATCGTATTTTGAATCATTGATGCAATCTCGTCCAACTCTGTTAGTCCTTGTGGAAGATCTTCCTCTTTTCCGCTGCCACGCATCATATCGTCTTCCAGAGACGGGTCTCTCCTGACAACAGATCCAAAGTAAGAGAGATGAAGTCTTGCCATCTCTCTCTCTTGGCAGCATTCTGGCTGTACTTCTTCCAAGTGTGTTTGTTCTTTCGGCAGTCCGTGGTACTTTCACCTACACCATCATTAAATTCATCAGTTCTCCTTCAGTCTTCTTTACGCAGTGCCCAACTTTCACATGCATATGAGGCCATTGAGAAGGTCCTGACTTGGGTCAGGCGCACCTCAGTCCTCAAAATAATATCTTTGCTTTTGAACACTTCAAAGAGGTCTTGTGTGGCAGATTTACCAAATCCAATGTGTTGTTCGATCTCTTGACTGCTGGTTCCATGAGCATTGATTATGGAACTAAGCAAGATGCAATCTTTGACTAATTCAATCTCTTCTCCTTTTATTATGATTTCACCTGCTGGTCTTGTTGGGAGGCTTTTGGGTTTCTTTATATTGAATTTTGCAAGACCAATTACTTGTTCATCACGAATACCTTTTTCAACAACACAAAAGACAATTATAAATGTGGACTTCTTTAGATGGAATACACAAATATTCAATAGACTATCCCTGTGGCAAGAGATGATGGAGAAGCTCAGTATCAGCAGCTAAAACCAGGCCAGGGGCTGACTGTGGGACAGACCATCAATTGCGCATATATAAGTTCAGGTTGAAGCTGAAGAAAATTAAAACAAGGCAGGAGAGAAAAATATGACCTTGAGTTTATCACACCTGCATATCAAAAGCATATCCAGAACAGATTTGACGCATTGGACACGAATGATAGAAGACCTTGATGAGCTGGGGGATTGCATCAGGAGCATCATACATGAAGAAAGCAAAGGACATTACAAAGACAGGAAAGAAAGGAAAGCTCAGCATGGATGTCAGAAGGGACCTAAAACCTGCTGTTAATCATAGAGTAACTAAGGCACGTGGAAGGGTTTCCTAGAGCGTGCATTATTAGCCTGTGATGAATGTTGCAACTCTAAGTTAGGGGACTGAGTTTACATGACTTCCTAAACTTAACCTGCATGTGAAATCCACTTCTCTCTTGTTCTTTGGCAAACAGACTGATTAACATTTGAGGAACACAGTTAGGAAATACTACATTACACCATAGTAACAGTCTAGGCAAGAAGTTATGTTGCCTAAACCAGAAAGAGTTATAAGACAGGAAAGGAAGAATGATTTTGAGGGAAAATTCTAAAGGAGGAAGCGATATAAGATTAATTGGATAGTTAAGAAGATTAAGGAGGTGATGTGATGCAGTATGCCAAGTCATTTCCAGTCAGCTCTCTACCAAGACCCACATTGCCTTTCTAGACCCTGCTTTCCTCTCCATTCCCACCCCACTGTATGTTGCCAACAGGCTTCCTCCTCTTGCTTTACCGAATCTCTGTCCAACACAAGGTCCTCTTCCCATATAGCTTGGTGCTTCTCTAACTTCATACCCTTTCCTCTCTCTCGTCTCAGCTGGAGACTTGCTCCTCCCCAGATGTTGGCGCTGACTCTCATGGTGCTTTCTATCCCATTTCCTCCACCTGCTCTCTCAGCATCTGCTGACTTTCCTCACCACTTTTCCTTCCCCCTCAACTACAGTTGTGCTATTGGACAGCAGCCCTCCTCTACCCTCCTTTTGTTTCCACCGCTCCCTCTGTACTTACTTCCTTGTCTGCTGCTGGTGTGTCGATTCCAACCCATGGTGACCCCGTGGGACAGGCTAAAACTGACCCATCGGGTTTCCAGGGCGGTAATCTTTGCTTCTTTCTCCTGAGAAGCAGCTGGAACGCCCCAGTTTGAACTGCAGTTTGGTTGGCAGCTGAGCCTTAACCACTGGGCCACCAGGGCTCAGTTTGAGGTGTCAGCAGCACAGGTTCCAGAGCCCTAAATCTCTTTTGTCAAGTTGTCTCGTGGGAGACCCATCCAATCGAATAAGCCCCTGCAGTTGTCTGTCACGATGTTGATGCTGAACCGGGCATCACGAGGGCCAAGGAGAGCAGTACATAGACTAGACTGGGGACCATCAGGGAAGGTTTCCCTCAGGGGATGAGGCTGGAGCTGAACCTTAAAGAAGTCATCCAGACAGCAGTGGGACGTGAGAGAACAGCGTGTGTGGGCAGACAGAAGGGTGAGAGTAGAATGCTCTTCAGACACTGTGGGTGGTTTCCACTCATTACCTCTACTTCAGTGCGATTTGAAAAATGCTCACCAGAGGCCATTCAGGATGTTTAAGGTTGAAATTTAAAATTCATGATCTTCCATGTCTGGAACAGAAATACCACAAGTAAGTTAAAGAACAGAAATTTATTTTCTCATACATGTAAGAGACTAAAAATTCAAAGTACAGCCTACAGAGGAATTCACGTTCTCTCTGGTCTCTAGCTGGGATGTAATATACTTATTTTCACTGTCTCTTGGTTTCTTGGGGCTCTTCACCTGGTATCTACCCCGCCCTCAACTCCTGTACGTGCTTGCTCCTGCGTCTTTTAACTCCTTTTTATAACTCAAAGGCGATTACATTTAAGACACAGCATGCACTAATATGGTTTCTTTAATAGAACAAAACCTACTTCACAACTGGATAGAATCCACAGGTGATTTTTTGGGGGGTAGGGGGGCATAAAATGAAATCCCCTCCATCACTGCAGCTCTGTTTTTTGCTGCTCACTCGGTAGTCTGTGAATTCGTTCATGCTTGAACTTTCAGAGACTTCTTCCTTCCGATTGGTTTTCTAGTTGTTGTTTTTCATGTCCCGTTTCTTCTTAGAAATCGTCCCTAATTGTTGGCCTTCTTCAAACACTTCAGACATCTCCTTCCTTACTGTCACCCTCATGGAGAGTCTATTCTGACGCATCGTGGCCCCCAAGAGCAAGGTAGATCTGGGATTTCCAGGCTGTTATCCAAAAGGAAGCAGCCTGCCTCATCTTTCTCCCAGATAGCAGCTGCTGGGTTCAAACCACTCACATTTTGGCTGGCAACTGAATGCTTAACCATTGTGTTTCCAGAGCTTGTTTCTCCTCACCCCACCCTTGCACAATTTTATCCAATCACTTTCTTGACATTTAAATTTATCAGGCTCTTTTCTGTTTCCTGAGCTCTTTGCATGGTGAGGAAATTGCATGAGACCACACCCGACGTTCTCCTACACAGGGAAAAGAAATCCTCCTCTGTACCTGCCCAAGTATGCTTCCTCTGAGGCAGAAGTCAGGCATGCCTCCACCCTTACTTCTTTTTCCTGTTCTCACACCAGCTGGCCCTCCTGCGGCCCTCTGTCTCTCTGTTGGACGCAGTACCCTGCCGCAGTGGCCACACAGAACCCAGAGACAACACTCAGGGTGGCGGAAGTGTATTAGGGAAGGTAACCATTTACAGAGTGTAAAGATACAAGGTTAATTTTTTTTAAATCCCGTGTCTTCTTCACATCCATGTTTGCAGACATACTTCTCTTGGTCTTTGGTCTCAGCTACGTGGCCCCTTAGATTCTGCCCTGCCCAGGCAAGTGTTACAGGGCTCCGGCCATGCTGATAAATGCCAAAGGGCACCAAGCCAGCCTTCTGCCCAGTGGCCTCATTCTAAGGCCTTGGAAGCCCACAGGCTCTGTCTCACGGTCTCCCCTGCTGCCATGGCTCCTTCAAGCTCTCTGCCACCATCACGTCTCCCTCCACACAGGGATCCTGGCATGGCTTCGCACCTCCTTCTGCTCATTGTTGGATTCTCTCTTTCCTGTTTCTGAGCTGGCTCACTTTATCCACCGCAGAATGGCAAAACCAGCGTGGGTACGGAGGCCTGGCGGTGTAACGGCGATGTGCAAGGCTGCTAACCCCCCAAGGTCATCAGTTTGAAAGCACCGGCCACTCTGTGGGGGAAAGACCAGGCTTTCTACTCCCCTAAAGAGTGATAGTCTTGGTAACCCACAGGAGCAGTTCTGTCCTGTCCTATAGGGTCTCTATGGGTGGGAATCGACTCCATGGCAGTGAGTTTGTGAGGTTTTTGTTTGTTTGTTTATACACTGTTTGCATGTCCTCCCACCGAATCATGTGGTGGGAGTTACAAAGACTATGTATGGATAGAGCTGTAACAAGCCATTTCACTTCGCCGCACATGGACCCCTGATGTCTGAGCAAGGTTCCTCTGCCTGCCCAGCTCATGGTGCTTTTCTTGAGCGGGAACTTTCCTTTGTTTAAAATGTGCATGTCATTGAGGAGCTAGAAAGTACACGGTAGATTCTTCTTGCCCGTCGATTAAAATGTGCGTGTCGATGAGTTCAAAAGTACACGGTAGATTCTTCTTGCCCGGCGATCACTTTCCCGAGCTAATGTTTATTGACAGGACCAAGTGGGATCCTCTGTCCGTGCTGAGACTTCACCAAGTAAATACCTGCAACCAACTGGTGGGGAAATCTGCTTTGGGACCTTAGCGCTACACTGGTCTATTAACACAATTCTATTGTAGGTTTCCTAGGAACCTAGGTGTATTGGGCCTTCTTGTCCAATTATGTTATGGAAGCTATTTTTCTTTAGACAATTGTCATAGAGTGGATACTAACGGCATTTCTTTTGTTGGGACGGAAAAAGGTGTTGCTGGATCTATTCTGAGTCACGGCAACACTGTGTTTCAGAGTCGAATTGTGCGTTGTAAGGTTCAGAGCCGCCATGATCTTTCAGAAGTACATCATCAGGTCTTTCCTTCGATGGATGGGTTCGAACTGCCAACATTTTGTCTAGTTGAGCCATTGACAGTACCCTGGGACTCCTCACGTTCGTCTTGATAGTGTTTATAAAAACAAAAACTGATTGGATGCATATATTGATCCAGAATTACTTTGGGGGTGCAAAAGTTAGGAAGTGTGCTACTACTGTAGAGTGCTTACATTTGTAGCAAAGCAACCCCCTGTTGTGCATAGTCATACCTCTCACCACTTAGTCCCAGCTCTCTTTCCCTGGGCGAATTGCTGTTCCCACCTGCCCTTCCTCCTTCCTCAGCAACTGGGATCCTCCAGACTGTGGACTCTGTTCTCTTTGAATGAACACATATGGAACCAACCTCACATGGACATGTGGAATCACACAGTGAGGAGCCCACCTATGTTTGTCACTGTAACATAACCCAGCCCACCCTTAGTGATACACTTTGGCAACATTGTATCAGTACTTGGGAAGATTAAAGACTGGAGACTGAAGGTGATCTAGGATCTTCTTAGTACTCCAGGCAGTAAGATGGGACTGTGAAGACATAATTTGTGGATAAATGGCTCTCTAGCATGATTTTCACTGTGCTGTCTGCATTTCTGTAGCGTCCTTTATTAGAATCGTCATTCTGTTGCTCACCAGAGTATTACGAGAGCTCAGCAGAGCCTTTTAAAACGGTTGTCACCTTTTCCTTTTTAATTGAAAAGGGGAAGCCAGGTGGGTGACTCAAAGATTTAAGAAGCACAGGCAACAGATACTGCCAACTGCTTCAGAAAGCCTTGAGGCTCAACAGTAACCAAGATAAAACCTGGGCCTTCGAGAACTTAATTTAGCAGAGCAGATAGACAGGCAATTGATGTATCAGATGGTAAGTGCCATCGATAGCTAAGCACAGGGCATTAGAGACCTGTGGGAGGGGAACTTGACTGAGTTGGTACCTCACAGATGTTTTCCTGGGCAGGTGACATTCTGCCAAGATTTGTTAGATACCTACTCTGAGCCAGGTGATATGATAGGTGCTGTGAATTCAGCAGAGAAGAAAATCAAGGCACCTGCCTTTAGAAAGTCTATTAGCCCTAAGAGAAAGGAGATCGTGGAAGGAAACTGGGAGGAACTAGGTCACAGGAGGTTCCTCGGGTCATGGATCATGGAAGGAAACTGTGGTTACATAAATACTTTGGGATGGTTATATCAATTTCTAATAAATCCATTTGTTATAGTTGTTAACTGCTGGGAACTCGGCCCCCACCTCTTGGTGACCCCATGCACCATGGAATGAAATGAGCCTGGCTTTGTGCCATCGCCACCACCAATTGCGGATCAGATAGTTGTCATTCACTGGGCTGTCATTGACTGGGTTAGGAAGTAGATCTTCAGTCCATTATTCTTTTCATCCCAGACTGGAAGTTCCCTTAAAACCAGGTCACCTGATTGCAACAGGCAAGCTTCCACGCGCAGAAGGTTGGTGGCTACTCATGAATCTGGACTGGGAATGGAACCTAGGTCTTCTGCTTAAGATAAGAATGTCTGTGCTTACCTAGCTTTCAGTTTAGAAATCAGTTACATATCTGAAGCCATTGGTTTCTTAGAGGAGTTTATCAGCAGTTGAGTCAGTGGTTTGAGTTGGCAGTAAGCTAAGGAGGGAGGACTTTTTGGGTGTGTTTTTGTTTGTTTTTGAAGAGGGAAGGTCTTTAAAAAATTTTTCTATTTCAAAAAAATTTTCTCTATTGCTTCCTTTAGTAGCAGTACATTAGAACATAACTGTATATATGCTACATAATTCAGAGCTTCTTAAACTTTAGGGAGTCACGAGAAATCGGCAAGAGTGAAATAGTTGATGAATGAGCAGCAACCCAAAATTATCTCACAATCAACTGTGTAATGGATCCCAGGTGTTTCCAGGGGTGTTTGCAACTATCTCAGGCAAAAAGGCGTTGTGAGGGGGAAAAGTTTAAGAAGCCCACATATATAATGAATTGACATAAAAGTAATTTAGCCAAATTTAATAATAAATCCCAAAATCTGTTGTCTGTGATGACAGTTTCCAAAAGAAATTTTTACTAATAGCTTTATGGGCACATAATTCACATATCATATAATTTAATCATTCAATCATATTACAATCAACTTCAGGACACTTTCTTCTTGCACTCATTGTTGTGAGCTCCCCATTTCCTTCCATCTCCCCTGCCATGCCCCTAGGTAATTAGTAATCCAGTTACTGTCTCTGTAGATTTACCTATACTGGATTTTTTATACAAAGAAAACATACAAAACACAGAACAAAACAACAACTAACAACAATGACCAGTCAAAACAGAGTAAAACCTCAGTCTAAAAGAAAACAAAATATTACAAGTGGAAACAACTTTAAAATGGGTCAGCAGGGAGATCACAAGATAAGGTGTTATATTTTAACGTAATTACATCTGCCATAATGGAGCTTACAATGCTCTCTGTCTTACAGCAAGGCCGTTCACATCTTCACAGTCCTGAACCACAGAGAGGGGATTCCCCAGAGATTTACTCCATGTGAGGACCCTGCAAATAGATATTGGACTTCCCCTGTCATTCATCGTCTTTGGCAAACTGGTGTTCAGAATGTATCGTTTCTTCGTTTGAATTTCGATTTTATTATTGACAGTCCTTGGATCACACAGGCTGGTGTGCTTCTGTGTGGATGTAGTTGATACTTCACTTAAATGAATGTTTGTTTGAAAACAAGCCTTTAAGACCCCAGGCGCTCCTCCTTCTGATAGTCCGGGACTATTTGGTCTCTTCGTCACACTATAGTATCTCGCCCATATCGTCAGTGATCTTTTCATGAGGGTGAGCATCCAGCAGGGCCATATCATAAGAACTGATTGTTCATAGGCTAGCATTAAGTTTGAACCCCAAATCCATTCATCTACTTATGGGTTATATATGTCTCTGGTGCACTTTGGAAACATCATTCTCAATTTATGGTAATTTATAAGTCATCACCCTGGGGATAAAGGCGATCCTATTGAGTGTCATTAATTTAGTCAATGGTATTGAATGTAAAACACTGTTGAGAAAAGGAAGTTACACATTTATAGGCTGGCCTTTCAGACTGAAATACATAAATTGTTGGCATCTACAATTCTACAATATCCACAATATTTGCAAGCATTAAGGTTAAATGCTTAAGTGACTGAACACCATTTAGACAAACAATGGGAGTTAGTGATAGGGAAAACGTTCAATAACATTCGTTCACAAAGGCAGACCCATAGCTACCAGACTAACAGGTATCATAAGAAAATAAGGAGCGCGTTAAAACAGTAACTATATGGTAGCCACGGGCCACCACTCATTGGGCATCCTCAAAGCAAGCGATCTGAACCAAAGTCGAATGACCACCAATTCCATAACCTTGGGAGAGCAGCCTTCTGCTTCTTATACTAGGCCATTTCAACTTTAAGTCCAACGAAGTATATCAGTTCCTTAAATCTGCTACAGGTAAGTTTGAAGTAAAGGCCAGATCACTTAGTGGAGTTTCCACAGCAAGTCCTTCTGGTGTGGCTTCAGAAGGATGCCCTGTGCCCTACCTGAAAGAACAATTGAAAGTTCCAGTAGTCTCTAGCACAAGGCCTTGGTCACCAAGGGCTGGATAGAAATTAGGTCAAACGTGTCCAATTAGGAACATGGTACTGAAGTATATTTTTCCCTTAGGTTCTATATACATATTAAGCAGTACCCCCCCCACCCCATGAGACACCGATTCCCCCAGTTTACCCACCAACAGAAGTGTAATCTCCTTCTCTGAGACATAAGGTTCACTTAGCACTCTTGTAGGAGTGGCTGTTGATTTGGGGTGACCGCAGCACAATGTTGTATGGAAGCAACTGAATAGTCTACTACCTCTCCCTCCATCTTAAGAAACCGACCCCATCTGAGATGAGATCTCTTCCGTCAAAGTGGTACAGGTCTCTTCGTGTTCTGTCTCTTAATTCTTTGAGTTTTATGTCTGTCAACGGTATTCCTGGGTTGCCTGGTCTTCCTATTCCCAGTTGTTTTAGGTGGCACCAGGTGACTTTCCATAATGGTTGTACATATTTACAAGCCCACCTGAAGTGTCTTAAGATTTCCGGTCTCTCCGCACCTTTTCCAGCTTCCCAAGGAAATGCTGGTGATGTCTACATCCTTCTAACTGTGGCACTTTTTCTAGGATAACTCAGCCTAATTGAGAGGATTGTCTGATGAAGGCAGAGTGTAACCATCCCTTAGACATGCTTCATGGTAATAGGCACAGGAGCATCTCTTGCCTGTCATGTGCGTTAGCCACTGCTGTTTCCCTCTGGCAATCCTAGTTCCTCTGAAGAATCTAATCAAGTAATTTGAGCATAAGGCAGCAAATTGTGAACTATTGCAAAGCAGTTCCTGATGAAGGAGCCCACACTAGTTTCAGAGATCAAGTATTCACAGTTGACAAGTTGGAAAATAAGAAAAGGTTTAGGTAAAGATTCAAGATCAAAACTAAGAGAAATTAGTTATTATCTTGGCACATTCAATGTCAACCTCCCCAGACTGGGATATAAACAACCACAAATGAATGTGAGTAAGAAATTGTCAATGGGTTAAGTCACACAATTACTTACTTTGCAGTGACAAAGTTGTTATGAGCTACCATTAAGTGGACCTCTGACCCATAGTGACCCTACACGCAACAGAACGAAACGTAGCTTGGTCCTGTACCATCCCCATGTTCAGTTTTAGATCACACCAGTGTCATGCATAGGCATTTCGATGGCTAATTTTGGAAATAAATTAGTCTTTCTTAGTCTTTCTTCATAGTCTATTTGAATCTGGAAAAGACCCAATGAATTTGTACAGCATCATAACCATAAGCCTAGCCTCCACTAGCAGATAGGTCTATTGTCCGAATGAAAGGCAAGATTTTTGCCATTGGACTACCAATGCCTTAAGATTAAAAAGCGGGTCAGCTAAACACTCTGAAAAGCTGGATATAATAGAAGCCACTGATATTTTTTAGGGAGGCCTGGTGGTATGCAGGTTAAGCATTCAGCTGCTAATCTGAAGGCTAGTGGTTTAAATTGCCAGTGGCTCCTTGGGGAAAAGATCTATCATCTGCTTCTGTGAAGAAAGATTAAAGTCTCGGAAGCCCTATGGGACAGTTCTACTGGGTTGCTAGGAAACCCTATGGGGGCAGTTCTGTGTCCTATAGGGTTGTTATGAGTCAGCATCAAATTGACAACAGCTGGTTAATGATAGCCCTAGTGGTACTGTGGATTAAGCATTGGGTTGCTACCGCAAGGTTGATGCAAACCCACCATCTTCTTGCCTGGGGAAAGATCTGCTCCTATAAAGATTTACTGTCTTAGAAAACCTCAGTAGCAGTTGTACTTGGTCTTGTAGAGTTGATATGAGTCAGAATTAACTTGATGACACTAGACTTGTTTGTTGTGTTTTGTGGGTGTTTCTTTCTTTTACTCATCAATAGTAAAACTAGTGAATATTGAGCAGAATTACTTGCTATTAATAATAGAAAATATTAAAGGTATTTTGTCCCAATAACAAGATATAAGACTATACCAGCTTGCTTCTTCCAGCTTCTGGTGCCTGCTGGCATTCCTTAGTTTGTGACCACATCATTCCAGTCTCTGTATTCACAAACACATTGGGCTGCTAACTTCAAGGTTAGCAGTTCAAAACTACCAGCTACACCGAGGGAGACAGATGAGGATTTATACTCCCATAATAAGATAGAGTATTACAAACCCACAGGGCCAATTCTGCCTTGTTTTATAGGGTCACTGTGAGTCAGAATTGATGGCAATGAGTTTGGGTTTTTTTCTTTCTGCATCAAATAATATTTTGCCCACTCAGATTGTACGAGATGATCTTATCTCATGATCCTTGATTTAATAATATCTACAAAGACCCTTATTCGAAAATAGTTAGCCTTCACAGTTTCTTAGGATTAGGCTACAGGATCAATCCACTCCATTAGTAATAACAAATATTTACTGAGCATATATGATCAAGAACTTCACCTTTAATAGGCATCATCCCATCTAATTCTTCCCCAAACCCTCGGTGAGATTTATTGCTTTTATTTTTTTATCATTGAAATATTTTATTGCATTTTTCGGGTGGAGGTTGCATTGGGAATTAGCTTCCCATTTAGCAATTTCTATTCAGTTAATTCCATGATAGTGGTTATATTTTTCATAGTGCATTAACTTTCTCTTTATTTCATTCTGGTTGTTCTGTTTTCAGTGACCTAGTTTCTAGGATCTAGTGATCCTGCCCTCTTACCTCCTCATCTTCTTTCTGAGTAAATGTTGATCATGTAGTCTCACACACATACTTTTTTAAAGGAGCACAGTTTTCGTGGATGCTATCGTTTATTTTATGAACCAATCCATTATTTAGCTAAAAGATGACTTCATGCAAATTTTTGGTTCAAGGTTTAAAGAGAATCACAGGACTGTAGAGTCTTCCAGTTTCAAGCAGTCCAGTAAGTCTGGACGTGTTTAGGAATTTGAGTTCTGTTCTATATCAAGATCAGAATGGCCAGTAGTGGTAGCTGGGCACCATCTAGTTCTTCTGGTTTCAGGGTATGTGTGTATATGTCTGTAGTACTTTCTATACTGTATATGCTAGTTGACTGAGTTGTTTCATGAGACGATGGGCCCAAGCTTCAGATCTTATAAATTAATTTTGTTAAGTGGTTAAGTCTGCGTGTGTTCTTATGTACATTATTGTATATATGAGTATTATGGATGTGTACCTTCACATACATACAAACACTCACTTACATAGAGTCAATTCTAACCCACAGTGACCCCATATAGGGATTCTGAGACTGAAAATATTGATGGGAGCAGATAGCCTCATCTTTCTCCTGTGGAGTGCCTGGTGGGTTTGAACCACCAAACTTTTGAGGTTAACAATCCAGGGTTTTCCTGGCAGCACTACCAGGGCTCCTTTGCACATGCATCTACACACCTGAATATGTAAATAAAACAAACAACACCCAAACTCACTTTTGTCAAATGAGTTCACCTGTAGGGTTTCCCCCATAACGACCTGCAGACGTAGATTTCCACATCCTTCTCCTGTGAAGCAGATGGTGGGTCTGAACTACCAACCTTTCAGTGAGCATCCAAGCCCTTCGACCACTACACCAGCAGGGCCCACTCACCTGTGCATAGATATGACGGGTCCTCAACAGGTCCATTGAAAAATGGAATGAAAAGATGATGGTATTTTTCCACAAACAGTTTGAAGCCTATTATTTTTCCACATTATGCTCACATATACACATCGATTCATGTATATGTATACATCCATATACATGCAACATCACTCCTCTTTTGTAGTGGTTGTGGTACACCACATTTTAATTTTATTCACAAGGAAATAATGTAAACTCAAAGTCATAAACGTAGCAAAAGAGTAAATCAAAATTGGAGTTCAGGAAGGCTGATTCCAGGATCTAGCCATAATAACGTTGGCCCTATACAGCAGAGATGAGTCAAAGGCAGTTACTGCCAACTCACTCACTGCCGTCAAGTTGGTTCCGGCTCAGAGCGACCCTATAGGACAGGGTAGAAATGCTCCAGTGGGTTTCTGAGACTGTAACTCTTTACAGGAGCAGAAATTCTCATCTTTCCCCCCAAGGAGCCACTGGTGATTTCGAACTACTGTTCTTGTGGTTACCAGCTCAACCCTTTACCACCACAACACCAGGTCTCCATTAATTCCAACCAGTTTTTATAAAAACAAGGAAATACTTTCTCCAGTGCTGCCCTTTTGTCTTCATTAAATTGATTTGAGGTTATAGGTCCTAGTGTTTTTCCCCATAAGTTCTTTTACTATAATTTCCCATTTTGCATTCTTTTTTAATTTTAGAATTTGAATATTTTAGATGTATAAACATCAGTATTCCTCCCTTTTTTAAACTTTAATATATTTTAATACTTACCAAGCTTGTTATTTCTAAATGTAATCACTCCCCAGGTGATAATTAGGTTTTACTTCAACTTAACTGGACCCGGATTCTTCCATGATGGAATCTTCTGTGAGCGGCCAAGTAGTTTGGGAAAAAGCCACAATCAGTGCTCATGGAAGCAGCAGTCAAGAAATCAAACAACACCTTACATTTAGGTGAATCTGCTGCACAAGACCTCTTCAGAGTATTGGGAAAGTAAGGATATCATTTTGGGGATTAACGTGGGCCTGACCCAAGCCAGGGTACTTTCATTTGCCTCATGTACATCTGAAAATTGGACATTGAATAAGAAATACTGAAGAGGAATCACTGCATTTGAATCCTTGTGCTGGTGAAGAATATTGAAAGGATCGTGGACTCTCAAAAGAACACACAGACCTGTATTGGAAGAAGTGCAGACAGAATTCTCCATAGTGGCAAGAATGGGGAGACGTCTCATCTGCTTTGGACATGTTGTTGGGAGAGACCAGGCCCTGGAGAAAGACATCATGCTGGGTAAAGTGGAGGGGCAGCGACAAAGAGTAAGCCCTTCGATGAGATGGATCGAGACAGTGGCTCTGACAACGGGCTCAACCATACAACTTTTAGGAGGAGAGTGCAGATCCCAGTGGCATTTAGTTGTGTTGTACGTGGGGGGAGGGGTGTCAGTGTGAGTCAGAAAGGCACTCAGCCCCAACACCAGCAGGGTGGCTGCTGCTGCTTTGAACTGGCCACAGCCTGGATAACAATTGAAAGGAATTTTTTTTAATTAAAATTTTTTTTAAATTAGAGGCTCATACAACTCTTTTCATAGTCCATACATATATCATTTGTTTAAAGCATATTTGTACATTCATTGCCCTCATAATTCTCAAAACATTTGCTCTCCACTTAGCCCCTGGTATCAGGTCCTTATTTTTTCCCCTCTCTCCTCCCTACCCCCTCCCCCATGAACCTTCGATAATTTAGAAATTATTATTTAGTCATATCTTGCCCTGTCCAATGTCTCCATTCACCCACTTTTCTGTTGTCGGTCCCCCAGGGAGGAGGTCACATGCAGATCCTTGTAATCAGTTCCCGCTTTTCAACCCACCCTCCCTCTACTCTCCCAGTATCGCCTCTCACACTACTGGTTCTGAAGGGATCATCCGCCCTGGATTCCCTGTGTTTCCAGTTCCTATCTGTACCAGTGTACATCCTCTGGTCTAGCCAGACTTGCAAGGTAGAATTGGGATCATGATAGTGGGGGGAAGGGGAGGAGGAGGGGAGGAAGCATTTAGGAACTAGAGGAAAGTTATATTTTTCATCGTTGCTATGTCGCACCCTGACTGGCTCATCTCCTCCCTGAGACCATTCTGTAAGGGGGTGTCCAGTGACCAACAAATGGGTTTGGGGTCTCCACTCCTCAATCTCCCCCTCATTCACTATGGTTAAGATTTTTTGTTCTGATGATGCCTCATGTCTGATCCCTTCCACACCTCATGATCACACAGGCTGGTGTGCTTCTTCCATGTGGGCTTTGTTGCTTCTGGGTTAGATGGCCGCTTGTTTACTTTCAAGCCATTAAGACCCTAGACACTATATCCTTTGATAGGTGGGCACCATCAGCTTTCTTGGCCACATTTCCTTATTCACCTGCTTTGTCTTCAGCAGTTGTGTCGGGAAGGTGAGCATCATAGAATGCCAATTTAATGGAAGAAAGTATTCTTGCATTGAGGGAGTACTCGAGTGGAGGCCCAATGTCCTTCTGCTACCTTAATACTAAACCTATAAATACATGCACATAGATCTATTTTCCCATCCTAATATATTTGCATATGTACATGTCTTTATCTAGACCTCTATAAAAACCCTTTGCCTCCCAGCTCTTTCCTCTATTGAAAGGAATTTTTTCACTGGAAAAATTTTGCTGGTCCTGATCACACATCTGGTTCATCAATCAGTTGACTCTACAGATACTCAGTCAATTGACTCTACAGACACTCAGTCAGTTGACTCT
Organism: Tenrec ecaudatus; assembly: GCF_050624435.1. NCBI lineage: Eukaryota > Metazoa > Chordata > Mammalia > Afrosoricida > Tenrecidae > Tenrec > Tenrec ecaudatus. Next base: position 68,189,117 of record NC_134535.1, read on the forward strand.
ACAGACACTCAGAGGCCTGCCATATTGCCTGCCAACCTTCGACTCATCCAATTCTGCATTTGCCATCCTGTGGTTTTCCTGCTTCCTGATTTGTTAACTCTGACAACTATGTGAGTTAGGAAAAATCTCTTGCTTAACATCTGATCCAAAGACTTGAACCAGACTGGACTTAAGTTTTTCTATAACTCTATGTTTCAGTTTCTTGATAAAAAAATTATACACACACATATGTCATAGATGACTGGTTTTGCTTCTCTAGCCTAATATACCTCTATTGATTATTCCTTATTATAACTTACCGCATATACTCAAATATAAGCTGACCCTAGTATAAGCCAAGGTACATAATTATTACCTGGGAAGCCAGAAAAACTGATGGACTCGAGTATAAGCCTAGGGTGGAAAGTGCAGAAGCTATTGGTGAAGTTTCAATAATCAAAACAAATGAAAATAAAATTACTACAAATTGAGACATCAGTGGGGTAATGTATTTAACATTTTATTTTAAATAACAAATATATATAAAAGGACAAGTCATTTGACATTAGTAAACCAGCACAGTAAGTGGAAAATAGGTTAAACAAAGACAACAAGGTATCAACAATGATACCTTAAGAGTACTATTCCCTGAGCTCAATCAGCAACCAAGCTAAAATGTAGAGTTAAAATCCTTCAAAACTGAATTCCTCATCATCATCCATATCCCAATGCCGAGCTTCAGCTGGTGTGAGGTCATCATAGACACTGTCCTCACTGAGATTGTCATCATCACCATCACTGCTGTCATTTTCATACAAAGCCCAGTCTTCACTGCCATCCACAGCATTACTAATACTACATTTATGGAAGGCACATCACACCATGTCTTCTGGAATGTCTTTTCATGCATCTCGAACCCACTTTGCTATTAACTCTATGTCAGGCTTCATGAGATTTCCTCCTTTTGTTAGTCGGGCTTGACCAGATGACATCCATTCGCACACGGTCTTTAAAAGGCTTATTCAAAGACACATCCAGAGGCTGCAGTACAGATGTAAGCCCACCTGGAATAACGGCTAAAGTACCGTAACTTTACTAGATTTTGCCAATTTTTTATGTCATCTGATAGGTGGGCTCTGACCATATCCCAAACAAGTAATGATGGCTTTTTTTTTAAGGCTGCTCCTGCTCATCGGTTCCAAATTTCTCCCAGCCTTTTTTTTTTTGTTCCGTCTTCATTCATCCAGCCTTTAATATGTGCGCGCACAGTAATTCTTGGTAGGAAATTGATCTTTTTAGACAATATCTTTCTTTTAAAAATAATGACAGGACACAGCTTAGTTCCATTAGCCAAACATGATAGAATAACTGTAAAGTGTTTGTTTTTTCATTTCCTGTGGTTTTTGAGAAAAATGATTTTTTCTCCTAAACTTGCCACAGTTCTGTTGCTTGGAAGATCAAAAGTCATGGCGGTTTCATCCATATTCCCAATATCTGCCAGGTCATAATTATAAATCCTTCTTTGTTTTATAATAAATGACTGAAATGACATACAGTAATTTTTTCTTCAAGGTCTTGTGGCAATTTCTAGGAAATCTTTGTTCTTTGTCTCAAACATACTAGGCCAAACCTATTTATGAAGCAGGTACACCATCCTGCTGACGCAGCAAATTTTTCAATGCCTGTGCTTTATATTTGTCATCCTTAGCCATTTGTAGAGCACCTATGGATTCTCATGCGTGTTGTGCAGTAACCATTTTGACAACACTCCATTAACCCACTTATGCAATTCACTCTCTAGAGCCCCATAAAAAGACGTTAAACCACGACGAGCTTTTGGAATCTCTTCAAAGTCAGCCTTCGTTTTCCGCCACTCCCTCACTTGCTTTTTGTCAACACAGAATTCCCTACTTGCAATACTGTTATTGCTCTCCTCTACTCTTGACACAACCTTCATTTTGAAACCAGCCTCATATGACCAGCGTTTTTGTTTTGGTTCAAGAGTATCCATTTCTAATAGGATAAAAAAAGAAGACTTTGAAGAGGAACTTTCATGGTAATGCCCCCCCCCCACCCGACGTGTTAGCCAGGAGGAGGGGGTCAGGGTAGTCCATGCAGGCGGGGGATGCAGGATGTGAATTAACACAGAGGGGAGAGAAGGAGCGCAGCCACAGATACATCCTTACCAGTTCAGCTGCCGGTGTAAGTGAATCACTACAGGTGCTTCTGCAAATTGGAGCTGTCTATGTCATAGGATGACTCTGATTGGTTAGATGTGAGTAAACAAACATTCAAAGCCCTGCAGTGTCAGCGGGGCTTTGAATGAACAACGGAGAAACAGCAGTCACCCACAAGGTAACAGGACGAGCGGGGAGGGGGGGGCTGCGAGATGTTACAACTCGCTGGGGTACCACTGACCCATGTATAAACCAAACCCCAGTTTTTCAGCACATTTTTTTTGTGCTGAAAAACTCAGCTTATACACGAGTATATGTGGTATTTTTTAGAGATTTTATGTGCATTTGAGTGTTGTTTTTGTGGGCAGTAAGCTGCAGAATTTTTTTCTGTTCTTCACATGAACATCTCCTAGGCTATGTATAAACTTTTCTCTTCTTCACATGAACATCTCCTAGGCTATGTATAAACTTAAGGGGTCACAATATTGAGGTGTTTGTTGTAGCAGCAGGAATAAACAAGGTAGCACCATGTTAACTTTTGCTTTTATCTAGTCCGGATATTAATAGTTCTTGAAGCTTTACAGAGTTAGGCATTGATTTTCCCAAATTCTTTTTTTGCTGTTGCTTGATGCCCTTGGGCTATTTATTTAGTTTCTTAGCTGTAATCTTTATGGGAACTGAAACTTTGCTTAACAGCAGAACGCTGAACCATTGCACCACAGAGGCTGCTTAAAAAAAAACAAATAAAACAAAACAAAACCCAAAGCCAGCTTATTGTCATTGAGTTGATTGCAACTCATAGTGACCCTGTTGGACAGGGTAGAACTACCCAGTGGGTTTCTGAGACTGCCACTGTTCATGTGCATAGAAAGCATCCTCTTTCCCCCAGGGAGGGGCTGATGGTTTCAACATGCTGGACTTGTGGCTGGCAGCCCTGACAACAACTGCAATGGCTGCCGGGTTCCTGGGCTCCTGGGAGGCTTTCCATTTCAATCTTGAGAGTTTGAGCCTCTGAGACATTTTGCTCTAGTGTGTTATGGATGATCAATTTTATTCTTCTCGCTCTGCTTTCTTGTGTATGGTTCAAATATTCGTATGTATATTTGTGAACTATGATATCAAAGTAATAACTGATATCATCTACTGAAAAAGCCTGCAGTTCGAGGGTAGAGGGCAAGGAGTCTCCTTCATTCCGATGTGAGCCTTTTATCTTTAATTCTTTGTTCTGAGAGGGTTTTTCAGAGTTATCCTCCATGGTACATCCTTTAGGCCTTTGTGGCATTTGCTTTTAACTACCGAGAAAGGTAACAATTGCATCCACCTTGTGGTTCTCGGTCCTTTTCCTTTGTTACTGTTCTTCCGTGTTATTAGCAGTATTCTTTGTACCTAGAGAACAATCATCACATATGAGGGGGATTCAAATCATTCATGGGGAAAAATCCATTATATTTTTGAGTCTCCCCCTTGTTAATTTTCCCAGGTTGGATTCTCTTTCATAGTTAATCCCTTTGGGGAGTATGCAAGTGGAAGAGGATTCTTTTCTCAACAGTCTGCTTGTTTGGGATGAATAACAGCACAGAACTCTGTTTTGTGATTCTTTTCTGCGTGTTATCATGTGATCAGGGCTGCCTACACCTGCTCACATGCAGGCTGGCTGCATAGTTCAGCAGCCTGCACACCTCACAGGGCACTGTGCTTCATCTCAGGCTCTGCTTTCCTTCTTACCATTCTTTGTTGTTGAGCAGAGGACTCCATATTGTCATTGTGCACTGTCCTGTGAATGGTGTCGTCAGTCCAGCCCACATGGGGCCTCTTTGTGTATGTTGAAGAGGCAGCCTTTCAAGGGGGAAACAGGCTGCAAGTCTGATTGTGCCCGTGAGTCACTGTCTCTGTCACCAAGGGCCAGAAGAACGAATGATGCTGACCTACTGTTTTGTTCAAGGACCCCCAAAATGGATCCTGATCAAAAAGAGGGAAATTGTGGATTAGCTTAAAATTCTCATGGATGCCAGATTTACTGGATCTATAGAGACCACCAGATGAACCAGTACCTGGAAATGAATTTTAAACCTTGAGCTGAAGCCGCCCTATGAGGTAATTTCTAAACTGATTAACAGCTCAGTTGACAAAGAATGTTTGCCTTGAATATTGTGCTTTTAAATAATTATCTCCAAAAATTTCTTTAAAAACCCCTCACTATCATTGAGTCAATTCCAACTCATAACAGCTGTCTAGGAGCGTGTAGAACTGTCCTGTGGCTTCCCTAGACCGTAACTCTTTATGGAAATAGAGAACCTCATGCTTTGTCCTGAGGAGCGCCTGGTGGTTTTGAACTGCTAACCTTGTAGTTGGCAGCTCAGTTTTCTGGATGAGATGGGATTGATGGCAGTAACCTCGGGGCGTGTGAGTTATCGATGGAGAAATGATAAAGGTAGCAAAAAGACTAGTGACACTAAGTGAAGGATGGGCTCTGTCATTGAGCGGCATGGGTGCACGTTTTGCTGTTTGTTTTTGTCAAAAAATCAGACAAAAGAGAAAGAGAAACCCAGTCCTCTATGCAGACACAGACCCAGCCATGTTAAACACCTAGGCCCCCAGCAGCATATTCTTGCCGTGAGGCTCCAGCCCAACTTCGGTTGACATTCTCGGTTGGATTCTTCCTCTTCTTCAGAGTGCAGATAGTGAAATATATTCTGGTGTGTAGAAAAATTCATCACCCCCACCCCGTTTTCAGATATGCTTTCACAACAATGAAACGCAAAAATAAACAAAATTCCATGCCTCGGTGACCTGTGTCACCAGGCTTTGACTTTGGCACGTGGTCTGAGAAACCGATAGGATGTAATTGCAGTGTAGGAAGAGGGGCCGAGGACCGGCAGGCAGCCCAGGACGTGCATCCGGCCATGGCAGCAGTGATCGTAAGGAAATCAATACGTGCGCTGCCCTCTGCTTGTCCTCAGCACTTACGCTGCTTTAAAGTAAATGCAATATTCATATCCCTTCTGCCGAGAGCTTTTGGGAGTGACCTTAATTGATAGTGCCGTGCAGGCTTCTATCCTGATGGAGCGTAGAGTATTGTGAGGATATTTCAGAAGAGCCGGTGTTTGTCACCCTCTGGGTGTTTTGTTGCCCACCCACCCTTGAGTCGATTCCAACTCCTAACAAACCGATGGAGGGCTTCTGAAATGCTCAAACCTTGATGGATCAGATAGCCTCATCTTTCTCTGGTGGAGCAGCTTGTGGATTTGAACTGCCAACCTTGCAGAATAATGCCACCTGGGCTACAGCATGTGTTTCTAGGCACCCTTTTAAAAAAATTCTGTTTGACATGATTGAACTATAGAAAGATATGATTATGCATTATCCCCCAATTAATAAATTTAAAAAGAAGAAAACATAACTATCTTCAGAATAGGCATCTGTTTGATTTATTGAATTAAAATGAGTCTGATTCCAAAACAACCCATTGTCTCAAATCCATTTGGTCGCATAAGCTACTTTGTAGGACATAATCCAACTGCCCCAGGTTTCCAAAGCTGAAATATTTCTGGGAGCAGAAAGCCACATCTTTCTTCCACGGAGTGACTGATGAGTTCAAATTGCCCACCTTTCTCTTGGCAGCTGAGTGCTTTAACCGTTGCACGACCTGGGCTCCTTGGGCAGACATGAAACCGAAGGGGGCAAGCTGCTGTACATATGTTTATCCAATTGAAAAAGTTGGCCCGTTGAAAGTTTAGAGCGGTATCCGTGCCTCTGCTGCGCGTAGACCCCAGACCCAAACGCGCTGCCACCGAGCTGGTTCTGGGCTCCTAGCCACACGAAGGCGTTTCCACGGCTGCAAATCTTTATGAGAGCAGACAGCTTCCTCTTTTCCCCATGGTACTGTAGCTGGAGGGTTGATCCATAGACCTTCTGGTTGACAGCCCAATGCCTAACCCACAGTGGCACCAGGACTCCAGCCCACACAGGAAGTTGTTGAGAGGGAGGCCGGGGTGATCAGCCCCTGATGTGAAAAGGACCCATTGGGTAAACAAAGGCGAGTTAGACCTGAGGCGTGCTGCTTTCCCACGTGCTGAGTTTGAGAGAGGAGGACTTGCCATTTAGCAAACAGCCTGAGAAGTTGTTACAGGTCATTCTAGTGGGAAGCGTAGGGAAAAGGCCATGGAGAGCCTGCAGGCTCTGGTGGCAGACCTGGGCCCAGTCTGGACTGTCTGTTGCTGTGATGACTGTGGGCCGTTGGCTCATTTGCTCAGAACTCCAGTTTCAGATGGAGGATGAGGCCGCCCAGCTCCTGAGGGGAATTACATGGTCATGGAAAGTTCTTCTCCAGTGTCTGGCATGTGTTGAGATTTTCCCTTTAGGGAGCATTCAACCTGGACATAATGGGTGGAGCATTACAAGCTGGTACAAATGGTTAACATATTGGCTGCGAATGGAAAGTCCTTCCAGACGCAGCTCAAAGAAAAGCCTGAAAACCAGCCATTGAAGACACTATGGAATCCCGGTCTCCTCTGACAGGAGAAGGCTGTGAATAGGAACTGACTGACTTGTGGGCCACTTTTCTTTCTTTCTTTCTTTCTTTCTTTCTTTCTTTCTTATCTTACATGGAGAGAAGGGAGGTAAAAATGGAAGGAAGAATGCTATCACAAATGTGGTCAAGGAAGCTGGTGGTGTCTGGCTATCAAAAGATACAGCATCTGGGGTCTTAAAGGCTTTAAGATAAACAAGCAGCTATCTCTAGCTGAGAAGCAACAAAGCCCTCATAGAAGAAGCACACCAGCCTGTGTGATCATGAGGTGTTGATGGGATCAGTTATCAGGCATCAAAGACCCAGAACAAAAAAATCATATCATTGTGAATGAGGAGGAGGGCAGTGTGGAGACCCAAAGCCCATCTGTAGACAATTGGACACCCCCCTACAGAAGATTCACAAGGAAGAGACAAGTCAGTAAGGGTGCAGTATAGCACCAATGAAACATGTAATTTTCCTCTAGTTCTTTAATGCTCCCCCCCCCCATCCCACTATCATGACTCCAATTCCACCTTACAAATATGGTGAACCAGAGCATGTACCTGGGTACAGATGAGAATCCAGGGCAGATAAACCCCTCAGGACCTATAATGAGAGTAGAGATACCAGGATGGTAAGGGGAAGGTGGTGAGAGAAAGCGGGAATCGATCAAAATGATCTACGTATAACCCCCTCCCAGGGGGATGGACAAAAGAAAAGAGGGTGAAGGACAGGGGGATGGACAAAAGAAAAGTGGGTGAAGGGAGACCGATCAGTGTAAGACATGAAAAAATAATAGAGGGGGGTGGTGGGGAGGGAGGGAAAAACGAGGAGCTGATACCAAGGGCTCAATTAGAAAGAAAATGTTTTGAAAATGATGATGGCAACATATGTACAAATGTGCTTGATACGATGGATGGATGGATTGTAATAAGAACTGTACGAGCACCCAATAAAATGATTTTTTTAAAAAAGTTACACGAAACTTTACACACAAAGAATGCTATTCAGTCTCTCAAAGAGAAGGACATTAAATTAGTAAGGGGTATTGCTTCCAGAGGAGCCATGGTGGCACAGTGATTACTGTTGGGCTACTAATCTCAAGGTCAATGGTTTGAAACCACCAGCCAGAGGGAGAAAGATGAGTCTTTCTGCTCTCATAAAGAGTTAATAGTTTCGATTACAGGGGTCCACGTGTGACCTCCTCACTGGGAGAGGGACGGCAGAGAAGGGGGGGGGGGAGGGAGACTCCGGATAGGGCAAGATATGACAAAATAACGATGTATAAATTACCAAGGGCACATTGGGAGGGAGGAGCGGGGAGGGAGGGGGAAAAAAAAGAGGACCTGATGCAAAGGACTTAAGTGGAGAGCAAATGCTTTGAGAATGATTGGGGTGGGGAATGTATGGATATGCTTTATACAATTGATGTATGTATATGTATGGATTGTGATAAGAGTTGTGTGAGTCCCTAAGAAAATGTAAAAAAAACCCCAAAAAACAAGCCAATGACAAAAAAAAAAGAGTTAACAGTTTCAAGAAGCCCCGACACAGTTTTACATTGTCCCATAGAGTCACTAGGTGTTGGAATCGACTTGATGTCAGTGAGTTTGGGTTTGGTTGTGTTGCCAGGGATGAGCAGACCCAAGGATTCGGAGGTGATTTGTTTTGGTTAACCCCCTCTCCAGGAAGAAACAGATCAGTGAAAATGTAAGAGCATTTCTCTGCCACACTCTCACCCCCTTCCATTTTCAATAAACTTACATTTTGTTTAATGAATGTAAGCCTGGTAGCATTCTTAGTCATCTTAGATTCAAGGCTACCTGACGTAAACTGTAGCCAACGTCTTGCGGTGGTTAATTCCCAGCGCTCCCCATGGCCTGCTTTCCCTAGACATGCTATGGGAGCTGCCTGCCCTTCCCAGCCCTTCCTCTCTGGTGGTCTTTGTCCTTTGTTTCCTTAGGGGCTGTTGTGATGGAGGAAATGCAGTGCTGGGTTTCTGAATAGTCCTCTGTGGGGAGAGGCAGCCTATGTCCTCTGCATATTGTTTGTGACCCACTTTCTATATTCTTGAATGCCCTATGGGTTGTTGTTCACAGAAAGAAGAAAATCACTTTTCTTTGTGCTTAGTCCTTAAGCTATTGCTGATATCGGCAAACCTAATTCTGAAAATCAATTTCTTAAAGCATTTAAGAAAATCTGTTTAAACATACATTACAAATTAAGTGGCTTTGAATACTTTACACTACAAAGATTCATTTGAACACTCCGAACACAAAAAGATGCAGTGATTATAGAGCTTATGTAACACCCTTCAACCTATTGTAAAAGATCACCACTGTGGTGTTTGTTGTTTATAAACTCGTCCACCTTGGGCCTTCACTCAAGTACTCCCTCAATACAAGAACACTTTGTTCTACTGACCCAGCACTCTGTGATGCTCACCTTCCCTGACATGATCGCTGGAGACAAAAATGGATGCATTAGTAAATGTGGTGGAGAAAGCGGATAGTGCTCAGCTATCAAAAGATATAGCATTTAGGGTCTTAAAGGCTCGAAGGTAAACAAGCAGCCATCTAGTTGAGTAGCAACAAAGCCCATATGGCCACAGCACACCAGCCTGTGCGATCATGAGGTGCTGATGGGATCAGATATCAGGCATCAAAGACCCAAACTAAACAAAATTATATCGATGTGAAGGAGGGGGAGGCCAGAGTGGAGACCCAAAGGCCATCAGTAGTCAACAGGACATCCTCTGTCAGAAGGGCCACAAGGAGGAGACAGGGTGCAGTATAGCACCCAGGAAGCACACAACTTTCCTCTAGTTCTTTAATGCTCCTCCCCCATTATCATGATCCCAATTCTACCTTACAAATTTGGCTGGACCAGAACATGTATACTGGTACGAAACACAGGGAATCCAGGACAGATAAACCACTTAGGAACAATAATGAGAGTAGCAATACCAGGAGGGTAAGGCGGGGGTGGGGGGAGGGGAGCGCAGTAAGGGGAAACCGATCACAGCGATCAATGATCAATGTATGGGCCCCTCCCAGGGGGACAGACAACAGAAGAGTGGGGGAAGGGAGACAGCAGTCTGTGTAAGACATGAAAAAATGTATAAATTATTAAGGGTTCATAGGGGAGGGAGGATGGGAATGAGGAGCTGATACCAAGGGCTAAAGTAGAAAGAAAATGTTTTGAAAAAGATGATGGCAACATATGGACAGATGTGCTTGACTCAATGGATACAGGTTGGATTATGATAAGAGCTGTAAGACCCCCAATAAAATAAACATTAACAACCCAACAAAATGAAAAAAACCTGTCCACTTACTTTGCTAGCTTCATAGAAACAATCGATAACTTTTGTGTTATTGTGGGGACAGGGGCGATTCAGTGGGAAGATTCTAGTCTTCCATGGAAGAGACCTAGGTTTGATTGACGTGTGCATCTCATGTGTAGCCACCCCCACCCTATATGTTGCAATAAAGTAGAACAGGTTTTAGTGGCATTTCCAGATTAAGATAGAGTAGGAAGAAAGGCCTGGTGATCTACTACTTAAAATCACCCAAGGAAAGCTTATGAATCACAATAGACCGATCTACAACCAATTGTGGGGTGGCAGAGGACCCAACAGCATTTTGTTCTTTTATGCAGATGGCTCCATCAAAAGCAGCTAACAACAACAACAAAACGTTGGAGAGATAGGCCTCTTAGATGTTCCTGTTGTTGCTAAGCTGCTGTGGAGTTGGTTCCAGTTCATAGCGACCTTATGAATGAATGACAGAAGGAAACACTGCCTGGCCCTATACCTTCCTCCCAAGTTTTATGTTGGAGCCCCTTTTTGCGGCTTCTGTGTCCATCTGTCTCAGTGAGGGTTTGCTTCTTTTGCTGCCCTTTTTCTGACCCAGTCTGATGCCCTTCTCCAGAGACTGGTGTCTCCTGAAAACATGGCCCAAGAACGAGAGACGAAGTCTTGCCGTCGTTTCTAAGGAGCATGCTGGTTGTACATCTTCCAAGATAGAGTTGTTTGTTCCTTTGGATGTCCCCGTGTTTTCCCTGGTCTTCACCAGCACCGTAATTCAAATGCATCTTATCTTGCTGCCGTCCTTATTCATGGACCTACATAAACAAGCACATGGTTCGGGCCACTTGTCACTTACGTTTTCCCTGGGTTACAGAAAGTAGTTAACGCATTCACCTGCTGACTGTAAGGCTGACAGTTCAAACCCACTAGCTACTCTGTCGCAGAAGGATGGAAGTGGACTTCTATGAGGATTAGAGCCTTGGAAGCCCACAGGGTGGTCCTGCTCTGTCCTGCAGGCATTCGTGAATCAGAATTGACTTGCAGCAGTGGATTCGTTTTAAATTACAGAAATCTTATCAGAACAACAAAAGCATCTGACCAGCTGAAGTGAGAGGATCTAGTTAGCAACTTTTTAATGTTGGAGCCTCTCTGTATTCATTGACATCCAAGCCAAACGGTCCCCTGGCTGGATGTTTTACTTTCTCTTTCCATGTGTTGTATCAAGAAGATTTCAGAGCCATGCTTTCCGTACAGGGGGGAGTAGCATGATCCTCTCCCCACGCTTTACTCTCCAAGTTTTGCTTGATCAGCACTGTCCTGTCACTTGATTGTTTTGTCTGGTCTGTTTTGCATCATCAGAAACTTCCCTATGCTTTATTAGTCTCACCCCAATGAGCAGAGTCATCTAAGAGTAGCACCTCTTGGGACATGAAGGACGAGGTCTGCAGAGAGTTCACCTTTTAAGACGGTAGCTAGCTCACTATCTCAACACAGTGTTCAGTTTTCCTTTCTCCCTGGGCTTAATAGGATGTTGACGCACGCCTTCCTGGAAGTAATATTTAATTTTCTGCATCTCCTTTTTCTACTTTAGCATATTTGATAAAGGATATTAAATGCCCAGGACTCCTCCATCTACTGAAATTCCTAACAAAAATTTGAACATGCATTCTTCTCTTGCATGAGGACATTCATTGTGTGATGTGCAATTTGCCTTTCGTGTCTGGGTATCATTAGGGACTCTTGGCCTTCACTTTTGGTGGATTCATCTTCTTCTGCCTTAGAGCAAGTGAGGGTGGGTATTCTCCACCACCCCCTGTTCTGCGGAGTCTATAGTGATGGGTCCATAGCTTATCCTCAGTGGTTACATGACAACTGGTTCTCACGCCTACTTGTCACTTATCCAAAGTTCAGTTCACTCAGTGTTGTTACTGTCCTGCCCCTTCTTTCAAATATCACATAGCACGAAAATAGGGAGAATAAGACTCCAACTGGGGTGGGAGTCTTCACATTGTTGTATTAGTCTGGGTACTTTAGAGAAACAAATGTACAAAAACCTATGTATAAGAGAGAGTTTTTTATAAAGGTTATGTGCACATCAAGAAAACATGCCAACCCAGTGCTGCCCAAGTCCACAAGTCCAACATTAACCCACAAAGTTCTCCTCCATTGATGTCCAACACCAATCCACAAAGTTCTCCTCCATCTCACAAAACAGATGCAATCATGCCGATTGCAGGAGGAAAGCCGAATCAGTGAACGTGTAAGCATCTCAGCACTGGCAGGGGTCTCCATGCGGCTGCTCCAGCACCCAGGGCTATATTGGGGTAGGTCCATGTGGCGTCTCCTCGGGGATGTCTTGCAGGAAGGGAGCCTTGCCAGCTAAAGCAGGGAACTGGCAAAGGCAGCTGCACTCTGGTCCGACCATCACAAAGCAAGAGACCAGAGAACTAGAAAGGCGAGGCTCACTAAGCTAGTTATCCCTCCACCCTTCAATTAATCCCACATGCATTTATCGGCCAGGTTGACACAATAAACTTTAACTATATCAATAGTATTTCAGTATTTCTGGGCTGTGTGTGTGCCCAACTTTCTGGGGCTCGATCCTTAGTCAAGCTCTGAGTGCCCTCTTTGGAGTACTTGCCATTGCTATGCTTAAGCCCCATCACCACCAGCGGCTTTTGTTTCCATCTGAGGGCATTAGTGAGGCTTCGCTAAAGGAATGAAGGGTGTTGGCCACTGCACATGGGAAGACCTTTGAATCGGGTGATATCTGAAATGCAGTGGCCACAAAGCTGGACTTTGGCCAGTGTCTTGACAAATGACCACCTTTTGAGTTGCCTTACCAAGGGAACTGCCATAATGGTAGTGTGGCTGTGTCTCCCCCAAACCACTAATTTGCTTACTACCCTGGTCTCCCATGAACAATTAAATAACAACAACAAAAAATCTGCCGTCAGCTACTAGCCTAGCAACATTAACTCCGCCCCTCATTGGAGAGCTATTCCCCTTGGCCACAGTAGCTGGGCCTGTATAATTGTCCCTAAACAGTGATAGGATTTTTAAAGTCATGAGTTTGCCTTCCTTCTAAAACAGGGCCTTCACTGGTCTCTTTCCACTATTAATCTATCCTTCTTAGTCGTGGTGAGAACTGCTTTCATGGCAGCCCCAATCAATGACCGAGTCTCTGTTTTGTGTGTCAGAGCTGGACTAAAGGTTATAATCTCAATGTTCACAGTGACTCTACAGTATCAGAATTGTTAGCATGCAGATGAAGAATTGAGACTTAAAGGGATTAAATATCTTGCCCCAAATGTCAACCAGCAAAAGGAAATCAGAATGCTGATGTCAGGGCTTTGGAGGCCTTTTAAGAAAGCTGGTCTTCACAGGCTGTGCCAGAGGGGGATGAGGATGGGCCCTGAAGCCGTGAGCTTTGTTCAAACAAAGGTCAGTGTTAAAGAATCTGAAAACTTTGATTTGTTTATTTGTTTGTTTTTAAAAATCAAACCTTTTCCAAAGTTATTTGCACATTTGTCTTGAAGCATGTTATACATTGGTTCTTCTTACTGGGTTTTAGAGGAGCCCTTAAAACAAATCACATTACAGTTAGATGATTTCTTCTTTGCTTTCTACTATATGATCCCATTTCATTATAATCTTAGAGGCATAAGTCAGAATTTGCAGCTTGTGGAACTTGTCTTCCCCGTATTTCTTGGAAGCCCTAATATACTGTACTCGCTTCCCTGAGCTTCAGGGGCGAGTGGGCTTCCGGAGCCCCATGGGTGCCGGGCGCAGCTCTGTCTGCTCCAGGCTACCTTGTCAGGGGCTTCCACCCACGGCGCCTGGAGAATTTGGACACTCATTAACTGGATATCATGTCTGGAGAGAATTGTCTTTACCTGTTAAGAATGCTAAAACTGTGCTCACTTGGAAAGCAGCTCTGTTCTTTTAATTCAGCTCGATCATTGTGTGTGTGTGAATGAACATTAAGTGTCTATGTACACACCACTGTAGTCCACTTTGTGTTGAGACATCCACTGAAAAGATGTAGATGATTTCAAAGCAAAGACCGTGGACATCTGGCAGGCACAAAAGCATAGTTTCACCCAAATGGTCTCTGTTGCCTGAAGGCATGAACTCTCATAGTTTCTCTTTGAACTTGCTCAGATGTCCCCTGCGAAGCGGTGAGCAAGCTGCATTCTTCACAGGACAGTCTTTTCCTCTAGTTTAACATGAGAAATATGAGAACGAATTGTACTTTCTTGCTGATAATTGTCATTCTGTCCCTATAAATGGAAAGTCATCTGCTAAAGGGTTTTGAAACGGTGGCTTTGGAGATTTGACTGCTGGTGTCCCCTGGGGACATGTGGTTTCAGTGAATACGCTTGTTCGTGGTGCGAGCAAGGGTTCTTCACGGTGACAAGGCCCCCAACATGCAGGCAGGAGTTTCTGCCCTTCTCAGATCTCTGTATTCCCTGCCCAGGCCAAAGGGACCCCGACAGAGTGCACATCAATAAATACCGTGTATACTCGTGTATATGCCAAGTTTGTCAACACATTTTGTATGTGGTTTTGTGGTAAAATTAGGTGCCTCAGTTGTTATTTGAGTCGGTTTATCCTCGAGTATATACAGTATCTAAAGTTGTGTGTGTGTGTGTGTGTGTGTGTGTGTGTGTGAATCTGCCATGTTGTAGCCTCTATGGTCTCAGTATTCTGTATTAGTTGCTGTCAAGTTGATTCCAGCTCCTGGCGAGTCCATGTGTCCGAGTAGAGCTGTGCTCGGTACGGTTTTCAATGGCCGGTTTTCTGGAAGTAGATCACCAGGCTTCTCTTCCGAGGTACTTTTGGGTGGTGTTGAACGTGTTAACTGTTTGCCCCAGCCAGGGGTTCACTATGTTCTATAGACCTGGTGCCTTTAAAAATATTACCTTATAATTCACATATCATGAATTAGTTCAGTCATATGAAGAAGAGTTGTGTAACCATCACCCCAATCCACTTTAGAACATTGTCCTCTTTCTTATAGCTATTGATGTTAGCTCCCCATTCGTCTCCAGTCACTCCAGCTTTCAATCTGTGTAAGTCTGAAAGCTGGTCTAAAAAGTTGGCCCGTGCATACTAATTTCCTTTTCTCAACAGCGTTTTCAATTCTGCACCATCAGCTAAACTAATGATATTATCAGGAGAATTCCTTTATGCCCCATGGGGATGATTTGTAACGTTCTCCAATAAAATGCTAATGATTTCTCTAAAACGAACCAGGCACTTATGTAAATTATAGATATGTGATTGGACTTTGGGCTCATATGCAATCATTGCCCAATCCAAGAACAATTCATTTTTATGACGTGGCTGACTGGATACTTGCCAACATGGAGTGATCCCTGAAGATACGGGTACCATAGCCAAGTGTGGGGAAGGAATCAGATGGTGCCTGGCCCCCAGAAAGCGTGGCATCTGGGATCTTAAGGGCTCGCTTTAAAACAAGCAGCCATCGAAGTATAGACCAAGGAGCTTGTCTTCAAGTTTATGGAAGAGACTGATATCTGAGATGTGTCTTAGACACTGTATCACAGTATATGGAGCTAGGGATGTGTGGAAGCATTGAGAAGGGGCGCTCAAATTTTGTCTGCCATCTTGGAAGCAGCATTTGTGAGGGAGGCATGGCAGTGGGGTAGTGGGGTGAAATCCATCCTTTTTTATGTGACCTTTGCCGTTGGTGCTTTGGGAAACAGCTTGGGAGATTTCCACCGCAGTCCTCAGCCCTTTAAGGTTGTTGGTTTAGTTTGTTGGATAAACTACTTGGGGCACCTCGAGAATGCTTTCTACCCCAGGGGGATTTAACTTTTGCCTGGGGAAGAATCTCTCTCTCTGACTTTTATTTATATAAGATCTGAGTTGATTGGCATCTCATGGATTTGTGAATCTCCCAAAATGATTGGGCCAGTTCATTACGATGAGAAGGTTGGTTGACTTACCGAGTAGTATTAACCTCGTATGCAGTATTGAGTGGCCTGTGGTCCGTTGCAGAGATTGGCCGTATGTGGTCCTTCTGGGAAGGACAATTGACAAGGCATTTGCTTATAGAAAGTAATGAGAAGTTATTGCTCATAGGGTTCCATCTTATACATGCATGGGTTTATTCCACACAAAATGTGCTGAGACAGATCGTGGCTATACCTGGGTGGCTATAGACAAGTTGCCTTTGTAATGTCGTTGTTTAATAATTAAAGTACCATCAAAACAGTGGCTTCTGGGAGATTGCTGGGTTGGCTAATTTCAAGGCTAAGTTATCAGTTAAGTGGTTTTACACACACACACACACACACACACACACACACACACAAACACTTACTGCCAGCAAGTTAGTTCCAACTCTGGAAACTCTCCAGGTCTCTGATGCTATAAATCATTATGGGAACAGACATTCTCATCTCTTTCCTACAGAGCAGCTAATGAGTTTGAACCTCAGACTTTGCAGTTAGCAAGTCAACACTTACCCAACAGCACAATTCCAAAGGGTTAAAGGTGATGAATTTCTCAAAGGACACAGAATTATTCCAGGAACTTATTATGAAAAAGAAAATCGAAAACTGCAGGAAGGAGGTCTTTGGCCTCACAGCGATGCATCTGTCTGTTCTTCACGAGTGGCGAGGGCTGTCCTATGGACGTTTCATTGGGAAACTTCACCCCATCCACCTTACAGGTCTGGTCTTACCACTTGATACTTCCTTTTGTTCCCCAAATATTGAAAAGGAGCATGATTTCAGTACCCCACAAAACTGCCATTTCACGTGGTATAAAATGAAAGCACAAAATTCTTCAGGAAAGGAAGTGTTGTGGTTGTTGTTAGGTGCTCTTGAGTCAGTCCAGACTCATAACAACCCAGTCAGTATACAACAGAAGGAAACACTGCCCAGTCCTGCCCTGAGATAGTGCCAACTTGGCTGAAAAACACAGGTGGGATTAATTGAAGGGCAGAGAGAGAAATGGCTCCTTGAGCCTCGCCTTTCTGGTTCTCTGGTCTCTTGTTATCTGATGGTCGGACCAGGGTGCAGCTGCCTTAGTCAGTTCCCTGCTTCAGCTTGCAAGGCTCACTTCCTGCAAAACATCCCTGAGGAGAAGCCACATGGACTTACCCCGATGCACCCCTGGGTGCTGGAGAAGCCTGACAGAGACCCCTGCCAATGCTGAGATGCTTACACTGTCACTGATTCAAAGACTCTTTACCCATTGACCTGTAATCCTCCTGCATTCAGCACCCTTGTGTGTGTTTTGTGAGTTTGAGGAGAACTTTGTAGATCGGTGTTGGGCATAGGGGCTAATTCAGACTTATGGGCTTGGGCTGGACTGGGTTGGGATGCTTTCTGAATGGACACTTACCCTGCATACAGAAGTCTCTTCTACATACCATATATGAGTTTCTGTGCATTTATTTCTCTAGTTTACCCAGACGAACACATGCACCATCCTCCCAATGGGTACATTGTAGTCCATTGTTGCAGCCACTGCATCCACTCCTTCCATTGAGGGCCTTCCTCTTTTGCTGATTCTCCATTTTAGCAGCGGGATGCCCTTCTCCAGGGACTGGTCCATCTTGATAATATATCCAAGGCATGTGGGACCAGGTCTCACCTCCCTCACTTCCAAGGAGCAGTCTGACTACTCTTCTTCCACAACAGACGCTCTCGTTCTTTGTCGGGACATGCTTCAATTCCTCTTCACGTCCAGTAAGCAAGGGTGTGCACCTTCCTATCACATGCTGTTGTAAGCCTTCCTCCCATCCTGATGCCAGCTCTTCTTTAGACACTTCAGTTTCTCGGAGATAGACCGACTAAGAACGGCGAAAAGACACGACTCCGACAAACTCCTTTCCTGATTTACAACCATTCACTATCCCCCTTGTGCTGTTCAGATGGATGACTGACTCTTGGTCTATGGTATAGGTTCCTCGTGGGCACAATGCCATTTTCTGGAGTTCTCAGCCTTCACAGTGCCTTCCATGGTTTGCTGCAGAGTTCAATTCCTTTGAATAGTCAGTGAAACACAAGTAAACATTCTCCTGGTATTCGCTGCTTTCAGCCAGATCCATCTGACATCAGCAATGATGGCCCTTCTTCCACATCCTCTTCTGAATCCGGCCTGAGTTTCTGGCAGTGCCCTGTTGATGTACTGCAGCAAGCATTTTAAAATTATTTTCCGCAAAAAATGTTAATTCTGGATGATATGGTGCAATTATTTCCACTTTCTGTCGAGTCCCCTTCCTTTGCATGGGGCACACATGTGGATAGCTTCCAGTGGCTGCCTCCAAATTCCTCGCCATTAGATGAGTGAGTGGACCAGGGCTGCAGCAGGTTCCAGTGGTGTTTTGTTGGCCCCTGGAGCATGGTTTTGACGATTGCCTTCAGTGCAGTTAGACCTTCCATCCTCCAGTACCATTGACTCCTGCCCAATGCTCCCTCTTGAAATGGGTGAACAACAACCCATTCTTTTGGGTACGGTGTTTATTCCTTCAATATTCTGCTGGTTCTTGCATTGCTCAGTATTTTGCCCATGGAATCCTTCAGTATTTCAACTTGAGACTTGAAATTTCCTTCAATTTTGTGAGCTTGAGATGTGCTCAATGTGTTCTTTTTTCTTTATTTTTTTTTTGTGGAGGGGATGGTTGGGTGGAAATTCTTACTCCAGGTCTTTGCACATTTCATTACCATTTTCTGCTTTGCCTTCTGGAGCTGCCCTTCGAGATGTTCTTGCTCCGCTCTTTACCTGCACCATTTCTCGCACGCGCTTTATCTAGTCTCTGTCACCAGCAAGTTCCGGCGTTTCTTCTGACAGCCAGTTTGGCCTTTTCCTTTTTTTCTAGTCTCTGTACTGACCTTTTGCTTTCTTCACATGTGTTCTTGATACCATCCCCTTCTTGGGAGGTCTTCTGTCATTCACATCCAATGTGCCAGACCTGTTCGCGAGATGTTCTCTACATTCCCGCGAGATGCGCTCTGTTTTCTTTTGGCTCTCGTGGGCTTGTTTTGGTTTTTGCAGGATGGATGCACCCTCCTCGGACGTGCGTAGACCTAGGCATAGGATGTGTCGAGTCGCTAGTTTCACATTTTGTTATTTCTGCTTACTCAAGATGTCTGTGATTACATAGCAATACTTTTGGACTTCACCCTTGTCTCAGTGGCCAACCCCACAGGGATTTTTTTTAGAGAAAAGCAGGAAGGAAGCCTCAAGATTGGGGGGGAAAAAAAGCCTGAAGCTGAGCAGTTTGGACTCAGGGTTCCTGTGGAAAGAATCTCCATCAGGACAAGGAGTGAAACACCGAAGATGGCAAGAAACCTGGAAGAGTGAGCAGACTGAGAGCACCAGCATGGCTCAGCAGACTGCTACATCGGCTTTGTGTTGATCCCATTGGCAGCAACCAAGTGGATGGTAGGAATGGCATGCATGTACCAGACAAAGCAGCTGAGAAGAGCTATTCTAGTTGGAAGCTGCCCAGCACTGAAGCGGGGAGCACTGTGCTCTTCACTCCTGAAGGCCGTACCGCACCTCTCACATGTCCTTCCTGATCCCAGGATAGGAGCTTTGGTGGCATAGTGGTTACCCATTGCACTGCTAACTGCAAGATCAGCAGTTTAAAACCAGCAACTGCTCCACTAGAGAAGGACTGCGCTTTCTAGTTCCATAAAGATTTAGTCTCAGAAACCCACAGGGGCAGTTCTACCCCGACTCGATGGCATGGAGCTACTTCCAGTTTATTCCTATCGAATTCCCATCAAATTCATTCGGTCCCCAAATTGCAGCCTGTTGCTATCCTAATAAATACTTTAATTGTAAGTATGACCTCAGAATTCTGCGTGGCCTTTTAAGCATATTATCCAATCTAGCAGCGAGTATAAAATGCCATGGTGAAGAAGCTGGAAAGCAGAGATATGCCTGACCTCTGCCTTCTAGAACCAGCTTTGTGCTAATCCTGATTCCTATCTCTCAAAAGTTTAGATAAGTTGATGTGCTGTAAGACAGGCCATAGTGCTAAGCCAGGTAGCAAGGGTTTCCAGTGTGTTTTTATTTATGACCTCTCCCACGACACTGGGCACTTTACTCCCTTGTCCTCAGGTTGCTCTTTGTAAAACAGAACTGGAATGCGTTTGAGGATCAGACGGGTTGATGTACAGAAAGTGCTGGCCGAGGAGTCCCTCTCTTAGCCAGATACCATTCTTGCTGCTTGTGGCCTCTGACCTATAGTGGCTGTATGTACAATAGGAGTAACCACTGCCCAGCCGTTTGCCATTGTCATGAGTCTGCGGTTGAGTGTGCTGAATGCCTCTTTACCTACCAGTAACCCTGGTGGTATATAGTGGGTTATGCATATTGGGCTGCTAACTGCAAGGTCAGCAGCTCAAAACTACCAGCCGCTCTGAGGGTGAAAGAGAGGCAGAAAGACGAGACTTGCTACTCCTGTAAAGAGTTACAGTCTCAGAAACCCAAAGGGGCAATTCTACCCTGTCCGATCATGCGGTTGAGTCAGAATTGACTTGATGGGAGCAAGGAGTGTTTGTTTTAACCCAGGGAACTAAATTCCCCGCACTGTATGGGACAAGACTCTGTGGGGATCCATCGGGCTTTCGTTGGCTAATTTTCAGAAGTAGGTTGCTGCGCCTTCCTTCCTAGTCTGTCTGAACCTGAAAGCACTGCTGGGACCTGTCTGGGTGGCTTCTAGTGTCATCATAGCTGCTTGCCATTTCCACAGCACAGCAAATCGACAGAGGGGCGGGCAGATGAGGAAGTTAAGTGACTGGTCTAAGTGGTAGAATAGAGGCGACAGCTGGGATCTTTTCAGACTTACTGCAACTCGAAGCCTCTTTGGGACCATTATGAATGCTTTGCAAACGTATGGCACACAGCTGGTGTGCAAACTCAGTGACAACGGAAGCTGCTTGCGTTCGTCGCCTTCATAGTTGAATGGAGCTGTGTTTCCTTATGTAGGAATCAAGGCTGGTGATTTGACTCAGCAAAGCTGACGTTTTCCCTCTGAGTCCCTGGGGTTAGATCTTCCTATGACTAATATCTAAGTACCTGAATATTTTTAAATGGAATCAAAATACCCATTGAGCTGCTAGTGACAAAATCAGCAGTTCAAATCTACTATTTGCTCCGCTGGAGAAAGATGAGGCTGTCTTTTCTCCCATAAAGATTTACCGTCTCCAGAACTGAATGGGCTGTGTGATTCTGCCCCGTGGGGTGGTTGTGCATCAAAATCGACTTGACGGCATTGGGTTTTGTTTGGCTTTTACTCAAAAGACATCCTTTTAAAAGAGAGCAATGTGCTTCGGAGGTTCACCAAGTCAGCTGTGGTGGGGATTTTTCAGCTTCAGTTGTCAGGAGTACTCCTATGTTTTGTTTCTTCCTTTAAACTATCTGTTGGGTAGTTAATAAACTACATAAGTGCACCCAGGAGTTTTAAGGGGCGGAGGGAGTCTTGTGCAATACCTGATCCTCTCATTTATCTGTTTAACAAAATGATACTCAGTCTGTCCTCATTTTTGAAGGAACAGGTGATTTTTGTTATTAACATACACTTGTTTTTCGTGGATATTATCTGCATGCTGCTGCTTTGTTTAAGGTTTATCCCCAGTCATGGTCAGCATCTGAACACACTCCATCACGTTTCAGGATGAACACAAATCTTCCCGCAGCCCCTCGTAGTTCTAAACCAAACGTGTTTGAAGGCAGTTTCTCATTCAGTTGATAGCGGACTTTTTCTCCAGTTCTCCTTCTTCAGTAAGGTGGCAGGGATGTCACACAGGTGAATGTGTGTGAGACTAACCAAGCAGGCTGCCACATAGCTGACGTTTGCCCGAGTCACGCTGGCATTCCACAGCACGTTTCAGGAGGTCGTTTGGCGAAAGGTGGGTTGATCATTACCAACTATATTTTACCTCCAAACTGGCTGCCTCTTTGAAGCTTCTTTAAAGTCGGCTTGCTTTCCGAATTTGGAGCGATCTGTGTACAGGAGCTGTGAAGAAGACAGTCTCTTAGCAACATGTGAGGGCGGCGAGGAACACATTAAGAGTAATGACGAGCTGGGTATATTTGCACTGTTTGGCAAATCATCCTAAAGGTAGATATTTTTAAAGCTGTGTTATTAAATTTGATAAATGGAGCTGAAAACTAACAAAAATAAGAGTTCTGTGTTTTTCGCCCTCTGGGCTTTCCCCCCTCCTGTTGTCTCCCCACACTGTATTTTGCTCACTGTAAGGACATACATGGGCATTCGTAATTAACAACGCATTACTGGTGTCTGCATGGAGGACTTTATGCTCCATCCTTAATTAGCTTAGAAAGCATTGCCTTGGTAAGGAGCTGAATCATTTTTAAGAAGAAAACAGAATTTACCTTCATTTTAGACCTGTATAAAAATTCAGTTAATTAACCTTGGAAGCATTTTGTGATCTTTTATGAATTATAGATAGGGAAATGCAAGATTTACTGTCACCTGTAGGAGTAATTCTTTCTTGTAGAAAAGATTGAAGTTGTTAAGGTTTTCCTCTTGTTTGGATCCACAATCAGTGCTTGTGGAAGCAGCAGTCCAGCGATCAAATGACGTGTTGCGCCGGGTAAATCTGCTGCCCGAGACCTCTCTAAAGTGTTGAAAAACAGGGATGTTACTTTGAGGACTAAGGTGTGCCTGACCCTAGTTATAGTATTTTCAACTGCTTCGTATGCATGTGAAAGTTGGACATTGAATAAAGAAGACTGAAGGAGAATCAATGCATTTGAATGACGGTGTTGGCAAAAAATATTAAAATGTACCGTGGACTGTG
Organism: Tenrec ecaudatus; assembly: GCF_050624435.1. Classification (NCBI taxonomy): domain Eukaryota; kingdom Metazoa; phylum Chordata; class Mammalia; order Afrosoricida; family Tenrecidae; genus Tenrec; species Tenrec ecaudatus. The sequence goes on from NC_134535.1 coordinate 68,211,911, forward strand.
ACAAGAACAAATACATCCGCATCGGAAGAAGTAAGGCCAGATACTCCTTGGAGGCAAGGATGGCTGGACTTCATCTCATGTACTTTGGACATGTCCGAAGAGACCAGTCCCTGGGAACGGACATCATGCTTGGTCACAGAGGGGCAGCAGAAAAGAGCAAGGCCCTCAGGAGACGGATTTGCACAGTGACTGCAACAGAGGGCTTAAGTATAAGAGCAGCTGTGAGGACAGTGCCGGCCGGGCCATGTTCCCTACTGTCGTGCATGCGGGTTACTGTGAGTCAGAGCCAGCTCATGGCACCTAAGAGCAACGAGGTGCTATGGCACTGCTTGCTTTGCTACCTGAGCAGTAGTGGCTCTCCAGGTATCTCCGCGAGCGTGCATAGCTGCGGGGGGAAGGGGATGAAGAAGGGGTGCTCTGCGCTGAAACTTCCCTGGGGATGGGAAATCCTACAGCGGCTACCTCTGTTCCGTGCCAAGGGTTGGTTCCTTTTTGCCCTCCGCCCTGCAGGCCAGTCTCTGTTTCTTTCTGCTTATTTACTCCGCACTGCACGTATCAGAGGCTGGCTTTTGCTACTGCCCATTTCCTTATCCGTTCTGTCCACCGCGTAGCTTGGCCTTTGCCCGTTAGGGCAGCTCAGAGTGCTCCTTGAGAACCTGGTGCTCCTTTCTTGGTTCTGTTCCCACAGTAAATTGGCCAAGGTTTCTGGTGGTCCTTGGCTTCGATTCCTGAAAGAGAACCTGGCTTGCCCCCACTTCAGATTTAGAGCCAGACCACAAAGGTAATGGGTAGTTGCCACAGTGAGGTTTGGCTGCCCTTCATTTGAGACCCAAGTCCAGTCATGCCAGTAGACGCAAGGTCTGCCCATCCATGTTGCAGCCGGGCAGAGAGCAAGACAAGGCTGTTAAGACAGTGTGGACCCTGGTCTGATGCATCATCATAATGATAACATTTTGATCTAAAGCAGCGGTTCTCAACCTGTGGGTCGTGACCCCTTTGGCGGTCAAACGACCTTTTTTTCACAGGATCGCCTAAGACCATCAGAAAATACATAAATATTTCACAATATATAATTACATATTGTTTTGTGATAATCACTATGCTCTATGTTTAATTATGTTCAATTTGTAACAATGAAAATATATCCTGCATATCAGAGATTTACATGACGATTCATAACAGTAGCAACAAACATAATTGTATGGTTGGGGGTCACCAGAACATGAGGAACTATTTTAAAGCGTAGCGGCATTAGGAAGGTTGAGAACCACTGATCTAAAGTTTCGAAGTTCAAATTCACCTTGAGGAGTCTTGGCAGAAAGACATTGGAGGACGACTTCCAAAAATCAGCTGTTGATAACCCACATTTCTTCTCGGCTACCGGGGGCCCATGAATGGAAATCAGCTCCAGAGGCTGGTTCTCTGTTTTTGAATTCCCTTGTCTGTTTCCAAGCCAGTTTTATCCACCACATCCAGTAAGCATTGGCTGAGGTGTGATTTTTTTCTTAGTAGCATAACAATAAATGTCACTTAAATAAGCTTCACAGATACGGTTGCCCAAGGCTGTGACTGTAGTGGTGTGAACTGCAAAGTGGCATGGTCTTATTTGCTTTCTGTTGTTATCACTTGGTGTAGGGATACAGGACAAAAGGAACAAACACCAAAAACACTGGTGCTTTTTCTTCTCAGATAATTGGGAGCAAAGATCATTGGCGTCTTTAGCCACTATTTCACATCGCTAAATGAGTTCTTTGGGGAAACTCAAAGAAAGTTGCCCCCCCCCCATTTTTTTAAGCAAAGATAGGTTGATAACAAAGTAACTTTTCCCTGGCCTCGTGATTCTAACTTTAATAAGCATCTGACTCACCCGCTGAACTTGGTAAACCATTATTTTCTGGTGCCACCCCTCTACACCCTAGTTTCTAATGAAGTGGGTCTAGAGTACCAAAAACACCCCAAACTCACTGCTATCACAGCGACCCTGTAGGGCAGGATAGAACTGCCCTTGTGAGTTTCCAAGGCTGTACCTCTGCCAGAGTAGAAAGCCTCCTTCCTCTCTCTCCCAGGGAGAGGCTGGTTCTTTGGCTCCTGAAATTGGCAGCCTGGGTAGTAACCACTGCCCCACCAAGTCTCCCTGGAGCTGTGGGAGAGCCCTGGAATTTGCATATCCATGAGAACCCAGTTGGTGTTGATGCTGCTGGCCTGACCACTACCTTTAGCCTTCAAACTCAGAAAACTCAGGCAAGGTTGTTGATCTGGCCTTGTCCTTGTAGTTTCAGCTTCTAAGATGAACCACTTCCCCCACTGAGTATGTGCAAAAACCCCCCTCAAAGGGACTCTCTTCTTAATTCTTCCTAGGACTTTTGATTTTCATCAGCTTAAAGATCCCACGTTGCCTTCCCATTCTGCGGACAGAGGTGAGTAACAGGAGGATTAACTAGACACTAAAATGAATGAATGAATGTCTTAAACAGCAGAAACAATACAAAAAACAACCGTACCCACATAAAGGTATATGTTGTTGTTGGGGCGATGTCCATCTGACTGCCTATATACTCATGACCCCATCAATCTCTGTGTAAAGAAAGCATCTCCTCTTTTCTGTATTGTTTCCCCCTAACAGTTTTAAAGACCCTACGCTCTCACTCCTGCAGCCTTATGCGGGTTCTTGAACTCTGGTCAGGTGGGCTGGCCACAGCACAGCAAGGGCTCCTGCTGCTTTGGCTGGTGGAAGGGCAGGTGGGGCTGGGCACACTCCACTCCTGCCCTCCCCCCACATCCCCTGCCTCCCAGTCACTGCCACCACCTGGCCCTCCAGTTCTTCTAGCAGCTGCAGCAGCAGCAGCAGTGAGGACAGTGACCGGAAACAGACTCCCATACGGTTTTAATGTGGTGTTTGTATAACATCTAAATCCTACAATGGTCTATTCGGAAGTTCGTGAGCATTGAGTGATGCATATCTTAATTTAGTTTCACAAAGTTGCTATGCAACCCCAAAAATAAAAATAATTTTTTATAACTTTTTAATATTCGTTTTGTCATAATATTATTCTCCAGGACTTGGGAGGTGCCGCAGGGTTTGCCTTGTTATCTTCCATGCAGGAGGCCCTGCCAGGATTCTCAGCCCGTGTGCCTCAGGCACAGCCACCACCCTCCATGTGTCAGGGAAAGCTTGGGTGTCGCTAGGAGGCTCTGGTGGCGCTTCTACACGAGGAGGCAGAAGAAAGACTGGGGAGATGCTGGAAATCAGCCCATGGAAACCCCATGGCCTTTACTGGGCTGATCCCCAACCAGTCTCAGGGATGGCACTGGACCAGGCGGCGTTTTATCGTGTGTGCAGGGGTCTTTGTGAGGGTGCACTGACTCGTTGGCCACTTGCAATAACATAGAGCTGAATACCTTTCCAAGGTATTCACATATTTTTATTGAATTTGATCTCAATAGCCAGTCTGTCAGACCGGGTAGGTGTGATCTCTTGTTTTAGAAACACTGAACACTGTAAGTTGATGTGCCCACTTTTTGGTCTGGTGCAGTATAAAAACAACTGTATTCTTAGGTCTACTACTTCTTAAATTATTATTAAATACTTTGATTGGGGCTCTTACATCTCATCACAATCCATACATTCATCCAGTGTGTCAAGCACATTTTCACATATGCTGCCATCATCATTTTCAAAGCATTCTCTTCCAAATTGAGCCCCTGATATCAGCTCCACATTTCTTCCCCCTCCCTTCCCTGTCCACCCTCCCTTACGAACCCTTGATAAGTTATAGATTATTATTTTAATATCTTACATCGTCCTGCATCGCCCTCACCCATTTTACCGTTTTTCTTTCCCTTGGGAGGGAGTATAGGTTGATCCTTGTGATCCAGTCCCCCTTTCTCCCCCACCCTCCCCTAATCCTCCTGGTAGCTCTACTCTCCTTGTTGGCCCCGAGGGAGTTATCTATCCTGGATTCCCTGTGTTGCAGGCTCTTAATCTGTAGCAGTGTGCTTGTGCTGGTCTAATCTGATTTGTAAGGTAGAATCGAGGTCAGGATAGTGGGGGAAAGGAAGCATCAAAGAACTGGAGGCAAATTGTGTACTATATTGCATTGGTTTCATTGGTACTATATTGCACCCTGACTGGCTCATCTCTTCCCTGTGACCCCTCTAGGGGGATGTCCAATTGTCTACAGATGGGCATTGGGTCTCCACTCCATGCCCGACCCCCCATTCACCTTAGGTATGATTGTCTTCTGGGTCTTAGATGAGGTATAATCCTTAATGAATAATAACCTGGGAGGCAGGTTGATTTACCCTCATTTATAATATTGGAAACAAAGCCTCTTAAGAATGGAAGCACCTTACCCACGCTGCTGGGAAACAGACCTGGAACCACCCTTGTTCTTTTCATTCTTGCATCCTACTTTTTGGTGCAGCCCCATTGTAATGAGATCACCAGCAGAGAGTGGTGAAGCAAGTAGATGGTGCCTGTCTGTCAATCGGAAGAGTATCTGGGGTCTTAAAGGCTTGTATTCAATCAAGCAGCCGTCTAAATGAGGCACCAACAAAGTCCACATAGAAGAAGCACACCAGCTTGTGTGATCCAAAGATGCTGAAGGGCCATGTTGACAGAACTAATTGTTCTTGGATTGGGGCTAGAGTTTATTTGGGGCCCAGAATCCATCTGCTTGTTCCTGGGACATGCATGACTCAGGCTTACCTTGGCGGTTATATTTTGACCAAATGAAAACCTTGTAAGACCAACAACCCCAACAACAGCAACAAATCAGTCGGCAAACAAAACAAACCAACTAAAGGCAGTAAACAAAAACCCATAGCAACAGAAAAATAAAACATCGTCAACCACATCCCTTAAGTATAACATGGTTGCATTCACAGCATTACCAGTTTTTCCAGTGACACCTCACTCCGGACGGTGTGCGGAGTCTGTGCAAGTTCAGGTCTGTGAGCCACAACCCAGGAGCGGTTGCTCTACACAGTTAGTTCGCTCTCCCATTCGATTGAGCTCTGTTGACCCAAAGTGCAGGCATTGCTGCCAGGGGGACCCTTCCTTGAACAATTCTTCCAACTTCAGATCCCTGCCCAACAGATCAAACCCTGTTACGTCCCTGAGAGGAGGGGCATCGAGGCACTAAATATATGGTGATTCTGTATTCCTTTCCATTGGACACCCACTAAGCCCAGGGTTACCCTCAAGGACCGATGACCACCACATCCAGCGGCCTGGGGTGGCCACTGTGTGCTTCCACTCCCATCAGAAAACCCCAGTCCTCAGTCCACGGGTGCAGTACCTTTGAGGCAGGGTTCAGTTCATTCTGCTGGGCCTCCATGTTGTTTTTCTGGGGTATCCCCCGGGTTATGCCATGCTGCCCACAAGGTCAGGGTCCAAGGTCATCACGGTGTCCCTGGTGTGGTTCACGGAGGGCTGGGTAGAAATGTGTTTGTAGTGTCTAAGCAGGAACATACAATCCATTGTTGCCCTAGGTGCCCAACAATCATTGTTTAGCTTCCCTTCCCGGCGTGAAGTTACTTCACCCCAATCACCCACCATACTCAACCAACATGTCTCCTCCAAAATGCAGATGCTCCTCTGCCCTGGTCTTGGCTTGATTTTCCAGCAAGGGTTCTCCTTGCACTCCTGGGGTTGGGGTGTCACTGATTTGTCCCAGTCTTGTCTCGATATTGTATAGGCTCAAGTGACTGGTCTCCAGTTTACCCCCTCTTAAAGGAGTGACCCATACAATGTGAGATTCCCCCCCCCCCTTCATGGTGGCTCTTTGGAGATGGCCAGTAGGTATCTTTCTCCCCTTTTGTTCAGGCATTAGTCCCTATGATTTGTTGTTTCTCCTTGTGGAGGACTCATATAATATTTGCCCTTTTATGATTGACTTACTTCATTCAGCATAATGGTTTCCAGGTGCTTCCATGTCATGTGGTGCTTCATGCTTGTATCGCTGTTTTTAGGGATACATAGTATTTCATTGTGAGTCTGTACCACAGGGAAGTGACTTTTTATAAGGTTACCAATGACTTTCCTATTGCAACATACAGTAGTCCCTAGTTCTACCCAACTGTTTACATAATTTTCATCAGTATTTAGCTCAGTGAACCACTCTTGTAATATTCTTGTTTTATCTTGGCTTCCCTTATATTACCACATCTTCTGCAATAATGTGTAGGTTGTGTGTGTGTGTGTGTTTGTTTGAGAGAGAGAGAGAGAGAGATGGGGGGAGGGAGGTGGGCATGCTATTTATGAAAAAAATACATTAGTTTCTTGGTTTCTTTTTGTTTTACTGGCTGTTACTTATAAAACTTCCTTTGCTGGCTTGGTACCATGTAAGTTCAGGTCTCCCGCTTTACATCCCATCCACCTGCCCAGTGTTTGCTCATCCAAACTCCCCAGTGTTTGTCCCAAGTCCCGAGCTCCAGACCCAAGAAAGAAACAACTCTTGGCATTGTCCTCTTGGTAGGAGCTCCTGATTTCCGTGTTCTGCCTCGTTTCCCCTAAATCCTACCCGCTCTGTCCATTTATAAGTTTGAGTGGACGTCATTTTCATCCAATCAGAAGGCCAGCCAGGTGTTGTGTCTGATTCGTCATTCTTTCCCTGCTCTTCTCCCAGGAGCATGCTCTGTTGGCTCTGCTTCTAAAGGATGTTCCGTGATCTCCCCTTCACTCCATCTCCGCTGTGGTTGATATCCCACTCCGGCACTCTTAATATAGCTTTCTAACAGTCTCTGCAGCTGCGAAGACCGCCTTTTCTCCTTCACCTCCCAGAATATTTTCAAAAGGCCAATTTGATTGCGCCACTCCGATTTTAAAGTCCATCAGTGGCTTCTAGTTTACTTGAGATCAGGGACTTCTAAGGAATGACTTTTTACAATCTCAAACTATCCTGCTGTCTACTCATAAGGTTGTTGTATGATTTTGCAAAAATCATTTCCACCTCGGAGCCTTTGCTGTTGCGAAACCCATAGCCCGGAACAGTTGGCGCTTGCCTTGACCTGACGGGCTCGCCCTTGTCTTTGAGATCAATCCCAATGCCTCCCCAGAGTAGCCATCCAGGACCACCGTGCACGTTAGTGACAACTCTCCTTTTCAATCCAGTCACTCTCTTGTTAACGACCATCTCTGTACTTTGTTCTTCTGACCTCACCGTGGTCATTTATTGTTTCGTTTTCCCACATGTTGAGTGAGCCTCGCAAGAGAAGGACCTTATGCAATCCTCCACCTGGAGCAACCTAGCGCTGGATCCAAACCCAAAACAACCACTCACTGCCAGCGAGTCGAGGCTGACTCGTAGGTGTCCAAGATTTAACCTCTCTCTTGGCAGGAATAGAAAGCCTCATCATTTTCCCGCAGAGTGGCTGATGGTTTCAAACTGCTGACCTTGTGATTAGCAGCCCACCAAATAACCGCTTCATTGAGTGAAATCAATACGTGAAGGAGACTCATAGCGTAGTGTCTGACAGATCTGTAAATGCTTGGTAGGCATTGGCCCTTCTCACATCGAACATTAAGCCTCAGTTTATATGCCCAGACTTCTTCTTGCCTGACTGATTGCCCGTGAACACCAGGGTCCACACCTTAGGGATCTTTGTGTTCCAGAGTCTAGTTCAGTGACTACGCCCCTCATAGGCATTTAACCAAGATTTGTTGAAGAAATAAACGTCTGCCCTTTTGTTCGTTGCAAACTATGTACCCAGCTCTGCAGGGGCCACTGCATTTCGCATGTGCTACCTTGTGCATGCCTTGCCTTCATCGCACTGAGCTGTTTGTGGTATTGTTCATTTACGTCTACCAAGGGAGAACCTTGGGACTTGCCTATGCTAAATCCAGCCAAATCCCTTATACAATAATAATAATAAAGTTTCCCATGAAGACATGTGATGATTAATGTGATATTTAACATGGCTAACCCATGATTCTCGGTATTACATAACTATGATCCATTTTGTGATCTGGTGTAAGGGAAGTTCCCTTGGGGATGTGACCTTCATCCAGCACAGATGGATGTTCTTGTAAAATGTTGTTTCTCAATCCTGCATCCAACTCATCCTCCTGTGTACTCTGATTCCCGGACGGTGAGCCAGCAGCTACCACTGAACGTGCACATTTGGGGTCTGTCAGCCCCGGCAACCATGTGAAGCAAGACGGACCTCCAGCCTGGTTGGTACCTGACACAGGGATTTGCGATTTGCCAGCTTCTACAACTCTGTGAGCCATTCCTTGAACACATCTGTGTGTGAGCGCAAGCATCTACATGTGTGTGCACGCCCCAGTCATTGGCTTTGCTTCTCTAGAGCGTCACACAAATGTGTTCCTGTTCATGCTGACCACCCACCCCTCTGTGTCAGAGTTGAACTCTGCTCCACAGGGTTCTCAATGAGTGACTTTTCACATGTAGACCAAGATACTTTTGGATGGGCCCAAACCTCCAATCTTTCAGTTAGCAATGGACACTTTAGTGCATCATCTAGGCACATCAGTCTCTTGTAGACAGAGTGCTAATTGAGCTCTCCTTTCTTCGGCCAGTGCTCTGTGTTGCTCCTTGCTTTCCCTCTGGAGTGACTATTATTTCTTGCTTAGATAGCCACTCTTGAGTAGCTAGAAGAGATGGTCTCTTTTTCCCTCCACTCAGTTAATAGGCTGACCTTCCCCTTTCTTAAATCCCAACATGATGCCACCCCGTTATATTAAAATACCACACTAAACTCTCTGTTTTTGCAATCTCTGATCTTGCCAGGCCTCCCCATGCTCCTATTACATAGAATTTTTGGAGATTAGAAAATCCCCAAATAGTCTATATGCGATGAATATTCCAAAACAGGTCTATGATGCTCTATGGTGAAATATTTATAATAAGCTAATTTGTTACTTCCTGACAACAAAGTATTTGGGGGTGAACCTTTACAAGGGTTGTGGCTTTAGGAGAAAGCAAACACCCACATTGTGAATTACCAATGGAAGGGACCATGTGGCTAAGACCTGTAGGCGACCTCCAGGAGCTGAGACCAAGCCCTGACCAAGAGCCTGACACGGGGCCCAGTCCCACAGGTGCAAAGAGGAGAGTTCTGCCAACAACCTGGGTGACCTTGGAAGAGGACCCTGAACTAAAGACCACAGCACAGCCAGCCCCTCAGTTCCAGCTTGTGAGACCCACCCCTACCGCCCAGTCTGATGACCTACTAAAACTATCAGATACAAATGTTGATTGTTTTAAGCTCATGGTAGTTTGTGGCATAGCAATAGAAAACTAATACAGTACTGTCCTGTGAATGTAATTACAGACTTCCTTCAGATTTCCCCAGCTTTTCCACTAATGCCTTTGTTCTGTCCTGGGGTCGAATCCAAGTATGTAATATTTTAATGCTCTCACTAGCCAAGGTGAAGGCATGCCTGCGGTTCAGAATAAGCAGTCAACTCGGGTAAATCATCTAGCTACATAAATACCAGTTGCTATCAAGTCACGTCTAATTCACAGGTTCTGTTAAGGCTTGCCTCTCAGTGACCCAAATGTCAAAGTACAGCCCCAGGGCTTCAGCAGCGGTTGGGGGGTGGGGGGGGCAGGTTCTTTAAAATACAATCTTACAACAATCTCATCAGGGGCTAAGGTTACTTCTCTTTTGATTGGAAACTAAAATAAGCATTGTATTCTCTCTCACACATGCGCACACACAGCTTCGAAAGGTTCATGAAAACATGGACTTAAAAGATAATGAATTCGCCCACATTTGGAAGGCCCTAATATTTATAAAGTTGAAATCAGCTGCTTTCTATGAGCGTTCAAACCGCGGTCTATTTCCTCCTGAGGATTATCTTCCCATTTAGCCAGAACTCAACAGCTTGAAGGGAGTTGAGGACGGGAGTTGTCTCATTTTCAGTAAAGATACCATTTTAAAAAGAAATAAAAGCTGGAAGGTAAGTAAAATTTAGTAACAGATATTAAGAATGAGTGCATCCGACTCCTTCTATATTCTCTATAGAAAATGTCTGGGCTCCCATCTCTACAAAGACAAAATAATAGTAATTGATTTATGTTGGGAATTCAACATCCAATAGAGCAAAACTCTATTAATCATTCTGTGCAGTTTCACTCCATGACCCATTCCTGTGTCGACGTGTGGTTTCACTCTGTTAGCCGTTCCTGTGTGTCCTGCGTGGTTTCACTCACAGCACTCCCTTCGCCGTGGCTGCTCGAGCTGGGAGGCCCTGACATGTTTCTTTCTTTTTAAAAAAAATCATTTTATTGGGGTCTCGTACAACTCTTATCACAATCCATACATCCATCCATTGTGTCAAGCACATTCGCACGTTTGTTGCCATCATCATTCTCAAAGCATTTGCTTTCTGCTTGAGCCCTTGGTATCAGCTCTTCATTTTCTCCCCTCACTCCCCGTTCCGCCCTCCCCTGTAAACCCTTGATAATTTATGAATTATTTTGTCATATCTTGCCCTGTGCGACGTCTCCCATCACCCACTTTTCTGTTGTCCATCCCCCAGGGAGAGGATTATAAGTAGATCCTTGTAATTGGTTGTGTGCTTTAAGAGCGCCTGCAGCTGAGGTTTGGCCTAGGACTCACCAGTTGTGAGTTAGGCAAATTCTCTAACCTCCGGTAGATCATCGGTGGATCGGTAAATTGGTGGATCGCATCAGTTACAGTCTGATAGGTGGTGGCAGTTAAGTCCTACAGGGACATGGGCGTGACTTAAGAGAACAGACCAGATTGTCGCAAGGTGTGAAAATCTTTTCTGGGTTGTTTTTTACCCCTCCATTGCTTCATCTTCAAATGGGCATCATTGTACATACCTCACTATTTGGAGAAAACAAGGCAGAAAGTGAAGTGCTCAGCAGAATGCCAAGCTGGAGACATATCAGGGGCTGATATGTCAAACCTCAACTGGTATTAGTGGCTCCTCTGCAGTGCCTGGGAACAGAGTGCTCTCTGCCCTCCGAGTATCATTTAGGGCAGTGGTTCTCAACCTGTGGGTCACGACCCCTTTGGGGGATCGGATGACCCTTTCCCAGGGGTCATCCTATTCATAACAGTAGAACAATGACAGTGATGAAGCAGCAACGAAAATCATTTTATGGTTGAGGGGGGGGTCACCACTACATGAGGAACTGTATGAAAGGGTCATGGTGTTAGGAAGGTTGAGAACCACTGATTTAGGGAGAGGTAAGCAGATGAAACTCATTCATTCTCACATTTCATACTGACGGATAGAGCGTGCTGTTTCTCCACGGCTGGGAATACAACAATGGGAGGAGGCTGACTAGCAGGAGCTTTAAGGTTAGAGAACCGTCCATAAGACCAATCTCATTTCTGACACCAATGGTATGTTTGTTTGTTTGTTTGTTTGTTTGTTTGTTTGTTGGGCGGGGGTGGGGGTGGGGTGTTCTTCAAGACCACCTTCCGTTTCTGTGATTTACTAGAGTGACTCAGAACTCACAGAAAGCTGTTATAATTAGTGTTTATTTCAACGAAAAGCTAAATACAGATTACAGTCAACCAAGACTAGAGGCACTTGGGGCAGAGTCCAGATGTACATTCTAGGTCGTGAGCCTCTAGTGGTCGTCTCTCTGTGGAGCCCTGCACAGCACTGTTCTCCGTGTAACCGTGTCTGAAGCTATGCCCAGGTGCTGCTGATACGGACCTCACCCAGATTTCATGTCTAGAGCTTGGTTGGTTGGTTGGTTGGTTGGTTGGTTGGTTGGTTGGTTGGTTGGTTGGTTTTCAGCTCTGTCCCATAGCTCAACCCATATGGTTGACTTCCCATGTGGCTGACCTGTAGACTCCAGCCCCTCCAAAATACCACCTGGCCCCAAGTCCCCACAATGATTTAAGGACCCGTGTAAACAAAGACACTCTTAATCAGGCAGGGGATTCAAAGGGCTTAGTGATCAATCAAAGCCCAGTGGCCAGGTGCAAGATTAATTCTCTGAGTAATGTTAATTCTTCACTACTGAAGAGCTGGGCCAGAGAAGCCTTGACTCCACTGGAGCGGGCACGCTAGTAGAGCAGAGGCAGGTGTGCTGCATTTGCATGGGACGCTCGCTGTGACTGAGCCTCGGAGAGAACAGCTCACCTGTGTGGAAGGAAAGAGAGGAGGCGTCTTACGCTGCTAGGCATGAGCAGGGGGAGGGCCATGAGATTCCATGAAAGGGTAATGTAAGACCACACAGGCAATCCAGAAGTTACCTTTCAGCTAAATAACAGACTGTCTCATAAAGTGACAACATCACCCGTGAGTACTGTGCTCCTTGTACATATTAACCAACTCCTTTGCTGGCCCCCAAGTAGACAACAGCAACAGAAACCGACTATGGAGACCAGATGGTCAACATTTACCCCTGAAGCAAAGAGAAGGTCAGAGGAGGCAGGGAAGCAAGTAGAATGGAAATGAAAGAACCCACAGAAATTATGAGAACGTTGATCTGATGTGGAAAGTGTAACCATAGTCACAGAACAATAAATGTAGAAATGGTTAAAGGGGAACCTCATTGCCCGTGTAACCTTTTACTGAAAGCTCAATAAAGTCTTCAAAGAAGAAAAGGGCAGTTAGGGAATGAGTTGGGGTGGGCATGAAGAAGCAGGTTGGGCGGTAACCGTTTGTGTCGAGCCGTGACTACTTTGGGAGAAACTTTATGCCTGTGTGAGAAGGGGAATTTGTTCATGGAAGCCCCTTGTCTGCGGCGTTCTATAACCAGAAAGCCTTGCAGATGGGCCCAGTGCATCTGCAGACGTAATGGCCCCGAGAACAGCTCATAATAGCAGGTTGCTCAGACAGTATGTTAAATCCTGGAAGGAAGAGGATGCCAAGATTTAAAAATATTTGGCCAAGAATATGCCTGCCAAGTGGTAATCTCAGACTGAGCATAAACTATGTTTCTAATCAGTGCAAAATCTCTATGGTCTAGGTCAGGGAGCACCATGCACCTGTTTGGGGGTAAAGAAATGGCAAGCACTAAACCAGGCCACAGTGTAACAACACATTTGTAGGGGCAGAAAGACCTTAAAATGTTCATCGAAGCTATGCATAAGGGTTGACTCAAGCTTATCTGGACACTGTGCCTTATCATGTGGGTAAGTGCTAATTGTGGTAGGTGGTGGTTGCCTCATCAAACGTGGTGTCTGCAGGCAACTGCCCATAATTTAGAAGCTGACACTTATGTAACAGTGTCAGATGTGCACGGTGCCGAAATAACCAACCTTTCTATATTAGCGGGGGAACCCTGATGGTGTAGTTGTTGCGTGCTGGGCTACGATCTGAATGGTCAGCGGTTTGAAGCTATCAGCTATCCTCAGGAGAAAGACTGGGCTTTCTACTCCCACAAAGAGTTACAGTCTTGGAAACGCACCGGGGAGTGGATAAGAGTCAGCATTGAGTGTCTATATTACAGGACTTTGAACCTATGGCTTGATCATGGCCAGAGGAGGATACACATTTCATGGAAACCAAATCTCTTGCAAGTAGCAGCACTGGTGCTATAGTGGTTACTAGTTGGGCTACTAACCACAAGGTAAGCCGTTCTAAACCACCAGCCACTCATTGAAAGAAAGGCACTGTGAAGAGGTCCAGTCTCAGAAACTCACAAATGCACTTCCACTCTGTCCAGTAGAGTCGCTGTAAGTCAGCACCAACTCAATGGCAGGGAGTGTTGAGTTTTTTGAGGAAACAGGCAACTGGTACCCTAATCAAAAGATGACAGCCAACTGCACTGCTTCTTGGTGTGTGTCAATCACCGTCTTTCTGTGAGACATCACTGCCTGTTTCCTACCCTGATCAAAGTCCCACATGCAAGAGAATTGGTTGTTTTGCAACACATGTTCCTCTGACCATGATAAAGCGTAGGTTTGAAGCCCCACTATATTATTTCTTTTACGTGATGTGATGGATTGAGTAGTGTCCTCCAAGAAACTGTTGAGGTCTTTACTCCTGTGCCAATGAATGAGACCCTGTTTGGGGAATGAAGTTTTCCTTGCAGATGTTAGCAGGTAACCGTAGGAGTGGGAGAGGAGCCCTGGTGGTGGAGTTGCTAACTGCACGGTTAGGAGTTGGAAAACCACAGTTACTCAGCAGGGCTTTCTACTCCTGTAAAGACTTATATAGTCTTGGGAACTCACAGGGGCAGTTCTCCCCTGTTCTATCGTCTCATTGTGAGTTAGCATTGATTAACAGCAGTGAGCTTTTTGGTTTATAGGAGTACGGTGAAGACTAATCCTAATACCTTCTGAATAGTGTCATAGAAAAGGAAGGCTAGACCCAAACAGATTCACAGCGTACAGTGGGAAGACAACGTGTGAAGATCCTTCTCTAAGTCAAGAAAGGCCGGAGTGTGTCTGCGTCTGAAAGAGGAGGGAGAGGATCGATCTCCCCCTAGCACCACAGAACCAAGCCTTAACCCTGATGCCTCAATTTGGACTTGTAGCCTCCCGAATTGTTGACAATGTATTTTTCTTTAAAACCTCACATTTTCTGGTTCTCAAAAATTAAGGCAAGGCGCATGTAAAACTTCAAAGGATAATAAACTTTGAAGTCAGTAAACTGATCGTAAGCCCAGTCTTCTTGGAGCAGCCTCATTTTGCCTTCGACAGCTGACTTCTCATGGAGCTCGTTCTACAGACTAGGTCTTCTCCCATCTGGCAGCGCGCCATGTTGGGCCAGCCTCCAGGTCCCATGGGGTTTTCTTTTTGCTGAGTTGAGCAGCCCCTTGTAGCATGGCTTTAAGTCTTTTCATTCTCGTGGTCTCTTGCTTCAGTATATTGGTGTTCCTCCACTCCTTTTAAGGGTGGTATACAATTTGCATAGTAACTAACCAGTGCCCTTGCAAAATTATGACCGAGTAGGCCATTTTGGCAGAACTGTAAACCCCAGAAAGGCCATCTGCGAGATAAGCCCGCTGCACTCCAGGAGCCTATAGCTATTCTTGAAGCTTACACGTTGGCATATTGAATTTACATGTCTGCCAAATCTGTGGAGGTTGTTCCATTGCTTCGTTTTGTGTCTATTGATTCACTATTATCCTAAATCTCCGCTCTTCTTCCTGTAACTGTGTGTTTTGCTTTTCCAACCCAAGTTCAGAAACTTTTGCTGGTCCCATTGAATTTCTTCAGCTTTTGAAGATTGCTGCATCCTGACTGAGTGGAACAGGGATTTCCCTATCACTCCTGGCTTGCTCAGAGATGTGATAACCTTGCCTCCTATAACCACAGTCAAGTCACAGAGAATGTTTGTCAGGTGAGATCGAGCAAAGAGCCCATTGGCACAACCTGATCCAGCCTTTCCCGCTAGATGGTGAGCCATTCATTAACCAGCCCACTCTTCATGTGGCCATTAATAATTTGCCAAATTGTCCCATCTCAATTTACTACCTCCTTCAGATAACCAGCCCAGTGGAAGACCCCGTGGATGACCTTCCATTGTGCATAGGCTCACCAGGGGTTGGTGCTAACTCGGTGGTAGCTAACAACAACAAATGAACTGTTTGTCATAAGTATATGCCTAACGAGCCCTTCCTCCGCTGCCTTAGTGAAGCCCAGTCTTCCCCGGTCCCTTCCTTAAGTGTACCAACCGTAGAACAACACAAATTTCACGTTGCTGGGATAAATGATAAGAACCATGCAAGGTGGTCTGACCCTATTTTGAACCAGTGAGCTATTCTTTTACAGCCTTTTTTATTTATCTTTCCAACTTATGATTGCTTATTTATTCATTCTGGTCTCTAGAAAAATTTTCTGAAACCAAATGTACATTTTAATTAACCTGAGCAGCAGAATCCTCTTCCTTAATTTCTCACATAAAAATATCCATCCTATGTCAATCGAAACAGCCTACCCCTTCAAAGTCCACTTTTGCTGTCTGTACAATTCTTGTCATCCCCAGTTGATGCTAAGTTTGGGATCACTGAGGAGACACATCCGTCCATGCCATCCTCCAGCAGTCCTCCTGAAGACAGTCTGCCTTCCGGGAGCTTGCCTCCTTTGCTTCTGTGCTTTCCTAACTTTCAGCACGTGACCTTTTAAGATCTGAACCGCCTTGCTGGTTTCCTAGCGACACGTGACTCTTCTTCTCATCCCGATTTTCCCCCTCCTTCTTTTTATGACCTCATCGTCAGAGCTTGTACATCTCGTGAATGCGCATCTGTTTTCCAGTTTGATGCCAGAGCCACTTCATGTTGTCTGAGAACTGCCTTCTAAGTTCCAGCCCTCACCGGTGTGTTTGAGCAAGAAACATCATGCCTTCTCCCAGGCTGGGGTCCCCCTCCCCATGTGAAATAGATGAGAGCATCCCACTGGTGCTTGGGAACTAAACGACAGGCACGTACTCTGGGCCAGTGCCTGCAGAGGCGTGGCTCTGACTAGTAAGTACGTCCTTTGCCATTTTGTAGAGGAGAATTATCAGAATAGCTGCAACTTGGCTGGGAGCTTTCTGCGTGCATCTTCCCTGCCCCCTGTTTTCTTTCCACCCTCAGCCCTCATCTTGTACAATTCCAAGGGTGAATGTGCGAGTGTAACCCAGTTCAGCATAGAGGCTCAAAATGACTCACTCAATTTGTTTTTCCTTTTTATCACAAAGCACAGAAGCTATATAAACTTGCTTATGGTGGGGTAGTGGTTATGAACTGGGCTGCATTCTGCAGGGTCAGCAGTTTGAAACCACCAGGAGCTCCATTGGAGGAAGACTGGCCTTTCTACTCCCATAAACAGATACAGTCCCGGAAACGCACAGGGCATTGCGATGAATCAGCATTGCCTCAATGGCAGTGAGTATGGTTTTTCCTGAGTTTACACTATTCTAAAGGTAACCTTATTTTATCTTGATTGACTTTGACAGAAAAGGGGCATTGAAAGTATGTGGATGAAAATGTTTGTTACTTTGGGTCTCGGCCCTTCCTAAAAATGCATAATCTCTGAATTTAGAAAACAGCTCTCAGCAGCCTTGAATCAACTGCATTCCAGTAGCCCAGGTCCAAGCCTTGGTAATAGCCCGTGGGTTTGCAGAGGGCCGTCCTTGTTAGACTCAAAGCAATACGGAGGAAACTGACCACGGAAAAGCCATCACACTACCTGGACAACCTAAACGCATCTTCCCTTTCCATGCACCGACTGCTTTAGAGATGCCCTGGCGTTTCAGATGTTAGGGCATATCCGTGAATGATCAGGCATCGATGCAGGTCCTCAGACGGAAGTGTTAGCCCAGCCAAGCTTCCTTCTCCTTTTATCGTCATTTCTCCACGTGCCTGTCTCCCTTGCCTCTGTTAGCCATCGGCTTGCCTGGAATACTCTCAGGTCTAAGTGGGCGCTATACCAGATTTCTTGTCTCCAATCCATTTTCTTTGCTGGACAGCAGTCAAAATGAACTTCTAAAAAAAAAAAAAAGTCAGGTTACATCATCCTCTTGCTTAAAAAACTGTCAGGAGCTTCCAATTGCATTTTGGATAAAGACCAGTATTCAAAAAAAATCTAGAATGAGGCCCATTATCTGACTAGAATAGGACTCCGGCTGCCTCTCTTATCTCAGGGGCCTTTGAACACGTCTCCCTGCGCCCTGTGCGCTCCCTCACCTGATGGACCTCATGCCTCAGCTTCAAGATCACTTCTTTAGAGAAGCTTTATTCTGACATTCTCACCTAAATTAAGACCCCTCCTTATTCTTTCTCATAAGTCTTTATTCATTTCCCCTTTTGTCAATTATCACACGAGTGATTATTAAACAGCCTTGTCCTGCGACTGCAGCTTGTGGCACTAGAGACCACGTTTATTTTCACGTCTGTTCAACCCCCCACAACCTTTTACACTAACTGAGGCAGAGGGCTTGTGTAGGTGTGGGCTGGATGTGCAGATGAGTGAATGTGGGCTGTACCCAAAATGACAATTCAAAGAAGGGGAGTTCTTGGCCCTCTTCAGCTATGTAGCAGTTTGGGAGCTCAGGTCAATCTCTTGACCTCTCTGGGTTCCAAGTACTTTTTCTCTAAATTGGGAAATTTGACTTTCACCTACTTCAGAAGAGATGTGGTAGGGATCAAACGAGTCCTTTTGGAGGCGGTATTCCTTGGAAGCCATGTGGTTAAGTCCCTTTGCACCTCTCAAGCCATTGTGCAGCAGATCAGCGCAGCAGGGAGGGAACTGAAGCACAAAGGCCCGTGGGCAGAGCAGATGCCCAGGAGCCTGAGGTAAGGGGCTGAAGAAGATGTGCAGAACTGCGCTATTCCACCTCACACAGAGGCCTGAGTATCTTTTGGCTGAACACCTGAAGGAGGTGGAAAACATACAAATCCCTACTCTCAGTTGCTTTACTATGTTCACACGAGCACTATGCACTGTAGTGGGAAGACACGGAACTCCGAGAGACTCCTTGAAGTATCGTCTGAACCCTGTCACTGACTAGGTCTGGAGGCTTAGAAACGTTCCTTACTACAAAACGGAAATAAAACGAATAATATTCTTCTTCCCAATCTTCAAGAAGGTTGAATGAAATAATGCATGTTAAAATGCTTGGGATCCCCAGTGAAGAAACCAAACGGCACGTTTGCAGTGGGTGAGTCTGCTGCACGAGGCCTCTGCACGATGTTGAAAGCCAGGGTATCACCTTGAGGACTCAGTGCACAGGAGCCAAGCCAGAGCATCCTCGGTGGTCTCCTGTGCAGTGCGAACGTTCCACAGTGAATAAGCAGACCACAGAGGAATCGATGCATTTGAATTGTGGCGCTGGCAAAGAATCTGAAAAGCACCATCGCCGCCAACAGAACAAACGTGTGTTTCGGAAGAAGTACAGCCAGAGTGCTCCTTGGAGGCAAGGACAGTGGGACATCTTCTCAGGCGAGGCTGGCCCCTGCAAGGGACGTCAGGCGTGGTCAAGCAGAGGGGCACTGGAACAGAGGAAGCCCTTCAACAAAACAGGTCGACACCATGTCTCCAACAACGGGCTCAAAGCAGACTCTTGGAGACGGTGCAGGACAGGGCGGTGTTCTGCTCTGTTGGACAGATAGCTGCTATGAGTTAGAACAGACTCAGGGGCACCTAACAATAGCAACAAGGATGTTCTATGGGAGGAGAGTCGTGTTGTAATTAAAACAGTGCAGGACTTCATTCAGTAGCTATCCTAAGTGCCTCCATTGCCCAACTTTATACCGATATGTCTTGGTCATATATTTTAATTGAATCATTTCATTTGTTAGAATCCATGAATATTATTTGGATTTGTAGAATCCTTTGGAAAAAAGAATTTCCATACATCTGGATTGGTGTAAGCATAGTAGATTTTGATCAGCATTTGAAAGCAAGAGAGTAACTGACTCTTTTTTTCATGGTGACTGCTAAAATGTAAGCAAATGCAATGATCCTTTTCAGCATAAGGAAATCGTGCATGTAAGGTATAGAGCATCTTGAGTATAAAGCATCTGGGCATAAAGATTGAGCTAGGACATGTGCCCTCAGCTATAACCATTTTTGTAGACAACCCATTGGCATTCATTATTACAAACGGTGTCAAAAGAGGAGAAAAATCCCTTCGCACTCAATCTGTCATTTGTAAAGTTCATCTTGATGTCACATCTAATTCATGTATGCATGAATGAAAATATTAAAAGGAGCTCTCCAGACGTGGGGCATGCCCTGTCTTGTTCCTATAGCTCAGGCTGTACCTTTAGTGACTCAGGGAGTTAAACCAGCAACGCAGCACCGCCAATCCCGGGCGCTTCTTACTTCGCGTGGAGCATTTCTGTTGATGGTATATTGCTGTGACTTTGTGGTCTGTCTGCCCTTGTTATGAATTTAAATGGCTTCTTTAGGTATGTGCCTTTTTTGGCTTGAGCAGAAAATCCTTGAAGCTGTGATCTTCCATTTACCATGTTTACACCTACCTTGTCTGGGAAATTCTGATGAGATTGCAAATGCCAGCATTTTAAAGTGACGTCAGCGGAGAAGCATTTGGCAAGAAACTAAGGACTGCATTTATTTCTATAGATCTGAGTTTTAAAAGCTTAGTCAGAGCTTATGGGAGGATTGTGCAAATCCTGAGAACTAATCTTCAATTCTCTGCCCCATTGTGTGTGTTGTTTACTCTACAGATGTGGCCTTTGTCCTTTATATGTTCTTTTGTGTTGTTGTTTTAAATTGAGATATAATTCACCTACCAAAAATTCTCTTTTAAAAAACAGTTAGGTGGCTTCTAGTGAATGCATGAGGTTGGGTGACGATCACTCCTGTCTAACTCCAGAACCCTTTCACCACCCCAAAGTAAACCCTGTCCCCACTAGCAGCCTCCCCACTCTCCTTGCCTGTGGCACCCACTAATTTATTTTCTAGATCTATGGATTTGCCTAGTCTCGATTTTTCATGTAAATGGTATCATAAAGATGTGTGACTTTTTATGTGTGGCTTCTTTTGACCTAACATAATGTTTTTGAGATTTATACCAGTTGTAACGAATCAGTACTTCATTTTTATGACTGAATAATATTTTATTGTATTTTGTGTATTGATTCATTGGTTATTGAATTATTGATTATTGGTTATTGTGTATTGGTTCATTGGTTATTGGGGAGGTTCCCAGGACCCTACTTAATGAGAAGGCCATGCCCACCAGGAGGCATCATCAGTCTGTGACCTGATAGACAGGTTAGACTCCACCCCTACACCCTAGTGATCAAGTTGACATGAAA
This sequence comes from Tenrec ecaudatus, assembly GCF_050624435.1. Classification (NCBI taxonomy): domain Eukaryota; kingdom Metazoa; phylum Chordata; class Mammalia; order Afrosoricida; family Tenrecidae; genus Tenrec; species Tenrec ecaudatus. The sequence goes on from NC_134535.1 coordinate 68,232,586, forward strand.
TTATGCTGCCACCACACTATGGTTTTGACCTTAGGCCTAGATGAAGGTCATGAAGGCCCTTTGTAGAGTGAGCAGAAGTCAAACTTGAGAAGGCCAGAGCAGAAGTCGTCCAGCAAATGGTACTTGTTTAAAAGCCTTGAAGAAGTAAATGCCATGACATGTGTGAAGAACTGCAGGGGAAGGGGGGAAGTGACCAGCACTTGTGAGGACATTCTCCTGACTGGTGAGGGAAGCAAGGTCGGCTTCCACACCCAAATGCATTTAGAAGTCATTGATAGAAGTTTGAATAGAAGGTAGAATCCCATTTTGTTCTTCTTTTAAGACAGACCTTGTATGTAGGGATCGTTTCAACAGGTGGCAGAGTGGACTAGGGAAGCAGTTGAGAATGCAGTGTACAGATGGCACGATCTAGTGGTCAAACCAGAGGTTCTGGGTTCGAAGATGTATGCCTTGAGTTCAGTTCTGTCTGGGGCAGGAAGAGCTGCCCCAATGGCAGTGGCAAGAAGCAGGCAGCAGCTCAGCACCCACACATTCAGATGTTACCTGCTCCTTAAAGGGACTATATCACAAATCTTTTAATTTCTGGATTTTCTTTATGAGAATTTTTAATGAGCAGACCTTCTCCCATCTCCAACTCCTCCCCTACCTCCCATACCCCCCACACACGATCAAACCCACTGCTGTCAAGTTGATTCTGACTCATAGCAAACCCTACATGAGATTTCCAAGGCTATAAATCTTTCTGGGAGCAGACTGCCTCATCTTTCTCCCAAAGAGCAACTGGTGGGTTTGAACTGCCAGCCTTGAAGACAGAAGCCCTTTACTTACCTGACGGTGCCACCAGGGCTCCTTTACGATGAGCAGAAGAGACCCATCATTTTAGATACTGGGATTATAGGAAGTCTGGCTGCTCTGCAGCAGTTCTTGTTAAGAGAGGAGGGAAATCATTGCTTCCAGGCCCTGATAAACACTGGAGAATTAGGTCAAATCAACACAGGAGGCAGAGCAGGAGTCTTTGTATTTGGTTGGCAGATTTTGGGGTTACCCACGTGCTGTCAGCCATGTTGGGGTCCTACAATATCAGTGTCCACTCTCCACTTCGTTGGCAATGGTGCTATACTGAGCCCTTCAAGGCAAAGCCGAGACAGATCCAGCCCTCCAGGTCTTGCCAGCCGTGGGCAGCGTAGACAGGGAGAGGCAGTGCTTTTTGTTCAATAGCTCTGCTCTTTGGGCATCATAAGCAAATTTCAAAAGATTGATTGTTTTCTTTGCTGTCTCAATGTATTCCTGAGGCCTTTCTGGAAGAGGGAGTTGGTTTGGAGTAGTTGTATCAGCTGTGCTGCCGCAGGGAGTGCTTTGTTTCCCTGGGGCTATTCTTAGCCTTCATAGGGGTGTGTGGGAAGAGGCAGAAAGGAACGCTCCCAAACAAGGTGGACAAATGCGTGAACAATCAAAGGAGGAAAGCTTTATGACACACACACAAAAAAATCCAAAAGGTCACTGCCCTGTTATCAAATCGGCTTTTCAGCCCTCTGAACAGCTCATGTTCCCCAATCCCTGGAGAAGGACATCATGCTTAGTAAAGCAGAGGGGACAACCGTCAAAGGGATGGATTGACAGCATGGCTGCAAGGACGGTGCAGGCCTGGGTGGTGTTTCCTTCCATTGTGCATCGGGTCACTGTGGGTCGGAACCGACTTGACAGCACCTAACAACAACAACATGTAGTGATGACTGACGATCTGAAGTGGGCATTGTGGAGAGACAGACATCCATCAGCACTACGATTTAGTCGAGGAAATGTTTGAACTGAATTTCATGCTCCAAATCTAGAGCCTATATTAATAGTAGACTTCTAATCAGAAGCCAGGTTGCAAATGACCATGGTCTGCTTTACAGTCTGTAAACATCTGACGCTCAATCCTGCTGCTTCGTGCATTTTCTGGGTTGGAATGAGCTTTAGGCACGACTGGTCCTGGAAATATTTCTGACATAAACATTTGTGGAATGTCCACTGTGTATATACCCTGAGGCAAGAGGGGAAAGGGTGTGGGAACAGGACAGGAAAGTACTGATCAAGACAAGCTTCAGAAGAGCTTGACTTTCACCAGTGGTGAGAGTGGCCATACTGGGAGGGTGGAGGGAGGGTGGGGTGGAAAGGGGGAACCGATTACAAGCATCTACATATAACCTCCTCCCTGGGGGATGGACAATAGAAAAGTGGGTGAAGGGAGATGTCGGACTGTGTAAGATATGACAAAATGGGAGCGGGGAGGGAGGGGAAAATGAGGAGCTGATGCCAGGGGCTTAGGTGGAGAGCAAATGTTTTGAGAATGATGAGGACAACGAATGTACAAATATGCTTTACACGATGCATGTATGTGTGGATTATGCTAAGAGTTGTATGAGCCCCTAATAAAATGATTTTTTAAAAAGAGCTTGACTGCTAGGGGTGTGAGAGTCATGTAAGGCATAGAACAGAGAAATGGCCAGGCAACTGTAATATCTCCTGCTGTGTGGCAAACTTCCCAAATGTCATTTCTTCAAATATGCCCTTCCCAGCTTCTGTGGACCATCAGTCAGTCCAAGAGCATATGTGCAGGTGGTTCTGGCAGAGGGTCAGGTTGCCATGGAGATGGTGTCTGGGCTAAGGTTATCTGAAGGCTCGGCTGGGGCTGAAGGATCTTCTGCCCAGGTGGGGATTTATCCCAGGGTACACTTAGGCATCAAAGCTCACTCAGATGGTGAGAAAATTAGAGTTTTTTGTTGGCAGGGTGCCTCTGTTTTTGTCATATGTCCTTAGAACATGGCAACTGGCTTACTTCATAGTGTGTCATCTAGCATCCCTTACGCCATAGTCTGAATTAGATAAGCAGATTATTAAACTTTTCCCACACTCAGGGAATTAGGCTATACTCCCCAGAAGGATAAAGGTCTAAGAATTTGTAGACAGCATTTTAAAGCCATTAGAGTTGCTCCTTGTGGCTGTCAAGAGGTGTCAAAATAGCTTCTCCAGTTTTAGTTCTGGGAGGGCTTGGATCCGTTTGCTTGCATTTTAATATCCCAATGGAATCCAAGAATATCAGAAAGACAAGCTGCCCTGTAAGCTCAATGGATGTAAGATAAAGAAAGCAGAGAAGACGTTTTACATAGTCTCTCTTGTTTTCTTCTTCTTAACGGTCGTCCTGTAGTGATATACCATCTCTGGGCCTGACATGGCAATGGAATTCCTTGTAGGGGACACTTGGATCGAACTGCAGACCTTGGCTCATTTAGTTCCACACTGAGAAAAAGACTCGGGCTGAGTGGCAAGTTTTGGAGCGAGAAGAAGTAAGTTATTGACTAATAGTCATCATTACCACTCTCATCCAACCTTCTTTTCATCCCTCACATCATCAATGTCACTACTGGTCAAGAAGAATTTGGGTGCTCGGGTGGACTTTATAGGAATTTTATAAGAGTTACTTTTCTAAATGCATCTCTAACTAGAAAGAGAAGCCTATTACAATCGAACCCTTTAAAATCCAGGAAGGAAGGGAAGCAGTGATAGAGGGTAGAATGTGACTCAGAGGGATGGAGGTAGGGATTCAAACAAGGTTCAGAACTATGGGGGAAGGTTTGGGAGTGGGTAGCTTAAAACTAGAAGATGGTCTGTAAAGAGAATGTGGGATTTGACTAGATCAAGAAAGGAGAGGAAGGCGGCATTAGAGGTGGCAGGGAGGAGATTAGTGTGAATGATTGATTGTGTCTCAGAATGACAGTTTGTGGGATGGTTAGAGTCCAGCTGGCTTGAGCAAAGCCGCTAATCTGGGGGAATGGAGTAGATCGAATTATGTCCTTTTAAAGAGGTTGGGCCTATTTCAGATCCTTGTCAGATCAATAAGCTGGAAAGATAAGATCTTGTAAGAGGGGCTTCTGTATAGCCTGCCATCTTATCGGGAGAAGAGAAACAAAATGATCATCTGCAGAATTTGGCTGTACAAGCGTTTCTTGGACTGGAATGGTGTGTGCTGTAGAGCGCATGGTGTCATGGGGACACTATGCTGTGCATGGCAGTCTGCAGACCTTCCTAGATGGCCCCCTTCACGAAGTGGCCAGTGTTCAGCGATCTGAGGAGCTAGCATATGACGAAGAGCCAATGGTTCCGAAAGGACAGATCCGAGGGGCATTAAAGGTACTGAAAGTAACCAGGCTACGGAAATGGATGGAATTGAAATCTTTGAACAAGGACTCCGTGATGGCAGCGCTCCCTCCTCTGTGCCAAGACATTGGAAGACCATTAGCCCGGACAACCAGACTAGGAGAGATTTCTATTTTACCCATTCCAAAGGAAGGCCAACCATGCCAAAGAAAAGTCCAATAGTTGGTGAAAATTATCAGACAATATTATTAATATCACACATAGATAAGAGTGTTCTAAGGAGACTTTTAAAGTGGTTGTGACAGTACACAGACAGGGAGCGCCCGAAGTCCGAGCCAGATTCAGAAGAGGGGAGTGATAGCACTGAGGATGTCAGCCATGTCTTAGTGGAAAGCGGAGCATATTACAGAGACCTGCACCTGTATTTTATTGATTACACAAAGGAATCTGACTGTGTGGGGCATAACAAATTAGGAATAGCCTTGCTAAGAGTGGGAATTTCAGAACAGTTAACTGTGCTCCAAGACCAAGAGGCAGTCATTGGAATAAGACAAGCGGACACTGTAGTGGAGAATCAGAACTGGTGTGTCAGGCTGGTCTACCCAGCACTGGTTCCGCAGGACGTTCCATGGACCGGATGTTAAAATGGCACTTGGGATCAGGGTTCTTCTCAGTGGGCAGCCACCCAAGGTGGAAATGACAAATGAACTCTCCTCACCCTTTGTAACGTTCATTTGCACGGCAGCGTCGTCTAAGCACCGTTAGGAATGTTCGTTCCATTCACGGGTATAAAGAATTAGATGGGACTTTGCTCGTCCTGTTTATTCACTTATTCCATAAAACTCATTATACTTTTGATGGAATACTACCTTTTTATTCCCTTGCCTTCTTTACTTCAGTAAACAAACATAATGTAAAGATAAAAAGCGCCAAATGACCAGTGACAAGCTGTCGTTCGCTTCAGCTGTGTGTGACACACCAACTTCCCACGAGCTGTTATGAATGACTGATGCGATTCCTGAAAGTGTTCAAAGAGCTAGAAATATTGTCAGAGCAGTTACTGGAAGTTCAGCAGAAGCGGGAAGTTTTTCCAAAGAGGAACATAGTAAGTTCGGAGAAGAGAAGTCACCTAACTTTCCAACATATCTAACAATGACTGTTGTCGAATTAGCCTACCTCTAAAGGACTGGGAGCCTAGCCTACAGTGAAAAGACGGTTAAGGGTAAACCACACAGCCAATGATGCTCAGGTAAAAGTGGAGAATATTATGAGTGGGCTACCAATCAAGAAGCAATTAGGAGCGATCTTAAATAACAGTTTCACTGTCTTTTGTAAAGTATTATTTAACGTTTTTTCACTAATATCTTAAAGCTTTTATCATCTAGTTTTGTATACCTCTTTTATTGTTCTATTTAAAGAATTAGCTGTATGAAATAATAAGCTACCTTTTCGTATATTTTTTCTATACTTAAAGTGGTCTTTAGGGCAGTGAACTGATTGTTAAATGATTTGAATCTCACCACTGATCATTATAATCCCTCCACCTTTCACCATGCGTATTCAAACTGTATGGTAAGCAAATAAGCAGGGAAGCCTGCCTATGTGAAGGAGAAGAAGACATCGGGATTGGAGGAAGACAGGTTAATGCAGGCCGTACAACCTTGGCTACTGAAAGGAAAGATAAAACAAAAATTCTCACAAGACTGAACCAGATGATAGCGAAAATGTTTTGAAAATGATGATGGCAACCTATGTACAAATGTTCCTGATACAATTGATGCGTGGATTGTTATAAGAGCTGAAAGAGCCCCCCAAAAATGACTTATAAATATGAGAAAAGAAAAGAAAGCACCTTGGATTCCCCCCCCCCCCGCAAAAAAAACCCCAACAACAATTTGCCTTGGACCAATTGTAAGATAATATCAAGTCCAGCTGTTATCTTACAAATTGAACGCGTTGAGAGGGCACCATCTGCAATGAGGAAACTTATAGGTCAGGGGAAAAAGGATAGATGCAGTTGGGCACCAGGGACCCTCACTTTATTCCTGGCAGGTTCAAATACACTCCCTGCACGTAGCCTGTAACATGTAACAGGTTTACACATAGGGACAATAGACAATTATTGAAGGCCTTCCAAGCTGTTCACAGCCAGGTTGGTAGAGAATAATAATATCACTTGCATAAGCTTGTTTTTTTTAGGAGAATGTGGATATAATGGATCTACTGCCTTACGTATGAAAGTGACTCAGCTGGGACTTTATCTCTGAGAAATGGAATGCATGCAATCAGGAACAGAGCCATGGAAATGGGAACCCCACTGTATTTTTAATGAATATCTCTGAATACAAGTATTTGGAGTGTAAAGTTTACATATATAAGTAATGGGTGAGAGTTGAAGTTATAATTATTTTAATTCACACCTCTGTAGGAGGAATTCATTTTGTCTACTGGAATTTCAAGCTTTGAGGAATTCTTAGGGTTACATGATACTATCTACTGTGCAGAGGGAAAGAAGTTTTCATTTTAAAAAAATCTATTGAATTGTCACCAAGTCATTTAAAAATGATCAAAATTATGTGTGTCAGTGAAACAATAAATGATAAATTCTGGCTTTGCTGTATTCTTCTTTTTTATATAAGAGAATGATTGAAATCTCTGAGTAATAGATTTTCTCAGCCCGCTTTCTAAGTTAATAGCTTCGTCGTGAATCATGTTCCTGAATAAAATATCTAAGTGGCTGACTTTCTTTACTACTGCTACCGGACTTATTTTACCAGAGAAAGTAACTGTCTATATAAAAGATTTATGCTTGTCTTGTTTGGTTTTGTACATTACTTTTTAGTCCAAGTTTCTGTCCCTTTGCCCTTGTTGTAACTGTTTATGGTTGTGACATTGATTGTAACTCGTACTCCACTGAAGGAAACTGCCCGGTCCTGCACCACCTTCGCCCACTTCCTGTGTTGCAGCCCCTTGTTGCAGCCGCTCTGTCAGTTCACCCCCTTGAGGGCCTTCCTCGTTTTCATTGACCCCCTCCTTACCTAGCACAATGTCCCTCTCTAGGGGCTGGTCCCTCCTGATGACGTCATACAGAGTCTGTGCGATGAAGTCTCACCATCTCCACTTATTTATTTATTTTTAATGAAACGATCATTTTATTGGGGGCTCTTGCAGCTCTTAGAACAATCCATACATCAACTTTATTGAGCATATTTATACATACGTTGTTATTTTCTGGACATTTACTTTCTATTGAGCCCTTGGGATGAGCTCCTTTTTTGTCCCTCCCTCCCAGCCTCCACCCTTGATAAATTATAAATTATTACTTTCATATCTTACACCCACAGCTGCCACCCTTCCCCAAAGGTTTCTGTTGTTTGTCCCCCTGGGGGGAGGGGGTGTTATATGTCAAGCATTGCGATTGACTCCCCCTTACTCCCCTCCTCTCCCGAGCTTCCCCCTACCCTCTTGGTATCCCATCCCTGTTCCTGGATTCCAGGTGTCGTGAGCTCTTATCACTTATCTGTACCTGTGCACCTGTTCTGGTCTAGCCTGCATTGAAAGTCAGGCCTGTGGTCATGACAGTGGGGGGTCGGGAAGCCTTCCTCTTCACTTCTAAGGAGCATTCTGGTTGTCCTTCCATATTTGTTTGTTCTTCTGGCAGTCCATGGTTTATTAAATCTTCTTTGCCCACAGACAATCCACGGTGCATTTAACACTATTTACCAACATCATAAGTCAAATGTATTAATTATTCTGTAGTCCTCCTTATTCATTGTCCAGCTGTCACGTGCATAATTCATTGAAAACACCTTGGATTGAGTCATGGGCACCTCAGTCCTCAAAGTGGCCCCTTTGCTTTTAAACACTTTACAGAGTTCTACAGCAGGTCTACCCAATTCAGTATGTCATTGAGTGACTTCTTGAATGCTGTCTCTGTTGCTTGTGGATCCAAGTAAACGGAAAGCCTGGGCAATGTCAGTCTTGGCTCCATTTATCATGATGTTGCTTGATGATCTTGTTATGAGGATTTTTTTGTTTTCTTATGTTGCTCTTAAAAGAAATATTTTATTTTTTATACAAAAACCTCATAAAAGGAATTCTGTGGAACATCCATCATCTGTGTATCTGAAAGCCATTCATTCACTCCCTTCAATTTGCCGCTCTCAACTTCTTAAATCCAAGCACTCAAGTGTGTTGACCGTAGGTGGTGTGGCCACGAGAACACTTGCTGACTCATAGACTAGATTTACCCACAATTGTATTTTGTTTGGCTACATTATGTGTTTCCGATCATGCCTCTCTGAAATGCCAGCAGACGGGGCAGCACCGAGCTGTAGGCCCATAATCAAATGGAGCTGGGTCCTGTGCACCCCTCTAGAAGTGGCACATGCTGTCCAGTGTGCCAGTCATTATGTGACCTCCTTATCGTCTCCTGACCCAGGAGATACTTGGATCTGTGTCCTGCAATAAGCATTTGAGACTGATTCTCACCAGGAAGTTCTAGCAACGGTGATTCACTTCCTCACCCCCACTCTTTCGCTACTGAAAGAAAAATTCTACTACTTTATGAGTGAACTGGAAAGAAAGCCAGTTACTTGCATCTACAGATGTGCTGGAGAGATGGAGAAGTCAACTTGCACAAAGTAGTGCGAAGACTAGAAATGACTTTGCCCAGAGACAAGGAAAGTGACAAATGCCAGCCGTGGTTAATGGATGGTTGTTCTGGAGCTTAAATGAAACCGTTGTATCATCTAGCTTCAGTTACCAATCGCGAAGCGTGCAATTTGCTACGAATGCTTAGTTGCAGTGTTTCCTAGGCAGCTGGCATTCGCTGAGTAACTGCTACTGACCAGGGACGTGGCCTTTCTGTTGGAGTCCTTGTTGGAATCTGGAAGGAAGGTTGGCCTGTTGGCAGAGGATAGAGAATTGAGGCTCATGGCTCCTTTTGCTAGTAAGGGCGCAGGGTAGAATTTTAATCCATTCTCAGCACACCCCATTCACTACCTGTTTTCGAAAGGTTTTGATGTCAGCGTAATGCACTGGGGTTCGGTAGCCTGAGCCTCCTTTTTAATGTCAGGAAGGATGGGAGGAATGGATTCTTGGAGTGTCGTTGAGGGGATGTATGTGAAAGCACTGGCCACGTGATGAAGCGCTCAGTAACTACGAGTGGTACCGTTGTGTTGTCTTAACTTCGGCCCGGCAGTGCCAAGCTCCTTCATTTACACAACTGAAGCCTTCCTGGCAACACGTTCACCAGCCATCTGTGAGAGAAAGGCATATTGGGAGAGGACCCAGGTAGAAGCAGGCGATGGTGTCCAGAGAGCTGTGGAAGCCTGCCAGACAGTCCCATGGGAAGTTGTGGGAAGAGAAGCGTCCGAGACAGGGATCCAGTACCTCGTCCTCACCAGGAGTCATCGCTCTGTGACCGGGGGCCACTTGCTGGGACGCTTCTGTAATTCGGGTTCCTCTTTCGAAAGATGAGACAGTTTCATACAAATCATTTCCGTGGCCCCAGCTCAGATTTCCCAACATCATCAATTACCGTGACCTTGAGCTGGGTGCCTGTTTTGTTACTTTCTTGATTTTTACGATGAATATTTATCAAGGTGTTTAGCCTGGCGAGGGACACACACTTCCACAGGTTTCGATTGTTGGTTTCTTTCAACCATCCTCACTCACCCCATTCCCCAAAGGACAACTTACCTTTGTACGCTTTCCCCTCTTGGGTGGATGGAGGTCTCTGTTAACCCGCACTTTTGATTCCATTTTCATTCTGTGGTCTTGACTTTTTGCATGTTGCTTAAGATGGGAAGAGAGCTTATTGAAATCTTTTCCAGAGGCGCTCACCCCAGCAACAGAAGGGCCCCCTGCTGTGAGGCACTTGGATCCTTGGGAACCGAAGGGACCTCGTGCCAAACTCGGACGCGGACACCCATGTCCCAGAGTAGCTTTGTTTCTTTGCACCCAGGTGGATCTACTTCCCAAGTTCAGATTTTTGAAAGCAAAGGATTGAAGGTGTTTCCTCTGTGCTTGTTACATAGGATTTGGTACAGGAATGAGGCCAGGATTCAGGTCACTAGTGTCAATGAGCAGCTGCTTAGTCTTAGACGACTAGCGGCAGAGGGGGAAGGATTGTTTTCTGTGATTTGCTGAGAGAGCTGAGTTCCTCCAAATGTGGCCAGAGCTGTTTGTACGGAAGGCGCCATGCTGTTTCAAATGCACGCCGTTGCCGGGTTCATTTGGAAAATGCATGTGTGAGTGTCTCGGTTTGCCTGTGGACCGAGATCGGGGAGAGAGCCAGAGACACGGACAACTGACTGATGACCCTGGGAGAGGTGAAGCTGTGAAGCCTCTCTCACAACGATCCCAACTGAGATGCCCTGAATTTCCCCGAATGCAAAGATTCCTTTCGTCTGTGGCTGACTTGGCTGTTTGTGCCAACTGTCCCCCAAGTTTTCAGGATGAATGCTAATGAGGAACTGGAAGGAAGGATCACATGCTTCCTAGAGGCTTGCTTCCTCATAAAGGCACTTCCGTAGGAGCCACCACTGATGTCCCCTTCGAGATTGTCATTACAAAACCAAAAGCCACTGTCATCTAGTTGGCCCGCCAGCCTTGTGGGTAGCAGCCCAGTGCTTACCTCACCGCGCCACCAGCAAGAGAGCTGTTCCCGCCCGGAGATTTCTATCAGTCAGTCAGTTTGGATTGGCATCTTGTTGGTACTCATTTAGCTCTTAGCTTCCTAGAATGTTAGCTAAATGGAAGCAAATGATGACGAATGAAGTGTCCCTTTTTAACATATGGAGATTGGCAGTTGGGAAGAAATAAACCCCTTACACTGGGATTGTGATTTTTTGTCCTTGGCATTTTATTAATTAAAATAATTGCTTGTACCCCTTGTACTGCCTCCCTATTCACCGATCTGACAAGCTGCGAGGGGAGTATTAAGACCACTTGTATTTTATCAAAGCCCTTAAATCATGAAAGTCGGGGATAAAACTGGCAACGGAGAGTGAGATCTGTGGTAACATGTAGTCTTATCTCCTTGGCTGTTAGGGGCCTTGAGAGTTAGATTAACAACCATTCCTTGCGACTGAAGAGCAGAATGTGGTTGGCAATGCTCGGGCCAAGTTGACCGCAGGCCTCCGGGAACACAGTCATGGAAATGGCAGTGCCGTGGTTCCAAAATCGGCATGGGGCAGTGGGCGGAGAACTGGCATATTTGCTGACTGTTGCTGAAAAACAAGCTTTTATCAGGAAATCCGTTTTGAAAAATAAACAAGCAAAAGCCTTTCCAAATCACAACTACCTGAGCCTTGTAATGAGCTGAATGGAAGCCAGCCTCTCCCATTTCCTGCCAGGCTGAGACATGAGCATAAATTAGCCCATTAAGCCCTCTGTGCGGGGACCGGCACCGCCAGCCAATCTCTTGCGTTCCCATAAGTGCAATAAATATTTGTTTGCACCTTTATACAAGTCTTTGGACCACGCCCCACTGGCAGCACTTCATATTTTGTGTACTAAGATGGGCACTGAAATCTCACCTTTTGAGCGCTTGTCAACTCAATGCTATAGAAAGATGGCTGAGTATGCAATTATAATACAAGGTGGTGTGGGGGAGCCCCTGAGAGCCATCAAATCAGTGGGAATATGAGATTTTCTGGAGGTATTTGGGGTGGGGGTGGTGGAGGCCGGAAATGTGGCTTGAAGAAAATGATAATGTTGAGGGGTTCTGTCGCTGAAACATTTGTGTTCCATTCTGCGCCACCCGGCATTGAGTTCAGCCCAACTCATGGGGCCTGTGCGTGACAGAGAGAACTTCACGCTCGTAGGACTTCAGAAGGCTGCGCTTCCTTAACTAGATCACTAGGCTTTCCTTCTAAGCAGCCTTGGGGTGGATTTGGCCTCCACCCTTTCAGTTAGCAGCTGAGCGTGTTAATTGTTTGCACCACCTGGCATTTCCATTTAGCCGTCCTTGGTAGGTTAGTTAGGGTCCCCCGTTGTTTTGAGGTACCACAGGAGAAAGCCCTGCCCCGCCTGCACCATCCCCTCAAGCTTTCCTGTTTCCCAGCCCACTGTTGTAGACAATCCATCCGTCTCATTGCGGGTCTTCCTCTGCTTTATGGACCTTCTTCTGACAAGCACGGTGGCCTTCTCTAGGGACTTATTCTTCCTGAGGACATGTCAAAAGTACATGAGCTGACGTTTCTCCATCACGCCCCAAGACGTATTCTAGCTGCACTTCTTCCAAGGCCGATTTGTCCTTTCGTCGTATAGTGCATGTTCTCCATCTGCACCATAATTCAAAAGCATCCATTCTTAAGCCTTCTTTATTCATTGCCCAGCTTTTGCTTGCAGATAAGGTGAGGGAAGACAACGTGGCTTGGATCAGGTCCGTCTAAGCCCTCAAAGTCCTAAAGCCAAACTACGGCCATTGAGTCCATTTCACCCCCTAGTGACCCAACAGGAAAGGGTAACACTTCCTATATGGTTTTCCAAGACTGTCACTTTGCAGTAGGAGACTAGTGATTGTGAACTGCTGACCTTGCAGTGTGCGCCCCAACTTATAACCCACTGCACCTCTAGGGTGCCCAGACGACATTAAATATGCCGGAGTACTAGAGTTCGCTCCTATAGTACCAACATTTTCAGCTTTTCATTTTAATATTGGTTCATCTTTTATAGCATGCATTCTCAACAGAAGGCAAACATTTTTCTTCAGGGAGGGAAGAAGCTGCAGAATGATTTGTGACCCTTTCAAGCTCAGCCTCATCTCAGACAATTGTTTTTCTCTTAGGATTTAATTTCTCTTATAAGGAAGAATTTATATTTGTTTTAATTTTTCTCCTTAGGAAGTCAGTAGTGTAAAAAAAGTCAAAGAAAAACTGCTGTAGAAAATTTATGATCTCTCGTGTTCAGGCATTAAGTGGCACTTTATTTAAAATGTCACAAAATTTATGATAAGCATAATTTAATTTATAAATATGGTTTATGTAAAACACGGTTTGTTCCTCTCTCACATTATTAACATAAGTCACTTAATTTAATGGAAATTTTATTGACTAAAAAGAGTAATCTAGTGAATGCTATTTAATAGACTCTACAAATTGACTACTGATAACTGTAGCTAATAATCTATCCATTGGGGTATGTTGTACATACATTTTGAGATGGGAAAACATCACACAATGGCTTCTATCTGTGAAATCTGAAATGTGACAGAACATTGAAAGCGTAAAAACATGAATTTGCTATTCACAGTATTCTTTTCTTTCCGTTTTACTTATTGTTTTAAATTCTTAAATTATTTCCCATGAGGATGGTGGTCCATTTGAGGGCTTATAGCAAATGTGTACTGTAACTTGTAAAATTTTAATGGGCCAATCCACTGTCATCTAGTCAATTCTGTTTCATAACAACCCTATGGGACAGAGTAGGACTAGTCCTTAGGGTTCCCAAAACTGTAAATCTATTTCAGGAACATGCCACCTCATCTTGCCAAAGGGGACCCAACCAGAATTATTTGACCAATAACTGCTTTTCTTTACTTTCAAGGACTGTTTATTTCTCCTAATCAATCATCTTCTCTCCCATGGACCTGGAGAACATTACGCTGAGTGAAATTAGCCAATCACAAAATGACAAATATTATGACACCTTTTTTATAAGTAGGAGGAGTGGAGTGGTAAAGATTTTCATACCAAAGGGAACAGATTGTGGAACATGCCAAGGGCAGGAGAGGATGGCAGGGGAAAGAAGATAAAGCAATGGACTAGACTATTGACTGTTGGGGTGAGGGGGTCCCCAACACTCAAGCAGGTCCTCAGCAGCAACCTTACGATTCTGGAAAATATTAAAGACAGACAGACAGCGGAGAATCCTCGTCCCATGTCAGGACTGAGAGGATGCATTTTCCAATGGGGCTTACAGAGCTTTCTCAAGGCATGCATGTCCTACAGCTAACATCAGACATAATAGGTAATATCATAAGCAAGTGACGTAATAAGATAACATAGGATGAGTTAGCGTCTTGACTAGTGCTAGTTTATCTCAACCCCCCACCCCCCCCCAAGCTCTCCCCAGCGGGCTGCTACATTTACGGTGCATTAGCTTTAGCACCTGGTTGCTTTTATCTACAAAACACCTTTAGGCTTTGTGTAGGTAGTAGCCAGGCACAGAAATGATTCTCTCTAGTTCCTTTATCAGGGGGGAGGGGCGGGTTATTGGAGGGACCGTGCCCAGTCATGAGAATGTATATTAACATTTATTTATATCTCATAACGGTGAGAGTCTTTCCCCACCAGAGGCAGCTTTCCAGACCTATAGTTATGAGCATGGATAATTTAGCTGCATTATGTTCATGTCCAGCCCTTCAGTTTACAACAATTGACTAGTGTTAACTTGAATGAAATGAAAGATAGTCCACAAGAACAAGAAGAGGAATCAAGGACAGGTGAAGGCTAAATCATTGTTAGGGTTGGTTAGTAGTTTAAACAGTTCAGTACAAAGTTGATGATCGGGGAATTCCATGATGCTCACCTTCCTGATACAATCGCTTAAGACAAAGCAGGTGCATAAGCAAATGTGGTAAGGAAAGCTGATGGTGCCCCGCTATCAAAATATATAGCTTCTGAGGTCTTAAAGGCTTGAAGCTAAAGAAGCGGCTGTCTAGCTCAGAAGCAACAAAGCCCACTTGGAAGAAGCACACCAGCCTGTGTGATCATGAGCTGTCGATAGTAGGATAAGGTATCAGGCATAAAGGAACAACAAATCATATCACAGTGAATGAGGGGGGGTGCAGAGTGGAGACCCAAAGCCCATTTTTAGGCAACTGGGCATCCCGTTACAGGAGGGTCACAAGAAAGATATGAGCCAGTCAGGGTGTAGTATAGCACCGATGAAACATACAACTTTCCTCTAGTTCTTTAATGCTTCCCCACTATCATGATCCCAATTCTACCTTACATATCCGGCTAGACCAGAGGGCCTACACTGGTACAGATCAGAGCTGGAAACACGGGGAATCTAGGACAGATAAACCCCTCAGGACCAATAATGAGAGTAGAGATACCAGGAGGGGAAAGGGATAGGTGGAGGGAGAAAAGGGGGAACTGATCGCAATGATCTACATACATATGACCCCCTCTCTGGGGGACGGACAACAGAAAAGTGGGTGAAGGGAGACATCGGAGAGGGTGAGACATGAAAATTAATAATTTATAAATTGTCAAGGGTCTGGGAGGGAGGGAGGAAAATGAAGAACTGAAACCAAGGGCTCCAGTAGAAAGAAAATGTTTTGAGAATGACGATGGCAACAAATGTACAAATGTGCTTGACACAGTGGATATATGTATGGATTGTGATAAGAGTTGTATGAGCCCCAGTAAAAAGATTAAAAACAAACAAACAAAGCACACACCAACGTTTATGATCAGATATGTAAACTTGCACCTAATTTACAATAAAAAGGGTTTTTTTGGTTATTTTTTCAGCTCTATAATTGGCTAATTGTAAGTTTTAGAACTTTCTGAAGGCCTTTTAGGGCAGTTTTTCTTATCATCTTCCAGGAGTAAGCACAAGTGTTGCTTTAAAACAAGGCCGAAAAAGCAAAATACTGGGGGGTGGGGGCAGGGAAGGGAAAAAAAAAAAAGCAAAATACTTCCCTAGGAGGTAATATAATCTCAGAGCTAGCCCCCTTTTTTCCACTTTAAAACTTTCTGCCTCTTGAAGGGGAGAATGTCTTAGTCCATGGATTTTATCGCTGTTTCTACTGGCTATTAAGTCAGCTGCCAGATCAAATGAGCACTTCAGCTTGCTCTTTTCTTTTTCTCAGCAGCTGACATTTCCCCTTCTGAAGCCCTGGCCCCTTGTTTTATATGATACCAGTTAGAGTCTGGTTTCCTTCTGGATTTGTAAGCTTCTCTGCTTCCTTTTATTAACTGTAAGCGGGACCTTACCCTGCAGAAGCCAAGCCAGTTTACTAACTCGAACTGAGAGGAAGAAAGAGACGTCTAGTGGTTCCAGTGAGGAGCCCGGCGACATGACTGTCAGTCTTTGTGGTGTCTGCCCTGTTTGAAGTCAGGCTACATAGAGGATACGTACCTGTTACTTTAGACTTTACACTTTCAGAAGTCGTGCATAGATGTTTTATATAAACTCAAGTTTCAGATAACCATGGGGAAACAATTGTTGACCACGAGCAAGCATCTCAGGATGTCTTTGTTGATGAACTAGATACCAGGGCCTGCTGTCAATCACTAGCAGTCAGGTGCAGAAAGGATTACTCTCAGCACCCTCTGGTCCTTCTCTGTGCACACATCTGCACACATCCTGCCTGCCTTTGGGGCATCGTAGTGAGTTCTTAAAATTCCACAGAGACTGTATTTATGTACCGTGGGCTAGCTGCATTTAGTAAGGGGGACTTTTCTGATTACATTACGTTGAATTCAAATAACTTGGGTTACACTTGTTCTGTGATAGAAGAGGTTGTGTTGAGATCGGGATTTAGAATCAGATTGGAGTTGGAGTGTGGCTTTTCCGTTCAATAGCTGTCAGAACCCAAGTAAGACACTGCCTGGATTCAAATTTCATCTGTAAAGTGATGAAAATTTTCCTATCTTACTGTTTGTCAGGAGGCTCAAATGAGATGTTGAATGAAATGATGACATATTTACAAGTGTTATCTTAGTCGTTTTTCTTTCTTATAAAAAGTGTTTAATAAACAGGGCTATACATTGTTGATTTTCCTATAAGCATAATTTCCCCAAATGGCAAGTTCCTTCCGGATTGGATGTGCTAAATAATCAAAACACCCTTATTCTTTGTAAGGTAGCCACTTCCTCCACTGGAAACAAGCAGCCTGTGTATTGCCATTTCCTCCCCTACTTCCTCTTACCCTTTCTTTATTGCTAATCATTTCTTAACATCAATCTTTTGTGAAATAGATTCTCAACCACCACTGCTCAAACTTCTGTTCCCTAAACCTAGTCATCGATGGCAGCCCTTCCAGGCTTCTTGTCCTTGACTTCCTCAATGGGAGTCTTCCCTGCCCTATTCAAGCTCCTACTAGTCCCAGTGACTGCCCCCTGAAGTTTATGTGCCTGCTGACACAACTCTCATCCCTCCCGAGTTAGCTCAAGAGACTCTTGAACTCTTGAGCTTCTGAATCTGGTAATACTAAGCACCACCAGTAATTCACAAGCTAAGTCTAGTTCTGTTTTGTTTCACTCAGTAGAATGAGGTACAAGTAAAATCTCTTTAAGAACTGTGTTTCATTGGGCCTCAAGTCAAGTACTCCCTTAACACAAGAACACTTTGTTCTAGCAACCCAAACTTCTGTGATGCTCACCTTCCCGACACTATCGTGGAAGACAAAATAGGTGCATAAGCAAATGTGGTGAAGAAAGCTGATGATGCCTGGCTATCAAAAGATATAGTGTCAAAAAAAAAAGATATAGTGTCTGGGTCTTAAAGGCTTGAAGATAAACAAGTGGCCATCTAGCTTAGAAGCAATGAAGCCCACATGGAAGAAGCACACCAGCCTGTGTGATCATGACATATTGCTGCGATCAGGCATCTAAAACCCAGAATAAAACCATACCCAAGGTGAATTGGGGTGGGGCATGGAGTGGAGACCCAGTACCCATCTGTAGACAATTGGACATCCCCTCAAAGAGGGGTCACAAGAAAGAGAAGAGCCAGTCTGGGTGCAGAATAGCACCGTTGAAACACACAACTTTCTTCTAGTTCTTTGATGCGTCCTTCCCCCCAGTATCAAGACCTCAATTCTACCTTAAAAATTGGATTAGAGCATGCACACTGCTACAAATAAGTGCCCGGAACACAGGGAATCCAGGATCGATAAACCCCTCGGGGCGAACAACAAGAGTTGAGATACCAGAAGGATTAGGGTGAAGGTGGGGGGAGAAAGGGGAATCAATCACAAGGATCAATCCAGAACCCCCTCCCAGGGGGACAAATAGTGGAAAAGTGGGTAAGGTGTGATGGAGGATGATGTAAGATATGGAAAAAGTAATCTGTAATTTATCAAGGGTTTGTGAGGAAGGGTGGGTGGGGGGTGGAAGGGGAAGAAATGGAGAGCTGATATCAGGGGCTCCAGTGGAAGAGAATGCTTTGAAAATGATGATGGTGGCATATGTGCAAATGTGCTTGACACATTGAAGGAATGTATGGATTGCGATAAATGATGTATGTGCCCCAAATAAAAGTATTAAAAAAAAAAGAGCTGTGTTTCATCTGGGCCAGTTCTAGTCAAAGTCATCTGTGAACCAAAAGTAGCACCGCTAATGTTGGAGTTTGTTGGAAATGCAAATTCTCATGCCCTGCCCGAGATCTAGAATCTTGGTGACGTTGTCAAGTATGTGTTGGGCTGCTAACCCCAAGGTTGATGGTTGAAACCCACTAACTGCTCTGGGGGAGAAAGATGAGTCGATCTGCTTCAGTCAAGAATTGCAGTCTTCAAAACCCTAGTTAGGGATGCCGTGAACTAGAATCAACTTGATGGCAGTGCGACCTTAGAGCAACTGAGTTAGTTTCTCTGGGAGTCGAGCCCGGAAATCAGTGTTTAAGTTCAGTTTAAGGACTATTATAAAGAACAAGATTGGGATTCTAAACATACTTTCCTGTGGGAAGTGTCATAAATTGCATTTGTGGGCATTTATCTAGGTTATGGTTTAAATAAATTTATAGACAGTCCCTTTGTAGTACTAATGGTTAATGTACTCAGGTGCTAACCACCAGGTTGGAAGTTCGAGGCCACCCTAGAACACTTCAGAAGAAAAGTCTGATGATCGAGTTCCAAAAGTTCAGTCATTGAAACTTTTATGGAGCAAGCAACAATGTATATGATAATATTTATCATTATTTTCTGTTTTCATAATTATTAATTGCTAATTTGTATTTTTCTCTCTTAGCCCCTACCCTGTCTATATCCTACCTCATCTAATAACATACGGCTCTTGGTTTCTTTTACCTACTTTTGCCTTCTGACTTCATCTTTCTACCTCATTCCCGGCAATATTCCATGGGGAAAAAAGAAAGAAAGAAAATAAAATTCTAGGGAGCATAGATGTGCTCTGGCCTGCACAGAGCAGCCATTAGTGGGAACTAACTTCGTGGAAATGGTTTTGGTTTTAAAAACCACTATTTAATATTGATTCGGATCAAAATGTATACAAACCTTTGAATGATAACCCACTAAGAAGTTACTGTACATTTGGATAGTGTAAGATGTGAAAAAGTTGTGCAACTTCTATTGTTTACTGATTAATTTATATTCATGTCCATGCAGATAGGACATGGTACAACTAGGTCCAAAGTTGTATGCAATTGCAAACATAATGAAAATGAAAATTACCCTCGTGGCCCTTCCTATGAAGAAACATTCTTCCCCCTGGTTCCCACTCTTATGCATCTGGTTCCGCTATTAAGTTTATTCCCAGCCACTAAATCTAGTTCTTCCTCCATTCAGGATTCTGCAAACAATGAGACCTATTTTAATGTTTGGATTGAAATGCAATGAGGAAGGTAAGCAATTACCTCATTTCGAGCCTGTGGAATTTCCAGCAGGATCTGAGACTTATGTAAGCTCGTCCACATTTCAGAGTTAGGTCTGGAGCGGTACACATCCACTGTCCCGTGGCGGTTAACTCAGGAATGGAATACGCCACAACGTGATTCTAACATTGAGTCAGAGAAGACAACTCATTTTATTGATTTTTTTATTCACCCAACAAAACTAGATTAGGTCAATCAATTGATAAAAGCTCAAAGATGTTCAAGGGATTCAATATGCCTAAAAGACTAAACATGCCTGACCATGAGATAGAAACCTCAACCCGTGCGCTTCCCTGCTGAGGGCTAGCCAGTGTGCCTCATTGCCTCTTTCGGCCGTCACTATCTCACAGGTGCTGCTTTAGCGGGGAGGGCTTAGTCAGAAGTTTCTCGCTGAGCTGTTAGTACAGGATGGTATCTGGGCATACTTGAGTTTGTGTTAAGAACTTGGACCCTGAGCTACCGTTGCTTTCTTGAAGTCAATAAACGTGTCACCGAGTAGATAGCGACTGTGTGCTGTGTATCAGGCGCTGTGCCGGTCTCTGGGGATATAAAATCTAGTAAGATTTTGCCCAGGTCTTCAAGAGGCTCTGCTTTTAATAACGGTGAAACAAGTAAGTGTGTGCTGAGACTTAGATTTTGTGACAGAAATCTGGGGATAAGTTATTCTAAGGATATTGGAGTGCCTCAGATTCTCCATAAAGATGATTTTTATTTCTCTTCTCTTACATAATGTGCTATGGTTTTCTCTCTCTTCCCCTTTCTCCTTCTCTCTAGACATATTGTGTGTTTCAGTTTCATTTACTATGACAAGGCCCTAATGGGCTTAGCTTTGGGTCAGTTGGCCATCCCTAGACCAATCAGCTGTGTCCGCAAGACAGCTGTAGGAAGGAGAGGGAGGAAGACCAGAGAGAAAGCACACTGCAAATGGGAAGCATCTGTGCCAGGTCTAACACTCCACAGTCATCCGTTTGCTTCATCCTCCCCGCAATCCAGTTTGATAAATTGAAGAAACTGGGTGTTTCTTTCGCTTGTGCAAGGTCACTTGACAATACATACTGGACCCAGGGCCTCAGTGCAAGTGTTAGTGATCTTGGTCAGTGTAGCCCCTGGACTCCTTCCTGGATATTTTAGAGTGTCTAACAACTGCAATGAAGAAATGCACAAGCAGCAGATTGGGCGGGGGGCGTGTTTAAGCTGTGTGTCTCAGGACAGGTGGACATGTATGCGTCAGACAGAAGGAAGCAAAGTCATTCCAGATAGCTAGAAAGGAGCACGTGAGGGGGCTTGCAGAACGACAGGCAGCTTGTTATGGCTGAGGGCAACACCGGAATGGGAGGTGAATGATTGAGGGGATGCCCCAAAGGAGAAAGGTCAGAGTATGAAAACGTTGGTGATATGCTGAGTATAAACTTTATCCTGAAATCCATGGAAGGAATTTGAGCTTGGGAGAGGCGAGGCGTGGCTAGAATCGTGACTGTGAAAGGTTAGTCTGACCACTGGGCAAGATTTATTGGGGAGAAGCAAGTTTCAGTAGTGTTTCAGCAGTGTCGCTTGGAGGTGTGCTGAGGGGCTGAATAGACCATGGGAACTGGCCTTGTGAGGTAGAATTTACAGGCTCTGAGAGTGGGTGTGGAGAAGAGGAGGAAACAAGATTTCCCTCAGAATTCTTCACGCACCAAGACACGGAACATGAGAAAGAATTTCACTTTTGAGACAGAAAGGAAGCCACAGAAGGAAGACAAAAATCCAAACCGGTTTGGGCAGCTTGAACGTGTGTCTCGTGCAAATGCGGCTACCCTGACAGCGTGCGATGCAGTTCAGACAGCACGCTGTCCTGAGGATGTGAGCGAGCAAGGTTCCGTGTGGGGCATTAAAGGAAGGCGCAGCGTGGAGATCTGCTAGAGAAAAAAGCAAGCCAATTTCAAAGGCCGGTGGCAGCGTCCTTTGATGCTCACTCGCACAGTGCCGCTTCATGAAAGCTTCGAGTTTGAGGTTTCCGTGAATTACAACTCCATTTTGTAGCAACTTGCCCTGTGTGAAAAAATGGTTTCCAGTCCACAACTGTGCCTGTAAGCAGGTTAGATTTTGTTCTGGGGGCAGCTCTGAGTCAGTGGTTAGGAAAGAAGCCTTAAACCGCAGGTTTAATGCAGAGAGCATCGTGAGAGGTGGCGAGCCAGTTTGGGAATGTTTCCAAACGAAGGGAATTGCTGGGCAGCGTTGATCTGTATTTCTGTCACTTTGCTGGGCCCCCTTTCGGCCTCTGAATTTTTCCTCTTCCACCAGTCTTCGAGTGTTGAAAAGCATTCCTGGGCCTCCACGATAGTTTGGCAGCCTGTGAGTATTGATCAACTCCATCGAACCCATTCCCATTGAGTCCTTCCTAGGTAGTAGCCCAATTGGACAAAGAACGGTCCCTGTGGGTTTCCAAAATGGTCAGTCCTTATGGTAGCAGAAAGCCCCATTTCTCTTCCATGGAGTGGTGTCCTCTGTTCGCCCAGGGCTGCCAGCTTGATGGGACTGAGCACATGCTTGGTCATAGGGTCAGCAACAGGGTTTCAGGGTTAAGATAAATGTGGCCCCTAGGGGGCTGCTAGGCTCTTGTTTCTCCCTACGCTGCTCTATTAATGATGCTCAGGGCACACTTTACCCGTCCTGCGCCCAAGTTCACTCATTGGGAGTAAGGCTTTCTCCCCATTTTGGAATGTAGAATTAGCTTCCATGACGCCCAAAGGTGGGGAACTCAAATCAAAGTCTTTTAACCTTTCAAAAACAAATAAACTGATGGAGAATTTACTATTCTAGTCTCTTCTAAGGGATGTTATGGAGAAGGTTCATTCACTCATTCAGTCGTTTCTTAACTCACCTTATTGAACGCTCCCTCCTTGCGTTTGGGTGGGGATTTGAGATGGGGTGGAGGGAGCTGACCGTACACCATTATGGAAGCTATTCATCTTTGATGAAGGGGAAAACATTGACAGCTGACTTTGTCCAGTTAACACGCTACACTGGGCATTGTGCTAATTCACAATAGTCCACATTCTTGTCAGGGCCTGTGTCTCACTCAAGGCCGGAACAAAGCTTCCTTGTTCTGTGTAGGTTTTTGAAGGTGGAGATCAATTCCCCTAACATGGAATCCAGATTGGCCAGAGGAGGCTTCAGGGTTAAATGGACTTGTTGGTTCCCTGGCGAGTTAGGCAGGAATGAATTGTGAGCTGAGCTTTGCCCAGGTCTTGAGGACAAAGGTAAGAATGTTTGATCAGATAACAGCCAGGCTTGAATCTGGGAACAAAATGAACTTTCTCTTCATGTTAGCATAGGGTGAAGATTTTCCAAAACAGATTATTTTCAGTTAAAAGGTGAAGTTTAAAAAAAAATGGAACAGAGAAGGAAAAACAGAATGATTGTTCTTAAGGTACCTTTGCAGCGGTTGCTTTGGGGAAGAAGTCTCCTGGAGTGCTGAGAGCATGTGACGTGTCACAGCTCCTGCTTACCCTACCTGTGCTCCATTCACACGCCACGGTGCAACTAATTCCAAGAGGGTTGCCTGTGTGCGCGCAATGCCCTTTTTTGCTATGAGGAAACGCCAGAATGGTTTGTGCGGTAGATAGGGCCAACTAGTGGAAGATCTTGGAAACCTCTCCTCCGTTTAGGGTTACAAGCATGGACACATTGCTGCATGGAAACCACTTTGACCCCTAGTTTTCCAGCAGTCAGACTGATCGGCACGTGTTGCCTTTTCAATCGTTACAGCGTCCCCATCAGGAGAGTCTGATTGTACACGTGAGGAGCAGCCCCGATGGAACTGCATCCTTAGCTTTGAGCCGCTAAGCTCAAGGATGGACAAAGGTTCAACCTGGCGAAGGCTGTGCATGACAGGGGGAGCTCAAACGTCACTGCAGAGCACGTCCTGGGATTGAGCCCCTGGCAGAGCTCCTCTGACCATAGCCGGGGGACAGGAATAGCCTGGCTGGCAGATTGTGGTGAACTTGATGGTGGCGCATGGAACTACAGTACAATGTGATACCTGGCCATTTGGTCTCCTCCTCAGAGCATCCTGGATTTGTTCTAAGTTAATTGTTTCTCAACAGAGATTTTCTCTCTGGCTAATTTAATACTGCTAGTGATTATTTTCTTTCTTCCTTAAAAAAAATACACAATTTATGCTTTTTTGGTATGTGTCCCAGTTTATGACACACAGTAGGGGTGGGCATATAGAGACAATACTTGATGTAATCGCTTATCAGGGATGGGTGGGGCTTGCGGAGAATGAGCAAGCAATAATGACTGCAGGGTGGGGGAGGAGACATGAGAACTGATTGTGGCGAGGTACATACAACTCTTAAAACACAGCTGAATTATGGAAGTGAATGATATGTGAATTACATCTCAATAAATCTATTGGAAGAAAAAAGAACATGTGCATGGATCAGAAGTTGCTTATTTGTCAAGAAAAATTTCATTAAAATCAAATTAATCACAGGTTAAAAAAAAAAAGATAGCGATTCAAATCCACCAGCTGCGCCTTGGAAGAAAGATGAGGCTGTTTGTCCCATAAAGATATAATACCACCTCGGAAATCTTAGGGAGCACGTCTCTATTTTTTTAAAATCATTTTATTAGGGGCTCTTACAACCCTTATCACAATCCATACCTACATCAATTGTGTCCAGCACATTTGTACATATGTTGCCATCATCATTCTCAAAACACCTGCTTTCTACTTGAGCCCTTGGCATCCGCTCCTCATTTTTACCCTCCCTCCCCCCGAACCCTTGATCATTTATAAATTATTATTAATTTATCATATCTTACACCATCTGACGTCTCCCTCACCCACTTCTCTAATGTCCCCCGGGGAGGAGGTTTTATGTAGACCTTGTAATCTGCTCCCCCTTTCTCCCTCACCTTCCCTCTACCCTCCCGATATCGCCATTCTCTCCACTGGTCCTGAGTGAGGGGCTCATCTGTCCTGGATTCCCTGTAATTCCAGTTCCTATCTGTGCCAGGGGAACACATCTCTTTTGTCACTATGAGTCAAAATGGATTCACTGGCAGTGAGTTTACACATGAGAAACTGAGGCACAGGGAAATGAAGTCATTTACCAAAAGCTGTACAGCTCCCACGGGGTTGACATAGGACACACACCTAGGTGGTACCAATGATGAGCACACTTGGCTGCTGTCTTAAAAGTTGAAATCCTATAGTCAGAGTCTATCCAGGGATCCCTTGGAAGAAAGACTTGGCAATCTCCTCATGAGACCTCAGCCATGGAAAACCCCCCATGGAGCACCATTCTACTCTGACCCTCTGACGTGGGAGCGCTGGGGCTGGAATGAACCGGACAGATTCATATTCTGTTGTCAATACCCGTTTGCCTGTTCAGGCAGCGCAGCCGGTGCATGGGGATACGTGGATGAGTGGGTTGCCCCACTTCTGTGAAGGATAACTGCACGTCGTAAGATATTTTTTAGACCTCTCATAAAGGGCTTCACCAAAGTCTTCATCTTTGTCAAGTGGTCCCTTCCATGGCACGTTAAGGCTCAGAAGAACAGTATTGGAGCACAGCCTTTCCTTCGCTTGTTTCTTCCACACCAAGGGGAAACCAGGGCCATTGCAGTGAGGTTTTGAGGAATCTGCTGATTAACCAGTTTTCGCATTGTTATTTGATGTCTGATGAGACTAAAGTACTTTTGTTTTGGACTTCTTATTCCTTTTAATGAGTTTCAGGTTTTTCAAAGTTTGCATTTGAGATTACACATTTTAACTTGACTTTCACTTTGTTCTGAAATTGCTCATAGTCTTTGATCTATCTGATAAAGCAAGAGAGGGAAACTTATCTTTGGAAACAAAGTAGCTTCAAGCACATTCATTATTTTTCCCCTTTCTTGATTGCCAATTGAAGCTAACCAGTGTGTATAAATAATATTGTTTTAATCCTGCAAAAAAGAATGTTTCTGCTTTTTAAAATGCACAGATTTCAAAACTTCAAACCCTTTCCCGGCAGGCCATTGTTTGGACTGCACTTGCTCCCAGAGAGCAGCACTGAGAGCTGTCACTGTAGGAGTGGTTCTGGCATCTGATGGAGGGCAGACTTCCTTAGTTAATGGAGGAAGTGGGGCAGAGGTGCTGTTTGTGGTTGTGCCAAGAGGACCCAAAGAGTAATGGAAAGGAAATACCCAGGGGCAACTTTCTGATGCTTATGTTTAGTTAAGTTAAAAGCTCACTTTCCAAAAAGCCAATCATAAGAAGAAAACCCTGCTAAGTGGGTTAATCCACCCTAATTCCTTTTGATCTCAAGAGTTCAGGTTCTTTTTTTATAAATCCTTAATTATTTAGTTACATGGGGTAAAGGAAATATAAATGGATGGTTTCCAAAGACTAGCAACAGCACAGTACATCATGTCCCTAAAAATGCCCTGCTTCTCCTTAAAATCTGCCCCAATTCACGCTGCCTCCCTTGCTTCACCACGATATTACATGTGACCACCTGCAATCGACAACATTTTACTGTTTGGGACCAACAAAAACAGAGTTCAGCCCAGCAGTTAGTTTCTGAGGTCAGCAAACTTTCCCGGCAAGGGACAGAGGGTAAGTCATTTAGGTTTTGCAGGCCAGGCAGCCTTCTCTGTTGCAGCGACTACTTCCTGTCGTTGCAGAACAGAAATGACCACAGACAAAGTGTAATCAAATTCAGGTGGCCGTATTCCAATAAAACTTTATGAATACAGGAATTTGAATTCCATATACTTTTCATATGTTGCAAATTCTCCTTTTATGTCATTAGCTACTTAATGGAAATGTGAAAATGATTGAATTTTCCAAATGGTCTCTTAAATATATTTTTGCCATGATGATAAAGTGAAAGAATAAAGGGAGATGTGGGGAGGATTTATGCTTAGCTTGTGAGCTGCTTCCAAACAGGCAGCTACCTCGATGGGGCCCACGGCCTAGCTGGCCATCTCCTGGTTGAGGTGTACCCTGCTTCCCTGCCTCTGCAATGTTTGGACTTCGTGTTCACTGATTTACACACCATCCTTATTATCTGTCTCTCAGATCCCAGATCCAAGACTGTGTCACCTCCTCCACACCCTTCATAGGAAAATGGCATTTGATCTGCTGATTCGGTCACTTTGGAGATCTGGGAATCATTCTCTTTGCCTCCCCTTTCCTCTGCTGCCCTGCTTATCAGCTTTTACTAGGGCTTCACTCTGCCTGCTCTCAAACCCGCCTCTTCTTCCTTTTCACCCAGAGCCACTGTTTGCCTGGCAAGCTCTTCTCCTTTTTCATTGAGCCTCCACAAGAGCCTTAGTCAAGAACCCTGTTGTTGTAGTGGGTTGTGCATTGGCATACTCACTATACTGCAAGGTCAACAGTTCGAAGCCGCCAGCTGCTCTGCAAGAGGAGGACAGGGCTTTCTGGTCCTGTAAAGAGTTGCAGTCTGAGAAATCCATGTGGGCAGTTCTCCTCTGCCCTATAGGGTTGCCCTGAGTCTGAATCAACTCGAAGGCATTGAATTTGGAGATATAGTGGATATAAGTTATATATATAATTTGGGTATATGTTATGTGTGTAATTTGGATATGTATGCATGTATCTAATTTTTTAATAGAGCCTTTGTCCAGAGCCCTGGTAGCTGCTAACGGCAAGGTTGACTACGAGTTGTTCCTTAGGAGAAAGTAGAGACTTGCTGCTCCTGTAAGATGCACAGTCTCATACACACATAGGGGCACTTTAACTCAGTCGTTCAGGGTCCTGCGAGTCAAAATTGGCTTGACAGCAATGAGAGAGCCCCAGTGGGCTCACATTGGGCTGCCACCCGCTAGGTCAGTGGTTTGAATCCACAAGCCAGGAGGCTGACTGTCCCTGAAACACTCTGCCTGGTCAGGTCACCGCGAGCTGGGGTGGACTCGACTGCAGCACCTCTGATGTTGGGTTTCAGCCACCAGAATGGAGCCCTTGTCACAACTGACTCCATGGCAGCGGGTTTGGTTTTGGGGTGGAGACCATTAGATGTGACTCCTGGTGCACAGTGTGTTAGGCTGCAGGCCACAAACTGCTGCTGGTCAGCGGTTCAAGCTCACTACTACTCGGGCAGAAAGATGAGGTTGTATGTGCCTGCCAGCAAGATGTACCGCACTGCAGCCTCCATGGGGTAGTCCTACTCAGGACAACAGCAGTTGGCCCGGTTGGGGGTTAGGCCATTAGAAAGGATCCCTGGTGGTCCCTTGATGAAGCAGCTGACTGCTATTGGACAGGTTGGTAGTTTGAATCTACCCAGTGGCATTGTGGGAGGAGAAATGCTTGGCTATCCACTTCCAAAAAGATTAAACCAAGGACAATATTTTAAAAACCCACTGGCATTCAGTTGCTTAACCTCAGCGTAACCCTACAGAACATAGTGGAACTGCTCCGTGGGTTTCCAAGGCTGGAATCGTTCTCCTGCCGAGTGTGAACCTGTTGCTGAGGATGTAACGTCTGCACCACCGGGTCTCCTGCCATAGAGAGTAAAGGGAGCCAAACCCACTGGCATCAAGGTAACTCTGACTGACAGCAACCCAGTGTAGGCTTTCCTCCCTCCCCTGCTTCCCGGATCCCATGAGACACACACTCCCAGCAAGAGGTAATTGTTTACACTCTCCACTGTAGGTCCTTGAGGAGGGAAACCATGATCTAGTCATCTTGACTTATTCCTACTGGTTATGCAATAAATATTTTTAAATGAGCCATTTCAATCAATATAAGTTGTTCTTATACATAAGGTTGCCACCTTCCAATTTGTAAAACACAGTGAAGCATACCATACATAGTCGGGTATAAGCCGAGTTTTTTTGGCACATTTTTATGCTGAAAAAGCCCCCCAGTTTTTTTGTGGTAAAATCAGGTGCCTCAGCTTATACTCGAGTCTATACAGTAATCGTCCCTGTGCCATCTTCCGACACACATCTTCCTGATTGTTGCTCAAAGTTGAGTCCATCATTGTGACTATTGTGTGAATTCATCTCACTGAGGGCTGTCATCATTTGACTGACCATTCCCCAAGCCAGCTGCCCTTTTCCACATCCTCAGTTTTTCCCTAATATTTACTGATTTACTCAAAAGTCAGTGAGCTGCTGCATCATCTCACCCCCTAGATTCTAAGCAGCATTCTGACAGTATTCCTTTGAAGGCTGATTCTTTTGGCAAGGCACACAGCTGGACTGATGAACAACGGGTTGGGCCGAGGGATCGAGGAATACTCTGTGTCTAACCGCTAATTGCAGGGTTGCGCTCCCAAATGGCTATGGAATCAGGCTGGTAACTTGACTGATGGAAAGTGGATGGGGGAGGGTGGGATGAACGAGGAAGAACTTGCCCCCTCGTACAGACCCACCAGAGTGTCGTTAAAGGTGTGTAGCCAAATACATTCGTTTGCAAGAGAAATGAGAAAATTCAGTCTGTTTACATACATAGCCCAATATCTAAAAATTGGTAGTTAATGTACCTTATCAAAAACAAAAGCAACACTTTGTGGGTACACATATTAAATGATCAACCTGATTGTGGGCAGAATATGGCCCTTTGGTGCTCAGTTGGCAACTCCTGATTGGTTGTGGCCCTTCATTAACCAGAGACAAGATGAATGAGGCTCTGTGACTGGGAAGAGGACATGCGTGTGCTCTATTCTCGGCCAGCATTTGTCCTTCCTTCTGTATCATGGTATCGCCTCTTTAAGTCACCTTCCCAAATAGGAAAACCTAACCCTACAGAGAATTCCATTTCATACTGCCTTTTCTTCTCTCTGGCACATTCGGCTGTGAACTGAGCTGGATTGGATAACCTCCCCATGCCCTCTCCATCCAGGGAGAGAAGTTCTTGTCCTTGATGGACGTTCCATTGGCCATCCAGCTGGTTTTCCCCTTGCCCACTCCATCCAGGGAGAGAAGTTATTATCCTTGATGGACGTTCCATTGGCCATCCAGCTGGTTTTGCTTCTGGCTGTTAGTAAAGGCTTGGGTTCCTATCTAGAGCTTTGGTCTTCACTACCCTAGTAATGAGAGGCTATTTTCTCGCTTGGAACTAGAAATTAAGTTGCTCTTATGTTCTAGCCCATCTGGGTAGTCAGTAAGTACATCAGAAACACTGCCTAGGAAGACACTCAATTCTCCGAGATTGGCAATATGTATTGTGGAAAGCGATATGACACTACCTAAAACAACTGGTAATAGAAATACCATGTAGCCTAGCAGTATCTATGCTACATATACCTCAAGGAAGTAAGAGACAGAACACCAACAGATATAGAATTCCCTGTGTTAATTGCAGCATAGTTCACAACAGCAAGAAGTTCAAAATTGCCCAAATGCCCCTTAGTAGAAGAATGGATAATGAAACTCTGGTATTTATACAAAATAGAATATTATGCATCCTTAAAAGATAAAACTACAAAACAGCTCATGACATGGCTGGACCTGGAAACCATTATGGTGTGTGAAGTTAGTCAATTACAAAAAGATAAATATTGTCTGGTCTACTACTATAAGGATAAATACCAAGACGAAGGCAGGCTTCTGCTCTTAGACTATCTAATCTTTTAATCCGGTCTCCAAAGCAATGAAGTACAGGGCCCATGATCCATAAATCACCCGCTTATATGTACCTCTTAAAAACTTGGATGAAGGAGACCTCACCTCAGCTGGGCTCATTGTCTCACGATGGTGGGAGAGGGAGAAGGCCATTTAGCAATGTTGTGCTGAAGTTATCCCAAATCAACACACATTCCTACAAGAGTATCCCAAGTGAACCTTAGTGGAAATTCAAGTCAAGATGGGAGGAATGGGGCATGTGTGTCTCAGAGAAGGAGATTACATTTCTTTTGGTGGGTAAACCAGGTGAAACAACTTCCCATCAGGAAAAAGGGCAAAACGATATTTATATAGAATTCAACGGAAGAATAAACCCTGTACTGACTTTCCGATTGGACACTTCTGACTTAGTTTCTGTGCAGCCGTTGGTGCCCTAGGCCTCTTGCTATAGACTACCAG
This sequence comes from Tenrec ecaudatus, assembly GCF_050624435.1. Lineage (NCBI taxonomy): Eukaryota > Metazoa > Chordata > Mammalia > Afrosoricida > Tenrecidae > Tenrec > Tenrec ecaudatus. Next base: position 68,263,324 of record NC_134535.1, read on the forward strand.
GACTTTAGACCCGGTCCTTTCAAGCCTCACAACATCCTTCAGAGGCCACATCAGAAGGATTCATTATGGAAACACCACTAAGCCAACTGGGCTTTCCTCCAAACTCACCTGTAGCAAATTTAAGAAACGACATAATTCTCTCTTGGACTTGAGGCTGAAACACCCTAGTGTAAAAAGCAGATGACTGTTCTTTCAAGGTTATGAAATTAGTGGACGCTGGACTTTGGTCTCTTGCTCTTGCTCTGAAGTTCCCAGTGAATGGTGGGCCGGGACTACCATATATTTACTTTTTTAATGCTCTCCTTGCTGGCTTATGGCGGGTTTTAGCCTGGTTGACATGATTCTCCCCTCGAGAATGAATGTTGCTGACAGTTTTACCCTTTCACCAACCCCCATTGTTTGTATAAATAATGTTTAGTCACTTACCTGTTTAATCTGTACAAGTCCAACATTCATGTATAGGTCCGAAAGGCCAGCCTATATTTGTATAATTCCCATTTCTCAAAAGTGTTTTAAATGTTATACCATTGACTAAATTGATGCTGTCAATAGAATTACCTAATAGCTTAAGGGGATGATTTCTAATGGTCCTTATCATAAAATGACCATGCTGTCTCTAAAGTAAACCAGAGACTTATAGAAATCATGGATATATGAATGGATTTGGGGTTCTATGGAATAGGCTCTGGCCATAATGTAAAACAAATTCATTCTTATAACATGGCCCCGCTCTATATTCACCCTCGTGCAGAACCCACTGAAAAGATACGGGTGCTACAACAAATCGTGGTGAAGGAACCAGGTGGTGCTGAGCTATCAGAAGGAATAGCATCTGGGGTCTTTAAACCTTGTCTTCAAACAAGCAACCATCTAAGTGATGTGTCAACTAAATCCACATGGAAAAATCACGCCAACTGTGTGAGCCATGGATTGTCAATAATAAAATCTACACCCAAAGGAGGGGATGGAATCTAGATTTAAATTCTGAATGTTTGGGTTGCCAAAGGCTATGGGTAACAATGGCAGCCCCAGATCCATTTGCAGGCCTTCTCGTGGATTAAACCACAAGGGAATCCTCCCTCACCATAGTCTTGGGAGCCGTGAATAGCCTTGTCAACAGACAGAGAAAACTGTAAAATCTGTTATGGCAGATGTGATTAGATTAACATATAATACCTTATCATTTGATCTCCCTTTGACCCATTTTAAAGTTGTTTCAGTTTTTAATTATTTTCTGATTTCTTTTCTATTGTATTCTTTTCTATTCTATTCTTTCTGTGTTTGTTTTGTTTGTTTACTTTTTGGCTTCTTGTTAGTATTTTGTATGGTCTTCTGCATAGGAAATGCAGATAGGTAACTCTATTAAGACAGTAACTGGATTAATAATTACCCAGTTTGCGGGGAGGGAAAATGTGGAGCTAACAATAATGAGTGAGAGAAAAATACATTCTGAAGTTGATTGTGTGGTGGTGATTGCACAATTCATCCTACTATGATTGAACCATTACATTGTATGATATGTGAAGTACATGCCAATAAAGCTTTTTTCTTATTAAGAGGTTGCTCAGAAAAGGAACTTTTACTAATGGATAGCTGTATTGGTCTTCCATGAATAATCCTTTCTCCCCACCCCCACAGCATTTGGCTGTCTGCTTCTCAATTATATATAAATCAGCAATAGCTCATTTCACCTACTAGGTTGTGTAAAACCGCTCTTCCTTCTTACCTACTTCAATTACCACCTGCTCAGCAGTGTTAAGGGAACCTGGTGATGCAGTGCTCAGAATGCTCTATTGTCAACTGAAAGGTCATCAGTTCAAACCCACCAGGCATGTCACAGGAGAAATATGTGGCACTCTGCTTTTATAAATAGTTACAACCTTGGAAACCCTTTAGGGAACTTCTACTCTGTCCATGGGTTTGGTTTTCGTTTCCTGTGGCAGTATTAACAGTCCTTTATTTCTCCTCAAAGGAAAGCAACATAACAACCACAAAACAAATTTCTCTTCTGGGTCTTAATCTGTGGTGTTATCCCGAGAGCCTGGGTGCCTGGATGTGGGTGTCTGAGAGCAGATTCAGACAGGAATCAGAAACAGCTCATTATAGTCAGTGCATGAGTACCATTACCTATGTGAGTTTGAATGTATAACCATTTGATCATGAGCTCAGAGAAATGAGGAGACTTGTCCTAGGTACACGTCCTGGGGAAAGGACCATGCTGAGCCATGTAAGCCGTTCAATGTCTGGATGGAACTATGCAGTCTTAAAACCAGCCAATAGGGGAAGTGCTTAGAAAAATGGGTGCATAAGAAAATGTGGTGAAGAAAGCTGATGGTACCTGGCTATCAAAAGATACAGCATCTGGGGTCTTAAAGACTTGAAGATAAACAAGTGGTCATCTAGCTCAGAAGCAATAAAACCCACATGGAAGAAGCACACTAGCCTGTGTGATCATGGAGTGTCGATGGGATCAGGTATTGGGCATCAAAAACCCAGAACAAAAAAAAATCATATCAATGTGAATGAAGGAGGGGGGTATGCAGTATGGAGACCCAAAGCCCATCTGTAGACAATTAAATATGCCCTTACAGAAGGGAAACAGGAAGAGATGAGTCAATCAGGATGCAGTATAGCACTGATGAAACATACAACTTTCCTCTAGTTCTTTAAAGCTTCCAGAAGCAGAAGTTCCTGCTGACAATGCTCATGTAAAGTGGGTTTGTAAATTTTATCATAGAGTATTTTGCATACGGAAAGGCAGAGAAAACGTCATTTCCCGAGTGAATGACTAGAACACAGAGAACATACAGCGCAGCCCTTCCTAAAGAAGTTCCGTTAGCATGTAGGTCAGAGTTTCCAGCTGTACCTGATACACGCTTAGGGATGTTTAAATTCTTATTTTGAAGCCCTTAAATATCTGTGCCTACCGATTTCCCAGTTTGTGTAGTGGGTGGGAAATGGGGGCAGCTTGTATGTTTTGGCTAAATAGAAGGTAGGCAGGTAAACAAATTACATAACTGAATATAAATTGAGTTATCTATCAAGACAGATCTGTCATGTTCTTCTAAGAGTTGAAAGAACTAGATGTAAAATTTTCATATTGATAAAAATGTTGATTGCAAGTCATATAGACCCCATGTGATTGCAAGTCATATAGACCCCATAGGACAGTGCAGAACTGTCCCTGTGGTTTCCCGAGAGTGTTACTATTAATAGGAATAGAAAGCCTTATCTTTCTCCTGAGGAGCAGCTGGTGGTTTTAAACTGATGGTCTCGTGGTTAGTAGCCCTCTGCATAGCCATGGATACCTCTTCTAACTTACATCATTCATCTAACATTTCTCCCACCTGAATTTTAAGACTGACTTCAAAATTGCCTGATTCTTTAATAAATATGAAGGCGTGCCCTGGTGGTGTTCTGTGTTACATATTGGGCTGCTAACCACAGATCAATAGTTTGAACCCAGCCCCTGCTCCACTGGAGAAACGTGCAGCTTTCAGCCACGATGACAATTGACAATCTCCGAAGCTCTATATAGCGCCATTGTGAATCAGAATGGACTTGTAGGCAGTGGGCTTTAATTAAAATACCACTCCCTGCCCACATAGAATTCGATCCATAAATGATGGTAAAGGAAGCTGAGGCTTAGAGAGGTTCAGTGGATTTGTGACTCCTCTTCAAAAGGAGATCCCAGTGGCAGCTACTGCGTAAAATAGGTAAGGGGATGAAACGAGTAAACGAATAGATGCAAAAGGCTTACCGGTCCCTGGGTAACCTAAATGGTTTAGGGCCCAGCTACTAACTTCTCTGTGCACAGTGTGAAGCCACTCAGAGGCACCTTGGGGGACAGGCCTGCCAGTCTGCTTCCAAAAGGTCACAGTCTTAAAAGCCTGTGGAGCAGTTCTTCCCTGCACACAGGGGCTCACCAGACGTCCAAATGGACCAGGTAGCAACTAACAACAAAATGTTTACAACAGCACTTGGCATAGAATAGCCCAATAATATAAGGCACGAATATTGTTCCTTATCTAGGCTGCAGCAGAATTAATTTCTGTCTGAGGTTATTTATTCAGTAAGCACTATGGTTAAGTATTTTCCATGCAGTTTTAAAGTGGACGAGGATTTCTTTCTTTGCAGGAAGTTGGAAAGTAGCTTCAGGAAAGGTATAATGATGCACGCTCTCTTCTTTTGCTTATAAATCTCTAAAATAGCCATGATAAACAAAAAAAATTACTGTCATCAAATCAATTTGCACTCACAGTTCCCCGATAGGGCAGAGAGAACTGTTCCCTGGTGTTTCTGAAACTTTAAATCTTGTCAATCTTTATGCAACTATCTTGAGCAGACAGCCTCGTCTTTCTCCAGTGGAACAGCTAGTGGGTTCAAACTGTTGACCTTGCAGTTCGCAGCCCTAATATGCCACCAAGTATGCCTCCAGGGCTCCTTAGAGCACCATAAAAAAACCCACTGCCATTGAGTCAATTCTGACCTGTAGCCACCTTATAGGATAGAGTTGCCCCTGTGAGTTTCTGAGGCTGAAAATCTCTAGGGGAGCCCAAAGCCTCACCTTCTCCCAAGGACTGACTAGTGGATTGAACAGCCGACCCTTTCTTTAGCAGCCCAACATGGAAGCCACGATAGCACCAGGGCACATCATAAACATCATTCTTAAAAAGAGAAGACAAGCCACTGCTATCGAGTCAGTGTTGACTCATATTAACCCTTCGTGAGTTCCCAGACTTTAGCTGTTGATGGGAGTGGAAAACTGAGCCTTCTCCCTTGGAGCTGCTGTCAGTTTTGAACTGCCAACCTTGTGGATTTCAGCCCAACTCATAAACACTACACCATCAGGGCTCCTGCTCAGGGACAGGTATTATTTAGACAAAGCAAGCACATCTTACATTCTTTCCTGTTCTCTAGAATCTAGATGAATGAATTGCCATCGAGTTGAGGTGACCCATGTGGGTCAGAGGAGGCCTGTGTCCCAGTGGCTGGTTTTTTGGAAGTAGGTCCTCAGGCCACCTTCGGCCCTGCTGTGGGAGGCAAATCCTGGAAATCCGGGTTAGCAGCCCAGCTCGCTCATTAGCAGTTTGTACCACCCAGGGGCTCTCCGCGCAGGATTTCACGCCGATCATCTCCCAAGAACGAAGTGTAGCCTTCAGGAGAACCAGGTTTACCCGTGAAGAATTGTGGGCTCTGTGAGCCGCTCGAGGATTGTCAATGTGGAGAGCGCAACGTTTCCCTCGGATTACTTCTGGAGGCATGAAGGCTTCATTTGCGTTAAATAAAGCATCTGCCTTTGTAGAACCAACTAAAATAGCGATGTTGCTGAAGGTCAAACTTCTGGGAGCCAAAATAGATGAAGAAGAATCTGGAACTTCTCCTTCAGCTAAGTGGCACACGGAATTTGCGAGGGGGAAGAAAATGCAGTGCTTTAAATGAACGTACTTGCGGCGTCTGGCTATTTGACCCAATGGGCTGATGGGGCTGGCACCTGCTGCCTTCCCACGAGCTGACATTTCTGACTTGTGGCTCGCTCGTCCCTGTCATCCACAAGCTGAACATGAAAGGACGAGGTGAGGTCACCAGCGACTGTTCTTGCACAGCTGTCTGGCTTGGGCGCATCTGTGCAGTGCTATCTCCTGACCCAGGCGCCAACCAGAGTAGATTCCTGATAGGAAAAAGGAACGGTCTGTGGGCTGGAGCAGAAAGAGGCATGTGGTTGAAACGCGGCTGCCTTTGGCTGTGTGACCCTGAGCAAGCCAGTCTCTTGCCCGGGGCCCTGGGTTTCCGGTGTCAAAAAATTAGGGGACTGCATTTTTTAGGGCCTTTTGCAGAAAGGGCATGAAATCCGGCCAGGGAAAGAGGTAGGAGATGCAACACGAAGGAGACAGTGCTTCGTGACTGTCGTGGTAGCAGCTTTGTTGCCCGTTGGGATATGGCAGTGCCAGCTGAGTCAGCCTGCCAGGTGGCAGTCGGTGATCGGTGGTGCTCTTTTGGTTAAAAAACACCGACAATAGCACCAGTTTAGGTGCCAGCAGTCAGGGGGATGCCACGCTCCAGAATTAGATGCCACACTCCAACAAAACAGCGAGCAGAGGAGAGTGGTTCGTGAGCTGCTTGTCCCAGCTGAGCTGAGTCTCCTCTTGCACCTGCCTGAAGGAGAAGACATATCTGAGGGGCCTTGGTGCCCTCGTGGCTTAGTTGGGGATGCATGGGCTGCCAACAGATTTTAATCCATCAGCCACTCAGAGGAGAAAAAAATGAGGCTTTCCATTCCTATAAAGAGTTACAGTCCCAGAAGTCTACAGGGCCAGTTCTACCCAGTCCTATCAGGTCTTAGAACAAGTCAGAATCAACTTGGTGGCAGGGAGGGAGTGATGGTACATTATAAAGGCCCAGCAAGCAATCTGCCCCACTTGTTTGGCTAGGGAAGTCACTACCAGTGACAGAGAACAGGCAGGTGCTATTTCAATCCTCCCTCTTCCGTCTGGCTTGATTCTCTAAGATAAGCAGAGAAGGAAACGCTGGGCAATGGCATGTTCTGTATCTTGAGCTTCAGCTGCAAATCCCTCGTGACGGTCTGAGTTACGCCCCGGCTCCTAGGACTGGGACATTGAACCAGTCATCCTTCACCGTTTCCCATGGGCCCTTCCTGGGATTTTTCCAGCAGCCAGAGACCTGACTTGTCCCCTCGCTGAACCAGAGATGACCTAAGCTCTCTGTCCTGTGCACAGGGCCCTGCTTGGCCTGGCTCACATGGATGCCAGAGTCCCTGTGGAATAGTAGGCAGGAGGTGAGTGGGCACGGGGTCGGCCTGAGTGCTAAAGCCCAGCTGTGCCTCTTCTTGGCTGTGGCACCTGGGGTGAGTGACTTAGCTGGTGCAGGAAGTGTGATGGTGCAAGGAGACATCAGGCAGGTAGCCAGGTCGTGTGCTCGAGAATTCCATTTGACTCTTAAACCACATGAACTCAACTGCTTTGAAAGAGGAAGCAGAAGAGGAAAACAGCCGGTTAACATTCTCCATGCCACCCCCGGAGCATGTGTGATAAGCACTGAATGCAGATTTGACCCCACGGAGGTCCACAGGCCTTATCTTGGTTATCTAGCGCTCCACTCCTCTAATCAAGCTGTCCCAAGTGGGTGCCTTTCACAGACGTATTTTCTCATGGTTTGGGAGAGGTACCATTGAGTCAGCTTCAACTTCTAATGACCCTGTGCACATTCAGAATGAAACACCATCTGGTCTCTAAATAGTTCAAGGTCTGTTGACCTTTAGGAGTGTTTTCCAGTGGAGTCTGCTGGGGTGCCACGCCCTGACTCCATAGTCTACTTTTGGTATTTGCTCTGTTCCCCTTGCTGTTCTGTTGCACGCCGTTAGTATTTCCCCTTGGTGTGGTGGGGTCAGATTGGGTGCAATTCCCACACTGTCTCCATTGTTGTCCCCCGCAGTGCTATGGGTCAGTGAGGGACGTCGTGTGTCCTAGTGGGGTTGGCCATGTGGCCCTCTCTGTACATTGCCTGCTATGAGCAGGAATATTGTCCTCAGGACTTGGTGGGCCAGGATGTGCTCCACTCTCTCTTCCTCCCCCTTCATTTGCTCCAGTGTGCTCTGATCAGGCATGTCCCTCTCCCTGAGCTGAGATCCAAAGCCCATATATAGGTAACTGGACATCCCCTTACAGAAGAGTCGTGGGGAAGAGAGGAGCCAGTCAGGATGTAGCATAGCATCGATGAAACATACAACTTTCCTTTAGTTCTCTAATGCTTCCTCTCTGCCACTATCATGATCTCAATTCTACCTTACAAACCAGGCTAGACCAGAGGATGTACACTGGTACAAATAAGAGCGGGAAACACAGAGAATCCAGGACAGACCGACCCCTCAGAACCAATAATGAGAGTAGAGATACCAGGAGGGTAAGGAGAAGGTAGGGGAGAAAGGGGGAACTGATTATAATAATCTACATATAACCCCCTCCCAGGGGAACAGACAAAAGAAAAGTGGGTGAAGGGAGACATTGGACAGTGTAAGACATGAAAAGATAATAATAATTTATAAATTATCAAAGATTTGGGAGGGTAAAAAATGAGGAGCCGATACCAAGGGCCCAAGTAAAAAGCATGTGTTTTGAGAATGATGATGGCAGCAAATGTACAAATGTGCTTGACACAATGGATGGGTGGATGGATGGATGGATGGATGGGTTGTGATAAGACTTGTACGAGCCCCCAATAAAATGATTTTTTTTAAAAAGAAATACCGCCTGGTCCTGCGCCATCCTCACAACTGTTGCTATGCTTGGGCCTGTTGCAGCAGACCCTTGACGTGCCATCTCATCAAGGGTCTACTCTTTCCCGCTAACCCACTACTTTACCAAGTATGATGTTTTTCTCCAGGGACTGGTCCCTCCCCATAACCTGTCCAAGCTATGTGGGATGAAGTCTTCCCATCCCTGTTTCCAAGGAGCACGGTGGACAGGCTAGAACTCTGAATGCAGGGTGTCAGCGCAAGGGGGAAGGCAGGCTCTCTTTGTCTGTGGGCTCGGGGGTAAGGTTGGGGAGGGGTGGGGTGTGTGTGTCCATGTCTCTTCTCAGCTCCTGTTTCCTGTTCCTTGATGATCTTTATTGGGGGTGGGGAACAGGGGCACCCTTCTTCCTCAGCTCTGCTTGCTCCTCTGGGCCTCACCTGCTCTTTTATGTCTCAAAGGGATTGACTTAAAACAAACCCTACATTAATCTTATCTGATTATACCATCCCCAGTTAGCTTTACAACACCTAATTCTGGGGTCCTCAATCTGTAACAGGCCCCTAGGATAAGGGTGTGCAGATCTTATAAAGACTGTCTATTTTTTTAAAGTAAAGTTTTACACAAAACACTAATGAATAAAAACAGACTTTTAAATTAAAAATATGCTTCAGGGAAATATAGAATAAACCCAATCAGAAAATGCAGCAGTTTTGATTAATGCAGAGATGTGAAATGGAGATAAGAGATGGCTGTTGGTGGGCTTTTTCTTAGGCCGTACAGTTGACCCTTACACAAAGAAAGGAGAGGGGTGTAAGGGCATTCCCGCACAGTCCAAAACCCACATATAGCTTCTGATATCCCCGGACTTGACCACCAGTTGACCAAAAGTCTTACCAATAGCAGAGTCAATTATCACATCTTTTATAAATGTATTATATACTGCACCCCCATAAGATCTGTATTTCAACATAAGATAAGGTATTTTGCCAAAAGTACAGGGGGTTTGTGCCTGCTGGCTTCACGCATTTTTTTCTTAATTTTTTTAAAATACCGTGCTTCATGCTAGACTCGTTTATCCTGGAATAGCAGGCTACTGCAGCTGTAGACCTCAGGTTCTATGGTAGATATTCAAGCAATTCAGCTTCTTGTGTGTCATGATTTCTCTGCTTCTTGAAGTGCTTTCAGCATCAGTAACACTACAAGAAAAATCTTAAAGATCCACATATATAAGTGGGACCCACGAAATTCAAGCCAGTGTTGTGTAAGGGTCAACTGCCATTGAAAATAGCCATCTTTTCCGTTTAGAACAGTTCCTACAATGAAAAGTTATTGGTTAATTCCAAAGCTGCCCAAAAGTCATGGGCTAGCACTCAAGCAGGCTTCAAAAAGCTCAGGGAAAAATTTCATTATCTTTCCATTCCATTTTTCCACACATTTTTTTGAAACCTCCTGGTAAATACTACTCACATGTAAATGGATTTTTTAACTTACTAATGTAATGTATAAAATGTAAAAAATAAGACTAAATAATGATATATATGTATGGACTGTTTTGTTTCTTATCTTAGAGATTTTGATTCAAGTATGCTGTTTTTAAATGACATCCCATTCATTTTTCCCCCATGTGTAAATTATTGGGGATTTTTTTTCATAAAAGTTTGATATTGATTCATTGCCAGTGCCTTGAAATTTAAAGGATTGTTCCTTTTAAATGCACGACCTTTTCAACAAAATAATGTTTTTCATTAGTGTGGTACTTAACATTTATAATGAATATGTAATTATAAATAAAACTATATTAAAAACACTAAATATTCAACTGTGTGAAATACTCCCTAGAATCCCAGGGGTCTTTGTTTGAAACATACTTTCTCAGATCCTAAAACATCCAGTTGTCTTTTCTCTCTCTCTCTCTCTCTTTCTCTCTCTCTCTCTCTCTCTCTCTCTCTCTCTCTCTCTCTCTCTCTCTCCCCCCCCCCCCACCACCCTCCCTCTCTCACTCAAATTCCTAGCTTGTGACATATGCGTGCTAGCTTGAGGAGAGCAATATAATTTTCCACACTAAAGCCACTCCATTTAAAAACTGGTAAAACCTGAATAGTATCTAAAGTGTGGTTGTCAGTGTATAGATGGTGTGCACTGGTTAGGTACTATGTTACAATTGGGGGACTGGGTGAAGGGTACATGTGATTGCACAGTTTGGGCAACTTAATAGGAGTCTATAATTATTTTTTAAGCTTGAATAAAGGTCATCTAAGTATGATAAAAATTATCTTTTACTTAACTGTTCAGAAGGCATGCAGCCAGGCTCAGGGTAGAGGGAGGGTGGGTTGGAAAGGGGGAACGATTACAAGGATCTGCATGTGACCTCCTCCCTGGGGGGCGGACAACAGAAGAGTGGGTGAGGGGAGACGTTGGACAGGGCAAGATATGACAAAATAATAATTTATAAATTATCAGGGGCTCATGAGGGAGGGGTGGAGTGAGGACAGAGGGGAAAAATGAGGAGCTGATGTCAGGGGCTTAAGTGGAGAACAAATGTTTTGAGAATGATGAGGGCAATGAATATACAAATGGGCTTTATATAATTGATATATGTATGGATTGTGATAAGAGTTGTATGAGCCCCTAATAAAAGATTAAAAAAATCAAAAGGGCAGCATCTACCCAAGGACAAAGTGCAGAAAGGTTAGGAAAGAAGGAGAAATGGAAACAGTAAATCCAGGAGGAAATAGGATAAATGACATTGCATTGTGGGGATTGCCGTCGATGACATGAAGCAACATGTGTATGACTTAATGAATGGAAAACCGATCTGCTCTATAAACCTTCACCCAATGTATAATGAAAAGTTGGGGAGAAAACTTCATGTATCTTTATGGATATTTTGTTTATCTGTTCATCACAAAATTTTGTTTATCTTGTCGTCTGTTGAGAGACATTTGGATTATTTCTACCTTTGGGCTACTGTGAATAATGCTGCAATGAATACTGATATACAAGTGTCTGTTAGACATAAAAAGGTGTACACACAGCCTCTGACCTTTCTGCTTCCCTCTAGTGGCATAGTGGTTATGCATTGACCTGTAATCCTTAAGGTTAGCAGTTCAAACCTACTAGCAGCTCCTCGGGAAAACGATGGGGCTTTCGACTCCTGAAAACAGTTAAGGTCTCAGAAACCCATGGGGTGGGGGTGGGGTGGTTGTGAGTCAACATTGACTCCATGGCAGGGAGTTGTTTTGGTTTGGTGTAAAGTAAAAGTGGATGTAGTTTTCTGTCCGCTTGAGTTTTCCATCTGCTCCCTATTGCTGCCTTGGAGCCTTGGTGGCTGAGGGTCACTGTGAGTCAAAACCATTCCTCTGGCCACAGGTTTTTGTAGAATTTTTCATGTGTACTCATAGAATATCATTTGTATTTTTTTAAAGGGAACAACCTGTTTGTCCAGGGATATAAAAGACCAAATCCGTACAGTTCTTTAGCACAGAGCAGCGCTCATTTAAGACTTGTCTCCTGACCCAAAAGACTGGCAGTTCTCTTCTGCCTGCATGGGGTTGCCATGAATAGGAGTTGATAGCAGCAGTGGTGACAGCTTTGGCTAATCTTTGAGTCAGCCAGTAAGGCTCTTGGCTTCCTGAAAACCCCTTCTCTGATCAGCTTTTCTGGCTTCTTCTCCAGGGTTATCAATGCTGGGAAGAGTACGCACAACGAAGACCAAGCCAGCTGTGAGGTGCTCATGGTGAAGAAGAAAGCAGGCACCATTACCTCAACTCCAAACAGGAACTCATCCAAGAGACGGTCCTCCCTCCCCAACGGGGAAGGGCTACAACTGAAGGAGAACTCGGTAAGATGCCCTTCATCCTTGGTTTTCAAATGAGAGGTACCACACACCCTCTGCCCCCCCCCCCAAATATGTTAGAACTTTCTGAAGGACCTGCAAGGGAGCAGGGTGGGGTGGGGAATCAGTCTCCTGAATGTCTGGAGCTGTGGGTCTGTGTTCAAAGCTGCCCACACTCAGCGGGCAAGGGTGACACATGTCCGAAAAGCTGATATTTAGGATTCTAACCATTTAGAAACAAGGCGTCCCTGAGCAGTTCGAACTTTTAATGCTCCCAGCTTCTCACTGAACATTCGGTGGTTTGAGTTCATCCAGAAGGACCTTGCAGGAAAGGCCTGGTAATCTGCTATTGAAGATTGAAGAACCATTAGCAACTCTGGATGGATGCACATGAAGTCAGAATCTCCTCCATGGAAATTCATTTTTGGTTTTAAAGTAAACAAGGTCACCCATGTAATCTATAGGCTTTGACACAAGAATTGTGTATATAATCTGAGCCTTTCAGATGGTATATAAGAAGTCCATAGGAGGTTTCTCTGGAGGAAACCATCTGCACGCCTCTCCTGAATGTGGAAATGACTCTCGGTAGTCGCCTTGTGACAATTAACTCTTAGCAGGAGGGACTTGGCCTCTCTTTCCCCCTTGCTGAACCATCTTAGTCAACCAGTCAGAGCCTGTGTGTGCTGTACTTCAAAGTAATACTGTATTTCTAACGTGACCCAGAGCCTGTGCAGCCATGTGGTAGTCCTACAGACCGACTGCCCTGTCGGCATACCACAAAGCATTTCCCCTCTCTCCACTCACTGTAGAGAAAAGCAGACACAATTTTGGAAGAGCCAAAGATCAGTTCAAATGGAGTAAGGGATCTCAGTGCTCTGGCCATCAGCAAGTTCATGTTTTCTAGGGAAAGATGTGGGCTGGGGAAATCAGATGTTAAAGGGAATGACCCCAATGCTACTGTTGATTCTAGTGACCTTGTGGATAATTTTGATAAGGATTTAGAGGGTCTGGGAATCTCCTCTTAGTCTAAGAAACAGTATCTTATTGCATAAGTTGTTGTTGTTGTTGTTAGGTACCAGCTAGTCAGCTCTGTCCCTCAGCAATCCTATGCATAAGAAAACCAAACCCTGCACACTTCTGCACCATCCTCACAATCACTCCTGTGCCTGAGCCCATTCAGGCAGCCACTGTGCTCATCTGTCCCATCCAGGGCCTTCCTCTCTTTTGTGCCCCCCCCCCTCCACTTTACCAAGCATGATGTCCCTCTCCAGAGACTGGTCTCTCCATCCTTGCCGCTAAGGAGCCCTCTGGCCTTACTTCCTCCAATAGAGACAGGTTTGTCCTTTTGGTACTTGCAGTAGTCATCTCCAGCACCACAACTCAAATGCATCTATTCTTCTATGGTCTTCCATATTCAGCATCACCTTTCACAGCCATAGGAGGCAGTGGAGAATACCACAGCTTGGGTCAGGTGCACTTTAGTCCTCGAAGTACTTCCTTGCTCTTCAGTCCTCTAAAGACATCTTGGGCAGTAGATTTACCTGGTGAAATACATCTTTTCATCTCTTGACTGCTGCTCCCATGAGAATTGATTGTGGATTCAAGTACGACAAAATCCTTGACAACTTCAAACTCTTCTCCATTTATCATGATGTTAACTATTGGTTAACAGCTGTGAGGATTTTGGTTGTCCTTACATTGAGTTGTAATCCACACTGAAGGCTATAATCCTCGATCTTCATCAGCAAGTGCTTCAATTCCTCCTTACTTTCAGCAAGCAAGGCTGTGGCATCTGCATATACCAGGCTGTTAGTAAGCCTTCCTCTAATCATGATGCCATGTTCTTCCTCGTATAATCTAGCTTCTCTGATGATTTTCTCAGCATATAGATTGAACAAATGTGGTGAAAGGATACTACCCTGACACACACACCTTCCCTGATTCTAAACTATTCAGTGTTCTCTTGTTCTGGTCTCACAACTGCCTCTTGATTTATGCACAAGTTCTGAATGATAGGATGAAGTGTTCTGGAATTCCCATTTTTCTCAAGTGTATCCAACAGTTTATTAAGATCTATATAGTTGAGTGCCTTTGCATAATCAGTGAAACACAAGTAAACATCTCTCTGGTATTCTCTGCGTGAGCCAAGATCCATCTGACGTTAGCAATGGCACCTCTTGTGCCTTATCCCCTTCTGAATCCCTGTCAATGGGCTGCTATAGCCATTGCTGGGTGATCATAAGCAACATTTTACTTGTGTGTGATATTAATATCAGTCTATAGTTTGAGCATTCTGTTAGGGTCACCTGTTTTTTGGAATGGGCACAGATATGGGTCTCTTCCAGTCAGTTGTCCTGGTAGCTTTCCTCCAAATTCCCTGGCATAGATGAGTGGGTGCTTCCAGTGCTTCTTCAGCTTTTTTGAAACATTTCAGTGGGTGTTCTGTCATTTCCTAAGGTCTTGATTTTGGCTAATGCCTTCATTGCAGCTGAACTTCTTTCTTCAGCACCATTGGTTCTTCCTCATGGGCCACTTTCTGAAAGCTGCTAGGTGCTATCTAATCTGTTCTAACCCATAACAGCTTTAAGCACAACAGAACCCAACACTGCCTGGTGCTGTGTCAATTGTTCCAATGCCAAAGCCTGTTGTTGCAGCCACTGTATTAATCCATCTCAGTGAAGGCTTGCCTTTTTTTTTAGCTGCCCCATGCTTTACTAAGCATGTGTCGTTTTCCAGAGACCAGTCTCTCCTGATAACATGTCCAAGTACGTGCAATGAAGTTGCACCATCCTTGCGTCTCAGGAGCATTGTGGCTATATTAATTCCAAGACAGAGTTTCTCTATGGGAATAAGAATAAGAGCCCTGATCGACTTTATTAGTACTAGTTCAGCCTAGAGCTGGAAAGGGCAGTGGCTTACAAAGACCGTCAGTTGAGCCAAAGGAAGCATCGCTAAACCTCTTCAATATTTCACCTGAAGATTCCTCTGGAGGAAGCGGAGTTGAGGGCCCTAATGGGCAGTGTAACAAACAAACAAAGAAACGTACTGCCATTGAGTCAATGCCAACTCATACCCTGTAGGACAGGGTCGAGCTGCTCCTGTGGGTTTCTGAAACTGACTCTTTACAGGACTAGAAGGCCCGGCCTTTTCCAATGAAGTGGCTAGTGGTATCAAACTGCTGCCTGTGTCATTAACAGCCCAGTGCTTAACCACTGTGCCTCCATATTTAAATATTTAAAACACAGTATTTAATACATAGGCTCTAGAGGAAGGCAGCTAGCAATAGTTAGTAGTAGACAATTAGTACTTGATTACAATTAGCGATTTAATTTGGGGACAATTATTTGTTCTTTGAGCCTCAGTTTCCTCTTTTATAAAAAAAACATAGTAAATACCAAATATATGAAAACAGGCTAGTTGGAAATATTAAACCCAATATAGTCCATGTAAAGTGTTGAGTCAGCTTAATTAATAAGATCTTAATAACACAATGATCGACACATAACCACACACACTCCTCCAGGGGGATGAACAATAGAAACCTTGGGAAGAGAGACAGCAGTTGGTGTAAGATATGAAAATAATAATTTATAATTTATCAAGGGATCACGAGGGCGATGGGAGGAAAGAGGCTGATACCAACGGCTCAAAAGAAAGTAAATGTCTAGAAAACAATGAAGGCAACATAAGAACAAATGTGCTTGATACAATTGATGTATAGATTGTTATAAGAGTTGTAAGAGCCCCAGTAAAATGATCTTTCAATTAAAAAGGAACCCCACCATCATCAAGTCTATTCCAATTCATAGCAACCTTTTACAGGATTCCCGAGGTGATGCATGTTTATAAGAGCAGATTGCCTCTCCCATGGAAAGGCTGGTGGGTTTGAACCACTCAACTTGCAGTGAGCTGTTCTACACTTACCTGGTGCCACCAGGACTCCTAATAATGTGCCTTAGCAACTCTTATTCAGAACTCAGACCCACTTCTGTCATTTACTGTAAGTAATTCCCACTGAATTGTGAACATCTGTTCATTTATAATTTGGAGATCATACAATTCCTTCTATACCTCCTTTACAGGATTACTTTAGGATTTGCTTGTTATTGGAAAAGACTCTTACACGAGACTTTTAATATTAATTATCGAGGGGTGTCAGAGACTTGAGGTTGTTCTTTCCCAGAATTCCCCCTGCCACTGGGATATAAAGCAGACTGACTCGCCACAGTGATTTCTGTATAAAAATAAGCCAGTCTGGACATTTGGTCCATGGATGGCATTTTCCTTGATTGCTAACTTCCCCCTAGAAATGGAGCATGGATAATTGCTTAATTTCCTGTCCTCAGAAATAATGTAGCAAGCCCAGAAATTTTTCCAGGGAGAGCCGTGATTTTTCCCTGAAACAGCTTTGCATTTCTATAAGGGGTCCATGCGCCGGGGGGGGGGGGGGGGGTGGGCATCAAGGAATTGCCAACAGAGTAGGAAGACTCTGGCCTCGACTTCCTGCTTCAATTTGGTAGTTACATAATCTGGTGTTAATTTGTGGAGGGGTGGAGTCTAGCCTGTCAATCAGGTCACAGCTTGATGACCTCATTTGGAGGCGCCACGGGATAAATAGCTCACTGGACACAAATACACTCCCTGTGAGACATTCTGTTGATAAGACACATGGAGCTATGCTAGAGCCCTGGAGCTGGAGGAGTCATGGAGTTACACACCAGTACTGAGATGCTTCCGCTGCCACTGGATCTACAAGACTTTCTACCCACTGGCCTGTGATCTTCCTGCATTCAGTGTCATTGCATGTGCTTTGTAAGTCTGAAGAGGACTTTATAGATTGGCATCAGACATATGGGCTAATAATGGACCTATGGCCTTGCTCTGGACTGGGCTGGGATGTTTTACCAATGTTTGAGTTCTCTTATATGTAAAGCTCTGTCTTATACACATTGGAGTTTCCATGAATTTGTTTCTCTAGTCCACCCCCACTAACACAATCAGCCTCAGCAGCTTGATTTCTGTCTGCCTTATATATTGGGCATTGATTTAGATTTAAAGCCAGAGATACTGCTTTTTAAACATGTAAAAATCAGGATCTAATATTACCAGGTCCATCACTCCAAACTATTATCACAGCCCCTGCTACATAGCCAGGAACTAAATGCCAGGGATTCACCAGTGGATAAAGCAGACAAAAATTTCTACCCACAAGATACTAACAACCACTGAGGAAGACAAATAAGAAAATTGAACTGTATAGGTTTCCAGATGATAAAAATACTACGGAATGAAAAAAGGTAAAGGAAACAGGAATGGATAGTGTAGAATGGGGGAAGTAGAATGTGATTTTTAAGAGGATGATGTCATAGATTAAAATGTGTCCCCCTAAAATATATGTCCATTTGGCTGGACCATAAAGCTCAGTGATTTCACAGGTATAATCCACAATGCGGGATACAACATCCTTGCTCAGGACACAACTCTGCTCTGACTGGTATACGGAAAGTTTCCTGGGTGGAGGTCTACATCCGCCTTTGATTTTACAAGATAGAAAAAGAGAGAGAAGCAAGCAAAGACAGAGGGACAATTGTACCACAAAGAAGGAAGAGCTGGAAGCAGGGTATGTCATCTGGACCTGGGGTCTCTGCGCTGAGAACCTCCTAGACCCAGAGGAAGATTGATGCTTAGATATGTGAACATCCCCAAGGAACTCTGGGCCTACGCGCATTGAGAGGAGATAAGAACATTCCACCAGACCCACCAGAGGCTAGCCTCCGCTAGAGCTGACCATGAATTTCGCTTCTAGCCTGCTAAACTGTGATAGAATAAATGTTTGTTTATTCAAACCATCAACGTGTGCCGTTTCTCTGATGCAGCACTAGATAACTGAGATAGATGGTTACAATAGGCATCACTGAGGTGGCATTTAAAGCCCGAAGGTCAAAGAAGACTTTATAAAAGCATGACTAGAAGAGAGAAGTGAGTACACAGACCTTGAGTCAAGCACTGGTCTGGTGTTCTCAAAAACCCGGAAGGACGCCAAGGCAGCAGGAGGAGAAACAGTAGATCCCAGAATGCAGATGTCTGCAGACAGTGGGAAGAGAGACAGACAATCTTGTTTGACCTCAAAGGCCATTGTCAGCACCTCAGCTTCTACACACTGTACTTGCAGAGAACACTTGATAGATTAGCGCAGGTGTCACCTTCGCATCAAAATGCAGCTCTTATGGTCCTTAGGAGAGAGCACCGAGTCAAGATATCATCTGTGAGAGACAAGTGAAGCAGACTCCACCGCTCCTCCCTTGTGAACCTGTTCTTTCATCCAATTAACTAATATCCTGGGAACTAGCTCAACAAACCAGGTGTGGGGGGATCAGGAGATAAACACGATGCCACTCTAGTCCTCCTGGAGCTAAATTGAGTCAGGATTAAAGAATAAATCCACAGTGATACTTTGAGAAGTGAACTTTAGGAGAAATATAAAACCCTCAGGTTGGATGGAATCCTAACTCGAATTGGCCAAAGGCCAAGGTGGGAGCGGGCATCCATCAGATTAAGGCAAGCTTCCTGTTCTTAACAAGTGAATAGAGATTAACCCAGAAATAAGAGAAAATTTCCGATGGGTGCACACACATGCAAAGACATGGGGCCGGTGAACAGAGCAGGCCTGTTTGGGGGCCTATGCGGCAACTTGGAGGATGATGAGACAGGACAAGTCAGCGGGCTTCAAACACATGTGACACCAGATGCCATGCTATACTGGGACTTTAACCGTACAACCTAGGTGACTGTAGACAAGAGCGTGATGGGATTCAATTTGCCTTTGTGCAAAACGGTGATGGCAGTTAGTTGGCAGCACCTAAAAACAACACCATAGTAGAGTTTACAGGGGAAAAGTTGTGAAAACTTCTTATCCTTAACCAGACACCTTGAGGAATTGAAGGCTGGGCCTGAGGTCTCAGAACCATAGTCTCAGGGGACAGCATGCACAACTGGCGTAAGAATTCACAAAGACAGTGTTGTCCGTCCTACTTGGGTGAGTACTGATAGGTGTCTTAAAGCTCATGAGTAGCCCTCAAAGGGCAACTATTGATCTCTCCCCACTGGAAGCAAAGTCGAGGGAAGATAATCAGAGCGACTTGGAAAGAATTGGCCATCAAGAACTCCAGTCTTCACAGTCCCTGAGCCCAGAAGAACCAGATGGTCCGCAGCTACCACTGCTTTGGAAAGGGTCAACATAAAAGGTCCTGAATAGGGAGGAAAATGGGGAACGAAACTCGAAATTACAAAAAAGACTGTACTTCCTGATCTGGTCGACTTATGGAACCCCTGAGATGACTGCCGTAAACACACATCAGGCCTGGCTCTGAACCTACCCCTTTGGCTCACCTTCTAGCCAAACGGTAGAGTGGCCCATAAGTGAACACTTGCAGAGAGGTACTCCTTAGAATAAGCCAAAAGAAACCCAAAGGGCAGCATTTTCTCAGGAATGGAACCCAGATGTCAGGAAGGAATGGGAAAGAAGAACAGATGGACGTGTTCGGGTCCCAGTGAAGTCCCAGCCAGGAGGAGGGCAAAGTGGCCGAGAGAGAGACATTTCCATTTCTCCCTTATCAAACAGCGACGCCCCCAAGGAGCCGTCATCAGGCTGACTAATTGGCAGGATGGACTCCCCCACTATACTTCCACACACAGTGAAGTGGACATAAGGGCTAACTACCACCGATAATGTGTGGAAACGTGGAAGCTTCTTAACATTCTAGCGCCGCTGGTTATTTCTCTGGGGTCATGGAGTAGGCGGCCAGAAATGAAGGGGACAGAAAATGCTAGCACTTCCCAGTCCCTTTCCCTGAGTGTGCCTGAGAAAAGATGCCGTGAACCTACAGACGGCTTATCCCCCAACAACTTCTTGCTGCCCACAGACGACTTTATTACTGAACCAGATGAACAGTTATGGGGGTTCTTATCCATGACTAGGTTTTCTTTCCTTTTTGTTTTTGTGTTTTGCTTCGTTTTTGTTGAAAATATACACATCAAAATAAGCATCAGTTCAGCAATTTCTTCTAGACGATCCCATTCTGTACACTGTGCAGCCATTCTCCCCCTCCTTGCTGGAATTATCCCTCCTCTTGATCATAAACTCACTGCCCCTCGTGCTTGTCTAGTCTTTCAAGTTGTTGCCAGTTTTATCCCATATAGTGATCCTTTTTTAAAAAAAACACAATGCTCTGTTCATCAAAGGACTGTACCCCCAAAAGGCAAAAAGGCAAGTGACCAATTGAGAGGCTCTCTTTGGAAATTATATATGTGACAAGAAGCTAACCACCGAAACATATATAAAACCACAACAATTTAACGACACAGAGACAAATAGCCCAATCATACAATGAATAGCTGTTCACCAAAGAGAACATTCAGATGGCCACCCAACACATGAAATATTGTTCACTGGTCATTAGCCATTGCAGAGACACAAATGAAAACCCCAGTGAAATGTCATTTCACCCCACTAAGGTGGCTGAGATAAACAGAACAGAACGTTATAAAAGTTGGAAAGGATGTGAGGAAGTTGGAACCCCATCCACTGGTGTTGGGAAAACAGTGTGGCAGGTTCTCAGGAAAGTAAAACACAGGTGGGGAGATGGGAGAGTGAGGGGATTTGCAGAGCAAACTGAATGCGGGAGCAGGGAGGGAGTACCAGAACTGAATGTGATTACACACCTTATTTTAAAAGCTATTTAGCCATGGAAGTATACAAAGGGGTACCCCACCCCCAAAATGTGAAAAAGCTCCACTGGGCTTTGTAGTGAGCATTTTTACCACTAGGTGAGTATCAAGTAATCCACTTACTGCGCCCAGTGGTGTCCCCTGGGAAGGTTCTCTCTGGACACAATGAATTTTTTCATAAAAGTAGTTTCACTTGAATCTCATTTTATGTTATGGCCGATTTAAGAGAACTACATGTAACTGTGCAATTTTGGTTTCTGCTTGGGAAAAATGCCACAGAAACTGTTATGATGTTGAACGCAGCTTACAAGGACAGCACTATGGGGAAACTCAAGATTATGAGTGATTTTCTTTATTTCAAAAAAGGTGAAATGTCGATTGAAACCCTTGTTCTGGACGTCCGTCAACTTCCTGAACAGATAAAAATGTTGGCAAAATTCATGCACTTGTGCTTGAAAACCAACAACGAACTGCTTAGGAGATGGGGAAGTTATCTGGACCCTCCTGGAGCATGGTTCGGCGAATTTTAATGAAGATTTGGGAATTGGAAGGGTCGCTGTGAAATTTGTGCCTCGGGTTTTAACTGCCCAGTAAAAAGAGCTTTGAGTGGAAACGTGCTGTGCTTTGAAAGAACAGCTCCAAAGTGACCCAGACATTTTTTTAAGGTCATTACTAGTGATGGGACATGGTGCTATTCTTGCGACCCTGAAAGCAAAGCTCAGCCAAGCCAGTGGGAGACGCTATTGTCACCTCCACCCCCCAAGCTTGTCAAGTGAAATCAAAGATCAAGAGCAGGCTCGTTTGTTTTTTTGATGTGAGGGGGATCGTGCATTTGGAGTTCCTCCCACCAGGTCAGACTGCTAATCAAGATTTCTATTTAGAGGTTCTGAAAAGATTGCATAACCCTGATTTGTGGCTGATGGGGGACTGGTTTTGCCACCTCAACCATGCACCTGCTCAAGCAGCCCCCTCAGTGCGCCAGTTTTGAGCAAAAAAGAGCATGACTCTTGCTTCACGCACCTACTCACCTGACATCGCTCCTGTGTAACTTCTTTTTTTTTTTCTGCGAATGAAGAAGGATATGAAAGGATAGTGATTTGATAATGTAGAAGAGGTGAAGAAAAAATGAGGGAGGTGCTGTCAGCCATCCAAACAGATGAGCTAGAAAAATGTTTCCAAAAATAGAGTCACAGATTTCAAAATGTATTAAATGTAATGCAGAGTGCTTTGAAGATGATAAGGTTGTTTTGTTAAAAAGTTTATATAGCTTTGGGGGAAAAACTTTTTTTTATTTTGGTTTGGGGTTTGTTTGTTTTTGTATGATATGTGAATACTTTGTCACAAAAACCGGGGGGAAAAAGAGAGAAACCAAACTGGACCAATGGAAACCACGCGTGCAGGGGGAAACAAGTTGTTGCGTAGGGCCATTGAGTTTATGTCAATGTGGAAGAATAATTGGGAAAAGGATATCAATAGTGGCTGTACAGCACAAATAGTGTAATTAATGACACTGAGCTATACCAGTAGAAGGTGTGGAATATTGGAGAATTTCCTGTTGTGCATATTTTTTACCATAATTTAAAGTATACATGAATAACAATGACTACAAGGAAGAAGAAAATGTTCTAGAATTGAGTGTGAGGACAACTGTACAACTCTTCTTGAGATGATTGAATTATTGAACTGTGTGACATGTGGATAAAGTGCTTTTAAAACAAAAAGTAAAAAACAAACCATCAAATGATTCAACAATTCCACTCCTAAGAATATAGCGAAAGACTTGAAAGCAGAGACTCAAACAGATAAGTGCACATGGTTCATTGGGTCATGTTCGTTACAGTGCAATTCACAATAGCCAAAGGTGTAGCATCCTAAATGTTCATCGAGGAATGAATGGACAAACAGAATGTGGTAAACACATACAATGGAATACTACTCAGCCTGGAACAGAAATGAATTTTTGATGCATGCTACAAAATGGATGGAATTTTATGCTGAGAGAAATAAGTCGATCACAAGAGGACACATTTATATGTGCTTATATTTACAGAAACCAAAGTTTATTAGTGGGAGTTAGGAGAAGTAGATGGACTACTAAGTTCTGATTTGCAGTAATGGTGAAATCACATTGACTTAGGGTGGGTTTGCACAACCAATTACTATAGTTACTGTCAATGTTAGACACCTGTAAAAAGTTCAATTTTCAAAAATTTTTATAGCTGTGCTTACAATGACCCCCCAAATTTAAATAGCTTCTGAGACTTCTTATCAAAACCAAAACCCATAGTCAATTCTGACTCATAGTGACCTAAAAAAAGTAGATTAGAACTGCTCCCTCCGCCCCCAATAAAATTTTTTTTTAAACTGCATCCACCACTAGGGCTCTTGAGGCTGTTAGGTACAAACAAAACCTCATGGGATTTGGTTTGGAAGTATAGGGTTATGGTTTTATGGAAATCCCAGTTAAATGGTAAATCTCACGAAATCCAGAATTTCTGGATCCGTAGAGGCTGGATGAAACATAGAAAGCAGTGAGTTCATACTGGTGGTGGAGGAATGATTTAGAAAGGGAGAGTGGTTGCAGAACACCAAGAATTAGGTCAATGTCACTGAATTGTACGTATAGAAATTGGTGAATTTGTCCATGCTGCGCTGTGTATATTCCCAACAGCCACAAAATGAAATTATTTCTTTAAAGAATATAATACTCTGTGAAGACAATCTTCACTAATTAAGCTAAGATGTTTAGTGTATAGGAGACTGGGGAGTATTTCATTTTAAGGTGTAAAGATAGTCTCAGCACTTGTAGGAATAGTGTAGACTCCATGAGAATTTGAAACTGTCCTCATTTTATCATGGAAAAATTTCAACATCTTTGCTTGCTAATTGCTGACTTTTCTGCTGGGCTTGTTTTTCGTGATCAACTATCTAGTCATTCTAAGAACAATATGAGTAGATAGCAAATGACTTCTTTTTGATGCAGAGTGAGGTGAATTACTTAATGTGGCCATTCTAGCTTTTGGTCTTTGTCACTCCTACAAATGACTGGGCAGGGCCAGGTAATGGTGAGATAGGTGTGGCCCACCCAGGGGACTGGGCAGCTTGCTACTAATATAAATGCAAGGCCTGGCACCCTAAGCTGGAAGGGAACATGTAGTCAAGTGCATGGAATCCTAACATGGGAATTGGTCAGTTTTGCCCTTGCAGAGGCAGAAAGGAGGAGAATCTCACTGCCATCAAGCATGGTCATTTGTATAATTAAGATTGTTCAAGACATGAAAGACAAGATAGATAACCCTTCAGAAACAGTAACAGGAGTAATGGTTCCCTGAGGGTACAGGAAGAAGAGATGAGGGAGAGGAGGGAAAGGGGAGCTGAGAGTATTGATGACTGTATAACCCCACTCAAGGGGAGCGAACAGCAGAATTGTATGTGAATGGGTATTTTGGATGGTGTAAGATCCAGCAATAACTAAATAAGGGTTCCTGGAGGGGATGGTGGGAGAGGGAGAGGATAAAGTGGAGGGGATATCAAGGAGTTCATGAAGAAAGAAAACGTTGTGAAGTAGATGGTGGTAGCAAGTATACAATACTGCCTGATGTGATTTGGAATGCTATGACATCTGTGAGAGCTTTCAATAAAATGATTAATAAAGAAAAGCCGAGAGTGAAGGGATCCTTTAGACCCGCAGTCCCTGCGTTGAACTGCCGCAATATAGGGAAGAGAGAGAGCTATGACAGCAGAGATGGCGAGAGGCAGTGGCAGGGACATGGCAGTACCAGGAGAGCAGCACAAGACAGAGCAGTAGGCTTCTCTGTCCACAGAGTTAGAAAGCTTCGGCAGGAGGCTAGTGGGAGACGTGGGGTACCTTGATTGGCAGAGCTAAAAGAGCTTGGTAAAACTTGTTTAAACAGGGCAATTCTTTTTTTAAAAAATCATTTTATAAGGGGCTCATACAACTCTTAGCACAATCTATGCATACATCAATTGTGTAAAGCACATTTGTACATTCATTGCTTTCATCATTCTCAAAACATTTGCTCTCCACCTAAGCCCTTGGCATCATGTGCTCATTTTTTTCCCTCCCTCCCTCATCTCTCCTCCCTCATGAACCCTAGATAATTTATAAATTATTTTTTTGTCATGTCTTACATTATACAACATCTCCCTTCACCCACTTTTCTGTTGTCCAGCCCCCAGAGAGGAGCGTATATGTAGATCCTTGTAATCAGTTCTCCCTTTCAACCCCACCCTCCCTTCACCCTCCTAATATCACCACTCTTACCACTGGTCCTGAAGGAATGATTCTACTCTGGATGATTCCAGTTCCTGTGTTTCCAGTTCCTATCTGACCAGTGCACATCCTCTGGTCTAGCCAGATTTGTAAGGTAGAATTGGGATCATGATAGTGGAGGAGGAGGAGGAAGCATTTAGGAACTAGAGGAAAGTTGTATGTTTCATCGTTGCTACACTGCACCCTGACTGGCTCATCTCCTCCATGCAACCCTTCTGTAAGGGGATGTCCCGTTGCCTACAGATGGGCTTTGGGTCTCCACTCCGCACTTCCCCTCATTCACAATGATATGATTTTTTGTTCTGATTATGCCTGATACCCGATCCCTTCGACACCTTGTGATCTCACAGGCTGGTGTGCTTCTTCCATGTGGGCTTTGTTGCTTCTGAGCTAGATGGCTGCTTGTTTACCTTCATTCCTTTAAGACCCCAGACGCTATATCTTTTGATAGCCGGACACCATCAGCTTTCTTTGCCACATTTGCTTATGCACCCATTTGTCTTCAGTGATTGTGTCGGGAAGGTGAGCATCATGGAATGCCAGTTTAATAGAACAACGTATTCTTGTATTGAGGGAGTATTTGAGTGGAGGCCCAATGTCCTTCTGCTACCTTAATACTAAATCTATACATATATACACACAGATCTATTTCCACATTAAATATATGTACATATATACATGTCTGTATTTAGACCTCTATAAGTGCCCTTTACCTCCTAGCTCTTTCCTCTATTTCCTTTTACTTTCCTCTTGTCCCACTATCATGTTCAGCCTTCATTAGGGTTTCAGTAATTCCTCAGTTACATTGCCCTTGGTCACGCACAGGGAAATTCTTGATTGAAGAATTGTACCCTGAGTAATTTCTGATCTTAAATTGTAACCTCTTATTTCCCTGAGAAGACCCCATAGCTATGAGTGTTGTCTGTGAGTTCTGTGTGGCCACTGCAATGAAATGCAAATGCAGCAGAGATGTAGGGAGTGCCGTGCGAAGGGCGCCAGTGGCAGAATTGATATGCTTGGAGGCTGGAGGAAGCATGTCTGACCTCTGCTTTCTAGCATTCAGCCTTGCTCATGCTACATCCCCACCCCTTGTAAATTTAGAAGAGGTCAGATGCCAAGCCCATGTCACTGTTACCGAATGTTAATTGCTGGAAATCACTTATAACCTTGCTCTAAAGAGGTCCTTGCCTTTATACGTGTGGATGAGAGCTATTCAGGAAATAGTGGCAATAATCAGCATCCCCCACAGCTGACTTTCTCATGGGAGCAGATTGTTTGGGACTTAAGATGAGATTTGTGGACACATACATTCCAAGTTTATTTCCTTAGGAGCACCCTTATGTCACTTAATTTAGTCAAAACACATCAAAGTGTGTGGCTTCAGTATCTGTTAGTTCAGTGTCTAATTACGATAACAGGAGATGGCAGTGTCAGCATCTTGGCCAAGTTCATCAGCAGGGAACATGAAAGCTGATTCTCTTTCTCAGCAGAGGGCCAGGAAGCACTGTGGGAATTCAAGGCAAATAGGATCAAATTGGGGCAGGGAGAAGGGAAATGAGAAGGGACTGTTTCTACTCTCGGAAATGAAGATTGGCCGTGCTTTCTCCCTCCTCTGCTATTTAAAGGACCTTTTCACCCCCAGAACGTTGAGTGAAGGTCACTTCCCATTTCACAGCGGCAGCTCTCCTGGATGATTTGCGCCTTCTTGCGATCTGCTGCCCGCGATGATGCGAGCTATGAGAAACGCTGGAGCTGGCCTTTCATTCCTCTCAGTGATTATTTGGCTCTTCGTTAAGCTCTTTGGTCTGTGGGTGTCAGGAAAACGGAATTTTCTGTCTAGCTACTTAGTTGGGGTGTTTTTGTTGTTTTTGAAACACAGTGCAGTGCTCTCTTTCAGAACTCTTGTATCTCTTTGTTCCAGGCACATGAAATGCTTGCCAGCAAGTAAGGATGACTTTGGCAGCCAGGCATTGACGGGGCTGATGTCAGCCAGAATCACGTCTTCGTGTATGCACCCTGGTGGGGGTGGGGGTGGGTTTACGCGCCCACACAAGTTTGACCAAGATGTCTGTAGTTGCCCTGAGAATGCAGCTAAACCTCGATTCCCTAGCAGCTTGGGACTCGGTGTTTAGACTGCAGGGAAATAAATGGTGTAGTGGAACGTCCCGGGTCCGTGGTACTCTGACTCCCCTAGTGCTTTAGGGCGGAAGAACATTAGGCTTTTGAGATTTGTGTTTCCCCTCGAAATAAAAGTGATAATAGTATTTATAGTACCACCATGCTAGACACTGATCTTATTAGTGCTTTGCAAATATTGATTTTACCTCCTCCTTCTTTTAACCACATAAGATGCATACAAGTTTATAGCTTAACTATGTTCAACTATCATCTTGCTTTTACAGATGGGGAAACCAAGGCACACAGGAGTACACACGTGGTCGGGGGTCACATACAGTTAGAAGAGTGTGTGGTTTGGACTCAACCAGCCAGTCTGCACTTCTAGCTACTGTGCAAGTTTGTATCCATTAATAGTTGGAAATTGTGACAGGAAAAACCTCTTTGGAAAAGCCAGAAGTCAGGAATGCCTCCTAATCTTGATGTGTAATTCATCATTATAATTTGACACGAAGTATTTTTTTTCCATTTCTTTTTTATTTCTCTGCTGATTTAGGAGTTACTTAGCAGGCTCCCTACTCCAATAGGCAATACAGTTGTGTTTTTCTTTCTTTTTCCCCTTTCCTATTTGTTGATCTTCAAGTTAGGTGTATTTTTAATTTAGGATTATATATTCTCTATGCTATTATCCGTTGATATTTTTGAGTTTTATTCTGGAGCTGGCAAACACTGACTCACTGGCCTTCTCTAACCCGGGGGCTGTTTCTGTCCAGGCTTTACGCTAAAAAATATTTTGACATTTTGAAGGACTCTCCAAAGAAAACAGAAAGAAGTCAGAGTGCCTATCCAAAAGAGGCTGTGGGCCACAAAACAAATATTTATTAGCTGACTCTTTCACGAAATGTTTGGACCTCTTGTCTGCTTCATGGTCATGTGGTCAATTTTTGCTACTCTTATCAGAAAATGTAGCAAAATCTTCCAATAAGACCGTATATATACACAAATATATATATTTGTATTTTTCTGGGACTGAACCTATGGTAGGGTAGAGTTTTATCAGTTTTCTAGGGTCCCCTCTTCAACAAAGTCAGATCACTGCCATCAGGTCACTTCTGGCTCACAGAGACCCCATAGGACAGGATAGAACTGTCCCCGTGGGATTTTGAGACTGTAACTGTTTACAGGAGTAGAAACTGTTCATCTTTCTCCCATGGAGCAACTAGCAGTTTTGAACTGCTGACCTTGGGATTGGCAGCCCAAATCCTTACTGTCACACCACGAGAGCTTTCCCATTGGTGGATGATATTTGACTTTTCCTCTCTGCAGAGATTTCCACTTTATGTAGATTCCAGCTTCCACAGTCACACACACACACAGCTAGCTTGAAAAGGTGTGTAGAAAAAATGAAAATTTCCCATGAACTTTTTGAAGTTTCCATATGTCTGTGTGTTTGTGTGTATGTTTAGGTATGAGGTGGTTTCGAAAAATTCATAGAAACATGAAGTTTAAAAGATAATGGATCTTTACCATGAGCTCTTTGAAGCCCCCCTCAAAGACATGTGCATGCTATCCCAATGCCGCTCCAACAACCCTGCATGTCAGTCATTCACTCAGTGAATCTTCAGTACTGGTTTGGGAAACCTTGATTTAGACCAATATTATTTCTGTTATATCTTTCCCCCAATCTTTTCATTTCAATTTTTAATCACGCCCAAAGAAGATACCTGAAGTTTTTCTGAATTTGGATCAGGACTTAAAGAAACTAAGAATTCGCTGATATCAAGGGCACAAGTAGAAAAAAAAATGTTTTGAAAATGATGATGGCTATGAACTGTGAAAAGAATTGTATCAGCCCCAATAAATTGTTAAAAAAAAAAAAAAAAGAAAAGGATGATGGCAACAAATGTATAAATGTGCTTGACACGATGGATGTAGGTATGGATTGTGAGAAGAGCTGTAAGAGCCCCCCAAAAAAATGATTTTTAAAAAAGAAGAAAAAGAAACTAAGAATTTGAATGAAAATAAATAACCATCTGCATGTGAGCACTTGATTTTCCTGCTTTCACCCCAGCAGTCACTGTCATCATCACCGTCTTGATGGTGTAGGAGGAAAACAGGATGTTTTCATGAATGGATTTTTCTGGTTATCAAGGTACCACAAGTTAAGATTAGTTGGGATGCTAATTAACTGGGCTCTGCAGCATGCTGTGCCCTCAGGAAGCTGGCCAGGAGCTCTTGCTGACATCAGTGAAAAGCCGACCTGAACTGAAGTCATTCCTCTTCTTACTATATCCCTGTCCCTTACCTACTGAATGCCATGATGGAAGGACCATCATGGGCAAGAACCATATCAAGAAAACAAAAGTCCCCCAATAGAATAATAGTGAAGTCTGGATTTTAATCACAGTCCCGTCATTTATTAGATGTGTTACCTTGGATCTGTTGATGCCGCAATTTCCTCAGCCACGTATTGGGATCATATTGGCATAGAGGTTACTTGTTGAGTTACTCACCCCAAGATCAGCAGTTGGAAACCACCAGCTGCTCTGTGGGAGAAAGACGAGGCTTTCTACTCCTGCCGTGTTACTGTCTCAGAAACCCACAGGAGCAGTTCTGCTCTGTCCTACAAGGTCACCAGGAGTCAGAATCGACTCAATGGCAGTGAGTGAGGGTTGTGGGGAGATGAAAAATGCTTACAATAGTGCTTGGCATGTGGTAAGCACTTGGTACATATTTATATTTGTTGTTGTTCTAATGGCATTTACAGCTACATTTAAATATGAGGGAGCTTCACAAAGGTTTATTATATTTTCATTCCTTTTTGCATGACCTGTTTTGAAATCCTCTCCTCTATTGAGTAGTAATATTAAAAGCTCATTTTATTACATTGTCAGTGAGCATTCCTGAGCTAATAGATGAGCCTAACATAAACCATAATAATCTAGCCAAAACTGTTGCAAATTTTTATATTATCTATCGACTAGAAATTCATTTGCTACTTATTTAAAACATGGGATTAAATTGCCATGGAAAAATAAAAGCCCAGACTTATTAATGTAACCGACATCAGGCTGCCTCATAATGCTAGAGGATTTGAATCTGAGACGCCCGCATATTCCTCCACCAACAGCTGATGGGGGCCGTGCTGGGGGGGCACCGTCAGAGTCGAGCCTAGGTCCCCCTCCAGGGAAGCAGGAATTCTCCCATCCTGTTGAACATGTGCCTGGCATTGTCCTGAGTGTTTCTCACACGTTAATTCATTACTGGCTTGCTGAGGGCAAAGACGTCATGCATCATTAGCTCACATCTCAAGGCACAATTCACCATTAACATTAGCTAGTATAATTCCATAGCCAAGCTATCTTCTTGGACATTTCGGAATCTTTTAGCTTGAGATAATTATCATCATCAGATGTGACTCGATCATCATTACTGGGAGCAAGAAACCCAGCTCCAGCAAGCCCTTACTTGCTCACGTTTTCCATCAGCAGTTTGGCAAGAATATTTAAAGCCTTTTGGCCACGTTGTGAGGGATAATTTAGTTTAAAACATGGCACTATAAATCTGGTTACCATTAAGCTACTTAGGGGCGCACGGACTCAGTAATGGTTCTGAATAAAACCTAACCCATGCGGTCTAATCAATTCTGACTCCAGGTGACCTATGGTCTTTCAGAATAGAGCTGCTCTGTGGGGGTTTCTTGGCTGTAATTTTACACATACAAAAGAATGAAGCCTGAGGACCGCTGCCTCGCCTACCACACAGGGGCGCCGGTGTCAGTCGGTAAGAGAAACACTCAAAACTCAGGGCCCTGGATTCTGACCCATAGCCACTCGATAGGACCCTGGATTCTGACCCATAGCCACTCGATAGGACCCTGGATTCTGACCCATAGCCACTCGATAGGACCGAGTAGAACTGCCCTGTGGGCTTCGAGGCTGTCAGTCCTGACGGAAGCAGAGACCTTTGTCTTTCTGCAGAGCATTGTAGTTTCGAACTGCCGGACGCCTAAACCACGATGCCACCAGAGCTCCTGTAGGAGAGACACTAGTGACGCTTAATTTCATCCTCATTTTTAGATTTTTACAAAAAGGCTTTCTCGTTTTCCTCGTACACACCGAATGCCCACCTTCCCTCTGCCTCAGGTCTGGAACCCTCGGCTGTGGGGACCAACAGCCACTTAGAGAAGTAGGAAGGGCTTACAGGCCTCGTAGGGAGCTCTGTGCGCAGGTAAGGGAGAAAGCAAAACCTTGCTTTTTACGCTCATGCGAAGCCCGTCCCACCTCCTCCCTCGGTTCTCTGTTTCCTGCCTTCTGTTCCAACACTTCGCCAGGCTCCACAGGGCGCGTCTGAGATGAAGTCTAGGGGCGCCCTCCCCTTTCGTGTCAGCTCACGTAGGGTCTGTGGGAAGGGGTGTTCCCTTTCTGCCTCCCAGATGGCTCCTCAGCCGGCACAGCGTGGCTTTGTGAGCCGTGGGTTCTCCAGAGTGAGGGGAGGAGCTGGATGGAGCTTGTATTTCAATACGGCGAAAAGTCAGTCTATAATTTCTGACATCCTTGGTTGCCTTTACTATAATTACACCTGAAGCTGAATGAACGCCACCTGCCAGCAGCCAAGATCATTTAAACGTCTTGTTCGAGAAATCAGTTTCTGTTTGCATGAGTCTTGCCGTCGTGAAAAGGCCCGAGAATTCCTTCCCAGCCAAAATTCATGAGCTTAATTCTAGCATTCTACTTGATCATGAAAAGGAGAAAGAGAAATTAAGCTGTATTTTTTTAATAAAAAGCAGCTTCTAGAATTTTTCAGAAAGGAGGATGTAACATTTGAGCATACGCTAAATAAATGCTAAGCAGAAACAATGAACTTTCAACTCAGTTTGTCACCTTCTGGAATATTCCTTTGACTTACTGCAAAATGCAGTGTACTACTGTGTGTGTTGTCAAGTTCATAAGAACGAGTTTCTTTTTGGTAAATGAAGTGGTTTAGAACTCAACTAGAAAATTGCGTGAAGACTCCTTTGTTCAGGTGTAAGCGGTGGCTATCAAATTAAGTTGTGCGGTGAGTCTAGAAAGGACCCCATATTATTTTTCTCTTAAAGTAGAACACATGTTTAACTCGTGTTGTTCTGGAACGAAACCAAGGCAAACGCTTGTGTCGATGCAGCAGTAGCATGACAGAGTGTTATAGGAAGACTCAATTTTGGGGTGTGAACTCCGCATCCTCTGCTGGTGCTCCGGTGGCGTTTCCTGATACTACCCAAAGTCGAATGCCGGGTTCCCACCCAGCAGTTTTGTGCTTGTTCCGCACCCTGGAGTCGGTTCCCGCCCATAGCAGCCTGTGCACAGCAGAAGGAAACGCTGCCTGGCCCCTGGCCACCATTGTCCTCATGTTCGATCACCTGCAAGCAGCCACGGGGTCAGTCCATCGTGTCTGTCACTGCCACACTACTTTATTTACCAAGGACGATGCCCTTCTCTGGGGACTGGCATCTCCTGTCCGAAGTACGCGAAGGCGCATCGCATGAATCTTCGCTTCGAAGGCTGTCCTTTGAGAGGTTGAGGCCAGTTTGGCTGCCCTTTCCCGTTTAGCAGTTGATGGTACTTTCCCCGTTCACCAGCAGCACCGTCATTCCCATGCATCTCGGGCGCCTCTCTCCACGGCCCAGCTGGCCCGTGCATTTGAGGTGATTGAAACAACCTTGTCTTGAGTCGGGTGCTTCTGAATCCTGGGTAACGCCCATGCTTCCCACACTTGGAACAGGTCCTGTGCAGCAAAGGTCCCGCGGCAATGGCCCTGCGGCTTTCGCAGCTGGTTAATAATCCAGAGTCTATATGCAATTAATGTGCAATTATGAATAAGTAACGAAATTAAAGTAATGCAAGCACTTGAGAGTGCTCAAGGTGGAAAGACTAATTATATGAACACATGGGATTGGAAAACGGGGAAAATGCCTTAGCTTGGAGTCTAAAGAATTAGACTCACGTACTGGTTCTCCCACAGACCAGTCGAGACCAGTAGTACTGTCTATGTCTGTCTTAGACCACTGATAAAAATGGGATAAGAAAGTCCATTTTAATGGTGCTGGTGTGGGGACTAAAGGAGTTGAGCATACTGACAATAAACTGGATAAACTCTTGAGTTCAGACATCCCAGAGAGGAGGGCGTGGCTTAAGAAGAGTAGCCGGGCAAGGCTGGAGCAGTGGAGAGAGAGGAACGTCCCCTGTGGTCAAGTTCAAAGAGAATTGAACGGACAGCTTGGCTTCCCTGAATGAAGGGATCCTGATTTGTCACGGCCTGTTCAGTGTCCCCTGAAGGCCATAGAGTAGTACATTTAAATCACAACTATGACTTCTTGATTTTTTGTTTCTCTTCTAGGGTGGACACATGTGGCATGTCTTATCCAGTTTTTCTCTTAATTACCATGCGGTAAAATCCACCTTTTCTTTTGCTTTCTGGTTCTATGAACGTTAGCGTGTGTATAGGGCAGCCCGTCAATCCTACCCTCCCCGATTAACTGCAGACGGTTCGCATATTCAATAGACATTATCCATTCCTGGGGCACCGTGCCCTTCTCCTTGCTAACGTCAGTCAGGCACACTGGTAGCTGCATGGGTACATTCTAGATTGAGAGCTTCAGGAGGCTGAGCCCCAGGAGATTCTTCTCCGCTCTGCCCCATGATCTGCCCTGCAAGCTGACACACAGAAGATGCTTATTACATGGAGGCCTCCTCTGAGAGGGTCCATTTAGTAAACTGTCCTGTCAATGAAGAATTTGTGCCCAGGGTCACATTGTAGTAAATGATGGAATCCAGGTTCATTTTCATCAAATACATGTACTTTAAAAATAACCACAGTTATGTTGACATAGCTAACAAGTTGCTCTTGCCCCACAACCCCACCACCCAAGACTGTCTGTCTGTCTGTATATACGCACACTGACTCATCTTTCTTCTGTGGAGCAGCCGGTGGATTCGTGACCCATCGAACTTTGAGTCAGCAGTGAGTGCTTAACCACTGAACCACCAGAGCACCGCTTCAGAAGATCAGCTGACATTAAATCGAAAATCATGTTTCTTTATCATGTAAACCACAAACCACGTTCTCAGATAGATTAGCAAACTAGGGAGCTATCCCTACTTCTAAGTTTGAAGGGGCAGGATGGTATCTCTGACTGTGGGAAGTGAGGTGTGCGGGGTAAGGTGGGTGGAGGAGGCTGACATAGAGCTATGCCTTTGGCTTCCTCCTTTAGAACCTCGGAATCAGTTAAGCACATGGAAGACATGGCTCCCCAGCACCCCAGCCAGGTGCCTGGGCCCTTGAATCTTTGGTGCAAAGGCCAAAGCGGCAGATTGTACATCCAGCAAGGCACAAGGCTGGGACGGTCGAGCTGCGGGGAAATCTTGCAGCTTCAAACGCCTCTCTGCGGCGTCCACAGTTCCACCCAGCAGGAGGAGCCAGCCGTCCCTTTAGTGGTTGTCTGCTTGGGTTTGTTTGCCTTTTTTAAAAGATCAGGCCTTGGTTTAGAAGAGGGTGTGCTTTGAGAGAGAGCGAGAGAGAAAATTTCACACTGGGAAGACTACCAGGCTCAAGATACCATCTGCATCCAGAGGCTGGGCCCCTTTGCTTTCCTTTGGGCCCCTCTGAAACCCCTAGGGCTCTAGCTCCAGGTGCCAGGCACACCCAGCCTCAGGGTGACTGGAATCCCAGGTAAATGGAAGGCAAACCATCCCAAACCAGGAGCAGCTTGAATTGTATTACTCTCTGTGCCAACATGAAATATCTTACATAACATTTTTATTTCCCAAGCTGTTGCTTTGCTTTTAAAAAATGACAAAATAATTTATCCTTCCTCTTCCTTTGTTTGATGAATAAACATTGATGCCACACCCATTCTGCATCAAAAACTCAGCGGGGCACGCCACAATGAATGAGAGACACTCCTGTCTCTGTGAGCAGGGGTGATACAGACCCAGAGGGGAGGGGACGTCCGGTGGTGAGGTACAGGCTGCCTAGACGGGGAAGTCATGCTTCCTTCCACTAACAACTGGAGGGTAAACAGCTCGTCAGGCCGAGGACAATGGTGTGTGTCTCAGGCAGAGAAGAAGCACATTGAGTCCCAGAGGCACGCTGGAGTTAGAAGAGAGAAGCTGGGGACCATTGACAAGGAAAAGAGAGAGGCAGAGCTGGACTGGAGCGAGAGTAGCAGCCAGATCAGGAAGGGCCCACGTGCCGCCACGTGAGCATGGAAGAGACAGGGATCTCAGCGGGGAGTCATTGAAGGCTCTCAGTCTTGATGCAAAACCAATAGGTCAGCAGTGGGACTGGAGGTTTGAGGGCCTTTAAAAGCTTTGTGTGTACACAACTTGCGATTTTCCAGAGCCCTTTCCGACATTTCTATGTGCGTCACCCCTGTTGCCATATTCCTGGCTCCCACCCTGACACTGGGAAGGGCCCTCGCTCACGGTTGGTGAGACACTGCACAGTCACTCCCGCAGGGTCTCAGTTCCCGCTTTACACATCAGACAACGCTTCTGACACACGGTGGATGGTGCCGTTCCGAGGAAAGTGGGTGAGAAGAATGGCGAGTCGTCACATCCTTTGTCAGATGAGTGCCCAGTAGATCCCGTGTGACTGGGTGGCTTTCAAAAGTAGGTTTCTAATCCCAGTAATTTCTTGATTGGAGCCAAGCGCCACACAGCCCACTCCAGCCCCATCTGGTTCTTTTGAGATGTCTCTCTCCCTCTTTAACCCCCGCCCCACCCCACCACCCCACCCCCACCCCGATTCAAAAGCGGCTGTATTTCCACTTTCTTATTATTATTCAGTGGGGTTAATACTTATATCAAATCATTCCATAGTGTCTCTGAAGTCATCGGTTTCCTCTCCAGTCACACTGGGCCCTGTATCTGAGGCTCCCCAAATGCAGTGTTTCCAAAATCCAAGAGTAGACAGATGATGTCGACATTGAAAATGGTGATGATTAACAACGTGATAAACATAATAAATAGCTACAATGACAAATGGGTTGTTACATAGCTACCTAATGTATTTGTTGGTTTTTAAAAATCATCTTATTGGAGACTCTTACAGCTCTTATAACAATCCATACATCAATTGTATCAAGCACATTTGTATATATGTTGCCATCATCCTTTTCAAAACATTTTCTTTCTACTTGAGCCCTTGGTATCAGCTCCTCATTTTAAAAAATTGTTTTATTAGGGGCTCATACAACTCTTACCATAGTCCATACATACATCAATTGTGTAAAGCACATTGGTACATTTCATTGCCCTCATCATTCTCAAAACATTTGCTCTCCTCCTAAGCCCCTGGCTTCAGTTCCTCATTTTTCTCTCCCTCCCAGTTCCCCCTCCCTCATGAACCCTTGATAATTTATAAATTATTATTTTGTCATATCTTGCCATGTCCGATGTCTCCTTTCACCCACTTTTCTGTTGTCCGTCCCCCAGGGAGGAGGTAACATGTAGATCCTTGTAATCAGTTCTCCCTTTCAAACCCACCTTCCCTCCACCCTCCCAGTATCACCACTCACACCACTGGTCCTGAAGGGATCATCCGTCCTGGATTCCCTGTGTTTCCAGTTCCTATCTGTACCAGTATACATCCTCTGGTCTAGACAGATTTGTAAGGCAGACTTGGGATCATGATAGTGGGGGGAGGGGGGTAAGCATTTAGGAACTAGAGGAAAGTTGTATGTTTCATCGTTGCTACATTGCACCAGGACTGGCTCATCTCTTCCCTGAGACCTTTCTGTAAGGGATATCCAGTGACCTACAAATGGGCTTTGGGTCTCCACTCCGCACTCCCCCTCTCATTCATTATGATAAGATTTTTGTTCTGATGATTCCTGATACGTAATCCCTTCAACACCTCATGATCGCACCAGCTGGTGTGCTTCTTCCATGTAGGCTTTGTTGCTTCTG